>NC_134371.1:11250000-12597500 GCF_035582795.1 Mycteria americana
TCCTCTGTCATTCCACGGTGCCAGCGTCTCCCCCGGCACCAGCAACCTGCCAGCTGTACCGATGGGAAAGGGAGAGCCATCCCATCCCTTACTAGGGATTTTGGCTTTAAAACATAGCCTTCTTCCTTAGCTCTGGGGCAGAGAGCCCTGCAGCCTCCCCGTGCTGCAGGCCAGCACTGGCTCCCCAGTTCTCCCATTAGCTCCCAAGTCCTTCAGCCACCAGGCACCAGGGAAGCCGAGGTCCTGCACTCACATCCAGAGTGTTACCCCGTGCTGGAGCAGCAGTAGTCCTTTCTCACCGTGTGCCTTTCCAACAGGGAAGGGTGATTTTATGAAAGGACTCGTGTCCTTCTGAAGTTTTCTTAGCGAGTGCTTTTATCGCCGCGTTGCTCCATGTTCGGTGCATTTATCTGCAGGATTAAAGATGCTTCTTGGAGTAGTTGGGAAAACCTCCTTGCCCGGGGCTTGCCCGGGTTGAGGAGCCTTCAGCTCGCGCCTGTTAGCCCTAGCGCAGGATGCCAAGCGGTACCTTGACTGGGGAAGCTGGGCTGAGACGGTGAGACACATCGAGCCCACACGCGTGTTGGCAGGGGCTGTTTTGTCAGGGATCGGCATTACCCTCGTGAAGTTTCACGGCTGCAGTCGGCAGCCGCCGGAGCTCTCCGCGTCGGGCGGCTGCATGCCGGCTAGCCACAGCCCGGGCTTTCTCTGCAGCTGTTAGATATCCCAGCTCTGTGTTCGTTAGCAGATAGCCAAGGTTAGCCCGTGACTTGACGTGGTGGTTTGTTCCAGCGATGGATTACCTTCACGCGTTACAAATCAGTGCCGAATTTCTCAATGGTTTTGGCAGCAGGCAGGTGCCTGGAGCACGTTGCAGGGAGGTGGAGGAGGGGGGAGGGAAGGGATGGGGGAGGCAGCTGAGACGGAGCAGGTGAACTTCGCTCTTCCAGCTCTGGAAAAAAGCTCCTACCCCTGGTCGGATAGTCTTTGCAGGGAGAGCCGGCGTTATTTTGCCCTGCTGGGAGTGCAGGGGTGAGCTCTGCAGTGCTGTGGCTGTGTCACGGGGATGGGGGTGCTTTTCCCAAAAGCTGCTCCCCAGCAGGCACTGAGGCAGTCCGGGATGAGCAGCAGTTTATCATCTTGCATGTAACTGTTAGAGATGCCTAAATAATTCATTAATGGTTTGGGGAAATAAAAATATTGTGCAGTGAGTAATTGCTTGTGAATGACATTGTGCATTGCTCGAGCAGGTCACGGGCGGCCGCAGCAGTGCAGCGTTAGCAGTGCGGCACGGTGCAGATCATTTCCTCTCATTTTTATTTTCTGTTTTATTTTTCTTTTTCCTTTCCATGTCAACTTTCCTGCCTCTTGCTCTGCGCAAACATGAAGGCCCTTTGTTTCCCTGGGATCTGGGGTGAGGTGGTGGGACCAGAGCGTGGGCTGGCGGCACGGGACGCGGGGAGCGGGGGGGGCTCACGGGAGCACTGCAGCCCCGCTCGGCCCAGCTCTTTGCATTGCACGAGGGAGAGAAGGGGACATGGGGAGAGCAGCAGTTCCTTCCCCCAAAATCCCATTTCCAGCAGATGGGACTGGTGGCACCACGCCAGGCAGAGCCCTCCCCAGCCAGTCCCCACGCACTGCTGGAGAAGGGCTCCAGGCATCCTGTCCCAGACCCAGCCGTGGGCAGGGAAGGGCCCAGGAGCCCCGCACCGATAGTGGTGACAAGGGACTTCTGTTTCTCTGAAGGGGTCTGGGAAACGTCCCCGACTGCCTGTCTGTCCCCGGCGTATCGCAGTGCCAGAGGCAGCAGGCTGAAAGCAGGGCTCCGGCTCCCCGTGGGCGCCCCGGGGTGAGGGGCGGGAAGCCCCCCGTGCTTCCCTGCATGGCTCCGGGTGAGCATCGCACCAGGGCTGAGCCTCAGGCACAATGGGGAACTTACACCCAGCGTTAAGCTGTGACTCATGTGGGCTCCTGGAGGAAGCCCGCGCTGCATCCCCCATAGCTCCTGCTTGTCACTCTATTAAATTTCCATTTTAACATGAAAACAGCTGGTTTCATGGTACCTCTAACTGTGTTATTTACACAGTCATGCACACAATCCCTGTTGAAAACCGCATTACTCACTGCGGCAGCAGCCCTCTGTCTCGCAGGTACCGAGCGGGTGGGTGGGGAGGCGATGCAGCCCCCGGGTCAGGCCACCAGAGTTCCTCTTGCCTTGCCCACGGCCACCCCGGCAGCTTGTGGTGAAACCTGGGCGATTCAAAGGGGGCAAACCCATCTCGGAGTGCTCCCGGTTCAGCCTGAGGGCAGAATGAACCCGTCTCCATTCACACCAGCTTGCAGTTCCCCGTGAACCCGGCCCTCCATGCCACCACCCACCTCCAAGGATGGGACGCTTGATGCACATCAAGGGACAGAGACAACAACTGTTGGCCATGCTCAGTAGTGCTTTGTTCTCGGCCCAGGAAGCAATGAAAATCCTCCTGCTTTGAAGCCCGAGGAGGCCTTTTTGTTATAGCCAGGGCCCCTGGAAAAGGGAACTGCAAGTGCTTTCCCATAACATGATAAAAGGCTCTCCTGGCTGAGATCACGCCAACTTGTTACACGTGAGAGCAGCGAGTCAGTGCAGCATGGGGCTGAGCTCACTGCTTGCCCAGCCACTGGAAATCACTGGTTCTTGGGGTGTATGTAACTGGGATTTGGAAGAGCCTTGGCACAAGTCCCATTGACCTTGCATCCTCCCCGGAGACCTGGCAGTCGTGGTGCCTGGTGGCCGCAGGGAGCAGCACGAGGGGCGGATGGGTGGTGGGCACGTCCCTCCCTGCGCCCCCGCCAGCTGCTAAGCACAGGGCAGAGCCGAGCCACGCACATGCCCTGGCTTTGCGTTTTAACAGCAGCAGACTGTTGTCTAGGAACAATAAAAACGATCCGCTAATAGGAAAAGCGCCTAGGAGACGAGAGGCGCTTAGCTCGGGTAGGAAGCCAGGCTGTAATTTACAGTGGCCATAAAGCAGCCCGGCGTGGGCTGAGCAGAGGCCTGGGCCCCCCCGTGCTGGCTGGGGAGCGTGGGGAGGTGCAGGTGACGCAGCGGGAGCGAGCCCACGAGCGTCCCGTGTTTGCACCCGACAGTGGGCAGCTGTGGGCGAGGGCTGGGGTGCACGGTGGGATCCCCCGTGCTCACGCGTGTGGCAGAGATGCTCCTGGGTAAGGAGGCTGCCAGGGTGCCCGCGGCTGTGCCGGGGGGCCTGGGGTTGCTCCCCATCCCTTCCCACCAGGCTGGGGCACAGCGGGTCCTCCCTGGCACAGCCCCCGGCCCGGCTGGGGAACTCCTAAGTGGTGAGGCTGGCCTAATTAGTCTGCTTAATCTTCCCCCATAAATCACTCCTCCCCATCCCCTGCAGACTATCGGCAGCATCTGAAGTCATTAGTTAATTTAAACCTGGGAGTTCACGCGTCGGCTTATCGGGAGCCATCTCCATTCCCGCTAAGCGCTTGCTGGGTTCCGTCTCTGGCTGCTAGATCCTATCTGCGCCCGCTTTGAAGCGGCGATGGGCTGCGAGCAGGTGAGGAGCGCTGCCTGCTTCCCTGCCTGCTTCCCTGCCTGCTGGCGGGTGGGAGGGGAGATGGAGATCCTGCTTCTCCCCCTCCCCGCGCTCCCCTTTTTTGAACTTCTCCTCTGACTCATCCATTTGATTTGAGGTTTTCACCTTTGTTTTAACAAATAGCAGTTTGCCCAAGCGCTGGAAGGAGAAGGTGGCTCCGACGCTGCTGCGGCTTCCCCGGCTGCGAGGGGAGATGCCTGGGTCCCCGGGCGGGCTGGCAGCCAGGTGAGCGGGGTCCTGGGGAGGGAGGCCGGTGGGTGCCCAGCCTGCCCTCGCACCCGGCAGGGGCGTGGGGAAAGCTGGGGTGGCCGCTGGGAGGTGGGAGCTTGGCCGGGGATCCCACTAAGGGCTTGTACTGCCCACCGGTCGCGCTGTCACCTCTCCATCCTCATCCTCCTCCCTGGGTCCCCAGCCCGGCGTGAGCGGGACTCCCCAAGGCTCCGGGGTGGGATGTCCCCCCCTGCACGGGGACCAGGGCTTCCTAAAGGGAGCTGTGTTGGCCTGGGGGCAATCCCCGTGGCCTGGGTGCCCGCCCGTCCCTGCAGCTGCGCGGGAAGGCGGCGGTGAGCCCGGGGGTCTCCGCGGGGTCGGCACAGCAAGGCGAAAGCTCAGCTCCCCGTGCGAGGCAGGGAGCGGGAAGGGGGGGGGTTGGCAGCCGGAGGGAGATAGCCGGGCTGGGGGACCCGCAGGAGCCTGCAGCAGCAGGGTCCGGGAGCCCCGGCTGTTCTTCGGCAGGGCGCCGGGAGGTGGGGAGCCGTCCTGCCCGTCCCGTGCCGCTCCGCGCCCGCGGCAGGCAGCGCCGGGCCGGGGGGCGCCTGGCTGGGTGCCCCCGCGCAGGCAGGGCCCTGCCCGGCAGAGCGGCTCGGGGCAGCCCCATCGCACAGCGGCAGCCCCGGGGCAGCCCCGTGTCGGGGCCAGCAGCCAGGCAGCCCGCCGGCACAGCACCCGTGGCCCGCGGCCCCCCGGGGGGGGGGTGTCTCACGTCGTGCGTGGGGTGCCGGCAACGCCGTGGACCTGGAGGGTGTGTGTCCTCCCCCTGCACCCTCCGCACTCCCGGGCTCTGCTCCCGCTGCCCCCCGGGGGGCGAGGGATGGCTGCCCTCCCTGGGACCTCCCCATCCAGGCTGCTTCCAAGGATGCTCTGTGCATCCGTCAGGTGCGGTGACTGACAGCCCAAAAGAACCAGTGCAGCCAGCTTTTTGGTGCCGCATTTTTGGCCAGAGCACCCTGATCGGGCTCCTTTAAAGCATCCTGGTTGCTCAGCAGGCAGTCCCACTGCCAGGGGTGGTTGCAGGAGGGGACACAGTGCCTGTGATCCCCGTCTGGCTTTGTGGCCGTCCTCTTCCTCTCGCTTCCCCCCGTTCCAAGGGGGACCTGCAGCCGTGTTTGGTTTTGTAGTCCAAGCTCTGGATTTATTGCTTCCAGGTCTTTGTATGTTTGTTCATTAAATGAAAGACGGCTGGGTGAGCCTGCTTTCTACTCCTCCGGCCCCCCTCCTGCAGCCCGGAGGGGATCCTTCAGCCTCAGGATGACACCTCCCTTCACATCTCACAGGCACCCAAACACCCAGTGGGGCTGCGTGAGCAGGGGACACATCTGCGTGGGGTGACGTCCTGTAAGACGTGTCCCGATGCCCCTGGTCAGATGCTGAACCTGTGCCCTGGGTGATGGGGATGACGTGGGTTTGGGCTGAGGATGAGCAGGGGTCAGGTGCTGGTACCACCCTGTGCACCCCCTGGCCACTAAGGACCGTGCTGGGGCACAGGGCACTGGCCAGGGGACCCTGGCTGAGCATGCTCAAGTTGTCCCCTGTCCCCAGGCTGATGCTCCCCTTCTGCTGTGGCTGGAAGATATGAGCTCCCGATTAAAGGATATTTCAACCAGATGGAGGGGCTGCGGCAGCTAGGGGAACGCGCAGCAGGAGGGGACAGGGACAGGACGTGTGAGAGACAAGAGGAGAAGCCAATTTACACTGGAATGTAAATACGGCAGCGGCACGCTGCTCCGCAGGGCGCGTTGCTCCCCTCCTGGCCCCGGGACCAGGGCGAGAGCCGCCTGTGACAGCTCAGAGCTTGTCCCTGCCATGGGATGGCAGAGCCCGTGTCTCACCTGGGGTGCTGTGCAGAGCTGAGGAGGAGGAGGAGGGTCAAGGACTGTTGCAGCAACCCAGTCCCACCGCTGCTGCTCCTGCACTCCGCAGTGAGGTACCACGGGTCGCATGTCCGCTGGCAGAGGGATGGAGTCTCAGCCATCCCCTAATAATCCTAAGAATCAATAGCAGCGTCTCTAGGCCCCCTGGATGTGCAGAACAACAGCTGGGAGTTAAGAGGGGAACTTCTCAGCAGGATTAACTCTGAAACCTAGTGACAACACTTTAAGTGTCTGTGCTATCTGTGTCCCTGCTGCTCATTCTAGCAGCTAGCTCTTACTAATGAGCTTTACTCAACAGCACTAGATTTGGCTGTAAGAGCAACCTCCGGGGATCAAGAAGTAAGGCTTAAAGATGCAAATATTCTGTGAGATATCCAGATTTAATTTTTTTTTTTTTTTTTTTTTTGTTCCTTAGCCTGGAATCCAGGGATAAGTTCTAAAGGAAGCAAGGAAAGATCCTCCAGAATGCGAGACAGAGAAACTTTTTTAAAAGAAAAGACCAAATAAAAACACAATTATTTTTATTTTTTTAGCTTAAAACCACTGAATTTGGAAAAGTTTCCTTCTGCTTGCCCAGGGCAGTGTGAGCACAGCTGCCCCAGCCCTGGGGAGCAGGTCAGGTTCATCCACTCCTCTCCGGTTTGCAGAGCATTGCTGGGGGAAGCCCAGCCAGCCACCTCACTAGCCAGGGCAGAGGGAGCTCAGCAGACGGGTCCATGGCAGGTAACAAAGACCCTCAAATAATTCCCTAAAATATCCAGCCCAGGCTGACAGCGGGCTCTTCTCCTGCCCCGAGGCTGGACCCCAGTGCAAGGACCTGAGCTCGGACACAGATGCTGGGAGAATTCACACCCCAAGGCACGTTGGGTTTTGGGTTTGGTTTTTTTTTTTTTAAGTCTTCCACATGGCTTTTTTTTTTTTTCATTTTGAGGCAGGAGTAATAACTGCTAAAGATGCATATGGAATTTGAATATGAATGATAAGAACAGCTGTGTATATCTATTATGAATTAAACATAAACAGAAATGTATAAACTGAGATTTTGGGGCTTTTGGAAGAATTAGTGCCTTTGTTCCTGGATTTTTTTCCTATCAAAGTTTGAACCAAAGCCCATTAGCCTGGACTTTCCCGCAGCCAACCAAGCCAGGAGCTTCATTTTGCCCTGGCTCTGAGCCACGCCAAATTCTCCTCAACAGCTCAGTGAGCCCTAATCCTAACAAATTTACCCAGAGAAGTGGGTCTCTTATTACACAGCCTAATTTGAATGCTTTCCAAGGTTAATTTTTGCTCCCTCTCTCTCTCCAAACACGCCTGCCCCTCCGGAGCTGGCTCCCCCCTTCCCCAGCCCCACCCCGGCTCCCCGTTAGTGCCAGCCCGGGGGGAGCGGCCCCCTTCACCACCGCGATGGTTTTTAAATGAGAAAATAATGCGATGTGCGTCCCTGGGTCCGGGCTCTGCCCGGAGGGTTTCTTAATGCTGAGCGACTTCCTTTGCAAATTAATTGCAACTTTCATTGGGCAAAAATAGCCCTGGAAGCCCCTTCCCCCCAGGCTCTTCCGCATGTGATATTACTCAGTTCATAATCTGATTCCTGTGACTCTCTTTCTTTCTTCTCCTCCCCGGCGTGCCGGTGACTGCCTGCGAGGGTACCAGCAGGATGACCCACCAGCCAGGCAGCCGCACCGGGGAGAGGCGAGCATCGCTGCTGCCTGGCCGAGCCGGCCCCGGCGCTCGCTTTGCAGCAGACTGTGCAAGAAAAACTCGGCGTGGGGAAACCGAAACCCGGGCTCAGCGCAGGGAGCAGCTGCCAGATCCATTAGGGAAGGAACCAGCCATGCCTGGTGGACAGCTATGGTGGGAGAGGGGCGGTGGAGGGGCTGCTGGAGTGGTAGGGGCTTGCAGTGGGGGATCAAAAGGAAGGGTTAGGTGGAAAAACTGTCCGGAGGAGCAGGGAGCCCACCTCACCCACCAGCCCAGCTGGATGTGGCCCCAGGCATGCTTTCTGCTGGCTTTAAGCTGCAAGAGGCAGAGCCTTTCCCCGGCAGCTGTGCCTGGGGGTTTGCACCGGGTTGCTGCAGGTGTGGAACAGCAGCCTCGCAGCCCTGAGCCGGGGGTTTCTCCCTCCCTAAGGCAGGGAGGTCCCTGGTGCGTGGGGCAGGGTGCCCTGCCCGTCTTCCAGCTGCCAGGGCAGCTGAGATTCACCCTGTTTGCTCTCCTTTCCTCGCATTTTTCTTCTTTATACTCAGTTAATGCTTTTATATTTGCTCACATCGAGCGTCGCAGGTAGCCCAGCACCCCATCACCCCGGCAGGTGATGGGGCAGGGAAGGGGTTGGGGATGTGCCCTGTGCCGTGCCAGGGTGGCTGAGCCAGGCTGGAGCAACAGCGGGACCGAAGCACCAGGAGCAACGCCGAGAGCAATGCCGGGCTCTTCCCAGCGGCGATGCCAGAAGATGTCCTCTCTGAAGTGCCTCCGCAGGTCACGTCTGCTCCCACGTCCCGCTGCCAGGTAACATCCTGTTGCTGCTCCCTGTCCTCCCGAAGCCTCGCTGCCCGGCAATCATCTTGCCGAGCAGATACCTGCGTTTGATGATTTTGCTCCAGGCATACGAGCTGCACGTATCAAAGCTGAGCCACGTCTTATCTCCTGGCTGTGTTCCTGCCTGCTCCCAGCCTGGGAGTCCTGGCTGCGGGGTGTTCGCAGCAGTTCCCCGGCACCATGTGTTGCGGTGGATATGAGGTGCCAGTTTCGGGGAGGGGGAGTCCCGGGGCAGGTCTCTGGGGTGCGGGTCGGAGGGGCTGGCGCAGCAGGGGCCCCGTCTGCCAGGAGGATGGGGGTCATTGCTGTAAGATCAGCCTTAAATAATGGGAATAATAAAAATAAGGCAGCCTGGAGGGAAGGAGAGAGCAAACTGAATCCTAATGAGGTTGCAGGGATGCATCAGTGTGATCATTTCACAGAAATCATTTTAAAAAGGGGGAAAAAAAGCATCAAGTCTAGGTTGAAGGATGTGGGACACAGCAGCCATGGCACAGTCCCACGAGGCCACGGAGGTGGCCTGTGCCTCTGTCCCCACCGAGGTCCCACACCCATGAGCTGCTCCTGGCCCGCTGCACTGGGGAAGGTCCAGAGAGGGTGGAAAACGGGCCCAAAGGACGGAGCGGGAAGCTGCTCGGTGCAGGACGGGGACCGGCATTTTGTCACCAGCTTTACTGCAACTGAGTGTGGTGCCCGGTGCAAAGGGGCAGGACGTTTGCTTTTAGGGATGGCCAAAATTTACAGAGAGTTGTGGTAGCAAACACTAAAAGAGGAAGTTTTACAAGGGAAATAAAACATTAATGCCTCAGGGCTTAAGGTGATCCTCGGTGCCAAGGCAGGAAAGTAATTAGTGCTGTAGATGGGGAAATAATCAGCATTAAATGGAAGGAGGACAAGGGCAGGTTGAAGGGGCTGCGAGGAGGAGCGTGGGCACGGGCTCTCCAGGAGACGGCAGGGACCGAGCCCGGAGCCCCCCAAGACCCCTCCAGCACACCGAGCCCCGGCAGCACCCGTGTCGCCGAGGGGATGCGCCCGCAACGCCCCAGCCCTCCTCCTCGCCCCGGCTGCCGCTGGCCACGGGCCAGGCAAAAGGCTCCCCCGAGCGCAGCGGGGACCGGTCCAACCCCGCGCAGCTCCAATTATCCCTGGCTGGAGACTTTCCAGGAATCCCATCCCCTCTCTCTCCCCCGACCCTACCTCCCCCAGCCTCCCCCCCTCAAAGCAATTTGACTTTTATAGTAATAACTTCTGAACCCTGAATTGGGGCCGTGCCAAGGAAAGCAGCAGAAAACAATGTGATGGGCCTCGGCAGGCACGGAAACTCCAGCGACTGAGACCAGCCCTAAAATAACTTTTGAGCGATTGTTATTTATTCTGGGAGAAAGTTCGTTCATTCACAATTTGGAGGGGAGATAAATCAGGGCGGGCTCGGGCTGCCCGCCCCTGCGCAGAGGCAGCACGCCGCGGCTGCGAATGCAGGGTGCCTGCAGCACTGGGTGCAGCCAAGCCAGCTCACCGCAGTCCTCGTGCACGTGTGCATCCCTGTGCCCTGCTGAAAAAGCCACACTGATTTTTTTTAATTTTTTTTTTTTTTTAAGGGTATTTGCGTTCAACTGAAAGCCCTGGGTTCAGGTGGAGGAGTCCAAGTGAGGCTGGGGGTCTGCATGCCCCGCTGGGTGCAGGGGGCTGCACACCGTGTGTTGCCGGTGCCTGCGTGTGTTTCGGCTTCCCCTGGCACGCTGTTTGGTGTGACCGCTGTGCTGCGTGCTTGCACACCCGCCCCTGGTTTAGCACACTTGAGCCGTCGGTGTCTGATGGCGGCGGGTAACGCAGGCAGACCTTGGGGCAGGGAACACGAGCAGCATCCCGCTGCGGGTGCTGGTGAGCATCAACGTGTGCTTGGCAGCTGCCAGCCCACATCAACTGGGCGAGGAGCAAGTTATGCCACCTCAGTAACGCGGTGCGGTTCCCGCAGCTCCGAGCTGCTGCGGCTTCCCTGCAATTTGCCGGGGCTGTGCCAGAGCTCCCGGCTCTGCCAGGGGAGCCTTGGGCGGGCAGGGCAACCACGGTCGCTTTCTGAATCGGGAAAATGCTCTCTGGAGAAGGCAGCCAGCCAGCAAGGCAGTCCTCGGCACTGCCGCGCATCCGCTCGTGCGGATGTGTTTTATGGTACCTGTCACTGCGGTCTGGGCACCGGTCAGGATGTGAAGTGCGGCGGTGGCTCTGCCAGCCAGGGCTCAGGCTGCCTGCATGACCCCCAGGGTGGCTGGCTAGGCCCCCTTGGCAGATTTGGAGAGTAAATGCTGGGGAAACGCTGCTGTCTGAGGGCTGGGAAACGTGGTCCCTGCCTGCTGGGTGACAGGGGTGACAGAGACCTCGCAGCGCGGCTCTGCGGGCAGGTGGGTGGGACGGGGGTGGACGGTGACCTGACTGGGGACAAGGGGCATCGCCAGCTTTGTGTGCGGGTCGCCTCCAGGAAGGACGTGCATCCAAGACCCCCTGCCCACGAGCATCTCCAGGGCACGGCTCGATCCTGCTGCACCACGGCGCCGGCTGGCTCAGCCGCGATGCCACAGCAGCACGGGGCAGCATCGCCACCGTCACCCACCCTGCGCACCGGCTCTTGGGGGGTGCCCTGCTCTGGCGTGGGAAAACCCTGCCGCGTCCCCTCCCTGCACGAGGACAGCAGAGCTTGCCTGGGCCACCCCCCTCCTCCTGCTGCCTGCAGGCCGGGGGACCTTGCCGAGTGCCACCTAACGTTTTTGCTTTTGGGTTTGTCTCTGACGCGTGGACGCAGCGGAGCTGGGGCCCCAGAGCTGTAGAAGAGACCCAGCCCGGTGCTGCCAAGGGGGCGATTCGGTCCCGTCCCTCGCTGAGCGAGGGGAGCACCAGTTTACGTGTAGCGATACAAACAGCTGGTACTGGACAAACTGTCGCTCGGCTGCCCGTGCAGCGCAGACCGCGGGGAGAGCAGGGTTAAAGCTGGGTCAGACACGGGGCAGAAGCAGCCCTCCGGCAGCGCGCCGGTCAGCACACACAGCTTCCTTCGTGGCACTGTGCCTGCGCCGGTGAGACTGGCCCTGCCGGGCCACATCCCTCATCCTGGCAGGCAGGAAAGCCTTCGGCCCCACGCTCCTCCTCGCCTCTCCGCGTCCCCTGCCCTCTGCCCCGCTGCGGGCAGCCCCGTGCTTGCCAAGTGACTTCCAGCCTCGCTGCTCTTCGGGCTCTCTGAGCAGCTCGTGATCTTGGCAGGCAGCTCGGGGTCTTACCGACCGTTATTACAATGATTATTTTTGTTTTCCCAGCTCGGAAGGCTCTCCTCTCGCCTTGCTCCCAGCTGGCCCTGAGCCAGGTGGGACTGAGCACGGAGCGAGGGGAGCGGGGAGCAACCCGTGCTGCCGGGGCAGGGGACCGCAGTGGGATGCAGGAGATGGGGCGGAGGGGAGAGGAGATCCTGTCCCTCCTCCTAAAGGTTCAGATGGGAAATCAACACCCGCTTGGTTAATTCATTAGCTTCGATTAGCGACTCTGAAGCTTAGATCAGTTAATGGGCTCCCTCCCGCTGGTAAATCTCCAAGAGGAGCTCAGCGAGGTTTTCTGCACCAGCAATGGCAAGGGAAGGACGGGAATGAGAGCAATTGAATTAGGAAGCTGTTAAATGAAGAAGCCAAACTGAGCCAGAGCGGGGACGATGCAAGATGGCCACGGTGCTAAAACACAGGGCAGAGCACCACGCTGCGGCTGCACCCGGCTGGGTCAGGGCCGGGGGCTGGGTGCTGGGCCAGCAGCTCCCTGTGGACACTAGCCCAGGCTGGGGTTTGGTATCGCATTTGCCGGCTCTGTCCCTTGCAGATCACATCACCAATATCTTCGTCTCCCTACGTGGGCGGCATCTTCCTCCAAGTCGGGGTTCCTCCGTGGCCTGGGTTCAGTCGTTGATTAAATTAGCTGAGAAGTAACCTATTTCTGATGATGATGTGATGTTGCGACCTTTAGTGTTTTCATTAAAATATACATGTATATATTTGTTTTCTGCGGTTATGAATGTAATTCCACAACCCACTTAGGAGCCGGTAATTTTCTGGCTGAGGTGGGAAGTTGCTGACATCTTGTGATACATGACAAGATTGATTGTGTTCGCTTACCCTTTAACCTAATAAAGAAAAATAATGTTCCTTAGCCTGGGTAATTCTCTGTAAACTTGGGCATTGCTTTAAATCAGCTGGAAGCGCGGGCACTGAACCGTGCCGTCGCTGGGGCAGAAGTCCCTCTCCCCATGTCCTCTCCAGCTCCCGGCCAAGGGGGACCTGCGTGGGAGCGTTGTCCCTGACAGCACCCAGCGCCTCTGGGGCCGAGGGGACCGGGTGGCCGAGGCGGGCAGGTGGCCTCAGCGCCCCGTGTGTCCTGCTCTCTGGGAAAGCATTAACCAATTTGCTGCTAAGCGTGTTATCACCAGCACATCTGAGCAGCTGCTGGGGCAGCAAACACGGCCCAGTGCCCTGAGGACAGGGAGCGCTTCAGCCGCGCCTGCTCTCAGGTTTCCAGGTCCCCCTTCTCCCACCGCAGCAGTCCAGTCGGCCTCTGGAAAGAAGAAGGCTCCGCAGGGCAAACCTGACCAGCGCTGCAGCGGAGGAGGCATGCTGCGGCGGCGAGGGAGGAAGGGAGCTGCCCTGGCTGAAAGCTGGGCCGGTGCTCCGACACCGGTGCCTGGGTGACCTTGGGCATGCTGCGCGGCGGGCACCGTGCCCGGCAAAGCATCTGCCCTCCTTCGCCGGGAGATGGGATGCGAGCGGTGAAGGAGCGGGCTGGGCAGCTGGGTGCGTGCCACGGGGGGAGAGCCGGCACTGCGGAGCGGGGCTCTGCCATCCCACCGCACCGTCTCCTCCATCCCCTCCTACCGGGGACGACCCTCTCCGGGGGGAAGGGATTAGGCAGGGCGAGCAATGTCACTACAACACCGTTCCCCTCAATTGCTCACCTGCCCTCTGGGGAAACATCGTGCCTGGGTTGTTCTTACTCAGTTACTGAGCCCCGCGCCCGGCTCGGCTCCTCTGACCTTCTCCGGGGCACAACGCAGAGCAAAGCAGGTGAGCACGTGAGCCCAGGGCAATGGCATCAGGGCGTCGCGTTGCCCAAGGGCGATGGATGACGACCGCGGCAGCGTGCCCCTGCCCTGGGTGTGCGGAGGCGAGGGGGTTGGAGCTCAGGGGAAGGGTTTTGCCCGCCCGGTGCCGCGCAGCCGCCCCGAGGCTGGGCTGCGGTGGTGGGGCTGGCAGGGGGCTGCTCACCTGCCCGGTGCGGTTTGCCTGCCGGCAGCCGCCGGGCTGGGAATTGCCTTTGCCTTTGCTGGTGTGCTTAAAAATAACCCACTAGCTTGTCAAGGTTATAAACAGAGAACAAATTGCTTTCTGAGTTGATTAAACTGCTCGGCGTGGCTGTGCACGCGGCGCTTGCCATACAGCTGGGACGAGCCAGAGTCTGGCGTGTTAATTTGCACTTGGCAGTTCCTGTGCTAATAAGGCCTTGATGAGCTGCCTCCTCTTAGCCTCAATGCCGACCCCTCCGAGCAACGCTTGGCTGGGCCCCGAGGCCTTTGGGGCTTTTTGTCTTTCCAAAATGGCTTTTTTTTGCTTTTCCATTGCTTTTGAGTGATGCTGTGTTGAGAGCTGCCCCAGAGCCACTGGACCAAATCTCCGGAGGATTTCGCTGGGTCCCCGCTTCATCCCAGGGCAGCCGAGGGAGGATGGGCAGCAGCACACCCCAAAACTCAGCTGCGAGGAGCAAAACCCGCCCGCGGCCATGAACTGCTGCCAGAGACGCTTCTCCGTGCCGGTGCAACAGCCATCCTTGCCGCCATGCCGCGCAGCTTAGCGTCACCCCACGATGCTGCAGCCGCGACGGGGTCTCCGCGCTTAAAAGAGGTTTCCAAATATAACCAGCCCCTCGCCTCCCCCTACCCTCCCCCTCCAACTTTCTGGGAAAATCCCTTTCTGCCTAAAATTATCCAGATGTGCTTTACAGCTCGAGGGGAGCTTGTGGGAAAAATACGAGGTTCGCTGGATGAGACGTTTCCTGAAGCGTGGGGCTGGGAGCTGGTTCCACTTTGGAGCAGACCCGCACCGCTCACGCGCCCGCCGCTGCCAGAGCTTGGCTTAGTTAGGCCAGATCGGTTTTATCCCTTAATGAGAACTAGGGAATGAGGGCTTTTTTTTTCTTTTCTTTTCTTTCTTTTTTTTAATTCATGCTGTGTGTTGGGGAAAGAAGGAAAAAGGTTTACTAACAAGATTGGTGTTTCCTAGCGCTCCGGCTCTGGACGCTGTACGTGTCTTTAATGGGTTAGGTAGAGTTTATCAGCGCTGCTGTGCCCCCCGAGACCCCGCACCCCAAAGAGCATCCCAAGGAGCTGGTGCCAGCACCCCATCCAGGGACCAAATTTGGGGCCAAGCAGTGCAAAGTGCCGTTTTCCCCCGGTAGAGCGGCTCGAAGGACTGAGCCGATTTGGGGGCTGCTTGCCCTGGGCAGCCTCCAACCAATAAATGAATTTTTAGTGGCGATGAACCAGCGGTGGGTGCGGACTTCTGGGTAGGGGCTTCATGTAAATCATAGCAATTTGCTGGCTCTGCCACGCTAAATCCTGTCTAATTATACCGAGGGTAGCATCTGACATTAATTTGTTACAGTATTTGTGTATGGAGCAGTAGACATTTTGGGGACGGATTTAAGAGCAGCCTTCAGATCTTTGCCCTTGCAATCCGCTGTGAGTTGCAAACGACAGTGTTGGGCCGTCTGGTTACCTGCCTACATTGGAAAATTGGTTATTTTGAACTTCTAAATGCTATTATTTTTATCTGCAATCATTTTACAGATGCAACATTAGAGGCTGCATTCAGGCATCTTTGGGGGGAAAAAAAAAAAAAGAAAAAAAAAAAAGAAATATTGGCCCTCTTTGCTCCTAGCTGCCCTTTTCAGTCTCTGAGCTGTAAAATAAGATTGACAGCAACTTTGAGACACGGGCAGCAAAGCGCAGCCCGGGTCACGAGCCCGTGGAGCACTCTGGAGGGGAGGATGCCTGGGAACCAGGCTGAGGAGTAGCCGGTGCGGACTGAGCTGTGCGATGTCAGGTGTTTAACCAGCCTGCTTGAGCTCTTTGAGGATATTACTGCTTCGCTAGATAAGAGAAATTCAAGGGATGTGCTATACTTAGAGTTTCAAAACATACTTGGCATCAGTGCAGATCAAAGCCGAATGGTGCAGGCAGCATCCCGGAATAGAAGGCAAAAAGAGGGAAAAGATTTGGAATTTACTGGGAGGAAAAAAAAAAATACGCTGAAACCAACAGCACGAGGCTGCTGAGCTAAAAATAGCAAAGAAGGTATTAGCAGCGGCTCTGCAGACAGACTGACACTCGGCTCCACTCCCCCGGCGTGGGGAGAAACCTCCCACCCAAGCTGGGAGATGCGCAAGGAAACCATGGCCGGTCCCGGGAGCCTCCGCTGCCCCAGCCCGGCTCCCAGCCGAAACCAGTGGGGACCAGCAGGGTTTGGGTGAGTCCCAGCAGGGCATGCTCTGTGTCAGCCTGTCCCCCCAGGCAGCCCGTCCTGTCCCTGCGATGTCAGGTTGTCTGCATCCCGTGGGCAGCTGTTTCCAATCCCATAAACTGGAACAGTGCTGCTTTGTCAGCTCCCGCGCCAGCAGCCGGCCGTGGCCGGGGGCTTTTGCGCAATCCTGCTCTCCCCGGGGACACGGTGCTGCCACCACCCCAGCGGGGCTGGGGCGCGCGTGCCCTCCCCGCACCAGCACCCCACTCCGCTCACGGCACCGCAAGGGTTTGCAGAGCCAAGATGCTGCGTACCGGCTGCTTCCTCGCCCCTTCCTCCTCCTCGCCGCAGCCTTGTGCTCATGGTGGCGGTGACAAACCTGCCCCTCGCCACCTGGGCCAGCAGCACCCAAAACGCATCTCCTCCCAACCCAGGGGAGACCAGGGAGTGCAGGGTGACACCCCCCCCCCCCCCCCCCCGGCATGCTTATGTGGTACCCCTGCTCAGGGCTGTGTTTTAGGACAAGCTTTCCTTGCGATGCCCAGGCAGCACCCCGGTTATATTGCAAACCTGCGGCAGAGCTGGGGGTGCTGGGGGAACCCCTCTAAAGCATCAGCCCCAGCCTGCTGGGTGACAGGGCTCAGCTGGGGGAAACCAGAGCCAGGGAAAGCCCCACAGAGGAACACCTGCGAGTGATGGGGGGCTGGGGGCTCTTACAAACAGCTTGCATGCCCCCAGCTGTGTGATGGGCTGTCTCCCTGCAGAGCAGCAAGGTCTGGGCTGGAAGACAAGGGACTTGTCTCCTGCCTGTGGGTTCAAAGGGTGAAAGGCATCCTGCCCTCCCTAGGGGAGGAGGGAGGAATATTTCTGAGGCACCTCAAGCCACGGAGCCCTCCTCTAGGTTAGTGCAATCAAGCTGATTGCAGCCCCTGTGAGGGGTGGGGGGCAGGCAGGTGGTCTCTGCCATGCAAGACCCCAAGCTCCTGCCGTGCTGCAGGGGAAGAGCCTGCCGGAGCAGGGGACCCGGTGCCACAAGTCCCGTGGATGCTGGCAGTTCCCCTGGTGGCTGGGAAGGGGCTGGATCCTGCTCCTCTGGAGTGATGTAAACGTCTCCCCAAAAAGGGCTGAATCCCGGGGTGACGGCGTGTGCCTTGGGACACCCGACCAGGTGCTCCCAAGGACGGGCATCCCAGGGTACCACTGAGCCGGTCCCCGTCCCGGGGCTGACAGCTCACCCTGCGACATGCTTGGCACCGGGGCTGGAGCACAGTGCCATGTTCACCGGGGTGAGGGCTGGGTGCCGGGGTGCGTGCCGGGAGCCAGCCCGCCCAGCCCCACCACGTGCCGCCGGGTTTCCTCTCGACCATGCCAGGCCCTTCCCTGCCAGCTGAGCTTGAGGTGAGGCATTAACACTGGTATCTCTGTTAATATTGCTATAAAGCAATAAAGGTAACTTGATTGCGGAAAGGCAGGGAGACCAGCGGGTTTGGAGCCTTTCCACAGGACTGTTATTAGAGAGCTCGAAATGAGAGTTATTAAATTACTGCTAGGTACTGCAGGCTTTTTCTAACAGGGAGACTTCAGCTTGGCTCGGAAACTTAAGCTCTGGCTTGTTCAGGTTAATTAAAAGAGAGCTGGACATCTTCCAGGGCCTCGCTTCCCATTTCTGACGGCCACCCCCTCCCCTCCAGGGCCCGGGCAGAGCATGCCATGGGCACCCGCGCAGCGTCACCCTGCCCGGGGACGCTCGGGGTGCCTCGGGCATCGGCACCAGGCAGGGATGGGAGGCCAGGGGAGCTGGGCTTTGATGTCCTGGAAGATTGTGACCCCCGTAGTCCCCAGGTGCCTTTATGCCATCCATCCTGGGATGCTTTTTTTTAAGGATAAATTAAAGGATAATGCTTTTTTTAAGGATTTATGTGGCTTCTCATCGTGGAGAGCAGCAAACCCAGAGCTGCCAGGGAGGGGTGGGCAAGGGGGATTGGGTTTGCCCCCGGAGGCAGCAGGGCCTGCTTCGGAGGGGATTGCCTTCTCCGGGCGGGGAGCAGTTTTCCTTTCCCCTGTGCTCAGCTGTCCCCGCCGCTGCTTTGACTCCTGCATCGACCTCTGCGGGGATTTTCCTGCTCCCTCACTGGGTGATGGAAAGTTTCTGGCAGCCCCCTCCCCTCGCCCTGGAGCGGATCACCTGCAGAGTGGCCTTTGCAGGGCTGGGAGGTGCAGGCAGGTGGCTGCGCTGCCTGGCCGGTCCCCCCGGCATGGGAACGACAGGCAAAGGGGCTGGGGGCTCGCGGCTGCGCTGACCCTCCCTCCTCCCTGCCTGGCTTTGATTCCCGGGCTGCTGGGGAGGGAGAAGGGGGTTTACCAAGTGCTCATGCTGCAAGAGCTCCCATTGCTCTCCGCTGGCACAGCTTGCTCCTGTTCCACCTGGCCTCCGAGCAAGGGAGGACCGAGGCCCCCGTCGATCCCGAGCGGGGCTGCTGCGAAGGAGTGGGGCTGAGCCGGCTCCCGCCTGGTTTGTCCCGCTGCCCCTGGGGAAATGAAAAGCATCCAGGGATGTGCGGTGCCGGGAGGGTGCACCCCACTGCCCATCGAGCACCCCGGGGAGGAGGGCATGGGGTGACCCCCAGGTTGGGCTGCCACGGTGGGGAAGGGTCCTGGTCCCATCCCCTCCCCAAAAAACACCTTTGGGAGAGCAGGGAAGACCCCCAACTCTGCAACTCTTCCACCCAGCCCCAAATTTCCAGGTGGTAGAGGGGTGCCTGGATTTGGGACTGACACCCCCGAGGGGGCTGGGACCAGCTGTCCCACCTCTGGCAGCTCTCCCAGGTCCCTGGCAGGACGATGGGTGCTGGGGGGCAGCGGGTGAAGCAGGGTGCTGTAGCTGCTTGCTAGCACCTAGCACCCCACAGCACCCTCCCCTCGCCTGCCCCGGCTGGGTTTTCGGGCCAGGCTGGCGGAGGTGTGGGTAAATGCTGCTCACAGCTCCGTTAGTGACTCAACCCCCTGAAACGCTTTTTGGACTCATTTTCCCAGAGAGAGTTTAATGGGGTTTGTCGTGCCAAAACCCCAAGCTATGCCTCACTTTCATCCCCTAATGCAAGCCATATATCAAGAGACACTAACGGAGCAGGGAGGGTTTCTGACAAGGGGATCCTGGGAACAATCAGCCAATACCCCCTCCCCAGCCTGCGCCCCCCTGTTTTGTGCATTCCTGGTAATGTAAATAGAGAGGCAAGCGCTCGCAGCCCTCCTCGGACCCGAGGAGCCCGTCTGGGGACGGCGCCAGCAGCCCTGCCAGCAGTCTGCTCTGGGGGCTTTGGCCAGCGCTGTTTGAAGTGTCTCGGGTATCAGCGCCGGCATTGCGTCCCCAGGGAGAGCGTCCCCGGGGCCAGCCGTGCCCCCACGCGTCCCTGTCCTGCGCACGCGGCAGTTTGGAGGCGGGGGGCTCCGGCTCAGTCTAAATTGTCCCTTTTCCCCCCTGAAAAGCCACCCCTCCTGTCTCCTCTGCCAAAACAGCCTTCCTCCTAGCAAGCCACGAGATGAGGATGGAGGGTGCAGCCCTGGCACCGACAGCATCCCAAGGGGGCTTTGGGGCCCTGAGCCCCTTTGGGTGCTGACCGCTGGGTCTGCCTCCTCCCCCGAGCGGCCCCGGGTGCCTCCATCCCTGGACTGTCACAGGGTGGGGAGAGATGCAGCTTCCTTGCCCCGGTGAGGTGGGGATGGCCACAGAGGTGGGCCAGGGCTCTTGCACCCTTGTCAGGACAGCGTCGGGCGCAGGAGAGCTCATGGTGGGTTGGCACCAGGCACCCTCTCCAGGGACAGCCTGAAAAGGGGGAACCGCAAGTGGGTGCCCTTTTTGTGGTGCTTTACGAGGCATGGAGAAACCTGGACAACTTTCTTTTCTTAATTTAAACACCCATGCATTTGCTTGCTGAGCCTGTTAGCAATGTGGGCTTCAGCTCTACTGGAGGATGCTGGCCGTGTATGGGACCATGTCACCTTGGAGGGGACCTGAAGCCAGCCTGGGCATCCAGTTTTGTCCCCATGTGCTTTGCTCGCCATCCTGGGAGAAACCTGAAGCCATCCCAGGCAGGGCCAGGGAGCCCAAACCAGGCACACCTCATCCTTCTAAGGGAAAAAAAAAATTCAAGCCAAAAAACCTCCCCTGGGAGAGTTTCCAAAACAAATCCCGAGCCTTGGCTCACTGCACAGAAACGGGAAAGCTCCCGGAGGTTTTCCTTCAGCTTGTCCAGAGGAGGATCCCCAGCGGCGTTGCAGCCAGGGTGAGGGACACGGCAGCCGAGGTGCCACCGGTGCCGGTCCCTGACGCCCAGGCCATGGCAGGAGGAGCAGCCGCAGCAGGGAACATCTGGGTGCGGAGGAGGAGGTGCCGGCAGAGGGGATGCCGGGGAGGCTCGTGCTGGCTCATGTGCCAGGAGCGGGGTGGGTGCCAGCTGTGGTGTCCTCGGGGAAGTCCCAGGCCAGCGGGAGAAATCCCCGAGCCGAGCACCCCGGGATAGGCTGCAGAGCCGAGGGTCTGCGTGAGCGGGAACAGCTCCTGGGACCACACGTGCCCAGGGAAGGCTTCGAGGAGAGAAGGATCTGGGATGGCGGCAAGCAAGCGAGTGGGCTCGGGATGAGGAAGAAAGACCCCGGTGGGGATGGGGACCCCTTGGGGCCACCTTCCTTGTCCCCAGCCCAGCAGGGACAGACCCCCGGGGGAATGGGGCTGCTCCTCTCCATCGCCCGTGTGCCACCATCAAGGATGCAAGCAGGGGCAGGATGTGGGGGACCCCCAAAGCAGGGAAGGGGTGTGCTCCTTCTGGGGCTAGCTCCCCTCCCATCTCTGTTGGGTGTTGGTAATTCAACCGAGGGCTGGGAGAGGAGGAGAACTGCAACATCCCCCACGCAGGAATCGCATAAGAAACACAGGAAAGCTTGCTCGTGGCTGCAATCAAAGCGCTCGCGGGGTGGGGAGCGGCACCGTACTGACCCACGGCTGAACCGAAGCCGCTGCGAGGAAATGCCAGCCCACGCCGGTGAGGGACATCCCCGTGGGAGTGGGGACACCCTGTCCCTGCGGGAGCCTTCCCCGTGCCACCGTGCCACCGAGTGGCATTGCTCGGGGTGCCCATGGCCCTTTCCCTCTCCCACGCGCCCGCAGGGTGTCCTGTGATGGGGCCGGCGACACTGGGTGGCCCTGGGGGACCCCAGGGAGCGTGCGGGGGCCGAGGGCATTTGCGAGGGGTTTATTTGCCGGCACCAGCCCTCCACGGCCCTGGGGTTTACGAGGCAGCCGATGCGGCTGCTTTCTCGCGGGCTACAGCAATAAAGCTTGCCGGGGGGTCAGAGGTGATACCGACTGCTCTTAAGTGGGCAAAACTGGTGGTCTGGGATGGAAACTGAACTTCTTGAGCCATAATCAGAACCAGCGGGGTTAAATTCCGATGGCTAAATACCAAGGACTTAGCCTAAACATCTCTCCCGTCTTGCTCCGTCTGTCCCAAACAGGATCCTGCAGCGTGCGGTTGTTTGGGCAAGGTCAGGCTGCCGGTGTGTGAGATTTGTGTGCCACATCTCCCTGCTGCCTTGAGATCAGGCATCGCCGGGGCCGCCAAGTTTCCTCCATCTCGGTGCGCTGTTGCACTGGGTAAATACTTCTGCAGAGCCTGAGGAATTGGGAGACCTGCAAATGGATGCAGAGTTAAGCAGCTGTTGGTTTCAGGGCTCTCCAAAGCGCCAGGGTGAGGTTGATGCTGGAAACCTGAGCCCTGTAATTGTACTTTTCTGCCCGAGTGATATCTGAAGGGTTGGTTGGTTTGTTTGCGTGTTTGTTTGTAGTACAACTATCAAAGGAGGCCTCGGCGGTGATGCACACCGCTTCTAAAAAAGGGCCTGCCCTGGAGCCAGCACCAGCCCTTCTCCAGGTCGAGCCACTACACGTCCCCATAAGCATAACCCGTCCTACCGGTGGCGGCTCCGGAGGCATGCTAGCATTCCCGCGGGAGCGGGGGATCTCCTGCCATGCCTGAAAACAGGCTCTGACATCCCTGAGCACTTCCAGGAGAGCCCCAGGAAGAGTTTTCTGCAGGGGGCAAGCAGTGGGTGCAGAAGGATGTGGCCAAAATGTGGCTGTGGAGAGGGAGGGGGAGCAGGGGAGTCGGCAGGAGCAGGGCTGAGCAGATGCACCATTGCATTTCCTCGCTCGTGGAAAGCTGACAGAGACACACACGCACCCCCAGAAAAAGACACCAAAGAAATACAAACGTGGCCATGCATCTCAAGGTCCATGTGCTGACCACGGCGCAGTCCACCGAGGAGACTTGGCTTGACCTTTCACGGGCCAGTTTCTCCATTGGCCAACCCAACGGGGAGGTGGGAAAGCCTTCGGCAGCATCCACCACACAAAGCCACCCCATCCTGGCGTCTGCCCGGGCATTCGGGCACAGAAACCTGGCCAGGTCCTGGTTTCTACCTCCAGCCTGCGGGAAGAGTCACTACTCCCTGTGGCAGGAGGTTAGCGGAGCGCCGGGCGGGCTGCTGAGCTTTACCATCAGTGTGGTTTATTACGCTCATTAATGATGTGGAGAAGGCAGCGTGTTAGCAAAAACGTGACATATTTAGGTTAGCTAAGGCTGAAGGACTCTGCTGCTGTGGGAAAGGATTGCATGAAGATATATGACATTCACCATGGGCCCGTGCGAGATGATGCATCTTGGATAAACTAATCAAGATAATTCACATATATTGTCCTAAATTAATTATAGCCACTAAGTACAAGCCCAACATGTCAATGCAGACAGCTCAATTAAGAGCTCTTATTCAATATATGCTGATGGTCAAAAGAGCAAAGAAAAGATTACACTGGGCAGAGAGTACGGAGCAAAGCGGTGGAAATATTGCAGTATCGCTGCTTAAATCAACACAGCTCCGCCAGCACGTGGAGGGGAGGAGGGCGAGGGTGATGGGCACGGGGCGGTGTGGTGAGAGGCTAAAAAGGCACAAAAAGGGACCCGCTTCAGCCCTCTCTTCCTGATAACCTCTTAAAAATGGAAGAGATCAAGCATATGCAGCAGATTTTTAAATAACAAGGAGAGGGGAGAGCTATTTTAAAAAGCGAGCGTTATTTGGGTGGAGCAGGAGCAGGGGTTCCCATCCGCGCGGGGCAGTGACCCCAGGGCACGGCGCCCGTGCACCGGCCGGTGCCTGCACGCCCAAGGAGAAAAGGTGGGCAAGAGGAGAAGGACGTGCCCAGCACCGTATACAGGGGGTGAGACCAGGAGCGAACGCTGCATCCCGGCTTGAGAAAGGACATGGGGAAATTGGAGAGGCCTGCAGGAATATGGGAAACTGCCTTTGAGTGGGAGTCTGAGGCAGGCCCCTGTCTATTTAGTCTATCGCAGGCGAGGATAGGATGTGACTCCACCGCAGTCAGCACGCACCTCCGTGGGAAGGGATTTCTTTCAGTCAAAAACTCGTAATGAAACCCAGCGGCCGGGGGCTGGAGCGGGTCTCGCACCATGGCAGGAACTCGCCGGGGGCCGGGAGAGCTCTCCGTCCCCCACCCCGCACGGTCGAGGGGCTCCCTGCAGCCTCCCTCCAGTCCGGGTTCCTTGCCCTGGGTGCCACAATGCTCCGCAGGGCACCCTGACGCCAGCACCCTGTGCCCGGGGCAAAGGGTTTCGTGCCCGAGCCCAGCAGTGGTTGTGCGAAATCTTCGGGCTGATTTCCCTCCTGCAAGACTGCGGCCAGCATCGTGCAATCTGTTTTCATTCCTATTTCATGAGATGTGAATAATTAATGAGAAACACAATGCAGGGAGGATAAGGAAAAATATATATAAGTATATGCACACACATATATAGCGTTAAAAAGAATTAAGGCTCAAATGTATGGGGGATGTTGCAGTACGGCAGCTGTGGAAACGTGCGGCAGAGAGCGGGGACACGGGGGAGACTCCTAAAAGGCAGATGGAGGGGTTTTGAGGGATATAGAGCATTGGATATAGGTGCTGTCTCCTATGGAGGGAAAGGCCCAAGCAGGCTGCCCTGCAGAGCCCTGGGGGTCCAGCAGCAGGGACCCCCAGCCCTCCCGCCTGGCCCGGGAGCTCCCCGCGGGCAGACGCGTCTCCCCCAGCTCCTTCCCCAGAGATGTGCAGGGCTGCGCTCCGAGGAGGAGGGCGATGCCGAGGGCAGCCCCTGCGTCAGCCCGAGGAAGGGGCGAGATGCCGGCCGGCATCTGTGCTGCTGTGGGAGGTGAAGCCCAAGGAAGGATGAGAAACAGCATCTCTGCGCCCCGGGGTTTTACAGCCTGGAGGAAACCACCCTCCCCGGCCTCTCGGCAGCAGCCCAAGCCCTGCGCGGTCGCTGCTGCTTCTGTGCAGGGTTGAGCCTCTTGCACACACGAAGGCTGGGCCGTCCACAGCCAACAAACAAGCAGCTGCGTTGTGCGCGGATGTGTGAAATCCAGAGACTCTCCCTCCAGCTGCACGGCAAAGCCCATCACCTGCTGCATCAGGCCTCCCAGCCATCAGGATGAGCTCTCATTGGCAGTAACGAGCCCCCCTGCAGAGCTGTCACCCTGCAGCCCGGCCAGCCCTAGAGACCCCCTTGCAATGGGCCGCTGCAAGAAGAGGGCTGGCGTCCCCCTGCCCCACGCCGGCTGCTGGAGCTGGCCCTGCAGAGGGGTGAATCCCCCAGCATCGCCCCAGCCTGGGGGACGGGGACAGGGACAGGGACAGGGACAGGGACAGCTGCTGCTGCCTTCCCGCAGCCCCAGCTCCCTGAGGCCAGGCACCGGAGCTGTGGGGAACCGGCCGCCTTCCTGGGAGCTGCCCTGAGCTTACCGGCAGCCATCCTGCGGCAAAGCCCCTCGGCTGCTTTTCCACCCCAGAGCTGAGCCATAGCCCACGGCCAGACAGAGGCAGGGCGAGGGGTGGACGCAGGGGACGGGAGCGCCTTGAAGGTGGCCGGTGGTGTAGCTGCGGGCGATGGCTCCTGAGCTCGGGCATCATTGTGGTCACACCTTCATCTGCTCATGACATGGGAAGCCTGGGAGTCCCCCATAGACACAGCTTGCGTTGTATGAAATGAATTCATCGGTTCTCTGCACCCCAGCAGCAGTCAGCCCCTGTGGTCAACCCTGACCCAAGGGGTGGCCTTGGCCCCCTGTAACAGGAGGGTCTCTGCTTGGGGGTGTGTGGGGATGGCAGGGATGCATGGCCGCACTCGCTGTCACCTGCACCCCAGCCGGCCCCTGCATCCTGCTGGCACTTTGAGCAATGCACCCAGCGGCGCAGGGGCTCCGATAACCCCCTCGGACGCACGTTCCCCAGGCGAAGCGCGCGGGGCCGTACCACAGCCCCGGCCACGACCGGGCTTCGTGGCGGCACACAGGCTGCAGCTGCTCCTCCTGACGGCCCAGGAGCGGGGCGTTTTCCTCCTCCTCCTCGCCCCTGCCCTGAATTTCCATCTTTTGAATCCGCTTCACCCCAAAAATACCCTCTTACAATAACCCCGCCTGAGTCCTCCTCTACACGGCGCCCTGCCCAGCGCCCGCCACCTTCCCCTCCAGCTCGTGCCCCTGCCGCAGCAGGGACCGGGGGCCGGGCTGGCACTGCCGGCAGGACAAGGTCTGCCCGCCTTGGGTTCGCCCAGCCCGGCTGTACCCGCACCCGCCGGGGCTGGGGGCAGGCAGGGGCGGCCGGCGGCCGGTCCGGCCCATCCTGCCTTTTATCCACGGAGTCGGTGGCTCCCGTTTCCCAGGTCTAATTTATCACCTCGCTTTTTATAAATGGGTCATTTCCCATCCCCAGCCTGAGAGACAATTGCGACGGGCCCTGGCACCGCGCCACGAGCTCCTTTCAACTTCATAGCGAGTTCATCAAAGGCCCGAGACGCCATTTCCCTAAACAGTAAAAGTGTCAGAGAAAGAGGCGTGTTGTGAAGCCTCGGTGACAGCCAAGTGCTTAATTAGTGGTAATGCAGAGTTTACAGCCCCCCTCGCCGCCTCCCCCCGGCCCCTTGTTTCTGGGAAGGGCGCGAAGGGTGAGACAGGTCTCTCTGCTGCTCGGTGACCCGTGATGTCCCTCAGCGACGCAGCGCTGGCAGAGGGGACGGGGACGTCCCAGCCTGGCTGCTGCAGGAAGCCGAGGAGAGATTTCCCTCTGCAATGCTGCCCCGAGAGCATCCCCATCCCCGGGTGCCCCTTGAGCCGCAGCCCGCCCCGGCACCCATGGGTGCCCCGGCAGCCACAGGCACCCTCCAGTCCCCGGCTGCGGGGTGACCGGGGAGGATGTGGGAAAGCCCCGGTGCGGGGTCAGCAGCGGAAACGCTGTTTCCCACCCAGCCGTCCTCATCCCAGTCGCTGGCTCCTGGCTCCTGTGATGCCTCACAGCCCCTCAGGACCCGGTGGTGGGGCACCAGGCCGGTTCGGGGCTGCGTACCGCTGTCACATCCCTTGCGTTCCTCTCCTCTCCGCGCCAATCCTCTCTCTTTTCCTCCAGAAATCACCTTTCTGCCCATCACGCTCCCTGCTTCTCTCTGGGCTATTTTTACCGTATCCTTTTGGCGACGGAGCAGCTGGAGCCGAGCGCGGTGACTTCGGCATTCAAAGGCAGAGCATAAGCATTAATGGAGCTGATGGCGTTATAAAATTGGCACTCGTCTCTCCCGCCACTTTCCTAATACGGCCTAACATCAGCTGGGATTTTTAGCCATGGCGGTGCATTAAGCAGGGGCTTCTCGCTGCCTCCCACAGCTGCCAGACACGTTCTCCCACCCCTGACCTCACCAGGGGCCAAATTTTCCATCAGAAGTTGCCAAATACAGGTAAGGCTCAGAAAGAAGATCCGGAGAGGTGGCGATGTGGTGCTTCATGCACCCCTCGCACAGGCGCCCGCAGCTCCCGGAGGAGCAGATCACCGCGGGGAGCACTGCCGCCGCTGCGAAGTCAGAGGAACAGGGACGGAGCGGAGAGGGCTCCCCCATCACTTGGCCAGCAAAGTACCATGTCCCGCTCTAGGATGAAGCCGGTCCCAGCCTGAGCACCTCCGTGCCTTGCTTTTCCGCCTGCGAAGGTGCCACGTTACCACTCCCGGGACATGCACGCGGCCGGTGGGGATGAGCAAGGTGATGGGCAGTGCCGTGGCACTGCTTGCTATCCACGTTCTTCGTCCCCCCGGGGGCCGGAGCAGCGCTGAGCTGACATAAAGCAGATATAAAGCTGATTTTCATTACGGAGCAGTCTCGGAGGAGCGCCGGGTCTCGCCGTGGGGCCCCACTCACGCTCAGCGGGGCTGCGACGCCGGCGGCTCCGCTTACTCCCCGGGCACATGCCCCACGCCGGGTGATGGATGGCATCTCCCCGCCACCATCCCGTGGCACACAGGTGGAGCTGGCCCAGATGCACCCCAGGACGGGATAACAGCTGTGATGGACCGAGTCCCCACGTGCAGGACCGTGCCGCCCCACGCACAAGGCGTCCCTGCCTGGAGGAGCCCGTGGCGGGACCTGGCAGCTCCCCAGCTCCCCGGCACGTCCCACCTGGCCGCGGTTCCCCGCTTTGCGTCCCTGGCCTCGAGTTTCCTGAGTGCCGGGCTCTCCCCCCGCCACCCTCCTCGGCACGGCTGGGGCCTTGCAGCTACAACCAGGAAACTATAAAACTTTACAGAGTGCGGCTGGAGAGAAACAGGAATTGCTGCAGTGACTGCCAGAAGGGCCAGCGTTAGATTCACAAGATTTTCCAGGGCTTGGACTCGCCAGGAAGGGATTTATCCACCTAGGAGGAGCTGTAAAAACTAAAATTAAATTCTTCATCTTGGAAAGGGAGGGGGGAGAGAAAGAAGAAAATGCTTGACCTCCCCCCGAATGCTCTGCTGGAGGCCAGGACCCCGGGGGGGGGACGTGGGGCACCCACGGCTGCACCTGCTGAGCCCCTGGCTGAGGGGGCCCTGCCCCAAACACTGTGAGTGGGTGCTGCCTGTCCTGGGGCCTCTGCCCAGCACCCCTCCAGCCTGACCTTCGCCTTCAGGGCATCATTCGGGAGTCTCTGTGGGTGCCAAGGGGGAGTGCTGGGGCCAGCGTCCCCTCCCCGGTCCCTGTTCCCGTTCCCCATGGCTCCATCCCACGCGCTGCCGTCCCTGCTGCCGGTGAGGAGGGTGCCGGGCACGGTGTGGGGGCAGTTTGGGACCCCAGCAAGGGGTGAGCGGGGATGTTCCTGCCGGCCCAGCCTGACAGCACCCCAGCAGCTCGGTGGGGGTGTTTTCCGTGGTGTTTTGGGGGCTGGAAAGCAGTTAGGAGGAAAAAACCATGCTGGCCTGCGGGCTTCGGGGACGTGCCACCGCACCCCCGGTAGCCATTGCAGGGGACGAAGCAGGACCTGGCTGGGTCAGGAGCTGCCGCTTTCTGATGGGGTGCAGCTGATTTGGGGGCTGCACCCAGCCCCATCTCTGGGTCAGCCGAGCCACGGTGGCCTCCCCCGCTTTGTGCTGGGACCAAGGGGATCGGATCCGGCAGCTTGCCAAAGGAGAGCAGGTCCCCTCCTGCGCTGGGGCCACCAGCCTGGGGGGATTTTGGGACCGGGGCTGCCCAGGCACTTAGCACAGTCCCAGGTGCATCTCTCTGCCTGTCTGCTTTCCCTGCCCTCTCCTCTGTGCTGTGTGAGGTCCTCCCTCACCACCCTGCTCCTCCCCGTCCCACCAGGCTCCCACGGAGGTGGCGGGCAAGGGCACACCAGGGTCACCCAGCCATGGGCTGCTGAACTGGCCCCGGCACCCGTGGGCTGCTGGAGCAACGCACTCCGCATTCCCCTACCTCTCCTCACTGGGTTTTCCCCAATATAAAGGTGCATACAAATGCTTTTAGCAAAAGCCCACACTGCTGCAGGCTTTGGGGGCTGTTTCCCACATTGGGGGAGCCGGGATGGCCGGTACAGCATCCCGGCGGGTGCGCGGTGGAGAGGGCTGCACCGTGACAGGCTCTTTTTAGGAATATAGCGCTCATGAGGCGATAAATCTTACATTGCCAGTCTCTTTGCAACAAGCCGAGTCCCTGGAGCCTCGCTGCTGAGCGGCGTGGGCAAGCATCCCACCACAGCCAGGGAGAAGCCGGGCTGCTCCTCCAGACATGTGGAGGCAAAGATCAAACAAGGCTCGCTTGAAAATCTCAGCAAAATTGTGCCAGAGGACACGACGGATGTCCAGGCCAAGCCAAACCTGCAGATCCGCCATCGCTGGCTCCTGGGGCCAGCCGGGCTGTGCCGCGGCCCCGGCAGCCCCGTCTGCCCAGCTGCTGGAGCGGAGCATGGCATGCTAGCAATTTGGTTTGTACTCGCTCTTTCAGGCTGGAAAAGCCAAGGGAAACCTGCAGATGAGAAGTTCACGTGCAAAATCCCGTCAGCTGAGAGCCTGGCTGCTGGCAGCACTGCGTCGCCGGCATCCTGCCCTGCTGGGACGCCCAGGTGCCGCTTTGCAGATGGGCTTTGCAGCGGTTTTCCTTTTATTTCAATTTTTTTGCCTGCAACAGATTTTACACCAAATGCATGGAAGCACTGCTGCAAAAGTGTGTATCGGGGAATGCTCTTTTGTCGCTTATTCTGGTTTTCTTTCTATTTTTTGCCTGTTACTGCCAGTGCAGGCTCTTAAAATAACTGGCTACTTTAAACCGTGTCCTTTTGTTCCGCGGCTGAGCACTGCTGGATGCCAGCTGGAGAGGAAGGGAGGTGAAGTGTCAGGGCCCTGCAGAGAGTTTTAAAGGAGGTTTACGGTGATGGGGACAGCGTGTTACACCCTGAGTCCTTCGAGCTGCCCTCTCCCTCACTGCCAGCCTGTGCTGTGAGTTTTCCCAGGGAAGCACTGAGTTTGCAGGTTCTCAGCTGGCCCCTGCACCACCACCCAAACCTCATCCAGGCTCCAAGGGGGCAGCCGCACGTCTGCGCCCCAGCTTTGCAGCCTGCCGGTGGGTCCCCCCACGGTACCACGTCCCCCGGGGACTCCTGCCAGTCCCCCCGACTGCAGACCCCTGCCCGCAGGGCTGCCCCTTTCCCACCCTCGCACCATCCGCTTTGCAGCAAACGTTTTGAATGATGAAAGCTCCCAAGAGCTGGAGGGGAGAGAGAGGACAGAGGTCGCGTGGCTCCC
This sequence comes from Mycteria americana, assembly GCF_035582795.1. Classification (NCBI taxonomy): domain Eukaryota; kingdom Metazoa; phylum Chordata; class Aves; order Ciconiiformes; family Ciconiidae; genus Mycteria; species Mycteria americana. The sequence goes on from NC_134371.1 coordinate 11,279,966, forward strand.
TTGACCCCAGTTAGTGTGGGAAAGGGCTACGGCAAAACTGGTTAGGAACTGGGAGCCAGCCCCAGGGGAAGCAACAGCTAAGCCTGGGCTTATCCCTCCCGAGCCCAGCGCCGGGGCAGCGGATCAAATCCCAGGCAGGCCGGGCGCTGCCTGGCACCTCTCCCAGGGTGTTTGCACCATCGTCCTCGGGTGCCCCAGGAATGCGGCGTGGCGGGGAGAGGGGATCCCTGCAGCCGGGGGGGACGGGGGGTGCAGCCGGCCGGGGTGCTGCCAGCGGGCTGGGCTCCACCACCCGCAGGGCACCAGGGCTGGGTAGGAGCCCGGCTTGGAAGCACAAAGTCGGAGGCTTGTGCCATGCCTGGACACGTCCCCGCTTTGTTTATTCCTTCAGCTTATTATTTTGTTTGACTATTTATTCCTGGCTGCCTTTTTCTCACGGTGGCTGTGTTTATTTAGCACGGCTAGCCTGGAGGCCGCCGGGCTCGCGCGTTGCTGCCGAACAGAGCCGTAACCCCGGCGCGGCAAGTGCAGCGCCGGGAGCCCCACGCTGAGGTTTCCCCGTGTGCCTGGAGGGGTGTTTGCAATGGGTGGGATGGTGTTTCAAGGGGACAGGGGACAACACAGTACAGGAGGGTCATCACGCGTGCTTGGTGCTGTTGGTGTTGCCAGCACACAGCCACGCCAAAGGGCTTTGCCAGCTGCGTGCCTTCCCACCGACACGGCCCTGCAGGGCTGGGGCGGCTGCGCCGAGCGGAGAAACCCTGCCCAGGAAAGAGACAGGTTTGGAAAGCGTGAGGATGGTCCACAAAGTGATGCCACCCCCCTGCTGTCAGTGATGCTCCTGGGGGACCCTGTCCCCACCAGCCCCCCAAGGTCCTGGGTGGTCCCGGAGCCCGTCGCCCCGTGGTACCAGGGTGATGTGGGGGTGCCAGCATGCCGTCAGCCCTCCTCCTGGCCCCGGCTCACCCCTCCGTTCCCAGGCCCCACGCAGCATCCCCCGTGGTGGCAGCCCCTGAGGACCTGAAACGCTGGGTCCTCTCGATGCTGGGGATGCGGCTGCGGCTGGGGGCCGAGGAGCCATGGCAACCCGGCAAGGATGGGGGTTGCCATGGCAACGGGAGGCGCAGCATCCGGAGCTGGCTTTGGGCGAGGGATGCTCCAGGTGGGGTGGGAGGCAGGACTGGGGTACCCCCCGGCTGGGGGATGCCAAAGCCTCAGCTCGGGGTCCGGGAAAGCCCCCCTGCTCCAAGGGCTGCCCCTGGCCAGCAGTGCCTGGAGGGGACAGGCAGGCGGGGGCTGGCAGGGTCCAGGCCCTACACTTGGCCCTGCCGCAGCCCCATTGTAGCCACTGCCACCGTCACCTCTGGCTGCTCCCAGGCAGCCCCGACGGGACACGGTGCCAATGCCCATGCGCTCTGTCCAGAGGAGCGACCGGCTCCGCGGGGCACGCAGTGTCAAGCAAGGCCTCTTGGCTTTTTGCAGCCAGGAGGGTCTGCAGAGCATCTCTGCATGCTTCGGATATGAGCATGAACCCCAAATATCTTGTCACCCCACTTGGGGGTCACTACCCCGCACTTGGGAACGGCTCTGCGGGGTCAGGCTGGGACACAGGGTGGGATTCGGCCCCTAAATCGCTCCGTGTTTGGAAAGCATCTGCTCCCCGTGACTAAGGCTGCCCCCAGCTCAGGGCCAGGCATGCAAAGGGTGTCTGCACCGGCGTTTCAGGTGCAGCGCCCTAAAATGTCACTAACGGCCAGGCTGCTAATTGCCTCGTCAGCGAAGGTGCCCAAGTGGGCAGTGGGCTGGGTGAGGACCCCACCACGGGGCGTCACCGATCGACGTCCTTGCGTTGGCCCTCCCAGCCCCACGGCCACCGGCTCGCGAGCACGTCCCACCGTGCCCCGTCCTGCCGCCGGGCTGGGAGGCAGCGAGGGGAAGGGGGTGCTGGGAGGCGGCGGGAGGAAACAGACCTCCCAGCCGGGAAGCACGCGGGAGAGTGACATTTGCCAGACACCGATGCTGCTTTTGATAAAGAGTGGGGGGCAGTTTGCTGCCCGCAGGCACCCACGTTTCCCACACCTCCCAGCAGCTGGGGCCGAGCCTCAGCCCCCAGCCCTGGAGCCTTTGCCTCCCGTTCCCCCGGTGCTGTCCTGGCAGAGCCGGAGCCGCGCGAGGCCGGACGCCTCCTTTCCCTTTCGGACCTGGTGGGCTGCAGAGCAGGGGGGAAAAGGGCACAAACACTGAATTTATTTTTTTTTTTTTTAAATGTAGTATTTGTCAGCATCTGATGAGACAGGGCTGATACAGAAGTGAACCATGTCACCTGGACAGCATCAGCACGGTTGCAACATGCACCCCACAGCAGACGGACAGGGCCAGCTCTGCAAACACGCAAACCTCATCGGATTTTTTTCCCAAGGGCTCATCCCCAGTGCAGGAATCAGCCCAGGAGCCAGGTTTCCAGCCACCCTTCCTCCTCACAATGCCTCCCAGGGCACTGGTACCTGGCGGGCTGGGTCCTTTCCCCCTGCAGAAACGGTGGCTGAGCTCTCCTGCAAGCGCGCGCCGGCAAACGGGGCTGGCAGGCGCTTGCAGCGATTCCACCCTGAAGCTTGTGGCTGGGCTTTATATCCTAAGCCTGCTTCAAACTTTGCACTGGGAGAAGTGATTTGTCTGCAAATGTTATGTGGTTAAAATAAATGCAGAGAATTTTAATCCTGGGAATTTGGAAAGTAGGAGATTTAAAATAACAAAACCCTTTCATATGGCACTTAATCCAAAATTAGCTGGGTTTTAAGTTTTACGGCGGTAGCTGATCATTCCTCGGCCACCTCCTGCTTGGTGTGGGGAGAGGGGGGTCCCCAGATCCCCAGAGCGGGAGGCAGCGGGGCCTGCGGGACGGGCTCTCCCGGCCATGCCGTGCCGTGCCGTGCCAGGGCGGTGCCGGAGCAGTGACGGCACTCTTTTTTTTGTTGACATGGAATGGATCTCCCACAGCTACTTAAGGTTTTAATTGCCCTGTGATTAAAGTTTTCATTACTAAGCAATTAGCACCTGAAATTTTAAGTGCTGAAGTGTTTAACTGCATCCTGTAGCTGCCAGAGTTGAGGGGTGGTGGATGTGGGTGGGACAGGAGCGGGTTTTGAAGTGGGGACCAGGAGCGGCGGGAGGTGGCCGCCTCGCCGGGGCCCAGCCGGGCTGGCACGGGCGCTGCCGGCTGCCCCGATCCCGCTGGCAGCACCAAGCACCCGGCAGCGCGGGGAGGAGCGCCCGGAGGGGCGAGCACCCAGGGAGCCTGGGAAGGAGACAGGCTGGAGCCGGCACTGACCCGGCGGGAGACGCGCCGGCTGGGCGAGCTGGCGCATGGCGGTGCTCCCAGCCCTGGGAACAGGGTGACGGGGCCCCCCGGGCCCCCCTTGCACCAGGGATGGCATGGGGGACCCCCCAGCAGCCACACGGCTGCCCCAGGTGCCCGCTCAGGTGTTGCCCCTTTGGGTGCTGCCCTTCGGACAGGGGACATGGAGATGCCACCTGATGCCACGATGGCCCAGCTACAGCGGTACCAGCCCAGAAACAGGGAGGATCCCCCCACCCCAGCTTCCCGCAACCCCGGCACAGCTGCGCTGCTGGTGAGCAGGCAATGGAGAACTCTTGCAGGGTTTTTTTCCCATCCACTCGTGCCACCCTTCAAACACACGTCCCCATATCTATCTCGTGGCAATGCGCTCCTGGGGCTGGCTGCCTGGCGAGGAATGCACTCCCTTCTGTTTGTTTTACGGCTCCTGCTAGGTAATTTCATTTGATGCCCCTTAGATCTTCTGAGAAAATAGGAATAATTGTTCCCTAATCACCTTCTCCTTGTTAAGTTGCAGCTGAGGTTGCTGCATGCAAACAAGGTGAGGGGCGGAGGCTGGGCGCAGCGGGCAGGGTGCGTGGGTGCACCCCTGTGCGTGGCCGTGGTCTGACACACACCGTGCGTGTGCCGGTGCGTTGCGGAGCCGTCACCGGAGCACGTCGGGGCTGTGTTTGGAAACGGGGTGTGAAAGTCAGGCTTGCTCCAGCGGGATGGGGTCTCTGGGTGGACAATTTCTCACAGAGAGAGGGCTGGGCTGGGAGGTTTGTCCTCTGAACATCCACGGCCGTTGCTGCTTTTTGGGGCTTTCCTTTCGTCTCTTTTCAGCAGATCCTGCCATCCCGCCACTCCCCATCCGCCCGGGAATGCCTCCCGGGGACACCACAGGCACCACAGCTTTGCCCTGCAGGCTGGAGGGCTGTTCTAAGGCAGAGCATCACTAACTCAGGCCCACGCTGCAGACACGCTCCCCCGTGTGCCCCACGGCCCCGCGTTTCACCTCTCAGCCCATCCCTGCCCGCGTCGTGCCGACGCGGTCCCTGTTGCAGCCCTGTGCATTTCCAGCCATCTCCCAGGGTGCTGGGGAGGCGTCGGTGGAGGGGACCGGGGCTGAGTGAGCGTGCGCAGGGACATTGCAGGGCTGGGGGGTGCCTGAGTTTCTACGGGCGGGCATGTCCCCCGGCCACAACGTCACCCCGTCCCGCGGGGGCCGCAGCAGCACCGTCCTCAGCACCGAGTCCTTGCACAAGCGGGCGGGTTGGCGTTACAGAGCCAGCCCCTGCCCGCAAATACCATGCAGTTACCACAGTTATTTCCTATTGTGCAGGCACCGGAGCTGCTGCTCCCCAGGCCGCCCGCCGGCTGCAACACCCAGGCAGTGACCCGGGGCTCCCTGGCCAGCTACCTGTGCCGCTGCTGGCCGGGCCCCGAAATCCTCAGCCCCCGGCTGGGACTGCAGCACTGCACCCACCTGCACCGGGGGAGCGTGAGCCCCCAGGGAGAGGCCGACTGGCAGCACCAGCCCGGCGGGAGCGAGCAAGGGCTCATTAATTACAGCGTGCGGGGAGAGAGGGGATTATATGGAGCATCCTCCCCCTGCCCGTGCCCCCCCGCTCCCTGCTCCAGTTTCTCGTCCTTTTTCTGAAATGAATTCCTTTCGGGCTGAAATTTGCCAGGCATGGCTTGGCTCCAAGGGGAATTCTTGGGGAAAGTTTAAGTAAAATTGGTTCAGCCATCTTTAAGTTATTCAAGTGTGAATAAGCAATTTCCCCAAGTGCTCCATTCAGAAATTTTGTGCTTGGGTAACTCAGACCTCTGGAATCGCAGAATAAACAAGATTTCTGCATCTCGCTAAGCCGGCAGGCTCTGGCTGCAGGGGTTGGTACGGCGTCTCCAGTGGGGAGGATTTCCCGGGAGTGACTTTGCAGTGAGACAGCAAATCTTCCCACCCTGAGTCTGGTCCGTGGTTAAGTTTCTCGGCATCTCCATTAGCCCCCACTGCTCTCCTTCCCCGCTGGCACAGCATCGTACCTCGGCACACTTGTTAACAGTGCCAGCTTCGCTGCTTGCTTCTCTGGTGCTCGTCTCCTTGAGTGACAGTGTGTTCAAATCAACAACTTTTGCTTCTTTGCTCAAACTTTCGTATTTTCCACCATGGTGACCCCCTTTCTGCTGCCTCGCTCCCCAGCTGCATCCTTTGACTTGGAGAGTGCAACGCCCCACTTGCTGCTTCTCCTGTCCCTTGCAGAGATTTATCACAGTCGTATGTCATGTCCCGTCTTAAATTAGCACGCTGGTTCTCTTGAGCACGGCTTTTCCCTCCAGGAGTCGTGCCTGGCGGTGCCGGGACACTGCGACAACCCTCGGGACATGGCATCCTGGCGAGGCTCCCCGCAGCTCCCAGGGGATGCCAGCATTCCTGCAACAGGAATTGGTCATCTCCAAATTTTCGGCAGCCCAAGCAGAGCCCAGGCCCACGCTGATCTCTCTGGCCAGGGCTTGGGAAGCCAAATCTTACTGGGACAAGGATTGAAAACACCCGTTCACGGCCCTGGTGGGTTTGTGCAGCAGAAGGAGGAGGCGATGCGGACACACTCTGCATCCATCTGCACAGCAGAGAGGCTGACCGCAGCCAGCCCCGATAACCTCCCAAATTCCCTCTCCTGCCAGGAGCCGCGGGAAAGGTGGCTGGGAGCATGGGCCCACAGCTGCCCCACTGCGCCGGTGTGGGGATGGGGCTGTGGCTGCACGGAGAGGGAGTTTCTGGGGCAGGTTTCTGGGGCGGGGAGCGCTGCGGCAAGGCGCTGCTTGCAGATGGCAGGCGGCTGCGGCGGGGGCAGCCCAGATGGCTGTGCCACGGGTGCGAGGCTGCCCGGGGGCAACGTGCCCAGCCCTGCACTCCCCTACCCCGGACCTGCCGGAGTTCCCGGCCACTCTAGGGACCAGGGGCATCAAAAAGCCCCAAAATCAGGGACTTGGGGGATTTTGCTTAGCCCTCAGCCAAGGCCAACCCTCCCCAGGCATCCGAGGAGGAGATTTGTGGTGTGGCACAGAGGACCAGGACGGGTTGCAGCCCGTGTCCCACGCCTGGCACTGTGGGGATGTGTCTGTCCTGAAGGATGTGGCAATGCCCGCTCCAGCTACAGGGACAGCGTGCGTGCACCATGCCAAGAGAGCAGTCTGTCCCACACAGGGTCCCAAAACCTCCCCGTGGCAATGGGGGGAGAGAACGAGGAGAGAACTGAGGCACCCACAGACTTGGAGGCCGTGGCTGCGTGCATGGTAGCCAGCACCGCGCCCCACGAGGAGTGTAGTGGGGAAGGCACGCTGGGGGTGGGGGAAGGGGGTGCTGGGGGGGCCACTGCATGGTGCTCTCTGTATGGTGTCACCCTGGCCAGGGTCCCAGCACTCAGCCCTGCCACCGGGGTGGGAAACATGGTGTGGTGGGGACGGGATGGGGTGGGTTGGGAAGGGATGTGATGCGATGGGATGGGCTGGGACAGGATGGGGTTAAATGGGATGGCACAGGGTGGGATGCATGAGATGATGGGATGGGATGGGACGGGACGGGACGGGACGGGACGGGACGGGACGGGATGGGACGGGACGGGACTGTAGAGGATGGGTCGGCAATGGGTGGCACAGGTAAACCAGGCTGCCAGTCGTGGGGCACAGAGGGGCCCATGGGCCCGTCCGCACGCACACTAACAGGCTCACGCACCCACCCGCCCCCGGCGGGGGGCAGGGCAGGGCGGGCCTGGGGCTGCGGGGCCGGCCGGGAGCGCGGCCCCTTTAAGAGCCCAGTTCCGCGGGCGGCCGCTGGGTGGGGCGCGCTCCCCGCCCTGCGCCTCCCGCGCCGGGGGGCGGGGCCACCGGGGGCGCGCCGGGCAGCGCCCGCCCCCTCCAATTCATCTTTCCGCGGAGGCTCCGCCCCCGTCCCACCGCCGCCCAATGGGCGCCGCGCTCGCCGTCGCCAGGGGCGCCGGGTTGCCAGGGGCGGGCTGATTGGCGGGCCGGCCCCGCCCCGCGCGGCTCAGCGGCCGCAGCGGCGGCGGCGGCGCCAGAGCGCGAGCGTGGCGCGGCGGCGAGAGGAGCCGCGCGTGGCGCCGAGCTCGGGACTGCCCGGCGGGGCCGCCCGCACCGCCCCCCGCCATGGCCGCGGCCCGCCCGGGGGCCCCCCCGCCGCCGCCGCCGCTGCTGCCCCTCCTGCTGCTCCTGCTGCTCCCCGGCGGCCGCCGCGCTCTGGAGGGTGAGTACCGGGCGGGCGTGCCCGCCCGCCGCACCGGGGCCCGTGCGACCGCGCCACACACGCGCGCACCCCTCCGGGGTGTCCCAGGCCCACCGGGCCTCGTCGGCGTCCGCCGCCGGTTCGCCTCGGCTCGGCTCGGCTCGACTCGACGCCCGCGCCGCGGACGCCCGGCTGACCCCGCGGGGAGCTCGCCGCCGCAGCGCGCCCCAGCCCTGTTCCCAGCGCTTAGCCGCTCTCAGTAGGTTTCAGAGTCAACGCCCCGTGGAACCGAGCCCGGCGCGGCCGAGGCGCGGCGGCCGCGGCCGGCGGCTGCTGGCAGGGAGCGGCGCCTCGTTGGATACCCGGTTCACGTTCCGAGGCTTTTCGCCACGACCGAGAGGGCTGGAAAATTAATATTTCTTTCAGTGGAAGCTCGCGGCGTGCCAGAACTGGTGGGGCCGCCGGAGGAGTGTCCGTGTGCCGTGTCCGGCTCCATCCCTTCCCCGGTAGGGCTCGCCGCGCCTGCCGCCTTAACCCCCGAGGCTCCGGCGTGGGACCGCCGGGGCGAGTGGCCACGCGTGCCGCATCCATCCCCGAGCGGGGCCGCGCTCCGCGGCTCGCCCGCCCCCGCCGGCGGGGGAGAGAAGGCGGGGAGGAGGGCAACCCCCCGCGCTCCGGTGGAGTTGGCGATGAAAGGCGGGGTAACTGTCTCCCCCTCGGAGGGTGGACCCCGGTCCGCGGGGCAGCGCCGTCGCCCCCCGGCTTTGAGCCAGAAAAGCGGCTCCTGGCCCCGCTGGGGCACCGGGGCGTCCCGGGGCGGGCGAGGCGGCTCGCACCGGGCAGGAGCAGGAGGAGGAGGGGGCCCGGGCGGGTTTTTGTCTCGGCACATTGTGCGCGGCTCCGGCCGGGAGCGCCGGGGGCGGCGACGCTCCGGTGTCCGGTAACCGAACCCGCTGCCGGAGCGGCGGGAGGGGGCTGGGGAGGGAGGGAGCGAAGGGAGAAACCCCGGGCGGAGAGGAGCTGTCGGTGCCTCCGCCCGGGCGGGGGGCGGCGGGGGCTTTTGTGTGCTGGGAGGCAGTTCTGTGCTCGGGCTTCCGCCGTCGTCGCCCCGCGGCGCGGGGTTTGGGGCTGCGGCACCGGGGGGTGACCGCGGGCAGGAGCCCTTCCCCGCTGCGGTGTGTTGGGGGGACACGTTTCCTCCGGCTTTGGGCTTTGTACAAAGTTTGGGGGGTGCTTGTTGCCCGTGTTTCTTTGCACCCTCCCTCCCTGCGATTTTTTTTGTTTTTTCCTTTAAAGGGGAAAAAAAAATAAGAAATCATCCTCCTTTGTACGCTGTAGGAAACGGAGCTGTGGGCCCGCTCGGTCCGTCAGCTCCGGGCTGAGCCGGAGCCCCGCGGCAGGAGGGGAGGGAGAAGCCTGCCTGCACCCAGCCCTCTCGGGATGGAGCTCCCGGGGACCGCCGCGCCGGGCAGAGCCCTGGGGAGCCCTGCCTGCTGGAGAGGTGCAGGAGGATGAACTTGTGGGCAGGGAGCAGTCTGGGAACCGGGGAAGGAAGGCCAGCGCTGGGGCTGGCAGCAGCGGTGTGTACCGCCCGGGGACTGTCCCGCCAGTCCCTGGGGAGGCAGGGAGCCCCGGACCCTCCCCTGCCGCTGCTGGGGGAAGGAGCAGTGTGAGGAGCCGCATGGACAGAAAATAAACAGCTCCTGCTGAGGAGTCGCCGGGTTTTCTCAGCTTCCCGAGCGTGCGGAGGGGTCAGGGGCCGAACGTGCTGGCCGAGGAGGTCAGGGCCCAGCTGGGGTGCCAGCCCCATGAGACTGCTTTGGGGCTGGCTGGCAGCCGCCCAGCGTTTTTGGGGCTGGCCCTGATTGCCCTGGGATTTTCTTTTATTTTTGTTGGGTTTTTTTTTTTCTTTTTCCTTCGCTCTTGTCCAAGCTGGCGGGAAAGTTGCAGTTGGGCCGGGAGAGGTTTCTGCCTTGCCCAGCGTTAGGAAGCCGTTGCTTGCATCGGGGTCAGCGAGCTCCCGCGCTTCTGCTGCGCTGGGCATTTCTGGCCGCTTCCTGATGGGGACCGGCGTGTTCGGGTGGTTACTGTAAACCTAGCGTGCACGTTTGTTCGGATAGTTTAGTGCTGATCATAAATCTGGCGTGGCCATAAATCTGCACACACGTCCTGCAGACGACAACGGCAGCAAGCGGTCCCTGGACCCGGCCACCTTGCCGTCCCCTCCGAGGGAATGACGGGCTGGGCTTGCAGCCGGTGCCCGGCCGGGAGGGCAGGGGCCTCCGAGGCTGGACAACACTGCCCGTTCCCGGGGGGATGGCGGAGAGTTGGGTTTCTTTCCAAGGCCCCATGGGGGTGGAGGGGAAAAGCTGCGCTCGGCAGCAGCTCAGTGAGGGCTTTGTGCTGCCGAGGAGAAAATGGTTTCTCTCTAGATCCTGTAAGTGCGCTGGGTCTGTTTGAAGTCACAATGTGTTTTTCTTCTCCGGTTCAGCAGTCCCCGGGCCGGCTGCAGAAGGAATGCTCTATCCAGGGGCAACAGCGGATCCTTTCTCCGGCGCAGGGGTTGGAGCTGAGGAGTTTGTCCCGGCGGGGCTGTGGGAGCAGAGGCCCTGCGGGGAGCGGACGCGGTGAAATGGTGCAGGGAGAGTGCTGCGTTCGAGGCCCTTGCCGACCGTCCAGGGATGAAACCCCAGGCTTCAAAACGCCCTGGCCGGAGGGAGCGTGGATGGCCGCAGGCTCACTCTGCCCCTTGCCCCGGGGCTGCGGGTGGGCTGGGACCGGGACCTGCTCTCTGGAGGAACCGCTTTGCCGGGCAGCTCCTGCCCCAAGCAGCCTCTCTGGGCATGGGACTCCGTTGAAAGTTGGGGTTTCCCACATGCTCCACCACGAACCCCCGTGCAGAGGCATCGCATTGCTGCACATAGCCCCGAGCCAGCTCGGGCTTTGGCGAGGTAGCCAAACTCCCCTGAAGCAGGAGGATTTCTAGGGGGGATTTTCCTCATCTGGGCTCTGCCCGTTCGCAGCTCCCAGACCCCCGCCGGCCGTTACGCAGGCTGATCACGCTCCTCTCTGCACTGGCAAACCCCTGCTTAATTGACCCCTGTACTGGAACTGCCAGGTATTTTCTTGGCAGGGAGATCTGCTTTCCGTTTAATTACTTTTCACTGAAATGGCGTGTTTCTCGGCGGGGCGATGGGGGGAAGTTAGCCCTGCTGTTTTATTGATGCTCAGGGTAGGGCTGTGAGGGAAAGCGGGTCGTGGGGCTCCGCAGTGTTCGCTGGATTCATTAAATCTCCCGTTCCTCACTAAAAGCCCTGCTTGAGGAAGCCGGCCCTGTCCGTGCTCCCGAGGCGGGGAGAAGAAGGGCTTTCCTTTGTGTCAAGCAGAGCATGCGGAGAGCCGGGGAGAGGGAAAACTTGCAGCACCGGGGTCCGTTTGCAGCCCCGTGTTTCTCCCCGGCATACGGCTCAGCCGGTGAGGCTGTGGGGCCGTGCCCGGCCAGCCTTCGCGATTGGGAATAGCGGCCTCTGGTTTTTAAGGAATGAACCGAAACTCCTTGTTTTGTTGTGATGACTTACTGTGAGAGATATTTGGGGAAACCAGTTTGTTGCATTTTCTTTCCGTGAGCCGTTTGCTGCTGCCACTGGAGCAGGGGAGCTTGGCGTTTAATTAAAACAGCCCGAGCAATCTGAATCACAGACTTGCATGTTTTTAAAATTGTAGCTGTTCCTGTTGTGCTGAGTCAAACTGGTTTGTCGGGATTAAGCGTCTCCGCCTGGGAGCCGCGCTGGGGGAAGGGTGCCGAGGCGGCCCCAGGGTTGGGATCCCCGTTCCCGGCTGGCAGGGTGGGTGCCGGCTTCCCCCTGAGCAGCCCCCTGGGAAAGGGGGGGACTGGCCCCATGGGCTGCAGTGGAGCCGGTGGCTGCCATCGCCCTGAGCTTCCCCGGGGTTGAAGCCATAATGAGTTGGCGTCGCTTCTGGAACAACGCTTCTTGTTCCCAGCAAAGCGTTTGGGGGACGGTGGGGATGGGGGTGCCCCTCCATGGCCGTGAAGCCCCTTGCGGGGAGCCAGGCATGCCCCACGCCCCCGGGGACGAGCTGCCATCTTGAAGGCCCGGCAGCCTTTTGCAGTGGCACTCCCGCCTGGCTGGGACGGTCCCATTTGAATTCGTGTTGGTTTTTGTTGTGGTTTTTTTCTGTTGTTGTTGTTGCTCAAAAATCAGTCCTGTGCGCAGGCTGGGGCGGGGCGCGGGCCATCCCCTCGTGGAGCCGAGCCCCGTGCAGACCTCGTGGGGAGCCATTTTGTAGGGCGAGTGGGCAGCCTGCCTGCGGAGGGCCAGGCTTGGTGCTCTTGGAGAGGCCTCGTCCTCCCGCGCTTGGGCTTCTGCATCGCCTGCCCTCAGCGCAGCCATCGAGGCCTTGTGGGGCCAAGCTCAGGAGCGGGGCTGCGTCCCCTTCCCATAGGGCCGCCATTTCCAGAGGGGCTGCAGCCTTCCCCTGCCGCCCGCTTTCCCCTCAGCGCAGCTGAGCCTGCCGGCCCGTGCTCCCCGAGGCAGGAGGGAGCGAGCCCAGAGCCGGCTTCGCATGGCCGCCCCTCTGAGGAGGAAAGGGAGCCATCTTGGGAAGAGGCAGGAGCGCGGCGGCAAGGCCGAGCGCCGGCCCCGTGGCTGCTCTCGGTGCACGTGCCAGCGCGTGCTGGCCGGGGGTCCCGGGCTGGGGGGGGGGGGATTGCTGGGGGGGATCTTTTTATTTTATTTTTGCCCGTCGCTAAGCTCCGTGCTGTCGGGGCCTGGCGTTTCTCACGCGTGTGGCAGGAGCTGTTGACAAACACCTGTTTCCCGGCCCCCTCCCCAGGAATGCCCTGGGGGCCCTGCGGGGGCTGCGATGCCGGAGCGGGGGGGGGGACAGACACGACGACAGCGGGGACGCCCCCTCCCAGGGGAGCCCTCCCCAGGGCTTTCCTGCGCGGCGGCAGCTGCGGGGGGGATTTGGGCCTCCCTGTTCCTCTCCGAGGTGTGGCCGATGCGCGGGGTTGCCAAAACCCGTCCCGGGGAGGGGACACCGGCCCCCCCGGGCTGGTCCTGCTTGTCCCTTGGGTGCTCAGCCGCCTGCCCGGCGAGGGCTGGGGCGCAGGAGGGACCCTGCGGGGAGGGGGGGGTGCTCGGCGGGCGCGCACGCACACGCGGCGTGCGATCCAAGGCCTTTTTTTATTAATGAGAAAAATGTGCAGGGCTTGAACGATCGCCAGGAACAGATTTATTCTAGTTCCCCAGAAATTAAACTGAAATGAAGGAGCGAGTCAGCCCAGCCCGGCACCCCCTCCTGACTCTGTGCTTGTTTTAACTCTGGAAGAATCTGACTTTGGGGGTGGGGGAGGTGGGGAAGAGGGGGGGATATTTGGGTTTAAGCAGTTCCAGATGGGCTTGGTGCTCTAGGAGAGCCGAGGAAGCGAGCGGAGAGCAGCGCAGAGATTTGGGTAACTGCCCCAGGCAGGAGAGAGGAGGGAGATCTTGGCAGAAAGTCCTGCTCTGCGCTGCTGGGATGGGATGGAGCTTGGCAGCCGAGCCGCCCCGTCTGTGGGGCGAGCCTTTGGATGTGCAGCAAGTAACCTTTTTTGGGGAGGGGGTGGTTTCTTTCTTTTTTTTTTTTTTTTAAATATCATTACTCCTTCCCTGGGCTCTTTCCAAAAGTACAACCTGGAAAAAAATGGAGCTGGAGGGGGGAGAGGGGCCCTTTGGATCTCAGCCTGCTGCAAACGGTTGCCCTGCGGAGGCAGGCCTGCAGCACCGACCGCATTCCCTTCCTTCCCCCAGGGACTTTGGGGCTCTCCATCTACCTGCGCCAGCCCGGCTCGGCCTGGTGGCCCCGTGGGGACACCTGTCCCATGAAGCCACGGCCACAGGGCAACGGGGACATGGAGGGAGGTGGCGGGAGCGTCCCCGTCATAGCAGGGCCTGGAAACGAAGGAGGCTTTGCAGGCTGATTTGCTGCCTACGTCCTGGTTGATGGCATTTGTGGCTCGAATAGGTCTGGCATCTCCCGGTCGGATGAGTTATTTCTGTGGCAGCGGAGGGCGGCTGCATGGCCATTCCTGCTGCGGACGGCGACCTATAAATCTCTCCTGCCTGCTGGCTGTAGAGCTCCTGCCCGCCCGGCGCGGCTGGTCGTGTTGTCCCCGTGGCAGGGAGCTGCAGCGGGCAGCCCCTTCCCCTGGGCCAGGCAGGGACGTGCCCGTCCCAAGTGGGCAGCAGTCATTTTTAAGGCCAGCAGGGTGTCTGGCAGCAGGCAGGGCTGAGAGGCTGTCCGTGGGGTCTGTCCATTCCCCTTGCCCGCAGCCTGGCAGAGCGAAAGCAGCTTTTCCCCCCGGGCAAGCCGAAGCAGCGAGCACCGGGGCGCATCCACCACGTGGGCAGGGATGGCAGCTCTTCCCCGGCCGAGCTGACCCCAGCGTGGCACACCGGGCTCTGACATCCGAAATCCCCGTGGTATTAATAGAACAGTAATTGCAGTGCAGGGCTGGACTCGGGCAGCTGGCTCGCGTCCTTTCCCGGCGTCAGTACGGCCTTTCTGCAGGACCGGGGCCTGGCAGCGGGACCTGGCAGGGCTCGGACAGCGGGCTGCACGTGTCCTTGGCATGCGATTGCAGGGCAGGAGCCTGCCGTCCTGCAGAAGCCCTGGGCTCCGAGTACCGTGCTTTGGAGGGGGATGCATGCAGCGTAGGTGCCGGCGGGCGCTGGAGCCGGGCTTGGCGTGGCCCTGCTTGCAAAATGGCAGAAATCTGCCCTCCCCGGCTCAACCTGGTGCGTGACCAGGAGGAAGCGAACGCCCGTCCCTCCCCGCATCCCGGGTGCTGCCACTTGATCTGCTTTTCACAGAGCTGGCACCTGTCCTCTCTCACATGCTTCAGTCTGTCTCGCGGCCATCAGGAAACAGCTCCTGGCGAGGAGCACGCGGCCGGAAAACCCTCTTCAGCCAGTTAGCGGCCGGCGGGTGGGCGGCGGGGCAGGGCTGAAGGGAGGGAGCACTCCCGTCCCCCTCCGTCCCGCGTGCCAGGCAGCTCCCGGTCATCCAGGAGCTGGATCTGGCCCATCCAGAAGGTGCAGGGCACTGGGGTCGGGTGGGGGGACTGTGAGGGAGATGCAGCTGGCCGATGGCTTGGAATGGCTTCCCGTCTCCCCGTGTGAGGTTGTTATACCCCAGTGCGGGATTGGGAAATGGAGGATGCATCCTTGGAGCATCCTTGGAATTGGCATCTCAGGCTCTGCCGTGAGCTTACCGTGGGGCCAGTGGGGCCGGGACCAGCAATGGTGCCAGGACCGGTGGTGCTGCCCATCCTCGGCCGAGCTCTCCGGGGCAGGGACTGCCTGCCCTTGTGCGTGCGTGTGTGATGTGTACAAAGGGGCCTTAATCTCAGTTGGGGCCTCTGGGCCCTGCCATAATGCAGAAATAATGAGTCTATTATTAAGTGCCCACAGTACTTCTTCACTCCGGTGGCTCGCCTCCAGCAGCAGGCAGAACCTGCCCCGCTTGAAGTGGATGTGTCATCATTTGCCTCAGCAAATCCGATCCCCTTTGATGATGGGCCAAACGCCCTTGGCACGAAGGGCCACAGCTGTGATACAGGCCCCATATTTTTTTTCCTCCCCCCCCCCCCCCCCCCCCCCTTCTCTCTTCCCTTTGTTCCCAGTTCATTGTCAAGCCGTCGGCTCACCTCGGACCTGGGGCAAGCGCGTGTTGGTGGGCATGGGCGGTCTGAGCCCCCGCGTCCCCCGGGAGAGGGACGCGGTGGGGGCTCGGCTCCCACGGCAGCCCCGCATCGTCCCTGCTCGGCGTAAGGATGGGTTCCCAGCGTGGGCGGTGATAGGGAGCGCTCCAGCCCTGCCCTTGGGCTGAACCGCACCGCCCCTGGCCTGCCCGGCCCGACAGCCGACAGCCGGGGAGGGCGAGGGTGGGATCCTGCACAGCCCCCTGGCCTTGCACCGGACGCTTGGGCAGCATGGTGGGTGTCCCCGGGAGAGACGAGATTCCCGGGGGAGGACGAGGGTGCGTGGGCTGTGCAGCGTGCCGGCAGTGCTGCCAGCCCCGTCCCTGCAGAGGGAGCTGGCAGACAGCGTCTGCCGGCACCTTCGCCAGGCTCCCAAACCCCGTGCTTGGCACCTCTGCCGTGGGTACCCC
Source organism: Mycteria americana (assembly GCF_035582795.1). NCBI lineage: Eukaryota > Metazoa > Chordata > Aves > Ciconiiformes > Ciconiidae > Mycteria > Mycteria americana. Next base: position 11,295,721 of record NC_134371.1, read on the forward strand.
GGCCCACCCTGGGTGCTGCCAGCCCCGTGGGTGCCCTGCCAGCTGCCTGCCTCCCTCCCTGGCCGCAGTCTTCCTCGCTGCTCTCCTGGCTCTCGGCCGCGTCAGCAAGAGCCTCCCCTCCCCGCAGCGTAGCTTGGGCACAAGGGGCCGCCGAGTGCTGAAACCTCCCAGCGCGACAGCTCCGAAGCTGCTGTCCACAGGGTGCCCCGTCCGCGGAGCACGTGCTCTGCCTTGGGCTGAGCGGGACGGGACTGCTTTCCCCTTGCAGGCAGCATGTGCGAGTCCCCTGGCCTTGGAGGAGGACAGCCACAGCGTTTAGCCGGGGTCAGAGGGGGAAGGACCCTCCCAGAGGAGGAGGAGGAGGGATCTGCCTGGGCAGCATGCTCCGGGAAAATGCATCATGGGGTCTCCCAGACCTGACGCGGGTGCAGGGCACTCTGTGTGGCTCGGCTTTTGTGTATGTGAAACGCTCGTCAGCGGGAAAAGTGCAACCTCAGGTTCTCTCCCACAGGCAGCTCTTTGTTCCCAGATAAAGGACCTTACACCAAAGGCCCTTTGTGCCGCTGCTCAGAACGGTGCCGGGATTAATTGTACCGATAGGTGCTTGAATGGGGAACGCGCAAGGCCACTCGCTCCTGCCGTAATTATCTCCAAAACCAAGGAGGAAATTAAAAATGTGCGGGGAGATGCCCCTTTTGGTGGCTTTTTGACTAGCAGGCAGTCACCGAGACTGAAAGTGCATCCCTAAACAAGCTGCCTTTCCTTCCAGAGGAGCACGGCAGCGAGGGAAGAGGCATCCGGCACCACCGTGAGCAGCCACCACAGTGGAAGCCAAGCCATGTCCTGGGGCAAATGGCCCAGCCATCGATGCTGTCTGCAGCAGCTCGGTGTGGGGCGAGTGGCCTGGCCTGGCCCAGCCGCTCGCCCCACGCCGAGCTGCTGCAGACAGGGTGCTGTGGTGTGCATAGCTCCCAGAGAGCATGGGCACGTTGCAGAACAGGTTCCTCTGTTTGCGGTGAGGCTGCGTGGGCGTCTTTACTAACTTTCCTCCCTTGCCTTCTTTCAGGATGCTCTGGACTTGCGCGAGTTGCCTTCTCCTCGTCGGGGCAAGGAGCTGGCGTCCTACCTTGCCAGCGCATCCTGATAAAAGCCGGCAGTCCCCATGTTCAAAGGAGAGAGCGTTCAAATCGGAGCTGGTTGGTGGAGACAATTGAGTCTTCCCCAGCGGCTTCATCTTGAAAGAATTTTGATTTTTTGCTCCCCCCCCCCCCCCCCCTTCTGGCTCAGCCGCCGCTGCCGTGCGCGTCTGCCGCTCAGCAGCGCGAGACGGGCTCTCTGGGCCTCTTAGAGGGGGGAGTTCAAACGTTTTCGCTGGCCTCAGACCGTGCACGCCGCATTCCTGAGCCCCTGCGCAGGGAGGAAGAGGTCCCTGGCTCCAGATGGGTCCTTGCCAGGGCTTCAAACACCCAGCGAACTGCTGGGGACTCTGTGGAGGTGATGGGAGGGCTGCTGGCAGGGGACCCCTAGTCTTTGCAGCTTGGGGTGCACCTGGGAGGAGATTTTTGCAGGGCAGGGAGGAGATAGCAGGAGCCATGCTCACAGCCCTGTCCGAAGAGTGAGGCTCTTTCCCTGCCCCGGGATCCCACTCTGCCATGGAAATCCTGCTTTTATGTGGGGTTGACCGTGGCCTGCTGCACTTGCTGGAGCATAGTGAGGCTCCTGCAGCATCCCTTCCCTTTGCCCGGCTGGAGGTAAGGAGAGGACAACTCCCCAGTGCTGCAGACAGTGATAAAGCAAGCCTTAGGGTGACTTCCCCAAGCTGGTGAAATTGGGAGCCAATTTCCCGTTGACTAATGGGACCAGGCTCTCGGTGCGGGATTGAGGTGGCTTTGACTCACTGCTCGGCCAGCCCTGACGCTGTTCACGTCCCTCCGAAGCACCTGCAAACCTGAACTGAGCCGGGAAACGGCCAGTGCTGCCTCCAAGCCCACCTCTGGCACCACGTGCAGGAGGGAGAGGGCATTTGGCTACTCCCAAACCACTGAAACCCGGTGCTCGTCCATCTCCCCAGCCCTGGGCACTAGCATGTGTCCGTTTCATGGGGGGGCCAGCGCTCGATGTGCCCTGGTGTTTGCTGGAGAAAGGACACAGGTTCAGTGCCAGGCTGCCGTGAAATCTCTGCAGCAGCTTTAAGGGCAAAGAGCAGTTTCTGCAGCTCAGCTGCGGCCGGCTCGGCTCAGCACGCTGCCGCCGGCCCCGGGACCACGCAGTGCAGCAGCCTGCGGGGCCGTCTGCCCGTGACCTTCACGGGCGGTGGGCTGTGAGGGGCTGGGGAGCTCCGCTGACCCTACCTGGCCCCGTTCACTCCCGCAGCTGCAGGAAACCCCTGCTGCCCTCTGCGCTCGGCCCGTTTCCTTTAGCTAAGTTGCTCGGTGATTTTATTTTTATTATTTCCCCGCCCCGCTCTCTCTGTGCAGTTTACGTGGCTCTCGCGCCAGCGGCCGGCTTGGCTCTGTCAGGTTTTTTCCCCTCCTCTGCTGGTCAGATGGCAGATGCTGCCAAATTAGGATGCAGGCAGTGAGCCTCCTGTCCGAGCTGCGTCTCTGCCCCAGCCCGGCACTCGTGGGGAAGGGTGCTGCCGGAGGAGACGGCTGCCCACGTGCCCTGTCCTGGGGCCAGGCCAGCAGGCCAAGCGCTGCCTGCGTGGGGGCTGCTGGCGCGCAGGGGTGTTCCCGCACGCCCTGGGCAGGTTTGGGGAGCGAAGCTCCCCTCCCACCCCGGGAGCGGGGATGCCCGCATGGTCAGGTCCGGCCCGGCTCTGCCGTGGCTGGCCACGGGATCCTCGCGCCGCCCCGCTCGCGGGCACACCCTGCCACCCAGATTCCCATCTCCCCAGCCTGACTCACCGCTGCGGCCGCTCATCCGCACCGGCCCCGTCCCTGAGCACACAGGGCACCCCTTCCCCACTCCTCCCACCGCGTCCAGCCCTCCTGCACAAACACCCACCCAGCTGCCTGCGCCGGGAGCGGGACCCTTCGCTGGCCGGGCCCGCGCGGGGTCTCTGCGCCGGGACTCGGCAGCCCGGCGCGCTGTCAGTGCCGAGCGCGCGCTTGGCTCTGCTCTGCCGGCGGCGCGGCGTGCCTGGGCCCTCGCGCAGCACCGCTGTGCCCTTATTAGGGCAGCCGGCGCGGGGCCTGTCCCTCGGAGAGGTGCGGGCAGCCCCGCTCTGCGACCTGCTCCCCCGTGGTCCGGCACCGGCTGCCTTCTCTGGGAGCCACCCCGGGGCAGGGGCCTGGGGAGCGCGGCAGCGTCTCGGGGAGGTCTCGTGGCCGTGCGGAGCCGCGCTTGGGCCCCTGCCGGCGGTCTGTAGCTGATGCTGTAGGGGAGGGGAGAGGGATGGGGGTTTGCTGCAGTGCCTTGGGACCGGGCAGAGGCTGCCCCATGGGTGCCCAGTCCCGTCCTGCACATCCTGTGCCCCGGCCTCCCTGGCGTCCTCGTCACGAGTCCCCCTGCATTACCCGCTTGGCAGAGGGCTCCTTCCTTCTCTCCCTCTGTTTTTGCCGGATGTCCCTAGTTTGTGGGTTTGAGAAACAGCAAATAACGACTGCCCAGTAACCACCTCTGCGCTCCTTCTGTGTGCAAAGAAGAGCCAGTGTCAGTTTGTCCTTCCTGCTGCCCCCCGACGCTCTCCCGGCTGGGGAGCTGGCACCATGAGGGGTTTTCCTCGCTCTGTCCCCGGTGCCATGTCCTCTGCCAGTGCCACCAGCCCATGATGGGACTGTGTTTGTTTGCTCCATACACACAGCCTGGGCAAGAAGCAGGCTCGCCGGGCGGGCTGGGATCCTGGCAAACAGCGAGGCGGGTCAGAAAGCCCACGTGTCCCCGAATGTGCTTGTTTATCGGTGCCGGGGTGGCACTTGGCAGCCTGCGCTCCTGGCCTGTCCATGGGTGCTGGCTCGGGAGCTGCTGGCGGGTCTCCCCAGGGTGGGACGCAGGAGGAAGGTGTTTACCTCCAGCCAGGCTTCATCCAAAACCCTACGATGCGTGAACATTTCCTTCCTCCTCCACACTTCCTCCCTGGCTGGGTCAGCCTGTGGTTTTCCTGGGGTGGAAGGAAAGAAGCTGAAACTGCCTCTCGCTTCTGGGGCTGAGCCGTGGTGCCTGGCATGGCTGAGCTGCCCCGGCATGTCCTGTGCCCCGGCCTTTGAGAGCGAGCGGCTCCCAGTCCGCTCCCAGCTCTGGGGGCCGGAGAGCCCTGCGTCTCGGGCCTGGGTGGGCTGAGGGACGGACGGATGGACGGTCCTTGGGGAGCTGTGCGGGGTCTGGGATGGGGCCGTGCCTGCAGCTGGGGAGGGGGATGCCCTCAGCATGGAGGCATTTTGGAGCTGGTCCTGGGCCCTGCTCGGGGCAGGCACCGGAGCCCCTCTGAGCACACCAGGGTCTGCAGGGGGCTGTTGCCCAGCTCTGCTGTTTGCACCCCCCCCCACCCCAAAACCCCCCTGGGCAGGAGAGGGGCCGGAGGACCCCAGGGGTCCCTGCGCCACTCCAGACAGCCTACGGGGCCATCCCTGGAGCGGGGGTCGCAGAGCCAGCACCCACAGAGGGGCCGCTGGCACTGGCCCCAGAGCAAGTCACTGTACTCCGTCCTTGCGTTTCGCTCCCGGTTTTTGCGCGTGGTGCTCGCACGGAGCCGCGCGGCTCTGCCCGGGATTAGCGACAGCTGCCTGCAATTGCAGCTCTTCCCAGACAAGCGTCTCGCTCCCCCAAGGCTGGGGCTGGGGCTGTTTGGGGAATGCTGCCGGGGTGGTTTGTCTTGTAGTCTGCTCCAGGAATGTTGGCCAGACGGTCAAATTCTTCTCCCCTCTTGTAAAATAAGTGATGTGGGGCGTCTCTGGGAGAGCAGCCTGCCAGTCCCTCCTCCTCTGGATAAACCTGCCTGGCCCGCACCGCCCTGTCATGGGAACAGGCCCTTTCAACCCCAGCCACAGTAAATACTCGCCCTGCCAAAGCGGAGGGGGAGGGCGCGGATGGGGGCACCCCCTCTCCCTCCTCTGGCACCCCCCGCGCTGGCCGGGAGGCACGGCTGGCCGCGCCGGTGGCTGGGGGTGGCAGCCCGTCCCCCCTCGCCACCTGGCCAGCTCCTCGTCCTGCCGCTTCCCCGCTCCAGCGCGGCTCTCCGGGGACGCCTCGCTCTTCCTGTTCTCCTGACAGGAGAAGAGAAATCTGGAGTCTGTCTGCGCCGCTCCCCCCTCCTCCCACCATGTCTCACCCCCCAAGTTGCTGTTTTCCGCAGAAATGTCAGCCTCGGCTCTCCTCTCCCCCACTCTTCCTGGTTTTTTTCCCTCTAATCTTGGTATTCGTCTCCAATTACTTCTTTCTCTCCTCCTTCTCCCTCCAGAGACCCTGATGGACACGAAGTGGGTGACCTCTGAGTTGGCATGGACAACTCATCCGGAGACGGGGGTAAGTCTGGAGCCAGCCCTGGTCCCAGCCTCCAAAGGGCATGGCTGGCCCCGGCCCCACGGGAGTCGGGGCTGATCGCCAGCGCCTTCGCGGAGCTGCCTGCATCTCCCCCCTCCCCCCCCGCGCTTATCCTCTCGCCTCGTGAAACCATCTCCTCCTGACTCCGTGCCGGCGGAGCGGGAGCGCCGTGGTCCCTGGCCCGGGTTGCTCTTAGTCACCTTGATGACCAGGAGTGTTGGGACAGGTGGAGGTGCAGCTGCTTCTCTTCCCTGTTGACTGTTGCCCGGTCCCCCCCACCCCATGTCGTTTGCGATATGTCCGTGGCACTGATCTCCCCGGCTGGGGGTCTAACCCGCTTCCCTCTCGCTCACAGTGGGAAGAAGTCAGCGGTTACGACGAGGCCATGAACCCCATCCGCACCTACCAGGTGTGCAACGTGCGGGAGGCCAACCAGAACAACTGGCTTCGCACCAAGTTCATCCAGCGCCAGGACGTCCAGCGCGTCTACGTGGAGCTGAAGTTTACCGTGCGGGACTGCAACAGCATCCCCAACATCCCCGGCTCCTGCAAAGAGACATTTAACCTCTTCTATTACGAGTCGGATACAGATTCTGCCTCTGCAAACAGCCCTTTCTGGATGGAGAACCCCTATATCAAAGTGGATACAATTGCCCCGGACGAGAGCTTCTCCAAGCTGGAGTCTGGCCGTGTGAACACCAAGGTGCGCAGCTTTGGCCCTCTCTCCAAGAATGGCTTTTACCTGGCCTTCCAGGACCTGGGAGCCTGCATGTCCCTCATCTCCGTCCGGGCTTTCTACAAGAAATGCTCCAACACCATTGCTGGCTTTGCTATCTTCCCGGAGACTTTAACGGGGGCTGAGCCCACCTCTCTGGTCATCGCGCCAGGCACCTGCATTCCCAACGCGGTGGAGGTGTCTGTACCCCTGAAGCTGTACTGCAACGGCGACGGCGAGTGGATGGTACCCGTGGGAGCGTGTACATGTGCTGCTGGATATGAGCCGACGATGAAGGATACCCAGTGCCAAGGTATGCGCGTGGCGGAGTGACCGTGGCTCTTGTCCCCGCGGACGCGTTGATGCGGAGGAGGTGCTTTTGCGTTGAGCTCAGTCTGTTTTCGGAGGCTTGGGAGCTGGGCAGGCTCCCTGAGGAGGGAGCAGGGTGGTATCGGAGCAGGGTGGTATCTCAGAGGACTGGTCTGCAGTTTGACTCAGCATGTGGAAGCCTTAAAGCCTTCGTGGTCTGGACCAGCGCAGTGCCTGCTGTGACACGCTGGTTAGCATCTGCCGGTGCTATCCTCTGCAGGATGCATCTCCTCACCAGGAGATGGCTCAAGGCATGGTCCTCAGCAGGGATCCAGCACATATAAGCCCCTGAGCATTACCAAAACCTCCCTCTTGCCCCTGCTGCCGTGTCCAGCGTCTCCCCTCTCTCCCTCATGCGGTGCTCGTAGCTGGGGCAAGCAGTTGTTCCTGGCAAGCGTGATTTCACGCTGCTTGTGCAGAGGCACTCGGAAACCCTGGTAGTGAGCGGGGCCCCGCTGCGCTGGCTGCGGGAGAAGCCATGCGGATGCTCGCTCCCCCTGCCAGTGCTGAGGGCTTGCGATGGGGAGCGTGGGGAGCGGCACAAAGGCAGGGGAGCCGAAGCTCCCTGTCCCTGCTCGGAGGGGAGGGAAGAGCATCCTGCACACAGAGATACTGGGGATGGAGGGCCACCCTGGGCAGCAGGATAGCCCTGTGTGGGTCCTGCAGCTGCCGTGCTCTCCCACAACAGTTTTAGTGTTGCTGTTTCACCCCAGGTGGGGTGTGTTGGTAAGGAAAAATCTGCCCAAATGGATGTTGCTCTCCCTTGGGGTGATTTTGTCCCTGGGAGCCGTCCCTGGCACGCAGGACGCTACCCTGAGGTGGCTGGGGTTTAGGGCAGAAAGGTTGCCGCTCCCCTTGGCTGGAGGCGTTGCGCAGGGAGCGGGACGCTGGCTGGGCCCCCAGCGCTGGATGCCTTCTGCTTGCCGATGACGGGATGCTTGGCGCCGGCCCTTTGCTCTTGGCAGGGGCGATGTGATTTGGGATGGCCCGTGACGTGGGGCTTGGGCCAGGCTGGCCTCTCCGCTGGCTTTAGGAGCAGCGTAGCTGTCAGCCGTGCCGCTGCGGCTGGTCAGGGGGAGCTCAGCCTCCATGGGGCCGCAGCTCTGCTGGGGGACCGGAGCCTCCAGCACTGTTGGTGCCAGCACAGCCCCGACTTCGGGGGCAGGTTGCTTGTGGCCCCGGCCCCCTGCATCAGTCTTGTGAGCAGCCGATCTGGCTCCTCCTGGGGCAGACAGACACCGGTGCCAGGCATCCATCACTGGGCAAGGAGCCCACGCTTAAAAGCATGCACTGGGGTCCACGCTCCGGGGGAGCTGGTTTCCTTCTTGCTTGGGCTGGGAGGTCTTAGACCGTACGGGCTGTTTGCTCTTTCCTAAAGGGGTTTGGGCACAAGGTGACACCATTTCCAGCCAGCATCCAGGCTGTGCTGAGCTCAGGCATCCTGATGCAGGACCAAGGGCTCCTCAGGGTATCGCTGCAGCCCAGGACAAGGTCCCTTCTCTGCATCCCCCCAGCCGGGCAGACGCCCGCACGGCGGCTCTCCCAGCGCCTTTAATTTCCCCCACTACAAGCCCCGGCTTCTTCCCTAGCGCACAGGGAAGCCACACTGAGCCGCGGGCACGTCTCCATCCGGCAGCCTGCCCTCTCGCTGGGCAGAAGCGGCGGAGTCCTCACGTTTCTCTGGGAAAGTTGCGCTGCGCTTGTAGGATCAGATTTTCCGCCATCTGATCGTGTGTTTTAAGTGGAAACAGCTGAAGAAGGGCTGGGAGAAGCTGGAGCCACAGCTCCCTTTTCTGCTCTCGGCTGAATGTTCCCTTACCCCGTTTCGGCAGCCCAGCACCGCCGAGAAGGCTCTCTGCCCCGCGGTGTGGGGAGAGGTGCGGATGTGGCCCCGCGGAGCTGGGGTTTCGGCGCTCCTGCCCCGGGGAGCCGCCGAGGCTTCGCCGCGCAGGCAAGGAGCGCTCCGAAGTGCCAGATGGCATTTTAATAAATAACAATACCCAGTTACTGCTTAGATGGGATAAGCCCTGTTGTAAATCTCCCCCTTTCCCCAGACTTGCAGTGGCCTTTGAAGATCTCCTCCTCCTCCTCCTCCTCCTCTTTATCTCCATCCAGAGCCAGGATTAGACCCCGCATTCAGACCTGTTACAATGCAGCTTGTATCCCGGTCCCTCGGGAGCGAGGGCGGGATGCCCGGCTGAAGGCAGTTTCTTTGGCATGCTTTGTAATGCGATACGCCAGGCTGGTATCTGGCGCTCTAGTCCTGAGTTGCCACAGCATTGATTTGGCATCTCATTCTCAGCCTCATTATCTTTATTTAATTAGCACACGGCCCTTCTGGGGGTTGTGCCGCTTCCCACACACTCCCCGCCACACAGAGCTGCAGAGGCAGCTCTCCCTGGAGGAAGAGGAGCTGCTGGCCGGGGAGGGGGACGAAGGCTCCCACGTGCCTCCGCGGGGAAGGGGTACGCTGCCTTCGCCCCCTCGCACCCCGAGCCCCGCAGCCCCCGTCCCTGCTCCTTTTAGTCTGCAGGCACCCAAACCGTTCGGGGGATTTGGCGTCAAGGCACTCCCCGCATTGCGCAGGCAGGCGGTAGGAGTTGCCTTCGAGCCGTGCGGGGCTCCTCGACGTGCAGCACCTCCCCGAAAATGCTTCTGGGCGTGTGCTCCCCGCGCCGGATTTTCCGGGGTTTGCACCCCTCGTGTTGCTGGCTTCACCCAAAGACAGAAAGGTTTGGGGTCTGGCTGGCCTCTGTGCCAGGGCTAGCAGCGAGCCCCCTCCTCACGTGCCCCTCGATGCCCATGAGGGGTCCTGGAGAGGGGCCACGGTGCCCGCTCGGGAGGGGGACCGAGGCTGTGTGGTGCAGTCGATGGACACCCAAACCATAAAAACACACGGGGAGACAGTGTGTAGTGTGACACCGCGCTCTCCTCAGACCCATTTCTCAGCCTTTTTGATGACCCTTTTCTGCTGGCAGCAGGCGCTGTCTGTTTGGGCACAGTCTGTAGACGATAGCAGGTCAAGCTGGGGCCAAAATCTGAATTTTTTGTAAAAATAAATTTTCCTTGCAATCAGTGACTAATGGAAACATCACCGCGAATTAAAAAAAAAAAAAAAAAAAAAAACGCCAAGCAAGCATTGCACTTGCCAACTGTTTGCAGCTTTGCATTGCAACATGGGCTTGCTGCATGAAACCCAGGAAGTGAAACTACCTGCGAGTAATTGCCCGGGCTGCCAGATCAAAGGCAGCTCAGCAGCGCAGGCAGGGGAGCGCTGCCGGTTTACAGCCAGGCAGCTCCACAATGGGTTACTTGTAACACGGTCGAGGAAATCTGCCTCTGCCGTCCTGCCTGTGACCCGCTGTGGCTCGAGAAGCAGCTTTGCTTATAGAAAAAAAATTTTTTTTTCTTTTAAAAAAAAAAAAAAAAAAAAAAGGGTTTCCCGCCTGTTCTTTGGATGCCACTGTTCAAACCCCCGAGGGCTCTTTCCCTTCTCTCCCCTTCAAATTTACTCCACTCACTTTTGGACTGCGCTAGCGTGAAATATTTCCACCCAAAGGGTGATTTAAAAAAAAAAAAAAAAAATCAAGTGCCTTTTAAGAGAGACTTAAAAAGAGAGTTACCGCCTCAGCTATAGCCAGGTTGTTGCTTCCACAGCTCTAATCCATCTGCAGCCGCTTACGAAAGCGGGAAGGGAGCGAGCCGTGCAGGTTCATAAAGCACAGATCGTCCCAGGCAAACTCGATTGCTGCCTTTAAAGAAATTACAGGGTTGCTGGACAAAGGGATGTGATCGGTTTAATTTATCTAGGCTCAAGCGAGGCGTTCTACTTCAGTCCTACAGGGAGAGAAATAGCTGGAAGGATGCTGCCCGGGCTGGAATAGCATCGTGTGGATGGGAAAGCAGTCGAGACCTGAAACAGGATAGTTTGGGGCTGGTATTTCCCAATGTGCCGTGGGCTATCCCTCCTTCCCTTTCCCAAGGGAGGGGACCCCGAAGTTTTGGGGATGCACGCGGGGTTCATTGCTGCTTGCCTGCATCCCGTGCAGTAATGGAGGCTGCCTGCGGGATGAGTCACTGCTCTCTGCTGCTGCCAGGAGGGTTTTATTTCGGTGTTTTTTTCGGCTCCCTCCCTTGGATTTTATTCACCGGGGTGGGGATTGTATTTGGGAAGAGTGCTCTCCTCTTCCCCCAGCCCTGCAGTGCAGCTCTGCGAGGCAGGATCAGGCCCCACAGGTGGGCAACTGCTGAAAATCCCGGAGGGGCTGCCAGAAGCAGCCAGATGGCCGGCGGTGAGTGCCGTGCCATGCCGTGCCGGGTCTGCGATGCCCGGCAGAGGGTGCAGGGGCAGTTTTGCAGCGGCCCCAGGGCTGCGTTACTGCCCCCCTCCCTCCCGCACCCCACATAAATCCCTTCCGCAGCCGATCCCTGCTGTCAGGCCAGGCTGCGTCTCCCTCCCATCAAACCAGCGGCTCCTCTTCAGACCGGGGAGCTCCGCTTCAGTTCCCTGACCTGTTATCCTGTGGCTGTCAGTGGCTGTCATGTTCTCCCCGGAGGTGACCGCAGCCCAGCACCGGGAGATGTGATCTGTGTGCGGAGGTTCAGGGTTGTTATTTTATTTGAGGATGCTTCGGCAGGAAAAGTGCTTATGCAAACCTCTTGGTGAGGAGAGGGGAGCCCGGCTCCCCGGCTCCGGCTGGATGGAGTCACGTTCCCGCTCCGGAGCTCCCGGTCTCATTCCCCGGCATGCTGGCCAAGACAGTGGTGGTTGTACAGGCAGTTTCTTGCAGAGAAGAGATGACACAGCGGCTTATCCACCAGGGACCTGGGATCAGCTTTCAGCTCGGTTACAGCCTTCAAATGTGGCGGCTGAGAGCTGTCACGCTGCCACCGAGGTCTTTATGCTCTGATTTATTAAGCGGAGTTGGAAACTTAAACACTGGAGTGCATCTGGGCCTCGGTCCCTCTCCTGCTCTTCCCCTGCTTAACAGGGCTGGGATGTGGCTTGTCCCCCTCCTGCCAGGGTGGCATGAGGGTGCGAAGAAATGACCTTCATCCCTTGTTGCCTGCACTGGGCACTCCTGCGGGATGGCCGGCAGCTGCCCGAGGACAGCTCTGCCTGTCCTTCCTCCCGTGTCCGGGAGCACGGGAGGTCACTGTCCCCTCCGTGCCTGTAGCCCACCAGGCACCGGCTGGCGCTGAGCGTGCAGGAGGCCAAGCGCCATCATCCCTCCCGCATCCTTTGCAGAGCACCTCGCTGTCCCCGGCTGCCATGCCGCGCTTGGGCTGTCGGCTTCACACGAGCTCTGGTTGCTCCAGCTTTGCTCTCCCCCCAACAAGCCTGTTATTTCAGGGGGTTTTGTCCCTGATGGATCTGGGCTCCTGTCCATAACCGAAGCATGTTTGGCAGCTTTCTGAGCCCAGAGCGTTCCTGTCCAAGAGGTTTCAGTCATCTCATTCCTCAGCAATCTGGTTCCTTATGTGTGAATCTGCATCCACCCAGCTTGAACCGCCCAGGACTCCGGCTGGGGTGGGTCTGCCTGTGCCGAGGCTGCTCCGCTACCTCTGGGCATCTGCTGTCCACGTCTTTGCATTTCGTGGTGGTGAGGGTGGCCCGGGCTGAGGGGATGGGAGCCCTGGACCTGCTGGCCGGGGGTTTCCATCGCTCGCAGAGGAGCAGGTCCGCGCACTCCTTTGCCCTCCAGCCTGCGCAATCGGGATGGGCTAAGCTTTCGTTTCCAAAGGGCAGGCCCAGAGGCTGGGTGAACTCAGGTCAAGGAGCTGGAGCGAGTCGAGCCGTGTGGTCAGTCCTGTTCTGACCCAAGAGGAGTCTCCTTGCCGGAAGGCTCGCGCCCTGGGAGCAGGAAGCAGCTCCTGCCACCCATCCAGGCACGGGGGCTGGAGAGCCTGCGGTTCGCAGGTCCCCTCCTCGGCAGCGGGGTGCCTCCCCCCGTGACGGGGCTGCTCGTGCGTCCCCCTGCCCGGCAGCACCGCAGTGGAGCGGGGCTTCTCCCCTGGGGCTGCTGCTGCTGCTCGGTGCCTGGGCAAACCGGGGGCCAGGACAGCACCCCGAAGCTGTGTGGGGGTCCCCACGGGGCCGACCCAGCCCGGCAGCATGTGACTCAGCAGTGCTCCACACCCCACACGTGGGGCTGCAACCAGCTGGAAAACTTCCACGGCGGGTGTCGGGGAATGCCTCATAGCAGGAAACTTCCGCTTGCTGCAGCCCCGTGAAGCACGAGGAAACCTCCTCCTGTTTACGGGGTGGTGTGCGACAGGCGTGGGAGGTGGGACAGGGCTGCGGGAGGGTTACGTGCCCTTGGGATCTACCCTAACCCCGGCGCAGCGAGGAGGATGCGCCCTTCTCTGGGGCCGTCGGTGCTGATGCTGCCCCGGCCGTGGCAAACAGGGTGATGCCAAAGCAGAGCCGACGCCGGTGGGTCTCTCGCCGCTTTGGCCAGCTGCGAACACAGAGCACGGGACCCGCTTCCTCGGAGCAGCACTGCGATAAATCAGGCTATTTCAAGGTGTGGGTCGGGTTCCCGAGGCTGCTCTGTCCCTTGGCTCAAGTGCCGTTAATCCTTTCACGTGCCCTTCGTTACGACTAAACGCCCCATGGTGCCAGCCGGGCCGGATCCCAGGACTCGTGGCTCCTTGAAGAACCCCAATTGGAAGCAGGGGTAGGAGGTGGCAGTGATGCTGAAGCAGCTCTTTAGCCAAGGACCTGCAGGAATGTTTTAATCTCGCTCAGCGCTCCACTTGAGCCGGCCTCAGGAGCTGCCACCACCCTGGGGCTGAGAAGTGGCTGAAGAGCCCGAGGCAGAGGGTTTGGGGCTGAGTGGCCGCGTTTGGGGCTGCAGAGGCCTCTCGCGGGGGCTGCTGCGGGCAAGGCTGAGGGGTCCTTTCCTTCCCAGCCTTATTTCCCCAGAGAATGGATCCCTGACCCTATGGAGTGTGCTGGGCATGGAAACCAGCTGGGGAAGGGGGAGCCAACGCATGCAAAACCCTTGGGAAGTGCAGTGAAGAAACAAAACTGGGGACGTGCTCTTCTGACCTGCCCTGATCCCTGTACAGCTGCTGGCGACCGGCTCTTCCCATCTCCGGCTGCCCCGGGTCTGCTGCCGGAGCACGGCGTCTCCTGGGCAGAGCCGTGCCTGTGCTGGCGGGTGCCCCTGCCCTGGGCCAGCAGCCCACTCTTGCCCGGCCAGGGGCACTGTGTCCCTGGGCACGGCTGATGGCGGTGGGAAAGTTTGTAGGTGGCCTGTGGTCCTCAAGCCACTGATCAGAGATTTGGCAGGGAGCAAGGAAGGGTCTGCTCAGCCTTGAGGGGAACGGTGGATGTTTTCTGGGTGCACTTTCTAACTCAGGTCTGTTTTCCCTTCCTCCAGCATGTGGCCCGGGAACCTTCAAATCTAAGCAGGGGGAAGGTCCCTGCTCTCCCTGCCCTCCCAACAGCCGGACCACCTCCGGAGCAGCAATGGTCTGCACGTGTCGAAACGGCTTTTTCCGGGCGGACACGGACCCCGCAGACAGCGCCTGCACCAGTGAGTCCTGCCCTGGGCGAGGAGGGGAGGTGTGAAGGCAGTGGGGGTCCACACCGGGGGGGGGAGGGGGGGGAGTGTGCCGTGCCCACGCCGGAGGTGAGCCAGGCATGGGGGCATGCCATCCCTGAGCCCCACATTCCCCCCGCAGGCGTTCCCTCCGCCCCCCGCAGTGTCATCTCCAACGTGAATGAGACGTCGCTGGTGCTGGAGTGGAGTGAGCCGCAGGACATGGGCGGGCGGGACGACCTGCTCTACAACGTCATCTGCAAGAAGTGCAGCGTGGAGCGGCGCCTGTGCACCCGCTGCGATGACAACGTGGAGTTCGTGCCGCGCCAGCTCGGCCTCACCGAGCGTCGCATCTACATCAGCAACCTGATGGCCCACACCCAGTACACCTTCGAGATCCAGGCTGTGAATGGCATCTCCAACAAGAGCCCTTACCCTCCCCATTTTGCTTCTGTCAACATCACCACCAACCAGGCAGGTCAGTGGAGCTGCCGGAGAGCAGGGGCTGGCTCTCCACCGCAGAGCGGAGCGGGAATTTCTTGCTGACAGTCTTGGAGGCTGCAGTCCTTTGTGCTGCCGCGTTACTGGCTCTCTGCGCCTGCATCTAATCCCCTGGGTAAATTCTCCTCTCCGTTTAACGCGTGTCCCTGGAGGAGATGAGATCAGAACGCGTGCAAGCGGAGAAGGGCAGGGTTGGCAGATGCTCCGGAGAGCCCTGGATCTCCTAGACCTACCCCAGAGATGTTGTGCCTGCTGTGAAGGGAGGAGGAAGGAAATGAGATTTCTCCCCTGTGGGCCTGGGAAGGCTCAGCACCAGCCTAAACCTTTGCAGCCAGCCGAGTGCTCCGCTGTTCCCTCCTTCCTCCCACTCTGGCCCGGCTCCAGCATGCTGGTAATCTCCAGCCGCCGCGCTCTGATCTGATTTCATGGGTCTCGTCGGTGGGGTGGAGCGCGGAGCTCCTGGCGAGTGGAGGAGGGGAAGGAGCCCCAGTTTGGGCTGGCAGGGCCCTTCCCCAGGCCAGTTGGCAGCTAGGTGTGGGGTGAAGCGTTACCTCGGTGCTATTTCTGAGGCTCCCCTTGGTCCCTTATCACCTTAGCTGAAAGATGTTGAGATCGCACCTCCCTACGGAGACTTGTGGGAGGCTAGTCTCAAAGCTTTTCCATGCCTTTTCAGCGGGGTTATCCGGGCAGGTCCCAGGCAGAGTGCCCTACACTGATGCGGGATGGTGGAGGGGGGAGCCTGGCACAGATGGCTCATTCCTCCCCTGCCCTCTTTCCTAGCCCCGTCTGCCGTGCCTACGATGCACCTGCACAGCAGCACCGGGAACAGCATGACGCTGTCGTGGACTCCCCCGGAGAGACCCAACGGCATCATTCTTGACTATGAGATCAAGTACTCGGAGAAGGTAAAGCAGGAGGCAGAGCAGCCTTTTTCCCTCCTCCAGCCCTTCGGGCTGGCCGTCGGCACCATGGCAAAGGGGGTCCCTGCAGAGATAGTGCCTAGGGGGTGTGGGAGCCAGCAAAGTGGGGATCGCTTCACACAGGTGACACACACATCTCCCCTACAGCAAGGCCAGAGCGATGGCATCGCCAACACAGTCACCAGCCAGAAGAACTCAGTGCGGCTGGACGGGCTGAAGGCTAATGCTCGGTACATGGTGCAGGTCCGGGCACGCACAGTGGCTGGATACGGCCGCTACAGCCTCCCCACAGAGTTTCAGACAACTGCGGAGGACGGTAGGTACTAGGACTGGGCTGCCTCTGTCCCCCAGCCCTCCTACGCGTGCTCCTTCCCCAGCTTGACTTTGATTCCTGCCTCTCCCTCTGTCAGGCTCCACCAGCAAGACTTTCCAGGAGCTGCCTCTGATCGTGGGTTCGGCCACTGCGGGGCTGCTATTCGTCATCGTTGTGGTGATCATCGCTATCGTCTGCTTCAGGTACTGGCTTTGCAGGGAGGCGGGGTTCAGAGCTGGGCTTGGGGGTCGCTCGTGTCTGCCCCAGAGTTTTCCCCCTTGCCCGTGGGTAGAGCTCTGCAGCTCCAGTCTGAGAGCGAAGGACTGGATGTGCCGCACGTGGGTACCAGAGCGCGGGTCCTGTGGGAGGACTGCGCATCTCTGCTTCCCCAGCACCAGCTGGGGCCCTGCCCAGGCTCCTGCCATCCTCTCTCAGCACAACTAGGCCATCTTCTCCCATTGCACCTCGGGCGGAGGGATGGCTCTGCTCACAGGCTGCCGGAGGGGAAGCTCTCTGGCATAAGCTGTCTGTGCTGGGATTTGGAAGCTGGCAGTGAATGTCTTTGCCCCATCAGGAAAGGGATGGTTACTGAACACCTCCTCTCGTCTCCTTTGGGCAGGAAGCAACGCAACAGCACGGACCCCGAGTACACGGAGAAGCTGCAGCAATACGGTGAGTGTGAGGGCCCAGCAAACAGGCTCTGCCTGCCCTCTCCCAGTTCCTGCCGCGTGTGCAAGCGAAGGGACAGCCTTCGCTAGCCAGGGACCGGGAGGGGTGGGCTGACAGCCGGCCAAGCCGGCTCAGCATCTGTCACCTGTGTTGCGTCCCTCCTGGTGATGACTCCTCTGCCCTCGCAGTCACCCCTGGGATGAAGGTCTACATTGACCCCTTCACCTACGAGGACCCCAACGAAGCCGTCCGGGAATTCGCCAAAGAGATTGACATCTCCTGTGTCAAAATAGAGGAGGTCATTGGAGCAGGCAAGTCCCAGGGCTGAGCACAGCAGCTGCTGAGACCGCCGCGTCTCACCCTGCTGCGTGGCTCACCGTGCCGCCCCCTTCTCCCCTTCCCCACCGCCGCAGGGGAGTTCGGCGAGGTGTGCCGCGGGCGCCTGAAGCTGCCCGGCCGCCGCGAAATCTTCGTGGCCATCAAGACACTGAAGGTGGGCTACACGGAGCGGCAGCGGCGGGACTTCCTGAGCGAGGCCAGCATCATGGGCCAGTTCGACCACCCCAACATCATCCACCTGGAGGGTGTGGTGACCAAGAGCCGCCCCGTCATGATCATCACAGAGTTCATGGAGAACTGTGCACTCGACTCCTTCCTCCGGGTGAGCATCCATCCCCTCCTGCCCTGGGCTGGGGACTGCAGCGCATGGGGGACAGCAGCTCCGAGCCCTCCTTTTCCATCCCTCTGCAGTCGTGCTGGCACCCCCAGGGCTAAGCTGTACATAGACATGGTGGGGTGGGGGAAGAGGGGTGGCTCTAGGGAGGAGGAAGGTGGTGGTAGCACGTTGGGGTCCTTCCCCAATCTGTTTGGGGTGTTGCAAACCCCTCTGATCTCTCCTCTGGCAGCTGAACGACGGGCAGTTCACAGTCATCCAGCTGGTGGGAATGCTGCGAGGCATCGCCGCCGGCATGAAGTACCTTTCAGAGATGAACTACGTGCACCGGGACCTGGCTGCCCGCAACATCCTGGTCAACAGCAACTTGGTCTGCAAAGTGTCCGACTTCGGGCTCTCTCGCTTTCTGGAGGATGACCCGGCCGACCCCACCTACACCAGCTCCCTGGTATGGGACACTCGTGGGGGATTCACCGATCTGGGGGTGGGGGGAGACACCTCAGGTATGTGCTAAATAATGGAGCTGTGTATCCGTGCAGGGGGGCAAGATCCCAATCAGGTGGACGGCTCCTGAGGCCATTGCCTACCGCAAATTCACTTCAGCCAGCGACGTGTGGAGCTACGGCATCGTCATGTGGGAAGTGATGTCCTACGGGGAGCGACCCTACTGGGACATGTCCAACCAGGACGTAAGTGCTCCTTGGGGAGTGGGGAGCTATGGGCTGCCCGTGCAAGCCCAGGTGGCTCACAGCCTGCCTCTGCATGTCTCTCCACAGGTGATCAATGCAGTGGAGCAGGATTACCGCCTGCCACCCCCCATGGACTGCCCCACGGCGCTGCACCAGCTGATGCTGGACTGCTGGGTGCGGGACCGCAACCTGCGGCCCAAGTTTGCACAGATCGTCAACACGCTGGACAAGCTCATCCGCAACGCTGCCAGCCTGAAAGTCATCGCCAGCGTCCAGTCTGGGTCAGTGGCATCCCCGCTTCCAGCCAGGGCTTCCCCCAAGCCCGGAGAACACTGGGGTGGTTGGGACTAGAGATGTGGGAGGGCAGGGATAAGAAATCTCCCCCGCTTCCAGTTGCACCTGTCTGTCCCCTGCTCCCTGTGACCCATGGCTCTCTTGCCCTTTAGCATCTCCCAGCCGCTCCTGGACCGCACCGTCCCGGATTACACCACCTTCACCACCGTGGGAGACTGGCTGGACGCCATCAAAATGGGACGGTACAAGGAGAACTTCGTCAATGCCGGCTTTGCCTCCTTCGACCTGGTGGCACAGATGACCGCGGAGTAAGTCCCTGTTTGCGGAGGAGGGAGGAGGCTGGGGCTGGGGCTGCTGCACATTGTCCCTTGTCCCTCGCCTCTCCGGCAGCCAGCTCCTCCTGCCTGAGCGTGCGAAGGGCTGAGTTGTGCAAGGGGTTTTCCCAAGTGCGTTAAGGTCTGGGATTCAGCGTCCGGTTTCCTGTGGTGTTAGAGGGACACTGGAGCTTGGCAGAGGGCTGTAAGGAAGATGGATGGGTCCCTTGGCAGCAGCTAGATGGGGCAGGGCCGCGTGCTGGTATTGCTGCTGGCAGGGGGCTGAGTCTTCACCTTCTCCTTGCAGAGACCTGCTGAGGATAGGGGTGACGCTAGCAGGGCACCAGAAGAAGATCCTGAGCAGCATTCAGGACATGAGGCTGCAGATGAACCAGACACTCCCGGTGCAGGTTTGACCGCAGGGGACTCTGCATTGGAACGGACCGAGGGAACCTGCCAACCAGGTTCAGTTTGCGGTGCAGCCCGGCTTCCCGTTTCCCCCTTCACACGGCGCTCCTCTGCCTCGGACGGTCGCCTGGGACGGGACGGGATGGGCTGCCCTTCCCTGGATCGGAGGCACTCGTGCCGAGAGGGAGCCCAGCTTTTCGTCCTGTGTCCTGGAGCGGCGAGGCAGCAACGCATCTTCATATTGAAGATGGATTATGGGACAGAGATGGCACATCCCGCTTCCCGCCCTGTCTCGGTGCTCATCGGTTTGAAGAGTTGTTCTGCTTCTTGGATTTCTTTTCACCCCGTTTTCCCCCCAAGTCCTCACTTCCCTCCCCTCCCCGACGCCACAGACTGTTGACCCATCCGCTGAGTCCGTCAGACACGTCCGAACCCTTCCCTAACTCTGGTCCCCGCGTGGAAGCAGCCGGGGGAGGCCGAGCCGGCGACAGGGCCAGGGCCATTGGCCCCAGACAATCACTCCTCTCCTCCAGCCCTGGTGGCCCCTCCGCCCGAGGGTCTGCACTGGAACGTGTCCGAAGGGAAGGCTTCGCTCCCTTTCTTGGCTTTGCACGCCAGAACCCAAACCCCATGAGATTTACTATGCAGGGAGTTAGGCAAAAAAAAAAAAAAAAAAAAAAAAAAAAAGGAAAAAAAAAAGAGATATATTAAAAAAAATAAGAGGGAGCAGAAAGGGGAGGGAGGGAGACCAGGCGCCCGGCTCCGCATCTCTGACCCTCTTGGTTCTCCTGGCCAGCTCTGGACTGCAGAGCGAGGCCGTCAGCACGTTTGCACAGGGACCCTCTGCCCCCGGACCGACGGCAGCCGCGCTCCCCCCCGCGAGGGGACGGAGAGCGGGGCTGGGGCAGGGGCTGCACCAGGGGCCGAGGCCCGGCCTCCCCCAGCCTCCTCTTTTATGCAGAAGGAGCAGGTGCCGCCGGCGCGGCCGCCCCGCTCCTGACACACGCTGTGATTGCTGCCAAAAGACTCACTCACCTTTCCCTGAGGATTCACTGCAGCCCGGTTCCTCCAAGCCAAGGGAGAGACTCCCAGCGTGCCTGAGTGTGCGTGAGTGTGTGCATGCGTGCGTGGGTGTGTGCTGGCCGGCAGGACTGTGTGAGGCAATGGGCAGAATAAAGGCAATAAGAATTTTACCGGAGTTTCCTTTGCTCGATCGCGCTCTCCCTGCAGCGGGCCCGGCTACCTGCAGCTTCGCTGCCCGCCGGGATCCTCCTCCTCCTCCTCCTCCTCCCGGCTGGCCCCAGGCTGGCTCTGTGCCCTTCTCTGCTCCCCCCTTCTCTTGCTGTCGTGTCGGGTGGCCCTGCAGGGTCCCCCTCGGCGCCGGTGCTGCCGCAGGGTTGGGCCAGGCAGCGATGCTGTACCCACCCTGCAGTGCCGGGGGATCCAGCCTGCGGGGTGCGTAGGGTGGAGGTTACGAGTCCCAGGGCAGAGCCATCCGTGAAACTCCATCTAATGCGCTCAGAGATGTTCATCGTTTTTTTTTTCCCCCGTCCCCTCCTCAAGTCAAACTGGAACTGTGGGAACCAAACCCGGTGTGTGAAAACCGAGCGGGGAGCAGCCGGACTCGCTGCTCATCCCACTGCCAGCGGGTCCCTGCAGCCCCAGGGCTTCTCCGCAGACCGCCGGTCCTCCTCGGCTCTCCCCAGGCAGAGTCTGGCCCCGGGCAGGAGTGTTGCAACAGCCACCGGCGTCCCTGAATCACCGGCCTCGCTCCTCCTCGCCGTGAAATGGCAGCTGCTGAGCCAGGTGGGAGCACGCCAGTGCAGGCAGCGAGGTAACCCCTCTGTAACCCCTCTGGGGGCTGCTGTCCCTGGGAGAGCGGGGCCGGGGCGTCCCCATGCCCACAGCTGGGGGGATTGCTCCCTAGTAGCCGAGTGGGACCCCCGGTTGCTCGTGCTGGGGGGTTTCAGGTCCTAACCCCCCCCTCGGCTGCCATACACCTCGCTGGCTCGCTTACAGGGATGCTTTGCTGGCGGTGCAGAGGGGCAAGCGGGTGCTCCCTAAAATGAGGGGGTGCACCCCTGCGCTCCCCCCACGCTCGGCCCTGCTCCCTTCCTCCCCGGGCTGGCCGAGCAGGTGCTATTTTTCCCCTTTCCTTGAAACTCGCCTGCCCTTTGGTTTCTCATTAACCCTGTCCTCCTCCCCAGGGAACAGTAAACAAGGCCGGGAGGGTGGCTGGCAGCAGGTCCTGCGCCGGAGAAGGGGCTCCCCGCATCCCACCGTCCCCCCTCCGCAGGATGTATCAGGGATGCTGGCTGCTGGGGACACCGCAGCCCCATTTCACTGGGGTTTCCCAGCCCTCCCCGCCCCGGCTTGCTCCCCACCCTGGCTGCTCCCCGGCCCGCACCACGGTGGGACCCCAAACGGCAGCGCTGGGCGGACCTCCCCCCTCTCCCAGGTCAAGCAAAGCGAGGGGCGTTGGGAGGCTTTTAAGAGCAGGTGGCCAAATAGATGTCAGAGCCCATTTGGGGCTTGCCAACCCTCTCAGCCCCCCCGGCTGGAAGTGCTGTGGGGCTCAGGGGATGCCCCTGCCGCCCTTGCTCCCCCAGCCCTGGTGCTGCAAGGGTCCTGCTGCTGCAAGGTTTGGGGTCCCACCGGCCCCAGTGCATCCCAGGCATCCCCACCTCAACCCTCCGTCCTGGCCTGGCTTTGCTTTGGGGGAGTTTCTACCCATTTTAAACGGCAAACTTGCAACAAACCCCTTCTCCCAGCCTTCTCCGTGCCCACCCTGCTCCCGTGGGGTAGGATGCAGCATCCCTGCAGCCAGCCCCGGGTGTCCCCCCAGCCTCGGCCCCCCACGCTGCCCGGTTTGCACCCAGGGCTGCACCCAGCGGCTCTTCACGTGCTGTACCTGCCACCTCCCTTTTTATACGGATATGTATAGGGGAAAAGCTGTGTTCAATGGTGAAAAAGCAAATGCAACAGCGAAAAACAGCAGCAAGGGAAATTAATGCGAGCGTGCGTTTGTAAAAATATTTTTTAACGGAAAGACTTTTTTTCAATTAAATTATTTAAGGAATTTTATGGAGGTCTGCGGTGCCTGTGTGGTTCTTGGGGGGCTCTGGGTGTCGGGGAGCCTTGCGCTGGGTGGGTGGGTGCGGGGGGTATTTGGGCACTTGTGTGTGTAAAAGTGGGTCCATGGCAGCAAGCAGGAGGCACTTGGCCCCGCGCAGGTGCAAGCCCAGGCCAAGCCTCCCCAAAGATGCTCCCCACCACCTCCCAGGGCAGCCGGTGGGTGAGGACCTTTGGGCCCGGGGTGGGGAGCAGGTGATGTTCCCCAAGGCACCAGCCCTCGGGTGCTGCTGCGGGGACACCCTGGGGCAGTGGGGATGGGGACAGTGTGGGGTGGCCCTTGGGGAGCGTGGTGGCCAGGCTGGGGGGGCGGGGGGGGGGGAAGGCAAGCCCTGCCTGCACCCTGCCTGCACCCTGCCTGCGCCCTGCGCTTCCCCCCTCCCAGCCCGTGCAAAAGAGCCTTTTGTGCTGCTGAGTTTTTTTCCCCCCTTTTAATTCCTAACCAGGAGATTAAGGGAAGACAAAGGCTACGATTGTTCCCGCTCTGCAGAGAGCTGGAAAGTTCGGGAGGGGGGACCGTCCCTTTCCAGACAGGCCCAGAGGAGGGGGACGCACGACCCAGGTGGAGGGGCCGGGACCGGGGGGGGACGGGGGACACCCTGGGAGCGGGGGGGGGGGTCCCGCGGGCACAGGGCACAGCTGGGGTGACGGCACAGCGGGTGCTAAGGGGGGACCCCGCTGGGGTGGGCCGGGGGCTCAGGGCTCCGTCGGGAGGGTGGGAGGCTCTCCCCGGCAGAGGAGGAGGAGGAAGGCTGGGGATGATGGGTTGGCCGGCTCGGCGGCTGCTTGGCGTTTTCCCTGCTAACTCTTGGCTGACACCTCGGCGACTTGGCAGGGAGAAGATCCCGCAGCCCCGTCAGCCGCCCGGGGCCGGCACAGCTGGAAGGGATCACGGCTCGGCACAGCACGGCCGCGACCCGGCAGGCCAGGCCAGCCCAGGGCACGGGGCACCGGGGCCACGGGCATCCCCCCACGGCCCCCACCGTGCCTCATCCCCATCGCCACCCCGTGCCCATGGGAATCCCCAGCGCGGTCGTGCCGGGGGCCGCATCCTGCACCCGTGCTCAGCCAGGGTCGGGACGGACGTCGGCCGGGCGGGTTGTTGCCTCGTGGCCGGAGCCAGGGACGCACCACAGCCCGGGAAGGGGCTGTCCCCACGGTGCGAGGGACAGGACCCAGTGAGTTTTCCCATGCTCGCAGGGAGCCACGAGACACCCACGAACGCCCCGGCTCTGCTCCTTCTGTTTCCCGTTAAGATTATTTATTGGTAATTTTTAAGACCACTTACAGACTCTGTTCATGCGCCAGGACCCTACGCGGCTTTTTCCCAGGGCTTTTTTTTTTTATTATTAAAAGAAAAAGAAATTGTTTTAATCATTTTCTTCCCACTCCTTCCTTCCAGTCTCCTTTGGTAGCTAGCGGGGGGCTTGCACATGGTGCAGCACCAGTCCTCGGCTGCTGCCGCAGCCCATCCTCCCTGCCCGCTGCTGCCGGCGCTGCGTCCGTGCGCCCTCAAGCAGGGCTGGGTGTCCCCACAGGGGGACCACGAGGGACAGGACTCCCCCGAGCGGTGCCCAGCATCCCTGTGCCAGGAGCTGCCAGCCAGCCCGGGATGCTCCCAAAAAGGGGATCCGAGGGCCGGGGGCTGGGGGGCTGCCGTGGGGAGCAGGAGGCGACTCTCCCCCGGATGCCTGGGAGCTGACATCGTCTTTGGCAGCACGCAGCCAGCGAGTGAACGCACCCGCATTAATCACCCCACGCCTGCCTGCCTTGTTCGAGGAGCAGAATCTGACCCGACGCTGGACTGGGAGGCGAAAAGCAGCTTTGGGTTATTAAACAGGACCAGGGCAATGCGTCGACCCGACGTGGTGGTCTGATTTTGGGGAAAGGCTCGGTCCAGAGGGGGAAATTTAAAGGAAAAGCCATACTGGCCTTGCTGGTAGGGCTGGGGCTGGTGCCAGGGGCTGCATCGCTCCCCCACAGGCCACCCCGGCTGGAAACGTCGGCTCCTTTGGAAACGAGGGGAGCAAAGGGGCTGCTGCGTGGCCGGGAGCGATAGGTAGAGATGGCCCGGTCCCTGCCAGCTTGCCTCGCCCGGGTTTTGCTGGCCGTCACCCCTGCCCGTCCCCGGGTGGCTGATGGGTGCAGACCTGCCCTGCAGCGGGTATCGCTGCCCACACCCCGCACGGCAACATCGCCCGTGCCCTGCGCCGCTGCCCACCCAGCCCCTCCTGCCACCCCGATCTGGCTTCGCATGGAGCAGCATTCAGGGGAAATGGGGAGACCCCTTCCCCCCCGCCCCGCTCCCCTCCACGGCCGCAGCCCAACCGGCTGCCGACCCCCCCTTATTGCCCCCGCTCCCGCTTTGATCTCGCTCGACGCCGGGGCCAGTATCGCTGCCGGGGCCGGGGGCCGCCCCGGGTGTCAGACAGGTTCAGCCACACATTTCTGGCTAATGAGAAATTTCCTCTCCCCGGCTCTCAGCCGGGTTTTTTTTAGCTCCAGTATCGCTACCCCACCTCTGCCTCCGCCGGGCTGAGTCACGGGGGCGTGCGGGCCACCTCCCGGCACGCTGGCTTCGGCCGCCGGCCCGGTGCTTGCCGGGCCCTGGCAGCACCCCCTCCCCACCCCTTGCCCTGGGGATGGCGTGACCGGCAGCCCGGCAAAACCAAAACTCCGATGACCCATCCTGGTGCAAGAGCCAGACACTTCAGCGTGATGCCCTGAACCCGGGCACAGCCCTGAAGCCGGGGTGGATGGGCTGAGCCCGGGGAGGGGGTCGGCGCAGCAGTGGGTGGGGGGTGCACCCCACTGCGCCCCACCGTCCCAGCTGCCCCGGTCCGTGCTCGGGGGAACCGCAGCTCCAGGCAGCTGGGGAAGTTCAAAGGGAAGGGAAAAAGCAGCAGTCCCCACTCTGCATGAGGGTTTGGGCTCCCTGCGCGCTCCCCGCCGCCCGCAGCCTGCAGTCATTTCGTGCCATTAACGGGTTTCCTCACTCTGAACTTGCTAATGAGCCAGTGTGGGAAGCAGCAGGGGCCGAGGGCCCCCAAACTGGGGCAGTGGAGGGGGTGAGCAGCTCCTCCTAGCACAGCATATGGGGAGGGAGAGGCGCCCGCCACCCATCCAAGTCCCCCATTTGGTCCCGCCTTGGGGCTCCTCAGCCGGCCCCACTGACCCCCAGCACATCCCTG
The DNA here is from genome assembly GCF_035582795.1 of Mycteria americana. Classification (NCBI taxonomy): domain Eukaryota; kingdom Metazoa; phylum Chordata; class Aves; order Ciconiiformes; family Ciconiidae; genus Mycteria; species Mycteria americana. The sequence goes on from NC_134371.1 coordinate 11,320,940, forward strand.
CCACCCCAGCAGCCCCATGCTGGTGCCCCGAGAGAAGGGTGCCCCATGCCACTACCTCCCGGGGTGGCTCAACCTCTGCCACCTCCCTCGGCAGGGTTTCCCCCATCTGGCTGTCCCCATCGTCACCCAGGCGGGGAGCCGGGACTGCGCCCCGGGAAGATGAAGCTGAAACCATGACCCATCCCAGGGGCGGTGAGTCAGGCTGTGCCGGGCAGCTCGTGCCGGAAAGCACCTTCCAGCACCATCCCCATCCCTGGCCCCGGCCCCGGCCCCGTCCCACCACGCCATGGCACAGAAGGACCCCACGGGAGCCACTGATGGAGAGGAGGGAGGCGAAAAGCTCCGGGGAGCTGGCGAGTGTTTCCGTCCGCAGCCAAGCCTTGCAGGAAGGGGAGCGGAAGGATGAGCCAAGCCTGGGGCAGGAGCACCAGGGCGGGAGTGCCGAGGTGTTTGAGCTGGCGTCATCAGCCCTGTGCAAACAAACCTGCGGCACCGCGCAGGGATGGGGGAGAGCCGGGCAGAGGGATGGGGAGAGCCCGTCCCGCGCCAGCCCTGGCTCTGGGGCTCACGGAGTCGAGGACCCGGGTGACGGACCCGTGGCACAGCATGTCTGGGGGCTGGTGTGGAGCAGGGCTGTCCCTGACAGCGTGACGGTGGCCGTGCTGCAGTCCCAGCCCGTGTCCCCTTGTCCCCTTGGGCCAGGCGGCAGGCAGGGGACAGGGTGCACCAGCACCGCGGGCACGGGCTCCCGTTCACACGCTCCCGGCGGGCGGGCGGGTGGTGGGTGATGGACGAGGCATGTCCCAGCCTCCACGCCGAGATAATCCCATCCCTGCCAGCACCGCCGGCCCATGGCCGGCATTTATCTCGCGCCAGGGCTGACGTCACCGTCCAAGACTCCGGCCAAGGAGGCCTCGCTTCTCCTCCCGGCTTTTCCCAGGGACTAGGGGCTTCGGGCCCCTCGCCCCAGGCTGCGAGCAGGTGGATTTATGACCGCAGTCGTGCTCCGGCATCCAGGGGACAGGAGAGGCAACAGGGCCTTTATGGCTTTAATACACCTTTCTGACAGTGAAGTTTAAATGGCCTCATAAACCCCCCCCGTCACCCACCCCCAGCAGAAGGCAGTGGTTTATTAGGGCTGTAATTCTTCTCCTGGCATTTCATCAGTGTCCTTTTAATCTGCACTTGGGGTTTTTTATTTCTGCTTAATACCGGCAGCTGTAAATGCTGTTAGGGATGGTCTTGTGCAGGGACCCTCCGGAGGGAGACCGGGCGCTGGGGCAGGGATGCAATGGAGCAGGGGAAGCTGGTGGCTGGGACGGCCCGGTCCCCATCAAGGGGTCACACCGGTGAAGAAGAGCCAAATTTTGCTGCCCCAAGCACATCCCTCCTCTGCCGAGTGGGCCCAAGCAGGATGCGGCCATGGTGCAAGGAAAGCCTTCCCAGGGAACCTTGGGATTTCGGCAGCGGAACCGGCCGGGAGCTAATCCTTTGTGCCAGGCTTTCCACTTTCATCTCATTAACTCCCGCTCTCTGTGCCGCTGCCCTCTCGGTTTTTCTGGCGGGGAGATAAGTCTCCGTGCTCGGCACGGCGAATCCTCCGTGCCTGCTCGCCCGATGCTCCCGGTTGCACTGACGCTGGCAGGCAGCTTCCATCCAATTACAGCAGGGTGAAGCTCATTTTAATTGCATAGAGCAACTGGGATTACGCAGACTTTATCTCCTAATTCCCTCTTTATCTCTTAACTTCACACTCGCCACTTGCATTGAAGGCAGGACAGCTTGTGCCGGCATTTGCAATTTCTGAAGTAGCCTTTCCCCGTGCGCCACCCCTTTGCCCAGATGAGATTGGCCCCACAATGCCCCAAAATGCTCCAAAATGCCGGTGCTGGGGAACCCTCCAAGTCCTGTGGAGCCAGGACGAGCTGCCGGTCACAGCCCCCAGGACATCCCCGCAGCACTGGGGGGGGTCAAGCCCACCCGCCGGGGGATGGCACCCATTGCGGTCCGCTGCTTTGGGAGGAAGCCTTGCCCTCGAGCTGGTGTCCCCAGCAAAGGCCACATGTCACCTGGAGGCAGAAGCTCTCCAGGAGCGGCTGGGATGGGCACTGCATGCAGAAAGGGCTTTTCCCCTTAACACCCCACGACCCCCCAAGCAGCCTGGCAGGCGCTCAGCACCACTGCTGGGGCTGCCGTGGGGCTCCGGGGGTCCCTGCGAGAGAGGGACGAGGTGTTTGCCCCCCCCAAAACGCGCTCTGGAAACAGCGAGCATCTTAGCCAGCTCCTTGGGGATTCTTGAGGACCCTTCATCTGCCCCGTGCACTTAACCGGGATGAATGCTGCTGCGGGGCGCTGGGGCTTGTCGGTGGAGTCAAAAGGTATTTTGTAATCTCTCCGGGTACAAATGGCACCCATGGGTGCCTGCCTCCCCCTGCGAAGGGCTGCCCCATCGTCCATCCCCGCAGCAGGAGCAGCACAGAGCCGCAGTGCTCTGCCCTTCCCACCCTTATTTATTCACCCCCCTGAGACATCCCTCGGTGCCCAGGGCAGGGTGGCTTGGGCATCCAGCAACACCCACTTCTGTGTGTGGACATGTCCACCCCGACCCAGAACGAGCTCTTGAGATAACGAGATAGCCGGAGGCTGCCCCGGCCAGGGGCACTTGGCGGGGCTGGCCCCGATAACAAGCTGGCAGCTGGTCCCCTCTCCCTGCAACGATATTTCCCTGTTGGTTTTATGTCCCTCGGCATCACGGAGGGCCGGGTCTCCAGCTCACCCATGCTGCAGGTGGGTAAACTGAGGCAGCAGGGCAGGGGGCAGGTGCCTGGCTTAGCAAGCTCTGCATCAGCATAGCCGGGTGCTAATTAGCTGCCATTAGGACAAGCTAATTAATCTAATTCCGATGACCCACAATTCTGGAGCGTGAGAGCTGCTCCTTGCCCTCTGCCATTGCCGTGTGGGAGGGGACGGACTGGCGAGCCACTGATGCCAGTGCCAGTGCCACCCTGCAGACGTGCCCTCCCCAGGCTCAGCCCTGCGCGGTGGCACGCTCCCGGCCTCCCCTCCCCAGGCACCGCCGACACAAGCCAGACCTGGCGGATTCGGCATTTCGGGTGCCGGGAGAGCCGCACTAAACCTGTCAGCTTTTACTGTGGGAGTGCCCCAAGGGACCATCCCCTTGGCCTCCTGCCGGCTGCCCCCCCCCCCCCCGAGCATCATGCGTGGGGGGCCGGGCACGCTCGGGGGGCCGGGTGCTTTGGCGCAGGGGCTATGGCAGCAAAAGGGTGTCTCTTAATCCAGCGGCAGCTGCGGGGCCCAGGCTTGCTTGTTCAAGGGATATGACAGCTCAGTCAACAATCCCCTGGCGCATTTCGGGGGGGATTAGCAGCCCCCCGGGGAGGGAAGGGGCCCACATGAATATTGGGCGGGTGGGAACGCGGCCCCGTGGAAACAAAGCCGGCTGAGGAGGCAGCGGGGAGCCAGTACCCGCCATCCCAAGGCATCCCCGAGGTGGGGGACGGGGGCTTAGGGACCGTCCCTGTCCCCATCCTGCTCTCACACCCCACGGTGCCGACAGGAGTGAGCTCTGGTTATCATCCCGTGCCGCCCCGGTGCGATAACCCCCGCCAGCGCCGGGGCGGATGGCAGCTCCCCGCCATCCCCTCGACGCCCCATCCGTCCCCATGTCCCGCCGCCCTGAGCCCTGCAGGGAGGTGGCATCGGAAGCGCCCAAACGCCAACACCTGCGAGCTCCCGGCAAACAAGGGCGAGTGTGTAATTAGTCCTCGTTTGCCGCGGGGTGGCCGGCTGGGGTGAAATGCAGGCTGAAGGAGGCCATGGGGTGTAAGGTCAGCCTGGCCAGGAGGGGAGCTGGGTTGGCCAGGGACCCCCCCAGGGGCTGCAGGAGCCTCCCCCGCTGCTCCTGCGCAGGGGCAGCCCCGGCCCCCTGAAACACCCCTGGGTTCACACTGGGAGGCTCTGGCTTCTGTCCGAGCAGCAGGTAGGACCCGGTGGGAGAGGAAGAGGGTTTGCCTTGGTGGCATCAGATCCCACATTTCCCACGTGCTCAGCACCGCTCCATCCCCTCTGTGTCCTGCTGTGCGCCATGCTGGGTCCCGGCGTGGGGACCCTCCAGCCTGCCCTTGCCCAATATTTGGGGTTACCAGTGTGCAAGGTCTCGGCGAGCAGCCCCACAGCCCTCGGTGTTTGCCGAGTGGCTCAGAGCCGAGCCCCAGGGCCTTGTCTGCCCCGGGCTTATCTCCCCAGGGAGCAGAAACCCTCTCGGGGCAGCTCCCTCGGGAGATGAGGGGGTCCCCAGGGTGGGTGGGGGTCCCTTGGGGCCACAAAGGCAGGAGAGACCAGGGTGCACCCAGGGAGAGGTCCCCAGTGTTGGTGGCACTCAGGGAATTAGTGCCCACCCGGGGCGACGTGTGTTGGGTGCGTCTATGGGTGCATGCACACGTGTAGCTGGGTGCTCCCACGGGCTCCCCCCAGGGCCCCCTCACCCCGCTCCCCGTGGGTGCTGAGCAGGGGCCGCTTTTCTGCTCCGTTAGCCACGGCTGTGCCGGCACATAATGACATGGTAATTGCGAGCGGAGGCCCGGCCACACGCACTGCCCGGCTCGCCGGCCAGCCCTCGCCGCACCCGGGTTAGCCACTGCCCGGGGGGTCCCCCCATCCACTCCCCTCACCCACCCGGGGGACCCCCGCATCCGGCTCCATCTGGGGTCTGCCCCGGGGCAACGCGGAGGGGAAGCCCCCCGGCAGGCTGCGGTCACCTCCTCGCCTGGGAGCGGGGAAACCTGTCCTTCCCCGTGGTGTTTACACGGGTAAGAGGGGTCCTCCGCCGCTGCACATCGCATTTTCTGCTTGGTCACTTCCATCTGTGTCCCCGCATAATGATTTTTTCTGCTACATTAATTTAACACACTGCGGCGAGCCGAGGCGCTGGGACCCCAGGCTGCTTAATTGTGTCAAAGGAAAGGCTCCCTGCTCCCGCTTTCATCGGCAGCCGGGGCTGCTGCAGGGTGGGTGTCCCCGCAGGGGGGTGGGAAGGGGTCTCGGGGTGGTCGCGGGGTCTGGAGGGAGGTGGCGGTGGAAGGGCGTGGGGTGCCGCAGGGGTTGGCGTGAGCCTCCCCATCCCAGCGCAGGCGGCGGGTCCCAGCTCAGGGCGTCCATCGGGGGCTGTAGGGTGAGGGTGGGGGGTCCTGGGGACCCTAAAACGTCCCACCATGGGGCATCCCACCTCATCCCTATGGATGCTGCAGCAGGATGGCGGGGGCACGTCCCAGTGCCCGATGCGTTGCCTGGAGCCGGCCCCGCACCCCGGGATGGCGGGAGCCGGAGGGTTAAGTGCTGTGTTTGTGTTGGCTGAATGCTGCGGGAGCTGAACAAGGCCCCCACAAATGGAGGTGAAGGGCTGCCCAGACAGGATGTGACAGCCCGATTTCAGGGCTGTCAGCCCCGGCATGGTGGGCATTGAGCAGGGACATTCCTCCCCGCCGCTCCCTGCTCCCCTGGCTTCCATGCCGGGGCCGCCAACAAAGGCAATGGGCAGCCCCTGCCCACCTCAGCCCCACCATCTGGGGTGCCATGGGGCATCTATGGGGCAGTGCCAGGCCCGGGGCTGGGCTCCATGCCCAGCTCTGCCACCCCGGCACAGCGTGGTGCTCGGGGAGCCCCTGGCCGGAGGGGGATGCTGGGAGCCCCCCCTCGCCCTCCCCACCAGCGGCTCTGCCGTAAGTGGCCTCCGGTATTTGCAAACATTGTGGCGAGGGGCTGGGAAGGTCTCGGCCCACCCCAGCGGGCGCCTTTGTGCCGCACGGATCCCTGGGGACTCATTTCCATCCCGCCCGGGCGCTTGCCCCGCTCCTTTCAGCGCCAACGGGCCTTGCTCCCCGCTCTGCCGGCGTGCCGGAGCCCGGCAGAAGCGGTGCCAGGCTCACAGCTGTGCCCCAGCCTGGCATCGTTTCCATCCTGGGGGCTCGCACCTGCATCACCGACGTGCCGTGCCGTTGTGTGTGCCGCTGCCCCGTGGGGTGATTGCTGAGCTGGTCTGTCCTGGTCCCTCCAAAACCCTCCGAGGGTCCCCGTGTCTGCGCACGCTTGCACAGGCACGCGTGCACACTCGTGCATGGGCTGCCATGCTCAGAGGTGCGTGCAGCCAAGCACACGCCTCCTGCACGCACAGCTGCATGGATGCACCCACTCGTGCACACCCACCCTGGTTTCCTCTTCCCTTGCACACCCACCCACACCAGCTCCAGCTGTGCGCACCCCACCATGCACACTCCCTGCCCTGCCCTCAGGCTCCCCCAAATCCCCCCACCCCACCGAGTGAGCTCTGCCCAGCCTGGCACAGCCAGTCGCCACGGCACGGGGATGCACGGGTGGCTCCGGACTCCCCATGGCTCCCAGCACCCTCCCTGTATACCCAGCCGTGGTGTCACCCCATGCCCTCTGATGCATTTCGGCAGGCCACCGCAGCCACATGCCCCATCAAATCGCAGGGACCCGGCCTGGTGCGGCGCGGCTGGATCTCAGGCGTTGCCCGTTGGCTAGCACCGGTGGTTTATGGCCCTGCTCAACGCCCGCAGATCAATGCCAAGGCCCGTTTTATTTGCTTTTGGAGTTATAAAGGTGAATTAACCCAGCTGCGCCTTTGCAACCGCTCTCCCCGGCTGCCAGGTGCAGGGGGGCAGGGACGGGCAGGGGACAGTGGGAGCCCAGGACACGGTGCCCATCCCTCGCCGTGCCGGGGAGCGCCCGAGGGAGCCAGGGTTGCTCTTTTCTCGCGCTTTTTGTGGCCAGTAAATCTCCTCGGGGGCCCCCGGCGGTGACCTCTTCCTGGGCGCAGCCGCTAAGCCCTTTGTAATGGGATTTTGTGGCAGAACCGGCAAATTAGGGGCGAAGTGAATGTGTTAAGCTGCTGGTTTCTTTCTGGCGCGTTCCCCCTCCCTGGCCCACGCCGGCCGGAGCCCGAACAAAGGAGATGAGCTCCGCTTTTATCTCCAGCCCTTAGAAGTCGGAGCTGTACAGGGCTGCGTCCCCCCCAGAAACAGGCAGGCTGGGACAGGGATGGGGACAGGGATGGGGACAGGGACGGGGAGCGGCAGAGCCGGGGGCTGCAGGAAAGGAGCGTGGGAGGATCCAGCTGCAAGCAGGTTGTGCTACCATGTTGGCTGTGCCAGAAAATTTGAGGAAGGGGGGCAAAAGGGTCCGTCGCCAGGCCAGGGAGACGTGGCACTGAGGGGTCCCCCTGGCATAGGACCCCTCGGCATCTGAGCTGGGGCACGGCACTGGGAGGGCAACCAGGATGGGGCAATGGCTGGGGCTGCCCCAGCACAGGGACCATCCCCGGGCGATGCCAGGGGGACGCGGTGGGAGGACCCACCTCTGCTGCAGAGCTAATATTGTTCCAGCACGAGGATTTAATTAACACCGGCAAATACAAGCCGTAAATACTCATTAAGTCCCTGCAGCACTGATGGCCTTGGGAGCCGGTGCACCCCCATCCCACCACGCACCCCCAGCCACCCAGGGACCCTTCGCCAGCCTCGTCCCCAGGGAGGGCAGGGGGGTGCTGGGCGTCCCTCGGTGGAGGACAGTGGGCAACCCCCAGCCTGGGGCATCTCCCCCGGGCACGGCCGTCCCCCCCAGGAGGTCTCCTTTCAGGGGTGCCCCACCATTCCCCCCACTTGGGGTGATGGCTGATCCCCGGGGACCAGCCCCACGGCCCCGGGCAGCTCTCGGCACCCGCAGGTGGGAGAGAAACACCCTGGGGCTGGACGGGGAGGGTGCTACTTTGGCACCCCGAAAAACCCCAAACGCAGGCAGGGAGCATGCAGGGGACAGCGTGCTGCCCCCAGGGCCCCCGTAAGGGCCTGATTTATTGCTGTCTCCTGAAGGATGCCATTAAGGGAGCGGCCGGAGCGGGGAGCGCAGCTGCTGGAGCAGATCAGTGCCTGATTAATGTTGGGCAACTTGTTATATTGTCAGATAATTATCCCCCAACTGTATGACTTTTCTGCTAAGTGGCAGCGCTTAATTGCGTTTTTAATTACACCGCCATCACCGCAGCCCCTCCGCGCAGGAGGCGGGGATGCCGGAGCTGGGCAGGAGCGGGGCAGGGGGCCCGGGACGCCTTGCAGAGGGCATGGCGGGGGCATCCCGCCCCCACAGAGCCCTCCCGGCGTGGGGCACCCAGCTGCGGCATCCCCAAGCCACGGGTGCTGCAGGCAGCGAGGTTTTGGGGTGACCCTTGTCGGCGCTCCCTGCGGCAGCAGACACATGGGGTGCAGGAAAAGGGGGGGTGAGGCAGGGTGCTCGCCCTTCCCCGCCGCGGGCTTCGAGGGCTCGCCATCCCCTGCGGCCCCCCCGGCCCCATCCGGCTGAGGGCAGCCGGGGGTCTGGCTTCCCCTCCCAGGCAGGGCCGGGTCAGGGGTCAATGCATTTAAAATTCCTCCTTGCTCTTAAACTCCGGAGAGCGGCCGGGGGGGCAGCGGCTGCATGGGGAGCACCCGCCAGCACCCCGGGCAGGCAGCACACGTGTGCAGGCAGGAGTGGGCGTCTGTGTGTGTGTGTGTGTGTGTGTGTGTGTAAGTTCACGTGCATTCGTGTGTGTGCACTTACAGGGGTGTGTGTATGTGCACGGGGGACCACACGTGTGTATGCATGTGCATGAGCGTGCGCATGGGTGTGCATGCACTCACGCGAGTGTGCAGCATGTACAGGTATGTGCATGCCTGTGGATTTATGTGTGTGCGCTCAGAGGGGGCTGCGTGGGTGCGTGCAAGCGCACGCGTGCGTATGTGTGCACACGTACATGTCTGCTGATGCATCCATCCGCATGTGTTTGTGTACGTGTACAGGTGTATGCATATGTGCACGTGTGTGCGAACAGAGAGGTACGTGCGTGCATGTGAGCCTGTCTGTGTGTGTCTGAGCGCGTGGGGGAGTGCGTGTTTGTGTCCGCGACTGCGTGTGGGATGTCAGTGCTGCGTGTAGGGGTGTGTGTATGTGAGTGTCTGCGTGTGCAAGTGTGCGTGCGTGGCTGCACGCCGGTGTGGGGATGCCCCTGTGAAGCCACCCAGCTAAGGTGGCCGTGGCAGGTCCCGGCTCTGCCCCCCGCCCCAGCCATGCCGGACCTCCCAGGGAGCCTCCCCCGGGTGACCCCGAGGGGGCCAGCCCTGCGCAGGGGGTGGCAGCGGGGACAGGACCCCCCGGGGCTTCAGGTGCAGGAGGCACCTGCGGGTCACAGCAGCCCCTCTCCCCCGTCCCTCCCTGGGGCAGCGATGCTCCCAGCGCTGCGAGAGGGGCACAGCCCGGGATCCCTGGCACCGACAGCGCGCCGGACCCCCGCGGGGCTCAGCTGTGCCCCCCAGGGCCATGGGGCAGCCGGGGCTCTTCCTGCCAGGGGACAGGGTGCCGCGGCTGGGCAGCCCCCGCGTCCCAGCCCTCCTCACCAGCCGGACACCGGGCAGCGCCGGGAGGAAACCCAGGCGTTATCGGGTGGCTGGCTGCAGCCGCTGCCTCGGCCGCGGCCTCTGGCCCGAAGTTTCCTGGTGCGGCCACCGCAACAGCGTAACCCTGGGCTTTGCCTTCTCCACCAAGGGGGGGGCGAGCCAGCAGGAGACACGGCTTCCCCCTGAGCCGCAGGGGAGAGGGGAGGGGGTGGATCAGGCCCCCCAGGTCCCCGTCGCACCAGTGGAGATGAGAAATGTGGATTTTGATGGGGAGGGAGCCAGCCCCGAGCCCCCCCTTGCCGCTCAGCTGAGCCCCCCGCTCTCGTGGGGGGCATGGACCAGGGCAAGCATCAGGGTGAGCATCAGGGATCGGGGGGGAATAAGCCCCCTGAAACACATCCTGACCCCCAACAGCCCCCTCGCCAGCCCCTCTTACCTTCGCAGCAGCCAGATGGGGTCTCACTAGAAAGAGGCTGAAATTTCAAGGAAAAAATGTAAATAAAGGTCCCTGTCCTGCCTGTCCCCGTTATCTCAGGAAACCGGAGCGCACCAGCCCCTTCTCCCAGCCATATTTCATCCCAGCCATCGCCGCTGGCTATGGACCAAAGCGGTGACGAGGGGGATGGAGGGAGGCTGTGCCTCGGAGCCCACCAGGACCCCCGGACCGGGAGAACCACAGCACACCGGGCTGGGGCCACCTTCCCACCCCACGGTGCCGGGTGTCATAAGATGGGCAGGGGGGCTTGGTGACCTGGCTCTCACCACATGCCACCCGGCCACGGGGACACCAGGATGGGGCTGCTTTTGAGTCCCTGTCGCCCACCTGGTGTCCCCAAGCAGCGGGGTGGGGGCTCGGCCATTTCCCCTCTCTGCTCCCAAGATCAGCCGCTAATGATGTCTCCCGACCTGCTCGCAAAGAACGTAAATTATTCAGCTCCTCATCAGGGCAATTAAATTAACTCGTCATTGCGGGCCATGAATATTTCAGGGGGGCAGAGGCTGGGGAGCTGCGAGGGGGATGGCAGGGCTGGGGCTGAGCCCCTTCCCTCAGCCGGGAGGTGCAGCAAGCGCATCCGTTCTCAGCCCACGGGGGCCGGAGGGGGCAGAGAGAAGGGGTTGGGGGGTCTCTGGGTGGGGGACTCGCAGATGGCTGCCCGGTGGTCTGGGTCCCATGCCCAGCCCCGCCGTCGCCCTGTCTGCCCGGGTTACTTCCACCAGCTGCTGACGGAGGCCAGGTGCCGGGCAGCCCCTGCACAGCCCACCCCGGCCCCTCTCCCCAAGCGCCTCCTGCACCCTGTATCGCCCCCCTTTTTTGGGGGGGACACACCTGGGGGTTGGTGGCACCACAGCGGGGGGCTGCCTCCACCCCAGGGACCCCATGTCCCCCCTGCCCTCCCCTTGCCCTGGGCTGTGCCAGCCCCTGCCCACCGCCCTCCCTGGAGCCTGCGGGGTCTCCGTCAGGATTTCTCTTTCCTTTCTTCCTCGTGCTGAACAATTAATAATTTATCCCATAATAAAAGAGGAAACGGTTAATGAGATGAAAACAAGCCAGAAACATCTGCTGGGGCTGCTTTCATCGCCTCCCCGGGCTGCCTGCGCAGGAAGCGGCGGTGGGAGGGGGCCGGGGGGGCCGGGGGGGCCGCGCCAGCAGGAGGCTGTCCCCCGCACCCGGCCTTCCTCGCTGCGGCCCCCTCCTCCTCGAGGACCCCCAGGCCGCCCCAGCCCAGCACCCTCTCCCCGCTGCACCGCCAAAGCCTGGCTGAGACCTGCCGGGCTCGGGTCATGAATGGCACTGGGGGTCCTGCCATGGGGTTGTCACCCCAAAACAGGCAGTGAAGCTCCCAGCGCTTTCACTGGCCTGGCACTGCCCGGCGTCCCCAGAGATGTGCCTGGCTGCTGGAGGGGGACAGGGCTGTCCCCTCCGTCCCCTCTGTCCCCTCCATCCCCTCCATCCCCAGCCCCCATGCCCAGATGTTGTTCATTACGGGCGATCCGATCTCCAGCAAGCGAGGCTGCCCCAGGGACCTGATGCTATCAGGGTGGCAATGCAACCCCAAAACCTCCTGGGGTGCCAGGGGTGCGGGGGGGGGTGCGGGGACCGGGCACCGCACCCTGCCAGCAAAGGGGGCTGCAGGATTGTCCTCCCAACTCGGTGCTTTGCTGAGATTTATCGGGCCCCAGGAGGAAGCTTATTTCAGCAGTGGCTCCGTGGCACTCGAGGAGAGGTGCGAGGGGACGCGGCCGGGATGCGGGTGGGGATGTGGGGTGCTGGGGAAGGGGTGGGTGGGATGCGGATGGGGATGTGGGGTGCTGGGGAAGGGGAGGGCAGGGAGAGGGGGCACAGAGAGCGGGAAAGGGACGGGCAGGGAAAGGGAAGGGGAAGGCAGCAACGCCCGGAGGCTGCTGACGCGCAGCCAAGACCCAGGCTGGAGGGAAGAGCCTGCCTCGACCAGCCCCGCCGCCGGCTTGGTCACGGGGGGGGACTGCGAGGACCCCATGGGGGCACCCTGGGCTGGCAGGGTGGGGACGGGCTGGGGTGGGGGTTTGGGCAGGGGGGAGCGGGGTTTGGTCAGGACGCTGCTGCCCACCTCTGCTTCCAATTTAGCTGATCCTTGCCCCGATCCCCACAGCTCCCTAATCTGTTTGTCTTCCAAAGCCATTAAGTTAATTCGGAGCCTGGCAAAATCCCCCGGCTCTAATCCCAGCCTGCCCTCCGGCTCGGCCGGGTTCTGCTCGGTGGGTCTGGCAGGGGCATGGCAGGCAGATGCTGCCGGTGCCCGGCGCAGAGCCCCTTGCCACCACGGAGGAGCAGGGACCCGCTCCTGCAGGCTCCCAGCCCCGGCTCCAGCAGCCCCCAGGTCCCTCCCGGGGCCGGGTGCCACTAAGGGCCATCGCGGGGACAGGCGGGCGTGATGACAGCTGGGGGAGATGGCCTGTCCCTCCGCCAGCCCGGCCGGGCACTCGGCCCTGCTCCCGAGAGGTGTCGCGGAAAAACCGACGTCAGCATCAGCCTGGAGGAATTTGGCTGCCCTGGCCCAAATTCAGGGGCCTCTGCCATGCGCCACAGCAAACTTGAGCAGGGCAATGGGGGGGGGGCTATAAGCCCCCTTCCTCGCTGTACCCCGTCCCGGGGCTGGGAGCAGCCAGAGGGTCTGGGAGCATCCCTGGGGTATAGCCATTGTCCCCGCTCCCTGTAGGCACGTGCCCTCCATGCCCCAAGTGCAGAGAACAGCCAGCTCGTGACACTGGTGACACCCCCTGTGCTAGCCAGGGACAATGGTCAGATTTATTTCCCCAGAAGCTCACTTTTTTCACCCAGGGGAGGAAGGGGCTAATCTCTTCCTGGGGACCCCCGGGGCTCCTGGCATGGCTGTGACCCTGCCACCCCTTGGTCCCCTCTGTCCCCCACCCCGCAGGACATGGCTGGCAGTCCCCAGGGGGGACCGGTGATGGGTGGTGATGGGGAAGCTGTCGAGACACGGTGGCCCCCCCCCCAACCACCCCCATGCTGGGGACCCTGGCATCCTGCTCCCCTCCCCCCGCCACGCCACCCTCCATCATCTCCTCGTTCCCAGCCTGGGTAATTGGTGGCCCGGTGACAGACGGGCTCATTAACAGCTTAATTTCGGCTTTGTCTCTTCCTGCCCGACCCCCAGCCCAGGTGGGGACCAACCCAGCAGGGTGCAGGGACGGGCACCCCGAGGCCACCATGCCCCATTGCTGCACTCCGTGGGGGCACCCACAGAGCCAGCGGGAGAGCACAGGTACGCCCACGCGTGTGCAACACGCACCGGCGGGCAGCACTGCCCTGGGCAGCCCCACGCCGCCTCGGCTCCCCAACACTGGGGTGCATGGGGGGGACCCCCATCTCTGGGCACGGGGACAGTGCCACCCTGCCCCTCGCCCTGCCGCCCGCAGCGATGCTACCGGGGCGGGTGCCCGCAGGTGCCGGCGGTTGCCCACCCTCCCGGCCTCGCCTTGCGCTTGTTTGCTCCCGTAACGGCGGCAGCGTTTCGGCTCCTTTGTGCCAGCACATAACAGGGACGGCCGCCACCTCTGAAGCACCGGCCGGCAGCGCGGGCACCGCTGCCAACCCGCACCCTGAACCAGGCAGCGGGCAGGGGTGCTGGCAGGGGCTATGGCTATGGGAGCAAGGGGTGCAGGCAAGGGGTATGGGCAGGAATGCAGGCAGGGATGCGTGGCGGTACAGGCAGCGTCGCAAGCAGTGGGTATGGGCACGGGGTGCAGGCAGGGGTGCAGGCAGGTTTCCCAGCCCACTGCTCCTCTGCTTCTGATATGGCCCTCAGGTCCATATCGCAGCCCAGGAGCCCGTCCCCAGCACCCCCTCGCCCAGGCAGTGCCCGAAATCACCCCCCCCCCCCCCCAGCAAAGGCAGCCGGAGGCAGCCCACGAACGGCTGATGTTGGGCCCCCAAAGGCCGCCCCACCGGATGGAGGCCTGGCCGCGTTTCAAAGGCACGCTTGTGTTGTATAATTTATCAGCAGGAGATAACAGCCAAGCGGCTAACGAGGGGGGGCTGCACCCCGTTCCGGGAAGCCTGGCACTGCGGGCACCGGGGCTGCCGGCATTCGCCACGCTGGGGGCATGGGCACCTCCCTGGCCACAGCAGGACAGGGGGACCCCCCCCAGTGGGTCCCATTTTAGGATGTTTTGGGGATGCTGGCCCAAGGTGGGGGCAGAGCTGGTGCCACACTGTGCCCTGCTTTGGGGGCACCGGCTGGTGCTCCCCCCCAGGTACGCCTGCCCCAGCCACCCCGATGCACAGAGACCCCAGGGGCTACGGCACGGCCAGAGCGAGGGGAGCCTGGGGCCAGCTTTTGGGGGGCTCTTCACCCCCAGGGACTCATGGCCTGGGTGCCCCCCGCAGCCCAGCATGGAGGGGGGGCAGCGGGCATGGGGGAGCCCCGGGGTAGGGGAGGGCTGGTCCCATGGGCACAGGGGCAGCGCCTGGCGCCGGATCTGGGGAGGGTTTGTTTAATCCCAGATAAGGAGGTGACGCCAGGCACCTGGCTGGCAAACAGGTGCTCCCGAGGCAACGGCACCGAAGGCAGTGCCGACCCCCCAGCGCCCGCCGGCACCCACCCTGGCACCATCTGCTCACCCCCCGGCAGCACGGCGCTGGCGTTAGCCGGGCACGTGGGTCCTTCTGGCCACCCACGCTCCCGTGGCACAGCACGGCACGACACAGCACGGCATGGCACAGCGTGGCGTGGCACAGCATGGCACAGGGTCGGCGAGGCAGCGGGCACACGGGCAGAGCCAGGGCAGATGGGGATGTGGTGCAGGGAAAAGCAGGGTGCCCTGTCCTCTGCCAATCCTGGCCGGATTTATGCCAGGGCCAGCTCCCCCTGACCGATCCTGCCCCATGGGCTGCCTGGGCACGGGGCCGAGGAGGGGGCTTGGCACCGTGGCCATGCCGCACAGCCAGCCCCTGGGGGCTCGGGGCCGTGCCAGGCTCCTGCTGCCTCCCCGGCCCCGTGGCATCTGGGGGGCACCTGGAAACCTGCCCCCCTGCCCTCCACCAGCTGGCCCCACGGGTGGCTGCGTGCCCGTGACCCCCGTGCGGGGCCATGCCCACCTGCGCCTGGGGTCGGGGCTCAGCTGTGCCCCGGTCCCACAAGGGCAGGGAGGCAGACGGTGCTGCGGGCTGGCAGGGGCCGTGGGCAGCAGAATCCCCGGGGGGCTGCCTCACCGGCTGGCAAGCACGGCCCCGGCTGCCTGCCGGCCTGCAATGAATGTGCCAGGTCTCAGCAGGGGCAGCCGGGTGGGCTAAGCTGAGGGTGAAGCCTTTGTGTCACCCTGGAGTGGCCCTGAGAGCGCCCAAGCAGGGGGCACAGCCGTGTCAGGGCCCCCCAGCCTGAATTGCACCGGGCTCCCAGTGGGTACCCCTGAGCACAGCAGGGCTGGCACCCAAAAAGCAGCCCTGGGCCTCACACCACCCTGCCCCGGCTGGCTGGCCCCCGCCTGCTGGGTCACATCCCTCCAGTAAGGCACTCTGGGGATGCTGGAGGAGGCAACTGGTCAGACTGGTGAGCCTGGCTGGGGTTTGGGGGTCCCGGTCCTGCACACCCCAGGGGTGCTCTGCCATGCTCGGTGTGTTGCTGCCACCCCCTGGCAACGTGCAGAGCCCCCGGTGCCCCCCACAGCCCCCCACGCAGGGGTGCCCGGGCCCCCCGCAGCCCAGCCCTGCACCTCCCCCCAGTGGGCAGGGGCACCCGGGGGTGCAGGGTGCCAGGGAAGGTGCAGGGAGCTCATGGGGGGGTCCACACCCCATGCCTTGCACCGCATGGGGGGCCTGGGCATGGCCCCCACACTTGGGCAGGGAGGTTTGGGCCTCCCCCCCCCCCCGAGCCTGGGTGGGCAGAGCGGGGAGCGGGCACAGGGCTGGGGGCGGGGGGGGGGGGTCACCCGCCCAGACGATGATTAGAAGGAGCCGAGGTTATGTCCCAGCGCATTAAGTCTGTCCCCGCTGAGTGCCACCGCCGCGGGGTGACCCCGCCGTGAACCGCCCATGTGCCCCCCCGACAGGCCACCAGCCCCCTCGCGCCAGCACCCCCCCCGTCACGCCAGCGTCCCCGCTGCATGTCACCGCACCGCCCCGTCCCACGGCCTGCGCCGCGGGCATGCACGGGGATGCGCCGGCACCGTGTCGCAAGGGGGGGGACACGCGGTGGAGAGGTCACAGCTGGGTGGGTCTGGGTACCACAGACATCTTGTGACGGGCATCCCGGCATGGATGCTGGGGACACCTCGGCTCTGGGTACCACCCCAAGCCACGTCCCGGAGATGTCCGGCTCCTGGGGACAGCACGGGCTACATCCCCACGCAGCCACCTCGCTGCAGGCACCAGGGCCACGCACGGGGACCCACGTCCCATAGATGTCCCCGCTCACGGCCTCGCGGTCCCCAGCGGGCTGCTGGCATGTGCCGCGCACACGGCGCCGTGCCACCCGCCTTCCCCGGTCCCTGTCACCCACCTCCGTGCCAGCCCCCTCGGTGCCACATCTGGGCAGGCACCCCCTGCCCAAACGGGGCGCAGGGTCCCCACTGCCACGTCTCGCCCGAGCCAGGGAACAATCGGTTACGGCAGGCCGGCGGTGGCATTCGGGGGCCGGGGGGGCCAGGGCTGAACTCTCGACCCCGCGCCGGCGGCTCCCGACCAGATGCCAGGCGTGCGAGCCCCCCGTGGTGCCCCAACGTGTGAGCAGCCCCCGGCCCTGCCAGCCCCCCCCCCCCCCCCGCTCCCCTCACGGTTCATCGGCAGGCCACGGGTGACGGCCGTCGCCCGTCCCTCCCCCACGTGGCTGGCGTGGGAGGGGGAAGGAGCCGGCGGGGGCTGGCAGCTCCCCGGCCCCATCGCTGGCTGAGTCTGCGCAGCTCATGACACTGATGCCCGGCTGCGGCCGGGGGGCCCGGGTGAAGCCCCCACGCCTCGGGGAGGGGGGGGGGGTGCGAGGCCCCCGTGGGGCAGCTCGGACCTCCCCACGCGGGGGCCGCTGGCTGGGGCGGCCCCGGGCCGGGGCCCGCCCGTGGCCGTGGGCGACGCCGTGGCGTGCGCGGCTCCGCGCCGTGCCATCCGCGGCCTCGCAGCTCCCCCTGCCGGCACCCGGCCGGCCGGACCGGGGCCCCCCGCGACACAGGCACCTCCGCAGGGGACCAAGCGCACGAGCCCCCCCGGCGACAGACTCTGCGGGACCCCCCGGGGCCAGCCCGCAGCAGCGCGGCCACGCCAGGGGCCCTGGCAGCCTCCTGTGGCAGCGCACGTCCCTCTGCAGCGCAGCCCCCCGCAATGCCCCGCTGCTGTGCACCCCCGTGCTGTGCACCCCCAACTGCAATGCCCCCCCACTGCAACACGCCCCCACTGCAGTGCTCCCCCGTTCTAATATGACCCCACTGCAATGCCCCCCATTGCAATACCCCCCCATTGTAATGCCCCCCCATTGCAATGCCCCCCCATCTCACCGCCCCCCTTTGCAATGCCCCCCCCCCCCCGAAATCGCAGCGCCCCGCAGCCGCAGTGTCCCCGCCAGCCCCGGCTTTGGGTTGCCAGCCCATTGACCCAGCCGGGAATCTGCCGGGGCCCCGGTGCTCAGCGCTGCACAGCGCGGCCCAGCGTCCCCGTCCCCGCCCCCCGCGCAGGGCGGCCCGGGCTGCGGTCCACGGGGCGGGGGGGAACCGGGGCCGGCGGGCACTAAGACCGCGCGGACACCCGCCGCCGGTCGGCAGCAGTGCGCAGGCGCGGGAATCGCCCCGCCCACCCTGAGGCTACTTCCGCCCCGCGGCGGAGGGGCGCCTGCCTGGCGGCGCACGGCGGAAGTGAGGGCGCGTCATCGGCGGGCGCCGGGTGGGAGCGGGACGCGGAGCCGCCGCCATGGCCGGGATCCTCTTCGAGGACATCTTCGACGTGAAGGACATCGACCCCGAGGGCAAGAAGTTCGACCGTGGTGAGTGGGACCCCGCGCTTCCTCCCCGCCCGCCCAGCCCCGGCCGCTCCCCGCCGGGCCCCCGCCCGGGCCTGCGCCGCCTCAGGCCGGAGCTGCTCGGCGCTGCCCTCCCGCCGGGACCTGTGCCCTCCCGCAGCCCGGCCTGCCCTCCCCGCCAGTCCCGGTCCCCCCTCTGCCCTTGCCGCCGGCGGTGGCCCCTGTGCTCCTCGCCACCGTCTGGCACCGACCCCACCGTGTGTTGCCGCACCCCGGTGCGCCCTGCTTCCCCAGCCCGGCTTCTGTGCCCCTCCACACCCCCGCAGCCCCGGTACGCTCCATTCCCCACCCCACTGTGTTCCTCTCCCTGCCTGTGCACACCTCAGCCTGCTCCCCGGCTCTGGCATCCATCCCCGAACCCTGTGCACCCTTCCCCCCAAATAGCCGGGGTGGGGGGGACAAGAAGGGCCTGGCCCTCGGACCCTGCTCCCACCCAGCCCCTGGGGGTCTTCTCTGTCCTCACCCCTGACTGTGCTGCTCTCCCCAGTGTCCCGCCTGCACTGTGAGAGCGAGTCCTTCAAGATGGATCTCATCCTGGACGTGAACATCCAGATCTACCCCGTGGACCTCGGTAAGCTATCGGGCTGCTAGTCCGGAGCGTGCCAGGCCTGAGCCAGTGTCAGCTTGGGTGGGTGAGGTTAGAGAGGCGAGTGCCGGTGCTCGGAGGAGGGAGACTGAATGAGCTGTCTCAGACTTCCTTGGGCCCCTGTGCTGTCCCCAGGTCACAGAAGGTGATGGGCACTGGTTTCTGAGCTGGATTCTGGTTCACCTCACTGTGCTTGTTTGGGGTCATCTCTGGCCCATTCCCCAGAGATGCTCTCTAGTGAAACTGCGTCGGCTGGTGGCAGCCAGACTTTAAGGGAGACCTTTTGAAATGAGCTTCTGCAGCTAACTATACTAAATAGGTGGAAAAGAGAGTCTTACTCTCAATGAAGAACAGAAGGGCTGGAAGTGGTGCTGCAGGGTCTCGTGTACCTGCCCAGGGCCCAGCCAAGCCCTCTGGGACTCTCCCCACGAATCTCTTGCTGTGTCCCATGAAAACACCAGCAGTGGTGTCCTGGTAGCTCTGGTCTCCATGGTGGTGACCAGTATCTGTGAGGAACAGGGAAACAGAGGAACCGGTGTGATCTTTTCCTCGTTCCCCGGGGTTCTGCTGGAGGACTGAACTGCAGGGACGGGGTTTGTGCTAAACCTGCCAGGGCGGCTGCTAGCCACCACCATCTGCTTGCCACCACCCCGAGATCTGCTGTGGCCGCTGCTGCTCTGGCTGTCTCCCCCTGCTTTCTCACTGCTTCTCTGCCCTCTACTCCCAGGGGACAAATTCCGCCTGGTCATTGCCAGCACCTTGTACGAAGACGGCACCCTGGATGACGGCGAGTATAACCCCACGGATGACAGGCCGTCCAGGTACGGGGGTCCAGCCAGGACCCACGTGGGGGTGGATGAGGGAAAAGGTGAAGTGCTGAGGGGCTGTGAGGTGCCTTCTCCCAAAGGACGCTCAGCTGGGGGAACACCTGGGTTTGACTCTTCTCTGAGCTCCCGCCATCCCATCGCAGGGCAGACCAGTTCGAGTACGTGATGTACGGCAAGGTGTACAGGATCGAAGGGGACGAGACCTCCACGGAGGCAGCCACGCGCCTGTGAGTGCCTGTCGGCAGGAGGGGGGGGACGCAGTGCCCCGGGGTGGTATGGGGGAGGCACCGGGATCCCAGCCCGGGTCTCCCGTGGGATTCCCCGCTCTCACCGCTCCTCTCCTCCCACCCCAGCTCTGCCTACGTGTCCTACGGGGGGCTGCTCATGCGGCTGCAGGGAGACGCGAACAACCTGCATGGGTTTGAAGTGGACTCTCGGGTTTACCTGCTGATGAAGAAGCTGGCCTTCTAGGAGACCTCTTGCCTCTGTGGGCTGCCCCAGAGACGTTCTGCTGGCAAGCAAACAGGAGCCCTGTGATCCCAAATCCTGCCCCAGCACCCATGCTGCCTGGCCCCTGCGGAGCTGGGGAGGAGGGAGCAGTCCCCCTCCTCATCTCGGCCTCTTCGGACTCCGGGGATCCGCAGCCCTCTCCTGCATGGAGAGAGGTGCCTGACGGCTGAGCGGAGACCGTGCTGGGTGCTCCGTGGTCCTGCCTGCTGGGTGTCTCTTCCCACCTCTGCCTTCCTGTGCTTCAAAAGCAGGCGTGGCCCGGGCTCTGGCAGGGGCTGCTGGACTGGGACAGCCCCTGTCTGCCTTGGGGTTTGGGACCGCTTCCTAAGGAGCCATCCTGAGGCAGGCCGGGCTTGTTCTTGATTAAACTGGGAAGTGTTTTCTAAATCTGGCTCTGCTGGCTGAGATGAGGCTCACAGGGAGCGGGGTACGCCTGCGCAGGGGCAAAGGGGGCCCGTACTACTTTCCCAAGGGATGGGCAGTCCAAACCTGCCCCGGGCTCTTCTCTGCCAGCCCTCTGGGCACGGTGCACCCTGGGGCTAGGGAGAGGCAGGTGGGTGCAGGGCACAAGGAGTGGTAGCTCCTGACCTCGAGTGGGGTCCGGTGCCTGACGGAGCCTGTCTGCCCTGCAGAGCCGGCGGCTGCCACGGGAGGGAGACCCAGAGCACGTCCCCAAGGGGCTGCCTCAGTTACCGAGGCCCCTGGGGGTGTGCGGTCCCCCTGCCAGGGCCACAGCAGGGGGGAAAGGAAGACACAAACAACACTCTAGAAAAATAGCTCTTTAATTGTAAAGCATTCACAGTAGAGGGGCCTGCCTGGGTGGGAGCAGGGCCTGTGCCTGCGGGAGCACGGGCGTTGCTGCTGTCTGCTTCTGCGGGCCGCGCGGTCGCTGAAGGCTCGAGGAGCAGGAGCCAACCCTTTCCCTGCAGGCACCTTCCTGGGCACCCAGAGCACAGCTCAGTGTCCGGCAGGATTGCTCTGATCTGGGATCAGGGGTGAGCCCTGTGCGCAGCCTCACCGGGCCCCGCACCAGGGGTCTCTGCCACCCCCCTGGCCTTGCTTGCACAAGTCCTTGGCCAGGTCGTGGAAGAAGAAGCGCAGCTTGCCCTGCACCAGCTGCCGGTAGGTGAGGAAGATGCCGGTGATGTGAGTCTGCTCCATGGAGCGTGGGGAGCAGCCTGGCTCCCAGGGTCCTGCCTGAGGGGCGAGAGTGGGACAGGGGGGTGACAAAGCTGTTGTACCCAGCCCAGCGCAGCCGGCACTTGCGCCAGGGTGGTCTGGCTCACGTGGGGAGGTCTCACCTCGCAGCTGAAGGTCTGCAGGAGCAGAAGGAAGTAGTTGGCATGTCGGTAAAGCTGGCTCAGCTGCCTGGCCCCGCACTCCTGCGTCACCTGGCCCTGGGCCCCTGCCACGGCGCCCACCAGCAGTGCCAGGTCGCAGAGGATCTCCTGCCGCTTGGTCTCGTTCTGGGGGAGCAGGCAGTGAGCGGGTGGCCCTGGGGCCCAATTTATTCCTCTGCCCACCCTAGGTCTGGATGGGGTCCTCCACCCCCCTGTGCCGCCAGGTATGCCCACGGGCATCTTGTTCAGCATTTCTGGTGTCTGTGCCGACCCGGGGGCTCCTTCTCCAGCCCCGTGGGCACCCCAGTGCCAGCACCATCCTCCCAGCCCTTCTCACCGATTTGGATTTCCACTGCTGGAGGTTGAAGTCCACCAAGGGCAGCACCGTGGGGCAGCTGAGTGCGGGCAGTGCCTGGCACTGGCCCTAGTGGGGGGAGAGGAGATGCCGAGGTGAGATACCAGGAGCTGTGCCTGTCCCTGGCCTGGGGTTTTGGGGGGGTTTGTATCCTCACCACTCTCTTCTCCATGTCCTTGGCCTCCCCAATGTACTTCTGGATGAGTCTGTTGTCGCAGACCAGCTGTGTTGGGCCAGCATGGCCCTCTTCCACATGCAGGAGGAAGGATGTGAGGAGGAGCAGTCCTGGGGGAGACGGGGTTACCTTGAGCACCATGCCACCCTCCCTGGGCATCTCCGGCCCAGGGCCATGCCCTCGCCCCAGCCCCGTGGCGGCCTCGATGGCCCCACAGTGGGATTGCAGGGGGAGGTCTAGGGGGGCTGAGGAGAGCCTGGTGCTGCCCTGTGGTCAGTCGGCACAGAGGACCGGTGCTCACGGGGGAGAGCTGAGGTTTCCCTGCTGTGCCGAAAGGCAGGTGGTGTGTGCCGAGGGGCCGCACAGCTGCGTCTGTGCCAGGTTTTTCGGCCCAGCTCCAGGCTGGGCTGCAGGCGGGGAGCAGAGCCACGCTCCCAGCGCAGACCAGGGCCAGCCCTTGTGATCTGTGCCAAGAGCTGCTCCAGGCGTCACGTGCGCTTCGGGGAATCCCTGCCTGCAGCATCCTGCAGCGTACGTCTGCTCCTCGGCACTGCTCCGGCCAAGGGCTCGCCTGCCGCCACCGCCTTACCCAGCGCTGCTGGCAAGCTGCTGGCCCGGACGCCTGTCGGCCGGGCGGCTGCTGTGCCCGATGACTGCCTATCCTGGCGACAGGCATCTCCTCTCCAAACGCCCTCTGTGCATCCACCTGCCTCGCTGCCTGCCTTGGCACTACACCTGTCCCCAAAATCCCTCGGCGCAGCCTGTTTCCCGAGGCAACGCATGGAAAGATGCTTGGCTGCCTTCATGCGCCGGTAGCGGCCAGGGCCAACCAAACCAGAGCCACCCTTGGGGTTTGCTGCCCACGTGTGGGGCTCATCTCTTGGGGTGCCCACGCGGGGGAGATGCTCTGGCTGTACCGCCATGGTGTCCGCTGCCAACGCGATGTCCCTTCCTGCTTGCTCCCGTCCCCCCTTTTAGCCGCGCACTCACTGTTCAGCTCCATGCTCAGCTGGGGGCTTCGGCCCTGCATCTTCCACCCTGGGGCCGGCGGCTGCTCCCCGGCTCCCGTCCCCCTTCCATGGAGGGCGGTGGTGGCGCGGGCTCCCCGCGAGCCGCCCAGCGGGGACGGAGGGCCGGGGGCTGGGAGAGCCCCCGGGGCGGCACGGCGCAGCTCTCCGGCTCTGGCCCGGCCGCCCAGCCAAGGCAGCGCGATTTCCTGTTGTGTCGCCGCTGACCTTCAAGCAAAATCGCAGCAGGGGCCCCGGGCCCGGGGGACGGCTTCCTGCCTCCGGCCGCTTCCTCCCTTGGCTCGGGGCGCGGGAAGGGCGTCCCCGGGCGCCCTCCGGGGCTGCTCACCTGCCCCCTGGCCCGAGTGATCACCCGCCGGGGCCTCGGCGGTCAGCACCTCAGCTGTGCCTGTCCAGGGGGCGAAGGTGGCACTGGTACCTGCAGAAGAGATGGTATCGGTGACCCTGTGCTGGGTGGCCCCGGGACCATCAGCCCTGATGGGGTCCTGCTTCCGCCTGTGGCAGCCAGGCGCAAAGGCCACCAAAAACCCTCACCCAGAGGTGGACTTCATCCCTGGTCATCTTCACCCAGAGGTGGAATCCGAACACAGTGACCCTCGCCCAGAGGTGGGCTCCAACCCCTGCATCTGTCACCCGGAGGTGACTCATGGAGCTGGAGATCCTTGGTGGGGCTGCAGTGCACGGGGACCCCTCTGAGCCGGGGAGGGTGACGGAGCACGGGGGCCTGGCTGGCATGCGGCCCCGGCGCTGTTTCACCAAGGGTATTGGTTGGGGGGGCAGGTGAAGCACCCATGGACACCCCCTCCTTAGGTGGGAGAAGCACCGGGGTCTGCCCAGTGCCAGGTCCTGGCACAGCCATGACCCAGTTCCCCTGGGGCACGCTGGCCTGCTGGTGGGGGGACAGGCGTGCACGCACCCGCACCCGTGTATACGTGCACGTGTGCGTCTGTATGCACATGTGTACACACCCCCCACGTGCACCCTTAGACCCGCGTGTGCACATGCGCACTTCCCGCAGCACGCGTCGGGGTGCACGCTCAGATAACCCCCGGGGCCGGGCAGCCCCCCACATGCTTCCCTTTGGGGGGGAGCCCCCCCAGCCCACATCCTCTTGCCCCCGGTCTCCCCGCAGCCCGCGCATTTCCTTCTCACACCCCTGCTCTCGCACGCTCCCACCCCTGTCCCTGCGGCCGGCGGTTCCCGGCAGCGCCTGGCCGGGTGACAACAGGCAGAGTAAACACCTCAGCCCCGCTCCGCCTGCCCCGCGTCCCGCTCGGCCCCTGGCAGCCCACCTTGCGGGTCGTGGGGTGCCCGGACGGGGAGTATGGCGGGTGCCACGGCTCCGGGGACAAGGCTGGCAGCCCAACTCGCCCGTGGCACGGCTGGTGGTGGCGGGAGTCGCGAGCACCGGGGTCAAACACCGCCGGGCTTCCCCCGCACGGCCGTGCCCCGTCTCTGCGGACGTGACAAGTTGCAAACGCGACCCGTCGGCACCCTCAGCCCCTCTGCCAGCACTGGCCCCGCTCCCACCGCCGGCCATGCGCCAGCCCCTGCTGTGTCTGGATCCCTGTCCCTCCCTGGGTGCAAAACCCTTCACGATGCCGGCCCGGAGAACCGCGGTGCCCTGCGCTCCCTGCTTGCACTCATAATTAGGCCAATGAACCCATCGGGGGAAACTTGAGGGCAGCTGGTACTTGGGAAGATGCCTGCTGGACCCCAGTGGGCACCAGAGCACCCCAAGTTGCCTAAAATAGTTCCTTCACTCCAAAATGTTCCTTTTCAGCCGTGCCAGAAGCTGGCAGGCAGCGGCAGCCCGTGCCTGTGGGCAGCCTGGTATTCTGCTGGAAAGGGCAATGCCAGCATTTGCTGCCCATGCCAGGGGGGCAGAGGGGGATGGTGGGGGGGGGAGCCCCTGCTGCTGGCCCACCACATTTCCCCCCAGCCCAAATCCAGGGATGCCACATGCCGTGGAGAGAGGGGGAGCGAGTGGGGCTCAGGGACCGCAGAGGGACATGGGGGCTGCGGCCGAGGCAGGCAGGGCTCTGGCAGGGGGCAGGAAGCCGGGCGGGGGCCGCGGGGCTGCACAGCTGGCCGGATCCCGGTGCCAAGTTTCCCACCTCTCCTTACAGGGTGCAAAGTGTCGGGAATCCCGCTGCGGGGGGCAGCCGTTCGCACCCACTTTGCCAAGGTGCCAAGGGCAGCTGGAGGTGCCAGGCGGTGGGGGGGCCGGGGGGGTGACCACGGGCGGGTGGCACAGCTGCTGTCCCCGCAGGCCACCCAGATGTGCCCGGTGGTCACCCCCGGGTTGTCGGCACAAGGCAGGGGGGCATGGGAAGCAAACCTGGGCTTCCAGGGACAGGGAGGGGGGTCCCAGCCCCCTTTGAAGCCCCCATAAAAGGGTCTGGCATAAAGGGAGGAGAAAGTCAAAGGAACAAAGAGAGCGGCTAATCCTGGCGTGAGCAAACAGCCCCGTTTGCTCAGGGCCCAGCTGGCCCCGGGGCCAGGGAAAGGAGCACAGCAGGGCTCTGGGGGTGCCAGGCAGCGGGGGACCCTTTACCCAAGCTGGCCCCCTCCCCGAGCGCGGGCAGCCCCCGGGAGCTGGGTGCCCCCTGCCCTCTCTAGGCCTTTTTTTACATTTGCAAATTGCCAATAAACATCCACTGGCAAATCCAGCTCCCCACGCCCTCCACACCCTGCACCACTGCGCTGCTGGGCAAAGGGGCACCTTGGCCAAGGTGCCACAGCTCGGGGGTGAAAGCTGTCAGGGTTTCCCCCATCTTTCTTAATTCCCAGCAGGCCACACGCTGCCCAGCACCCTGGCACGAAGGCCCTGCTGCTGCCCAGAGGACGCCCACGGGCAAACCCTCCAGGCGCTGCCTTGCGCCAGGGCACCTTGTGCCAGTGGCCCCACTGGCATCCAGGGTGATCCCGCCGTGCCCCCTTCCCCTGTCCTGCTCCTCGGTCAAGTTCCCCGGCCCAATGTGGGGCACAGGGGGTGCTGGGAGGGCACCTCACCCCTCTCCCTCCATCCTGCAGGGCGGCGAAGGGGTTAATGCCAGGCGGCCGAGCCGCAGGTGGGCGCAAGAATGAAATTCCTTCTCGCTGTCCTGCGAAGTCTGGGCACAAATATTTGCCTGCATGTCCGGTGGGGAGGGGGGAGACCACCATCGCTCTGGGAGCTTGCTAATCCCCATGCCAAACACGGCCCCCCCGTGCCCCACACGCCCCCCACTTTCCTCCCCCCAGGGTCGCCCTGCAAGGCCTTTGGGGAGGGGACATTTGGGGCCAGAGGGACACCAGCACCTTTGGGTGCTCCTATAAGCAGGGAGCTCTATGGAGTTGACAGGGCACTGGGAGCACGCACGGTGCCCCGGGGCACAGCCGGGATCTGCTTGGCCTGGCAGATGAGGCTGCTTTGGGGTCTCCATCCTGCTCCCCGAGCCGTGCCCACCACAGCGAGCTGGGATGAAGGCGAGAGCCCCAACCATCCCCGCCATGCCAGCAATGCGCCCTCCGTAATAAACTCCATGTGTTTGCAGATGGAAAGCAGCCACTTTTCCTCCCCTCCGTCACCCCCCCCAGGCTGCATCCCCCTCCCCGTACCTGCCACCCCCAAAACCCCCTCCATCCCCAGACCCCCCTGGCCTTCGTCTGGGGCAGCCCAGCCCTGCAAGCCGCCTACCAGTTGTGCAAATATTGCCGGAACGGCTGTAATCCCCATGTCCAACGTGAATTATGAGATATTTCCACCCATTACGACAGCCCCCCCCCACCCCGCCGCGTGTGTGCGAGGCCAGGGGGGATTAGTCACGGGGCAAGCCGCGCTCAGCACAAAGCTTTGGGGAGGCCGACGGCTCCCCGCACCCCGCGCTGGGGCGGGTTGCTGGAGGGGGGCTCTTTTTGGAGAGCGGGGGCGCCCCCTGAGCCTCCCTGGCTCCGGGCTCACGCCTGGCACGGGGGCGAGGGGGGGTGTCGGGGTGCCCGGGAGGCCGTGCGAAGGCGGGGCCCGGGCGTGCGGTTTCGCCTCGACCCCGTCCCTGGGGAGCAGAGGCTCCTTCCTGCCGCCCCGAGCCCGGCTCATGTTCAAAGCCGCGAGCAGGCAGCGGCTAATGAGCCCAGACAATGGGGAGCTGCGTGGGGCAGGAGCGCTGGCGAGGGCCCGCCGCGACGCCCCATGCCAGGCACGGCACGGCCCCGGCACCGCGCCCGCCGGGACCCTCGGCGGGACGCTCGCCACCGGCCAGGAGCACGTGCCCACGAAGCCCCGGCGACGCTGCGGGCTAGTTGGGAGGGGTGCCGTCGGGGCGTCCCACCCGCGCTGCGCCGGGACGGCACCCCACGGGGGGCCACCGCTTCTTCCCCCCCCCGCCGCCCAGCCCGGGCGCCCGCTCCGCGCAGAGGTGCCGGAGGGGCGCGGGTGCCAGGCGGGGTGGCCGGGGCTGCCCGCGGCCGGCCGGCTCCGTCCCCGTGCGGCTCCAGCTGCCCGCAGCCGGCGGCCCCGTTGGGGCTGTGCCGGCGCCAGGCCCGGCTCCGAAGCGCCTCAGAGCCGCCTTTGTGCAGGGCGCTGCCGGCAGACGTGTGCGGGCGCTGGGAAGCAGCTGGCGGGAGCGGGACCCTTTCCCAGCGCCGTCCCCGGCCGGCGCCGCCCCCCTCCCCACCAGCACGGGGGACCCCCGAGGCTCTGGCAAGCCGCCCGCTGCCCCTCGCCTGGGGCCACCCCTTGGCATTTCCAGGGGCGGCCGGGGCTGTGGACGAGGGATGCCCGGGCACGGCTGGGGCATCCGCTTCCTCCCTGCCCGCGTGCCCCCGCCGCGGTGGCGATGCCCCCCTCCGCGGGCAGGGATGCCCGGCACCCTCCTGCCCTGCCGGGCCCCGTGCCGGCGTACCACGCCGGTCCCAGCCTGGCGGTGCCGGGACACCCCTGCAGCCCCCCTCTCCCTCACGCTGCCACCCCGTGCCTCAGTTTCCCCCCTGCCGAGGGCCGCGGCCAGGTGGCTTCCCCGTCTCTCCTTCCTTTCCCCGGGAAAGGGGAGGGAGCTTCCCCCGCCGCTTCCTCGCGTCCCGCAGCCGAGCCAGGAGACTGTGACGAGCTCTGGGTGCGCGGAGCCAGCACCGGATTCCTGGCACCGCCGGGGCGGCCGGGAGCCATCGCCCGCCTCCTCCCTGCTCGGCCCCGCTCGCGTCCCGCCGTCCCCCAGGGCCGCTGCCGCGCCGCAGCGGGCACCGCACGGCAACACTGGCACGGCCAGGCGGACCCCAGCCCTCCCCTGCCCGCCGCGCTGCCGGCCCCCGGGCCAGCGGGAGAGAAGAGAGGGGACAGGTCAGTGGCACCGCCGGGGACAGCGGGGAGGGCTCGGGGCCGGGGGTGCCACGCTGCCGGGCACGGTCCCCGCTCGCAGAAAGGGCTTGCGAGCGGCAGGGCGTCGGGCACGGCCCTGCCCGGGGGATGCCCGGGGCCCTGGCGGTGTCCCAGCCCTGGCAGTGCCAGCCGGCCGTCCCGCCGGGGGAAGCCCCGCTGCTCCTCGCCGCCTCACGCCAGCGCCAGCTCCTGCCACGGGGCCGGTCCCCGGCACGGCCGAGCCCCCGCGCCCCGCTGCCCTCCCCGGGAGGGGTGCCCGCTCCACGGGGACACGCGCCACAGCGGGGCAGGGAACGGGGCGAGGCGGCTGTGGGCGACCCCACGCGGGCTGGCGTCGGGGGCACGGGGCGGTGGGCTGCAGCCCCCCCAGCCGCTCGCCGGGCCGCGGGGAGGCCCAGGAGGAGCCTTCTGGGGAGGCAGGGGCCTGTTGTGCTCCAGCTGTGCCGTGTTTCCCTAGCTACACCGCGCAGCTGGCCGGGTGTTTGTACCGCCCGGAGTTGATTTTGGCAGCCCCGCACTTCCCCCTCCTCCCCTCCCCGCCCGCCTTCCCCTCCCCGGGCGCCCGCCCGCCACGCACCCCGCCACCCGCCACCCCTCCCTGCCACCCTCGGCGGGGGTGGCAAGGCAGGGACACAGGTGGCACACGCTGGCCCCCCTCCCCGCCGGCCCCCCCCTCCCCGCAGTGCGTGCCTCAGTTTCCCCAGCCGGATGATGCTCTCCCCAGGCTTTTCCATGGTGTCTGCTCGCTGCCCACCGCCACCACCCTTGCCAGCCCGGGCACATGTGGGTGAAGAGCGGGACCGGTGCGGGGTGCTGCTCTCTCAGCCTCCTCCACGGCTGCCCCCTCCCCTCCCCGGGCAAGGGAACCCAGGCATCCGGGCTCCTGTCCCCCTGCAGCCACTGTCACTGGTGGGCAGGAGCCCGGGGTCCCGCTCTGGAGCCTTCCTCTGCCCGGGGTGGGCAGCAGCCAGAGGGATTTGAGGATGTCGAGGGCACAAGTTGTGGGGTGCGTGTGACTTTGCAGAGTGCGGTGTGGATTTGGGGGGGGGCGGCATGCTTTGGGGGCCCACGCTCAGGGGTGTTGAGTGGATTCAGGATCTGTATGCCCTGGGGAGGGGCTGGCTGCAGGGGAGAGAGCTCTGCAGGGGGTCCATGCACCACAGGGGACCGTGTGGGTGGACAGTGCCCTGCAGTGCCCCGTGTCCTGGGGAGCCAAACGGCCTGGGAGGGGGCTGAATGGATGGAGGAGTCCCCAAGATGTCCCATGCCTGGGGGGCCCGATGAGCCCTGGGAGGGCTCATGCCTGAAGGTGGGCTGTGCAGATGGGGACCCCCCAGGGTGCCCCGTGCCCAGGAGATGCCCCATGCCAGGGGAGAGTATATGGGTTGAGGAGGGGGGCATTTGAATGGGGGTGCCCCAAAAATGCCTTATTCCCGAGGGGGCTTATGTGGGTGGGGGACTCCCGGGGGGCTCATGTCCTGGGGGGGGCATGTGGATGGGGGCATACCCATGATGTCCAGTGCTCAGGAGCACCCCAAGCTCTGTGGAAGGGGTGTGGGGGGGGAGATGGTGGTGTCTCCACAGTGCCCTATGTCCCAGTGGGTGTTGTGCGGATTGGGGGGGTGTCCCCAAGATGCCCAGCCCCTGGGGGTGCCCCGTGCCCTGAGAGGGGGGGTATGTGGATGAAGGCATCCCTCAGGTACCCCATGCCCTGGGGCTGGCATGTAAGTGGCGATGCTCTACACCCGGGGGTACCCCATGCCCGGGGGAGGGGGGGCAATGGATGGGGGGGGTCCCCAGGACACCCCGAGTCCGGGAGTACCCCATGCCCGGCGGGGCAGCCGCGTGCCCCGGGGTGCCGCAGGACGGCCCGTGCCCGGCGGGGGCGGCGGGGCCGGGGCCCGGGGGGGGTCGGAGCGCGGCGGGGGCGCGTCCCCCCCCGGCCGGCCGCTGCCTGCGCCTCATTAGCGGGGCCTTTGTTTGCACAGGGCTCGCAGCTCCCGCTTGCCCATGCCGCCGCCTATAAAGCGGAGCCGGAGCCGGCGGCCGGGCAGAGGCGGTGGCAGCGACAGGCAGCGCCCGGCCCCCCCTCCCCGCCCCCGGCCGCCTGCCTGCCCCGGCCGGCCGGCACCATGCGCGCCGCCCTGCTGCTGCTGCTCGCCCTGCTCCTGCCCGGCCGCGCCGCCCGCCCCAAGCTCGCCCTGCCCATCCGGCCCGACACGGACCCGCTGCCCCCCGGAGGGGCGGCAGGTAGGAGCACCCCCCTTCCGTCCCCCGCGCCCCCCCCCCCCGCTCCGGGCACCCCCCGTCCTGTACAAGCCCGCTGCCGCCCCCCCCCTTCGTGCACTCCCCCGCCCCCCCCCCCCCCCCGTCCTGCCACCCGCACCCCCGTCCGTGCACCGCATGCCTGCACGCCCCCCCTTTTCTTGCACCCCGCATCCCGCTCCGGGCCCCCCCTCTGGCCGGGACCGGCACCGGGACCAGCACCGGGAGCGGGACCGGCCGCTGTGCCCAGCGGGCGGCGGGGCGGTGCCGGCCGCTGTCCGGGGCTGCGGCAGGGGGGTGCCCGCGGCCCGGAGGTGACCGGGGGCGGCGGTGGTGGTGGGTGGGTGGGGGGTCTCCGCAGGCTGCGCCTTCGGGGGGCACTTCTATGCCCTGGAGGAGACGTGGCACCCGGACCTGGGGGAGCCCTTCGGGGTCATGCGCTGCGTTATCTGCCACTGCGAGCCGGTGAGTGCCCCCGCATCCCCCCCGCCCCGGGACCCCCCTTCCCCCGGGAGATCCCCCAGGATCCGGCCCTGCTGGGGAGGGGGCTGGCAGGGGAGGAGGTCGACCCCTTCATTCAGCACACCCCCCCTATAGAAAAGGGGAGCGGGGATCCCTCCAGCCAGCCGGACACCTGGATGTCCCCCCCCCGCCGCGGCAGTGGGGAGGAGAAGGGGGGTTTAAAGGATCAGGCTTCATTCCTCCTCCTCCTCCTCAGGGATGGCCCCCGGCCCCCTCCCTCCCTCCGAGCAGCCCCCCGAGGCCGGGGCTGGCGGGGCCGCGCACAGCTGGGCAGGGGGCTGGGGGCCGTGGGGAGGGGGCCCGGCCTTGGCTGCCGTACAGGCAGCTGGGGGCTGCGAAAGGTGTCCGGGCTGCCCGTGGGGGCTCCAGATGGGCTGGGATGGGGGGAGCCAGGCTGTGCCGGGGGGGCACCCCTTGGCACGGTTCTCTCGGGCTCTTCCCCCCCCCCCCCCCCCCCCCCGCAGCAGAGGAACCGCCGGGGGAAGCCAGCGGGGAAAGTGAACTGCAAGAACATGAAGCAGGACTGCCCCGTGCCCGCCTGCCCCCGGGCCACGCTGCTGCCCGGGCACTGCTGCCACACCTGCCCCAAAGGTGAGGCCAGCGGGTGCCTTCCTGCGGGGAGCCCCCCTGCACCCATAGGGTCCCCCGTGAGCATGGGAAAGGGGGCATTGCACTCATACCCCCAAAAAGGGCTGTTCGCTTTGTTACAGAGGTTGCCAGTGCCCTCGGGGTGCCCATGAGGTGCTGGGCAGGGGGAAGCCCCGATGGGCACAGCCGTCCCCGAACCACCCTGGGAGGGGTGCAGAGAGGGTGCACAGAGCTAAACAATCTGCCTGTCCATCTGCCTGCGCCCATTGTGCCCCCCGTCACCCCAGCACAGAGCCCTCGGTGTTTTGCAGGGCACATCCTGTTCTATCACGGGAGGGAGGATTTGTTATTCCCCCCCCCCCAAGCTCTTGACACAAGCAGCCTGGTGCAATAGTCTCCCCTTGTGCCCACCTCATGCCAGCCTTGCCAGGCCCCCCGGAGAAGAGCCCCGCGCCCCCCTTCGACACCTTCGAGTACTTCCAGGACAAGGAGGACGACCTGGACAAGCCCTACAACGACCGCTCCTACCTCAGCTCCGAGGGGCTGGCCCGTGATGATGCCCGCACAGGTGAGCCACCCACCTGGCCGGGCAGCAGTGGTGTGGGGCACCCCCCATGCTCCCCACCATCATCGGCATCCCCTCCCCAGAGTTCGTGGCCTTGCTGACAAGCGGCCCAGAGCCGTGGCACCCCACGTCCAGCGCGGTGGCGAAGGCTCGGTTCACCCTGCTGCGCTCCTACCTGCTCTTCTCCATCAGCTACGAGCGGTGAGTCCTGCCCTCTGCCCAGGCTGGCACAGCAGGCACCCCCCCTAGAAAAAGGGGGGGATGCAAGGGTGCTTGTGCCTCATTTTCCCTTCCGATGTCCCCCCGCAGTGCCACAGCCTTGCATTAGCAGGGCCAGAGATGTGGGGAGGGGGGTGATGTGCTGGGGGTCCAGCCCGGGCAAGCAGCCGGGATTTCGGCATACCCACGGCACCGGCCCAGCCTCACCCCTTCGCCTCCAGGTCTGGAGCGGGAACAAACAGGAATGGCTCCAGGGCTCCGCTGAGGACGTGGGCGCAGCGGGGCAGAGGCGTCGTGCCGCCCCGCGGGCTCTGCCAGCAGGCACTGCCGGGGCACCGCTGCCAGGGTCCCCCATCCTCGCCGTGCCCTCCCCGGATGCCCGCCGGCAGCGGAGCCTCTCCTCTCCCTCCCTCCTTCCCGCTCCAGTTTCTTCTGCTCTTCCTCGCTTCCAGGCCCCTTTGCATAGTAAAGTGGTGACTAATTTCCAGCTCCGACCGGGGGGAGCCAAATGGAGCCGAAAATGCTCCTAATTTACAGCCAGGCCCGAGCGCTTGGCTCCCGGTGGGTCCTGCCCTGCTGCCTTTCCCGGCGGGGACACCCCTCCTGCTCGGTGCCAGTTTGGCATCGCTCCAGGGCGGGGGAGCCCAGGGAACCCGTGCCGAGCTGGCACCCGGTGGGACGGCAGCGTTGGGCCAGCCCAGGCGTGGGCAGGCAGAGCATGGCGCTTGGCACCCCAGGGGGATGTCATCCTTCTCTTGCCCACCCCAGATTGCTGGGCCACCCCCGTGTGCCCTCCCTGATGCACCCCTGTGCCCGGTGCTGAGCGAGGGTGGTGGCAGGGGAGGGGGGGCCGGGCGGGGGGTCCTTGCTCACCCCCTGGGTGCCCGCAGGCTGGGGCGGCCGAGCCGGGTGCGTTTCAGCGACCCCGAGGGCAACGTGCTGTTCGAACACCCCGTGCAGAAGAGCGCTGCCCCCGAGGATGGCATGGTGAGAGGGGCCGGGAGGGCAGGGGGGCACGGCACCCCTTCCTCCCCCTGCCCGGGCGTGTGGTGTCCCCCGGCCCCTGCCCAGCCCTGCCCTCGCCTGCAGCTCTGCGGGATGTGGAGGACGGTGTCCAAGGCCAACGTCCAGCTGCTGCGGGGGGAGCAGCTCCGCGTGTCCCTCGTCACCCGCGCGCAGCCCTCCGGAGAGGTCCACGGGCACATCCTCAAGCACCGGGCGCTCTTCGCAGGTAAGTCTGGCTCTCGCGTGCCCACCCCGTGGGTGCCCACCGGGATGCTCCTCACACCCCCTCTCCCCGCACAGAGACATTCGGTGCCATCCTGACCTCGTCGGACCCCGCGCACCTGGGCGCTGGGGGCATGGCCATGCTGACGCTGAGTGACACCGAGAACAACCTGCACTTCATCCTGATGGCCCGGGGGCTGCTGGAGCCCCGTGCCGGGGGTGAGGGCAGGCATGGGCACCCCGCGGGGCCTGGCACCGTCCGGGAGGGCTGCGTAGGGCTGGGTGTGGGTGCATGGCACGTATGTGGCTTGGGATGCGTGGGTCAGCATCTGTGGGGTCAGGGTGGGTACATGGGCTGGGTGTAGGGCTCAGGGTGGGTATAGGGGCTGTGCGTGGCGGGGGGCGGGGTTGAGGTGTGCATAGGGGTTGTCGCATGATTTGGAGCGTGCATGGGTGGGGGGGGATGTGGTGGGTACCTATGGGTGGGTGTGGGGCCAGGGTGTGCTGGAGGGCATATGGGGGTCGGTGTGCAGAAGGATGGTTTTGGGATGTGGGTTCTGCAGGGATTTTTGGGGTGCAGGGGGGAACGGTGGGGGTCATGGCGTGTACAGGGGTCCAGGCGTACAGGACAGGCAGCTGGCAAGAAAGTGGGGGATTGGTTGCAGGGGTTTGGGGCGGTGGGCACATAGGGATGGGTTTGGGCAGCAGAGGGATAGTGGTCACAGGCCCCTGGTCCAGTGTGGGTCCAACCCCCTCTGCCATGGCCAGAATCCCCCTGGGTCCCGCTGCGGGTCCGCATCCTGCACCAGGGCCAGACGCTGCAGGAGGTCCGCGCCAACATCACCGCGGAGGTAAAGCTGGTCTGTTCCCCCACGTGCCCCAGCAGCTGCGGTGCCCGCCATGCCAGGGCTGAGCCGTGGCACCGTGCCCCCCCCGGCAGGACCCCGACTTTGCGGAGGTGCTGAGCGAGCTGTCTGCCCGCGAGCTGCAGTGGCTGGTGCAGGGGCAGCTCCGCATCGTGGCCGAGACGGAGGGCCGGCACGCGCGCCAGTTGGCGGGCACCATCACCACCCGCCGCAGCTGTGACAGTGAGCACGGGACAGGCACCCCGGGGCACAGGGGGGGTGGCCGTGCCCCCCCATGCCGACCTCACACCCCCTTGCCTCTCTCCCTGGGCTGAAGCCATCCAAAGTGTGCTGTGTGGAGCAGACGCCTTGCTGCCGACCAAGACGGGGGCCGTGGGCTCGGCCAAGCTGGCGCTTCACGAGAATGGCACCCTGGAGTACCAGGTAAGCGGGGGGCACCCGTCTCTCTCCTGGGGATCCCAGGGGTGTCTCCCCCCCCAGCGCTGCCCCTCGGCACCCTTCCCACAGGTGCAGGTGGTGGGCACTGCCAGCGAGGTGGTGGGCATCACACTGGAGACCAAACCCCGGCGGAAGAGCAAGAGGAACGTCCTGTTCGACATGACGCCCAGCTACAGGGACGGGCTGGTGAGAGCTGGGTGGCACTGAGGGGGATGGCGCGGGGACCTTGGGTGAATCCCTGTCCCAACCCACGTGGTCTCCCGCCGACGGCAGGCCCGGGGCACCTGGCAGAGCCCCAGCGCCCGTGATGCCCACATGCTGCTGCAGAACGAGCTCTTCCTCAACGTGGCCACCAAGGACTGGGTGGAGGGCGAGCTGCGGGGCCAGGTCATCTCCCTGCCCTACAGCGGGCTGCTTGCCCGCTATACAGGTACCCGGGGGGCACCAGGGGTGGCGGCGGGGGCGGTGGGGCAGCCCCCCCGCCCGCCACCTCCCACAGCCCCTCTCTGTGTGCAGAGATGCCCGTGGCGCTGGCAGGGCAGCTGGTGTCCCCCCCGGTGGGCAGCGGTGCCGGGGGGCACGCCTGGCTCTCGCTGGACGAGCACTGCCACCTGCACTACGAGATCTCGGTGGCGGGGCTGGGCCGCCCGGCCGACGGCACCGTCAGCGCCCACCTCCATGGGGTGGCTGAGCTGGGCGAGATGGGCGCCCGTCCCCACCAGCACAAGCGCCTGCTCAAGGGTTTCTACAGCACCGAGGTGAGGTGGGCGTCTGGTCAGGGCACCCCACAGCAGGGACCGGGCCAGCCCTCACGCCCGTCCCGGTGCCCCTCTCGCCCCGGCAGGCTCAGGGAGTGGTGAAGGACCTGGATGCCGACCTGTTGCAGCACCTGGCCCAGGGCACTGCTTTCCTGCAAGTCAGCACCAAAGCCCACCCCCATGGGGAGATGCGTGGACGGGTAGGTCCCCACCTGGGTAGGGCACCCCTACCCATCCCCACCGCTGCCCGGGGTCTCCAGCCAGAGCAGGAGCTCTCCAGCCAGAGCAGGGTTGGAAGGGGACAGGATGGGGGGCACACCGTGGCACGCTCCCAGCAGCCTGGCGTGGTGTGTTCTGTGGTCGTGGGTGCTTCCTCCACCGGCCCGGACCATGGAGGGCAGCCGGGCATCAGCATGGGAAGCGGGGTCCCCCGGCCGTGCCAACCCTCCTGCTCCATGCCCCCATCCAGGTGCACATCCCCAACCGGTGCCATGCAGGAGGCACCCGCCTGGCCCCGGGGGAGGCCGAGCTCTCCGAGGGTGCCAAGACCAGGGACCTGGAGCAGCTGAAGAAGGACCCCAACTCCTGCTTCTTCGAGGGGCAGCACCGGGCGCATGGCACCCGCTGGGCACCCGACTATGACAAGAAGTGCTCCATCTGCAGCTGCCAGGTACGGGCCAGGGGGGGCAAGCTGGGGGGCAGCACCCGTCAGCAGTGCCCCCCTGTAATAAACCCCATACCTGCTGCCCCCAGAAGCGCACGGTGATCTGTGACCCCATCCTGTGCCAGCCCCTCAACTGTACCCACCAGGTGCACCCTGAGGAGCTGTGCTGCCCCATCTGCGAAGGTACCTGGGGGTTGGGGGGTCCCGGGATGGGGCGCAGGGGGGTTCCCCATGGGTACAAGGTGGGGGGTCCTGCTCTAAGCCTCTGCACCCCCTCATGGCCTCCCTCTTCCTTGCAGAGAAGAAGATGGGTCAGGAGGAGCTGAAGCTGGAGCGGGCACGGGACAGTAGCGAGGGTGAGTCTCAGCGGGCACGGGCTGAGGGGGCGGCTCTGCCCCCCTGGCCTCCCCGGCACACCCACTCCCCCCCGTGGGGGCTGTGCCCACCTCCTCCTCCTCCTCTCCCAGGCTGTTACTTTGACGGAGACAAGACGTGGCGAGGCTCTGGCACCCGCTGGCACCCTGTCGTGCCCCCCTTTGGCCTCATCAAATGTGCCATTTGCACCTGCAAGGTGAGCGTGGGTCCTAGTCCCCTCCCAGACCCCCACCCTGGTTCGGCAGCAGAGCTGCCCTGGCACCCGTGGTGGCTGCCCTGAGCTGCCGGGCACTGTAGCAGGGGCTCGATCCAGGGAGGGGGGTGTGTGCCTTGTACCGGCTGCCCCATGCCCTCCACGAGCCCCCCGCGCTCCCCGCAGGGCACCACAGGCGAGGTGCACTGCGAGAAGGTGCAGTGCCCGCGGCTCACCTGTGCCAACCCCGTGCGTGCCAGCCCCTCCGACTGCTGCAAGCAGTGCCCAGGTACCTTCCCCCTCCTCCTGCCTTCGGCTCTCCCGGCACAGCCCCTGCAGCTCCCCGTGCCACCGTCGACGATGCCGCGGGGTGCCCCTGCCATGTGCGTGCCACCTCTCGGTGCCCTTTCCTGCAGCCCCGGAGAAGAGCGTCCCCGAGCTGGCCGACACCATGCAGGCAGATGGGCCACGGGCGTGCCGCTTCGGGCGCCGCTGGTACCTCAACAACGAGAGCTGGCACCCCTCCGTGCCCCCCTTCGGAGAAATGAAGTGTATCCTGTGCTGGTGTGTGGTGAGTGTGCCAGGCCTCGGGCGGCACCGGGGAAAGGAGAGGTGCCCCCGTGCCAGTCCCCAGTGCTTCGGGGACGGGTGGGAGAGCAGCCTGGGGTGGCACCCTGGGGACCCACCATGCCCCAAGGAGCCACCAGGCCCCCGTGCTCAGCCCCTCTTTCTGCCCCGCAGTCGGGGGAGACGCACTGCCAGCGCCAGGAGTGCCCGCCGGCCGCCTGCGCCAGCCCCACCAGGAGGGACAACCCCTGCTGTGCCAAGTGCCGCGGTGAGTACGAGTGCTCGCACGTGAGCACTGCTCCCCCAAACACCCTGCGGTGGCCCGTGCACCTCCCCAGTCTCCTTGGGTGCCAAGCCAGGGCTGGGATGAACCCAAGTGCCCTCCTGGCACCCGCCATGCCTATCTCTCAGCCCCACTTTCCCCCCCTGCAGCCCTGAATGCCCCCCCAGATGCGCGGGAGAAGGTCCACGATGCCAGGGCGGAGGCATGGAGCCGCTGAGCAGTGACCGCTGCCTGGAGCGGGGCGAGCGTGCAGCGAGGCTGGGCGGCCGTGGGGGGGTCCCGCCACCCATCACCCCCGTGCAGGGCAGGGAGCACAGAGGAGCACAGCGGGGTGGATGCGGCCAGGCACCCAGCCTGGGAACCCCGTCTCGGCACGGCTGCGACGCCGGGGCTGCCCTGCCCGCTTGTGCCGGCAGGCAGTGGCCGGGCTGGCGGAGGCCGGGGCATTCGCTGCCCTCCCCCTCCGAGCCCCCCGGCCGGCGGGTGCAGCGGGCATCGCGCCCACCTTGTACATAGTGTAAAATCCCTCTGGCCCCCGTCTCGCTGCACCTGCCCCGGCTCGGCCGGGCTTGTCACATAATTTATGGTGCCTGTGGATGGGGGTCCCGATGTATTTATTAAAACCAGAGATATTGCCCACCCGGCTCCCCGCCTCTTCCTAGGAGCAGGTGCAGGGCTGTGCCCCTGCGTCCCTCACTGGGCTCCGGTGACACTTGCAGGCCCCGGCCTTGCTGGGTTTGGGGGTGTGTATGCTGAGGGGGGTACCCGGGGGGCATGGGGCCTGGGAGCCAGTGCCAGGCTGGGGGCACCCCTGGTGGGGTGGTGCTTGTAGGGTGGCACTGGACAAGACCAGAGCAGGGTCCAGTGCCCCCGGCCGGGGCCGTGATGCCAGCCCTGCCTGTGCCCGCAGCGGGGGCTGCAGATGCCGTGCCTGGCGACGGTGCCCGCTGGCACAGGGACAGCAGGGCTCTGTCCCCCGCACCTCCACGGTGGCACAAAGAGCCCAGTCCAGGGCCCCAAGCCAGCTGATGCCCACAGAGGCGCCTGTCCCCAGCGCCCACAGCAAGCCCAGTGCCTGGGGCTGGGTGTGCCACACAGCCACCCATACCGGTGCCAGGGCATACCATGTGCTCTGGGGCAGCGCTCCCCCAGTCACCCCAGTACAGCTGCACTGGACTAAGGCCTTATGTGGCTTACGGGGCCCATGGGAGGCCCAGTGCTGCCATCTGCCCTTCACTCCCCAATGTGGGGGACTGGGGCATCTCTGGGGACATCGCTGTGCTGTGCTGGGATACACTGGGACGACTGGGACAGCACCAGAGCTATACTGGGCTACGCTGGAACAGCGCCAGAACTGTAGGGAAAGTAACACTGGGCTCTACTGGGACAGTACTGAGGCGTACTGGCACAACAACACTGCCATAGTGGGACAGTGTTAGCCTATACTGGGGCTGCACCAGAGGTGACACTGGGCTAGACTGGGGCAGGGGTAGGGCATTAGGAGGACGGCACTGGGGCATACCGGACTGGCACAGAGGCCTGGGTGGTGACCTGGGTGTCCTGCCCCATGCATGCCCACAGCCACATGGGTGCCTGTGCCAGCAGGGTGGCAGAACCCGTGGTGGCATTGCAGCGTGCTGGTGGCCTGCAGCCGGGCACGCTGGTGGCAGCAGGCAGAGCGTGTGTCCTGGCACGGGGCTGCCCCTCCGGATGAGCGTCCTGGCTGCCGTGGGGCAGTGCCAGGAGCTGACGAGCGAGGAGGGAGCTCCGTGCCCGGGGACACAATGAGCGGGCAGCCCATTTTATCACCTCCCTGCTGCAAACCGGTTCATGTCCGGTGATGAGCCTTCCCAGGCTGGTGCAGGGCATAACCCAACCCCCAGCCCGGTCATCATCACCCACCCTTGGGGGTGCCAACGTCAAACCGGAGGGTGGCACCCAGGCGGCGAAAACTAGCCCGTTCCTGGTCCCGCAGCACCAGCCCGGCAGTGCCACGGCTCCGTCTTTCCCTGCATCCAGTTCTTGCCACGCAGGTGCCATGCGGTGCCCCGGGGAGGAGGGCGAGCTTGGCCCTGCCAGCTGCCCCTGAGCCCGTGGCAGCGGTGACACAGAGGTCCCAGCAGCCAGCCTGCCATGCCGGAGCGCCTTGCCCAAGGATTGCCAGTGCCAAGCTCTGCCCGTGTTTCCCTCTGGAGAGGGCTGAGCCGCTGCTGCCCAGCCGGTTCGGCAGCGAGGAGCGGAGCCCACCTTCCTTCCCTGGGGCTGGCAGTCCCGGGACGCTGAGCGGCACCACGGTAAGGACGAGCTCCCTGCCAGCTTTGGGGTACCTCTGGTGAGCCCCCACAGTGCCGAGGTACCCTGCCACCCACGGGCATCCACGGGTCCCCCTGTGCCCTCAATGCCACCACCTCAGGCACTCTGCCCCCTAAACCTGACCCCCAGCCAGGCATGGCCATGAGCCTGGGGGCTGGCTGCCCGCAGTGCCCCCAGCACGGTCCTCCCTGCCCCTGCCCTGCTGCCCGCATCCCACCGGGGAGAAACCACGGGGAAGCAGGGACCGCCGGCAGTGCCAGCCCCACGCCAGCCCCCTCGTGCCCGTGGGAAGAGGGAGCGACGTGTCGCACGGGGAGCTGTACCCGCGGTCACCCCACGCCAGCTTTTACCCCCCACCGGCACCCACCGGCTGCCCACGGGTGCCATCCTCAGCTGGGACACCTGTGGGCAAAGACCACGGGTGGAAGGGACCCCGCTGCAGGGCAGAGCCCCCCGGCCGCGTACCCGCTGCCCGGCGCTGGGTGCTCGGCGCTGGCTGCCGGTCCCGGGCGCTGCCGGCGGAGGCGGAGCGCGGCCGGTCCCTCCTCCGGGCAGTGCCCCGGGCCCGCCCCGCACGGCCCGGGAGGAGCCGCCGCCGCCGCCGCCGCGGGCACCGGCACCGGCACCGGCACGGCCAGGAGCGGCGGCAGCGGCGGCACCATGGCCTCCGGGAGCGAGGCGCAGCGGGCGCTGCAGTACGAGCAGACCCTGGTGAGTGCGGCACCGGCACCGGGGGGGCACCGGGGGGGCACTGGGCGCGGCGGGGCGCGGCGGCACGCCTGGGGGAGATGGACGGTTTGGGGGTGCTGCCGCGCTCAGGGGGGCAGTGCCGATGAGCTCCGCGATGCCCGGTTTGGGGGGCCGTCTCCGGGCTGCGGCTGGGCAGGGCACCGGGGCAGGGGTGTCACCCCGCAGCCCCCCCGGCGGTGGAGGACCCCAGCTGAGCCCCCCCGCCCAGGGCAGGACTTTTGCACACACCTCAAACCCCCCCCCCCCCCCAAACCCCCTCATCGCTGGGGAGGTGATGCTCCCAGAGGCACCGCCCGGGCACCCTTCACCCCCTGCACCGCGCGTCCCCAGCCCTCTGCCCCCAAGATAGCGTATCTCCCCTGCCTGCAACCTTAGCCCCACGTTTATGACTCCTTCCCCTCCGAGCCCTCTCTGCTGGCACCAAGGTGCCTGGCTGCCTCCCTCCCCGCTGTGCCCGCAACCCCTCCGCTGCCCATGGCCCTTGGACATCCTGGGCAAAGGTGCTTTTCCCTGGCCTCCGCCTGGGACGGTGCCCGGGGCGGGTCAGCAAACCGGTACTTTGCCCTGGCAAAAGCATTCAGACAGGCAGGGCCGGGGAAGTAGGCAGGGAAGCGGGGGCTGAACCGCTGCAGGGGACCCATGCCCACGGCTGCCCGAGTTTGCCGAGAGCCTGAGCCGGTTGCTGCAAGCGGGACCGGCCCCGCTGAGGCTTGCCCAGCTGGCACACGGGCACAGGGCAGCATCAGGGTACTGCTGCACCGGGCACCCTCTGCATTGTCTTTCCAAGCACCCAAAGCACTTGTCTGGGGGTCCCCCTCAGTGCCCACCCCAAGCCGCCCCTTCCCCATCGCTGTCGGGTGGCTGCGGCACACCGGCCGGCCATGGGAGCCCCAGCTGTGCTGGGCGTCTCCAGGATCTTATCAGCCCCGTGGTGCCTCCCCGGCAGGGCCGAGCTGGTGAGCAGCTGGGGGCACAAGCAGGGCTGTGCGGCACCGTCCGATGCCAGCTATGGGAGCGCCTCTTTCCCCCCGCCCTGCGCTGGACTGCCCCCCCTCAGGGCTGTGTCCACGGTGGGTGGGCAGAGAGGCCAGCCCGGCCGGGCACTGCAGGGCGGAGGAGCCTGCAGGCAGCGCGGGAGGGGAGAGGCACGCTGGGCCAGCCTTGCACGGTGCCAGCAGACTTTGCTCTCCTTTCCTCCGGGCGGGGTAGCACCCCTGCCCTGGACACCCCAGGGAGCCCATCCCCACGGCCTCTGGCCTGCAGCGAGGCTCATGAGACAGCCTGGGGCTCGTGGGTGAGGCTCGGTGCAGGCTCGTGTCCCACAGCCTCACGCCTGGCTTTTGGGAGCCGCCTGGGCACATGCCGGGCAGGAGGGGTGCCCAGCCTTCCCCAGTGCATCTGAGCCACCACCAGCTCCTGCCGGCACCTGCCAGGAGGGTCAGGATCCAGCTGGAGCCTGGCACGGGCGGGTCCAAGCTGGACCGCCCTGGGGACCGCCCTGGGGACCGCCCTGGGGACAGCTCTGGGGACAGCCCTGGGGACAGCTCTTGCTGCCCGTGCCCACAGCTGGGGCATCACAGCCGGGCTACAGGGCTGTGCCCAGCTGTGCCCAAAGAGCCCCGTCCCCATCCCATGTCCTTACCCCCCCAGATTTCACCAGCCCTGGGGTGCCATGGCCATGGTGCCACTGGGGGCTGGCACAGCCCCAGCCCTAAAGGTCATCCCAGGCCACGGCATCCCTCCCTGGGGACCCCGTGCTGGGCAGGTGCCCCTGAGAACCCCTGGCCGTGCCAAGGGTGCCGGGGTGCATGCCAGCCCCGGTGCCCCCCGCATGCCAGGCTGCCGTGGCGGGGAGCAAAGGGCCCCCGGGGCGGGGGGATTAAGCTTGACAAACTGCCCTTGTTCACTGTGGAGCCGCTCAGGGCGATTAGAGCCCGGCTAAGACAGGCAGCGTGACACAGACCCCCCCCAGCCTCCGCCTGCTCCCTGCCAGTCCCCCCCCCCCCCCTTAAATATCACCCCCAGGATCACGGTTTTGGGGGGAAGGTTGGCTGGCATCGGCTGTGCGGAGGTGGGCACCGCTGCCAGGCAAGCTCGGTGCTATGGGACAGGGTGGCACGGGGACACGGCAGCACCAGATGCTGGCACCCGCCCCAGGCGCAGCATCGCCCAGGCGCAGCGGGCACCGTGGGCTGGCATGGCCCGGGGGGCTGTGGCACGGCCGGTGCCTGCAGCGCAGGAACCCGGGACCGACATACCGGCCTTGGCCCGCACCCGTGTCCGTGGGTGCCCCCCGCCAGGTCCCCCCCCCGTGCCCGCTCCCTGCCCGCCCGGCACTGTGATTGTTCAGCTGCTTCATGGCGGAGGCCGGAGTCCCGGGGCTGTTTGTGTTTCAAAAGGCCTTTGTGGAAAAATAAACCAAGCGGGAGGAGGAGGAGGAAGGAGAGAGCCCACCACTGGCCTTCACCACAGCCCTGCGGCCATGCCAGGGATGCGGGCACCGTGGCTGGGGCTGCCTGGCACGGGGCACCCCCGGGGTCCCATGCCCTGTCTGTGGGGCCATGGCATGGGGCAGCGGGGTGGCACAGGGGCACCGGGGTGACATGGGGTGGCAGGGATCAGCAGGGTGGCACAGCGCCTTTGCTTGCATCCTCCTTGTTGCAAGGGGGTTGGTTGCAAACAGGGGGCAGAGGGGGAGCAAAATCCCCCCCTCCCAACCAGGCTGGACCCCCTGGGACTTGGCATCCCTCCGGGTGCCCCAGTCCCCGGGGGGCAGCGTGCCAGCCTCTGGCACGGCCCCAGGAGGTGAGTACGGAGCCGATTCGGGGGGCACTCAGCCTGGGGGGTGCCCCGGTCCTGACCGGGGCTGGCCATGGGGCAGCAGCGGGGCTGGAGGAGGCAGGCACTTGGCAAGGGGACAGCACTCCTCGGGGCGCCGGCCCGTTTCATCTTCCAGAGGAAACAAGCTTCGCCCGAAGGGAGCCTTTGAACGCCGGGCCCCGTGCAGGGCCGGGGTCCTCCTCTGGCAGTCGTTGCTGAATCCGGCCCCCAAAGTGGCCGTGCTGGCATCTCCGTCCAGCTCGTGCCTTCTCCCCGGCACCCTTCCATAGGGCGAGGAGCCACTGAGCTTGTGCTGAGCAGGAGTTTGGGGGGAAATCCATGACAGGAGGAGGTCAGCAATGGAAATGAAT
Organism: Mycteria americana; assembly: GCF_035582795.1. Taxonomy (NCBI): domain Eukaryota; kingdom Metazoa; phylum Chordata; class Aves; order Ciconiiformes; family Ciconiidae; genus Mycteria; species Mycteria americana. The sequence continues at coordinate 11,364,869 of NC_134371.1, forward strand.
GTGCCCCCTCCCTCCCCGCTTGCCTCCCCACCCTCCCTCCCACTGCCGAGCACAACCCGGGTATTAGACAGCAGAGAATCCACCCGGCGCCACTCTGGCTGCTTTCTGATCCCTGCCAAAGGGACCTGGGCAGGAGCGATACCCCGTGAGAAATGCACCTTCACGCTGTCCCCACAGGGAGCTGGCACGTGCCAGCAGGCCAGTGGGGTGTGAACGGGACCCAGGCGTCCGGGACGGGCACCGCTGCCGGCAGCCGGGGCTGGGCTGCCCACGTGCCAAGCACAGTGCCCACCCGTGGCATTGCCCCTCCGCCAGGCACCGGCACGGGCCGTGCCGGGGGGCAGGGGGGCTGCAACCCGGCTGGGCAGGCACGCGCTGCGCCGGCACGGCACGGCGGGTGGGCACACCATCGGCATGGGGCTCACGTCGCCCCGACGTGGGAGCCTGGCAGGGGCCCCCGTGGCCCTGAAGCCTCCCTTTGTGCCGGGCCAACCTCTGGCACTTGGCATTCAGGTCATGCAGGGGGGAGCGAGGCGGAAACCAAGCAACCGAGTCCTTGGCAGTGCCCGCCAGCACGGGACAAATGCCCCCGGCTCAGCGGGGAGAACGGGCACAAAGAGCTCCTGGCCAGCACGGGGGGCACTGCCAGAGCCACCCCCCCACCAGGGCTAGGCCACGTGCCGTGGCCAGGCAGGAGGCACCCAAGGAGGAGGGGGTGTCTCCCACATGGGCATGGAGCCCCTTGCACCCCCTTGCTCCCCAGATCCCCTCCTCACGGCCCAGGGACCGACCCATGCCCGATGTTGTGCCCCTTTCTCCCCTGGGATGGGGGGTATGCCCTGCCCCCTCACTGCCCTCCTGCCTCCCTGCTGCCAGCTGAGACCAGCCAGCTCGTGTCACATGTGGTCTGCCGAGCCTGCCTCCCGGGGGGCAACCCTGCTTTTAGTGATGCCAAGGGGATATGCCCGCAGAGCGCCAGCACAACCCCAACACCAGCCCTCAGAGAGTCTCCCGGCCAGGCTGGCCATGCTCCTATCGCCAGAGGCCCTTCCCCACCCTCCGCCAGCCCAGCCCCGTGCCCGGGGCACCTGGGCAGGGCCGGGGACTGGTACCAGCGGCGCCAGCTGCCTGCGCTGGGCGTGTGGGCAAAGCGATTGCCATCGATCCCCGCGTGCCTTATCTCCCCGGCCCCTTCCCACGCCCCAGCGGGCGGCTGCGGGTCCCCCGACACACCGCTACCCCTTCCCCTGGGGGTGCCACGGCCACCTGTCCCCTCGCCCCCAGCGCAGGGAGGCCATGCCAGCGTGCCCGCCGCTCCCCTGCCTCAGTTTCCCCACTTGGGCTCGGGCGCCGGGGTACCAGCTCCCTCTGACGCCCCTGCCCGCTCCTTCTCCCCCAGATGTATGGGCGCTACACGCAGGACCTGGGCACCTTTGCCAAGGACGAGGCGGCCCGGCTGCGGCTGCAGCAGGGGCACGGGGAGGGGGGCACCTCCCGGCCACGCCGCACCTCCAAGCTGGTGGAGTACACCCAGGGCCGCTGTGCCCCCTGCTGCGGTAAGGGCCACCGGGGATGAAGACACGGGGGGGGCACGGGTGGGCACGGCCCCACAGCAGCACATGGTCCGGGCGCAGCTGCCCACCCCGCCACGGCAGCAGCGGGTAGGGTTTCTCCGGCTGTCATGGGACACCGGCGCCGAGGACAATGCCACCTGCCCGCCGGGCAGCGGGGACACAATGGCCCAAAATAGCCGCGCGCACCGCAGGGACCGGGGGCCCCCAGCCCCTCTGCCTGGGGCCGTGCCCGGGGGCCGCGCTGGCGGGAGGTGCGTGCCCGGAGGCACCGCGTGCGGCTGCGCGCAGCCAGAGCCCACCGTTCTGCCCGCCGGTGTTTGCAGCGCGGCTGTGATGGCTGGGCACGGTGGTGCTCCTGCACCGGACGGTGCTGGGTCGGTGCCATCGGTTGTGAGCGCTCGTGTCCCTGCCAGCCTGGCCCTGCCACCCCAGTGTGCCCATCCCCAGGGCGCCCGGCCCTGAGCCTGCCCTTGTGCCCGCAGTCTGCGCCTTGCGGTGCCAGCGGTTCCTCATCTCCAAAGTGGGCGAGGACTGGATCTTCCTCATCCTCCTGGGGCTGGTCATGGCGCTGGTCAGCTGGGCCATGGACTTCGCCATCGCCACCTGCCTCCAAGGTGAGCGGGCACCGGTGGGCTCCCCGGGAGGGGGCAGGGGGTGGCCGTGCCACAGGGCCGTGCCATGCGCCTTGCCATCCGTGACCGGCCTCGCCGACTGTGCCCGCAGCCCAGAAGTGGATGTACGGGGGCCTGGACACCAACGTGATGCTGCAGTACCTCGCCTGGGTCACCTACCCCACCGTGCTCATCACCTTCTCAGCTGGCTTCACCCAGATCCTCGCCCCCCAAGCCGTGGGTAGGGCACCGGGAGGGCTGCCTGTGTCCCTCCCTGGGGCTGTGGGGTGCTGCATGGGTGTCCTCCTGGGCTACGGGGCTGGGGGGTCCTTGGGGTCTTCCCAGGGGTATGGGCAGATCTTCAGAGGGTCTCCTGGAGGCTCTGGGGTGGATGTCCTCCTGGGCTACGGGGTTGTGGGTCCTGGGGGTCTTCCAAGAACTATGGGCTGGTCTTCAGAGGATCTCATGGGAGCTAGGGGGTGGATGTCCTCCTGGGCTATGGGGTTGAGGGTCCTGAAGGTCTTCCCAAGGCTATGGGCTGGTCTTTAAAGGGTCTCCTGTGGACTATGGCATTGGGGTCCCTACAGGGCTATGGGTTGGGGTGTCCCTACATGGCCATGGGGCTGATCCTGCAGACTGTACTGTGGGGAGAGGTGTCTCTGGGGTCTCCCTATGGCAGTGGGGGATGGCAGAGCATCCGGGATCCCCCCAGAACTATGAGGCAGGGGCTTCCCAGTGTCCCCCCCACCACGGCCGTGGGTCAGGGCTGTCCCCACGGTGCCAGGCTCGGGGATCCCCGAGATGAAGACCATCCTGCGGGGCGTTGTGCTGAAGGAGTACCTCACCCTCAAGACCTTCGTGGCCAAGGTGATCGGGCTAACGTGTGCCCTGGGCAGCGGCATGCCCCTGGGCAAGGAGGTGAGGGCAGCGCCCAGGGCAGGGCGGGCAGGGGGTCGGGGGGGGGGGGGGGGGGGGCACCATCCTCAGCCTCCCCGCTGTCCCCACAGGGTCCCTTCGTCCACATCGCCAGCATGTGTGCAGCCCTGCTCAGCCGCTTTCTCTCCCTCTTCGGGGGCATCTACGAGGTGAGTGGGACAGGCTGGCCCCAGGGGTGCTCCGCCTGTGCCCCCCAGCAGGGTTGGCAGTGCCCGGGGCGGGGGGGATGGGGGGGGCAGTGCCCGCTCACCCCCGGCTCGCCCGCAGAATGAGGCGAGGAACATCGAAATGCTGGCGGCTGCCTGTGCCGTCGGTGTCGGCTGCTGCTTCGCCGCCCCCATTGGAGGTAGGGTCACCCCGGGCTCCCCAAACCCCCCCACACATCCCGCTCGGGCACCGGGGTCCACCCGGCGAGGCGAGCAGGACCCCCAGCACGGCTGGCATGGGAGAGGGCAGTGCCGCTTGGCAGGGAGGAGGAAGGGAGGAGTGGGCACCATCCTCCCGGAGGTGTAACGTCTGCTCTCGTCCTCTCCCCTGCCGCCCTGCGCTCCAGGGAGCTCCCCGCTCCGGCCCCGCTGAGCCCTGCCCGTAGGTTGGTGACGTGTCTAACTCTTTCCTTGCCCTCTGCCTGCTGCGCTGCCCCATCCGTCTGTCCGTCCATCTGTGTGCGTCGTCCCCCCCCCCAGCGCCACCCGCCGTGTCTCTGCTCACATCCCTGCGCTACCCTCTTGCTCGCGCCGATTCCTGCTCTGCCGTGCCCGCTGCCGCCAGCCGGGGACCGGCCACGCGCTTTGCCAGGGAAGCCCTCGAAACGCCCCATAGTGTGTCCGTGGGGCCGGCCGGGCTCCTGCGGGCCGTGCAGGAGCACGGGCTCGGGGTGGGAAGCATGCCAGGCACCGGGGGCCTGCCTGGGTTTCGCCGCCTCCCTTGTGCGCTTCCCCCCGGTGCCAGGCGTCCTCTTCAGCATCGAGGTCACCTCCACCTTCTTTGCCGTCCGCAACTACTGGCGCGGCTTCTTTGCCGCCACCTTCAGCGCCTTCATCTTCCGCGTCCTCGCCGTCTGGAACAAGGATGAAGGTACCTCTGGTAGGGTGGGGGGCACGGGGGTCCCCTCGCCCGGCCCCGTTGACCCCTGCCGCCCCCCCAGAGACGATCACAGCGCTGTTCAAGACCCGCTTCCGCCTTGACTTCCCCTTCGACCTGCAGGAGCTGCCCGCCTTCGCCGTCATCGGGTGAGTGCGGCCGCCGTGGTGCCCGTCCCATGGCCCCAGGGCAGCAGTGGCGGTGACGGTGGTGGTGATGGTGGTGGTGGCAGCAGGACACACGGGCGCTCACCCCCCCCGCCTCTGCCCAGGATCGCCAGCGGCTTCGGGGGTGCGCTCTTCGTCTACCTCAACCGCAAGATCGTGCAGTTCATGCGCCGCCAGAAGACCATCAACCGCTTCCTCATGAAGAAGTAGGTGCCTGGCGGTCCCCAGCGCCGGGGCGGTGGAGTGGGGCTGCAGCGGCGTCACCCCCCACCCCGTGCCCCCCTGCCAGGCGCCTGCTCTTCCCTGCCTTGGTGACGCTGCTCATCTCCACGCTGACCTTCCCACCTGGCTTCGGACAGTTTATGGCCGGCCAGGTACCTGCTGTGGGGTGGCACACCAGTCCCCACCCCGGGGCCACCGCCAGCCCCGGCTGACCCCTGCCCCTCGCCAGCTCACCCAGAAGGACACCCTGGTGACGCTGTTCGACAACCAGACATGGGCCAAGCAGGGGCTCAGCGACGAGTTCGAGTACTTGGGCATCCTGGAGGCCTGGCACCATCCCCGCTCCAACGTCTTCGTCACCCTCGTCGTCTTCATCCTCATGAAGGTGGGTGCCTCCTGCCCCTGCCAGCCCCAGCGTGCCACCAGGAGGCTCTGGGGAGGGGCTTCTGGATGCCACCAGGGAGGTGCTGGGTGGTTGCCAGCCAGGTGGCACTGGGAGGCACTGGGGTGGCTGCTCCCAGAGGCCACCAAGGTTTTGGCTGGGTGCCACCGACATGCCATCAGAAAGATCTTAGCTGGGAGCCACCAAGGTGCCAGCAGGAGGTGCTGGCCAGGTGCCACCGGGGAGGTGCCAGCTGTGCTGCCAGGTGCGCCCAGGGAGGTCCTGGCCAGGTGCCCGCAGGTGCCACCGGGGAGGTGCTGGCCTGGCGTCCCCTGGGAGGAGCAGGGCTGCCCCGTGGCACAGTGCGGTGGCCACGTGCTGCTCCACGGCGGCCAGCTGGGGCAGGAGGCAGGGCTGGGCTGGGGAGGGCAACTAACCGGTGCCTGTATCCCCTGTGCAGTTCTGGATGTCGGCCCTGGCCACCACCATCCCGGTGCCCTGCGGAGCGTTCATGCCCGTCTTCGTTATCGGTGAGAGCCCGTACCCCGTGCAGGAGGAGGGAGCTGCCTGCCAGCCCACGCTGGGGCGCTCCTGGGTGTCCCCAGGTGTCCCCTTAACCAGCAGGGAAAGGGCAGAGGAGAGGGCGTGAGGCTGGGTCGGGTGCCGGGAGACCCCCTGCGCCCGCTCCCAGCCCCTCTCTGTGGGCAGGGGCAGCCTTCGGGCGCCTGGTGGGGGAGAGCATGGCAGCCTGGTTCCCCGATGGCATCCACGCCGACAGCAACACCTACCGCATTGTGCCGGGAGGCTACGCCGTGGTGGGTAAGCACCGGGCCGGCACGGGGACACCACGGTGGGCATCGCTTGGAGGCGCTCCAAAGGAGCCGGTGGGTTCCCCAGGGCTGAAGTGGTGTCCCAGGGACTGGGGGTGATCCCACCCTCGGGGATGTCCCCGGGAGGTCTCAAAGGCTCAGGGTGTGGCAGATGCCCCAGGGCTGGCGATCCAGCCCGGCAGGCAGCACCTGACAGCAGCCCCCGTGTCTCCGGGAACGGGCACAGGAGCGGCCGCGCTGTCGGGCGCTGTCACCCACACGGTGTCCACGGCCGTCATTGTCTTCGAGCTGACGGGGCAGATCTCGCACATCCTGCCCGTCATGATCGCCGTCATCCTGGCCAACGCGGTGGCCCAGAGCCTCCAGCCCTCTCTCTACGACAGTATCATCCGCATCAAGAAGCTGCCCTACCTCCCTGAGCTGGGCTGGGGCCACCACGAGTGAGCGTGTGTCCCCTGCCCTGTCCCCAAGCCCCTCACCAGGCGTAAGGGGAGGAAGCGTCATCACCTGAGGCCACTGTTTCCCACCCCGGGCAGGAAATACAACGTGCGGGTGGAGGACATCATGGTGCGGGACATCCGCTACGTCACCCTCAACTGCAAGTACCGGGACCTGCAGCACATCCTGCACAGTACCAAGATGAAGAGCCTGCCGCTGGTGGAGTCGGCCGGTGAGACGCGGGCAGGGGGCCGTGCCGGCACCCGCCCCAGCCATGGGGTGTGCCGGCACGGGGCGGGGGCGATGGCGAAGGGGGTGTCGGGAGCCAACGCGACCCCTCGCTGCCGCCGGCAGAGTCCATGATCCTGCTGGGCTCCATCGAGCGGGCACAGGTGGGGGCCCTGCTCTGCCACCAGCTCAGCCCCCAGCGCCGGCTCCAGGCCCTGCGGCAGAAGGCGCTGGCCGAGGACCGGCACCGGCTCTCCGACGCCAGCATCGGCTTTCAGGTGAGGGGGGCAGCCGCCTCGGAGGACGCCCGTCAGGGTGCCCCCCGCCGCCACGCCCCCAGCACCCCGTCCCCCCACAGATCAGCACGGAGGCCTCCTCGGGCGCCCCTGCCCGCGCTGCCTCCCGCAAGCCCCTGAAGCCGGCGCTGAAGCGGGTGCCCAGCAGCCTGGCCGAGACCCCCCCCGGTGAGTCTGCGCCCGGCCCCCCCGGCCCCTGCCTGCACTCCCCCGCTGACACTGACACCCCCTCCCCGCCCGCAGCCGGCGCCGCCGACCACGCTGGCATCGCCCTCAAGAGCCTCTTCTGTGCCAACGCTGCCGCAGAGCCCACCGAGGTGAGCGCCCGGCCCTGCCCGGCCCCGCCTGGCCCTTTCTACCCACCGCCACCCTTCCCCATCACTCCCGTCCCTTTCCATCCCTTCCCTCTCCTGCCCATCCTGCCCGTCCCTGCCCATCGCTGTCCTTCCCTTCCCACTCCTGCCCATCCTGCCCCAGCCCTTTCCGTTCCTGCTCAACCCTGCCTGTCCCTTCCCATGTCTGCCTGTCCCTACCTATCCCATCCTGTTCCTTCCCTGCCCGTCCCTGCCCATCCCTGCCTGTCCCATCCCATCCCATCCCTGCCTGTCCCATCCCATCCCTTCCCTGCCCATCCTTGCCTGTCCCATCCCGTCCCATCACTTCCCTGCCCGTCCCATCCCATCCCATCCCTGCCTGTCCCATCCCATCCCTTCCCTGCCCATCCTTGCCTGTCCCATCCCGTCCCATCCCTTCCCTGCCCGTCCCTGCCTGTCCCATTCCCTTCCCATCCCACCCCATCCTACCCCATCCCATCCCATCCCATCCCATCCCTTCCCTTCCCTTCCCTTCCCTTCCCTTCCCTTCCCTTCCCTTCCCTTCCATTCCTGTCCCATCCCATCCCATCCCATCCCATCCCATCCCTTCCCTTCCCTTCCTGTCCCTGCCTGTCCCATCCCATCCCATCCCATCCCATCCCATCCCATCCCATCCCATCCCATCCCTTCCCTTCCCATTCCATCCCATCCCATCCCATCCCATCCCATCCCATCCCTTCCCTTCCCATCCCATTCCATTCCATCCCATCCCATCCCATCCCATCCCATCCCATCCCATCCCATCCCATCCCTGCCTGTCCCATCCCATCCCTTCCCTGCCCATCCTTGCCTGTCCCATCCCGTCCCATCCCGTCCCATCCCTTCCCTGCCCGTCCCTGCCTGTCCCATCCCTTCCCATCCCACCCCATCCCATCCCATCCCACCCCATCCCACCCCATCCCACCCCATCCCATCCCATCCCATCCCATCCCATCCCATCCCATCCCTTCCCTTCCCTGCCTGTCCCTGCCTGTCCCATCCCGTCCCTGCCCGTCCCTGCCCATGGCCCCGCCCCGCCCCGCCCTAACGCCGCTGTCTCTCCCCGCGCGGCGCCAGGCGCAGGGCACGGCCTACCGCAAGGCCAAACACGTCCGCATTTCCATCACGGTAAGCTGCAGCCAATCGCAGGCTGGGCATGGCTCCTCTCAGCCAATCGGAGCCCAGCATGGATTCTCTGAACCAATCAGGGGCCTGGCAAAATTCTGCTTGGCCAATCACGTTTGGCCCATGTCTGTGCAGCCAATCTCAGACTGTCCCGATTCTGCTCAGCCAATCACGGCGTGCGTCCTCCCAATCCCAAACCTTCCTGGCGAATCATAGCGTGACCCGGAGCCTCTCAGCCAGCCACGCCCCACTTCGCTCAGCCAATCATGGCATAGCGTGCCTTCCCTCCACCAATCACAAGCCTGGCTGGTCCCACCTTGGCCAATCGTGGCCTGACCTATGTCCTCTCAACCAGTCACGTTACCCGGCCTGCGCCTTGCCCACACCCTGCCTGCACGTGCTGCCCGCACCCTACCGGACGCCTGCTGCCGTGCTGCCCGCAGCCTCGCTGCGCCCTGCCCGTGCCCGGCTCACTGCCTGCCCTGCCTTGCCTGCGCCCTGCCCGTGCCCGGCTCACTGCCTGCCCTGCCTTGCCTGCGCCCTGCCCGTACCCTGCTCACTGCCTGCCCTGCCTTGCCTGCGCCCTGCCCGTACCCGGCTCACTGCCTGCCCTGCCTTGCCTGCGCCCTGCCCGTACCCTGCTCACTGCCTGCCCTGCCTTGCCTGCGCCCTGCCCGTACCCGGCTCACTGCCTGCCCTGCCTTGCCTGCGCCCTGCCTGTACCCGGCTCACTGCCTGCCCTGCCTTGCCTGCGCCCTGCCCGTACCCGGCTCACTGCCTGCCCTGCCTTGCCTGCGCCCTGCCTGTACCCGGCTCACTGCCTGCCCTGCCTTGCCTGCGCCCTGCCCGTACCCTGCTCACTGCCTGCCCTGCCTTGCCTGCGCCCTGCCCGTACCCGGCTCACTGCCTGCCCTGCCTTGCCCGCGCCCTGCCCGTACCCGGCTCACTGCCTGCCCTGCCTTGCCTGTGCCCTGCCTGTACCCGGCTCACTGCCTGCCCTGCCTTGCCTGCGCCCTGCCCGTACCCAGCTCACTGCCTGCCCTGCCTTGCCTGCGCCCTGCCTGTACCCGGCTCACTGCCTGCCCTGCCTTGCCTGCGCCCTGCCTGTACCCGGCTCACTGCCTGCCCTGCCTTGCCTGCGCCCTGCCCGTGCCCGGCTCACTGCCTGCCCTGCCTTGCCTGCGCCCTGCCCGTGCCCGGCTCACTGCCTGCCCTGCCTTGCCTGCGCCCTGCTCGTACCCGGCTCACTGCCTGCCCTGCCTTGCCTGCGCCCTGCCCGTGCCCGGCTCACTGCCTGCCCTGCCTTGCCTGCGCCCTGCTCGTACCCGGCTCACTGCCTGCCCTGCCTTGCCTGCGCCCTGCCCGTGCCCGGCTCACTGCCTGCCCTGCCTTGCCTGCGCCCTGCCCGTGCCCGGCTCACTGCCTGCCCTGCCTTGCCTGCGCCCTGCTCGTACCCGGCTCACTGCCTGCCCTGCCTTGCCTGCGCCCTGCCCGTACCCAGCTCACTGCCTGCCCTGCCTTGCCTGCGCCCTGCCCGTACCCGGCTCACTGCCTGCCCTGCCTTGCCTGCGCCCTGCCCGTGCCCGGCTCACTGCCTGCCCTGCCTTGCCTGCGCCCTGCCTGTACCCGGCTCACTGCCTGCCCTGCCTTGCCTGCGCCCTGCCCGTACCCGGCTCACTGCCTGCCCTGCCCTGCCTGCGCCCTGCCCGTGCCCGGCTCACTGCCTGCCCTGCCTTGCCCGCGCCCTGCCTGCAGCGGCGTGCAGGCCTGCTGCCCGCTGCCCTGCCAGGCCGCTCACGCTCGCCTCTTTTGCAGGAGGAGATGGATCTGGGTGACAGGATGACCCCGGCGGAGGTGAGGGGCGGGCAGGGGCGGGCAGGGGCGGGCAGGACCCTCCCTGCCCACGGGGACCGGGGAGATCCCAACGGGGTGCCAAGGCATGGGGGGGGGGGCAATGCCCCCGCAGTGCTGGGTGCGGGGAGGGTGGGGGGCCTTTGCTGGCACCCTGGGGGGCTGTGCCCCCCCGCCCTGCCCCATGGCGTGTCCTCCCCCAGATCCTGGAGTGGGAGGAGCAGCAGCTGGAGCAGCTGGTGGACTTCAGCAGCGCCAAGATCGACCCCGCGCCCTTCCAGCTGGTGGAGCACACCTCGCTGCACAAGGTGTGACCGCACCCCCCGCCCCGGACCCCCCCCCAGATCCCCCCGGACCCCCAACTCAGCCCCTTCTTCCTGCAGACCCACACCGTCTTCTCGCTGCTGGGGCTGGACCACGCGTACGTCACCAGCATCGGGCGCCTGGTGGGCATGGTGTCCCTCAAGGAGGTGAGCGGGGGGGCGGTGGGGTGGGGGCCATGGGGTGGGGGAGCACCCAGAGCCGCCTGCCCACGGGTTTGGGGTGCCCGCAGCTGCGCAAGGCCATCGAGGGCTCGCTGACGGCCAAGGGGGTGAAGGTGCGCCCGCCGCTCGCCAGCTTCCGCGACAGCACCGCCAGCGCCGGCGAGCCCGACACCACCGCCCTGCACCAGCTCTGGGACCGCCACCAGCACCACCCCATGCCCCGCGAGGCCGGTCCCGGGGGCGACGACGATGATGACACCCCCAAGGGCCAGTGAGATGGGGTTCCCTCCCCGTGTCCCCAGGCGCCGCAGGGGCCCCCGGCGGGTGCTGGGGGATGCCCGCCCTGTGCCGGGCTCGGCGTAGGGGTGGGCACCCTCAATGCAGTGCCGCTGCTCCCGCCCTGTGCCGGGGCTGGCCAGGTGCCCCCCAGCCTGCCCGTGCCCCCCGCCTCCCTGCCAACTCCCACTTCGCTACCTCTGCCGCCCCCGGCCCCGGTGCCCCCCGGCATCGCCACCGCCCTCACCCCTCCGCCCACGGGCACCCCAGCGTCCCTGCTCGGGGCGGCACGTGGGGCAGAGGGGCGGCGGGTGGGGGTGCCCAAGGGAACACGGGTAGGCACTGCCCCCCTCCCCAGCGCCTCGTGGCTGGGAAGAGGGGTCCTGTCACCTCGCCACTGTGCGCCCCACCCCCATGTAAATACAGAGATTTTTATATTAATTTAATAAAAGGACTTTATAAACGGAGCCAGAGTGCCGAGGGGCCGGAGGCGGGGAGGGGGCACGGCCAGCGGGCACCGGCCGAGCCTCCCCACGGCAGCGGGGCTGGCACCGCTTGCGGCGAGAAGCCTTTCTTTACCCGCTGCCAGGTCACAGTGTGGCCTCGCTGCGGTACAGTGGCTGCGGGGGCTCGCCGGGGCGGGTGCCGGCACGGCGCCGGGCGGTGATGACCAGCGTGCCGGCCTCGGTGAGGGCGCAGCTCACCGACAGCGGGTCCGTGTCCTCGGGCAGCTGGCACTTGTGGGTGAAGGTGTCGCAGACGGTGCCGTCCTCAGCCACCTGCGGGGAGGCAGCGCTGGCGTGGTGGGGTGCGGCGTGGCACAGCACGGCATGGCACAGCAGCACATGGCACAGTCCCAGTTACCCCAGTGTTAGTGAGGGAGCAGCTCCCAGTCACCCTGGCTCCAGCAGAGAGCTCAGCAGGGCAGTTCCCAGTTACCCAGTGCCTCAGGGGCAATTCCCAGTTACCCCATTGCCAGCAGAGAGCAGCTCCTAGTTGTCTCAGTCCTGGGGGTGGGGTAATTTCCAGTTACCCCAGTGCCAGCAGGAACTGTTCCCAATTGCCCCCCACCAGCAAAGAATGCAAGGGGGCAGGAGTTCCCAATTGCCCCAGTCTCAGTGAGGACAGCTCCCAGTTACCCCACTGCTGGCAGGGGCCATTCCCAGTTACCCCAGTGCCAGCAGAGGCAGCTCCCAGTTACCCCAGTGCCAGCAGGGGCCATTCCCAGTTACCCCCCTGCAGGAGGGGCTGCCGTGGGGCACAACCCCCGTTGCCCCGGGGCGGGGGGGGGATGGTGCCCCCCGGGGTCCCTCACCTTCTCGGCCTGGATGGCGACGTGGCAGTTGGAGGTGGTCACCACGATGTCGGGGGGCTCGAACTGGCTGACGTCGGCCACCACCTGGTAGGTGTCACCCTGGGCACGCACCCAGGTGCCCAGGCAGCAGGGGCACATGGCGCCTGGGGACCCTGCGGGCATTGGGGGGCTGCCGGGCACGGGGGCAAGGGGGCACGGTGCCCAGGGGCCGGGGCACTGGGGGTTGTGGGAGAGGCTGGGGACACTGGGTGGGGGTCTGGGGGCACCCGCTGGATGACCTGGGGACAGCGAGGGAATGGCGCGGGAGGCTGGGGACACGGGATGGCCAGGAAAGTCTCGGGGGAGTGGGTTGGGGGGGCTGGGGTTACTGGGGGCCTCTGGGGGCAAGTGGGGAGGGTAACAGGGGACACCGAGGGGTCAGGGGGCTGAGGACATAAGGACAGCCAGAAAGGTCTGGGAGGGGAGGGAGGGGACATGGAGGGGTCTGGGGGCACCGGGAGGCTCAGAAGGGTCTGGGGAAGGGGGAGCTGGGGACACGGTGGGGACGACCTGGGGACAGCAGGGACACTGGGGATACCGGGGACTTGGGGGGGGGGCCAAAGGAACTAGGGGGAGAGGGTTGGAGAACAGTCCAGAGAGCCATGGGGCACTTGGGGGACAGTCAGGGCTCCCCCCGTCCCCCCGGTCTGTGCTGGGTGGGTCCCATGCTGTGCCCAGGGATAACCCTTGGGGGGGGACCCTCCCTGGGGTAGCAGGGACCCCCGCCCCCCCACCCCCGGTACCTGGGTACCCGAAGGGCTCATGTGCCCGTGCCCCGAAGGGGCCATGCCGCCGGTCGCCCTCGAAGCGGGGCTCGCCATGCCCCTGGCCGTAGGCACCGATGCGCTCGGCGCGGTACGCGGGGGCCGAGCCGAGCGAGGCCATGGCGCCTGCCGCCTGCGCCCCCCAAGGCCCTGGACACGGGGAGGGGGCCGGCCGCCTGCCACCACCGCCACCGCCAGATGCCCATAATTAGGCACCCCGTCCCCAGGAATGCGAGATAAGGGCCGAGGCCTCGCCATCACCCTGCGGGGACGCGGAGGGGGGGACGGACGTGCCGCTGCCACCTCCGGCCTGCCCCCCCCCCCCCCGGCCCCCCGGGGAGGAGGTGCCCCCCCACCCGCAAGAAGAGGCGTCCGGCGCAGCGCTCGCACGATGGACTTTATTCGAGACCTGGCGGGATGGAGGAGGGGGGTGCCGGGGTGTGGGCACCCAACAGGTACCGCCGCAGTGGGGCGGGGGGCTCAGGCAGCTCCCGCGGGTACGCACACGCGTGCACATGCACATACACCCAGGTGTGCGCGCACACACACACACGCGCGTGTGCAGAGCAAAGCCCCCCCACCCATCTGCAGGCAGCCGGTACCCCCCAGCCCATCCCAGTGCCATGGGCAGCCTCTGCTGTCCCCAGAAAGGGGATGGTGGTGGGTGGCAGGGAGCCCATCATCGTGGTGTCAGGCCTGCTGGTCCCTGCACGCACCCACCCCCCCACCCCCAGCTTGGCCATGCAGGGAGAGGGGAGCCAGCCCCATGCCAGGCACCCCACGGCGGGGAGGGGGAACGGGTGCTGTGCCCGGCAGAGGTTGATGGGGGGTGCTGGGGGGGTGCGGGAGCAGGGGTGTAGCGGGTGCTCAGGGGGGTGCGGGGCTGGGGGGGCTGTGGCCGGGCTGGGCGAGGAGCAGCATGCAGCGGGTGAGCGGCCCCACGAGAACACGTGCCATGCGGGAAGGGGGGGCACAAGCATTGGCAAAAACTGGCATTCCTCCCCCAAATGGCGTGCCCGGACCCCCGGCACAGCCCTGGGGAGCCCCCAAGCCGGGGTGCCACCCCCGGCCAGGACGGGGGGGCTGGTCGCCCTTCGTGTAGGCACTTGGTTCCCTGCTAGGGGTGAGTGACTCGGGGACAGGGACGTCGGTTCCCCCCCTCTCTCCACCCCGCGTTGCCCCACGGCAGACTTTGAGGGGCCCTGGCCGGCTGAGCCCCCCGCCATGGGGCTGGCTTGGGGGTGCTGTCACTGGTGGCCCAAAGCCCCCAGTCTGGGGGCCCATGCCCACCCGACCCCACCCGGCCCCGCAGTCTCCCCGTGCCGGCCCCACGTGCGTACAAAAGTATAGAAAGCCCCGGCACCACGGCACATCCGTGGCCCCCCCCGGCACCCCCCACCGGCCCCGTACCCCGAGGCAGCAGTTCACAGTATAAAACTCAGTCCGATAAAAGCCGGCCGGGGAGAGAGAAGAAAAGCTCCCCGCTCCCCAAATTCCCCCCGCCGCCCCGAGCCGAGGGTGCCGGGCATGGGGCGGGGGCACCGCAGAATACTCGGAGAGATTTAGCCATGCCAAGGGGCAGGGGGTCCGTGCCCGAAAGGGGACCCCGGGGTGGTTTTGGGGGGGAACATGCGAACAACCAGCCCCGCAGATTCAGTCCCGTCAGTTTTGGGGGGCACGTGTGGGCATGGGGGCAGGGGTTGGACCTCCCTAAGCCCTTCCCCGCGCCCCTTCCCCGCTCTCATGCAAAAATCCAGGAGGGCAACGATGTGGCCAAGCGGGGCCGGGGCACGGCGGGGGCACACTGGCCGGGGGGGGCTGTGGTGGCCCCCCGAACCCCCCCCTGCGCCCGGCTAGCGAGGGGGAGCGGCGGCAGGGCCTGTGCCTCGGCCAGCACGGGGTCCGGCCAGGGGGCGGCGGCTGGGGGGGCTGGACCCCCGCCAGGAGAGGCAGGGCACCCCAGGGGGGGCATCAGGGCTCTTCGGCCTCCTCCTCCTCCTCCAGCGATGCCACCCCAGAGGAGGCGACGTCGGAGACTTTCCGGTGGAGCGGGAAGTCCTTGCTCAGCACCACCTCGTCCTCGGCGGGCAAGAGGCAGGCTTCGGTGTAGGACACGGAGTAGAGGGAGTCCTGGCACCGGAGCCGTGCCAGGCCCCGCAAGGCACTTTGGCTGGCCGGGGGGGGCAGCTTGGGCAGCAGCAGGTCCTCGCCCCCCAGGGAGCCCAGCAGTTTGGCAGTGAGTTCGGAGGGGGACACCATCTCCAGGCTGCAGAGGCTGGAGCAGAGGGTCTCGGGGGAGAGGGTGTGCGAGGAGTCACTCTCGGGCTCGCAGGAGCCGTGACGCACGCCCAGCTGGCACAGGTGGCCCTGCAGCAGGTCTCGCAGCAGCGCGCTGGCTGGCACCGTGACGGGCAGATCTGCGGGGAACCAGGATGCCCGGGGTCAGTCCGGGGCTGATGGCACTGGGGGCTGCCAGCTGCCCCCCCGCCCTGTGCCCCGCAGGATGGGAGCAGTGGGATGGGAGCAGCCCCGTGCCAGGCACCATGCCCCCTTTGCCCACAAATTGCTGCGTGCGTGGCACTGGTGACCACCAAAGGACAAGTAAAATACACCCTGGGACTGGGGAGGGGGCTGCATTGCAGGGCTTCCCCATCCCCGGCACGGGCACCACTGGCCCTGGTGCCAGGCAGGGGCACTGCCCCATACGGGGGTGGCCAGGCTGGGGAACGTGGCTGGGCATCGGGCACCCCGCTCCTTCAACCCTTGGCACTGGCAGGGGGACACCGGCAGCAGGACGCTGACACCAGCAGCGTGACACCTTGCCCGCCCGGCCAGTGCCCGCTCCCCGTTGCGCTTACCGGCGGGCTGGGAGCTCTCTGTGGAGGGCATGAAGTCCTCGTCGTAGGACTCGTCGTTGGAGTCGTCTCCGTCCACCGAGGACCAGGCTCGCAGTTTGGCCTCGGCAATGGCAAACTGCTCCGCCACGCCTGGCACGGGACAGGCGTGGGTCACGCGCGCACCAGGAGGTGCCCCCAAAATCCCCCTGCCCCGGCACCTCTGTGCCCACGGTGCCGTGGCACCAATGGATGGATGGATGGACAGATGGATGGATGGGGACAACCCGCCCCACCGCCCCTGCCCTCGGCCGCGGTGGGGGAGCGTGCCCGCCGGCTGTGCCCTGCGCGGTGCCCACCGGCAGCGAAGCGTGCCTCCTGCTCGCCCTCGCTCAGGTGGCAGTAGGAGCTGAACGCGCTCTCCAGGGCGGCGGGCGGCTCCACCGGCTTGCACCAGCCCTTCCACTCGATGAGGTGGGCGACGCGGCCCTGCGCCATGGCCGTTGGCTTCGTGACGTGCTCCTTCACCACCTGCGAGATGCCTGCGGGATGTACCCCTGCGTCAGCACCCCCTGGGCACCCCGAGTCTCCTCCATGGAGCCTGTGACCCTGGGACCAAGCACCCTCCACCTCCAGCCCTTGGGACCTGGCACCCCCATGCCCTCCTCTTGGGTGCCACCAGGGACACCTTGAGCCCCCCAAACCCCAGAGGGGTGACCCCAATGCCCTCCCCAAGAGGCCCAGCCCCCTCGCCCACAGGAGACCCCTCCTTCCCCGGATGCCCCCCCCGGGGACCCCTGCGCCCCGGGCCAGGCGAGCAGTTACCGTGCAGCGAGGAGCGGGCCAGGGCGGCGATCTCCTGGATGGTCAGCGCGCGCCGCGACTTGGGCAGCATCTCGACAGTGTCCTCAACATTGACCTGCCGGAGCGGGCAGGGGCGTCAGGACCCCCGGCCGCCCTGCCCACCCCCTGCCCGCTGCCTGCCACCAGTCCCCCTCTGGGAGCCCCGTGCCCCGGGGGGGAGCTCAGTCCCACTCAGCGCCCACCCCACGGGGCCTGGGGTGTCTGTGCACACGCGTGTGCTACAGGCACACGCGCACATGTGTGCAGAGGGGTGGTCACAGCCGCTACACGCAGGGTGGTGGGTACAGGCACACCCCTGCCTGTGTGCAGGCTCCCACGCTGTGAGTACACCTGTATGCTGCGACTGCCTGCACACGCACTGTGCACGCTCACACCTGCACTCTTCTACATGCACGCATGCCCATGCGCACACAGACACGCTCGGTGCACACACGCCTGCACGTGCCCACTCACGTAACCCAGTGTACACACACACAGACACTCATACACACGCACTGGCCGTAAACGCACGCGTGCACTTGCTGCACACACACGCACACTCACACACCCGCTCACTGCAGCCAGGGCCACCCTCACCCCGCACACACGTGAACTCACCGCACTCACACGCGTGCTCACCGTGCACCCTCCATGCGAGCATGTGCTGCACACACACGTGCACTCGCTGTACACACACATGCACCTGCACACGTGCGCGCACACACACACACACGCACGCGCGCGTGCCTGCCCTGTGCTAGTGGGTGCCACTGAGCGTCCTCCCCAGCTCGTGCACACACACGCACGTGTGCAAGGCCACCGTGGCCGGGCTCCCCAGTGACCGCTCCCTGGCAGCACCCGCTGTGCCAGGGCACCCCACCACGTGTCACCGTTGCCCATCCCGGCCGTGCCAGGCCCCGAGCCCGTGGCCACAGGGGGAAGCGATGCAGGATTTGGAGGCGCGCAACAAATTGCATTGCCATGGCAACGAGGCACCATGGACTGATTTCTCCCAGGATACAGCCCGGCTCGCGGCTGACGTCAGAGCAGCCCCGGAGCCGGCTGCGAGCTGGCACAGACAGGCGGGCAGCGGGGCGGAGGGCAGCAGAGCCCATTGTGCCCACGGCCACGGCCAGGATGGGTGCCCCGCTGTGGGGTACCGGCACATGGGCACCCTGGCCGGGCACGGCTGGGCTCGGCAGTACCTGGAGGAAGTCCTGGCTGTCGAAGGAGGCCTGGCGTGCCAGGCGGGGCAGCGGGCGGGCAGCACTCAGCGGCGACAGCGCTTTCACCTCCTTCCACTCCACGCACAGCGTTGTGTCCACGGCCACTGTGGGAAGAGCCGGGGAGGCATCAGCACCTCTGTCCCTCTGGCAGCCCCCTCAGCCCCCCACCCCAGGGTAGCGGCTTCTCGCCCAGTCTGAGACCAGACACAACTCATTGCAGGGCCACGCTGGAGCAGCCGGGGGCTGCGGCACAGGTGACTCACGCCCGGGCAACTCTTCGCCTGTGTCAGCGGTAACGCACGGCCCCAGCCTGGCACCAGGGACCGGGCGCCCATCCTGGCTTGGCGGCTGTTTCGGAGGGGTGGGGGCAGCTGGACCAGGCTGGGGGGGACGGACTGGGCCAGGCGCTGGGTGCATGGAGGGAGGAGGCGCTGGGCCATGCTGCGGGGGGCTGGGACTCCTCCACCCCCCCTCCAACACCCCCCTCTCCAACACCCCCCTCTCCAACACCCCCCTCCCCAGTTCCCCATCTCTGGGGCGGAAGGGAAAGGAGCAAAAAGAGGTGGGGGGATAAAAGCATCTGCACGCGTCCTCCACTCCGACAGCCCGCCCTCCTGGCACCGGCACCCCAAATGGATGGGTCCCTGCCCCCTTGGGCACTGACTCTCAAGCACCGGGGCCAGGGAGGGTCCCCTGTCGATGCAGCCCTGAGGCCAGGCCAGCTCCAAGGGGCTGGGGCAGGATGTCCCTGAGGAGCCTCATTCGCCCTGCACCGAGGTGGGCCCGGCTGACGTAAACCAGCCGTGAGGTGGGATATGGGGGGGCGAATGGTGCTCCCCTATCTGGGGGTAGCCCCTGGCTCCTGGAGAAGCTGCCGACAGCATTGCTCCCGCCTCCAGCTGTGGGCAGGGGCACGCCGTGGTGATGCCCCAGCATCAACACCCCTGCCCCCTAGCAACAGCCCCCCCCAGGGCCCCCCCAGCGTGTCTGCAACACCCCCAGCACCGTCCTGGCGCCCACCGGCCGCAGCCCCCAGAACACCCTCGGATGACGTCCACAGCTCCCATCGCCCCCATCCCTCCTGCAGCACCCCCGGGACATCTGCGGCACCCCCACAGCAACCTGTGGCACCCCACACCCGGCAGCACACCCCTGCCATCCCCCACAGCCCCTCCAATAGCCCCTCCAACACCTCTATCCCCCGCCATAGCACCTCCGTACCCCCCCAGGCCTCTGTCCAGCACCCCAGTCCCACACCCCCTTTCCAGGCCCCTGCACCCCCCACACCACCTAACAGCTCCCCCAAAGCTGCACTCCAGCCCCTCCAATCGCCCCAGTCCCCCCCATCGTCACCCCCCTATCTCCCTGCACCCCCTGGGCCACCCAGCTGCCCCAGAGCACATCCCCAGGCCCCAACCCCCCGTCTGTCCATAGCCCCCATCCCCCTATACGCACCCGAGTCCTCCAGAGCCCTCGAGCTCCCTTATCCCCCCCCCAATCCTTAGGCACCCCGATCCTCTGTGCTCCCCTCCCCACTTCCGTACCTCCCTATATCCCCCGGCCCCCATAAACCACCCCATACACCGCTGCCCCCTCCCTAGACCCTCAGCTCCCCCACAGCAGCCCCCCACTTTCCCGTATCCCCCAGCCCCCGACACCCTCATCGCGTCACCCCCGCGCCCGCCTCAGCAGCCTCCCCGCCCCCCCCCAGCGCCCCCTCCCTCCACATCCCCAAGCCCCCCTATGCCCCCCGTACCCTAAGACCCCCCATGGGCCCCAAACCCCCCCCCCCCCCCCCGGTCCCAGCCCGCTGCCGCTCACCCACCGATGGTGGTTTTGGAGCCGATGCAGCCCATGCTCCCGGGGGGGCCCCGGTGCGGGCACTACCGCCGGCTCCGCGCCGCCCGCATCGCCCCCCGGCCGCATGGGCGGCCCCGGGCAGCGCCCGCGCCCCGCCGGAGGGAGCTGCCGGGCCGGGCCGGGCCGGGCCGCGGTGCGGGAGCCCCGAGCGGTGCCTGCGCCGGGCCGGGGAGCAGCACGTCCAGAGACGTCACTGCTGGGGGAGGAAGAGGAGGGAGAGGGGGAGGGAGGAGGGAGGTGGGGAGGAAGAGGAGGAGGATGGGGAGAGGGAGGGAGGAGGGAGAGGGCGGGAGGAAGGCTGGGGAAGAGGAGGCAGAGGGGGACGAAGGCTGAGGAAGAGGACGGAAGGGGAGGATGGGGAGAGGGAGGCTGGGAGGAAGAGGAGGAAGGGGAGATGAGGAGAGAGAGGAGAAGGGGGATGAAGGCAGCCGGGGAGGATGGAGGAAGAGGGGGGCTGAAGGAAGAGGAAGAGGGGGATGGAGGAAGGGGGGGGGGGGAGGAGGATGGACGAAGGAAGAGGAGGGGGCTGAGGAGGAGGAGGAGGAGGAGAGGAAGGCCGGGCACCGCGGAGAGCGCCGTGCCAGCACCGCGGACAGCGCCGCCCCGCCCGGCCCCGGGGCGCCGCCGCCCCCGCGACCCCGGCCCTGGCCCCCCCCGGGGCCCCGTGCGAGCCCCAGGGGGGACAAGGGGCAGGGACCCTCCGGCAACACGGCACCCCTCAGACCCGGGCCTGCCCACGAAAGGGGGCTCTGGCCCTGCCTGCCCCCCCCGAGGGGCTGGTGGTGCCGGAGGGAGCACTCAGCCCCTGGCAGGGGCTGGGGGTCCCGGCAGGCTGGAGCTGGGTTTCGGGCAGGTGGGTGCAGGGTTTAGGACATCACATCTGACAGGAGATCCAGGCCAGCACTGATGCCAGGCTGAGGGGTGAACCTGCAGCTAAAGATGTCTGTTCATTCTGAAACCTACTGATGGCAATTAGTGCTGCAGTACCTTTTCCCTGGCACAGCGGGGCACAAGAGGGTGCTGCCAGGGTGCCAGCCTCCCTCTTGGCAAGCAGGGTACTGGAGCAGCCCAAGGGCCTCCCTCTTTACTCACTTGCTCCCAGACAGGGGGAGCTCCTGGCCAGTACCCCCCCACAGGCCCTGCTGGCCTTTCCTTGCCAACTGCTTCCCAGCATTAGTGCTGCCAGGGTTGCAGCTCAGACAGATCAGGCTCTAATCTGGGGAACAGCCTCCGGTTAATTATTCTGTACCCTCTGGGCCACGGCCAGCGTGACTCAGCAAGAGGCAGCCCAGCGCACCAAAGACCAGCCCCCCACCCTCGCCTCCCTCCCCAGCAGGGATACCCCCACCAGGGACCCCCAGCAGGGCTGGGGACAGCCCAGGCTCGCCCCATCTCCACCCCACCCGCAAGACAAGAAGGGCTCCCCCCTCCCCCCCCCAAGAGAGAAGGTTGTGGGGGGGAGCCCAGCTCATCTCTCCCACCTCCTGCCCCGAGACAGAGCCCAAGCAGACCACACAGGTCCTGCCACTTCTGTGCCCGCAGGAAGAGGAACGCTTGGGGACACTGGGGCTCTGCTCCGCAGCCAGGGTGCTGGCAGGGCTGCCCGCTCCACCACGGGACACCCTGTGCCAGGCAGAGCTCCAGGCAGATCCGACCCCCTTGCCCCCCTCCCAGCCCCGGGGTGGTGGGTACCTACCGTCTGCCTTGGGGTGCCGGGGGAGGCTGGCCCCTAGGCTGGCACCCCCACGCCAGCCCAGGCGCAAGGGACATGGGACGGGGGGCGGCAACAGCGGCACACGGGGCGTTATTTAGCAATGTTCTTTTATTTCCAGTTTTAAGGTGAAAAGATGCCTTTAAATCTTCAATTAAATACTCCATAAAGAAAAAAAAAAAAGCAAAAGAAAAATTATTTACAAATTCACGTGACCAGTAATTGAATCCTTGTTTTAATAATTACACGTGCGGCTCGTCACATCCGGCGCTCTATAAATACAGGGGACGCGGATGGGGGGCCGCCCCGTCGGTTGCCCAATTGTGGCCTTAAACATTTGGGAGGAGGATGGGGGCTTTGGGTGGGGAGGAGGGGACTCAGCCTGGCCCAGAGAGAAGGGGTCACCCCCCCTCCTCCCCGGCACCCTCCCCAGGTGTCAGAGCAGGAGCTGGGGGGGGGGAATGATTTATATTTAAAATAAAAAACCATAGGCAGGGGGGTCCAGGCAGTGACGGAGGAATAGAGAGAGGACAGGGGAGGGGGAGAAATCACGCTCCTGTCCCCAAACCAAATTTAATTCAGTTTATATATATATAATCTCTCTATATTTCAGTACGAAGTGGGGAGGAGGAAGAGGAGGGGGGAGAGGAGGGGAGAGATGTGTCCCCATCCTGTCCCCCTTCCCCATGACATGAGTCCAGGGGTGCTCTGCCCCACTCCCAGAGGCCCGCTGTGCCTGCGCTGGGAGGGGGGAGAGGAGGGGCCCCGAGGGGACCCACCGCGACAGCCGCCTCCGTCAGCATCTGTTTATTATCATTGTGACAAACTAGTACAGGCCTCGCAAACAGAACCGGGGCGGGGGGAGAAGGGAGAGGAAGAGAACTGAAAAGAGAGAGGGGGGCTGCGGGGGGCACAGCAGGTCCCTCGGCCCCGGCGTCAGCAAGTCCAGGGGGGCCGGGGGTGGGAGGGGATGGAGTCGCTCCCCTGGGTGCCTCACTCTCTCTCTCTCCCCCCTTCCTCCTCCTCCTCCTCACAGCTGCTCAGTTGTTGTCCGACTCATCCTCGGCTTCCCGGAGCCAGGTGAAAAAGGCTGTCACCGATTTGAGAGCCACCCCTTTGCCCTGCTGCTCGGCCGGGTCCTTGCTGGACTCCCACTTGTAGAAAGCCTCTTCCTTGATGACATCCTCATCGTAGAGGGCGTCAAAGAACATCCGCAGCAGGTCTGGGGGGGGGACAAAGGGAGACCCCTGCCATTCCCCAGCCACCAGCCACCCTGCTGGGGTGGGGACATGCCTGCCACCCCCCTCCTCAGCCCACCGTCCCGCGACACTCACTGGGAGGCTGGTCCAACTTCACCACCAAGGCTTGCAGGGCATAGAGTGCCTGGAGCTCCTTCTGCTCATCCCGTAGGTACTTCTGCAGCAGCTTGGCTTGGTTGCGGATGACCAGGGCGTCCACGCGGTAGGGGTTCTCGACTGCGGGAGACTGGGCGTGAGAGGGGGGGCGGCGTGGGGAGGGGACACCCCCCCCTCGCCTCCCCCTGGTACTCACAGACAATGGCCGAGTGGCACACAGACGTCATCAGGGCCCTGATAAACGTGTTGGACGAGACCTGCTGCTCGCTCAGGTTGGCCTGGAGGAGGGAGGGTAACGGAGCTGTGAGGTGGGGAGGGAGCCGGGAGGGAGCCCCCGGACCCGTGGGTGCTGCGCCCACACCCTCACCTCGATCCAGTCGTATATTCTTTGGTTGTTCGGGTTCTCCTTCAGCAGTTTGTCCATTTGCTTGCACAGCTCCTCCGAGGTCAGCTCCTTGCGGCTCGGCGTGTCCGAGCTATCCCCCATTGTGTACTCCAATTTCTGGGGGAGCAGACAGACAAGCTGTTAAAGGCAGCACGAGGGAACACCACGCTCCCAGCAGCAGGATCCCCCAGGGTCTCCCCACGGCCTGTCTCTGCCCCTCGCTGCCGCTGAGCTCCCACCTGCTCTGTGACAAATTTGTTGACATCCTGGTCCTCAGGCAGGAATTCCTTCCAGCTCAGGCCCCCGTCCCGCCACAGCTTGCCTGCGGTCTTCTGGCTCTGCAGGACAGACAGACAATCGGCATCAGCACCCCATGCCCTCCATCTCCAGGCAGGGGGATACTGCGGCTCGGCCATGCCACCCCCGTGGCCTGGTGGCAGAGGGGTTCAATCCCTCCATGCCAACTGCCCCCTAAGCAGGCTGCCGGTCCCCAAGGCAGCGGCCGGCAGCTACGCAAGCCCCGTGCACTTACCATGCCCTTGCACAACAAGCCCAGCACCTCGACCAGCAGCGTGGTGGCCTTCCCAATGGGCACCAGGGGCTTTGTTATCTCCCTGCGGGGCACAAGAGACCTGGTTGAGCTACCTGCCCCCAGGAGCCCCCCCCCGGACCCCGTGGCAGCACCGCAGAGGGGCACGGCCCTCACCTGAACAGCTCCTCCATGGGGATGCCTTCCTCTTGCAGGATGGGGGTGATGAGCTCGGCCAGGTACAGCCAGATGTGCGGGATATCGATCTCCATGTCTTCTGCGATCTCCAGGATCTCTCGCAGCCTGCAGGGCAGAGGGGGGCCGTTGGGATGCAGCAGCCCCCGTGCCCTCGGCTGGGAGGGACCTCGGGAGGTCTCTGTGATGAGCCCTGCTCAAGGCAGAGCCAAATCCAAAGCCGGGCAAATACCAGCTCAGGGTCAGGCTGCCCCGGCTCCTCACCCTTTGTAGTACTGCTCCTTGGAGAGCGTGCCCGCCTTCACCAGCTGGCACAGCAGGACTCCCATGTGCTCACGGGAGATGGTGCTCCTCTCCAGCGTGGACTCGATGCCATTCTGCACGAAGATGTAGAGCGAGGAGGGGCTGCCCAGCTCCTGCACGCACTGCAGGGCCTCCTGCAGGGAAAAGGGGGGGGGTCAGTACTGCCCCATGGCCAGCCCCAGCTCCCTTCTTCCTCATCCAGGCACCGCCGGCACCCTGCCCAACAGCGCTACCGCCCAGGGAGCCATATGGTGCTGTGCCTGGCCACCCCCTCCTCTCACCTTCATGTCATTGATGTGCAGGTATTCCTCTATGATCGCCTTGGATTTCTTCTCCAGCTCCTCTTCCGACAGCGCGGGCTTGGGGGACGCTGCAGGAGGTGCTGTCTCTTGCTTAACTGCAAGGAGAGAGCAAGGATCAGGCACCACCTGGGGCAGGCAGAGCCCCAGGCCGCAGCCAGACCCCCAGGACACCGCTCCTCCCCAGCTCACTGGTCTCTCGGCTCCTGTCCCGTTCCTCCGTCATGCTAGCAGCCTTGCGCACGGCCTCGGGGCCGCCCTGCTTCTCCCGTTCTCGGCTCCTGTCCTCTGTCTCTTTGCTGAAGCTCCGCTTGGTGAGGGCAGACCTGTTCCTGTCTGCCCGCTCCCCCCGGTCGGGACGCTCTTGGCGGTCGCTGCCCTTCTCCGAACGCGACTCCCGGTCCCCTCTGTCCCCAGCCTTCTCTGACCTGTCGCGGCTGGAGCTGCTCCTGCATGGGAGGAGGATGGACACAGCGTGAAGAGCCCATCGCCACCCTCCCTGACTCCAGACTGCAAAGCTCTGCGAGGCAAGGCTGTCCCACTCCAATCCCAGCCCCTTCCAGGGCCTCTTCTAGCACTTGACCACCCTCAGGGGAAAACACTTTTCCCTGTTTCTCCCCTGTTCCAACTCATGCCCTTTGCCTTTCGCTCTGTCCCTTGGGCATGGCTGAGCAGAGCCTGGCCCCATCCTGCCCACACCTTCGCCCTGCTGCAGACTGTGGTGAGATCCCCCTTTGTTTACCTCCTTCTCCTGAACAAACCCAGCTCCAATTCTCCTTGGGGACCTCGTGCTCCAGCCTCCACAGGACTCCCTCCAGCCCATCAATGTCCGTCTGGTCCCAGGACCCCCAGACCAGACCCAGCACCCAGGTGTGGTCCCCCAAGTACCAAACAGTGGGAAGAAAGCCCAGGGTGGGGTCAGCCTTCTTTGCCGCAAGGACTCGCCACTGACTCCAAGCCCCGCCAAGGCCCCATCCTGCCACAGGGGATTATTCCAGCCCAGATGCCATACGTTTGCCTACATATTGACCAACCACTGCCCGATTCGGGGGGTTCCTCCCTGGGCTGCAGACCAGCACGCCCACACGCCAAGGCAGGGCTGGCCCCTCACCTCTGCACCACGCGGCGGGACTCCAGGCTCTCGGCAGGCGTCGACTGCTGGAGCGCTGAGAAGCGGTTCAAGGTGCTCGTGGCTGGTCGCCCTGAATCAGATGCTGGGTGTGAAAAGAGGGGAGTCTCAGAGTTCGGCACCTCCCCGGTACAGGAACTGCCGGAGGAAGGATCCCTCCCTCCCGCCCCGTCCAACAGCACCCAGCCAGCCCCACACTGCCTACCTGAATCTGCAGGCTTCGCGCCAGACCCTCCGCTGCTGCCTTTGCCCCAGCTCAGCCGCCCGCCCGGCGCAAAGAGCTGGTTGTTGGAGTCAATGGATCCAGGCTGCAGGTGGAGAGACAGAGTCAGCTCTGAACCCCATACCAAGGCAGGATCTGGGCCAGGCAGCCAGCTCAGCTGCCCACACTGCACCCCCAGCCTCACCTTGGTGATCTTTGTTAGCCGGCTGGTGTCGATGGGCCGGTTGCCCTTGCTGATGGGCACCGTGTTCCAGCCATCGTCTGCGACCAGGCTCCCGCGCCCACCTGGGCACAAGGGGGACAGACATAAGGTGCAGCCCAGCCTCAAGCAGTGCCCAGCGGGAGCAACCCACCCCTGGCAGCCTCAGGTGCCCCCAAGCCTGGGCACTCACTGCTGGAGGATGGCCCGGGGGGTCCTCTCCTCTTGTCCTTCGACATGAGCTGCTGCACTTTGATGTGTTCCCGATGCTCCTCCATCTCTGCTTCCTTGTGGATCTGGTCAATGGTTTTGGGGCCCTGGTCTCCTCGCCGCGGCACCCAGCTATTCTGCAGAGGGCAGGTAAGGAGGGAAGAGGGCACTGAGCTGGCTGGAGGACGGAGGCAGAGACATTCCCCCTTCCCAGCCATCCCAACCTCAAAGCCTCAGGCCGGTCTCCCGCCTCGGCCATCACAGCTCCCCATGTGATGTGGCAGCTTTTGGCACAAAAGGGCTCAGTTTCTGGAGCCCCCCTGCATTAAACAGCCGCCGGTTACTGTGTGCCCACTACCACTACCATGCTAACCAAGGGCTGGGGGCTAGCATGGTGTCTCTGGGGCTGGCCACAGGTTACATACCCACCTCTCCCCTCCCAGGGATGCATGGACTACTGGCACTCAGAGGACACAGGCCAGCAGCTCCATGGGACCAAGCAGGGGACAGAGGACAGTCCCTGGGCAATAGCAGGCCATGTACTTTACCTGTCTGAGGTCAATCACATCCTGCAGCATGAAACGGATTCGGGATGACGTCTTCTTCTCTTTGATGATCTTCTCCATCTGATTGAAGTACTGGTCCATCCTGGGCTATAGAGGGACAGAGTCACGGTCACATTCCTCCCAAAGGCAAGGGCAGGGCAGGGCAAGGCAAGGCAGGGCAAGGCAAGGGGTACCTTGGCCTTCTCAAAGTCCAAGTCCTTGCCAATGGTGGTAAGCAGGCGACAAAGGCACTCAAGAGACTCCTCATCATGGTTTTTGAGCAGCTTCACCACGCAGTCATGCATGATGGCCTCCGTCAACATCTTCAGTTTGAAGAGCTCTCCGATGAACTTGATGTTGCCCAGGGATCGCCGGCGGGCCTTGTCCCGCGCCTCCTCCAGCTCGTCCTTCATGCGTGCCTTCTCCTCAGGCTGCAGGGAGGGCACAGCAGGGCAGCTCAGAGCCCAGAGCCGCCCCGAGGATGCCCACGCCAGCCCTCAGCCGCAGCCTCCCACCCCAACTCACAGCACTGGCATCGTCCATCTCCTTCTGCCGCTTCTCAAAGATTTCATCATCGTCCTTGTCCTTCTCAAACTCCTTCTGGCAGCGGTTGAGCAGCAGCTTGCGGAAGTTCACAGTCACCGTGGGCTTGTCTGTTGTGGGCACTTTGAGCTGAAGGGAAAGGTACAACCCAGGCAAGGAGCATGAGTCGTGTCTCCCCCAAAAGCTGGCCAGCTAAGGCCCAGGCACTGCTCAAACCAGGGAAAAGTCACCCTACACCCTCATGATGCCCTGCTAAGACTCTGGACTTGGTCCTCCATCCACACGCCCCAGTTTCTCCACCCCGCACAGAAGGACCTGCACTCTGCTGAGCTCAGCCAAGGCCCCCAAACAAATCAGTGCCAGCTTGGCGGGAGACCCCCCAGCTCCTGCTCACCCCCATAAGGCAACGGCACATGTTAGCATAGGCAACAGAGAAGTTTGGCTCCGAGATGGCCTTCTCGAAGACGAGGTCGATGACACCCTTGAGCCGCTCCTCCGTGTCGATGGACAACTCCATCACCTGCTTCATCAGCTGCTGGAACATCTGGGGCGTCAGCTTGTTGAGGATGCTGCGGACGCGGCGGAGCAGTTCCTGTGAGGACACCAGGGTCAGCGAGAGCCGGGCACGTCCCCCCCTGCACTCCCATAGCCCGCCTGCCCCAGCTCCCACCTGCGTCTTGATGTTCTCAGGATCCTCCTCCTCGGAGGCACGCTTGCTGCTGGGTTTCCAGGCCTTCTCGGCCTTGTTCAGCTTGACATCCTCATTGAGGGACACAGTGGCAATGATTTTGCGGGGCTCCTTCCTCTGGCTCTGCTGGGAGCGGCGGGGACCCAACCCTGAGGGCTGACACGGGGAGAAGAAACTCAGCTCTTTGCTCTGGGACCAGCCAAACTGGCTCCCGGGGTGTCCCCATCCGCCTGCTCAGATCCTCAGCTCCATCACGGACATCAGTGGCCCAGACACAGTGGCTCGAAGGCTTGATCATCACGGAGAGGCGGAGGGGGACAGCGTGGGTGAAGCAAGCAGATACTCACCAGGCCCCGGTTGCCCATGACAGGCCGGCCGAGGTTGGCGAAGGAGGGTGTGAAGTCAGGGCTGCAGTTCATGCCACTGAGGCGGATGGGGTCGAGCGCCCGCAGTGGGGTCTTGTTGGCCTGTGAAGGTACACAGGGCTGAGGATGCCCGGGGGCAGAGGAGCGGGACGGATCCATCCCCCAGCCTCAGCGCCGGGACAAAGAACTGGAAAGAAGGCCCCAAAGGTGCCCCCACACACTGACCCCAGGCTCAAGGCTCGTTGCAGATGCTGCAACAGGACCCCGAGCACAGCAGGTAAGTCCCTGCCCTGCCTTGACAAGGCACAAAGAGGAGCCACACCCCCACCTGGGCACCACCCACGCTCCCCCAATTTCCAGGGCCGCACCGACCTTGTCCAGCACCACATCCGTGATCTGGGGCAGCCCCTCGGGTTTCTGCATGCTGACAAAGATGAACTGGAAGCCCAGCAGGAACTCCCGGTCATATCGCTTCTTCTCCTCGGGGTTCAGTGGCTTCCATTGCTCTGCAGTGGGGGGCGAGAGGGAGACCCTGATGTGGCCTGTCCCGTATCCTCCATGCCGAGCTGCGGCAGGTCCAGGCCCACCCAGGGACCAGCAAGGTGGCATGTAGACAACTACAGAGCTGCCCCAGCCTGGTACGCCATAAGCACGATGCTGCTCACTTAGACAGAAAGCCTGATGCCACCAGCTCCCTGCCTGCTGCCAGGACCCTCGCGATGGGGCCTCTGTCTCCTACCCTGTGCCAGGCTTCGGGACAAGATGGGAGGAGAGCGTGAGGTTTAGGACAGCTAGACCATGCCACCCCCACCCTCCCCACTGCTGGGTCCAGAGGTGGTGGCTCCAAGTGGAGGCCTGGGCCAAGGCACTTGCTCACCTTCCTTGTAGCGGTACTTCTGGTCAGCAGCCTTGCCCTTCTCCGGGGCCAGCTTGTCCTCCTTCTCCTCCCACGTCTCCTCCGACTCTTCCTGTGGTCGGGCAGGGGCTGCGTCCTCTGCTTCGCGGGCAGGGGCGGATGCGGGGGGCTTGTTCTCCGCCTCCGAGGCACTGTCGCTGATCTGAGACTGCATCGGGAGGGACAGGGACAGCGGTCACCCCAGGAGCCTGGTCCTGCACCCTCCACCCCGCACCCAGGCGTCCGCCCCACCTCAGATCCTCATTACCATCACAGAGCATCAGTGGCCCAGACACGATGGCACAAAGCAGAGTTCATCACAGGAGGAGACAGGACACAGGGTGACCCCCAGACACCCCTGGGACACTCACCTCTTTAAAGGCATCCAGCAAATCGCCTACTGCCTCCTTCTTGTTCAGCTCCTTCATCCTTCGCTTCTTCTTTGGCACCGACACGGCGACTGGGAGGAGAGGCAGGGGGGTGAAGGACAGGAACCCTCCCAGTTCCCCGCGTACCCTGACACCAGCTCGGGGGTCACCAGCAAGGCCCCAGTAACACCAGGCAAGCTTCAGGACGGGGCCATGGGGAGCCATGGGGACGTAGTGCTGCCACCCCAGCACAGCCCCTGTCCCCAAACACACCGTGTACCCACCTGGGCTTCTGCAGCCCTGCGGATCCTACACACAGCCCCCCGAGGCACGCCGCTCCCTAAGCGAGCACCCCAGAAAACACCCTGTACAGACGCACCTCACACCTCTTCCCCACCCAGCCGCTGCACCCCGATTTACCCTTTGCCTCTCCGAAGCACCCCATCCACACCTCTTCTCTAGCGCAGCGCTCCCCATCCTCCTCAGGGGATCCCTGCAGACGCCCACACCCCTCTGCAGGGCAGCCCTTATGGGGACACCCCTGTACACACCCCTGCGCCCATATACTCTCCCCTCCCTGGCACCCCTATACACCACCCCATACGGAGGTGCTCCCCAGCAGCACATCTGCCCGCAGGTCACCCTCCTATAGCCCCCTGTATCCCTGCATAGGGTGCTCTGTATGAACACGTCCTGTGTACCCTTCTCCTCCATCCTCCCCCAGTACCCCTATGTAACCCCACGCTCCTGTGCAGGGTGCTTAAAAAAAAAAAAAAAAACAAACACCAAACCAAAACCCCTATCTTCACCCCAGCACATCCTCAGGGCACCCCACTTTCCCCAGGCACCCATATGTACTTGCATACCCCTACGCAGGGTGCCCCACACAGCTACAGCTCCGCAACTCCCCTGCCACCCCTCCACTTGCTGCACCCCCCCGTGCCCCCGGACGGCTGGGGACAGCCCTCAGCTACAACCCCAACGTAGCCGCCCCACACCCCCGCATAAGGCATCACATAAAACACGCTTCCCTCATGGCACCCCATGACCCAGGGCACCCCACACATACACCCCTCTATACCCACCCATACTCCTGTATATGGATGCATTCCCCACACATCTCCCCCCATCTCGCCATCCACAGGCACCTTGTGTCCCCCCCAGCACACCACACCCACGCGTCCTGGGTCACGTAACCCCGTCCCCCTCTCCGATACCCTCCCTGTACCCCATGCCTAGCACTGCACCTGGGTGATGCCCCCCCCCCCATCACCCATCCTGGGGCACCCTGTGGCCCCACGCGCCCCAGCCCAGCATCCCCAACCTTGTGTGGTCGCCTCCGACGTCTGCGAAGGGGCAGGGACCGGGCTTGAGCTCCGCTCCTGGGCCTCACCAGGGCCTTCGCTCTCCTCCTCCTCCTCCTCCGCCGGGGGGGAGGCAGGGGTGCCGGGCTGGGCCGGCTCCTTGGGTTCCGAGATGGGGCTGACATCCGACTCGGGCTGCTCCTCGCTCGGCTCCGCTTTGCCAGTGCCCTCCACCCCGTTGGGCAGGGGCAGCTCTTCGGGCTGGGCGATGGGGGAGTCCAGGGTGGGCGTGGGCACCGGTGTGGGCACCGGCACCGGCTGGCACACGGGCGCCTCGGGGACCGGCTCAGGGGCCTCCTCTAAGACCCCGTTGGCCTCAGTGGCGGGCTCGGGGTAGGGCTCTTCCCGGGGCGGCGGGGGGCTGGGGGAGGCGGGTTTGGCGGGTGCTTCGGGAGCCTGCGGTACAACAGGCGGCGGCGACGGCGCGGCCGGCACCGGGGGCACGGCTGGCATCGGGGGGACAACGGGCACCGGCGGGGCCTCGGGGGGCACAGGCGCCTGCGGGGCGGGCTCCGGGAGGGGAACGGCGACCTCCTCCTCCTCCTCCACGGCCACGGTGTCCATGTCGGGCGCGGGCACGAGGGGCAGCTCCACAGGCCCTGGCACTGTAGTGATGGCGCTAAACGTCTTGTGGGGGTCGGGCGGCGCCTCGCCCAGCTCCGCTTTAGTGTCCGCGTCCACGGGGGGCTCCATTGGCACCAGCGTCACGGCCGAGAGCACCACGGGCTCCACCTCGGGGATGAGGGGAGGGGGAGGCGACGGGGATGCCGACTTGCTGGGCTCCAGGGAGACGGGCTTGCTCACCACCAGCGCGGGCTTCGGGCGGTCATCTGCAAGGTGGGTGACGTTAGTGGGGGGCTCTCCGATCTCCTGCTCACCCCGCATCACCCCGAGATCCCTCCATCTGCAGGAGGGGTAGGGACAGATGTGCCAACCCACATCACAAAAGGGTGATGGGGACAACGGGGGTCCTCCAGTGCCCAGGGGACAGCTGGGGTGAGCAGACATCCCCCATAAACTCTCCCGGACCCAACATGGGGACACCAGTCCCCAGGTATGTAGGGAACACGTCTGACCCCACAAGCCCCAAGTGAACTGAGGAATGGTGGGGCTGGCATCTCACACCCCACGGTGCCAACAACAAGGAGCCTGGCAGCAGCCGTGCCAGTTGGCACACCCCGGTGCGGGCACTTACCTGGCCGGACAATAACTGCTACATGGGGGGTCTCTCCGTTGGCCTGGGGCTCCAAACCGCTTCCAGCCTGGGGGGGGCAAAGAGGGAGTTCGGCAGGGCCCCATGCACATCCCACTGCCCCAGTCAGGGAGTCAGGGGGTCCCCTTACCTGCGGAGGGGTGGGGGTGGATGAGGTCCTTCCTCCGGACATAATTTCTTCAGTGATGTCTTTGCCGCCTTGGTTGGGGTCTCGTATCCGGATCTGTCCGTGGGTCAGGGCAGAGAGGGGGAAGCTGTCAGTGGGGTGGGGAACACAGCACACGGGCCACCACCTTTCCCTGGCCCCGACACCCCCAGGACACCCCCTTCTCCGAGGGGAGAGGCGAGAGGCTCATTCAGCACTGTGCCTGCCCTGGCCACGCACAGCTTGGGGAGGGACGAGTGCCACCTCCCCTCCCCACAGGTGACAGTGCCCCACAGACACCAGCCTGTCCCAATGCCCGGCAGGCAGGGACAGCGTGGGGCAGGGTGAGCCTAGCAAGCCATCGTGCCAGGCAGCCGGAGCCAGCGCCATGTCCCCAGGCCAGTGCCCATCTCCAGGGGTCGGGGGATCCCAAGGCATAGGGGCTGCAGGGACTCCCCCTGCCTGGGGGACAGCACAGGGGACCGGCCTCAGCATGCAAAAGTCACAGTGAGCTCCGTGCCACCCCAGGCACAGCCCATACGCCCGCAGCCTCACCGGCCCTGTGCCTGCTGTGGGTGCAGCAGGAGCCACAGGGCACCCTGCTGGGGGCAAGTGGGGGGACACACGTGGGTCCAGGCCTCTGGTGGGGGGCACAATGCAGCCAGGGGTCTTATTCTCCCCACCCCCAAACATGACCTGCTCCCAGGGCAGCAAGAGCAGAGCCCGAGGGGCACTGAGGCCCCTCTGCTGAGGAAATGCCAGCATCCCCCCTTCCCAGCCTGGCAGCACCCCCTACCCCCCAGCACAGGGCCATGCCGGCAGCCGCCCGGCTCCCCACTATAAATAGGCCCCACGCGAGGCCTCCAAGCGCCGGCATCTCCGGGAGCAGACAGCAGTTGGCAGCCGCGGCACCCCCGCCCCCCCAGGAGCCATGACTCAGCACAACGCTGCCCGCCGGGACGGCCAAGGTCGCCGGCACCACCGCGCACCCCGGTCCCCTCGCTGAGCCCCCTAGCCTGGGGGGGAGGGGGGCACGGTCCCACGCCGCCCCCCTTCCCCGGCATGCTACACCACATCCCATCCCGCACACCGTGGGCGCCAGGGGCTGGCACGGTCCCCTCCCGGCAAGGCCCCCCATGCCTGGAAGCAGATAGCTCCTTACCGTCTTGCGCTCTCGTTTTGGGGGGATCGGCGGCTGCTGGCTCACAATGACCTGAGCGGTGGGGACCCCTGCCGGGAACTGCTGCACCCCCTGTGCCGGGTAATAAGCACCCGCTGCAGGAGAGGAGAGAGCGTCAGACCGGCCAACCCAGATCCTTCAAGCCTGTCCTGGGGAACCCCCGATCCCCCCAACACAGGGGTCTGTCAGGAGCCTGGGGAGCCCGTGCCGCTCTGCAGCGAACCCCCATCACATCCGGCCTAGATCGTCCCAACCCGCCTGACAGGCCTGACCGAATTCCTTCCCTGTGAAGCACAGCGTCCCAGCATCGTCCCCACGCCCAGCCGGGCCCCGCGGGCGCCCGCCGTGCCCACCGGCTCCACGCTACCGACGGCCCTGCCGGGACGCTCGGCCATGCTGGGTACACGCGTCCCGGCTCCGCGGATGGCTGCCTTCCTGCCGGCGCCCTTATCTCCCCGGGGCCAGCACCAGCCCGAGGGCGGCACCAGGCAGCCCCGTCCGCGCCCTCCATTCACACCCAGGCCGAGGGGCTCGGGCTCCCCGCATAGCCCAAGCCCCTGCCGAGCCCAGCCCGGAGGACGGAGCCGTGCTGGGGGCCGGAGGCAGAGCTGGACCCCATCCAGGGCTGGCACAGCCCCCAAGACATGCTCCGCTCCTCCCAGGGCATCCGTGAGCATCACCCCCAGAGCAGTGCCATGGGGATGGGGGGGGGGAACAGGCACAGCTGGGCTCTGGCCCCCTCCAGCTCCAGTGCCTTCCCCGCTGCGCTGAGCCTGGAACTTGCCCAAGGTGCTCTGGGGACTGCCCCGTCCCTGAGCCAGGGACCCCTCCCTCTGCCCCGGGGGACACAGGGGCACCGGACAGGCCTCGCACCCTGGGATGGGCCAGGTGCAGGGGGAGGGAGGCCCCGAGCTGCCCAGCCCTGGGGACCAGAAGGGCCAGCCCGTCTCGCCCGTCGAGGGGCACACCATGCCAGGTCACCCACCCAGTCTTGTGGGCAAGGGGCATGCTGCTGCCAGCTCCCCTGGGAACAGCCGCACCCCCAAAGCAGAGGCGGGGGGCAAACCCATCCCGGGACCCCGCAGAGACACCCAGGGGATGCCCCAGCGCCAGGCACAAAGGAGTGGCTGTGCCCTGGCCCGAGCACGGGAGCCGGCCGCTGCTGGGGGGCACCTCCCTCCTCCGAGGGGCCAGCTGGGCCCCAGGACAAGAGGGAGGGAGGACGGGCACGTACCTGGCTCAGGAGAAGCCCATCTCTGCCCCGGTTATGCTTTGCTGCCGTGCCGGGGCCGGGCCGGAGGCCTCGGCTCACATTTCTGTGTCTGCCGGGCCTCCCGGGACCGACCAAGCCTAAATATAGTCACAGCCCGGGTGGCCACATGTGAGCGGGGGGAAGAAGGGGGGGCTGCTTACACCGCCACTCCCCAGCGCCAGGAGCAGCCCCGGCACGGAGCAGCCCCAGCACCCCAGGCTTGGCTTCTTGGGGAGGGGGGAGCTGAGGTGGAGTCAGCAAGCACAAAACTGCTCACCACCTTGACGGTCAGCGAGGGGGAGCAGGGGATAAAGTCTGCCCCGGCCCTCCGCCAGGAGAGTTAAACATTAAACGGCCCCGATTTGGAAAAGGGCGGGGGTGGATGGACCGGTGGGACACGATGCACAGCTGTCAGTGCTGCTGGGAGACGGGCAACACCCCCTGCCCCCCAGAACAGCCTGTAATGGAGTCACAGAGATGGCCCCAGCGAGCTGGCAAAGGCAGAGGGGTCTGTCCTCAGCTCCTGAGCACAGGGGGTTGCAGGGAGGCCTGAAGCAGGGGAGCAAAAAAAGAGGGGGGTGCAGGGGCTGGAAGAGCACCAGGGAGAAGAGCAACCCCCCCATCCGTACCGTAAGTCCCGAACTCTGTGGGGCTGGCTCCAGGGTAAAAACTAGGGGCGCCGGGCTGGACCGGGTACTGTTGGGTTGGGACGACGTACGTGGAGCGACCCTGCAGCAGGGGAGAAGGAGAAAGGTTCAGTTACCTCCCCTGCAGGGCACAGACATACCCCCAAACCACTGACGTACCCCCAAACCTGCCTGTGAACCAGCTGGGTGCCAGGGCAGGGAGCAGGACGCAGGCAAAGTGGGCACCAGGCACCCTGGGGGGCTGCCACGGAGGGGGACCAGCACTACCTGCTGCCTCTCTACAGAGCCGGGCAACACCCCGCTCAAATCAGTGGGTGCTCAGAGGGGACCCCTTCCGCCCTCCAAAAACAGACCTGGGCTTCAACCCCGGGCAACACAGCCCACCAGTGCCCACCCCAGCCCCCTCCCGCAGAGCCCGGGGCACGGCCCTCACCTGTCCGGGAATGTAATAGGCTCCTTGGGAAGGTGTGTAGGATATCTGGGAGGGTATCATCATCACCTGGGAAGCGGCTGGATACACATGGGCAGGGGGGCCGGGCCGGGCCGTCGTGTTACTCTGCACGCGGGACGCGCTGGCGGGAGGCTGCGCCCTGTTCTGGTAGAAATGCTTGGGGAGAGATGGGGCACGGCGTCAGGTGGGGCACCAGCACCCACACCCGGCACCGATGCACACAGGGGGAGACCCCCCCCCCCGCTGGGATGCAGTCCCCCCCCCAGCCCCTGCGCTCCCCCCCGGCACCGTCCTGTCCCCACGCACCTGCGGGGCCGCCTGGGTCCACTCGACCCAGCTCATGCCCGGCACGGCCCCCTCCCAGCCCGACGGGGGTTGGCAGCTCCAGCGCCCGGAGCCGGCCACGGCCGCACGCAGCTCGGCGGCGGCGGGTCCCGGCGTGCTTCACACCGGTTCCCGGAGCTCGCATTGAATGCTGGGACCTGTAGTCCCGCCGTGCCGGA
This sequence comes from Mycteria americana, assembly GCF_035582795.1. Taxonomy (NCBI): domain Eukaryota; kingdom Metazoa; phylum Chordata; class Aves; order Ciconiiformes; family Ciconiidae; genus Mycteria; species Mycteria americana. Next base: position 11,401,304 of record NC_134371.1, read on the forward strand.
GCTGGACAGCCAGGGTGTGCGGAGCCGGCTATTCCCCCCTGAACCATGCCGTTCATCCCAACCCGGCTTCTTTGCCGGGCAGGAGCATCCCCGGGAGCAGCAGCTCAAGCCCAGCAGCGAGTGGGCAAGGAAGGGTCCGCACACGCACCCCGGGGCAAGGAGAAAGCATTACCTGAAGAGACCTGAATCCTCCCTGTTAGCAAGCGCACGCATACAGAGGGAAAAGGGGAAAGAGAGAGACAGGAGTTACCCGCATTGGGACAGGGCTTGGACGCAGGGTGGCTGGCAGAGGAGAGGACAGGAGGCTGGGGAGCCCTTTGCCTGGTGCCCACATCCCAAATCCACTGGGGTCCCCTGTAGGGACTCCCCAAGGGGTAGGGAAGAGTTTGAGGGGCTCCCAGCCAGCATAGCCAAGGACGTCACCAGATCTGTCCCCAGCAGCTCCTCCGCACAAGAGGGCTGATGGAGATCCAGAGCCTTGCACGGCACCGCAGGGCCCTGGGAGACCCCCACAAAGCGGGGAGGAAGAGGAAGACGAGGATGAGGAAGGGCACAGGCAGAAGCAGCAGCCTGGGCCAGGGTTAGCACAGGCACAGCCACATGCTGCAGGCTTCATGCAAGGAGGAAATTGGGGAGACACTGCAGGGAAACCCCCCCAAAGTCAAGCGGGTGTCCCCCACTTTCCCCAGACCAACCCGTCCCCCAGCTCTGGGGTCCCCACATGCTCCCTGGCCCCTTCACGCCCAGGGTGGGTGTTTCTGTGCAGTGTCAGGGCAGGGTGCTCAGCATGCGGGGTGGGGGAAGCGGGTTAGTACCTGCTGGTGAATAGCCCGAGGCCCTGCTGGAAACTGAGAGAGGAGGAGAGGAAGGTTTGGGGCAGGGGAGGAAGGAGAGAAGAGCAGTCATCACTTGGTGGGCACCCCCGGCCGGAGGCGTCTGCCCTCCCACCCCAGGGCCAGGAGGTCCCGAGGCAGTGGTTGTGGTCCGGATTGCGGGTGCGCTCCCCCTCACAGGCGCACACCAGCCCCGAGGGGCACCACGGGGCTCCTCGCACCCCTGGGCACTGCGGCGGTGGGGGCTACTCGGCCAGGAGGCAGAAAGCTGCTGGATCCCCCCCATCACCCCCTCCAACCCAGGGCAAAGCCCTTACCTGGCGCGGCTGAGAAGGCGTATTCATTTGTGAGGTCGGTGCCGGGTTAAAAACCACAGGTGCCGTCTGACCGGGTGGGAATGTCGGCTGGAGGGAGGCAGGGAGGGAAGGAGATGGCACCACTGCCCCCGGCACAAACTGGGGAGGCAAAGCTGGGTCCCCCCCACCCTGAAGGGGCCGGTTACCTGCGGCAGTCCAGGAGACGGGGCAGGGTGCGGGGCTGTCGGGGCTCCTCCTGTGGGCTGTGGAGCTTTGTTCATTTCATGGGGTTGTGCATAAGGATCCCCTCGCTATCTACGGGGACAGGGACAGCAGGCGTAAGCCGGAGACAGGCAGCACCCCGGGCATCTGTCTCTTGTTCACGTCAGCCCCAAAAATGGGGCCTCTCCAGCCCCTGACACCAGCCATGCCCCACGGACAGCATCACGCCAGGGCACAGACCCCCAGCCACCCCCTCCTACCCCACTGGGGCACAGGGAGAGGGTGAGCACCACCAGGCTGCCCAACCCAGGCAGGTCCCCGCGCCCTGCGGAGCAAAGCCCCCCATCGTGCCCCTAAACCCAGCTGTGCCCGCCGGCAGGACTGACCCCCCCCGAGGTGACCCCGCAGAGCCCGGCCGGGTGCCCCACACAAGCAGGCACCGGTGCCCGTGACCTGTCGCCGGCACCCAGGCCACCACCAGCTCCGGGGGGCTGGGTGGGCCGGCGGCACCCCGGCGTCAGCCGTGCCCGGCTCCACCCCGGCTGACCTACTAAGCGCTTCCCCCGGCCGGCCAAACCTGTTCCTGCCGGTGGCAGGTCCCCGGCGTACGCCACAAACGCCTACCGGGGAGGGCAGGGAGCAGCTCCCGCGTCCCCCCGCGTCCCCGACGCTCCTGCCCGCTGCCCTGCCCAGGGGAGCCCGCAGCCCCCCGCCACCGCCGGCACCCAGGCGGCCCGGGCACCCTCCCGCCTGTCCCGGGAGGGACTTGGCAGCCGGTGCTGCTCTCCCCACCCCAGTGCAAAGGCCGACGAGGCAGGAAGGAGAGGTGGTGCCCCCCAACCCGCACCCTACCGGGGATCCCCCGCACCCCGTGGCACCCGGCGAGCCCGCTGCCGGCCGGGGCACCCGAGGGAGCAGCCGCGGTGCCTCCTGTAACCTGACGCCCGGCCGCGTCAGCGCTGCCGGCCCCGCCGGCCCCCAGCCCCGCTGCCGGGCACTGCCAGGCACGTCCCGTCCCACCGACGCCAGGCCACGCCAGCACCCCCGGGCCACGGGGTGCCCCGACCCCCCCAGGGCTGTACCCTAGCATGGGGCGGGGGGGTGGGTGGCACCCCATCACGGGGGTCCCCCAGTTGCAAGCCCAGTGGAGATGGGTCCTGCTGGGGTTTCAGGAGGTGGCAGGGGCTGGGCTGCACCCCCCCGTGCTCCCCTCGGCCCCTACTCACCGGGGCCGCCCGGCATGCCTGCCCTGCCCAGCCCCGGGATGCGGCAGCCTGGGCCACCTTAGGTTGGCCTTGGCACCAGTCACCCCAAAAAAGAGGGGGGGGGGGGGTGTCACACGGGAGAGGGGACGCCCGGAGACAGCCCCGGGACGGGCAGACCCGGCTTCCCCGGCCCCCCACCGCCGGCACAACCGGGAGCGAGCAGGATACTCACCCCCCCGCGGGAAAAACCTGGGCCGGCTGAGCGGGCCTGCAGAGACCGTTCATCCGACTGACTTGGAGAGAGGAGGGAGGGGGGAGAGAGAGATCAGCCCGGGCCCCGCCGGGGGGGAGCCCGCCCCGGGCCCCGCACTGCTCCCCCTCCCCGCCCCGGCCGGCCCAGCGGTGCCCGGGGCGAGGCAGGTCCCGTCCCGGGGTGGGGGAAGAGGAACCGCCGGGGGGTTTTGCAACAGGAGGAGCCGCCGTGGCCGCTGCCTCCCCCGCGCCGGGAGAGGCCGGAGCCCGCGGCCTGCGCCGGGCCCGCAGCCGGGGCGGGGGGGTCCCTGCCCGAGGCCTGGGCAGCCAGGCCCCGTCCGAGCGGGGGGACCGGAGGGTGGAAGGCAGGGCTCCGCGGCGGCGGGGGCTGACTCGCCGGGCGCCCGGGGGAAGGACAAGGCGGGGGAGCGGGGGGGGGGGGGGGGGGAACGGGGGCGGGGGGTGCCCCCGGCGGCGGGGCCGGGCCGGGCCAGGCCAGGCCGCGGCGCCGGCCCGGGAGCAGCCGGCCCCACCAGGCCCGAGCCCGGCCTCGCCCCCAGGCCGAGGCGGCGGCCCGGCCGGCTGCCGCTGCCGGCTCCGTCCCGGGGCGGCGGGCAGGCCCGAGGCGCCGGCACCATCTTGGCGGCGGGAGGGGGACGTTGGGGGAGGCCGCGGGGGGGCCGAGGCGGCGGGGCGCGGCGCGGGGCCCGGTGCGGCATCCGGCGGCCCCGCTCCCCCCCGCGGCGGCGGCGGCCTCTGCCAAGGACACGTGTCACTGCCGGCCGCCGCCATGGCCCGCGGCCCCGCCGGCACCGGCAGCGGCACGGGCGGGCGCGGCGGGGCGGGGGCGGACGGGCACGCACCACGTGCGGCGGCGGGCCTAGGCGGGCGCGGCGGCGGGAGCACGTGCGCGGCGGCGGGGCGCACCGGCCGGCACGTGGGCGCGGAGCGGCGGCGCGCGGGACCACCGGGGCGGCGGGGCCGGGCCGGGCCCGGCGGGGAGCGGAGCGGGACGGGACGGGACGGGGCAGGGCAGGGCAGGGGGGCGGCGGCGGCGGCGGGGCGGCGCCCACGTGGTGGCGGCGGCGGTGGCGGCGGCGCGGCGGGGCCCGGCGGCGCGAGGCCCGGGGCGGCGGCGCGCGGCCCGGTACCGGTACCCCCTCCCCCCACCCCCACCCGCCCCCCCGCGGCGCGCGCCCGCCCCGCCCCCGCCCGTTACCTTCAGTCTCCTTCAGCGCGCGCGGCCCGACGCAGCCGCAGCGCAGCGCAGCACGACCATTTCCGGAGCCGCGCCGCGCGCAGGGGCGGGGCCGGGCGCCGCCGCGGGGGAGGGGCGCGCGGGGGCGGGGCGCCGCCCTCCGCGCCTGAAGCCGCTCTGGTCGCCGCCCGCGGCACGTGACGCCGGCGCCTCGCCCCTGCCGCCGCTGTCACGTGGCGGGGAGGGGTCTCCGCTCGCCCCGGCGGAGGGGTGGGGCGGGGAACGCTCCCTCCCCCCCCCGCGCCGCGCCACGCCTCCCGGATGGCCACGCCCACCGCTTCGGCACTTCCCCGCACGCCACGTGCTCCCCGCCGCACCCGGCACCGGCACCGGCCCCGGCCCCGGCCCCGGCCCCGGCCCCGGCCCCGGCCCCAGCCCCGCCCGGGACCCGGCGTCGCCCCGCCCGCACCCGCCGCCATCGGCACCTGCTCGCACCCGGGACTGGCACCCCTCCGGCACGCACCCCCCTCCAGCGCCCAGCAGCACCCAGAGCCCTCCCAGCACCTCGCACCCACGCGGGACCTGGCCCCCACCCCACAGGACACGGCACCCCTTGGGACTCAGCACCCCACACCCTTCCCAACCTCCCAGGACCCAGCCTCCATCCAGCACCCCGCACCTGGGCACGGCCCCTGCACCCACCCAGCCGTAGCGCCCCGCACCCATCCAGACACGGCCTCCCACGGACACCCAGGCGGGGCGGGGCGGGGCGCGGCGCGGCGCGGCCCCTGCCCGTTTTGGAAACAGGACAGGGTTTTCCTCTCTTCCCTGAAAACACTTCCCCCATAGCCTCCACCCCGCCCCAAGACCGATTTTAACCCCGATGCCAGCTCCGCAGCAGCACCAAACGCCAGCAGAGCCCAGCACACCCCGGGGGGGGGGGGGGGGGGGGGGTTGGCAGCTGAAGCCGGGGAGTCACCACCCGAGGCCCCCCAGGAGAGCAGTCCCAGGCGGGGACATGCAGCCCTGGGCTGAGGTGTGAGCCGGTGCAGCAGGGAGGGGAGTTGCAACACTGCCAGCATGCCCTGCCGCACTCGGGGTGCCACGGGGACACGCCGGGGAGGAGCGGGAGCACGCATGGCACCCCACAACTTTGTGTTCAGCCCCTGCTTCTTGGGGTCTGCACTGTGCCCAGCCCCCACGGGCAGCAGGTACCCTCACGGGGATCAGAGCCCACCCCAGCACAAGGAAGGTACAGCAGCACTAGAGTCTCCGCATAGTTTATTTCCTTGACTCAGTAACAAAAACAAACAAACAAACTAGGTTTTTTCCCCTCCCCTCCCAAACCCCCTACCCCCCCCACCCCTAGCCCTCCCCAGGCTCAAACGTCGTAGTTGGGGTTCTTGCGTAAGATAACAAATCCCTCCAGGATGGGCGTCACGGGCACGTGCTCCTCTGTGGCCAGCTCTGCCCGCTCCCCGTGTGCCAGCAGCACCGGCGTTGTGTGAGTCTGGAAGCCGGTGATGGTTTTGGGCTTGCCTGCCTGGCCCACCACATCCACAGCCTGCGAGAGAAGAGCGAGGTAAATGCCAGGACACACAGGGATGCCGGAGCACCCCCTCCCCAGCTCTGGCTGCCCCTTACCTGTCCTACGCGAACCGACACGGGCAGAGGTCGCAGCTCTTCGTCAAAGGTGACCAGCATGCGGGGCTGCATGGCAGCAACGAGGCCGTAGAGAACGTAGTGGGACTTGCCCAGGATAACTGGAGGGGAGACAGAAGTAAAGGGGCTGAGCAATGCCCACCCCAAGGGGCAGAGGGGTTCCAGGGGGGCCAAGCCCACAGTACTCACTGTTGCGCACGTCCAGGAAGGACACAAGGACAGTCAGCAGCCCGGCCACAGCCACCTGGCTCATGAGCTGGCGATCGCTGTGGTACGGGCACAGGGTGAGCGTCCCCTTGCCCAGGTGGGTCAGGCCCTGGTGTGGCAGAGAAAGCATGTGAGAGAGCGGTGGGGTAACGCCTGGGACCCCCAGCCCTGCCCGGCAGGAGGGTGACACCCCCAGGACACCACCTCCCCTCCCACACCCAGGGCAGGGACCCCAACCTGCCCCTTCCCCGCCACGAGTGGCGAGCGCAGGATCGTCACCTGGGCTAACCGCACCATGAAGAGGTTGTTGGGGTCCTTGGCATGGTACTGGGCGAGCTGCCGCAGCATCGCTGCCAGCCGGGCGTTGTTGGTACCTGGGGAAGAGGGGGTGCAGACAGAGAACAGGGTACACAGCTCACGTCTCCCACCTTCCCCCCACACGAGCCCCAAACTGGGCTGTCCCCCAGGCTTACCGCTGCCCACCATGCCCATGGCAAAGATGGAGTTGTACGAGACCTCGGGGTCAGCGTCATGGGAGAACTTGCTGAGGGTGTCGAGGATGTTGAGCCGGGGGTTGGAGACCGAGATAAGTGCCAGGGCCAGGGGCACAGCACGGCGGAGGGTGGGCTCCCCATACCGCAGCTGCACGGAGGGGAGGTGGGCGTTACACCCAGCTTACCAAGGGCAGCGAGGTCTACAGAGATGTGAGGCAAGACCCAGTCTCTATTCCCAGGTCCCTTCCCGCCTCTGTGCTGTCCCCCTGGTGTCACTCACCAGGTGGCCAAACGTGCGCAGGGCCATCTCAGCACCAATCTCCTCTCCCATGGCAATGAGCGCGATCCCCAACACCGCTACGCCCTGTGGGGACACAGGCACTGAGCGCCAAGCAGGGAGCACCCAGCCCAAGACCCAAGTTCTCACAGCCCCTGCACCCACCCTGAGCCCAGGGGCACAGGGAGAGCAGGGGGTGCTGCTGGGGGCTGTTTGCCTCCAGCTCTGATCCCACAAGGGCCTTAGGGACCTCCCCCAAAGCCAGTTCCTGCCCCAGGGACACAGGTCCCAGCCCACACTTCCCCACCTGGTGAGCCCCCATGTCAGCTGAGCTCTCTTTCTTCTCCTTCTCTTTCTTGTCCTTTTTGTCCTTGTCCTCCTCTTTCTCCTTGGAGTCAAAGTGCTCACTGCAGATGTGCAGGAGCTGTTGCACCTTCAGGACATTTCCTGAGCCTGGGGGGAGAGCGGAGGGCCAGGATCAGCAGGATCAGCAGGCGGAGGGCCCAGGACCCACTCCTGCCTCCCTCACCTCAATCAGCCCAACTCACCTGCATAGGCGCAGATGTCCACCAGCGTGTTAGCGAAGCTGCGGAATGGCTCTGACACCACCTCCAGTGCTGCCAAGATGGCCTCAATCGCCTCTCCCTTCCCTGCCAAGGAAGGCGCAGTGGTTAGACGACAGCGGTGGAGGGATGCTCCCACCCCGTCCCCCAACCCACGAGCCACTGGCACTGCCCAGCCTTACCCAAGTGGTTCAAGCCCAGGCCGAGCGGCAGCCACCGGGCATACGTGTCCTTCAGCTCCGTCTCCGATTTCTCCATGATGGTCTGGAGAATGGTTGAGGTGACGTCCCCATTGCAGGAGCCCACCGATATCATCCCACAGGCCAGGGCAGTCACGCCAGCCACCTGGTGAAGGAGGGAAGGAGAGATGTTGTACATGGGGACAGCACAGAGTAAGCCGGCCCATAGCTCGGGGCCAGGCCTGCACAGTCTGATGGCTGCCCAGTCTGAAAGAGCACTGGGTACCCTTGGTCCCTGCTTTGTGCAAAAATCTGGGCTGTTGGGAGACCTGATGGCTTCCTACCCTCCCATATCTGCTGCAATCCCATCGTGGGAGCAGCTCAGATGGGGAAAATAGGGTCATCCTCTTCCAGCATGGCACAACACCGAGCAGGGACATGTAGCCTTGCTCTTGGAGCCCAAACTGGCTGCAGGACAGACCCTGTATCCCAGGAGCTCCTGGGGACCGGGTGGGGAAGCAGGAACCCCAGGTGAACCCTGCCTCACTCCATACCTCCATGCTGGACTTGGAGTCTCCCATCACAGGCAGCAGCAAAGTCAGGACGTCCTCACGGTTGGAGCCTGCATACGCCAGCCCCAGCCTGCGGAGAGGCCAGGGGAGCATGAGGGGGCAGCTGCACCACCCTGTGCAGCACGGGGAGGCTGGGGCCAAGCCCTTACCCAAAAATGGCTCCGATCCTCATGGTGTTGCTGTTGTGGAGGACGTAGTCGGACAGGAGGGCCAGGGCAGGGTCACACTCATTCCTCACCCCTGAGTTGACAATGCCACAGGCCAGGAGGGCTCCCGACTGCAAGGCAGAAGCACCATCACGCACCAGCCACCAACACACAAAGCTCCCTGCCAGCCAGTGACTAATGTGACACATTACACCCACTCCCCGGGATGGGCAAGTTGGTATGAAGTGAGCAATGCCACTCTGGATCCAGCTGAGCAGTCCAAAGCTCGTAGCTCTGTGACAAGGGGACCCCAAAGGTGCCTCAGGCAGCCCCCAAGAGCTCCCCGCCTTGCTGTGAGCCACTCAAAAACCTGGGACATGGGGCATCCGACCCCTCTCCGAGCCAGAGCTGAGCCGCACAGCAGACCAAGGTGAGGTTAACCATTCCCCGAGCCAGCCACACACCCAGCCCGCAGCAGGGCTGCCCCACGCAGCTGTAGAGCCCGTGCTGAGATTGGTGCCACCGACCTTGATGTAATCCTCCGAGGAGTACAGGTACTTGTCGATCTGCGTGAGCCCTCCATCCACGTCCCACAGCAGTATCGTGCCCAGCGAGGCTGCAGCGCTCAGCATCCCTGCGGTTCCAGGGGAGAAGAGCCCACATCAGCCCTGAATTGATGTGCCCTGCCTGGGGCAGGTGGTGGCCAGGGACACAGGGCAGCCCAGTGGCAGCCGTGCCCTGCAGCCTGCCTTTCAGCAGGACCCCAAAAGGGACAGGGCAGCAACCCCAAGCCTAGGGGCACCTCCAGCCCCTGCCCAGCTGGCTCCCTCACCGTGGTCCTTGTTCTTGTACAACCATTTATTGCCATCGTCCGTCAGCAGCTTGTCCTGTCCGAAAGCAGCATTCACAAAGCCGTTCACAAAGGAGGAGGCCAAATTCATCCGGGCTGAGTCCACTTGGGAACCGCTCCCCCCGAACCCTGGGGAACGATGTCAGGGTGAGCTGGGCAGCAAGAGAAGCCCTGCCAGCCCTCCACCGCACAGCTGTCCCATGCCACGGGGGGACAAGGACCTGTCCCACCACCAGCAGGAAGGAGGAGCACAAATCCATGGCAGGCAGCTGGGTCTGCTCCATGCGAAGTCAGAGACTGCGGGCAGGCCATCTGTGCACCTCGGGATACACAGCTGACTGCGCTGGCCCAGAGGTGCCTTGCAGACCCAAGAGCTCCCCACAGGAGGAATGACAGAGGCCACAACAAGAGCCCTTACGGTTATTTTCCAGGTGGGTTTTATAAATATCATCCGGCACTTTGGGCTCCATGATGTCCAGCTGCAGAGACAAGGGAGAAGGGGGTTACCTCCCAGCCAGCACACCGCAGGGCAGCTGCCCTACAAGGGCAACCTCTCCAGGAGGTGCGGGGCCACGCTCACAGGGATGAAGGATCTCTTCCCACATCTCGCCACAGAGCCTGGCAGCCAGGGCAGCCACAGCTGGAGGCAGCCCAGGGCTCTTTACCCAGCCAGGATGCTCACCTCTCTGGCCAAGGCCAGGAAGTTGCTGTTGAGCTGGACGTTGGACATGATCTCGGTCAGGTCCTCGTACTCCTCCACATCCTCGTTCAGCTCCAGGAAGACCCCATGGCGGCCCAGCATAAAGGCCATCTGCTTCTGGACAACTCTGTGCAGAGGGAAGAGTTTCACAAGTGCCCAGACCCCAGCCAGCCCCAGCACAAACACACGCTCACCAAACGGTGAGCCAGCCTGCCCTGCTCTAGAGGCACACAAAAGCAGCCCAGAGATGACCCGCTCTTGCCCACCTCGATTTCAGGGACAAGAGTCTCAGTCCAAATCCCCAGACACCTCTGCTGGTGGCAGGATCCAACCCAATTCTGCCCAGACGGGGAGCCATGCCCCACCACGATGGGCGAAGGCCCCAGAGGGTGGGGAACGAGTCTCCGCTTACACATCTTTGCAGGAAGTGAAGATGTCCTCCACCAGCTCCACGTCATTGAGCATCAGAGCCAGGCGCAAGGCTTCAGGGTAGCGGCTGAACTTGCGGAAGATGCCCAGGGCACAGCGCAGGAGAGCCGAGTTCTCGGGCTCTGGGACGTAGCTTACGCAACTTTGAGGAGGAGACAGGCATGAGGGTGATGACCACGTCGGGCAACCTCAGCCCACCAGGGACCAGGCCCCCTCCAGTGCCTGAGGTTGCTGAGGTCCCTCACCTGGTCAGGTAGAGGCACACTTTGGAGTAGGCGTTGTCATCGATGTACTTCTCCAGCATGTCCATCTGCTCGATCTCCATGAGCAGGTCACAGGCCTCATGCTCTGCATTGTGGGCCATGTTGTAGGGGACGATCTCCTTGACCAGGGTGAGGAGTGTGTCCCTCTGAGCCTTGTCAGCCTCATCGATCTCCTGCCACTCCTTGGCCACCTCCCCTGCCAGGTGCCTGCAGGGACAAAGGGACATCACTACCACAGAAAACAGCTTCACCCAACCCCAAGGATGGGGAACAGCTGCTACCAGTTAGCTGGGGCTGTGTATTGTTTACAGAGGCTCCACGTTCCTGCGAGAGCTTATACGGGACAAGCCCAGAGGAGGAATTAGGGTTAAAAGCAGAGATTACAGAGGCCACAGCAGCAAGATCTCTGCAGCTCGCAAATCACTGAGGAGGATGAGGTGACATGTGTGCAGACATGACAGGGGCAGCTGAGCACAAGCCCAGCAAGTCAGGACACCTCCCAGGCAGGCTAGAGTCAAAGCGCTCAGGGAAATCCCCCTGAGCCCTTGTCCCTCCCCAAGCCCTGCTCCCACCCAGGCTTACCTGACATATTCATGCCCCCAAGATGCCAGCTCCTCCTGGGAGCCCACCAGCCGGTACTTCAGGCACTCACGCTCCCCGCTCATGGTCATGGCCAGAACAGAAATGATGTCTGCCGCAAAGCGCTGGGGAAAGAGCGCCGGGGGCTCAGACACACACTGGGAATGGGGAAGCAGGGGCAACCAGGGACACAATACCCTCCCTGCGCCCACAAGCTGTCACAGGTAGCAGAGGCACAGCCCTGGCAATTTATAATCCACCAGAGCAAGTCACAGAGGCTGATGTTAGACCAGGGTCCGGAGGGCTCTGCGATCACCTGCCCCAGCACCATCCCCCCAGCCATGTGGGTCGGTGGGGCCAAGAGCCTTTACCTTGTTCTCTCCTGGAGCCATGTTCTCATAGATCTCCTTCAGCTTGCCGTAATGAGGCCGTAGGAACTTGAGGGGTTTGGGGACGGAGGTCATGGAGGTGGTGGAAGAGCGGATCTGCCTCCGCAGCTCCTCCAGGGCCGGGCGGTAGAGGGACGTATCTTTCTCCTGCAGAGGGAAGCTGCCTGTCAGGGAGCAGGGGGCTGGTTCCTGCGCCACCACCCTGCCAGCCCTCCTCAAACACAGCCATGGCTGTGAGCAGAGGGAGACAGAGGTCCCTTGGGCACAGGTAAGACAGGCAGCAAGGATGGGGGACAGACCACAGTGGACAAGGAGGGGCCCCGCTCAAGGTGAAACCCCTCCATCCCCATTGTACAAGGAACAACTGTAAGCGAGGGACAGACGGACTCAAGTCCTGGCCAGGCCTCCCAGCTCCGCAGCTTCCTGCTGAGGGGCACGCCACAGACTTACCCCCAGGCGCTCCACCAGCATCTCCAGCTCATCCTGCAGCTGCTTGTCCTCCTCAGACTGCCGAAACACAGAGGAGAATGCAGAGTTAAGGGTGCCCAGCACAGACACCCCCAGTGTGACAGGGGTGGGGGTGTCACCCCAAGCCACAGGGGGACCAGGACACAGTGGCATCCCCCCCCCAGGGCACCATCCTGCCCCAGTGCTGCCGGGGGGGTCAATGCTTCCATTACTGGGGATACCCCCCCAAAGAGACTGGCCCATCCCGGGGGGGGGGGGGGCGGGTCTCCCCCGTTACCCTGTGCTGTACGGAAACACCCCCACGGAGAGGGGCACGGCAGGGCACCGCCCCACGGGGGGGCACCCCCAGTGACAGCAGCCCCTCTGCCCAGAGGCAGCCCCCCACAGCCCGTGGGGACCCCCAGCGCCAAGGCCACCCCCGTGCCGGGCAAAGAGGGGACCCCTCCGTAGTCCCCGCTGTCACGCGCGCACGCTGATTACATCACAGCTCCCCTCACCCCGCTCCAGCGACATCAGACCCCGGAGCCCCCCGCCCCACCGCACAGCCCCCCGCCAGGGCAGGGAGCCCTCAGCTGCGTCACGAGGGCACCCCCAAGACGTCACGGCCCCCCTCCGGAGGGAGCCCCTCGCCTCAGTGACGTCACGGCCCCCCTCCGGAGGTAGCCCCCTCGCGCCGGTGACGTCACGCGCCTCCGCCGGAGGGAGCCCCGGCGACGCCACAGGCGCCCCCGGAGGGATGCCGGCCGCCCCCGTGACGTGGGATGACGACCCGCCCCGCCGGTGACGCGGGCCCGGCCGGGCCGTGACTCAGCTGCGGCCCGCGACGCGGCGGCCCTCACCAGCTCCTGCTCCTTCTCGGGCCCCGCGGGCGGCTCCCGGCGGTCTCGGCCCCAGGGCGGCGTAGGCTTCTCGTCGCCGCCCGACCCGGGGCCGCCGTGCACCCGGCCCTGCCCGCCGCCGCCGCCCGCGTCCATGACCGCTCCGCCGCGCACCCGCCGCTCTGCGCCTGCGCGCCGCACGCGTCCGCCGCCAATCGTCGCCCGGCGCCGCCGTGACGACACCGCCGCGCGCCGGGGGCGGGCCGATGGGCGGGGCCAGAGGCGGGGCGGCCCCACGTGTCGCGGCGGTGCGCAGCGCTGGGCACCGGCACCGGCAGCGGCGGGAGCGGGAGCGGGAGCGGGAGCGGGGGTCACGGCCCGTCCCGGGGCTCCGGCACTGCCGGGCAGCGCTGGCAGCCGGGGACGGGGCCGGAGACCCGGAGCTCTGCCACCCTGGCACGGGGCACCGGTGCCACCCGAGCCGGGCAAGTGAGGCGGCGTTGTCCGGGGCTGGCAGGCTCGGCGGGGCCCCGACACGCCACGGACACCCGTGGGCACCCCCGTGCCCCTCCAGCCGAGCTCACGCACACACCTCCTGCACGCGTGTGCTGCTCTGTGCCCCCGGCCCCGCAGTTCAGGCAGGTGGCACTGCCTCGCCCGGCCCCACCGGGCACCCCGGGGGGCACCTTGCCCCCCGCGGGCAGCACCCCGGGCACCCACCTACACAGCCCGTGTGCCCTGCACCCCGGAGGGTAGGGGGGACCCTACCTGCACCCGGACAGCCCCGCATGCCACTGTCCCCCTGGCAGCACCCCGGCCACCGGGCGGGTGACCCCTGGTGACGCCCTGTCCCGGGCAGGTGGTCGCGCGGGGTTGGGAGGTGTCGAGGTGGGGTGTCGAGGCGCGCCGTCACGGCCTCCCGCTCGCTCTCCGCTGCGCACAGCTGCGTGCGTGCGACTGTGTCACGCCACGCGTGGTGGTCCGGGCCTGTGGGTGACCTCGGGGTACCGCGGTGGGGGTGTCAGTCGAGGTGTGGGGGGGTGTGCAGCCACCCGGGCGTGCGCTGGTGCACTGCAGTGTGTGCCCGGGTACCAGAGCAGGGTGTGCTGCTGCGGCTGGGCACCGTTGCCGCCCCGCTGCTGGTGCCGGTGCCGGTAGCCGGTGCTGTGCGGTGGCAGTGTGCCTCCCTGGGTGCTGAAGCCCGGCGCCGGTACGTGTGTCAGTGTGCCGGTGCCCGTTGCGGGCGCCCGGGTGTGAGCCCGGGTGCTGGTCCCCGTGCCGGTGCCGGTGCCGGTGCACCGCCCTCACTGGCGAGGGTGCAGGTGCCGGTGCGGCTCGCCGTCCCGGTGCCGGTGCGGGGCTCCTCCCGCGCGCACGGGGTCACCTTGGCGGCGGGGCCGGGCCGGGTGGAGCGGAGCGGAGCGGTGCGACCGGGCTGGGCGCCGGTGTCCCCGCTCCAGCCGCCCCCCGAGGCGCCGGCCCCAGCCGCCCCCGCCCCGTGCCTGCGGGCCGCGCCCAGCCGGTAGCAGCCCCCGCAGCTCCATCCCTCCGGCGCGGCCCCATCCCTGCCCGGCCCCGGTCCCGGTCCCGGTCCCGGTCCCGCCGGCGGCGCGGCGCCCGGTGCGGGCCATGGCGGCGGCGGAGGCAGGCGGCGCTGCGGCGGCGGCGGCGGGGGCCCGGCGCGGCCCGGGCGGGGAGCGGAGCTAGGCGGGAGGCGGCCCGGGATGGCCAGGATGAACGTGGCCCTCCAGGAGCTCGGACACGCCGTGAGTGCCCGGGGCAGCGGTGCGGGCCGGGCCGGGGATGGCGGCGGGGCAGGGCGGGGGCAACGAGCGGGGAGTGGGGCAGGAGGAAGGGGGGACCGGGGGGCACCGGCGAGGGCGGCAGAGGGGACGGCGAGGGGGACAGGAGGGGGCCGGGGCAGAGGAGAGCCGGGGGCGGGAGGGCTGAAGGAGCTGGAAGGGCTGGGGGGGCTGCGGGACCCCGCAGGAGGAGGGGATGGCAGGGCTGGGGGACCCCGGGGGGCGAGAGCCTGGGGGATGCAGGGGGCTGCGTGGGGCCGGGGGAACGGCGTGGCTGGAGGGTCCCCGTCCCCCACGGCGGGGGGGGGAAGGGGGAGGAAGGCCCGCCCCAAACCTCTACCTGTGGTCGGGCAGAGGGAGCTGGGGCAGTTCGGAGAGGGCCCCACAGACCCTGCCCCGCTGAGGCACGAAGCCCACCTGGGTTACAGTGATGCTGCTCGTAGGGTGCTCCCCAAGGCAGCACCCTTGGAGGGAGCAGGGGGCCCGGTCCCTGCAGGTCTCAGCCCCACGGAGAGGGCAGGGGAGCCCCAGGACAAGATCCTGCTCCTGCCTCAAAGGTGCCAGGAGGTGCCGGGGAGGGGGTGCTGCCGGCTGGTGCCCAGGAGGACGGGGACCACCCGGGAGGGGAGAGGAGCATATCAGGGGAGCTGGGGCGGTGGTGGTGCCCGGCTGGCTGAGCTCCCACAGGATGCCGAGCTGTCCCTCCTAACGCCAGTGGCTCCCGGGAACCCACCCCGGTGGGGGGCTCCTGCTGACTGTCGATCCCAGCCTCGCGCCCTCCCACCACGGCAGCCCTTGGCAAAGTCCCCTCCCTGTCCCGGCGGTGTGGCAGAGCTGGGCACCAGGCACTTGCTCTGCTTCACCCCCTGCCCATCATCCTTCCCGCCCTAGATCCTTCCTGGCCCCCGACACCAGCCCTGCAGGCAGCCCCAGGGCATCCACCTTAGTCTGCAGCACAGACAGGGGGGTGAGCCGCAACCCACCTGGGCGTTAACTCTGAAGCCTAAGGATGGCTCACGACCAGCAGCATTGCTGACTCTCTTCCACCAAAGCCTCCAGCTTTTTCTTCCAGCTCATCCCCCCCTCCAAAGCTGCTGGCTCAGCTCCATCACCTCCCTCTTGGCTGCATCCTCGGCAGCCCGCACGGCTGGGTCGGTGCAAGCAGCCCCTGCCGGGCTGCCCCGCAAGGCCAGGAGCGAGGGGGTCCTGTCCTGCCGGCTGACACCCCCTGTAGTGCCCCCTCTCCCCCCACATGCTCTGCCCGCGCAGGCTCGGCCCTGCGCCCCGGGCACCCCCGGGGCCAGGATGGGGCGGGAGATGCTTCCAGATGTTTCGGACCGGTGCACATCTGCATGGAAAGTTCCAGGCGGGGGAGGAGGGGCGAGGCAGCAGCACTAGGCAACGGTTGCCTGGCAACAGGGACCACGTCTCCGTGGCGATGTGGCACCTGTCAGCAGGGCTGATGCCACGGCTGCCATGGCGACGCGGAGGGATGCTCCGGTGCGAGCCCCCGAGCCCCCCACCAGCAGCTCTCCCCGTGCTCCCCAGGGCCACCCGGGGCTGGGGACAGCCTCTGGGGGAGGCCCGGGTGCACCGAGGGGGGTCAGGGGCTGCCCCGGCCCCCCCGTGCACCTGCTGAGTGGGCACCGGCCCTCGCCGTAAGAGCCAGAGGGGATGGTGGGGTGGGGGGCAGCCACCCCCACGCCCCCATCCCAGCCCGCTCCCTCCCTGGGCAGATGCCCGACTACAAGCGTGCCACGCTGCAGGACGACGAGGGGCCGGAGCCGGCGGGGGATGGCAGTGCTTCTCCTGACAGCGTGGAGGTGAGGTCTGCCCCGGCCCCTCCATCCTTCCCCTCTTCATCCTCCCTGGCCCCCCTCCTCACCCTCAGCTGGAGCCTGCCCGCAGTCGGGTGGGCAGCAGAAGGAGGGCTGGCAGCAGGAGGAGGGCCGGCAGCCAAACCAGCCCTGGCTGTCCCCAGGGATGTGCTGGGAGGCAGCCAAAATGCGGCAGAGAGTGTGCCCGGGCCATCGTCCTTCCTTGCGGCTGGGGGGGGGGCCACCAGCACCCACTGCCGGCTTGCCGGGGCTGGTGCCCTGGGCACCCCCGGAGGGATGCCCCGATCCCCACCTCGTCATGCAGCCGAGCCAGGCGCTGGGGAGCGGTAGGGGAGGGAAGGGGGAGCGGCGAGGTTTGGTCCCCCAGCGGTGCGATGGCAGGTCCTGCTCCTGCCCAGGTGGGGTTTCGGAAGGGGCCGGGGCTGCTGCTGAGCCGCCTGGCCTCGCGCAGCCAGCTGGAGCTGGTGCTCTGCGCCGTCGCCGTCTCCCTGGCCCTGCTGCTCGGCGTTGCCGTTGTCGCCCTGGCCATCCAGTACCGCAGAGGTAGGGAGGGTCCCCGCGGCCCCGCCGGGGTGGCAGTGGCGTCCCCACACCCGGGGGGGACGTGGCAGGACGGGGAGGGATGGGTCAGCCTGGAGTTCTTGCTCTGGGTGCTCTGCCCACCCCGGGGTGCAGGCAGGGCTTGGCCCCGCTCCGTGCCTTGGTTTCCCCCGGCAGGCACGCACAGCCCCAGGCATGCCTTCCCTGCCAGATCCCTCTCACAGCACGTGCCTGACGGATGCCTGCATCCGGGTGGCCAGCAAGATCCTGGAGGCCCTGGATGCAGAGACGGACCCGTGCCAGGACTTCTACCAGTACTCGTGCGGGGGCTGGATCAAGAGGAACCCGCTGCCCAACGGGCGCTCCAAGTGGAGCACCTTCAACAGCATCTGGGACCAGAACCAGGCCATCATGAAGCACCTCCTAGGTGGGCATGGGGCGGGGGGGTCACGGCCACCGGGGGGGTGACCTCCGGGCACAGGCGGGCAGAGCCCCGGCATCCCTGGGGCTGACCCGCAGCCTCCCGCAGAGAACGCCACCTTCAACTCCAGCAGTGAGGCGGAGCGGAAGACGCAGCGATACTACCTGTCCTGCCTCAAGGAGCAGAGGATAGAGGAGCTGGGCTCCCAGCCCCTCATGGAGCTCATCGACAAGGTGGGCAGCCATCCACATGTGAGCCAAGCTGTCGGGGCTCAGCCCAGCACATCTCCCGCTCGGTTCTTCACGGGGAGGGGGCAGCCCTCGGGGACGGACCCCGTCCCTCCTTGAGGCGCTGGGTCTGTCTGCCAGCAGATCGGGGGGTGGAACGTCACCGGCTCCTGGAACCAGACCGGCTTCATGGAGGTCCTCAAGATGGTGTCAGGCACGTACCGGGCGACCCCCTTCTTCACGGTGTATGTGGGTGCGGACTCCAAGAGCTCCAACAGCAACGTCATCCAGGTTGGCAGCTTGGCACTGAGGGGTGGCAGGCACCGGGGGGGCACCGGCGGGCACCGGGCTGCCCATGCTGCCCCTCTCTCCTCCCAGGTAGATCAGTCGGGGCTTTTCCTCCCATCCCGGGATTACTACCTGAACAAGACCGCCAACGAGAGGGTGAGGCTGGGCGCCGGGCACCCTGCCGGCAGCAAGTGGGGGAAACCCACAGCAATGGGGTGTGAGCAGTGCCGGGGCACACCTGGCACCTGCACCCTGCCCATCCAGGTGGCACAGTGCCCAGGCACGGTGCCCAGGCAGCGGGTCTGAGCCCCCTGGAGAGGCTGGATGAGCTGCAGCCAGGGCTGAGCTGGGACTCGGGGTCCCACCAGGTCCTGGCAGCGTACCTGGACTACATGGTGGAGCTGGGCACGCTGCTGGGGGGGGCCCCGGAGCCCACCCGCCTCCAGATGCAGCAGGTGCTGGACTTCGAAACCCAGCTGGCCAACATCACCGTGCCCCAGGCTGAGCGGCGGGACGACGAGAAGATCTACCACAAGATGAGCATCGCCGAGCTGCAGGTGGGCACAGCCTGGGAAAACCTCTGGGGACTCAAGGCGGGGTTGTCCAGTGGGGCACCGAGGGGTCCGCGCCCACTGCTGCCCCTCCCAGGAGAACCTGGGCAGCCCCATCCGTTGTGAGACGTGCTGGGTGCTGGAGTGAGGTGCTCATCCCCCCAGTCATTAGGATTTGGGGCGAGCTGCAACCCCGCACGGGGGGTCCTGGGGTTCCCTCCTTGTCCTGCAGCATGGAGAGCTGCAGGGAGCCATGGGAAGGGTTTGGGGCAGAGAAGGGATTTGGGATGCTGAGGGACCTTGGGACCTTGCCGGGGAGCACAGCCCCTGCCCCAGCGGATCCTCCCATGACGGGGAGGATGGGGCAGAGCCGTGCCAAGCACCCGGGTGCCGCGTTCCCGTGTCCTCCCCCAGGCCCTGGCCCCCGCCATCGACTGGCTGGATTACCTGTCCTATGCCCTGGCCCCACTGGAGCTGGCCGACACGGAGCCCGTGGTGGTGTACGGGGACACCTACCTCCAGCAGGTCTCCGACCTCATCAACAGCACCGACAGGAGGTGAGGCACCCCTGAACCCCCGCCATGCTCCGGCTTGGGGTTTCCCTCATGGTGGGGGCACATTTTGGGCTCACCGGTGGCTGGGCCATCTCCCGTGGACCATGCCCGTGCCGAGCCGTGGCATTTGTCTGCCCCTGCAGCATCCTGAACAACTACCTGATCTGGAACCTGGTGCAGAAGACGGCCTCCAGCCTGGACCAGCGCTTTGAGACAGCCCAGGAGAGGTTGCTGGAGACACTCTACGGCACCAGGAAGGTAACGGGGGGCCCCCAATTCTCTTCCCCATCCTACTGGGAGGGGAGTGAGCGAGCGGCTGTGTGGTGCTTAGTTGCCAGCTGGGGTTAAACCACAACACCGCTCTGCCTCCAGCCTGGAAGCAGCCAGGACCACCTCTGCCCTTGGGATGCCCTTGGAATGCTGAGCCCTGGATGCTGCAGAGGGAACCCAGGGACCATCTTTTGGGATGGGGGATTAGCTGCTGAGCGTCTCCCCCCTGGGAGGGGGCAGAGCCAGGCTGGGGGCAGGGAGGGGAGCAGGGGAGGGGGTTGGGAGTCTCACAGACCCCTGTCTTGTCCCACAGTCCTGCACGCCCCGCTGG
This sequence comes from Mycteria americana, assembly GCF_035582795.1. NCBI lineage: Eukaryota > Metazoa > Chordata > Aves > Ciconiiformes > Ciconiidae > Mycteria > Mycteria americana. Next base: position 11,420,728 of record NC_134371.1, read on the forward strand.
CAAACCTGCATCTCCAACACGGATGACACGCTGGGCTTCGCCCTGGGCTCCCTCTTTGTCAAAGCCACCTTCGACCGGGACAGCAAAGCCATCGTGAGGATGCTTCTGCCCCCGTCCCCTCCCCATCACCATCCGCAGGAACCCCCCTTTTTCCCCCCAAACCCCAGGGCTGGAAGGCAGGGAGCAGGGAAACAGGATCCCCAGCTCCGGGGAGGTCGCATCCTGCCCACCCTGTCTCTGCTCGAGGGGCTGCGGGGGGCAGGGGGGCTTCATTCCCTCCCCTCCCCAGGCTGAGGAGATGATCAGCGAGATCCGGGCAGCCTTCGAGGTGTCCCTGGACCAGCTGGACTGGATGGACGAGAAGACCAGGCAGGCTGCGAAGGAGAAGGTGACCCCGGGGAGGGCAGTGGGTGGGAGAAACCCCTCCCAGGAAGCCCCCCCCCCCCATCTCACTGCCGGGGCCTCTCCCCACGCAGGCAGACGCCATCTACGACATGATCGGCTTCCCCGACTTCATCCTGGACAACAAGGACCTGGACGATGTCTATGATGGGGTAGGGGGACAACCGGCTCGTGGGGAGGGGGTCTGGTCCCTGCTCACGCCAAGCCCTGGGGGGCCCCATGGTGGAGCGATGTCCCTATTTGGGGGACCCATTTGGGACAGGACGTTAGGTGGAGCCACCCCTCTACCGAGTGCATCCCAGACAGGGCGGGGGAAAGAGCCCCCGGTGTACCCCTCCTCATCTCTCCTCTTCCTCACCAGTACGAGGTCTCGGAGGACTCCTTCTTCCAGAACATGCTCAACTTCTACAACTTCTCCGCCAAAGTGATGGCCGACCAGCTCCGGAAACCCCCCAACCGCGACCAGTAAGGGGGAAGGCCGGGGCGAGGGCGGAGGATGTGACACCAGCACGGTGTCACAGCACTGTCCCTGGCACGGCCTGGGTGGCACTGGTTCACTGGGGGGAAGGTCCCCCTCGTGGGGTGGCACGGCATTGTAGGTCACCCGTGGTGGCTCTGGCTTGTCCCTGGGACAGGGTCCCTTGGTCACGGGGTGGGCGGGCAGCGGTGGCAGCCCCGGGCAGGGCAGCACAGGGGACCCACGGTGGGAGATGGCACAGGAGGGTGCCGGGGTTCGGGGCGAGAGGGGACACATCCCTGCCTGTCCCCTGTCCCACCTCCCTGCCCCAGGTGGAGCATGACCCCGCAGACGGTCAACGCCTACTATCTGCCCACCAAGAACGGGATTGTCTTCCCCGCCGGCATCCTGCAGGCTCCCTTCTACGCCCGCAACCACCCCAAGTGAGCCTGGCACAGGGATGGGGGGCATCTCCTGGGGGCGGGGGGGCACGGGCCGGATCAGGGCCAGCACCCCACAGAGCCCCCCACAGTCACAAAGCAAAGCCCTGGGGGGCTTGAGGGTCCCTCCAGGCTTTACATCCTGCAGCCAAGACAGCCTGCAAAGTCCCCATGGGGCCACCAGTGTCCCCAACAGGACTAATTCCAAGCTGGGTGCCAACCGGAGCAGAGTCTCGCCCGGACACAGACGGGGTGCCCAGGCTGCGGAGGGGGTGCCCGGGCCGGGGACAGGCTGCAACGGCATCATCCCCCCGCACTTACCTGGCTCTCTCCCGCCGCCCCACAGAGCACTTAATTTCGGCGGCATCGGCGTGGTGATGGGGCACGAGCTGACCCACGCGTTTGACGACCAAGGTGAGAGCCCGCAGGCAGCACCAGCCCTGACCCCCGTCACCTTCCTGCCCGCCCCCTGCCCTCGGCGTGGGGAGGGGGTGCCACGGGCACGCGGGGGTCCCGCTTCGCCATCCATTGCATCATGTGTGCTCGTGCCCCCCCAGCCGCCCCCCCTTCTATCATCCTGTCTCCCCAGGTGGCACCCGCCGATACCTCCCCCCGGCTTCTCTGTGCAGCTTTCGCTCCATCCGCTTGGTGAGGACACGGTGTCTGCAGCCCCGGCCCCCTCCTCATCCTCCTCCCCACATCCGCTCTGCTTTGCGCCTTCACCGCAGCCCTGGAGCCGAGATGGGGTCAATGGGGGAAAATTCGGGGTGACAAATCCGGCTTGGGGCAGCGGGGATGCACCAGGGGATGGCTGGGGACCCAAGCGCACGGCTGAGCCCCAGCCGGAGCCTGCCTGGAGCAGGACCTGGGGGACACCATCTCCCCTGGGCATGGACCCAAGGCACCAGGTCCCCCGGTGTCCCCTGGGGCTGTCCCCACCACACCCCACCCTGCTTCAGGACCCCCTGCAGTGGGAGGTCTGCAGGGGGCCAGCGTCCCCCGGTCCCACCCCGCCCCATGGCTTGGTCCCGCAGGGCGGGAGTATGACAAGGAGGGCAACCTGCGGCCATGGTGGCAGAACTCCTCCCTGGAGGCCTTCAAGAACCGGACAGCATGCATGACAGAGCAGTACAGCCGCTACACCGTCCACCGTGAGAAGGTCAACGGCCGGCAGACGCTGGGCGAGAACATCGCCGACAACGGCGGGCTCAAGGCAGCCTACAACGTGAGTGCCGCCGTCCCGAGGGGACGCAGACCCCCGTGCCCGTCTGTCCCTCCCTGGGGCTTCAGGGTGCCTCTCCCGCAGGCATACAAGTCCTGGCTGCAGAAGAATGGGGAGGAGAAGCGCCTGCCAGCCCTGGGGCTCACCAACCACCAGCTCTTCTTCGTGGGCTTTGCACAGGTAGGGTGGAGCGGGATGGTGGGTTCCCCATCCCTCCCCGGCCCCTCGGAGCCACTCCACAGCCCCCCATCCCGCCCGGGGGACTCTGCCCCCCGTCCCTGAGGCTGCTCCCGCTCCGGCAGGTGTGGTGCTCCGTCCGGACGCCCGAGAGCTCCCACGAAGGGCTGGTGACCGACCCCCACAGCCCTGACAAGTACCGCGTCATCGGCACCCTCAGCAACTCCCGGGACTTTGTCGAACATTTCGGCTGCCCCCTGGGCTCCCCCATGAACCCCGGCAAGCACTGTGAGGTGTGGTAGGGATGGGGAGGGTGCTGGGCACAGAGGGGACGATGCTCTGCTGTGCCCTCCCCAGCTCTCGCCGGCTGCCGGAGCTGGCCCATGGGGCAGAGAGAGGGGCCGCCCCCCGGGTCACCCTCCGTCGCGGTCCCCCACGGGGCACACACCGCACGCTGCCTCGCCCCACCTCTGCCCCCCTTCCCAGCACACGCAGCCCCACACCGGGCACCCACTGCAGCCCCCGTCCACAGCCTGGGGCCGGGCACGGCCGGCAGAGAAGCCGAAGCACCCCCAAAACGCAGCTCTGCCCCCCAACCCTGATGTGCTAGAGACTGGCACAGCTCAGCTGCCCCAGCGCCACGTCCCCCCCGGGCGGGCAGCTCAGAGGGGTCCCGGGGAGAGCACTAGAGCCGAGCGGCCCCCCGCTTCTGCCCCCCAACCTGCCAGAGATGGAGGCTGGGGGCCACCCGGTTCCGCTCTTCCCTCGCCCCCTCCCGATCCGGCTTGGCTTCCCCATCCACCTCTGCTGGGACCAGCGGGCGGCAGCGGGGACTCTGGTGCCTTCAGCTGTGGGTGGCTGTCGCTGAATTTATTTAACGATTAAAAGCAGTTTCCACTTACTCCGGCAACTCCGGGTCCTTTGCGGTGTCGGGGCGGGGGGAGAGGTGGGATCCGGAGCAGGGGGTGACTCAAAAGCTGGGGGACACGTGGGAGATGAGACATCCCGAGGGACCGAGGGAGGGGAGCGGGAGATGAGATGTCTTGAGGGACGGCGGGAGGGGAGCAGACGTGCGGGGAAGGCGAACGGCAGCCGCAGGGCTGACCCTCAGCCCTGGCATCCCACGCAGGGTCGGGGGGGGGGGGGGTCACCCCTCAGCCACAGGCATGGGGGGGGGCTGTGCTGCCTGCCGGCACCGGGCAGGGTGGCGGGGGGACACGGGGTGAGGCTGGGGCGACGGGAAGGCAGGAGCCGGGCTGGGACAGCCCCACAGCCCCGGCCCAGCCCCGGCGGGGTGGGGTCCCCCCGGTGGAAAGGCCAGCCAAGGGGTCCCATTGCCCCCCAGGCAGGGGTGACAGCACGGGTGACCCCATCCTGCCCTGGGGCCAGGCCGGGGCTGAGCCCCCCCCCCAGAGTGCCTGGGGCCTGCCCTGGCCGGGACCTCTCCCTGCACCGCGCCCCCAGCCCCATACTGGGGTTCGCCCCTGCACCCCCGCCCCTGCACGGGGACCCGCCAGCCCGCAGGGGACAGCGGCCACGGGGGGGCTCGCAAGGGCCGCCGGGAGTTGTAGTCCTGTCGGTGGCGGGCGCAAGGCCCGACGGGAGCGGTAGTTCGGCGCGAGGGACTCTGGGGGCTGTAGTTCCAGGCACGGCCTCCCCGCCGCCGCGCCGCGGCGGCCGCACTCCATTTCCCAGCAGGCAGCGCGGCGGGGCCAGGGTCCGGGCCTGGGCGCCTCCGGCCTCGGGGGGCACGGGGGGCAGCGGGGTCGGGCCGGCGTGAGCGGCAGCGGCGGGGCCGGGCCGGGCCGGGCCTGGGGGGCTGGGTCCGAGCCGGGGGCTGGGTTGGGGCCAGATCGGGGGCGCTGGGCTCGGACTGGGGGTGCTGGGCCCGGACTGGGGGTGCCGGGCCTAGGTGGGACCCTGGGTGCAGGGCCCGGGCTGGGTCACGGGTGCTGGGCCTCGGCCCGATCCTGCGTGCAGGGCAAGACGGGCGCCTCTGGACCCAGGCTGGGCAAGGGGTGCTGGGTTGGGCCGCGGCTGCCGGGCACCTGTGGGTGCTGGAGCTGAACTGCCGCCAGCCAGGCCACAGGCAGGCTTGGCCCTAGGGCGGCAGCGCCCTGGGGACAGGGGCAGTGGGACGTCCCTGCCCTGGGGACAGGGGCGCTGGGACGTTCCTGCCCCTGGGCCGACACAGCCCCGTCCCCCAGCCAACACGCTGTCCTTGCAGGCGTGCCGCCCGAGCCTGGCACCATGGACGCGCCGCCCATCACGCCTGGGGAGCTGCTGTGTCTGGGCTCCAGCCTCGCCTTCTCCGGCCTCTTCTACTACTTGTACAGGAAGAAAGCCAGAGTCGTGGCACGCATACAGGTAGCCCTGTCCCTCACAGGCTCTCTTCTGCCCACTCTTCCTTCCCCACTGCCCTACACTGCCCGGCCCAGAGCCTTGGATTTGGGTGCACCTTGCTGACGACTGCAGCCTGCTGCATCCCCTGCCAATGTCACGATGCCCGGGACCAAGCAGGTCACATCCTGCCAGAGATCCCCACAAAGCCATGCATGACCCACCCTCTGCCTGCCAGCCCATCTGCCCCTGCCCGTGTTCACGCTCAGTCCCTGCTCTTGCAGGAGGCCCCAAAGCTCCAGGTTGACGACAATTTACCAGCACTGGTGTCTGCGGCTGATGGGAGGTGCCTGCCTTACGTTGCCCTGGAAGGTAAGGAGACCCTGTGGCCCCGCACCAGGGACGGGGCCCGGGCTCTCCTCCTTTGGCCGTGATGCATCCCTTGGTCCTTAGGCATAGTGCTGCCAGCCAAGGCTGCACTGACCAGCCATTACCATGAGGGGCTGCAGGGCGTGATCCAGAAACTGCTTCTGAAAGAGCATCGGCTGATCTGGAACGCCTTGGCCCGCAGCTGGTGAGCGATGGGAGGGGACAGCAGGGGTGGGCTTGCACCCGTGGGTCCAGACCCCCATCCTCTGGGGCCACTTGAGAGGCAGAAAGTGGCTCGGTTAAAGACCGTAGTCCCTACCCTCGGCTCAGCCACAGGAGCTCAGAGTTCCTCGGGGTTTTCCACATCCCAGCGCTGCACTCTGCTTGCAGGAGCGAGAGCGAGCGGGTGCTCTCGGAGCAGGTCTACACCGTCCCCTTCCTGCTGGCCTCGCCAGACACCGAGGCAGTGACACAGGTGAGCGTGGAGAGCCCGCTCCGAGCCGTCTGCCTGCCGCTGGAGACGGTGTACGAGCGGTTCCAGCAGCCGGCCCATGGCTTCCGCGACCTGCTGGGCCAGTACTTGAGCGGGGAGAAGCCCAAGGGCATCCTGGAGACGGAAGAGATGCTGCGGGTGGGGGCCGGGCTGACAGGCATCGGGGAGCTGGCCCTGCACCTCGACGGCTCCCTGCACCTCCAGCCACCGGCCCGGGAGGGCGAGTATTTCCTGTGCCTGGGGGACTGGCAGACAGTGCTGGCAGAGCTGGAGTCGGCCAGCGGGCTCTGGAAGGGTGCGGCAGTGCTGTGCGCCGTGGCAGGCCTGGCCGTCCTCCTGCACGCCCTGTGCCGTGCCTACCGCCGCGCCCGCCTCAAGCAGCAGCCTGAGGACAAGGAGCCGGATGGCGAGGAGGCCGGGGACGGGGGGCCCGAGGACTCCTGCGTGATCTGCCTGACGCGGCCCCGCGAGTGCGTCCTCCTGGGCTGTGGCCACATCTGCTGCTGCTTCCGCTGCTTCCAGGCCTTGCCTGCCCGCCTCTGCCCCATCTGTCGGGGGCCCATTGACCGCGTGGTGCCCCTCTACCAGGCCTGAGGGCACCTGGGGAGGGTGCCCAAGGAGGGGCAGCGTGAACCAAGCCAAGCCCGGAGCCTGCAGAAATACCAGCTGTCCCCTTGCGTGCAGCTGAGTGATTCTTGTTGGGAGGGAAGGGTCCCGGTGTGCCCCCCCATCTGTTTTTGGGAGAGGGGGAGTTACAGCCTCCTCATCCTCCATTTGTCTGCCAGAGGGATCCCCCCCAAACATAAAGGCTTGGGGGAAACAGACTCAGTGCCTGAGCTGAGGAGCCGGGTCCCCAGCCCCACACCGGGGTGTTCCTCTGGCTGCCGGCTGTTTGACCCGTGCCCCTTTCCCAGCCCTGACCCCCCAAAGCCACGTGGGACTTTTCCCTTGTTTGGCTTTTCCAGCACGTGGCTTTGTCCGTGGGGAAGATGGCGGGGGCAAGACCAGGGCTGGCAGGGCACAGAGGACGCGGTGGGGTGACAGAGACCCCCGAGCCACCGCAGTAGCACACCTTGGTGCCACCGTTGTCCTCCCCCCCACAATCCGTGTGCCTACAGCCACTGCCCAGACCATGTGGGGACACCCGGGGCCGGCAGGGATGAAGCATGCCCCTTTGCTAGCTGCTCTGCCACTCGGGGAGGGGGACAGCGTCCCTCTGTCCTTCTCCACAGGGTCCCCGCTCTCCTGGAGCGGGAGGACAGCCCTGGGGCACCCCGGAGCCTGCCTGTGCCTCCGGCCCCTGCTGCACCCAGCTTTCCTGCCCGCCTCCCGGCCAGGACCGGGTGCGGGAGCGGCTTGCGGTGGTGTGTGGAGTGATAAAGCCAAGGAGTCGCGCTCGGCCTCGCCTCTTCCTTCGCGCCGTTCAGCTGGGGGGTGCACGCTCACTGGTGGTGGGCAGGGGACCCCTGGCCGGGGTGCACCTTCTCAGGATACAGCCCTGAAGAGGGGGGGGGGAAACAGGACTGTTGCCAAGGCGATCGTGCTCCTCCGGTCTCCATGGCAACTGCTCCCCTGGACCGCTCCCCATCAGTTCCTGGCTGCAGTTGCCCAGGCAACCCACGGGCTCTCCTGGCTCCTGCGGCTTTGGGGCACCCAGGATTTGGGGTGGGGGGGGACACACAGCGCTGGCAGGCCTCTGGCAGCCAGACAGCAGCGTTGGGGGGGGGGGGGTGGGGGGGGTGGGCGGCAGGGGGACAATGTGCCCCCTCCCTGGGGCAGCGGCCCCCATTGCTACCAGTTTGGGGCTGGGAGCTTGCCTGGGGCAAAGGTGCTCCTGTGGTGTTGCCCCCAGGGCCCGCAGCTAGCCATGATGCCCCAGAGCACCCAGTCAAACCTCCTGTGACCCACGTGCATTTGGGGGGTGGGGGGGTGGGTCTTACCTCTCCTCTGCCCCCCCCCCCAACCATCTTTGAGCCCGGCCTCTTCCCCACATCAGCACGGCGACTGCTGCGCTGCAGAGTGAGCAGTGGGGCCCGGGTCCCCCCCGGAGCCGGGCATCCCCCCCACAGCAGGAGGGATTTCGGGAAGGAGATAAATACCAGATGGGAGAGGGCTGGGCTGCCAGGAACACACTCCCCGCGTGCCAAGAGCTGCCTGCGCGCGTGGGCCGGGGAGGGCAGGGGGTGCCCGTGCTCCCCAAGACTGCTCGTCTTGTTCCCCGGGGCCCGGCAGCCAGCCGGGGACGGGGACAGCTAGAGAGGGACCTGCAGCCACCCGCTCCCCTCTGTCCCCACAGGTGCCGAGGGTGCCCGGGGCAGGGGACAAATCCCCTGTGCTGGAGGAAGATGGGGAGGGTGCCGGGGCACAGCCCTACCCTATATCCCCCTCCTTGGGTCTCTGCCACCCCCGGGAGGCCACCAGCCCCACGGTGGCCTGGACACACAGACCCCAATGAGCAGCCCTGCCTGGCACCGCTCTGGGCGGCAGCGTGACTCAACCGCTCAGCTCAGTGCCAGCCAAAGCCTCGCTGTGCCAAACCGCCCGGCACAGGGGCTGCCCAGCCGTGCCGCAGCGCCTGTGCCCCCGGCCGAACCCGCTGTCCCCCCCCAGGATTTTTGGTCTGGAGCAGGACAGAGGGAGCTCACAGCGCCCAGGCTGAGCCCTGCCCAGCCTCCCCCCCCACCACGCAGGGCCCAAGAGGGACCCTGCCAGCTGCCCCCCCCGCAGGGTCCCTGTGGGTGCCAGCCCGTGCCCGTGGCCCCCACCCGCACCCCCAGGGATGCCAGCCCGCTGCCGCCTGCCTCCCTGTCTGTTGTCATGGTGACCAGAGATGTGGTGACAGACGAGGACGGAGCCTCACACCCCAGCAGGGCTGTTCGCCCCCCTATGGGGTCGGCCTCCCCCCCCCGCCCCAGGTCTGGGCAGGGAACCCTCCATGAAGCCCCTGCCCCAGGCAGGGTGCTGGGGGTGCCCCATCTGCTCAGATGCAGCCACAGCATCGCTGGGACCGCGGCTGTGCCCCAGGCAGCTCGTGTGAGGGACGGGGACAGTGCCATCCCCCTTCCACCTGTCCCAACTTACAATCAGATCCCCCCCCCTCGGGAGCACCCTCTTCCCAAAGCCAGGCTGTGCGCTGAGACAGACAAACTCGTCTCACTAGTGACAACCTGCTGGCTGGCCCCAGCTCTCCTGCGAAGGCTTGAGCCCTTCCTGCCTGGGAAAGGTGCTTTCCCTCCAGGGAGGGCTTTTTGGCCTCATCTTCCCACATCGCTGGCTGCAGGGACAGCACAGGGCGAGGAACGTGTCGCTGTCCCATGCTTGCCCTGGGCTCACCCAACATCTCCTCACTACGGTGACAAGGGCCACCACAACCATCGGCAGACATGGCCATCCCCACCGCCTGCACCCAGCCTGGGTGCATGTCTCCACTCCCCCAAAAAGCCCGTGCAAAGGAGCTGCCCCACCACGGCACAGGGCATCCCCCCCTGCGCTCTCCCTCCCGGGAGGCGGTGGCAATAGCCAAGGGGGGGTGACATCCCTGACCTTGTTGGTGACCTTTGCCGGTCCCCCACGCCAGGCCAGGGCTGGGTGCTCAGAGAGAGCAGCGGTGCCCGCAGCGGGGAGCTGGCGCTCGGCAAGGCCCCCCGGGCCGCGGCTGCCACCGCCGCGGAGCAGAAGTGCCATTTCACGTTTCTTGGCAGGGCTGGAAGCAGCACAGATGGAGGCACCAGAGCCGGCCTCCAGGCACGCCTCTGCAGCCCCCAGCCCTGTGGGGCCAGCCCTGGTGCTCCCAGCCCTCGGTGACAGCACCAACAGGCTCCCAGACCCGCACCAGAAAAAGCCCCGGGTCTGGTGGCTGATGCCTCCTGCCTCCTCCAAGCCCCCTGTCATCCAGCCGCTGCCTGCCAGGCCACCGACCCCACCCCTGCCAGGCCTTGGGGACCACCAGATGCTCCCATCCAGTCCAAGCCTTGCTGCCCGGTGGTCTCTGCAGAGCCTGGGCAGGACATGCCCCCACCACAAGCTGCTTGCACACGCACAGGGTGTTTCTCCACTGTAAAACCACTTGAAGCACAAGTGACTGCAGGGAAACCCCTCACCTCCATCAAAGCACCCGGAGCCTGCACCCGAATACCCACCAAGGGTGCGGGGCTCAGGGGCAGCATCCAGCTGTGGGGCTGGGTCACAGCAGGCGCCGGTGGGCACCCGGAGCATCGCCCGAGGCCGGGCAATGCAGTGCAATCTCCATCCCCAGCCCCACTGCGGCTGGGAGCCCGTCTGTGTCCCCCCTGCCCAGCCCCATATCCGCCCCACGGGGGCCACGGCCAGCCCCTAGCCCTTGCATCACCTGCAAGGTGTCCCAGCTCGGGGGCTGCGGCCCAGGTTTAAGGAGCCAGGGCAGGAAGAGCCGCCTGCTTCCCGCTCCCACAGCCTCTTCTTCCTGCTGAAGCCAGCTTTGTGTTGGACAAAAGGCTGCAAAGGAAGCGAGAAAGGAGATTACGTGGCTGCTAAAAGGCGGATAACGAAGGTGGGACGAGAGCCAGGGGAAGGAGGGAGCACGGTCCCAGCTCATGATGTAGGGATACAACCCGCACTGGCAGGGGATGAGGGTGGTCCCTCCTGCACCCCCCTGCCCACCCACTCACATTTAGGCCCCTGGTACCTCTTTTTTCCCCCCCCATGGCCAGCAGCACCCTTGGGGAGCCAGAGACTAGAGATGTAGCGCCCAGAGCCACAGTGCTGCCCTGTCCCACCTACAGCCCAGCTGTGCCGGCACGAATCCGGCCCTCCTCCTGGCCGGGGCTGGGTGGAGGGTCCTTCCCACACCCCCACACCGCAGCCAGCCCCACAGAGCTCCCCCCCACCCCATAGCCAAGCCAAGCAGCTCCCTTGGGTGCAAGGCACTATACAGATACAGGTGTGGAATAAGCAGGGCCATTCCCAGGGTGACCTCTCTCAAGCCTCTTCCCGGGAGCCCGCCAGGCTGGAAGCCCTCCTGGAGCGCAGCACCAGCCCCGCTCACATCCCACACAGCCCATCTGCTCCTCTTCTCGCTCACCCCCAGCCCCGCGCGTGCCACGGCCTGCCTGTCCCTGCCCACGGGCAGCGGCACGTGGGCTCGGCGATGGGAAAAGCAGGCCACATCTCAGCGTGGGCCTCTCGCCTATTTTCCCAGGCACTTTTTGCAGGAGCAGAAGCCGTCACATGAAAAAGTTCAAGCTGGTTCCTCAGCAAAGGCAGGAATAACGGCATTGCCTTGCCAACAGAGAACAGGCACCGCTGCCCCGTCCCTCCCCGTCTCTGCTCTGGGAGGGGACAGCAGGGACCGGTGGTCTGCAGAGCCCGGCACATGGCTGAGCCTTCCCAAAATAGAAGTACCTGCCCTCTCGCATGGACCAGCTGGGCTGATGCTCTTCTGCAGCACCTTTCAACAGGATCTCAGGCCATGGAGATGCTAGCATGGAGAGATGGACCACAGGGCTGTCTGTAAAACCCCCCTCTTGCTCCCTCAAGACAGCCAGAGGGAGATTCTCACGGGGCTGGTATGGGGCTGGCAAGTGCTGCTGCAACCCAGCACATCCACACGAGCAGTGGGACCTGGATGAGAGGCAGCAGAAGGAACAAGGCTGCCCCATGACAGGGTGGCCCTCTCCAACCAGCTTGTACCTGTTGTATCATCATCTCCAGGGGCCAGGGCCATACCCACAGCTCAGGCAAGGAGCAGCAGCCCCAGCCTGAGCTTAAATAGCCCCCCAGCCCCAGGTGACCGGAATGGGGGGTCCCAGGTGAGGCCGTTCAGGGCCACCAATGCCAATTAGTGCAATCACTGCCCTGGCAGCAGAAAATGCAGAGGAAAGGGCCAGGATGGGTCTGGGGCAGGGGTGTGCAGAGGGGACACAAACGGGGCTCTGGGGGGACACTGGGGCCACTCTTGTAGGTCTGTCCTTGCTGACCCATGGCAGGTCCCCATGGGGGATGGCTCCCCTTCCCCTTGTCCACAGAGAACACCCAGGGAAGGGCCAAGCCATGGGGCAAGGGGCATCCCGGGCACGGCCCCAACGTGGCCACGCTCACGGGCACCTGCAGAATCACACCCACATGCCCCCCGCAGCCCTGCAAATACACACAAATGAGCACACATGTACATACACACGCACACATGTGTGCAGGGACCCACACGTGGGGGGCCAAGGGGACTGGCAGGGGCTGGGGCGGGACCTATGTGGGGGGGGGGACCCCAGCACTGGGGGGCTGTGGGAGCGGGTGCCTGGATGGGTGTTGGGCAAGTGGAACAAGTGGGGGGCTAGGGCAACCTGTCTGGGGAGACCTGGGGTGGGAGCTAGCCCGGGGGGTCTGGGGGGCTTGAGCCTGCCGGGCTGCAGGAGGCCGGGAGCTGGGCTGGGGGTGCTCAGGGTGGTCTGGGGGACCGGAGCGGGGTGTTGGGATGCCTGTTTGGCATCACCTCGGTGCGCAGGCGAGGGCCCGGCTGTGCCTGGTGGTCCTCGGCTGCCTGACACGGGGGTACCCGGCTGTGCCAAGGGGCTCCCCACTCCACAGGGGCACCCGTGTTTAGGGGCACCCCTGATTTGGGGCGACCATCCCGGCAAGGCTGTGCCGGGGGGACCAGCCCGCGCCAGGGACGGGGCAGGGGCTGGGGCGGGGGTCCCCCCATCCCCGCCGGGCGGGCACCGGGCACCGGCGGCGGGGGTCCCTGTCCCCGTCCCTGTCCCGGCCGTGCCGGGCCGGGCCGCGGCGCTCCGGAGCCGCCCCCCGCCGGGGGGGTCCCCGCTCCCCCCGGATGCATGACTTCATCCTTCCGCCCGGGTTTCCTCCCCGCCGCCGCCGCCGCCGCCGCAGACCGGCTCCCGGCTCGGCGCGGCGCGGCTCGGCCCGCTCGGCCCCGCCATGTCGCAGGTGCTGCCCTACGGCGAGGACAAGGTGGGCCGCTACGGCGCCGAGCCCGAGGCGGGGGAGCTGCCCTTCAGCTGCCGCCTGCAGGACACCAACGCCTTCTTCGGGGGCAACCAGGGCAAGCGGCCCCCCAAGCTGGGACAGATCGGCCGCGCCAAGAGAGGTACCGCCCGACCCCCCGCCTCTGCCCCCCGACCCCCGCCTCAGCCCCACGGCATCCCCGGGACCCCCGCATCTGCCCTGCGGCGTCCCCGGCACTGGCTCTTGCATCCCCAGCGCTGCCCCACGGCGTCCCCGGGACCCCCGGATCTGTCCTTGCATCCCCGGCTCTGCCGCACGGCATCCCCGGGACACCCCCACCCCCCCCCCCCCTCGATCTGCCCTTCCATCCCTAGCTCTGCCCCGGGACCCCCGGATCTGCCCTGCAGCATCCCCGGCGCTGCCCCCCGGCATCCCCGGCACTGGCCCTTGCGTCCCCAGCGCCGCCCCACAGCATCCTCGGGACCCTCGGTTCTGCCCTGGCATCCCCGGCACTGGCCAGTGCATCCCTGGCGCTGCCCCCCGGCGCCATCGGCATCGCCCCACAGCATCCCTGGGACTCCCGGGATCCCTTGCATCCCCAGCACTGTCCCCTGGCACCCCCGTCTCTGCCCCACAGCATCCTCGTCTCTGCCCCACAGCATCCCCATCTCTGCCTCACAGCATCCCCGGCTCTGCCCCCCAGTATCACCAGCACTGCCCCCGACATCCCCAGAATCTCCAGCTCTGCCCCACATCATCCCCGGCAGTGCCCCCCAGCATCCCTGGGACCCCCAGCTCTGCGACTGGCACCCGGCACTGCCCTAGAACCACAGGCCCCCCATCCCCAGCTCCAGACACCCAGTGCTGTCCCCCCAGCGCTGCCCCACACCCCCCGCAGCCTGGGGCTGCCCCTGGGACTACCCTGCAGCAATCCCTGGGGCTGCCCCGGGGCTATCCTCAAACATCCCTGGGGCTGCCCCCCGGCACATCCGTGAATGTCCCCGGGACCCCCCGGAACTGCTCCTCAGCACCCCTGGGATTGCCCCCACGTCCCCTTGTTCTGCTCCCCCCCATCCCTATAAACAAGCCCCCCCCCAGCATCACCAGGAACAGCCCCCCAGCCCCATAAACCTCTCTCCCTCCACATTTCTGCCTGCCGCAGAGACCCCCATCAGCAGCCACCGGCGATGCTGATCAACATTCCCCCCCCCGGTTTACTGTCCCCCCCCAGGACTCCATCAACCTGCATGCCCCCCCCCCCGGCTTTACTGCCTGCTGCAGAGACCCCCCATCAGCAGCTCCCCTGCTTCCATCAGGACCCAAATAACTGCCCCCTCCCCCGCACCCTGATCTGTCACCATCGATCTTCCCCGATGCCTTGGGGACCCCCAAGAATGGCCCCTGCCTTCCCTGCAGCCCCCACCCCACCTGCTTGGGAGACCCCCGTAGGCAAACACCCCTCCTTGAGCTGTAGGGGCAAAAGGGGGGGGAACAGAGCCCCCCCCAGCATAAATACACCCCAGCCCCGAGGGGGGGTGAGCTGTTGCCTGCTCCACCTGCCCCCCCTTTGCGGTGGTGGTGGCTGGGTCTAGCAGACCCCCCCGAGGGTGATGGGGGGGGGCAGTTCCCCCTCGGTGGTGACGGGGGGGGTCTGGCTGCTCCCCCAGTGATGCCGGTGATGGGGGGGGGTGTCTGGCCAATCTGCCCCCAAGGTGGTGATGGGGGGGTTGCTGAGCACCCCAGTAGTGACGTTGGGGGGGGGGGTCTGTCCACCACCCCTGAGGGTGACGGTGATGGGAGGGGATCTGCCCAGCCGGGGACGTTGATGTGTGTGGGGGGGTGTCTGTGTTGATGGGGGGGATGCTGATGGGGGTCTGTCCAGCCTCCCAGCGGTGATGCTGACGGGGGGGGCTGCCCAGCGGGTGATGCTGACGGGGGGGCTGTCTGGAGGGTGATGCTGACAGGGGGCTGTCCAGCCCCCCACGGTGATGTTGATGGTGGGGGTCCGTGCAGCCCGCTATGCTGACGGGGGGCTGTCCGGCTCCCCCGACGGTGATGCGATAGCGGGGGGGGGGTGTCCTGCGCAGCAGGCGATGCTGACGGGGGTCTGGCTGCCACCCCCGCCGAGCTGCCGGTGCCCCCCCCGCTGGGTCATTACCCATTCCAGTCCTGTTGCTCTCATCAGCGCCTGCCGCAGAGAGGAGGGGGGGTCCTTCCTGGTCTTTCCTGCCCCCCCCCCCCTTCCCAAACCACCCATCCGGAGGCGGCCGGCTGGCTGCAGGGAGGGGGGGGTGCTGCCCCTACCCAAGCCGGGCGGGGGGGCACCCACACAACCCCCCCCCCATCCCCATTGCACCCGCCTGCGCCCCTTCGCCCTGCTCCCAGCATCTGGGGGGCACATCTGGAGCCCTCCTGGGGCGGTGAGTGGGGCGAGAGCCGGGGGGGCGGAGGCTGGGCGTGCGTCCCCTCGCCCACGCGCCCCCCGCCTGTCCCCGCAGTGGTGATCGAGGATGACCGGATAGACGAGGTGCTCAAGGGCATGACGGAGAAGTCGCCGCCGGGGGTGTAAGCCGGGACCCGCCGCCAGGACCCGCAGGCCGTGCCCTGCTCCCAGCCCGCCCGGCCCTGCATGCTGGCTGGACCGCCGACGAGGAGGGGGAGGCCCTGCCCGTGCCCCCCCGCCCCGGCCCGGGGGGGGCTCTGCGGCCACCACCACCTCCCCCCCCCGAGCCATGCACTTTACCCCTCCGCCTCCCCCGGGGGGGGGGGAGGGCACCCGCCGAGCCCCCTACCCTGGGCAGAGACCCCCTCCCTCCCCGGGGCGGGGGGTGTCCAGTCCCCCGCTCCGCGGCGTGTTCCCCCCATCCTCCTTGGCGGGGGGGGGGTCCCCGAATCCCGGGGCGGATCCGGCCCCACGAGCGGGGGGAGCGCTGCTGTCCAGAGACATTTTTTGCTCCATCGTTTTTTGCATGAGCTTGGTGGCCCGGGCGCCCGGTCCTGGGGCCGAGGGTCAGCCCCACCACTCCGGCACGCTTCTTTTTAAACAGAAACTCCTCATATTTGTATTTTTATATCCGAATCTTTGTTAAAAACGATCTGCTGATGTCGAGATGTTGAAGTAACCGCATCGGGGAAACAAACAAACAAACAAACAAAAAAGGTTCATATTTTTTTCCATAAGAAAAAAAAAGACAAAAAAAGAAGAAAAAACCGAGGGGGAAAAATAAAGGGGGGGCGAGAAAGATGGAGGGAGAGCGAGGAAAGCCGAAGATGCGGGGAGGGGAGCGGGGACCCCCGGCCCGACCCCCACCGCCGGCAGCGGGACCGGCCGGAGGGTTTGGCAGCACCACCGGCCGCCGCAGTCCCTTCCCAGCAGTGCCGGGGCCAGAGCCCTTCGGGCCGGCTGCGGGTGCCGGGGGGTCCCGGCGCTGCCCCTCGCTCGAGGGTAGTGGGGCCGGGGGGGGAGCGGGGAGGGCAGGGACCGGCCTGAGTCGTTGTTTTTAATTTTGTACTTTAATTTAATTTTATTTTTTAAGAAGCTTCTCGGGGGGGTCTGATGTGCATGAGAAACTTGTCATCTTTTTCAATAACCTACGAGTGGCATTTATGGAGACGACGACGCAAAAAAAAAAAAAAAAACACAACAAAAAAAACACCAAACAAAAAACAAAACCGAGAAAAAAAACAAAAAAAAAAAGAAAAAAAAAGTTACTTGTGTCATTATGTTCTACGAATGATCCATTGTAAATTTAAATGCCATTTTTCACTGTACTGGTGAACAAAATGCGATGAATAAAACACATTCATGTACCGAGGCGAGGCCGGCAGCTGCCTGCTCCTTTCTGTCCCTCCCAGGCGCCGGCTGTTTTTTGGGGTGCCTGTGGGATGGGGTGGCATGGCGGGGGGGGCAGGGGCTGACCCCGGAGTCCTTCGCTGGCTCCCGGCGCGGGGGGAGCCACCGGCTGACCCACTTATGCCTTTCGCCAGAAATAGCAGCCCGGCAGCTTGCGCCTCTTCGGTATGTTACCGCCGTCCCTCTGAGGAGGGGTCCTCTCCGCACCCCCCGGCGTCGCCTGCCCCGGGGGGATTTGGTGCCCAGACAGCCCCTGGGGACGCCCCCGGTAGCACCTGCACACCCGCTGCAGCCACCACATCAGCACCCACGCACCGGCACCCACACGCAGCCAGCCCTGCCAGCATACGGTGGCACGCCTGTCACCAGCCCCAGCACACGCATGTCACCGCGCTGCCAGCCCCGGGCACAAGCGGACACGGGCCAGGCATGTGTGGCACACCAGGGCTGTCACCGCAGCCAGGAGCGGGGATGGAGGGGGACGGGGGCAGACGTGCCACCCTGCCTGCACACGCGCCCCGCGGTGCCCCCAGCCCCGCGCTGGCACCTCCCAGCCTGGATCCCCCGCTGCCCAGCCGGGGGGTGGCAAGGACATGGTGCCCTTGTGCACCCCCATGGCTGTGGAGGCTGGTCTGGGGGTCCCATGGCAGGACAGGGGGCAGGGGACCCCGCCATCCATCCTACCCCCTGCACCCAGTGCCAGCACCCCCCATCCTGCCCCCAGCCCAGCTGCCTGTGCCGGGGGGGGGGGGGGCAGGGAGCTGCTCCCCGCAAGATGGATGGGTGGAATTAAACCCGATTTGGTTTCATTACCAGCCGCAAAGCCCGGAGCCCTGGCTGCTCTCCAGCTGGGCGAGGGAAGGGCCGGGGAGAGGCACAGCATCTCCCGCTCCCGGGAGCATCCCGCTGCCCCCCGGGAGGAGGCCAAGCTCCCCCGCCTTTTATCCCATTACTCACATCACTGGGCAGCTTGGGGGGGACACGCACTGGTTCCCCGTCCCCCACCTGTGAGGGTGGAGCAGCTTAAGGCTTTATTAGGTGGGGGGGAGGCTGGGGAAGCCCCCCCCCGGGTCACAGCTGGATGGCAAGGAGATAGTCCTCATCGTTGTCTGGGGGGGCGGGGGGCGGCGGCGGGGCGGGGGGCGGGGGGGGCTGGTGCAGCCGGCGCCCCAGGGCCAGGTCGGGGGCATCCAGGGGCTGCCCCTTGCGCATGACGTAGAGGAAGTAGTGGAAGGCACCGGCGTCCCCGTCCCCGCAGGCGGTGTGGCGCAGGGACCAGCCGAAGGCCTCCTGGGCATAGTGGGGCTTGCGGAAGTGGGGCTGGGCGAAGGTGATGGAGATGAAGCAGCCCCCCGGGCGCAGCACCCGGCTCACCTGCGGCAGGAGAATCCCCGCATGGGGGGGGGACACAGTGAGGTTCACCCCTCCAGCAGGGACGGCCCCATCCCCAGGGACCCCCATCACCATCTGCCAAAGATCCCCCCCCCGCCTCTCCCATTGCACCCCCAAATCTGCCGTCCTAACCTTGCCCCCTCCCTGGTTCTGACATGTCCCCAGACCACCTGCAGCCCAGTGGCAATGGCGAACGGGGGTCCCCACACACAACCTCTCCCTGCACCCCAAAACTCTTCACCCCCATCCACAGCAGACGGCACGGAGACCCAACCCTGGTGCAGGGAAAAGCTTCACCCTCCTGGGCACAGGGCCCCCGAGAGCAGCGTGGGACCCCCGTCCCACCCACCCCTCCCCAGGGCACCCAGTGCCACCCCCCCGCAACACCCAGTCTCTGAGGTGGTGGTGGGGGGGGTTGGATGGGAAAGGACTCGACCCTTTTAATCACCATTTTCTCCCCGCTGGAGCTAAGCCCCCGCTAACAGGATGGAAAAGAACATCAATTTTCTTGCCTGGCTTTATCCAATGTCAAAAGGCTTTTACGGCCAGCGCTCGCGTGCTCGGCATGCAAAGGCAGCGCCCGGGGCGGGCGGGCGGCCAGCCACCCAGCCGGCCCCCCCCGCCGGCACCCCGCCCCAGGCGGGGACACCCCCAGATCCCCCTCTCCCCCCGACAAGGGCAGAGGGCTGGGGGCCAAGGCGGGGGTTTCCCGAGCTCTGGCTTAATCCTGCCTGGAAGCTCCACGGCTCAGTGCTGGCTGGGGCCGGGGATGGAGAGGGCAGCAGGCAGCCTGTGTGTGTGTCCCCCGCTGTGGTGGGGGCTTCTGAGCCAAACCTTAGTGTTTTTGGCCAGGAAAAGGGGAAGGCAGGTCCCTGCATCCTGCCCTCCCCCCCCCCGAGGAACCAAGCTCAGCATCCCTCCTGCAAAGCACCAGATGCATCTGTCCTGGAAAGACCCCCACGGCTTCCCAGCTGACGGGCACGGGGGGGTCCCCGGGGCTGGGGGCAGGCAGGGATCTCCGGCTGGAGCCGAGCGAGAGGCATCCCGCATCCCCGCATCCCATCCCTCGTTAATAGAGCACTAACGATGGCTGTTGCTTAGAGACGGGCACAGGAAACCTTCCCATCCGCCGGCCGGCGCGGGGGGGCCAGGGCGGCTGCTCCCCGCTCTGGCACTGACCCGTCACCCCCTCCTCATCACCCCCGGATCACCGGGACAGGGCTGTCCCCGCGGCATCCCCACCGGCAGGGCGGATTTTCGGGTCCTTACGTCCCCCCCCAGGGAGAGCAGGACAGAGGATGTGAAAACCACGAGAAGGGGGGTGCCAGCCATGGCCGGACCCACGCAGAGGGACTGGCAAAGCAGCGAGTGGGTGGGAGCGCCCCACGAATCCCCCGGGGACGAGGACAGCGGGGACTGGCTGCGGGTGGAGGCCAGTGCCCAGCGATGCTGGGGGAGGGCAGGGATTGAGCAGGGGATTAAAAGGGGGGGGGGGGGGGGGGGGGGAAGAGAGAAAAAAAAAAAAAAAAAAGAGCTAAATCCTCGCCGTTTGGCCAAATGACAAGGACAGGCAGCAGTGCTGGCAGGGCAGGGCCCGGATGGCGAGGACAGCCCCGCTGCCCACAGCGCCTGGGGTCCTGCTCCCTCCCGGGCTCAGGGGGGGCAAGAAAGGACAGAGGGGGGGTCAGTAGCCACAAGCACCCTCCCAGCACCCCGTGCCCACGCCCAAGGGTGCCGGGCAGGCGCAGCCATTAATTGCCCTTGCAGTTATTCCCCGGGGGCGGGGGAGGCTGCCAGGACCCGCACCCCCGCACCGGGCAGGTTCAATCCGGCTCCGCCGCCAATTAGTCAGGGCCCGGAGGCATCGCCCGTCCCCGTGGCAACGGCAGGGCCCTGCCGATGCTGACGGGGGTTGCCATGGCAACCCCGGACCGGCCGATGGGGACCCCGGCTAATGAGATCGAAGCTGGGGTGGGGGGTAGGGGGGGCGAGCCCTGTGGTTGTCACCTTGCCCTGGGCGGGCAGGGCAACCTCGGTGTGCGTCCCCCCCCAGGTCCCCTCTGGGCACCCTTGGGTGCCCCTACAGCCACCCACCCCAGGATGGGGCCCATTTTTACTGCCACCCCTTTGCATTTAGGGTGCAAATAAAGAGGGGAGTCACCCAGCCCCCCAGCAGGACCCAGGGTCCCCAGGGACACACCCTGCTCCATCCACCGCCCTGGGGAGAAGGCGGTGGGGTGGGAGAAGGGGGGGGGTCTCCCACCCCCAAGGGTGCCAGGAGCCCCCCGGGTGTCCCTTTGCAGGGTAGCAGAGGGGGCAGAGGCACCAGCTGGGGGGGGAGGGGGGGCAGAGGCACCGGCCGGGACATCCTCAGGGAAGCAGGGTGGCGAGGGGACATTCTGCACCTTCACCCACCCCAAAAGGGTTTGGGGTCCACTCTCTGCCCCCGCACCCAGCTCCCCCCACCCCGTACCTCCGCCAGCACCCGGTGCATCGCGGCGGCCGCCTGGGGCGAGACATCCCACGGGTCGGTCTCCTCCACCATCAGCACGTCGAGGGTGCCCTTCTCCAGCACCACGTCGAAGGAGGCGTCGGGGAAGGCGAGGGCGCGGATGTCCATGACGGCCCAGCGCAGGCCGGGGCAGCGGGCGTAGCGGGCGCGCATGGCCGCGATGCAGGCGGGGGAGAAGTCGATGCTGGTGACGTCGGTGTAGCCCAGCTCGTGCAGGTCGTGGCTCAGGGCGCTGTTGCCACAGCCTGCGTGGGGCACGGCTCAGCCGGGGCTCAGGGTGCCCGTGGGGGGGGCTGCCCGCACCCCAACCCTGTTCCCTCGGACCCAGGGAAGGGTGCGGATGGGCTGGGGCAGCTAGAGAGGGAGCAGGTCGTCGCCTCGCTGCTAATTAGTGAGTGCCGGGCTGGTTAATTACCCCCTCCCTGCAAGGTGGGTTCTTTGGGCTCCGGGCCCTGCAGGACCGCGGGGCGAGAGCAGCCCCTGCCCCGGGGCAGCCCCCGCACACCGATCCCCCCGCCCCGGGGCGGGATGCTGGAGGCGGGGAAGGGGCGGGGGGGGGGGGGGCAGGAGGGGGTCCCCAATTTACCACTGAGCCTGGGGCCGGGGCCAGCGGCAAATGAGGGCGGCGTGCAGCATCTGGGGGGAACTTAACCGGATGGATGGACAGAGGGACGGACGGAGGGACGGCTGTCACAGGGCACCAGCACCCCGCCCGGCCAGCCCCGGGCCGGCCCCAGCAGGACACGGGCCCCCCGGTGCGGCGGGCGCGGGGAGAGGCTCCCTCCCTTCTCTTCCCTGCCCTCCCCGGGGGAGCCGCTCCCCGGGGGATCGGGGGGGCGGCGGATTTGGGGGCTATTAAGCGCAGCTGGCGGCGGCTGATCCGCTAACAGGATCGGTGATTACACCCGCCTAATCCCGCCTGCCCGGCGGGGGGGACGGGCGGGCGAACCTGCCGGGCCGGCGGCGGATCAGCCCGCAGGTGCGATTACGGGGCGGTTATACGGGGCCCCGCCGCCCGCCCGCGCCCTCGGGAGCGGGGCCGCCCCGCCGGGCCGGGCGCTGCCCCCGGTGCCGGCCCGGTGCCGCACCGCCCCCTCGCGGCCGGTGCCAGCGCATCCACCGGCGGGACCCCGAGCCCCGCCCGCCCTCCACCGGGCACCGGGCACGTACCGAGGACGAGGATGCGGTCACCGGGGCGCAGCTCGGCCTGCAGCTGCGGGAGGAACCGGGACAGCCCCCCCAGCCACTCCCGGGGCTCGGCGCCCTCCTGCCGGTACAGCGCGTCCCAGAAGCGGCGCTGCCGGTAGCGCCGGTTGGCGGCGGGCGCGCGCCGCCGCTCCATGCCGGGCGGGGGCGGGGCGGGGGAGCACCGGGCGCCACGTGCCGCCCGCCCCCCCACGTGCGGCTTCCGGTCTCGGCGGTTGCATCGCCCTAAGCGCTCCGGCCGGAAACACGGAGCGGAACGGAGCGGCACGGCGGGGCGGCCATGGCGGCGGGGCTGGGGGCGGCGGCGCTGCGGCGGGCCTGGCGGGAGCGGCGGGCGGCGCTGCTGGAGCCCAGCTACACCCCGCTGGTGGCCGCCTGCCTCTGCCTGGCCGAGGGCGGCGTCAACCTCTGGGTCATCCGCAGGGTGCCCTGTGAGTGCCGGGGCCCGGCCTGGCCCGGCGAGGGTGGGGGGGGGGACCCTGCCCGGGGATGGCGGGGGGAGGCCCTGGCCGGGGGCGGCGGCGGGGGGGGGGGGGGGGGCGTGTCCCTCCGGGCGGTGCCGGCTCGTCCCCGGGCTGGGCAGCCCTGGGGTGCTCCCCCTGGAGCAGCGGGGAGCGGGGCGTGATGCCGCTGGCAGGGTGACAGCATCCCCCGGGCGGGGCGGCGGGGGTGGGCTGGGGGGCCTGCGTGGGGCCGGGGACTCGGCTGCCAGCGAGGCCGGGGGACCCAGGGCAGGGCCGCGGGGTGTGGAGGTGGGGGAGCCCTCCCCGCGGTGCCCCCCTGACCCCCGGCCGTCCCCGCAGACACCGAGATCGACTGGAAGGCCTACATGCAGGAGGTGGAGGGCTTTGCCAACGGGACCCTCGACTACACCCGGCTGAAGGGCGACACGGGGCCGCTGGTGTGAGTGACGGGGACGGCCGGGCTCCCCGCGACCGGGGCCTCTCCGGGGGTCCCAGAGGGGCAGCGGGGCCCGGCCCCTCACTCCCGTCTCTCCACAGCTACCCCGCCGGCTTCGTCTACATCTTCCTGGGCCTGTACTACGCCACGGGCCGCGGCACTGACATCCGCCTGGCGCAGTACCTCTTTGCCGGCCTCTACCTCCTCAACCTCCTCCTCGTCTTCCGCATCTACTGCCGAACCAACAAGGTAGGCTGGAGGCCAGAGCCTCCAGGGGCGAAAGGGGCTGGGCAGGAGGTCAGGGTTGGGGTCTGAGGTTTGGAGGGGCTCAGTGGCAGCGGGGGGTGCAGGACAGGCTGCTCATTGCCCTCCTGGCTCTCTGTCCCCTGCAAGGTCCCCCCGTATGTTTTCTTCTTCATGTGCTGTGCCTCCTACCGCATCCACTCCATCTTTGTCCTGCGGCTCTTTAACGACCCTGTCGCCATGGCCATCCTCTTCCTCGCCATCAACCTCTTCCTGGAGGAGCGCTGGTCCTGGGGCTGCCTCCTCTTCAGGTGAGGGTCTGGGGGCAGGGCGGGGGCTGCTCTCCATGCTGTGCTGCAAGCGTGAGCGAGCTCGGCCCCAGGGAGGAGGCTGCGATTAGCCCGGGGGCTGCCCGTGTGGGGGGCCGCAGCAGTAACGCAGCTTCCCGCTCAGCCTGGCTGTGTCCGTGAAGATGAACATCCTGCTCTTCGCACCTGGACTTCTCTTCCTCCTCCTCCAACGGTTCGGTCTGCTGGGCTGTATCCCCAAGCTCTGCATCTGTGCCCTGCTCCAGGTGGGTCCCTGCTCACATTGACTACAGGGGCAGGCTGGTAGCCCCCTCGGCAGTAGGCTGCCTGCCTGCATTGCGGCATCCTGCCTGGCTGTCCTGCGGGCTGGAGACCTCTG
This sequence comes from Mycteria americana, assembly GCF_035582795.1. NCBI lineage: Eukaryota > Metazoa > Chordata > Aves > Ciconiiformes > Ciconiidae > Mycteria > Mycteria americana. The sequence continues at coordinate 11,444,354 of NC_134371.1, forward strand.
GGTCTATATACAGTGGCACCAGCATCTGAGTTGGCCCCACACAGCAAGCTGGAGGTTTATAAATAATCTAATTCACGGGGCTCCCATCTTTGGCTGACAGTCCCTGTTGCCCCACGTGGTGCTGGGGTTCTCGGGAGGTGGCAAGGGTGACGGAGACCTGGCTTATGGCTGCTGCGAGGGTGCTGGTGTGTCTCCCGCAGGTGATTCTGGGGCTGCCCTTCCTGCTGGTGAACCCCGTGGGGTACCTGACCCGCTCCTTTGACCTGGGCCGCCAGTTCCAGTTCAAATGGACGGTGAACTGGCGCTTCCTCCCAGAAGAGGTTTTCCAGAATCGAGCTTTCCACACCACGTTGCTCCTGGCTCACCTGGCTGGCCTGGGGCTCTTTGCACTGCACCGGTGGCACAGGTGAGACCCAGGATTCCCCATGGGTGCTGGTCCCTGTCAGCCGATCCCCATCAGCCCCCCGTGGTGCAGGACACTGGTCTGCAACCCCCCTGCCCCCACAGTGCTGCAATTCTGGGGTTGCAGGCAGGAGTCGGGGGGAGTTACTGTTCTGTTTTGGGGAATGCGCTGCCCAGGCATCGTGGCTCACAGGGGAAGGTCAGGGTGGGAGAGACTTTCAGGAGCCGAGATCGATGTTTGTGCTTCCCCCTCAGGTCCAAAGAGAGCATCCTGGCTCTGCTGAAGGATCCTGCTGAAAGGAAACACCCGTCCCCTCCCTTGACCGTCAACAATATCCTTTGGCAGGGTGGGCAGCAGGGACGGGGGGAGAAGGCACGGCAGGGCAGACCTCAGGATCAGCGTTCGCAGGCTCCCGGTCCTGCCGCGCTGTCAGGACCAGCCTGTCCTGGGGGAAGGAGCTGTGCTGTACAGCTGGGGAGCTGCTGCGGGATCGCACCTCCAGCCTCCCGTGTTTGTCCCCTTAACGCCAGCGCACAGATCGTCTTCGTCCTCTTCTCCTCCAACTTCCTGGGCGTCTGCTGCAGCCGCTCCCTGCACTACCAATTCTACGTCTGGTATTTCCACACGCTGCCCTACTTACTCTGGTGCACCCCTACCGCCAAGCTCGCCCACATGCCCAAGTACGTGCTGCCAGGGAGGGGGACCACCTGTCTGCTGGGGGGGTCTGGGAGCAAGGGGGGTTGGCGTGTCCCCCTCATGCTGACCCCCAGCTTTCTCCCCTGCAGGGTACTGCTGCTGGGCATGATCGAGCTCTGCTGGAACACCTACCCCTCCACGGTCTGCAGCTCCCTCTCCCTCCACATCTGCCACGGACTCGTCCTGCTCCAGCTCTGGTACGGCACGGCCCCCCCACTGGCGCCGCACACCCCCCCGACAAGCAGGAGACCCGCAGCCATCTCCAAGAAGGCCCAGTGAGAGTGTGGCCAGTCGGACGATGGGAACTGCCTCTGGGACTAGCCCCTTCTGCCCACTCTTTCCCCACCCAGCTCCCAGGCTGCTCTTGGCCATCCCAAGAGGGCCGCGAGCCCTGGAACTGTGCAAAGGGGGCAGTGTGGGGACCCCCAACACGCAGGACTTCCCCAATAAAGGGGGCTTTGTGTGCCCTTCCCCGGCCACAGCGTCCTTGTGCCATGACAGTGTCAGGAGGCAGAGCAGCCACCGGGGCCATGAGAGCTCCCTTCCCAGCCCTGGAGAGTGCTGCCCGGGGCAGGGGAGCAGCCTCTGGGGTGAGGTTAAGACAGAAGGCCTGCAAAACTTTTGCCTCAAGGTTTGAATCGCCTCACTGCAGCCCAGGGATCCCTCCAGCACGGCTTTTCCTAGTCCCCTGTCTCCTCCCTCCCACGGGAGATGGCTGGGAAGGGGGTGACCCCCCACCCAGGGCTCTGGTGAGCCCCAGCGTGGCCTGAATGGGGCTGACGGCTCCCTGCCCATAACAGAGATGCCTGTGCAGGCAGCATGGCGCCAGGCGTCTTTATTGGCCCCTCCGGCGGCCGTCAGACATTGTTGGGGTTGTAGCACAGCATGTTCAGCTTGATGTTCTCATCCCAGTGACGCAGCAGCAGGAACAAGTGCCTGGCTGCCCCTTTGAGGCAGCCCACGTCCACCCCCTCGGGCAGCCGCTGTGCCTGCAGCCACGCGTCCGCCTTGGCCGCCACCAGCTCCCACTCCTCGAAGAAGCCGGCGCAGCGATGCTCCAGCCAGGCCAAGGCCACCGCCGTGGCCCAGCTGGCACTCTCCAGGTCCTCCGGCCCCACGTCCTGCCAGCTCACGCTGGCTTCGGAGGGGGCAGCCGAGTAGGGGCCGGTGTCGGACTCGGAGCCGTGCCCACTGTCTGCCTGCGCCCACACAGCTGCACTGGGCACCTCGGAGCAAGTGCTCCGGGACGGGGGCGAGCCGGGCTGTGGGGCTGCAGCGGGCTCCTCGCCCTCCTCACGGCCGGGCCCTGCCTCGGGGCTGCTTCTGGCCCCTGGGGACACGGGGCTGAGGCTGGCTCGGTGGGAGGCGTAGGGGGAGGCTCGGCGCAGGCGGTCCAGGGGGATCTGCACCACTTCGGAGAAGCTCTCGGTGAGCTGGAACGGCCCCCGGGCTTGCTGCAGCTGCACCTGCAATGGGGGGGCAGGTGACTGGGGGGGTCCAGGCAGGGGCACAGACCCACCGTGGTCACCAGCACCCAGTGCTGGGGGCTGCAGGAGCGTTCCTGGGGCACAGGGACTGCCCAATGCACCCCCCCAAAGCCAGCAAAGGCCCCCAGGGCCATTCAGGGACACAGCAGGGCTGAGCAGACACCCAGCAGGAAAGGTGCCTGCTCGGCCCCCCCGGGGGGGATGGGGATGGGGTCCTTACCAGCGGCAGGTAGTCGTGGCTGGCGTGGTTGCTGGAGTGCTCGCTTTCCGGGCTGAGGCACTGCGGGCGCAGCACCAGGCTGGGCCCCCTGCGCCTGCTCAGGCCAAACCTGTGGGGCAAACAGGCAAGTTCACAGGAGGGGGCGATTCCCGAAGGGCAGCTGGACCCCAGCCTGCTGCAGGGAAGGGGCTGGAGCACCAAACCCCCCCGTTATGCCGCAGGAGCTGGCAGGGGACGTTGGACCTGCGGCACCCAAGAAGTGGCACCGTCCCCCTCTCCCCACAACATGCCATTTTTTGGGCCCTTGCATCCCCCTACCCTGCAGCCTCACCTGGAGCCAGCGATGCTCTCCGTGGATTTCTGGGAGCCCATGGAGGTGGTGGAGGGGCTGGTTGGAGGCCCTGCAAGGGGGGGAAGAGCTGAGCGTGGGGGTCTGTGATGCACCCCGAGGTGCACCCTGCTCCCCAGCACCTGTGAGGGTGGTGCAGCCCACGTGCCCCGGGCTGGCGTGGGCACCGCAGATGCTCCAGCTCTCAGCTGCCAGCAACAGGGTGCTGGGGGCACCCCCTCACCCCCCAGCATCCAGCCCTTGGCCCCCTCCACCCCAGACGCACCGTTTGAGCAGTTCTGCTTTTCCCAGCCATAGGTAGGGGAGGAGATGCTGGCTGGAGACCCAGGGGTCTCGTCTCGCTCTGCAAAAGAGTGAAGCCCTGAGGACCCCTGGGCTCCCAGGACCCTCATGGCCTGGAGCTGCTGCCAGGAGCTGCTACGTCCCCCCCCCCCCCGACTGTGGGGCAGAGACCAATGCCTCTTCCCCGGCATCCGCAGTGCTCCAGCCGGGACCAGCCCCATGCAGCTGCGAGCTGAGGATCCCCAGGGACCCCGGTGCTCAGGCAGGTTCCTGGGGAGCATAAGCCGAGGTAAGGGCTCGGATCGTTACCTGCAGCGACGGGGGCCTCATCCTGCTCCTCCGCATCCCGCTGCTGGCCCAGCCCTGCTGAGGAGCTCCTGTGGTGCCAGCTCCCTGCCGCAGCAGCTCGTGGCCGGCTGGCCGAGCCGGCTGCAAGGGACGGCGTCACCTCAGCCCTCCATCCCCTCGTGCCCCCTCCCCAGCACGCTGGCCCCCCCCCAGCCATACCTGTGCCCCACACCTCGGGGGCTGCGGGCAGGGCTGCCTGCGTGGCACCGTCCACGGGCACCAGGCGGGTGTAGAGAGAAGGCACGTTGCAGGCTTTGCTGGTTTGCACGGCTTTCAGGCGAAACCGGCGGGCAAAACCTGCCCGGAGTGAGGCGGTTAGAGGTGGAGGGATGCCGGGGCTGCGACGGGGTGGGGGGGACACGCACGGGCACCCACCCTGCTCCAGCTCGGCTTCGCGTTGCGCCGCGTTCTCGTTGTCCCGGATGACGGAGCGTGCTGCCAAGCGGTGCAGCGGCTTGTCCCAGGCCTTGCCTGCCCACCGCGGGGGGTCCTCCCTGCCCGGCCCCTCCCGGGGCTGCAGCAGCGACTCCAGCGAGGCCGTCACTTCCCAGGACACCGGCTTGCCGGCTCGCAGCGCGTGGATCACCACCTGGCAGCGCAGGGGCAGGCCGGCATCGCCCAGGCTGGGCTCCCCCGGCTCGGGCGCCGGTGAGGCGCTGAAGAGGTAGGAGGGCTCCACCAGCATGTCCCAGTCCAGGTGGGTGGGCGAGAGGAGGTTATCTGGGCAACGGCAAGACGCGGGCTCAGCAAGGCAGGGGCACCCGGCTCCGTCCCCGCCGCCATCATACCCCAGAGCCAGCACACACTTGACTCCGCCATGCTGGGCTGCGGCCGCCGTGCCCGGGGTCCCAGCTCGTCCAGCCGCCCCTCCAGGGACTGGTTCCTCTTCTGCGACACCTTCTCCAGGGCCCGGCAGAGCCGGTGGGCATCCAGCTCCCCGTGCGGTGAGGAAAAGCTGCGGCCGGCCAGGGCGGCACGTGCCAGCGCCTTCTTCCGCCGTGCCAGCTCCTCCGTGCTCAGGGCCACCGTCACCTGCAGAGGGGGGAGGCTGACGGTGAGCCTGGCACAGGCACCGGCACAGAGCCGGACTGCGCCAAGCCGTGATGGGCACCCGCAGCCCCGGCCGGCTGTCGGCTGGAGCCGCTGGCTGACGCCCAGCCCCACCGCTCTGCAGGCTGGCACCCGGCCGCCTCCCAGGGCAGCGGGCGACGCTCGCCAGGCTCCTCACGCAGGTGGGAAGGACCGACGGCACGGAGACAGGAGTTTGCAAACATCCCCGGGGGCTGACTCGGGCTGACGACGAGGCAGGAGGAGTTGCGGGGATTTTTGGGGGTGGGGGGGGTGGGGGGCTTAGCTCAGTTGCTCAGGCTGGATGATGCTACGGTGGGATGCAGCCCCCAGCACAGAGTGATGTCCCCGCACTGAGATGCTTCACCTAAAAGCTACGGCCATGCCACTCTCACCCTGGCAGCCGGGAGCCCGGGGAGGATCGTTTACACTGTAGGGAAATCACTTACGCTTGACATTTCGGCAGCAAAGGCCACCAGCTGTGCTATTGTGCAGCCGGAGCGGGTTACCTAACCCATGCCACCAGGAAGGAGCGTGTCCCAGAGGCAGGTGACAACCAGCCTCACCCGGCCTCGGGGCCATCGTCACCAGGCAAGCTGCCGCTCCCCATGCCAGCCACCTGGCTGGGTTTTAAACCCAGGTACGAAGCAGCAGGGACACGGCCCATCACTAATGAAGCGTGGGGCGGTGTTGGCCGAGGGCTGAAGGAGCCGGGCAGGAGGTCAGCCAGCCCACCGCCTTCCCTCCAGCTTGGCAGGGTTGGTACCTGATGCCAGCCCAGCTAGTTTCACTTAATTTCTGTAGCATCAACAAGGATCTGAGCTGGCTAGGGGGTTTGTTAGCCACCCAGCTGACTACCAGCCCGGGGAGCTGGGGGACCAGCTTTTTGGTCCCCAGCTGTCCCATTCCAGTAGGACGAAACCACTCGAGCATCCTCCTCGGGGCACCCACGGCTGATCCTTCCTTAAAATCCAGGCTACGATGCTGTGGTTTTCAGCCTGGCAGCCACGTGTCCAGGCACAATGGGGCAGCCAGACCCCAGCTAAGCCGGGAGCAACCCCCACATGCACGAGCCCTTGCACCCTGTTGGCATCCTTACCTTGGTGCCAGCCGGGGCAGAGGGCAGCGGGGCGGATTTGGTGGAGGACTCACAAAGGGACAGGCTCTTCTGGCCCTGCTGGGAGGTAGCATCGGCACCCGGGGCCGAGGAGCCGCCCTCGAGGGCCACATCACGGGAGCCGGTGGACTCGCTGCTGGTGGAACTGTGGGAGAGCAGTCCCTGGCTGCGGTCGGTGCTGACGGAGCAGTGCGTCAGGACGTACTGCTCCTGGATGTAGGAGGGCTGGTAAATCCGCTTCCAGATGTCTCCCCCCGAAATGGGATCTGCACCTGCCCAGCGAGCGCACACCCCATCAGCCCACAGCTCCCATGCCTGTCCCCAGCCCCAGCCCCGGCCCCACTCACTTCTCTCCGACACCTCTGTGCCCCCGGCAGAGAGCTCCAGGGAGGCATCCCCGGATCCTGGGGTGCTCCGGGGCAGCTGGCGGCTCTCCCTGGTACTGGGCACCTCCTCCTGGGAGGGGAAGGCTGAGCCCCGGGAGCCCTGCCGAGCCCCTTCCCGGCCCTGGCAGAGAGAGGGCACTGCCATCAGCCCCCCGGCTCGGGGAGAAGCCGGCGGCACCAGGAACATGCCGTTGTCCCCGTGCCGGGGCGGTGCTGGTCATACTGGTGGGTGCCTGTCACGGAAGCGGGCGATGCTGTAGAGGACGCAGTAGCTGACGAGGCGGTCGCCGGGGTAGAGGGTCGGGAGCTCCGTGGGCGAGAGCAGAGCCTCCATGCTGTCGGGGACGTACCAGTCGATGGTGATGTCGCTGACGGCCGGCTCGATCGCCTTCTTCAGGGACTTGATCAGCTGGGGCGGGGAGAGGAGCTAGTGTCAGACACCGCAGTGCCCCCCGCGCCCCCCATCCCCGCCCGGGCGTTACCTTGGGCTGCAGCCTCTCGGCCGGGCTCAGGAACTCTGCACGGCCCCCGCTCACCTTGGCCATGCCCTTCAGCAGCTGCCGGCACGCCCGCAGGCCCATGCCGAAGCTGAAGCACCTGCAGGAGACAGCCAGGCGATGAAAAGCCACGGCCAGGCCGGTGCCAGGGGCTGGGCAGCCCGGCGGCGAGCCCTGCAGCAGGGATGGACAGGGGTGTTTGATAGCCAGAGATGCCACCCCAGCTGCATGCCGGGTTGGGGCACCCCAGGGGAAGCTGAGCCGGTGGGGTTGGGGAACATGATGGGTAAAGGACACCTTCGGGGCTGGCGGAGGCGAGATTTGGGGCCGCAGAAGGAGAAATCGGTGGGAACAACCCAGGGGACATGGAGAGCACCGTGACTCTGCCGCGGTGCCGGTGCCGTACCTGACGGTGCTGGCCTGCCTGCGCACCAGCCGGAGGATCCTGCCCGCGTTGCCGGCCGCCGCGTCGGTGAAGAGGAAGAGCTGGCGGGGGTAGCCGTGGTGGAGGGGCTGCGCCAGCGCCCAGCCCAGGGCCGCCAGCAGGTTGGTGCCACCCGCGTCTGCCCGCAGCCCGCCGAGATGCTCGCAGGCGTACCGCAGCGTCTCCTGCCCGCGGGGAGAGCCGGCCTCGCAGCGGTCCCCCGGCTCGCCAGCCCCGACCCCGCACCAGGGAGCTGGGACGCAGAGGGGCTGGGGGGGGCTTTGCCCGGCAGCACTCACGTTGCTGCAGAGGCGGCTGGACGGGAAGAGCGGCTTGACGTCGGCACCAAAGCCGGCGACGTTGAGCAGCGTCCCCGACGGGAGGCTCTTCAGGGCCACCAGCAAAGCCTCCTGGGGTGACAGCAGGGACCAGGGAGGGCTGCTAAGGACCGGCCACCTGCAGAGCATCCCCAGTCCCACGGCACCCGCGGCCACGCCTCACCTTGACCTTGTCAAGGTTGGGGCTGCTCATGGTGCTGCTGCGGTCGACGAGGAAGAGGACCTCGCGGGTGACGCTCTGCAGGTCCCCAGGGACGCCCTCCGCCGCCGGGCAGAAGTTCAGCATCAGCACAGGGTTGGGGAAGATGTCTTTGTGGAAACGCTTCTGCACGAAAGCCACCTGCGAGCCAGGCGGGCCGGGGGCTTTCTCGCACCCCCTGGCCTGTGCCGAGGTCTTCTTCCTCGCCCCCCTCCCACTGCCTGCCCCCGTCACCCTCCTCCTCCCTGCCGGGCTGGCGGCGGCCATGCCCCGTCACCTGTCTCTCGCCGCTGCCATCCTTCCTGGCGATCCGCACGTAATCCCGGCGGCTCCGGACGTGGGCCTCGTACTCGGGGTACGTCATGGTGCCGTTCTCCATCACCAGGTGGGGGTGGTGGGGTTCTGGGGGGCACAGGGGGGTTTGGAGCCGCCCCGCGCCACAGGGGGGCGGGGGATGCTCTGGATGCTTTTGGGGTGATGCCCCATCTCCCCCAAACCCGCCAAGGGCACCGTCCCCCCTCACCGCAGGGGTAGAGGATGATCTCGAGGTCCCTGTCATAGCGGTGGGGCTCGGCCAGGGTGACGCAGGTGGTGGTGGCAGAGCTGGCCCAGGGGTCGGCATCGGCTCGCAGGGCATGGGACGGGCTCTCCAGCCCTGCAGGGGGGAGGAGGCAGTGGGGCAGCCCCTCGTGCCCCCCGCCTCAGCCCCCCACCCGCCGGGCTCCACGCCTGTGCCGGACCCGGCACCGCGGCAGTGGCTGCTCTCTGCCAGCTCTAATGGGATTAACTGGGCCAGCGGCCAGGAGCGCATCTCCACCGCCCCGCTTCCCCTCCTCACCCGTCCTCTCCCCCGTCCATCACGTCTCCCCGGGGGAGGAGGCTGCTGACCCAGAGCTGCCCAAAGCCACACGTGGGGTGACTTTGGGGGGTCCCAGCCCCGAGCTCTGGGGGTGGGATGCGGAAAGGGCTTCTTTGTGGGTAGGGAGTGCAAGAGGCTGCCTGGGAAGGGGGCTTGTGTCCCCCTAGAAGCACAGAGGGGCCAGGGGGACGCCATCCTGGGGGTTGTCACCCATATTTTGGGAGGTTTTACCCAACCAACTGACGCCGCCCGAGCTGCCCCCCTACCTGCCAGCAAGCAGGGGCCTTTCACCAGCAGCTCAAAGGCAAACTCATAAGGAAAGGGGTTGCTGGGTCGTCCCCGAAAGACATCCACGCTCTCCGCAGGTGTCGTGGGGGACGGCTGGCTCCGGGCACCTGGCCCCCCGAAACAGCTGGTGGGGCTGCGAGGGGAGAAGCAGTGACGGCTTCCGCCCCCCTCCCTGCTTGCCCAGCATCGGCATCCCCCCCCCGGGATGGCGGAGACTGAGGAAGCCATGAAAATCACCATAGGGCCAACCTGTCGTCACACAAGCTTGCCGGCTCGCTCTCAGGGACGGCGGGGACCCGGGGCGCGAGGACGGGGGGGAGGAGGAGGCGCAGGGCCCCGTCCGGCAGCGTGGCCAGCTCCTGCACCGTGCTCAGGGTGACGGCCAGACTCTCCGCCGGGCACAGCGCACCCGTGACGATGACGAAGGCGGAGCGCTCTGTGTCTTCGTCCAGGACGAGGTGGCCTGGGCAGGGGAGGGACGCAAGGGGGTCAGCGAGGTTGGGGAAGGGGAGGTGTTAATTGCACTAATTACGCTCGAAGGGGACAACAGAGGCCATGCAAAAGGTAAAGACCCAGGAGAGGCGGACGGAGGGGAAAGGGGCTGGGGCTGCCCTGGCACAGGGAGCAGCAGCAGTCCTCACGGAAAAGCAGCAGTGAGGATGAGGAGCCCTCCCTGGGGAGGGCCCAACAGGATCGCCCACGCCATGGCACTTACCGCCGGCACAGCGGCGTGGCCGGCCGGGGCTGGGGCCGCACTGGAGGCAGCAGTCCTGCGCCCGGTGCCGGTTCTGGACCTGGAAAGTCACCCGTCGGCTGCCCACGGCCGCCTCAAAGCCAGCCACCACCTCCGACTCCTCCAGCGGGTAGATGAAGATGCCTGCGGGCGGGAGAGAGCGCCGAGGCAGATCCCGGCACTGACACCGCTGCGGCACTGGCCAGCCCATGGCAGCACCGCTAAGAGCGGGGCGATGTAAATGCACGAGAGGCGGAAGGACCCAGAGCCTCACTAGCCCGGAGGAGGGCAGGGAGGATGAAATCCCCCTCTTCCTCAGCATGGGGAATGTTTTTGCCTGGCCTCGCTCTCCTCTTGCCCGCAGGGCGATGCCGGGTGTCGGCGGTGCCCCCACCACCACTCACCTCCACCTTCGCTCCCCAAACTGAGCAAGGTTTGGGGTCCAGGACACAGGTGGGCTGGAGACAGGGTGCTCTCCAGCATGGGTGTTTTTAGGAGGCTGTGCAGGCAGCCCGGGTCCCTGCCAGCCCTGATAGCTCCCCTTACCTTCCACGGGCTCCTCGTGGGGGTTGGTGTACACGAGGTGAGCGGTGATGCTCAGGGAGTACCCGTTGGCACAAGCCTTCACCCTGGAGCTCTTCAGGGGCAGAGCGTCCCATGAGGAGAGGGCGTAGAGGCCCGGCATGGTGCCCCGGCAGGCAGCTGTGGGCAGAGGGGAGGCGGGCACTGGGTGCTTGGGGACGGGGTCTGCCAGGAAGGGGTTTGTGCACGCAAGCTGCTTCCATCTGCCCAGCCTGCAAGGGGGGAGCAGGTCCCCAGCCCTCCCCGTCCCAGGGATGGTGCTCTGCAGCATCCGCAAAACACATGGACCCGGACCCAGGTCTCTGCTCGGACCCCAGCCCACCTGGAAACTGGGTCTGGAGCCACAGAAGCCCACAGAGAGCTGTTCCACCCCACGGGTAAATACACCTGGCTGCTGGGCAGCAAAACGGCTTCTGGTGGGCAGCAGCAGTTACATGCAAGCCCTGAGTCCCGGCAGACAAGCAGGGACTCCTAGACGTGATGGACAACAGCCAGCCACACGCAGCCTATCTCACGGCCACCCCACAGCAGCTCGGTGGCTCCAGAGCCTCCCCAGACCATCTCCCACGCTGGCTGGGAGAGGAGCATCTGCTGCTCCCGTCTCCATCCACGCACAGAGGTTACCAGGGTAATTTGTTTAAAAAAAAATAAAAAGAAGGGCGAGAAGCCCGCAGTGTAACTAGGGCAAAACAGCGAGCAGTGTTTGCTGGGGGTTTAATAATTAACAACAAGGTCAGCACTGCACTGAAGAGCGGCACAGAGGGGAAGGCACTGCAGGGGGGAGCCCGGCTCGGGGGCGATGCTCTCTGCCTCCGGGTGAGTGATGCTCTGCCCAGAGATGGACGCGTGCGGCATCCCACCCTTGGGCAGCGGTCCTGGGAAGAGAGGTGGCTGGGGATGCCTTCCAGCCACTAACACACCACACACCTCTCTTCCCCTTGAGAAAACCACCTGGGAGCAGCATCCCACACAATTGCCCGGAGCCAAGTCATGTCTCTAACATTGCCTTACCCCGTGCCATCGCATATTCACGTAAAATATTCAGGTCAGCCTTAGCCCTGCCTCTCCGCGAATAGCGTGCATGGATCCCGCTCCAGGCACGGGTCTGCACCTCCACACCGTATCCCCTGCCTGCCCCAAGCGACTGCTACCCAACGGCAGCGAGGGCCCCACGTCACACCGTGTGCCGGCGCTTCAGCGTGCAACGTGCCCGGGGCGAGGACAAGGCCAGGTACAAGTGAACCATCTGGTCCCCCCAATCCGGTGGCCTTCGTCCCGGGAACGGCTCGTACGAGCATCAGTAACAGGAGGCTTGGGGTGCCTCTCTCAGAGCATCCTTGAAAGCGGAGCGGGGCTACATCCTCGGAGGCAGCACCAGGACCGAGCCCACAGCTGGCACAAGGCAGGGAGCCCCCGAGAAGCGCAGAAGTGCATTAGCAACGTGGCTGCAGCCCAGGAAAATAAGTCCATTATGCCGGAGGGGAGCTGTTTATCTGCTCACTTGGCATCACAGGGTTATGCTGGCAGGTCCTGGCCACCCAACCACCCGCCGCCATCTCCAGTCCTTCATCCCGTGTGCAGGATGCTGCACGCCCTGCTGAGCCCCCCAAATTGCTATCCCAGCACACAAGACAGCACAAGGCCAATGCACAGCCCAGTTTTCCTCCACGCTGGCTGTACCACCACTGGGAACATAATCAGCTGGGTCCTGCCCTGACCACAGCACCCAGCCGGGCTCCGGGGACTGGGACTCCCCCAGCCCAACTGCATCAAGACATTAAAGACGGATTTCACCCCAAAGCCCTTCCATTTGTTCCCAAGGCACCTGGCTTAATGCTCAGCAACGTGCCTGCTATTTGCCGTGCCGCCCACTGGCTGGGGCACCGCTGGCTTGTTTACCAGGGACTTACCGGAGAAGCCATCCCGACTGCTTTTTATCACTTCTCTTTACATTTACCCTCGCAAAGTAAACAGGGCCCATCTGGCCCTGCCGCACTTCGTGCTGGCTGCTCTAAGCCTTGTGGTAATGAATAAAACCAGACTCGACGGTCCTCGCCCTGGCCTCTTCATCCTCTTCCCCTGGGGCAGCAAACTGTCCCCAGGTACCAGCACAGCATCACCAACAGGTCCCCGGCCCCCTCCCCATCCCCAGCACGGTCGCCAGTGCCTTCACAGCCCCCTCCTCTTCCTCCCTCCCCACAGGAGCTGGTTTAACCAGCAGCATCCCCGATATGGAGGGGGTCGCAGCAGGAGCGGGGCTGGGGGCAGCTGGCCGTACCGGTGGCAGAAAGCCCTCGGCGAAGGCAAGAAGGAGCTAACTCTTCTCTAGGTCAGAAAAACCTAACTTTTCTCTTCTCGCCTGTGGGCAGGTTGATTTTTTCCAGCAAGGCAGCTGCCGCAAGCCAGGCTCCTGAGCCCAGCAGACCCTCCTTAGCTGCCTGCAAAGTTGTCAGAGTTTCACCTGCTGCAGCGACAGCCACCCGCACCGGGGTGCAGCGTGGTCCCAAGGAAGGGTGAGGCCAGCCCCGGCACAGGCAAACCCAACGGAAATTTCCACTGGTGACAGAGGCACAGGCCAGTACAAGAGAAGGATGGAAGGAGAGGAGCCCAAGCCTCCGCGGCAGCGCCCAGAGCAGGGCATCGCTGCCCCTCCTGCTCGCCAGCATTACCCCCCCGCTTCCCTCGCCTCCCCTCCCCGCGGGACATCCCTGCGTTGCTCTGCTGGGACGGGGCACGAGGGCAGGGGAGCAGGATCCGTCCCGACTCCTGCAGCAGGGAGGAGGCCACGGAGGCAGGGGGTTATGGTGCTGCTGCCCAGCGCCCATGGGGCACACCGCTTTGCAGAGAGCCCAAAGAGGAGGGGCGGAAGGGAAAGGGATTTCTCCAGCGGCTGCAGGTGAAGGGGCGAAGGGATGCCCGGCACCACGCTCAGCTGGGCTGTCCCCAACCCAAGCCTCCGGCCTGCGGTGCTGTGCCCTGGCTGGCACTGCTGCTTGGTCTGCTGGGAAGTCGACAGAGAGCAGAGCCCGCTGCACACACACACACAAACGCGTGCATGCATGCACACACGCCCCGACACATGCACCGCATCCGGAACCACCACGTCCAGGACCTGTGCTGCTGCTCTCGCCTCCCCAGAGCTGCTAAAACCCCCGGAAAACCCCAGCCCTGTACCAAGGAACAGGAGTTACTTGCCCTCAATGCACCCTAACACAGGCACACCCCCAAAAAAATGTCCCAGTCCCCCCGGATCCCCCCTGACACAGGCACATCCTGGCAGGACAGCCCTGCAAAAGGTTCCTGCTGCGCCTCCGGCAACGGGACCTTTGTGGCATCAGCCAGGGACCAGTTGCTGATACTGTGGGGCATGTTCCCAGCAGTTATTAAAGCCAGCCCTGTCAGGTCCCTGCCAGACAGTGATTTCAGCACTTTTGTGGCCCTGCTGCCTCATCTTCCACCTCTCGCCCTTTCTGTGACCCGGGGCTGCCCTGAAAGTGGGTGTGCAACCCTGGGGCACCCAGGAATCGCAGGATACTGGGCCACCGTGGTCCCAGACTCCCCCCCCACCCTGGCACTTACCTGGAGGAGGAGGAGGAGGAGGAGGATGACACACGGGCTGCAGGCTCGGCTCAGCACCCACCAGTTCCCTGCCCTCTGCAGAGCCCTCTGCCCTGGGGGTGGGTTTCCCTGCCCCTCCGGCTCAGGGGGCTGCAGTACCCAGGGGGGATGAGCGGTCCTTCCCCTCCTCTCCCTGCTGCAGGCTCCCTCTCTGGCACTGGCTCCTTCACCGCCCTCGCTCCATCCCTCGCTCCCTGTGCCAGCAGCAGAGCTGCTCCAAGCCCAGCCTCGTTAAAGAGACACGCTCCCTGGTACCGCCGCCCCGGGAAGGGCTGGAGGATGCTCTCACGAGTGGTGCTGGGGGTCTCAGGGGACGGCCAGCACCCCCAGAGGGTGACAGGCACCAGCCAAAAGCAGGGCCCACCGCCGTGGGCTCCTCTGCACGCACAGTGTGGAGATGTCCAGCCAGACTCGGGTGCTGGTGAGACCCCAGGGTGATGCTGCGGCACCCACAAACACAGGGTTTGGCTGCCTGGGACACGCAGCCGCCCCCTGTGCCCCCCCCTGAACAAAAGCACAGGGCAAAAAGCAATGCCCCATCAGCCAGCTGAACTCTCCACTACAAATACTGTGGGCCACAAGTGTCACAATCAGCTTCACTAGGAGAGGTCTCAACTGCCCTGAGACTGCTGCAAGAGAACTGGGCACAGGCAGATGCTGAGCATCCACCCCAAACCCAGACACCCTGAGGTCCCACCACGACCATTCCTGTCAGCCTCCATGTGCTGCAGTGAAATCCCAGCCCCGAAGAGTAGGAAAGAGGGGGCATTTGAGGAGACCCCAGCCTTTGGGTGACGAGCGTGACAACAAGCCACCGTAGGGAGGGTGCGGATGATCAGGAAACCCCAGCAAAGCCATGACACGTTTGCTGGCAGGGAGATCTCGCTGGTGAGCCCAGCCTGGGGTGCCCTGGGAATCCCTCAGCTGCCACTGCCGGTCCCATATTCCCAAGAGGGACCAGAGAAAACCATTGGATTTGGGGCTAATCCCTGCCCTGCCTTGTGCAGGCAGCTCCCTCGCTGTGCTATAGATAGGGCTGTGCTGCCACGGCTCTTTTTATAGAGCACACGGAGGGGAGCCCCCACCTTCACACGCACCGCAAAACCCACTGTCACAGCCACGCCGAACCCGGAGCCAGCCCAGCCACGCGGGCGCAAACCGGGGCAGAAAGAGCAAGCAGCGCTGGCGGGGGAAGCGGTCCCCGGTCCTCGGGAGGTGATTTCGGAGTGGCGCTGGAGCGAGGAGGCCTGGCAGAGCAGCATCTCCCCACCGGATCTCACCTCTAAGCTGACCCACACACCGCTACGGCTTTGGCTCCTTGGCACGGGTTTCACAGGTAATGGCAG
Organism: Mycteria americana; assembly: GCF_035582795.1. Taxonomy (NCBI): domain Eukaryota; kingdom Metazoa; phylum Chordata; class Aves; order Ciconiiformes; family Ciconiidae; genus Mycteria; species Mycteria americana. Next base: position 11,459,594 of record NC_134371.1, read on the forward strand.
GAGCAAAGGAGGAAAACCTCGGCGGAAGACACCCTTGCCACTCGGGGCACGCTCCCTCCTCCCAACCCCTTACCCTGCGCTTCAGCCAACACAATTATCTGGCAGAGAGGCACTCTGCATGTCCCCAGGGTCATTGCAAGAGCATGCCGAGCCATTCCCTCTCGCCGTGTGAGATGCCCCACAGCACGCCGCTTCTCCTCCTTGTGCTGTAGCGGAGAGAGGAGAGCTAAAGCATGCAGCTGCTCTCCTTCCCTGTCACTTATGACCACAGGAGAAGGATGCTAACTCATATATTACCCCCCCACACATGACAGATGCCAGCTCTGCGAGCTGCTGGAGGCACAGCGCGCACCGCAGCACATCCACCCAGCCTGCAGCACGCAGAGGGCTCCCACTCCCATCGTCACGGCAAGTGCCGCGGCTGCTCCAGCCCCAGAAAAAAAACCACAAGCTTTGATTTTTCTCTGAGATATTGTTTCTAGGCCAAGTTGAGGTGAAGAAAAGCATCCAAATGCAAGCGCTGGGTCGGTGCCACCAGCCGGGGTGACGGGGCTCAGCCAGCCCACGGCGTCAGACGCTGTCTGCGGCCCCGGCGTTACAGCAGGCGAATAACCACAGCATGCGCAGCACCGGGGACGCAGCCGAGCCTCCCCGAGCCCACCGGCGATGCGCAGAAGCGCCAGTGAGATGCAGATGGGCTCCATCCCGCTCCGTACAGCGCTCACACCAGCGTCAGACAACAGGCATGCGTGTCCCTGCTCTGCACCATCACAGCTGCACTACAGCAGCTCGTCACAGCCACAAATAAACCCTCAGAGAGCTCAGCATTGCTTTTCAGCAGAGCACTGAGCTAAGGCGTGCATTAAACCCTGCAACTGCAGGCCCGGCTCAGCCCAACAGCTCTGTTAAACGCCCTTGCACCCCAACAACCCCATGCAGCCCTTGCCGGAGGGACCAGTCACGATCTGGGTATTTATCCCGAGATCACCTGTACCTTGTCCTGGGTTTATTGAGCTGAATTATCACCCAGAGGTAGGGCTGGCTAGAGGAAGCATGGACCACAAAGCTCTCACAGATGCTCTCAGCTCCTAAGTCACCGATAAGCGCTGTGAATTGAGTGCTATGGGAGGAAATGACCCAAAGCCCGAAGAGATACCAGCCGGTGTCAGGCTGGGAGCGACTGCGCTCGATGCAGCTGCGGATTCTCAGACCCAGCTGAGGGCTGGACAGGCAAAGGCTCTGCCTGCAGGGAGAGGGGCAGGGGCATCCTGTTCAGCTGTCTGCTGCTCATTAATCAGCACAAACTAAAGAAGATCCTGAGGACGGGTAGCCATGGAGGAGGGGAACACCTGGTCGAAATTAGGTGCACCTCAGTTTAACCTGTGCAATAGTAGCCTGCCCAGCTGCAGGGAGTTACAGAGGGGCTGGAGGGAGCACGCAGCAGGAAATGGAGACATCAAGGACCCCTGGGGAAGGGAGCTGGGAAGGCTGCCAGCGCTTGTTCTGCCCAGATTTAACCGAAGTTTGAGGATGCTGGCAGAGGCAGACCCAGGACACACGCTGGCGGCTGCTGGGTTTCCTTTCCGCAGCTGAAAATAGCGGGGGGCTTGCAGCCATGGGGACCTCGCAGCAGCCGCCCCGGGGCAGGCGGGCTTACGCGGCGGCTGGCTCACTGCGCTGCCGGGCTGGCTGCTGGAAACGAAACTCCGTGGGTTTCAGGAACTAGAAACTCCCACGCCCCGGACGCCTGCCCGGCTGCGCAGGGCCTGTCGGTGGGCCGGGACGTTTCGGATTAGCTCGGGCCAGCGCGGTGCCAGCAGCGATCGGGGCTCCGCAGGACCCGCCAGGTGCCTGTCCCTTCGCACGGGGGCCCGAGGGCACAGCTGGGGCGCCGGGTGCCGGGCAGGGCCGTGCGGGCCTGCTTCCCTGCCAGGCTCGGAGCCCTGCCCGCAGGCAGGGATGGGGTACGCGGGGCTGGGACCCCCTCCCCGGAGCGGTGGCTGAGGAGTCAGGTGGGGGGGAGGGGGGCCGGGAGAAGAGGACCTGGAACAGAAACCATGGTGAAAGGCCCGGGGGGTGGGGTGGGGGCGGGCAGGGCCCGGAGAGAGCTGCAGGGGCTCGTCCCCAGCCCAGAGCAAAATGTTGGCGGGGGGGGTGGGCAGAGGAAGAACGGGGAGGAAGACGGAGGGCGAGGGGAGGGGAGGGGAGGGGAGGGGACCGGGCAGGTCCGGGCAATCCCCGGCGGGCGGGCATGGCCGAGCGGCTGCTTCCCTCTAGTGGGGAGCGGCGGGCAGGGCGGGGGGCTCGGCCGGGCCGGCTGCACCCAGCCCCGCTCCCCGGCCACGGCCCCGCCGCCCCCCAGCGTCCCGGGGCCGCCGCCGCCCACGCGGGCACGTGGTGCGGGCGGGGCGCGCTTCCGGAGCGGCGGCGGCGGCGGAGCGGTGAGAGCGGGACCGGGGAGCGGCCGCTGGGGGCCGGGGGAACTCCGGGCCCCGGCCCCGCAGCACGCGTGGGGTCCCACCCCCCCCTCCACGCGGTGTCCCACGCTGGCCGGGTGGTGGGCCCTCGGGGAGCCCGCCCGGTCCCCGCGCAACCGCGGCACCCACGGGCACCCCTCCCTGCGGAGGGAGGTGGCCCCGGGGAGACCCCGCTGTCCCCCCGCCCTGTCCTCTGGGCTGGCCGGGCCACCAGCGGGCAGGAGCGTGGGCAGAGCCGGCCCCACGCGGGGCTGGGTTAATGGCGGGGGGAGGCAGGTTGCGCACCCCAGCACCGTTAAACCAGGCGGCATGGCACCGTGGCGTGCCAGCTGGAGTCACCCGAGAAAAGGCGTGGGGACAGGGCTGCCCTGGCAGCCTGCGCAGGGAGGACCAAAGAAAGGGAAATTTGTGTTTTGGGAAAATGCACTCAATTGTATTCAATACCCACAGCGTAAAACCCTCTGACGCGCAGCGATGGGGAGACCCAGGAAGGAGCCCACCGGCACGTCATCCCCTCGTCCGGCCGCAACCGCCTCCAAAACCGCCCCTGCCGCGCTGCCGCCTTCCACCTCGGCCACCCGGGCCAAGGCTGCGGCTGCGGGCAGCCGATCCAGGAGCACTCCGGCTGCCGGGGCTGCCGGCACCAGCCAGAGGCGGGGGGTAAAGCAAGACTCCTCTCAGCCGAGATCCACAGCATCCCGCGGAGCCCTAGGAGATGCCAGAGACCAGCACAGAGCATCCGCCAGGAGTTCCTCTACAACCCAGAAGAAGCCTCCTGGTGCCAAAGGACCCACTGGTCCGGCCAGACCTGACCCATGTCCGCAGAAGCAGCAGCCTAGGGCTGACCCGAGCGAGGCCTGGGGCCGGTTCCTGCCCCCCCTGGAGAGCCAGGACATCCAGTGGGTGGAGAAGGAGACCCGGGGCCAGCGGAGCAACCCCAAATGGTACGAGTGGCGAGAGAACCGCATCACTGCCTCCGTGGCCCCCAAGATCGCCAACAGCAGGTTTGCCAACGGCAAGACGGCTGAGGTGCCCCAGTCCTACCTGAAAGCGGTGGTGAGCTCCAGCCCCACGGTGCAGACGCCAGCCATGTCCTGGGGGGTCCGCAATGAGAAGGTGGCCGTGCGGGCCTATGAGGAGCTGAAGTCACAGGCGGTGGGCAAGCCGGTGCAGGTTGAGGACTGCGGCCTCTTCATCCACCAGGAGAAGAGGTGGATCGCCGCCAGCCCGGATGGCATCATCAAGGAGGCAGCCACAGGGAAGGCCCTGGGGCTGCTGGAGGTGAAGTGTCCCTACAAGCACAGGAACAGGACAGTGCGCGAGGCCTGCAAGGACAAGGACTTCTGCCTGAAGGTGGACGGGGACTCCTACGCCCTGAAGAAGGATCATGCCTACTTCACCCAGGTCCAGTGCCAGCTGGCGGCCGCTGGCTTCCAGCGGGCTGACTTCGTGGTGCACACCACCAAGGAGACGGCTGTGGTCCCTGTGGAGTTCGATGCCAAGTTCTGGGGGCAGACGGTGCCCAAGCTGGAAAAGTTTTACACCGAGGCGGTGATTCCCCACCTGGAGGGGAAGGCAGGTGGCTCCGTCTGGGCCAAGGAGGAGTAGACTCCCCCTGCCTCGCTTGCCAGGATGCTTGCTTGGCTGCACGAACCCAGCTTTGGCCCCTAGCATAGAAATTACGCCCAGTTTTGCTGCTGTTTTTGGACCATTTGCTGCCTCTGTCCCAACGCAACTGCCTTGGGACTGAAACGACACACCAGCAGGACCCTGCTTTGGTAAAGGTCCCCTCAAACAGTGACTTCTTCCTGCCCCAGCCAGGCCAACGCTCAGCCCTCAGTGCCTTCTTGTCCTGTGCCCCTCACTGCATCCCCCATTTGACCCGACAGCACTGCCTGATGGAAGCTGGCACAGCCCCAGATCTGCAGGGAAAGGCAGTGATGCCCCTGTGCTGGAATAACAGACTTATTTTATGGAGAACACTGGATTCTTTGGCACTTCAACTGCTGTCAGGACTAAATCGTAATTCCACTCTGGAGTGGAGACAGAGCCACAGAAGGTTTATCAGCGCCCAAGAGCAAAATGCAGCCTTTGAGCTAAATCGTGATGTACCTTAAGAGTCACAGCAAGGGTGGGTGGGCACCCTCCCCCAGCCATCGGACCTGCCGTTTCTTTGGAGTAACCCATGGTGCTCACGATGAATTGGCTGCAGCCTCAGGAAGCCGGCGCCTGTTGAAGCGGTTGTCCCCAAGTCCAGAGGACGTTCCTGTGGAGCACCCCCATGCGCTGCAGCAGGGTGGGGAGCTGGGCATTGCTCTATTAAATACACGATGCACTGGCCTGCTTGTTGCCTGTGGTTTGTGCAGCTCAGCGTTTACTGGGGGGGGGCAGGGCTGGGTGGGACCCCACACCAGGTCCCCTCCCAGCCACGGTAGAAGGGGAGCACTCAGGTCCCAAAGGGATGGGAGACCCAAGGCCACCAAACTATGCCAAAGCCACCACCATTATGGCAAAAGTACTTTATTATATACATAAGACTCCAGCCACACTCCACAGGGCAAGGACCAGAATTTGCTATTTTACATATCAATACAAAGTAACTATAAAAACATAAAGCACTTTTGGGGCCCAGGCTTTCCACAGGAGGAGAGAGGCACAGGGACGAGCCTGGGGGCTGCTGAGTGACAGGGGGCTGCCCCACACCCTCCCCCAGCTGTGGTCCCACAGTAACCAGATGTGCAAGTAGGAAAAAACCCAGTTAAGAAATATAGTTATGGGGACTGGCAAGTGGGGGCTGTCCCACTCCCCGCTGTGGGCAGCGGCACACCAGGGGCCGAGCCGAGTGTCACCAGGACAGGAGCAGGGTCTGCGTCCCCCAGGGAAAGTGCAGAAGGCACATGGGCCAGGCTCTTTGGAGGGGCTGTGAGGAGGTGGGATCCAACAGTTAGTGCACGTGGGGCCCCGGGAGATCACACACACACACTGCACACAGGGGACACAGAGGGGGGGAAAGCCTTCCACTGCCAAACTTAACCGGGGGCCTGGAGAGGGCATGTCCTGTGTCTCCGGAGCAGCAGTTGCATAGCAGAAGGGGCTCAGGGCCCACTCTTGACAAGTCATTAGGTTTAACTCTATATGTGCAGGAAAAAAAACCCAACTTCTGTGATGGAGGGATTGCTGGGAAGGAAGGCCCTCCCAGCTGCAGGCTCCATCTGAGCTCAGGTCTCAGCATCCAGCTGGTGTTGAAGCAGATGCTCCACCAGACAGCCCTGCAGGCAGGAGATGGCCACAGGGTACAAGCTTCAGTTGTTTTAAACTGGAAGTGGAAAACATGGAAAGCTAACCAGAGCACTCTCCTGCTTCCCTTCCAAAGGGCTCCCAGCCCTGCCACGGCCAGCTCCAAGGATAACTGCTCAGTCTCCTGCCAGGAATCCCACCCCCCTTTCACACAGGAGACAGCAGTGCAACTGGAGAAGGTGAACCAAGGAGGGCTGCTCAGCAAGAACAGCATTTGTAATCGTCTACCAGAGGATGCCTTTGCTGCTCCTGACCCAACAGGACTATCCTGGGGCCACGGGCACAGCAAACGAAACCAGGAGCACCACGGGCCAGAGGAAGGACCTCCCCTGTGCAGCCTACAAGGCTGATGAGCCAGAGATGGATGGCTTCACCAATACCCCCAAGATGCAGAGCCCCAGTCTGCTTCAGGCGTCAGCAGGACCGATGTCCCTTCCCCTCCTGCCCTGGAGGGCAGCACACTACATGGAGGGAGCTCGCCGGGACTGCACCTACTTGCCGGAGGAGAACTTGGGTCACCGGGGCTTTGCCATCGCAGCCCACCCAAAGGTCCAAGGCAAGGAAAGGAAAACCGTGAGGAAAAAGGAGGAAGGGGAGTCACATCTTGGGATAAGTGTAAGCTTCCACCACACCACAGAAAAACTACTTGGACTAGGTTCTCCTCGGCTGCCCTAGGGGAAAGGCACTGAGCCAGCTTTGTGCGAGGACAGAGACATTTCCGAGTGACCTAGTGCGCGGCTGGACCACCCTCCTCTCCCCCCCACACCTCTGGGGTAACTGAGCTCCGTGGTCAACGCAATCCCCAGGGAGGACACGCGTGGCAGCTCCCAGGAGTCAGAAGTGCAAGGGGGACAGTCCAGCCCCATGGCCCAGCCCCTCCCCTGCCATTACTGTGCATTGATTGTCTAGCCAAACCGGGCTACAGTCTTCAGTTTAAAAAGGGGACCCCCGGCCTCCCTGCTCTGGAGGAGCTTCAGTCACAGAAGCGCTTGCGGGGAACCGTCCGAGCTCGGTTCGAGCGGCGAATCTCCTGCTTGGCATCGCGGCATCGCTGGCAGATGAAAACCTCAGGCACGTTGGATTTGCGGATCTTGGCACAAGAGAGGTGGATCCAGGTAGCGCATTCATTACATTCAATCATGGGCCTCCCTGCGAAGGGCTTCAGGCAGAAGCAGGTGATCAGATCCCAGGCGTCGTCGTCTGGTCAGGGAGAGAGACACTGGTCAGAAACCACCTTACCAGCTGCAGGTCCGGCTGTGGCCAGACTAGCCAGTTCCACTGGTGTTAAATGGGACAGCCCCCCACTCACCTTCTGCTTTGGTGTTGGGAGCTGCTGTGAATTCGACTGCTAAAGTTGCAAGAGGGGGAGGGGGGAAGAGGAAAAAAATAAAGACCAGATGAGCAAGGCACCCCTACACCCCACTTCAGGCACGTTTCGGGTCTGTCCCGCTCGCTCTGCAGAACAGAGCTGCCAAAGGGCAGGCCAGCTCCCTGCCCTCTGCTCTTCAGTCCTCCCAGGTCCCAAAGGTACTCCCCTTGCTGGGAGAGGCTTGGGCCATCGACAAGCCCTCCCTGCAGCCAGCATGGGTGGCTCCAGCTGAGGGAGGGACAATATTCGGCACTGACCGCAGCACAACAGGGCCCTCTGTGCTCCCTCGGACACTCACCACTAAGCTGGGAGCTCCCTCTGCTTGCATCTTCCCCTTCGCTTTGGTCCACGGTACTACAAGAACTGGGGCTTTTCCTCCCTCCAGAGCAGGGGTCGTGCTCCTTTAGCTGAGGATCGTCTCCTGCTGGCTTCTCGGTCCCCTGCGCTCCGTGCATCCAGTCCTTCTCCTCCTTCATCAGCTCCTCCAGGAGGGAGTTGGGCTGGGGTTCCCCAGCCGGGTTGAGGGAAGGCTCCACGAGCTGCTCTTTCACAGGAGGCACCTCTCCCTCCAGCGCAGCCAGCTCCTTCACCCCATCCTGTTCTGCCCCAAAGCCTTTCCCAGCGCTCAGCGGCACCCTCTTCTCCACCTCCTGCTCCAAAATGAGTTTCTTTGCTGGTGGTTTCTTCCGTTTGGTTTGCTGGGGCCGGACATCGTAGAAGCTGGTGGGGAAGGCAGGGCAGCTCACGAGCAGGCTGTTGTCCACAGCCCCCCTGGCCACAGCGTTCCTGCTCCTCCCGTCGTCCGTGAGGACGTGGCAGTCGGAGGAGTGGGATGAGGCCCAGCTATCGCTGTCCTGAGTGCTCCCCGTGCTGTTCTGGGGACTCATGCTGCCTCCGTGGGTCCAGGGCTCATTCTGCAAGAGGGGAAGACGCAGGACTAGCATGGGAGACCGCAGCGCAGACATTCGGGGTAAGGAGAAAGGGGCTGGGGATGGAGAATGACTCTCCAGGAGAAGAATTAGGAGCTGGGTCTGCACATGGCAGGGAGCCCAGAGGAACAAGTCTTTTTGCAGAGGAACACCCCGCAATCCCACTTACCTCTTCAGGGTAGGGGATGTAGCCTGCGTAGGCCAAAACGAAGGTGCAGAACTGGTTGAAGTCCTCCACGGTTCTCTGTCGTTTCTGCAATGGCTGCAACAAACGCCGCGTGTCGATTAAACTCCCCGGGTACCCCTACCTGAGCCGAGCATCACGACCGACCCCGGCAGGCAGCCCTGGACCCCCAGGCAATTATACAAGCGCATAGTATTTAGGTCACCCGAACATCCGTCCTTCCCGTAGCCCATCTGCATCGTCGAGCCCCGACAGATGCAGCCCTTCCCTTTAAAGCCCAGATCACGGGGAGGGGGGACGAAGGGACACGCACAATGACGACACGATGGGACACCCAGAAGCGCAGCAGCCGCCCGGCAGCGTGAGTCAGAGGCTCGGGAGCCCCGGTGCCGGGGACGTCCGCCCCCCCCGCCCACAGCCCGCTGACTCAAGGCCAGAGGGAGAAGGCGCCGGGGCTGGGAGAGTGCCCGGCGATTTGGGCTTTCCCCGGCTGCTCCCGGGTCAGCCGGAAGAGCCCGGCGCCGCTCGGGACAAGGTCCCGGGGACGGAGCGCCGGGGACCCACGGCCCGGCGGTGCGGGAGCGCCGGGGGCAGACCCAGCCCCGCGCCGGCGCCCCCGAGCCAGCGGCGGAGGAGCAGACGCCCCCCCGCCGGCTGCGGGGACCGAGGGGGGACCCTGGGGCCGGGCTGCACGGCTCCCCCCGCGGGAAGGCGGCCGCGGCCCGCCGGGAAAGGGAAGGGAGGGGAGGGGAGGGGAGGGGACGGGAGGGGAGGGGGCGGCCCCCCCGCCGCCGCCCGTCCCCGCGCCGGGCACCTGATGGCTCCCAAGATGGCGCCGCGCTCCCGGTCCTGCCCCGACCGGCCGCCGCGGGGGGGGGGGGGGGGGGGGGGACGCGGGGGGGGGGGGGAAGACGGCGACCCCACCCCCGCACACGGACACGGACACCCCCCACGCGAGCAGCACCCGCCCCGACACCGCCACGGGACACCCCCCCCCCCCCGCCGAATCGGCACACAACAGCCCCCCCGTTCACACACACACGCACCCCAGCACCCCCGCAGCCCCCAGCCCCGGGCCCGCCCCGGCACGCACACGCCGCGGGCAGCACGGCGCGGCACAACCCGGCCACGCAGGTCCCCGGCCGCGCCGCCGCACCCCCACCCGCGCACACACACGCGCGCCCCGGGGCACCATCCCCCGCCCGCGCCCACAGCCGCCCCCCGAGGGCTCCTCGCGCACACACACACACACACAGAGCCCCCCAGCCCCCCCTCAGGCACAACCCCCCCGCACACAGAGCGCCCTCCCGCAAAGCCCTCCTCGACACACGACCCCCCCGCCCACACTCACGATCCCTCCCCCCGTGCACACACACACACTCACACGACCCCCCCCGCACACACACGACCCCCGCCCCACGCACACACACACACTCACACGACCCCCCCCACGACCCCCGCCCCATGCGCGCACACACACACACACACACACGACCCCCCCCCCCCCGCCGTGCACACACACTCACACGACACCCCCCCCCCCCTCCCCCGCAGACACCCCCGCATCCCGGGGCGGCACCGCACCCCCGGGCACGGCGCGACCCCCGGGTACCCGCACACCCCCCCCGCCCCGTCCCACCGCCCCGCTCACCTCCTCGGGCGCGGGGGATCCGGGGCTGGGCACGGGGCTGCTCCCCGCCGAGCGCGGCCCGCCGCGGGGGAACGGTCCTCCGGGGGCGGCGGCGGCCCCGCGCCCCTCACCTGCCGCCTCCCCGCCGGCGCTCATGGCACCCGCCCTGCCCTGCCCTGCCCTGCCCGGCCCGGCGCGGCCCTGCCCGGTGCGGTGGGTGCCCGCCGCCGGTCGGAGCGAGGCTCGAGCACCGCCCCGGCCGCAGGGGCGGGACCACCTGGTGGCGGGGAAGGCGGGGGCGGGGCCTCGCGCCGGCCGCCCGGTGGGAGGGGTAGGGGGGTCCGCCTCTACCGGCGCGGCGGGGGGAGGGCCGCGGACAGGGCCGGCCTCCCCGCCGGGACACCCCCCGCCTCCGGACGCTGGGCACCAGCACCCCACCCGGGTCCCCGCAGGGTCTGTCCCCCCGCCCCGCTCTTCCCCGGGCTGCCGGGGCCCCCCTGCTCTGCCCCCCTCCTCCCGCCCACCCTCAGCCCCGGTTTCTCGCAGCCCCCAAACCACAACCGGATCCGAGCGCCCGCCGGAGCTGACACCCAACGCCGGCCCCGCCCCTGCTCCGTGCCCCCCCGAGGTGGCCCGCGGCCCCCGGGAGCCCCGTGGGACACAGGCAGAGCCCCACACCCCCCACCCCGGGTGCCGGCCTCCCCAGCACCGCACGGGAGCCCTTTAACTCGGTGAGAGCCATCTCCCCCGAGCGGCCTTGTGCTCCGTGCCCCCCCGATTCAAGCCCTGCAGCCCCCCAAGGAAAGGAGAGCGCTGCACCCGCTGCATCCTGCCTTTATTTACACTGCAACCTGCGTGCAGGCGGGCAGGGAGGGGTGCCGAGCAGCCCACCCCAGGGCCGGTGTGAAGGGAAGGGCAGGCAGCGAGGCGAGCTGGTACCGGCAGCGCAGAGAGAGGAGCAGGGAGCGGGGCCCCGGCAGAGCCGGGCTCTGGCTCCCTCAGCACTACGAACGCGAGCCCCTGGGGAGGACAGACCAAGCGAGCCCCGGCTTCCAGGGGCTGGGGGAAGAGGCAGGGGTCACTTTTAGCAGCAAAGGCGTTTCCCTCCAGGGCGGCAGAGGGGACGGTGCCATGTGATGAAGCCTGACTAGTGTTCAGCCAGTTAAACACAAAAAAAAAAAAAAAAAAAAAAAGAAAGAAAAAGGCAGAGGGGGAAGCGAAGAAACATGGAGAACAGCTCCTCTCCTGCCCTCCAGAGCACGGAGTTAAACCGGGGGCAGGGGGGGTCGGGACGCAACACCTCCTTCCCTCCTCTCAGCAGAGCAGCAGCTCCAGGCACAGCCTTTCCAGCGTGCCCAGCGCCAGGCACAGCCCCGGCCGGCAGCAGAGCCCCTGGCCACACGCAGCACCGTGCTCCTGCTCCCCCGCTGTCCTTCCGCCCGGCCCCGGGAGGGGAGAGCAGTTCAGGTGGCAGTTTGATGGCATGGCTGACGGTCCATGCGGGCAGCAGCGTCCTCAGCGCTCTGCCAGGCACAGTTGGGATGGATGCCGAGGCGGCTGAGCTTCGTGCTCCAGCCCCCCGGTGCAGTCCAGCTCCCGCCTCCCTTATAGGAAACCCTCCTTCTGGAACTGCTCCTTCAGGATGTCTCTGTACTGGTCAAAGCCGCCCTCGATGCGGGTCACGGTGGTGTTCTCGCACACCCACAGCTCCTGGCACACCAGGCGGATGAAGCGCTCGTCGTGGGACACCAGAATTACACCACCCTGCCAACACAGAAGGGGGGGGGGGGGAACTTAGTGGAGCACAGCCCAGGGCCCAGCGCTGGTGGCATGGAGATCCTGTGCCCCTGCACAGCCTGTGCCCAGGACTTCAGGTTTCCATCTGCTCCAGGGAAAACTCAACAGTGCTTCACTGGCAGGGACCGAATCCCAGCCTTTCCATCCTCCGAGGGGACAGACAGATGAGCTATGGAGGAGGCATGTGCAGCAGTAACGTATTTAGCCTCCCCTCTTGGAAGGCAAGTGCAGGGTTTGTTACTGGCTCTCCAGGTCTCTGACAACTGCAAGGATGGAGATTCCAGGTGGAGTCATGGTCAAAACGTGGCTGGACCAGGCCCTGAGCAACCTCAATTAATCTCTTCTTTCACAGGAGAACTGCCCCAACCTAAGCAACTATAAAACACTGAGAACCAGGTTGATCACAATGGTATCTGGAGGCTGTCTTTGGAGATCAGCCATAAACTGCGCCTAAGGAAGAGCCAAGAGGCCCCAAGGCAGGGCCGAGTGCCGCATGCAGCACACGAGAAGTCAGAGAGTGCAGGTGACTGGCCAAGATGGGGGACAAGGTGCTCTCTGATCTGCTGTTGCCTCTCTCAGCCACCCCTAGCCAAAGCCAGCAAGCGAAACAAGCCACCAGGATGGACAGCTAAGGCAGAAATGTGACTGACCCTTCCCAACATCTGTCCTGGACTTGAAGCCATCACTGCTATCTGACTGTCCGCCTCTGGCTGAGATACCACGTAACCCGAGCTGGAGGCTGCAGGGAGCATTACAAAAACAGATCTCACCGAGGGAGCCTTACCCGGAACTTATTCAGTGCCTTTGCCAGCGCCTCGATGGTCTCCATGTCCAGGTGATTTGTTGGCTCATCCAGGATGTAGAAGTTTGGACTGGAAGAGGAAGATGTCTCTGAGCATGCACTGGAACAGGTCCGGGCTGGGTCTGCATGCCTTCACGCTGCAGGGACCTCCACCGGGCTGCTGCGTTAGCCGTGAAAAGCCGCAGCGACCGGCATTTGCACGGCCCAAAGATCGGCGTTGCCCAGCTCCAGGGACACCTCTTATCCCTGTGAGCCCAAAGCAGCAGGAGAAAGCCACCTGCCTCCTTCCACACAGTCCCCCCCAGGGTGACAACCTCTCTCCCCACAAAAGTCCCCAGGACGAGGCTTCCGTGGGGCAGTGGAAAGTCCCTGGATGCCCACCTTCCTCCCGGTGAAGCAGGCTCCAGGGATGGAGCCATGCAAAAATTAACAGCATCTGGGAGAAAATTACCAGGACATAGTCATCTGGGCAAAGGCCACGCGACTCTTCTGACCTCCAGACAGGCTGGCCACGGGACGCACAGCCAGGTCCCCCGAGACGCCGTAGCTCCCCAGCTGATGCCGGTACTCCTCCTCCGTCTTCCCTGCAGGAGCGTGTCACAACACAGCTATGGCACACCCGGCGTGACACAGGGCCCTCGGCACCGTGAGCTCGGTGGGTGCTGCGGCTGGGCAGCCTGTGCCAGACCAGCACGGCGGGGGAGGAATTCAGCAGCCGCTTCCAGGCAATTCCCTCCCAAGCAGGGGGTTTGCGGGAAAACCTGACTGACACAATCAGGACAGGGGCTGCAGGGCTGGTGACTGACCCCAAGTGACACTGCCCCTGATTCCCTGTCACTGCGTTACGTAATGTTAAGTGGAGAAAGGAGCGGGAGGTTTTGGAAGCTGGGAAAGGGGGAACCGGTGCTCATTCCGTGCCCAGCAAGGAAACGGGTCATCTGCCCCCAAAACCCGGCCACGGCAGAGCACCAGCCTGGGGTCTGCAGGCTGCTGGCTACCCCTGCACGACCAGCTCAGATTCTCAAGGCTGGTGTCCTGAACTTGTGCTGGACGTGGGGAGTTAACCCAGAGCAGGCTGTGTCCCTTAAGCACTGATGTGACAGAGTCTTCTGCCCAGGGCCACAGAACAAATCAATGCTGCTCCGTGCGTGGCAAAGGAGACCTCAATGGCCCAGATCTCCTGGAATCTCCAAAACTCACCTGGGAACTTTCTTGCCAGCAACTCTACAGCACTGATGTTCAAGTCCAGTTGATCCACATGGTGCTGGCTGAAATACCCAATCTTTAGGTTTCTGCAGAATGAGAAGAGAGACTGGGAGCTGGTACCGGGCCCTGCAACCACAGCGCTCGCAGCTGCAGCTACAGAAAGGGGGGCATATGCGTGGGTGTGCAGGACCCATCCCCGTCACTCGGGCAGCCATCACTCCAAAGCACAGCCCAGAAGCCCTCCAACTGCACCATTCCTCCCAGTCCCCCAGCCCTTCCTACCAGAGGTACCTGTGAGCATGTCTGATCCCTCTGACTGGTGCCAGCTCCCCCATTAAGATCTTTAGCATGGTGGACTTGCCAGCTCCGTTTTCCCCAACCTAGAGAAGCAGCAGCAGCATTGGAGAACGTGAAATGCATGAAGGTACTTCGGAGAGAGGGGCAGCAATCAGGGAATTTCAGCTCTCTTGGATGATCAGGCAGCGGAGGGGGGCAGGAGGAGAGTCTAACCAGTGACTCCAGCTACCTGGAAGCTGCATTTCTATCACTGACGAGCAGCACAGGCAGCAGTGCTAGAAGACGTTCCCCCCCCAACCCTCGAGCCTAAGCACTACCTGGTCCCAGCCTCATTTGCAAGCACATAGCGTCTCTCTGCCGCCCCGTCCAATGTAGCAGGAGCTGCCACTACGTGCTGCTGCTGTCAGCTAACACGGAGTTACAGAGAAGATGGACCCAGTCTCTTCTCAGAGATGCCCGGTGAAAAGGTGAAGGGCAACAGGCACAAGTCACAAATTCTATCTGGTATTAGGAAAAATGTTCCTCAAAATGAGGATGATCAAATGCTGCAATGGGACCTAGAGGAATGGGAGAAATAGTCCTCCCTGGAGATATCCAGAATTCAACTGGATGAGGACCTGAGCAACCTGACCTAACATCAAAGTCGGTCCTGCTTTGAGCAGGGTCCCCAAGGTCCCTTGTAGCCACCGTTGTTCTGCAGTCCCACATACCACACAGATGCGGGACTCCAGGTCAGCAGAGATGGAGAGGGAACGAAAGATGTAGTGACTTGGGTTGTAATAGAAGTCTACTTCGTCTAGCTGCAGGACTGGGGGGGAGAACTTCTCAAAGCCATCGGGGAACCTGGGAAGGCAGGAAGAGGTGAGAGATGGCCAGGAACTTCAGAGACCCTGCTCCCAGCCCCCCGGGACAATCTCTGCAACCCCCCTGGTGGCAAGGGGGGCTCCCTGCCATGCAGGGCCTCTGGGAAGGATGGTCACAAGAAGGGGACACAGATCTGCAGCCTTGGTCCCAGGAGGGAACCCAGCCTGAACGCGGGGACCTGTTTGGGCTCCCTGTCAGAGTAAGGCTGGCCCGCAGGAAGGGGTGGTTGTCCCAGTCGGGATGGGACCCAGGAGGAGCTCACGTCAGAAAGGGAGCCAGGCGCAGGGGACACTTACTTCATGATCACCTCAGACTCTTTGTCCACAGGTTTCAGCTCTGGCCTGCAAGAAGAGGAGACACATAACCAAGGTGCATTGCACTGGGGGTCTGTTCTCACACCAGAAGGCGTCAGCTCTGTGACGCCTCATCCTAGCCAAAGCCTCTGGATCAGAGACAGAGCACCCAAACCCCAAACTACCCCCATATCTCCCAGGTGCCCTGGGAACCTCTGTTTCTTCCTATCAGCACTGCCCCCTCCCCACCTCCAGAGAGGAGCAGGACAAGCACTCACAGCTTCTCCAACAGCTTGAGCTTGCTCTGCACTTGGGATGCTCGGTTGGCATTGTAGCGAAAACGGTCGATGAAAACCTACAAGAGAGAAAAGCATCAGAGAGCCCCAGGTCCCCTTCAGCCCCAGCCACTCCACTCTGCTGCCAAACCTCCTGCAACAACAGAGCCACATCCACGGGTCTAGAAGCATGGAGAAAGGGACGAGGCCGGGAGAAGAGTGCCCCAGCACTACTGTCTTCTCCCAGTACCTGGATGTGCTCGCGGTACTGCTGCTGGGCTTCGTACTCTCGCTGCTGGTTCTTCAGCCGCTCCTCCTTGATCTTCATGAAGTTCTCAAAGTCCCCACGGTATGTGTCCAGCCGCTGCGAGTGCAGGTGGATGATGTCCGTGGCCACCGCGTTCAGGAAGTTCCTGTCGTGGGACACCACGAGGATGGTTGATTGCCAGGTCTGGAGGAGACAGCAAGAGGGAGGCCTGAGCATCATCAAGTCAGAGTGCAGGACTTGGTTCCACCACCCAGCAAGGCAAGACACCAGCCTGGAGGACATCTCCATCCCTTGCCCTCACTCTGTCCCAGGGTCTCCCGCCACCCCCTACCTGCAGGTAGGTCTCGAGCCACAGAATGGCCCTCACGTCCAGCATGTTCGTTGGCTCTGAGGGAAGGGAAAGAGACACTGAAGTCAGGAGGGATGAGCGTGGCTGGATTATGCTTTTTTTACACAGGAAAGGCTAGTGATCGGTGTTGTGGAGGAAGAGACCCTGCGTGGGGACCTGCCCCCACAGCTCAGGGGACTCACAGGGGCCGAGGCTCAGCCAGGGACGCTCCCCCCACTCCATACGGGTACCCAGGCCCCGGTGCCCAGCAGTGGCGCCTTGCCCAGACCCCCCACCCAAGGTGGGCACCTCCCCAGGGAACCAGCCCAGCGCCGGGGTCTCCCCCTGCAGTGAAGGGACTCCCCCCAGAACGTGCTGGCAGCCAGGGCCCCTCACAGGGACAGCTGAGGGAAAGGGACTGCCTGGGGCATGATGACACGCAGGCCACCCGGCTGGGACACGGGGCAGAGCTCTGCTGAGTGCAGCGAAAGCGGCCACCCAAGCAGACTTCCCCGTGCCACCGCCAGCTCTGCCCGCCATGCCAGGGGAGCACCGACAGCCCTGCCAGCACCCGCCCTGTCACGCAGGGCTATTTTGAGCAGGCAGCTAAAGGCCACGGCGTGTTCCCAACCCCAGCAAGGGCACAGGCAGGCCCAGCAGCAGTGTCGGAGGAGACTCGCAGTATCGACTTACCATCCAGCAGAAGGAGATCTGGCCTAGGAAAAACAAGACATGGGTATCAGAAGCAAAAAGAGTACAGGGTCAGTGTAGAGCGCGTTTCACCACACACACAGAGCTGCGATGCCTCCAGTGCTCCCCACCCCGAGAGCCTGAGTCGAGAGGATCCCCAGGCAGCACCCCTGCACCTCGCAGCAGGGACAGCAAGGAGGGTTAACCCCATGGCATGAAGGCCTGGACACCAACCTGGCAAACAGGGCTCTGGCTAAGGCCAGTCTCATTCTCCAGCCTCCGGAAAACTCTCTGAGGAGAGAAGAGGTTGCAGAGAGGGGTTACTGTTTAACACAGAGCAACTCTGTGTTTGCCTGCCTGCCAGGCTCCCTGCTCCCCTGCGGCCCTTTCAGCTCTGCTGGCACCCAGAGATGGTGCGTCCCTGCAGAGATCTTGGGCGCAGCACAAGATCCATGGTCCAGCGGGAAGGTGGCTTGGCACCCCTGGGGCAGGTGACCACATCGGATGGGCAGGAATAGACCCTAACTCTCCCACAGGGCTCCCCTCCCTTACAGCCACAGCAGTGCCTGGGCACTCACTAGCAGCAGCGTCTCCCCAGACCCATTTCTGTCTCGATGCCCAGAACCTGGAGACTTACTTGGTTGTCTGTTGTTGCATGTTTGCATTAAAGCCCAGCCCAGCGAGAATGACGGATGCCCTGGGGAAAAGGGGAGAGAACTGGAACCCAGCTACCCAGCATCCAACGGCAGAGCACAGTCTGAGGTCTCAGACCCACAGTCACTGTGGGGACTCTGCTGTGTGGTTTAAGGCCATTCTGGCGCAGGAAAACTTCCCTGCATGCCCAAGAGCTCTCCTTGGCTGGGAAATGCAGCCCAGCAGGGCACAGCATCCACATGAAGACCCAGGAGGTTCTTAAGAAGCTTTCAGCTCTTTGGCCAGGAAGAGAGTCACTACCACCAACATCCCAGAAATCTTCCCCAGACACCAGGAACCTGGGGAGGCCCGAGAGGAGCAGCAGCAGCAGCAACACAAGCCATTTGGGGAAAAAAAAAAATCCCTCCAGCTTCAGGGGGAAGCTAGACTACTCCTAGCCCAGCAGAGCTGTGACAGAAGAAGAGACAAGAAGAGCAGTGGGGAGAGCCCCCTGCCACACATGGTGGATCCCAGGGCCACAGCATCCCCCTTCCATACCCCATGCCCCAAACCACTGCCCATGCCAAGAGACAGTGGTGCCCACAGAGCTGTCTCACCTCGCTGGGGCCTTGTCTGCCTCAATCTCCTCCAGCTTCGCATAGATCTCCGATAACCTGGCACCTTCTGTCCCTTCTCCCCTGGGGCAGGACAAAGAGGAGTGTGTGGGACTGACAGGGGTCACGGTTTGAGTTCTGGGGGAGTCTGATCTCCCCAAGCAGGACTAAGGTGGGGAGCCCTCCATTTGAAGGGAGAGACCTCAGAATGAGACCTCGCGGCCAAGAAGCTGTAGGAAGGCTGGAAACCCAGCAGCAACATCTCACCTGCCAGCATTAATCTTAGCCGTCAGATCCCTCTCCTCCCGCAGCAGACTCTCACGAGTGGTGTCACACTCCAGCACACTCTGCAGCGCCGGCGTCTCGTCCCCTGCCACCTCCTGCTCCACGTGGAGGATGCTGATGTGCAAGGGGATGCGCAGGCTCCGGCTGGCAATCATCTTCAACAGCGTGGTCTTCCCCAGCCCGTTCCTGCCCACCAGCCCGTAGCGCCGTCCAAACGCCAGGTTCAGGTCTGCTCCCGCCAGTAGGACACTAAAGCAAGAGAACAGGCAGGTACCTGGTCAGACTGCCCCATGGAGAGGGAGATAACCGGCAGCCACCTGCCCCCAGCATATTTCAGGCTGTGCTGGGGCCAAGCAACCATCACAGACTTCTCCTGCCCAAAGCCAACAGGGTCAGGTGCCCACCTTGCTTTCTGATCCTTCCCACGCCCTCTGTCATTTCCCAACCACTCTCCAATCCAGTCTCAATGACCCATGGTCCAAAACCCCAGCCAGGATCTGTCCCACCTCCCCACCTGCACTCACCGCTCACCGAAGGACACATCGAAGTTCTCGATGCGCACATCATATGACTTGTTCTTGCCTGATGACTCCATGCGAGTCTCCTTCTTGCTGGCAGCTTGGCTGGCAGATGCCTCCTCAAGGACCCTGTGGGCAGGCAGAGGACAGAGAAGGAGGCTCAACAGGAAAGCTCTGGTACAGCCAGATCCCAGCCATGCTCAGCAGAGCGGGATGGGGATGTTCAAGGCGCCCTCCGTACTCACAGAGGACCAGATGACTTCAGGGAATCCCGCTCCATCCTCTTGTCCTGCTTGGCTTTCAGCCTGGCTTCCGCCTTCTCCAGTTTCTTTGCATTCACCATCTGGGGCACAAAGCAGAGAGTTTAAAGAAGAGAGAGCATCTTCAGCAAAAGCCCCAAAAGCCCAACTCCACGAGAAAAGAGACCAATCAACCTCTCACGCCTGGAAGGGAGGGAGGGAGGGAGGTAGAACAGGGGAACTGGGACAGATTCAAGCATATTTTGAGGAAGCTAATCGGGCCAGGAAGTCACTTCAGGAATGAAGTCCTAAATCAACTGCTGTACACAACATTTTTGCCTCAGCAAGGCAAAGGGTTTGGCTGACCCTAACGTACAGCCAGTTTCTCTAGTTCCAGGGACCTGGGTCGGCCAAGTCACTTCAACAGCAGCAACCTGCCATCCCGGTGCCTCCTCCACTACACCCTACACCCACCCTCGTCCTAGACCACGAGGCATGTTAAACTTTAGCCAATTTGGAACAAACTCAGCTTACATGGTGGATCAATCAAGACAGAGACAAAAAGCATTTAATTAAACCTGAAGGCAAGAAGGAGCCAAGTGTTTTAACCTGGCCTCTGGTCTTGGCCAGGCTCTCAGCCCACGCCAGCTTATTCCTGCGTCAAGTCAAATATTTGTGGCTGACCAAGAACACTCCTAGCTATTTCTACACAACTCTGCAGCCACCGGAGCACGTTACAGACCTGCATGCTAGACTGAAGAGCATCTTGTTGCCGGAGCTGTGACCCCGTACCTACAGACAGATTGAGTCACTCTATAAACCATACAGAGCTCCCTGAATCTCCCAGTAAGACATGTCCTCCAGAACTTGAGAGGCCTCCCGGGACCTTCTCTGAATCATCTCCAGTTTTTCTGAAGATCCTTTTTGAGTTGCGGACACGAGAGCCAGAGAGCAAACCCAGCAGCAACAACTCCAGTGCCAAAACCAGCAACAGCTGCCAACTTTCACTTAAGACTCCATTCAGACACGCGGGGATCACGTTAGGTCTCGGCCTCCAAGTGAGGGGTTCTCGTCCTCAACACGTTACCCCAGGAAGGGAGTGCTCTACAAAAGACCAGCCCGGTAGAGCGACTGTCCGCCCCGTACAGCTACTGCCGTCTTTGCCTTGCGGATGCACAACGACACCTCGCCCATACTCAAGCTTTGGCACATCCAACACAGAGGGCAAGCCGGGTCACTCCTGAGCAGGCACGCGTTTCATCGGCAAAGATGTTCCAATTTCCTCCAGGTCATGAGGCGTAACTGCTTCCAAACTTCTCCACTCCTGATCGTATTTCTCAAACCACGACAACCCACAGCCATTTCTAAAGCTGGGCTTACAACCTCCCTGCAGCAGCTCTGGAAAACAGCTGCTCCTGCTAACTCCTCATCTGTAACATCCAACATCCAGCCATTAGCCAGGATTTTCTCTCTCATTCAGTATGGCAAGATGTCATCCCGGAACATGCTGTTTTCTCAATCAAAAGCCTTGCTGCAGAAGCCAAAGGCCCTCATGAAAGTCAGAGAAGCTGCACTCTGAGCACCACCACTGCATCAACCACGCTTTGAAGCTCATTAGGAAGTTATGGCAAAATAGATCTTGTCAAATTAATAAGCCATCAACTCCTGTTGAGCCTCTTTACCAGACCGAGGTCAAGAGTTACCCAAATTACAGTGAACCTGACGAGGAGGAGCAGCACCCCCCACAGCTGTGCCCCTAACCAGGACGACTGCCTGTCCCCGCTGCTCTCCGGGCGCAAGGTGACTGGAGCAGGGCAGGGCACCTACAGCCCCACGCGTCAGTTGCTCCCACTGGGTCTGCTGGCTTACGAAGGAGGGCACGGCCCCCCACTTACCGAGGTCTGGCCTCTCTTCAGCAACAGCCCCGGCAGCAGGTCCGCGTTGGCATCTGCTGCAACAAGACGGTTGGGTCGGTGAGCAGGCACTCAGGGAGGCTCCACCAAGCGCTGCCTTAGCGGCTGCCCACGACCAGGGAGGACTGTCCCCCTCCAACGGGACAAGGGGACCAAAGGGTGGCTCCTCTCCTTCCAGCCCAGCTTGCCCTGCGGGCAGCCAGGTGCTGCTGGCAACAGCTCAGCAGCAGGAAGAGAAAAAGGGGTGCACCTGCGAGGGGGAGCCCGAGGTGCGCGGGGGAACCGCTCCCCCGAGGTCAGGCGAGCGCACGCTCAACGCCCTGAGCCCGTCCTTGCTGCCGGCACCCCGACAGCGGGACGGGAGCTGCGGGGGGGACACGACGACGCACGGCTGGGGGTCTCCGAGGGGTGCCACTCACTGTATCCGTCGGTGATCTGGGAGAGCTGGATGGGGGCGTCCAGCAGCACCTGGCTGCAGCGCTGGGCCCGGCCCTCGTCCCTGCGAGGGAGGAGGAGGGTGAGGAGGAGGAGGGTGAGGAGGAAGGTGAGGAGGAAGGTGAGGAGGAGGAAGGTGAGGAGGAAGGTGAGGAGGAGGGCGGGGGGGCGACCCTTACAGCTGCAGGGTGTTGAAGAGGCGCTGGCAGATCTCCCGGATGGCGCCGTCGTCCTTGCCGTCCTGCGACACCTCCCGCAGCAGCTCCCCCACCGCCTCCACCAGCTCGTCCACCGACTCGAAGTCCGCCCCGCTGGCGTGCAGGATCCCTGCGGGCACACGGCGCCGGCGCTGCACACCCCCTCCGCTCGCGCGCGCGCGCTGTCGCGACGGACGGCCGCGTGTCGCGATGCGGCCGACAGGTGGCACCCGCCCGCTCCCGCTACGCCGCCCCTCCCCGGCCGCCTGTCGCGACTCGGGCGCGGCCGCCTGTCGCGACAGCGGGGAAGTGTCGCGACACGCGGCGGGGCGGGAGGCCGAGCCGCGGGGAACGGGCACCGCTCACCCGTCACGTAAGCGAAGACCTCGCCGTCCAGGTCGGGGAACTCGCTGCGGAGGATGTCGGCGCACGACGCCATGGCGGAGCCGGAGCGGGGCCCGGCGGCGGTGCGGCCCGGTGCCGCCGCCGCACGGAGCCCGGCACCGCGGCAGAGGCGGAAGGGACGGCGCGGGGGCTGCCGGGAAGGAGGCGGGCGGCCGCCATGCGCGCGGCGGCCGCTGGGAAGTGGAGTCCGGGCGGGGGGGGGCGCGTGCGCAGTGCGGGGCGGGGTGAGCCCGCCGCCACGTGCAGCCGCCCCGCGGGGTCCGGTACCGGGGCCGGAGCCACCGCCGGCGGGGAGGGCTGCCCCTCGCACCCGGCGGGCGGGGAAAGGCCCCGGGGGGGGGGCAGCGGCCAACACAGCCCCAGCGCGGCCTTCCCCGCAGAGCAGGCGGTGCAGGGCCGGGCGGAGCGGTGCTCGGCCCCTGCTCGCCCCAGCGGCGGCGAAGGAGGCCTGGCGAGGGCTGCGGGTTTTTTCTCCTCTTTTGAGAACGTAAAGTAACGTCGTCAGTCAGACTCAGCGTTATACAAGTACGTACGGCAGATGGGTCTGAGCTCAGCACTGAGCTATGATGAGTGCTCTGAAGATAACCGAAGGCCGAGACACGCGTCAAGGTGCTCAGGGGGAGTCGGGCTGGGACGTGGAAGCCTCATCGAGAATTACTGGCCTTGGGAGTAAAGCACATCCTGGAGAAATGCGTAAGCTAATCAAGATGTTTTTGGACAATCTGACCCTGCTAGCAGAAGTGCAATAAGGAGCACCCTCACGCACTCTCCTCGTTATAACAGGAAAAAAATCACACCCCTTGAGCTGGAGACCCCGGCCCAAGCAGAGACCCCTCACCTTTGGGCATGCACAGAATATTGGAGTAGTACTGTAGCTTTAAGAGTCAGGCAAGAAAATGTAGACCAATAGAAAACTGCTTTGTGTAATTACTTATGCATAACTAGACTGTATACATACTCTACCTGCATGAACAGCTTTGTGGAGCTACCACCTAGCACCCGGTCTTGCGCAAAATCGGAAATAAATGGATTATCTCGGCTCTGTGTGCATATTGGGTGTTGCACACTGGGTAACAAACTCCCATTTGTGAGACAACAGTAAGTTTCAGCTCTCAGACTTGTTCTCAACACACACAGCCACAACACTGTGGCTTGGGGTTTTTTTAAGGCACTGGGAATAAGCAGACAGGGGCGGGTCCCTGTGGCTGGGGCTGTGTCCATGCTCAGGGTCCCAAGCCAAGGTCTCGACCCAAGGCAGAGGGTCTTGAGCCAAGGGCCAGTTACAGCCGCTGCAGCAGCTGCTTGTACCTTCAGCTGCCAGACACCCAGCCTCCAAAGGCCAAGTTGAAAGGGAAAACGCTGATTGTTTTTCAGCCGCTCGCAAGGAAAAGCCACCAAGGTTCACTTAAGCCAGGCTTGGGCAGAGAAGCCAGGCCTGCAGGGGGCTGGACACGCCTTACCCAGAGGGCAGCAAGGGTCAGTTCAGCCCAGCTGCAGGTTTTGGTGAGCCAGCCCTGGAGGAAAGCCCCAAGCACCCCTCCTTTCCCCAGGGAGCTGCAGCAGTGGCAGCAGCAGCTGGAATCGAGCACTGGCACAGCTGGAAACAAAAGCACCACTTGTTCTTTCCACCTACAAACCCCCAGGCAGCCCAGGGCTGGGGAAGCAACACAAGCAAGCCCCGAGACACTCTGGCACAGGCCCAGAGCACAGCCCAGGCTCTTGCACCACAAGTCCCAAACAGCAGCGCAGGCAGCCTTCTCCGTTCTACATACTTTATTAGATTCAGAGCTGGACAAATCACAAAGTGTACAAAATGGAGACCACACTACCAGAAGCAGGATTGTGGGTAGCAGCAGCATTCCTATGGCCCAGAAGCATTTGGTAGAAGTGTGGAGAGGGCAGGCTGGGGCAGGGGGGGCTCTTTCTGCCAACTGCATTTTAGATTCCCCGAGGACAGACCTTGTTCACATCCTGACAGAGCTCAGCTGACCTGCACTCCCTGGGACAGAGGGGCCACGTTTCCAATTTGTTTGGAAAGGAGAGACTGGCTCGAGCCAGCAGTGGGTGGGGGTAAGTGCTCTAAGGACCTGAAATGCTGTGCCACCCACATACACACCAGCAAGAGTCTAAACCCTCATCCTTTTTGGTCACAAACCTTCCCACGGCAGGACTCTATACTGACGACTTTGCAAGAAATATAAGGTGGTGGTGAGATCTGGTGAGCCCACTATCTCCTCTGGTGGAGGCCCGACAAATTCACCACCCCAGGCATCTCAGACTGGCCAGCAACATCTACCACAACAGCAATAGCTAGAGTACAGAAGCCAGGGTAACTTCAACTCAGATTTGTCCAGTCTATGTTTAGGTCTATTCTACGAGTACATATGCACAAGAACTTCAAAAATACTAGGATATGATGCAAGTAGTGAGACACCAACAGAAGAGGAGTTTAATGGTGGACATTCCCTAGAAAGATCACGAGAGGATGGGAGTTAGACTAGCCCTTCCCCACCCTGGGACGGGGAGCAGGAGGCTGACTGCACCCCTGCGTGCTATTGGGTTCTGAACTTCAGCTGCAGCGTGGATGGTAACCGAGCACAGGCAGGTGAGTCCGCTCCCAAGGTGAGCCACAGGGGCTTTCAATCTGCATAGAGGGGCCAGGCAGATGTTTTCTCTGAATGTACTTGAAGACTGAGGAGAGGCGGAGGATGGCTTGGAGAAGAGGGAGCCCGCCAGCCTGCTGGGGCTAGCATCTGGTCTCGTAGATCCCGCTCCTGCCGATGTACCTCACCCATTTTATCACATCATGGTCACTGTAGTTCAGCTTTGGCTCAAAGACTTTCAGGTAGCGCACCTTCAGCCCAGAGGGCGCAAACGGGACCTATTGAGAAATGGAAAGGCAATGGAGCGCATTGGAACAGAGGGGTAAGATGCTCTCCAGACACAAAAGCCAGAGGACTCCTTGGCTATGCATCTAGAAATGGACACCAAGAGTCACTGTTCCCTTCCCTACTCCCTGCATGCAGTGACAGACTCCAGTGGCTTTAAGGGCAGTTTTCTTCCATTAGCTTTGCCACCTGGCTTGCCTTGTGCTACAAAGAGTCACATGGTGGCTTGGGTCAGGGAGCGCTCAAACCTGTGTAATTCAGGACCTGACTGACAAAGCTTCTCTAAGGTTAGCTGCACCCTCGAAGGCAGACAAGGACTCACCTCAAAGTTCATGGAGATCGGGGGCCGAGCCCACTTCTTCTTGTCATTGGTGGGCAGCAGTTCAATCTCCGCACTGATCTGGGATTCCTTCATTCCAGCCATACGCTTTATCCTATCAGAGAAAGCCCAGAAGTGAGGAGGTGCCCGAGTTTACTCTTCCCTTCACTACATGTGCTCAGGGCAGACAGGAGCACTAAACAGGCTCTGCCTCCTCAAGCCCTGCCCCTGCAGCACCCCAGACCCAACATGCTCACTTACTTCCAGACAATGGCATTCTCACTGGCCTTGTACTTTGCCTTCCCTTTCATACAGATGACTTGCACTCCACTGGTATTGAGGGGTGTTGGGATCCGGACCTAGAAGGCAGAGTCTGGTGAGCAGGGGCAAGGAGACTACGGGCTGGGCGCTCTGTACAGTCTCAGGGGAAAACCACCTATCCTGGACCCCTTGGCCTTCTCTCTCCCATCTCAGGACGCAGAGAACATCAGCTGCTACAAGGCATCCCAGGCTAGCTCTCCAGTTTCTTGCTCTGAAGTAAAGGTTCAAACACATTTTCAGAATCCACAACAGTCAGTGAGGAACAGGGCAGAGCTCTCCAGTTCAGGCTGCAGGAAACCCAGCTAGCATCGGGCAGATGAACTCAGGAAGGATGCCAGGCTGGCCAGGCTAGCTGCACCAGGCTCTGGACAGCCTAGCTTTGCAGCAGTAAGCCTTTCCCAGAAGAGGACTAAGCTGCAAAGCCACCCTTAGCCTGTCTTACACAGCTCATAGCCTGCTGCCTGTCTGACATAACCATCAGATCATGCAGACAGAAGAACGTGAACTTTTCACAGTGGCCAAGACATTAAGCAAACAGTTGCTGCAGGGAACGAGGCCTCTGCCAAGGTGGCTGTGCAACTGAAAACAATGTCCACCTCCCTACTCTACGGCAGTTCCCTTCCACAGCACAGCAGCACCACACATCTGTAGGGCATTCAGGTCACTCTTAGTCCTGTACAAGCTTGAGGACTCATCTGTGAGGATTCCATAGCAGGGGACATAAAGCAGAGGCACAATTCCCAGGAACAAGAGACCATAGTTTTTTTTCCTCTTACCTCTATCTTCTGGGCCAGCAAGGAAGGTTTGAAATTTGATTTGATCACCACCTTCACTTCCAGCTTGGTCCGACCCACCTCCCGCACCAGGGGAATCACACGGAAGGGAAGGATGATGTCCTTAGTGGTTCGGTATCTGCAGGGATGGAAGGAACAGTGAACTCTAAGAAGGAGTTAACTCCCTTAGGGTCTCAAATTGTACCACCTTCCTTAAAGAGACAGCCTCTGCATACAGGGAACAGCTTAGAAACATCAGCCAGAAATGGAGCCATCCCAGAAGGAAGCAGCAGTAAGATCTGTGCTGCCCTAGGGCAGTGATGGTTTATTGAGTCCCAGGTTTTACATCTTGTACCTGCCAATGACTCTGTTCAAGGACACCAGTTTTAACCACTAAAAAAAAAAAAACCACCCCAGATACAGCAAGCCAAAGGGTAAGGAAACCCACATCCAACACTATGGTTGTGGCAAAGAAAACCACACAGCTGGGCTTCTACGACATTTGTAACAGAACAATTTGTGGGACACCCTACAGATTCCACTCTGAGAAGAAAGAAGGCAAGTGCATATTTGTTAGGTGCTCAAGGTGCGTGAGAGCAGCAACACTCCTGTAGCAGCAAGCAGATGTCAACACCAGCCTGTTCATCCCCCACCACCATACCTCATGAGCTCAAACTCTCCATCTGGTGGAATGAAGCTGATGCTCCTCTCAGAATCAAACTTGCTGAGCCTCACACACTGGTGGAAAGTGCAGTCGTCGATGGCAATTGACTGTTTGCCGCTAAAAACACAAGACACAGTTAAAAAAGTACAAGCTGCAGCCCTGGTTATCTTGGTGCAGTCAAAGTCTGCGCAGGCAGAGACTACTCTACAGAGCATGTTGCCATCGCAGGTGTCCAAGAAATGGGGAGGCAGGGAGAGATTTAGGGGACAGCAGCCTCTTGGCTCAGACTTTCCTTGTTTCACCACCACAAAAAAAAAAAATCATATTTCAGGAAGCTTGTTTGAAAGAATTCTCTCCCTCCTCTCCCCAAAGAGGAGAGAGATTAGAGGAGCACCCTTCTATCATAGCCAGCAACACAATGCTTGGGTCTGCCTGCCAGCAGCACCTCAGTACTGCAAAGGCAACTCTGCTAGCCCAATTCTTCTCGCAGCACAGTTCAAAGGAGAGAAAACACTTTCCTGTCCACAAAGCTATCCCACTGCCACACAGCCAGGAGATGCCAGTTCAGGGTCTTCCTGTTCAGAAATCTCTTCACAGCTGTTAATTGCCACACTGCTAGCAGGTGGTTTGATTCTGAACCGATTTGCCAAAGACCACAATATTATGCTGTCAAAGTTTGTATCTCTCACTTCTAAAAATCTACACAGCTACCATCTGTCCACCTAGGTGGACTAGCCTAACCTGCCAGCACTGAACTTGTGCTGGCTTCTAGTCTCTGAGAATACCTTCCTTGCTACAGGTCCTGAGGTCAGCCAAGAACTCTCAGCTACCAAGAGGGACCAGAAAATAAGAAGGCGGCAGCAACAGAAGAGGCAGCAACGTAGCACTGTGATATCTAGGCTGCCTCAACTGCTGGGAGCAACAGGACAACCATGCAAGTGCTGAGTATAAGCACTACAGGCAGGTTCAGCTGTCCTAGGAACCACCATTACCTGCACAAATGGGAAGCAGACGGACCCCAGGCTGACTGGCTGTTCAGTTACACAACCCAGTGGTGTAGTTTGTGCTTTGTAAGTAGGAGTTAGTCTTTCCTAATCTGTTGCCCAGAAGACAGCCAACATCAGCTGACTAGTTCCTGTTTCTTTGGAACACTGCTGGGAAAGTCCTGCTGCCTAGCACTGCTCCAGGTCTCAGGCTGCATTACTCGGGGTTTGGTGTTGCCACATGCTAGATGCCGAAAAACAATGGCAGCAGCTGTCCCTTTTGGTCACCTCATAACTAAATGCTTCTGGACAGTGACTTCTCCAAGCTCTTGCCCACCAGAGAACCACCTAGCAAGAGTCCCTGTCCATCTTGCTTCTGTAACTCAAGAAAATAGCACATTTACAGGCAAAGACACTCACGGCACAGAAGCTTTTGGACAGTGTTACTGACTCTTCAGAGGCCTACACAGATGACATTTTCACTACAGTATATTCCCACTGGGCAGCCACCTGAGGCTCATCCATTTTACTAGCTAGAGTCAGGAAAGATGGCTTAAAGGTGACAGTGAAGTGATAGCTCTTGGCTTGGTTCTGAGAGAAAAGGCAAATAGCAGCTCAGCTCCATTTACAGGAACCATCATGGAAAGTGTCTGAGATCAGAGTTACATGCACAAGTCACACAAAGCAAGAGACAAGGGGAGAGCAGAGTGCACACACAGCTGAAGCAGATTATCTACCTTCCCAATTCACTGGGGTCAGCAAAAAAAAAAAAAAAGAAAAAAACAACCAAGAGAAACACAGTTGAGTTGCAAATGGTTAGTGAGAGAAAAGTGAGAAAAGTGGCAGTCCCTTTGCTTTTATCTCTTCACCCCAAGCATGAGGGCTGGAAAAGGCATAAGACCTGTTTTCAGCTTCAATGTAGGTATTGACTGAGGTGCAGCTGGGAAGGAAGGGTGCAGCTGGGCTCCTGGAAGGGATGAGCCTCCAATCCACATGGCCACTGAGCACCTGTACGTCACCAGGAGGGGCTTACCCAGTATTAGTCTGTTAGCTGTTCTAGTTTGTGGGAACAGTCTGGGTAGAGGGGTTCCTTCACTGCTCCTTGGGAGCACTACTACTGCATCCTATGAATAAGAGTCTCTGCACTGACTAGAACTGCTAGAGACACAAGCTCTGGGAGAATTAATCTTGGAGAAATGTTTCCAGCTGCAAGAACTCCACACTTAACGCTACGTTTGAATCTTAATACTTGAAGGGCTCCTGGCACTTGCCCATGTAAAGCTGTGAAGTCAGACACCAACAATGACATTCCACCTGTTCACATTAGCCCTGCTGCAGAGAAGCCCTCTGTATTGAGGCCCTCAGGCTGGTAGCCCGCATGATAACTGACCTACCCAGGGAAAAATTAGCAGTAATAGCTGAAGGGAAGAAGAGATGAGCTTTGTCTGTCAGATCAGAAAAGCTACTAAGTGCTGCCCTTTTATAAGAGTCCCTGGTGGCAAGTGGCTTTTACCTCAGTGCCTCTTACCTTTTCCCCGTTTCATCCGCAGTCCCTTTGCCCTGTTTCTCAATTACAATCTTGTCATTCATGCCAAACTTGCACTCTGGCATTCCACTCAGATAACTCTTCATCACCACTCTGCCAGAGACGTGGGCACTCAAAACCTGACCTGATAAAGAGAAGAGTGCAGTTCAGAACACTTACACAAGACCCCACTCACAAAGCTTGAAGAGGAGAAGGATGCCAGCTCTACACCTCCTACTTACCCTGCGGGGACATCAAGAGATTCACGCTCTCCAGCACATCAAGAAAGAGTTCATTGCGACGATATTTGATCCCTTCACGTCTCCATCCAATCTGTCCAGTCACCTGGCTCGTGATCTGGGACTGCTCTTCCTTTGTCTGAAGGGAAAAAATGACATCTTAGATCTCTAGATAAACTCAAAGACTAAGAAAGCTTCCTCTAAATCTAAGAGCAAGCGCTTGCCATTTATTACACACAAGTGCTTTTGACACTTAGATATGGGTGCTGTCACACACCCCATGATTTGGTCATTCTCTCCTCAATACAGCAAATCCTATGTCTAACTAAAAATTGGTCATAACGACAGCAGGAGAGGCTCTTCCATTTTGTTAGCTAGTCCATTAGGCTACATCTAGTTGATGGAGACCATGCCTCCCTGCAGTGACATTCAAATCATGTCTCAGACTGTCACATCAATCCACATCAAGCAGAGAAGCAGCTGACAGGCCAGTTCACACTCTTATCCAACATGAAACCCTAGGGCCGTAAGACAGCTGCTCCCCAAGGACTGCTTCTTAATGACTGTAGTCATTCGAGTTATACACCAACACTAACGTAACATGCATCTAACAGCATCCAGGCTCTAAGCCTCCTAAGAGCATTAAGGATTGTGTTGAGAGGCACAGGGAGGTTTCCTACCTGATGCTACAGGTGGGGTCCAGTCACACGCAGAAAGTCAAGAAGTAGATGTATAGCAGCAAGTGTGGTGCACACAGGGTTAACAGGCAAGCAGGTCAATAGCAAGAAAAGGGAGGAAGGGAGAAAGAGGCAGGTTAGGCTTAAGGCTACCTCAGGACAGGAACAAAGCAGGCCAGCTCATCATTAATTAGGTAGCTAATTAGCACAAACAAGATGAGGGTCTTTGACCTTTAGCTTCCCTCAAGAAACCCAGCACTCCTAGCAATGAAATGGCTTTTCAGACTTGGCCCATTATGCACCACGCAAATAAAGGTAGAGCAGAGGGAGTGACAGACAGGCCAAATACCACTCCCAGTATGTTCCTATGCAGAGCAGACTCCTCATATTGCCATTCTTAAAGAAAGCCCTGGATGTTTACCATGGCACAAATGCCCAGACTATGAGAAGTACAAGGCATCCAGGGCTGCAGCCATCTTAAGTCTGGGCCCTGTATAAAGTTATATCCTTGTTAATTCTGCCTCTTCCACCAGAATAACTGCAGAACCCAGAAGTGGGTCCTGCCCCAGCAGCCTTGCACTGGGCCCACAGGGTGGCAGTACACGATCTCAGCTTTAAACCAGCAGTGGCTTGGTTTCACACATGCTCTTGCCACAGCCGTAGTCACTCCTTGAGCAAGCAGAGCCATCATCATAACATCTAAGAGGCAGAGAGTTTTACACTCCCCTGGGAGCTGCCTAGGTAAGTGCTCAATGCAGTACAAAGTACCTCTCTTGTCTGTCCCACAAAAAAAACCCTCCTTATCTGCCTTGTTCAATGCTTTGTTCAGGCTTAAGAGGAACAAGAGGCACACGTAGATATAATACTCAGTTCTCTGGCTTCCAAAGGGACACTGATCATGTGCCGATTGTTCCTATCTCCTGCAACAGCATCAGTGCCATGAACCTCTACTCGTCACTACAGAAAGTGACTGGATGGATCTGGAAGCAGATGCCTGGGGAGCCCTGCAGCTGAGATCACCCAGCAGAATGAGTGTTCCCTAAGGGAGGGACTGAAGGCACCTGGGTCTAAAATGTCTCAGGACTGGGAGCTTCCCTGAGCTGGACAAATAAGTCAGCTAAAATTGGACAAGAATATCCAACTTGTTCTACTTGGTTGCCAGCATGTTGACTAGTTTAAAGGCACAGCTACCAGCAGGCTTCCTGGGCTCTGGCAGCTGGTGGCAGCCCTCTCCTCACTTGTCAGAAGTACTACTAGCATTTTAGCACTACGGTATGTCTAAGGTTTGGGGTAACACTGTAACTAAGAGTTGACCAACTCACACTCCCAGAAAGCACTTGGAGGGGAAGAAAACTACAACATTCAGCTAGTTAATGAAGGCTGGACAGATGCAGACAGGATCTGAAGAGTGAGAACTGAGCACACGGAGCACAGCTCCACCTCGAGGTGTAAAAGCAGGTTTAGCCTCTGCTGGAGGAAGGTATCTGAGTCAATGCCTGCATCAGTTCTGATACAGGACATCAGCATGGCCTGCAGTCCTGCTATTTGAGTAGTGGGCTACTTCATGGGTAGGGACTAGAAGTGAAACCATGTTGCACACCAGCATCTTTTAAAATCTGTGTGCTACACCACCCCATTCCCAGAGCACAGCGGTACTTCCCTTGGCAAGCAATGCAGCAATATCAGATCCACTTTCAAAAAAACAAAGCAGACCTTGTATTCCAAGATCACCAGCCCTGGAAGACCACTGTAGCCGTACAGGGTGGGCATTCAGGGGGCAGCAGCTCAGCAGGCTTCAAATCTTTCATTGAGAACGAAGTCAAAAAGTTGAGTTTGGAAAGTCTGCCATAACTGTGGATTTTGCTCCTTAAATTCAGCAGGACACAAGCCCAAAGAAAGCACCATCACGAACTAAGCAGGGATAAGGGAACACAGATGACAGACCACCCAGTCCCAGATTTTGGCCCAATGTACTGGCTGTAAGTGAAGGACAAGGCTAGATGTACCAGAGTAGAGAGCAGATAAGGAAATATGGCAAGTACTGTTTCAATTGTTGCCCCTGCAATACTGTGCCTGGAAAGAATTACTTCTGCTTTTTGAACTGGTCTGCACAAGCTTCCAACACAAGAGCAGAATAACTGCTTACTTATGTATAGCTGAAGTCCAAACTCCTCTTTGTAAGGGAAGGACTAAACCTGCTGTTGAATGAAGCAAGATGCTGTGACAGTGATTTGCACAGAAACAGCATAAGGGGTTGTTAAAACAGACAAAAGCAAAAAAAAAGAGCTAGGGAAGGAAGTGAGGGTGGTGGTTAGTTTTGAATTTTCCTGGGAACAGGAGCTGACTCAGCTATCTTGAGTGCTGACTGTCCAAAATGTCAGATTGCAGAAGGCCAGCATGATTTACACTAGGGCTCGGGATGGGGGACTAAGACCGGATGCACTCACATCTGGTCACTGATATATGCATGCCCTCTTGTGAAACAGTTTGCTGTTCTAGCAGGAAATACGTTTGCTCGGGGCAGCTTCTCCCTCACCTCCTTCTTGAGATGCAGCTAGTCTTGCTACTAGTAGATTAAAAGTTTAAAAGAGAGTTCTTAGGAAGTCAGTGCTGATGAATGGAGTTGAAACAGAGCCTCCAGGGACTTTGACCTCTGCTTATCCCTAACAAGAAGTCACCAGGCAGGCTCTTGTTTAGCACTTTGCTTCTGTTTGTACCTTGGGGCTGAAGTTTCACCCAGACCTCTGCTGCAGAGAGCTTCAGTACAAACTGACTCCCAGATCTTCTCCTGACTCATCTGAGTTTTAGGCTAAGTCCTCATTAGGAGCTGCATAGCTGTGTCAGATGGACAAGGTAAGCAATATTCCTTGGGGACACGAGAAACAGCGACTATAACAGTCCTTTGGTTTCAGAGGCTGAGCATGAGCTGTTCAAGATGGGAAGCCTGGTTTTAAGGACTGTAGCCTGGAGTAGGATTAGAGCTAGTTTAAAACACATTCCCAAGAACAGTCCAATTTAAGTGTCTTTTTCCCCAGGTGCCCTTATCTTCTACCTCCATGTAAACTTTGTTGCAAGGGTTAATATTGTGCCAAATGCACAGTAGAGATTCTCATCTCTAACATGAGAAAGCTCAGACTGTGCTGATGCTGGTCTGCAAAGACGTTACAGGCAGCAACAAAATAACATCAGCTTCCTGACAGCAAGATCCACAAGGCTGAAGAATACTTCATTACAAGGCAGGCATGAAATCTTGACAGCTCAAAGCACTAAAGGCTGGTGGAAAACAGATCTGCTCAGCAAGATTCACACACAGAAGAGCTATTTCTGGTTCAGCAGGTAGATTTGTTTATCCTCTGTCAGAAGCTGACACAGAGCAGAGCCTGAAGCCAGCAATCATTTACATGCAAGGGACTGGCATTATCCTAGCTCAGGGCCCTTCCTCCCGCATCTTACCATGCACCAGGGAACATGAGGTCACCCAAGCGCAGACACACCTAGAATGAGATGCCACTGAGCTACATCCCTGCCACGGTGTTCTCGATCTACTCAGGCACCTCCACTCAGCACAGGTCAAATTGATTGATAATTAAGGCCATACTTTCTTGAATGGGCTTGCAGAAAGTTAATCAGCAGAGCACTGCTGTACCCCAAATTCCTCTGGTTACCTGACTCTTGATGCCTTGCTGAGTGATGAAGGTCTTCAGGGCCCCTGTTTCAGAGTTCTGAGGATAGCCAAAGTCCAGGATTTCTACAGAAGGGTAAGAGAAGGTTAGTTCAGAGCTGCAAGGTATAAACATGCCAACCATTCCTCTAAGGAGAGAGCCAATTAGTACACAGATACTGCTTACACATTAAATTTCTGGATAAGTTGCTGGAGCGTTCCTTACCAAAAGACAAGAAACAGCCTTGCTAAATTGACTTCCCTGTGCAATATTTTGGAGAGGAGGGGTGATGGAAAGCTGTCCAACTGATGAATTTGCTGGTTTTTAAATACAACTGCACTTCAGGACTAAATATCAGGTAGACTAGCCATATGCACAGGGCACACTAAGGAGTTCTTCCAACAACATCCAAGGGACAATAAAGAGGGTTTATTCAATAGCAGAACAATCTCTCTTTGCAGCATTTTCTTTAGGTTTTGATTTTTGTATGAAGATGTAATAAAAATCAAAACCTAAAAAAATAACAGCAGAGTAGTGGCACTGCAGGATGATCAGTGTGGGAGAGAAACAGATGTTAACTACAGACAGCTAGTGTACTTCACACCCACTCCCCTCAAAGAGGAAGGGAACAACCCACAAGAGGTCTAGAGGGGAGAGAAGACCACTAACGTGAATACTGAGTAACACCACACTGGCAGGTTTTGATCTCACTGTGCCTACTAGGAGACAGCTGTGACTGACCAAAGCAGAGAAACAGCAGTCTCTTGATCTGCCCAGAGGGAACAGAGAAGCCATCAGTCGCTGTGACCCTTGGCTAAGAATCCCAGGACACACATGTGCAGTGCCTTGTCTGGAAAACAAATTGAAGCGTAACTAATACAAAGTGCTCATGTTATGCCAAACTGGGACAGCTCAAGGGCAATCTCCACAAGCAGGCTGATATCATGAGCAGCTGAAGGGACACTGTATTATTGTTCTACGGTGAAATTTGGAGCTGTATCACTGGGGAAGGTAGGGCTGGGACAGAGCAGGTTGGGTTTTATAAATTTCCTTCTGTCTCAGAACTGGCCCCAAGAGGCAACCCAAGAGCAGCAGCCAACCGCAGCCTGGGGTGACTGCTACCATACAGTGCTACACCCACCTGGGCACAAGCTGGGATGGCTGGCCTTAGGGGTGGTAATGACAGGCCTCTTTATATACCTCAGTATAATGATAGCCCTACATCTACACAGGATCCACTCAGAAGCTGGGGTCCAGTACCAGCTGCCTCATTTATACAAGTGCACAGCTACCAACACTTCAGCGAAGTGAGCCACAATCAACACAAGCCTATGGGCTTGAGATGTTAGCTACACTTACAGTACAGGTAGCATTAGAAAGCAGAAAAACAATTTTGAACTCAGTCACACATGTTAAAAATACGTCAAGGATTATTACTATATCAAACTAAGCTAAGGGTTTTAGAATGACCAAGTGCAGTATCACATAACAGATAAGGGAAACGTCTCACCATCCAGCAGCTCATAGATCAGCACAAAGTTGTTCTTTATGTTCTCCTCACTGATCTTCCCGAAGTAGGCAGTCATCACGTCACACATCTTGTAAAGAAACTCGAATACCATGGCAGCATTGACATTCTGCTTGGTGACAGCAGCCAGCCAGATGTTGGAACGCTTGACATGGAAGAAACTTGTGCGGGCGATGTTGGTGACAGGCGAGCGTACCTGCTGCCGTGCGTGGATGACATTGACGCGGAAGGCGTCGACAGCATTCCGCCTACAAGATCATCACCAAAGATAAGTTAGCACAGCGTACGTGAAAACAAGCTGGCTGCACAGTTCTGCTTATGCGATTACAGTCAGACACTGAACTACATACACCAAGCTCACTTAGGAAGGGTGCCTCAGGATGTCTCTAAGAGGAACAAGTGAAGGCTGTGAGCAGAGTCAGACATTAAATTCTGCACAAACTAAAGGAGAGACAGAGTGCTACTGGTCTCTAAGGAGCTTTGGACTACAGTGCAACTGTAGTCAGAAGGAGAAGCTAACCTCCATCTAGAGTCAGATGGCAAAGGAACCTTTCCTTCAACTAATTTTGCTTGCACTCCTGATCGATTGCCATAGCTGGGAACAAACGCAGTAGCAGCTTATGGCTCAAAGAAGAGCCCAGTTTTGACCAAACACCTAGTTACTGTCTACTCTGCATGCCCAGGCCTTCAACCTCTTGTCCCAAAGCAAGCTGTAGTCTCCCAAGATATTTGTCAATGGCAGTTCCTCCCAGACATACCACTGAGGAAAACACAGCAAAACCTACCTGGGTCACCTAGCAGAAGTCAGTGCCCAGGTATACCACAAAAGGGAGCTTTAGTTCTCAGATCCACCTCACCTCCATACCGCAGGTATCACGGAGGGCAGGCTCAAAGCAGCAAGCAGGATTAGGAACATATTTGGCTTTCCAGTTACACATGTCCTCTCAAGCCTGCTAGGCTTCAGAACAGGTGTCTCGCACATGGACTTAGGGTCCCCACAGTGCCACGTGCTAGTAGCACTGCATTACGTGCACTGGATGATCCAGTACCATTTATGGTAAAGTAAAAATGTTCTGCACAGTGCCAAAAAGGTGCTGTGCAAGCTTCCCCTAGCTGCTGCCATCTTTCATCTAAACTGTCTATACACTACTGACAGGGACCAAATCCCTCCTGGGTAAACAGGGATGTCCAAGTGATGTTCTGGATTCCAGCTCTTCCACACTAGAGTTTCCTTATCCCGTAGCTACAAGTCAAGATAAACTCCCCAAATTAAGTTAAAGTCCACCAATCCTAAGAACACAGGAAGGAAGCCTGAGTGCTTTATATGACAAGATCAAGACTTAAAGCAATAGTCTACACACCAAGCCAAGACTCAACTAGTTGTGCTTTATTACTCATACCCTTAGAGACTATGTAGAACAGTGGGTCTTCTGACTGCAGCATCAAGGCCATGGTACTGATTATGCAGAGCCATGTTTGAGAGCAGACAGTAATAATATCCTTGCAAGCAAGGATACAGGCATACAGATGCTTGTAAGCATTGAGGGTTTTCAACAATCCAGCAGACACTTCCAAGTTTGAAAACAAAGGATATTCAAAGGAACATATGGTACTACAGCCGGTGTTTGCTCCTTGAAGGTCTGGGTACATTTGTAGAAGCTTCATCAGTAAACATGCTCCCCCATAAGCAAAATTCTGGCCTTCAAATACTTCTCAGGTTTTATTGCCCCAGAAGGTTTGCAAGTTTGAGTTAAATTAGTATTTCATTTTTAAATTAGTTTTTCCATAAGAAAATAGTCTACTATAAAATAACAATATCTAAAAGCCCCATTCCTCCCCTCCAGTAAGCCTTGCAAGGAAAGTTCAGCTTGTTCTGGAACATTAGCCCTCCCAGCCTCAAGTTCTAACCCGCTAGAACTAGTACCAGAACCAGCAACCAGACTGGTGCACGCTAGAGCAGAAGCCTCCGGTCTGTGAAGCTTTTCTAGCATACCAGTTGCCCACTGTGCAGTGCCAGTCATGGCCTACCACGCGTCTCTTACCTATTGCTACAGCAGCCAATGAGATGGGATGGACAGAAATGGCGCCAGCGGAGAAAGAAGGAGTGACAGCAACAAGAGAAAGGGTTAGAAACACACACACAAGGCACAATGAATCCAAAGAGATAAGGAGAGACCAAACAGCACCCCCTCCCCCTGTTCCTGGGCACAAAAGGCCAAGGTGGTATTGGATGGACAGTCACAAGCTGTGGCAGCAATGAAGCCCTCGCAAGGCACAACACTGACATGCCGTGGTCAGGCTGCCAGCGTGGACAGACTTGTGTTTGGCTGAACTTTAGGGCTAACTGGGCATTTAGTCCAGATGAGCTGCATCTGTATCACATCAGTGATACCCAGTCTGCTCTGCTAATACATGTAGCAGGCCTTGGAGGGGAAAAACCCCAAAGCCTCAATCTGAGGCACTGCCTGGGGACCATAGAGTATCAGGTATCTTCTTCCCAGTCTGCCTCAGAACAGGGCTGCAAGTCTGAGTTAGCATTTCTATGACAGTCCTCTCATTTGAAGCTGTTTGGGTTGATGCTTTCTGGCTTGGTCCAGCCAACAGGAAATACAGCAAGTTTGATAGAGCTGGAGCACATCTGGAGAGATACAGCACATCCTGCAGATTCAGACACTGCTCTATCCAGCTTGCACTTTTTCCTTAAGGATCAAGAGCCATGAAGCCAACGTGATGTATTAGAAGCTCAGAAACCAAATGCCTATTACACTTACAGTGCATGCAGTTTGTCATGTAAGCTGCTCAGTTTCAAATAGCTTAATTTTATTAAATAGCTACATTCTTAAATGCAGGTAGGTCCTCCCAATGACTATGTCACTGAAGAACAAGGCACTTGAAGATCATAGGAGAGCCCTCCATGGTATCCTGAATTAAATGCATAGTGCTTTTTTTTTTTTTTTTTTTTTTTTTAAGAGGCTGCTTATGCATGCAGCTAGCTGCTGTATGGACAGATGCACTACATGCACTAAAGCCATTCTAAGTTGCAAGCAAAGAAAGTCCAAGTTTTGTGGTACTTCTGCCTTTAACAAAGTCAAGGGAAGGGTTTCTTCATTGACCATCACTTTGCTCATTAACATTTGAGCTAGTATATGCTTATTTAGACCCTTAAACTGTGCAAGGGGAGGGGTTCTCATAACACAGATAACCTTTAATCTCTCCAAACACATAGGTTGAGGCTTCAGAATGCCAAAGGCAAGTGCCAAGACCAAGGAGTCTTAAGGGTGAATCACTCAGAGCCCGCATG
Organism: Mycteria americana; assembly: GCF_035582795.1. Taxonomy (NCBI): domain Eukaryota; kingdom Metazoa; phylum Chordata; class Aves; order Ciconiiformes; family Ciconiidae; genus Mycteria; species Mycteria americana. Next base: position 11,498,419 of record NC_134371.1, read on the forward strand.
AAGACAGGCAGCAGCTATGCTGATTTCCCATTCAACCTACCTCCCAACAAGCTGGATGGGCTCAGCCCTCAGTACTTCAGATCTATCCTTTAGGAATTAAAAACTGTATAGCGTTCTAGAAATCTATCATCTGGTTGTTTGGTTACAGACGGAACTCCTACAGAGTTGAGTACAAGCTACAGTATCACGGCTATTCCTTTCTCTACCTCCCTCTGAAGGTTAGGATACTAAAAGCTTTTAAAGTAGACCTGGTACTGATGCTAGTGTTCAGAATAGAAAACGGCAGATATCCAACTCCACTTGCTTGCTATACAGCTGAAGATTCTCAGTTACTTGATTACACCACAAGATGAGACATAGCCATTTTAAGACAACTTGTTTTATATGGTTACACACCTAAAAAAATTCCAAACCGGGTTTGAAGGCCTGTTTCAGAAGGAATCCAACACCTTGTGGAGCAAGCTTGTTTAATAGCCATCACCAGCTCCCACCTAAGTCACAAGACTTTCACAGGAACTGAATGGAGGATTTCACTCAAGGGAACACTGGCTCCTGACATCCCAGAGAAAACACTTGAATCTTTTTGGTACCTTTTGCCACATGAAAAAGTTAAGACAGGATCAGGCAGGAAATCCCATTTTCTAGTTTTGCCTGGCCAGCTGGCAGGAAGTACTTTATCACATCCTGAACACAAGTCACTCACTTTACAAGAGGAATGAGCCATGATAAAAAGCTATAGAAGATCACTACATTAAAAATAACTACTTCACTCCCCAGTTTACATCTCGACAGCCAGAATGCCCTTTAAATTAAAAGGCCTTCTTGAATAAACATCAGTTCAAGCACAATCCTATCTTTAAGTGCTTTAAGTTTGCAAGCCACAAAAAAAAAAAAAAAAAAAGTATTTTTGCCAGAAACTGCAGTTAACAGTGTCCCTAGCCCACCCCCCCCATATTCTCAAAATTTATCTATAATCCAGACTGGCTTGGCTCAATCACTGCAATACCTATTCATCAGGGGAACTTTACAAAGTCAGATCTGGCATATGAATTGCTCCAAAGAGCTTCAGCTAATGAGTATTCAAGACTGAAATGAGTTAGTACAGCAGAGGAGAGGCAAAACTTTGTAGCCACCAGTTTTCTGCTTCAGAAATACAATGATTCCTTGGCTCAGCTCTGTGTGGAAGTCCTGGAATAACTTAGTCTAACTGTAGAACAGCTACTTTACTCTGCCTTAGTTGACTTAGAACAAGCCAAGAGATTTAAAGCTCATTAGGTGAAGCCTTATTACAGACACTGTGTTGACTGCTACTCCATCAACGAAATAGTGCAACCCTTGACTAGCTACTAGTTCTACCTCAACTTTTGACCTCCACCAGACAATGCATAACCAGAAGGGACATACTCTTCACACTAGAGCACTCTGAAGGCAGACTGGCTTGACAGTTTTTTGTAATTGATGGCAACAAGTTACTTCACAGCACATCCTACCACTATTTGTTGTGGAGACCTGGTATAAACTATTTTTTCCTAAACTGGCCAGAAGGATCTCTCTTACTGGACTTTGAATTAACACCTACCACAGCCCTGCTTCCATTAGCTATGTTTTGACTCTGTTAACTTCAACTACTAACTTCCACCTAATGCCTAACACCAATGAAAACCCACTATGAAGAGTAGTATTTTGCAAGAAAGTCACTTAAGGTTTTCAGTCCAAGCAGCACCATCACTTGATATTAGGTTCCTTACAGCACTATCCACTGCCTAAAAGACACCAAATTTTTAGTAAGGTCCCTTCTGGGAACTAGCAGCCTAACGATTGTGCAGATCCAGTCTAACTGAGCATCGTAACACTTGTGTGAAGTGCAACGAGACACCTGCAATCTACTGAAGGCTTTCCGTGCTTCCCACAACTTTAATTACCCAATGAATGTAAGCTTTTCACATACAAGGCTGCCATACAAAGCTGGGGGACAGAATGCCAGCTTTAAGTGTACAGCTGTGGTTACTATGAGACCGCTTGCAGACATAATTTTCCAAGACCACAGACAGTCTTCTGCATGCCTGTACTTGATGCTAGACATCCGGGTTTGAAACTAATTCAGAGCCCTGGTTATAGTGCATGGCAGACAGTTCCCACATTACTGCTCCCATAAAGTTTTAACGGTTACAGTGAGGCTGGTAGACTCCTACAGTAGCAGTCCATGTTGCTGAAGCATTTGGAGTAACAGCTAGATCTCTACCACCCAAAATAAAGTCCCAGGTTTGCCTGCAGGCCATCCTTTACTACCCTCTGTAGGTGACCAGGGCTTAAACTTTTTTTCCCTGAACTAAGCCTAGAGCAGCAAGTTGAGTTGCAGTCTTACATGCATGCACAGCTAATGCAGAACAAAGCAGCTCTGGGTTGTTGTCTGCACCAAAATGAGACAGAAATGCAAAGACCAGGGATGCAACAGAAGCACTTACCCAATGTCATCCCGGTAGACTCGAGAGATTAAAACCTCTCCTTTGTGATTATAGATGAATAAGCCTCCGATCATGATGGAACTTTAGTCTTCTCTTCCCATGTTGGTTAAGACCTGAAGCAAGAGAAGGCATATATCAGTAGGCTGCATGGCAACAAGCAGTACAGCACGCACAGACTTTGACAACTGCTGGCTACTAGCCAGGGCACAGACACCTTTTGTCACGCACATCCTCAACCAAAAGACAATTCTTACAATACCTGTGGCGGTGAGGACCTCATAGCACACATCTTGATGCCACAGGAGTAATGAACTTCAGCAGACTGCAAAGTGGAGGGCATGTTCAGATAGATTCCTGCAAGTCTGATGGTGTGGGTTACTTCACCTAATTTGTTACACCTGGCCAGACTAGCACATGGCTAAGGCCCAGTAGGGCAGCCAGCGACTCAGGAGCGGCTCGGATGCTGGAAGCGACTGACTGCCTCATGCGTACATCCTGGAGAGTACAGAGCTCCTTACTTAAAAAGGACTATTAGAAACAGTGTTTTACTCTGGAGAGGAGGGAAGTAGCCTTATGGCTGCAGTTACAGATTATACTTTTTGATCTGCTGGGATTTTATATGGAAAAGTGTGTGTGTTTCCAATGCACAGTACAGACTGTATGTACCACGACAGACCTACGCCCCTAACTACATGCCAGTCTCTCCAGATCAGCATTCCCTCATGTTTGCTGCAGAACTGCCCCTCTGAAGCACACGATAACACAGACTCAATGAGGAAGCCCAGCAGGAACCAACAGCTTTGCTCCAGACCCAAGAAGCCACTGCAGGAACCCTGACAGAAGCCTAGCTGAGTGACTTCCTGAGCTTGTCTGAAGCAACTCAAAAGCTTAGGTCTAGGTGAGTACATACTGCTACTGTGCATCCTATAACACATGAGGCTCTGAACGTGACTGCAATTTGTAGCTAGGACTGAAGATTAAAGTTAGCACTGAAATAGATGCAGGCTTACTTCTCATTCCATTCATCAGCATGGATGGATCAAGCCTCAGGTATTAATAGTATCTGGCCTATCCCCTGAATGTGAGAAGAAACACAGGCCTGAACTACAAGCAAATCAAAGACTCTTTATTTCTACTATAAAGTGTCTATCTCCCCAATGACCAAGATGCAAATCAGATTCAATTCTTAGTTAGGCTTTTTGCATGCAGTTCACACAAGTGTTTCAGATGTCACCAAGCCTATCACTGTACCGCAGGGGTTCTTAGCAGCAAGTACACCTTGGTTTATTACTGCTTTTACAAAAGCCTAGGAAGACTGCTGAACTTAGACACAATGATTACACAGTAGCAACCATTGATCTAGTTGGTCCAGTAATTCAACCCTTCTAACCATTATGTTTGCAGATAAGGATTATTTAAGCAGCATCTTGACAAAATTCAACACAGATCTGCTTGGGATCATAGTTGCTGAGTAGTACGGGCTGTATTAATACAGATACAGAGAGCTAGCAGTTGTCATTAGCCAGGTAAGCTTTTCAGACAACAGCTCATTCAGAGTATTTCTTATCCACATAACCAGCAACATTGCAGCTGTGAGACCAAAAGCAGTTCACTGGTTTAATAAAGCAAAGGGTGATGGGGAACTGCTACAATACATCTTGGGAACAGCCTGGAATTGATGTCTTCAGCAAGAGTCCTCAGACCTAATTTCTAGCATCTTGCATTCAAGATGCATGGATACAGCATAAAAGGTGATCAGAGGAATGGGGTCATCCTAGTTACTTAAGGTAAGCTACTTGATCTTAGGCATCTGGAGTGCTTGTTCAAAAATAATTTTTATGTAGCAATGTTACAGCCTTTGCTGATCCCTAGCAGCAGCACCGAGTAACACTTCAGAGTCCCAGTGGAAAGCAGCCTGGCCACAAGGTGCCATTGGAGTGGGAGATCTCAACCATAAGCCACTTTAATTGGGGACTAGTGCCTCAGAAGTTATTGTCTTAAACTGCTAATCTTCTCTTTCTTCAAAGGAAGATTGTTTTGAAGAGAACTACAAAGCTGGCAGACATTACCGAGGCAGGAGACAGTCTGATTTTATTTTTTATTTTTTTTAGATACACAGCTACTTTACCAGATCCCATTCCTGTAGCCATATGCATTCCTATTCGCTTCGGTTTAAGTTGTAATACCCACCCTAGCAACTGCTCGGTTGGCTTAGCCCAGAGAAGAGCACTACAAATATGACAGGGCAAGCCTCATGACTAGGTCTTGGGATGACCACATAGGTATCTCTCAGCTTTGGCACTGCAGAGCATTAGATAACCAACCATCTCCACACTGCTGTTAGGGTGGGTTAGTCTACACCCACTTGTCTGGGGTGGGTGGAAAGGATAGGGAGAGGCTTGCCTAGACAGATGCTGACAGTGAACCGATATGTGTTTCTTCAGGAACACAGCAAAAATTAAGTTAGAATGACCTGGCCTCAGATCATCTCAAAGGTCAGAAAAAAAAGAATATAAAAGCAATACACACATCAGAGGGACAAAAGGACTTCCAGGGTAGAAGCCTGGAGTGTTAAGGGTAACATGTCCTCTAAAAGTTATGTTCAAGAGCCTAAAGCAGCTGCCTATTTGAAGGAACTACGGCAGACACAAGTTCTGTGCTACAACAAGATTTATAGTGCAGCCATTGCTTTTAATTTCAGAAAGACAAAAAAGAAACTTTAAATCTCATAAGCCTTTACACCAACATTTTTAGCTACACCTAATGAGTCCTCAGAGAGTAATGTTACACATACTTCTCTGCTACGGGTCTTCAGCTACCAGATGGCTGCTTCGGCTCATTAAAAGGAAAAAAAGAATCAAAAAGTCAGTTAAGTCAAAATAGTGAGAAACAGACAGACAAGCAGCTTTCCCAAAGCTCAGTAGCGAGCTTCCTGGCTTTTACTCCCACATTCTGCTGGTTGAGCGTCTCTGGCTATTAACAGGCTGCCTCCTGCCACTTGTCAGTGGCTTCATGTGGCACTGTCATCAACATTCTTAGATGTCTGAGACTCCATCTAGCACAGAAAAGGCTTTCAAGTATGTTTTTCTTCCATTCCCATTAGTGACACTTTATCACTTCAGGATACAAGTATTTCATTTACTTCCAGGATAAGTCTCTGTAACCAAACCTATTAAGACAGAGGCAGCACACAGTCTGAGATACCCATGTAGTTACAGAGTGGGAAAAGCCTTCTGTAGCTGATCACTATCCCACGTAGGGGTACAGAGGCTACATGATGTAGCTGGCAGCAAGGCAAGCATCCCCACGCCAGAAGACAATCTCATTGGTCAACAGAATAAAACCAGATTCTCAAATTTAAGGAAGTGGCTGTACCACAGACTCATGACTACTTACATGAAACACACACAGCCCTAACAGGCATGCAGGAGGCCACTAAAAGGTAACGTGCAGGGCTAGAACCCAAAACATGGAGAACATCCATTTCAATACAGTTGCCCAACAAATCTGGCAGATGCTGAAGTTGTAATTCAAACACATTTGAAAGGTCATTCACACAGGCCAAATGATGAAAAAAAAAAAAAGGAGAACCATTATGACAATGAAAGCAACTTGTTGCCCGCTCTAGGAAATTTTTTCCTACTTAGTATTTTTTCATTCCACATAAAGAGACAAGGATGTCTTTTCAGACTGCTACAGTGCTGGCTTCCACATTCAGATATGGACTATCCCTACCAAAGGTGAAGAAGAGTTTCTGCATCCTCTTTAAGACTTACACTGTATAGAATAGTCTCCTGGAAGCTTACACAACTGGTCAAAGCTGGATCATATGAATCCTACAAACCCTTTCCAGAAGATTCCTAGAAAGCACATCCTAGTCTTAAAAAAAAAAAATAATCCCCCTCTTGGGTTTTAATGCTGCTTAAGTTATTTGTTTCCCTATTTTTAGCATAAAGGAAACATCTGCTTTGATGAGCAACAGGATCAGACACACAGCATACACAAGACAAAGGCTCTTGCTAGCATGACAAGCCAATCACTTTCTGAAAAAGCCTTGATTTGAATATTTACTACATTACTATAAGACATGTAGAAGACTGATGATCAAGCTTTGTGTTGGAAACTAAAAGCCTTCTCTTAGGAAGATCTACAAACTTTAAATGTTGATTGAGATAATGAGGCTATGCTTTCTCATATGTTAGGTTGGAAAATATTCCGTAATAGCTTCACTTAAGTTACAGGCAAAAATATCAGCATTTTAAATTGCATCACAGTACTAGGCAGCAGAGTCAACTGTTTACTTATCTCACATGTCAGTAAAAACGTGTTAGATGGAGAGTAGATACAGCATGATTCAAGTGCCTTTAGTCTTTAAAAAATTATTTTGTTAATGCAAAGAAACACTAGGCTTCCTCCTTATACAAATACACTGGGAACTGAGTTCAGGCTTCAAACCTTCCACGCACAGTTAGCTCCTAACCTAACCAGCTTCACTTGCACATTTAAGAGCCACATTGGTTCATACTGCAGATCTGTTAGCTCAGTGTCTTGTCTCCGATGTTGGCAATGAAGGGACAGTCAGACAACAGTAAGGACAGGTCGAGAAAACACTCCCCAGGAGATCCCCCTGCAATGGCTTTTTTATTTTAGAACTCTTAATGGATCTCTAAAATATTTGTTTCCAAATATTTTCTCCAAAATATTTTAGAATAATTTGGAATACAAATATTTTGTTTCTCTAAAATATACAGTTTCCTCTCGAACCTCTGCATCAGCAGCATCCCACGGCAGAAAAAAAAAGTGTACAGTTTTATAACCACTGTATAAGACATGCTCCTTTTTGTTTTAAGAAAGGAGGGTGTTTTAAGAAAAGCCTGCTTTTTCTTCCTTCCCCCAGCTTTGTTTAATGGCCTCCAGTTCAAGTGCAGGAAGAAGCAATTAAGAACTAGTCCCCATACTCTATCTCCAGGCCACTCAGGATTTTGCAGATCTTCTCCACTGCCTTCACTGCCCCTTTCCCAGAATGAGATGTTCCCACCTTACTCAGTTGCTCTTCACAAGGAAACTGCTTTATGTTTTGGTCTTTTTCAGTGCCTTCCTCTAAATATTTTCCTTCCAGAAGTGATCGCAAAACTGCACAAGTTATTCAAGATGTAAGCAAACCATGATATAGAGAATACGACAATCATACATATCCTGCTTTGATCTTTTCTTAGTGGCTCTCGATATTTGACTTACATTTTTAAGCCACCACTCAGCAAGAAGCTAACAATTTCATCATCTACCATAACTCCAAGATCACACTGCATTCGGTCTTCAAGGTGATTAACCACATTATAGGTGAAGCTAGAATTGCCTTTGCTCCCTAATCCGCCTACCTGCTATATGCACCATTGTACATTTATGTACCTTTAATTTAGTGTGCCATTTTATACTCCCATCACTGCACCTCTATGCCATTTTTGACCTACCTTGCCCTTACTACTCTGAATACCCTCATATCTACACACATAGCCCCCACCATGACTACTGACCAGGAGGATTGCTCTTACTGCAAATCCTCATTTGCTACAAAATAGGAGCATGCAGAGAGATGTGCCACCAACCAGCTGATGCATACTAGCTGTGCCACACTGGTAATGCAACTTGATATTGAACAACTTGCTTAAAGTCAGAAAGGGACTGGCTCTGTGCTTTGTGCACCCCTGGTTAACACCTGAGGTGATAAGTTTCACTTACTACAGATTTAGCCACAGGATCAGGACCATTCTGCCAGTTTGTTTTATAATGGCAGCCTACCAGCACAAATATACCCGAGAGATATGCGCCAGCATTATTTCACATGGAGTAGCAGCTTGCCTCCATACCAGTTATGATTCTCCTCAAGCCTGAAAAACCCCCCACAATTCTACAGCTCTGCAGATTAAACCCGAATTCACATTTAAGTGCAGTTTACCTAACTCTATTTGCATCAGACAATTGGTAAAGTGTTTCTAGGTACCAAGCAAAGTCACATGGGCAAAGGACAGTGAATACATAGAAACAGTTTTAGATTACTAACCCAACTGTACCAGCTATCTGTCAGGTCTCTGCGGTAGTTGGACACATGCAGTATAAGCCTCTTGCTGCACTCCCATCTAATGACATCAGGGACCAAAGGGGTCTCAAGTGTGCAAGGTATTTTACACAATTTAAGCAGATCATCCTTGCTCTGCTTGATTTCTGCAGTCCAGCATCTCGAAGAGTTCCAAGCACCACAAGCACACATAGACAGCACAACAGCATCAACACAGCTCACAGCAAGTTCGGTCTGGTGCAGTGCTGTTCTCTCAGTCAGCCTTCACCAAGTTTGCCCACGATGGAAGTTCAGTGAACACTGACAACATTCCAGTCTTTTGCTCAAGCTTTGCGTTACATCCCTCCTAGACACAAGATGAGAGTGACCATGCTCCCTCCCCACTACAGAGTTACTTCCATCAGCTAATGGGAGCTTGTCCACACAGCTGGAAACTCAAGAGGTGGAATGACTAGCCCAGAGATACATGAACAGATGAGAGGAAATCTATACAAAGGGCAGCATGCAAAATAAAGTTGCTTAAAGCTTAGCAAGAAGAATGGCTCTTTAAGATGACAATGGCTCTCCTTGAAGTGGCCGCAGTGAAAATAAGCCTGCTTTGTTTTGATCCTCATTTCAGTACAAGTTTCAGTACAAGTTTCACAGATACTCGTTTCAACTATTTCAAGGTTACACTGCAACTAGAATGAGGTTTTTAGTGGTACAGTTCAGACTTGGTATGATCTTCCACATGTTTTTAAATAATTAATAGTTTTCTTTTCAGATCAGCTTTGAAAAGGAAAGATCCTAATGCTTGCAGTGGTTAAGAACTGCAGGGAACAGGGCTCAAATTAATTTGAGACTGACTCACTGCTGCTGGAATCAGAAAGCCCCAGAATAAGAAATGCACCACAGGAGATGGGTTCATCTGCTCGCTGTGCATAAGCGACATGACTCAGAAAGCTTCCCAGCATTGCTCAAGCAGCTTTCAATGACTCATTCTGCTCCTCTCCACAGTCAGCCTTTTCTAGGGAGCTTGCCCTAGACTGTTTTTGAGTTTCCTCAGGCTAATAGCTCATTGCAAGACACAGTTTAAGGGCAAAGCCCATCGCTTCTTCAACTGTTTATCACTAAGTGCTTGGAAACCAAGATGACTCTAGCTGAAGCCTCAGGGTTAATGGTCCATCAACTGCACTTTCAGAGCTCTGCAGCTCCGCTCCTTCTGTTTCACTAGCTTGAACATATGGCGACCCGCTCTGCACTGCTAGCTACAGCCCTGTTTTCTAGTTATAGTATGGATGGATTTAGTCTAGTTAAGGTACAGAGAAGATCCACATGTATGTTGAATTCACACCAGTTGGTGACTAATCACCTTAATTTAGGAACAACAGTCCTCTCCCAATGCACTCTGCATTCTTCAAGCAGCTAGCTGCTGAGGTAGGAGTGAGATCTAACATCTGAATGCTGCTCCTACAAATACCTAAGGCCAGTATGCTTCCCACTCTGCTGCCAAGTACTTGTATTCCCATGTACTTCTATTTCAACCCATAAATAGAAAGGAAAAGGATCATGAAGAGCATCATAGACAGACCACATACTTATACAAGCTTATAAACCCACTAGGAGTTAAGGCTACATGGTAATGCCTTTCCAGAATGCCTTTTCACGCAAGTGAAAATGAGAGCATTAAGATACACCTTTACAGCAACCGCAGCAAAGTTACAACATTAAGACAGCCAGCTACAAAAAAGAACATGTATAAAAATGAAATGCTGGGATGCGGATTTGAATGCATTTCAGTAGTTACATAACCAAAAAGCAGCAGGATTAGCCGGACCTACAATGACTGACATGGTAACATGCACCTTCTTAAAAGAATCAGGCGTACTCATCTCAAATCATGTCACTGCTCACGCTGTGCAGGGGATGTGCATTACGGAGTATCCCTCTCTCAAACCATCATGAGATGTTAGACGAAGCCCCAGAAACCAGTCTACAGCAGGTTAGCTGCAGACCATAACCAAGGGAGTCCAGAGGAAGATAAATAATAGTATCTCAAAAGCTACTTTTGTCCACCAATTCTATCATAGACGGAAAATGCTCTGACCTAAAGACAGGTGGTTCTCCAAAAGCCATCAGACTTTGCCCTTTCAGACCTACACTGTGCCACACACTTGGAATGTGTGGGTACAGTCAGGAGCACAGGCTCGGGCAGCAGGATCCTGTTGCTGGGCTGTCAGTAACTTCACATATTCTGGGATGCAACAAGTGGCTGAACTGGGAGCTACCTAGTGAGATGATGTACTAAACCTGCATTTAGCAAGTGGAGATTCAGCAGCTCCCTCCTGCAGCATGTAAGAGCCCAGCCTTCCACTTCCATTGCCTCTTCATGGATTCTGACCTAGAATTGCTGTAGAAAAAAAATGAACAACATACAGCACGGAGCTTTCTTAGACTAAACAAGGCAGACATAAGGAATGGACTAACAAGCATAGTTTGTTCCCTCTGCAGTGTTTTGTTTTAATCTGCAGCAACTCTTCCAGAAAGACCACAGCAAACAGTACCAATTCTCCAGTCTTTATCCAGTGCATTAGCCTCCCATGGTCTCTCTACTTGAGAAGCCATAGCATCACACCAGTAACAAGACACCACTGTAGTACCACAGTCATCTGTTCATTAGGGTATGAAAGACAAAGATGAATTCTAGCCTAAATCCCACACATACAGACATTCAGACAAGTGATTTTCTCCAATACATTTGTCCCATAACCTGAAGTCTTTCAGGTGACACCACGTAGACCATTAATCCTTCCCTGCACCAGCAGGAACAGTGCTAGCTTCAACCTACACCACAAACTTCAGAACACAGTTGTCTGCCTCTTGTAACTGTATTTGCACAAATGAAAACAAACAAACAAAAAAGCTGGTATGCTCAAATTCATTGCTTAGGAAAAGCAGTAAATTGTCAGTCAATTTTCTGCAGTGGTACAAGGCAACATGGCTGTAGTAACTGCAACTCCACATCCAGGCAAGAGATGCGTGTTCTAGCTCTAGAAGAATGAGGTACTGTCTGGAGGAAACGTATCATTAGCAATGTGCCTACAGCCTAACGCTACTGGAGCCACCATAAACTTTGGGCGTATATTGGTATTTTTGCCTCAGGAAAGAGCAAATGCAGTTGTCTGTATCCTCCCACGCCAGTTTCTCTAAGTTCAGTGCAGGCAGAAGCTGCTGAACTCTTGAGCCAGGCCTGACTGCTATCATGGCAGGTCTGCTCAGCAAATCCTCTATGTTCTCTCTTCAGAGGTGTGGTGGTAACACAGCAGCTCAAGAATAAATGCTCAGGAGCAGCCTGACAGCAGGGACAGGAGTTCTTACACTGCCCCTAACAATATAACTACAGTTTCACATTACCACCCAAGCACCAACAGCCTCGGGATTTGGTGAGCACTGGCAGCATCCTGATAGCACTGAGTGAGTGCATTTGTCCATGCATTTTAGAACACACCTTTGGGATCAGCTGTATTTTACTAAGCCAGCTGTGCAGGTGCTATTCTCACTACAGAGATACCTCTCCAGAACAGAGTCTAGCACTACAGGGGGTGAAAATAATCATGTGACATGGTCTGCCAGTTACCTCCAACTCAGCCACCGAGGCCTGAGCAGCAGAGCTGAGGGGACTCCTGCTCATCTGCAAAGCCATTTTGGCCACAGCCCCACTGTGAGACAAGCTGTTAGCTTCATCGAGTTGCCTGTGCCATCAAGTACAGGGTACAAATAAACACAAGATGATCAGTAGTGAGCCCAAGACCCAGCTACTCTGGGCTTTGTCACTCCCATTAAGAAGCTAGAAGTTTCCCACAGCACAGACATCACTTAGTTTGAATGAAAACAGGAATGCTTATTTCTCTAATCTACACATCTAGGAAACAGCAATCACAAGTCAGTTAATAAGCTGGCGTAAAGCAACCAACCCATTTAGTAGTCTATTAAAAGAAGGTTTGGGTTCTGACTTAACAGTAAGTAAGACTTCTGTGCATTAATGAGCTTATCTAACTAAGCAGTTCAAGGTACATTAGCTGCTAGAGTTTTCATCCAGGAAGAAACCAGGAGAGGTATTGCAGGTCTCACCCAGAGGGCTGAGGGTAAATCACCAACTGTAACAACTTCTGCATTCCAGAAATCAGTATGATCTTGGACAAGTGACAACAGTTGAAGCAGGAGGGGGATTAGTAAGGCTGCTCTGGCAAACTGGAGTTATTCAGAAAACCAGCCTTTTCAGGCTAGCTCTAGCCATTATCAAACCAAAAGGCTTAAGGCTTACAACAATGTCATCACCCCACCAGCTAATCCAAGCATCTAAGCTTTGCTTAGAGGGCTGTATTAGCCACTTTCCAGGAGGCCATGGGCTGCACTGGGTTTTAAACAAGAGTAGCCGCAATCACTTCATCCTGGGGAAGACAGGCTGCATAATTTAATTAAGAGGCATACCGTGAGCTAAAGAGCTACTGAGATAAACCCATCAGTTTCAGAGAAACCGTTCCTATTTTAAACCCAATCCCATAAATCCCCATAACCAGTGGGCAGGAAGAGGAGCACGTTCAACTCTTACCAGGCTCTGCTACAGTCTACTTCTGCATGCCATACTGCACACAGCCAATCTAAAGAGTTAGAAGAGATAAATACTGACACAGGGAAACACGAAAAGCTCCCTTACTCTGGTAAAACATCACAGGAACAGCATTTAACACAACTCTCCACCTTATTTTCAGTCCAGCCTTATCTGAACAGCCCCAACGCCTTCTTTCATTTCTACCAGTTCTTCCCAGGCAGTTTTAAAATCAGTCTGAAGCAACTTCTACTCACTTTTCACTCTTGAGCTAGAAACCTGAACAGTGACTTCCATTCTATTCATCTTCTAACAGAAGAGGTTAGATACACGGACTGCAGTTTGAGTAAGAGCTTCTATTCTGCAGACCAGTAACGGTCTAGGTGCCCTGACTTGCCAGTGTTTCTATCTCTACTGTTACTGCAGAGCAGATAACTGCATTTCACATTCTGTGCTTCAGTCTGTAAGCTTTTAGCTGAGCTGCCAACCTCCTACTGAGATCAAAATAATATGAGACTTGCTAGTAACTTTTGACTCTGTAGGTCATTCACTAAAGGAGGGAAGCTGACTCTGTCATACAGACCAATTATATTTTGGCACCCCAGGCTGTACTTCTGTCCATCCTCCAGTTAACCCTAAGAGCAGCCTTTAAGTACTTTAATGGTCTTTAGTAGTATAAGCTTAGAAAACCAGTGCAAGATATTGTGCTGCAAAAGACAGTCTTGGTTTTATCATTTACTGATGCAGGGATGAGACAAGAAAAGTTTAACTAGGGTCACAGGAAGTTTCTTTACAAGGCCCATTTTGTTTAATGATCGCTCCCATTCCATAAAAACAAAATGAGATACTGTCAAACCAGAGTGCATTTCCAGTCATCTGTGCTTCAAAGAACTCAAGATGTAACCCTTCACAGCCTCAAGACTCAACTCTTCAAAGGCCAGAATTGTACTCTCTCAGGAGAAGCCGGCTATAATACCCTTCAAAGATATCCTAAATGCTCTCACTGGAACATGGCCAGTCTGCAGCCCAAAGAACACCAGGTATCTTTGTCACTAGATGTCAGTAACATGGCACTTCCTACAGAAGAGGAGTGATGCCTCCCTTCTGACAGGAAAAATATGGAAGCAGGCAGTTTGGCAGCATGTCTTCAGATTAGAGATTGTCCCTCCAAGCAAAACTCGCAAGGGCAAGTACAGCTTTTACTATACGAAAAAACAGTAGCTACAGCTCTGATAGCATTCGAGCAAATGTTGCCCAACAAGACACCACATGAGCTCATATGCAGTTAGAAACCTGTAATACCTAGACTTCCAAGCCACAGAAGCCATCCACACTCACATATCTGGGAAAGTTCCAGGCTCAGATTTTGGCAGCCTGAGGCTAAAACTCGACAGCAGCTTTGTCATACTAAAGCAAGCAGAAAAGAGATCATGGAATCACACAGCTTATAGGGAGAAGACTAGATCTAAAGCAAGTCATTTCCTAGTGGGGAGAGAAGTCAACTGCACTGGACAATAAACACAGGCTGCATTTCCTGCAGCTTTACTGAATCCAAAAACCTAGCTAAGGGAAGAATGGAAGTGGAAACGCATCTAGAAGAGTTGTTGAATAATAGCCCGTTTTAAGCCTCAGAACAAGCACAGTTCAGCATCAGCAGCACTACGTTCTGCCTCAGCAGGTTTTCCAGGGAGGAAGCTAGAGGGTGCAAGCCATGACCTAGCTAATTCACGTTTGCATCAGTAGTACAAGCAAATAATTTAGGGGCAGTTCCTGCCTGATCCGACTACAAGACCTTTGCTCAGGCTGACCTAGCACGTCTGTGCGGGCCTTCCCTAGGCGTCCAGTGCCACATACAGAGCTTGACTCTGTCCCCACCCTCACCCGGTTCAGCATCGCAGGACTGCCACCCAAGGTATTCTAGACAGATAGCTAATTAACTCAAGCAATTAATAACCCCCCTCACCCCTAAGCAACGTGCGAGCGGATGAGCCAGCTCCGGCGGGGCTGGGGTCGCCCAGCACCTCCTCACCGCGGGCTGAGGGAAGCACTCCCAGGGGAGCCCCGCTTCCCTCCTACACGGCTCCGCAAGGGGCAACCCGGCTCCAGGGGGCACCTCCGCTCCCCTCCTCAAGGGCGGCCGTCGAGGTACGTCGCCCCGCACGAGGGCCCCCCCAAGCCTGTCAGGGCCGCGCCGCGCCCCGCGGGGTAGGCCCACGGACCCCCACCCCCGGCGAGCGCTGAGGGAGCCACCACCCACGGCAGCTCGGCCACCGCTCGGGCGCGGCTGCAGAGCGAGCCCCACCGCAGGAAGCCGCCCAGAGAAGGGAAGCGGGCCGCACGCCCCACCGGGAAGCGGGAGGACAACCCTGGGCACCTCACCTGCCGCTGCCCGCCGCCGCTCGCTGCCCAGCGCCCAAGATGGCGGCCGCCGCCCCCCCTTCCCTCCGCGCCCCCCCTATCACTGCAGAGCCGCCGCCGCGCATGCCCCGCCCGCGCCCCGCCACCGCCGCGCATGCGCCACCGCGGGGAGGCGGGGCTCGGCATCCGGCGGCGCCGTTGCTCGGCGGGGGGCGGGAAGGACAGGCCCGCGCGGAGCCTGCCGGGAGCTGTAGTCCTGCGGCGCGGTGCGCGCTGGGAGTTGTAGTCCAGGAGGGGGAGACGGCGTGGCCACCGCGCCCACCCGAGGGGCGAGCAGCAGTGCCGGGGCTCCGGGCGTGGGGCCTCCCCTCCTCCCCGGTCCGCGTGGGGACCGCCTGTAGGGCACAGGGGTGCGCCCGGGCAGGGAGGCTGCTCTCCCGCCGTAGAGGCCTGAAGTCACCGTGCCCTTCCACGGGGCTGCTGGCTCCCACTGCCCCAGCACCGCCCAGGGCGCTGGCTTCACGCACAGGCACCCCCGGGGCTCGCCCGCTCCCCCTCCACGCACCGCTGCCGAGGGGGGCTGCACCGGTGCCCGCTATCAGACCTGCCCCCAGTTCTCCCCTCAGTGCATCCGCTGGAGACCCAGGGAGCACCGGGCGCCCGCGGCCAGGCCCCACACCGGAGAGCGGCGGCAGCAGGAGGCCGGGCCCGGCCCAGGTTCAGGCCGCAGCAGCCCTCGGCACCCCGGGACAAGTCAGTTGGAAAACAGGCTCTGGCACGGGGTGCCCTCGTCCCACTGGGACCTCGCTGCAGAGCGAAAGGCAGCAGGACAGAAAAGGAGGCTGAAAAAAAAAAACCAACACAAGGCAGGAGTCCAATAAAACTATGTTTATAAATAAAAACAAGGAGATTGGTTTTGTTTTTATAAAACCCAGCAGGCAGGGTAGGGCAAGGGCATGAGCAGTGGCCAAGGAGGCTGCTGGGTGGCATCGGGGGGGGGGGGGGACAGACGGCAGCTTGCTGGTGCCAAGATCGGGGGACAGGAGGATGGCAGAGAGGGGGCACTGGGCAGACTGACTCCGGCAGGGAGAGGGAAAGGAGAGGCTTCAGGGAGTCACGGGGAGATGAACTGATGGCACGTGAGAGCTGGCAGAGGGGTAGCAGGGGCAATGCAGACCCCCAAGGAGCAAAAATACATTTCATCTCCAGCATATAAAAACTGCAAACACAAGAAAGACAAAAGGAGGCAACGCTTACAGAGAAAGCCACGGTGCGGCAGTAGGAGAGGGCGCCGGGACACCAGCACCAACAGGAACAGGGTTGAGCATGTCTGTACTGTACCGTGCTTGGCCCTGGGCATGGGGAAGGGAGCTGCCCCCAGCCCGAGGCACGTCTGAGTACCCAGAAGAGGAAGGAAAAAGGGCAGGGAGCGCCGGAGCAAATGGACTCAACTGTCCTGACACATCTGTGGGCACCAAGCCCAGAGGCCACAGTTCAGGCCGCAGCCTCCCTCCCCGGGAGCTCGCGTGGCCACCAGGCACCGTTCACAGCCTGGAGGGAGCAGGGCCGTCCCAGCTCCTCATGCCTCCCGGCAGCCAGGCCAGCAGTGCTCGTGGCACTGGGCAGAGAGGGAAGCAGACTTGGGCCCTTCATAGGGCAAATAGAGGGGACCTCCACATTTCCCCAAAGCGTGAAAGCGAACCAGTTGTGCCCCTCCCTTGCCTTCTAACTCCGTCCAGGCCCTTGAAGATGTCACATTGCTGAGCAGCAGTGTGACAGCAAGAGGGAGGCCACAGCTGCCACTGCCAGCCCCAGACATGGGACAGCCCCTACAAATGGGACAGGCAGCAGCGACACGCAGACAGGAGAGCAAAGAGCAGGACGGAGGGAGCAGAACTCTGCCCTCAAACCGCCCCCCCCGAGTACCCAAGGGCAGGTGCAGGGCCCCAAGTGGCACAAGACTGTGCACAGGCATCCACCGCTGCTCCAGGCTGAATGCAAGAGGTACGGCCCCAGCCCCGAGACTCGTGGCCCGGGCAAGGTAAAGGAGGCTCCTGCCATGGGGCAGTGCCAGGCTCGGACCTGGCCCAATGTGTGGGCAAGAGGAGGGAGGTAAGAGGGAAGTGGCAGCATCTCTCCACTCCTCGGAGGCACTGAAGCCCTGGAACATTCATGCATTAGCCAAAAGGCAACTACAACGGGATTTAAAACGCATATATAAGGCTGGTCCCCGCTCCCCTCTCAGGGCTGTGGGAAGGGCAGGGCATCTTCCGCAAGGGGGAGGAAAGAAGACATCTTCAGCGCCACGCGTGCCCAGCGCCCTTGGAGCTCCGTGTCCTCCTGTCGGGCCACGCCACGCTCCAGCTCTCCCCCCCACGGGCGGCAGGCTCAGAGAAAGTCAAACACCCCGTAATTCTTTGCTGCTTGATAGAAGAAACACAAAAGGGTGAAAAGAAAGAAGAGATGTTTAGGGTGGAAGGACCGAGGCAGCAGCGACACACGGGCAAGCAGCACAGGGCGCTGGGACGGATGCAGATTAATGGGGTTAGAGAGGACAGCGGGAGGGAATTACCATCGGCAATACACAAGTCTGGTGGCGGGATGGGCTGGCAGCACCCAGCAGGCCTGCCAGGCCCGTCCACCCCGCTCGAGGGATTAGAATCAAGGTTTAGTTCCATTTATTATTTTTTTTTCCCTTTTTTTCTTTTCGTTATCAAGACAAAAAAAAAAAACCAAAAAAAACAAAACCCAAAAAACAAGGGGTGAAGCCAGGGCTGGTCCTAGGAGACAAACGACGGGGATGGAGGGGGGAAGGAAGGGCAGCAGACAGACAGGGGACGGGCGCTTCACATTACATCCACAAAGAACTCACTGGGGTTGCCCATGGCCATTCGGAAGGACTGTCTACTGGCTGTCAGTTCGGGGGGCACAGAGGCCAGGTCACGGCCCGGCGGCGCCCCAGGGGGCCCCATGGCTGAAGGCGGTGGAGGCATCAGCAACATGGGGGGGCTGAAGAGAGGGGGGAGGCCGGGCGGCCCGTACGACTGCTGGCTGTGGTGGCTGCGGATGCTGTGAGCCAGAGAGTGCTGGCTACGCTGGCTGTGCTGGCTGGCCGGCACCGAGCGCTCGCTGGCCGCACGCTCACGCCGCATGCTGCTCCTCGTGGTGTGGTCCGACTCGCTCCCGCTGCCGCCTGACTTGGACTCCCCAGTCTTCTCTCTCTCCTTCCTCCTCTCACTGCCGCTACGATTGGAACCGCTGCTCCGGCTCCCTGTGAAGCACACAAGGCAAGGTTAGGTGACAGCTCAGACAAGCCAGGAAAAAAGGATGCTCCTCTAGCCAAGAGAGGACTACAGCACACTGCAGCACAGCCATCCGCCAGCACAGTCCGTGCTCTCAGTCTCCTTTCAACTTTGAGTCCCACAACCCTTCCAAGATGGCTTTTGCCCTGGCTCCCCCCACACATAGGGCCTTGCCTAAGCAGCTTTTTCCTGCTGCTTCCCTGTACTAAACAGGGCACCTGCCCACCTGCAGGCATATTTTAGTCCTTTTCACTCACCTTCACTGTGCTGGCTGCCTGCACTGCCCCCTCCGTAGCTGTAGCCTGGGTCAGGGAAGCCGGGGTGGGGGTTGTATGGATGAGGCGGTGGATACTGATACGGGAAAGCCATAGGCCAGGGTGCGGCTCCTGGGTGGGGGAGCGGAGCCAACGTGTCCTGATCAGAGGCGCCGCTGGAGCCATCATGATCGTGAAGAGAAAGATTAGCCATGTCTGCAAGAAAGCAGAGAAGAGAGGTTAATCCAAGCAGAAAGACAACCACGTGTGATGAAGAAGATCCCTGTCCAGCCTTGCTGATGAACATGAGTGGGGTACACAAGGAGACACAAGAAGTTGGCATTCTCCCTGCTAGTCAATGCAACCATCTGTGCTTCCTGGCTGGACAACAGCCAGGCTGTGCGAGTCCGAGCTGCCACCAGAGACCAGCTTGGTGGGAAAGGACCACATCAGAACTACAGCTCACCCTGCCAATTACTTCCCCCATCCTTCTTATCTGAGCAGAACCCAATTGTCTGAGCAGCACCCCCTGGCCAGCACTGGAAGTTCAGAGCCTGGAGACAAAGTAAAGACTAAGACTCTGCTATGGCTGCCCAGGAGAAAAGATCACATAGTAGGTGACAGTGTCATTTTCCAACTTCACCACCCCAGCAGCATGACAAGGGAGATGGGATATTCTTCCTCGCTTTCTAACAAGGTCTTTAGAACAAGGGGCCCAGCCTGATAGCAATGGCAGTAGCTACATCCCCACAGTGTTAGCAGGGCTCTGCAGGACCTCAACTCCCCTCCATCCTCTCCCTCCCACCCATGCCAAGTGCCATACTTCCACAGAGGTCCCCGAAGATGTAATAGCATTGCTCAGAGAAGGTGATCTTGTTCACGGTGTGTCGGATGTAGCCAGCCTTCAGCAGATTGCTGGCATATTTGCGGGATTCACGACGGTCTGTAAAGCCCTCCACATGGTGATAGAGCCAATCCACCACATCCGAACCTGCCACCAAACATCAGAGTTAAATACAGCAGCAGAGAGGAAGACAGTGGCCCTTGAGGTAGTGGGCCACACTGGAGCCAAGACAAAGTGGGCCAAAAGGTGAAAAGGGACTGCACAGCCACAGGTTCAATTTGTGACTCTGGCCTGGTCAACAGTTTATGGTGACAGAGATGTTCCCTTGGGCACCTGCTTGGAAAACAGACCACCCGTTCCCCACTTCCTGCCTCTGCTGCAGGCAGTACAGTCTCTTACCAATGAAGGCATTGGGGATGGTGATCTTCAGCCACATGCGGTCACGCACCTCCAGGCCTGACTCTGGTGAGGCCATGGCTTTGACAATGGTGGCCATGTCGCTGTGGATGGACAGGTGAAAGTCATCGAGGCCTGTGGTGTGGACGAAGGGAAGGGAGGCAGAGATGAGAGGGAACAGAAAAGACAACAGGGCTACATGGAAGCATCACACACAGGAGGAATGGGCCAGGGAACAATACATTGCAGACAGCCTTGGGGCGCATGCTGTGTAACCCCCCTTCCAGCCTTCCGATGTTATCCTTCCCATGTCAGCCATTTCACCTTGTGCAAAACCCGGGCTAGAGTCTCCTTCCTTCCAACCAGTCCCAAGCAGCTAGGATCCAGAAGCTGCCAAGTGAGCCCACAAAGCCCAGCAAGGGAATTCTCTGCTCCTTACAAACCTACAACAAACTCCTGACTTTTTGCCCTGGCTCTCTAAACCCTTGCCTTCAGGGCTCTGTATACTAGAATCACCCAAAACCTTCAGAAAGCAACCAAAAGAGCCCTGTGCTCAGCAGGACCCTGCCCCACTGCAAGGCCTTTTGCTCCCAGCCGCCCCCGTCCTGCCCTATCTGCTGTCTGGGAGGGCAACTGCTCCAGGGCCAAGCTGACTCCCTCTGGTCTGGCACTCTCAGCCGGTAACTCCTGACTGCTCTGAGCCTTCCCTCTGAGATCCTGGATTGCACCCAGGCTCTTATACTCGCCTCACGTAGAAGGCTGAAAAAGGTGGTATTAATTCACCCAGCCAGAACTCCCACTGATCCAAGCACCTGCCTGGTGAGAGCTGCCTCCCTCTTAGTCCCCTGGCAGGGCAGGCCTTGCCCATCCCAGCTGTCCCCAAGCAGATGTATTGCTCCCTTTACAGCACAGTGAAGGCGAGGAAGCCGTGCAGCGGGTGGAGCACGGAGGCACAAGGACTTACGTTCAGTCTCTGGGATGGAGCTGGTGATGGAGGAGCTGGTGGAAGTGATTGTGCTCATGGATGGACTCATACCGTACGCTGGGTAGGTGCCAGTCATCGCTGCCGTGTGAGACACCCAGGCTGCCGGGTCGATGGGCCGGATGGGCTCACCTGCAGTAAAGAAAGAGTCAGTCAGTAGCTATAAGAAGTGATCCCCTCATCAAATCAACCTCTGGGGAGGGACAGGGACTCAGCACAGCCCATTCCGTCCCCAGCATCTGCCGGGACTCACCCGGATCGGAGCATGGAGAGTCTGGCCCAGCCCAGATCCGCTGGGGAGCAACTGGGAGAGAAAGAAGAGAGGGAGGGTCAGCAGGAGAGGTGCAGAGGGAGAGATCCCCCTATGGCTCAAGGGGGGGTTTCTCTTTCCTCTGGCGCCCCGAGCAAGTGACCCCCCTGCCCCAGTGAAACGCGTCCCCAGCGTGATGTGGGAAGGAGGGCTGGGCTTATGGGCATTTTGGCCTGGGAATAGGACATAGCAGCCTCCTAGCAGGAGAGCTGAAACCCCGTCAAACCCCAATTCAGTGCCACATGGAGTCACACACACAGAGGAGGAACAAGACAACAACCAAGTAAGTGCTTAAGGCAGGGCTCTCACATGAGCTGGGCACCAGCGTTAAGGGTGGGTCAGCTATCCACTTACTCCTGGGTAACGAGAAGCAGCCCCGCGGGCTGGGGTCCCAGCACTTGGCCACCGTCAGGGTGATGGGCCTGCAACAAAAAGGCGAGTTAGAACAAGAGCCCAGTGGCACAAACCCCTGTGTGATGCTGATGCTGTATGCTGGCTGTCTCCTGCAAGACAGGGAGAAGCTGCCAGTAAAGTGCCCTTGTCCTCCTCCAGCTATGGATTTCCTTCATGGCATGGACAAAATGATGTGACCCTGCTGAGGTTTGCTGATGACCCTAATGACACGGCATCCCCACAAAAAAAGGGGCACAGACCCCAGTTCACCACCGTTCTGTTGGCTGCAATTCTCACTTTAGGCATGAAAACCCAGGAATCAAAGCAACACCAAAACCACAAGTTCTGGGCTTCTGCAGAGCCACTGGCAGAGCCACTGGCAGAGATGGCTGGAAGACAAAACTCACACACCCCAAGCGCAACAACCTGAGTACTTACCCTGGCTTGTGCACAATCTCCCTCAGCACCCGCACAGCATCATCGTTGCTCATGTTCTCAAAGTTGATGTCATTTACCTGCAAACAACGCAAAGACGTGAGTCCCAGAGATGCGACCAGAGGCTGAGCTCCCCACTCAGCTCAGCAGTGACTCAGCTTCCCTCTTCCAAGCACAGCTTCCTGGGTTTAGCCTGCCAAAGTGCGCAGGGAGGCTTCTGGGTCTTTTCTTACTGCTTTCCCAGGCCCAAAGATGGAGGTATGTGGGCGTGAAGTACCTGCAAGAGCATGTCTCCTGGCTCAATCCTGCCATCAGCTGCCACAGCGCCGCCCTTCATGATAGAGCCAATGTAAATGCCTCCATCCCCACGCTCATTGCTCTGTCCCACAATAGAAATGCCCAGGAAGTTGTATTTCTCTGCAAGGATGGAAAAAGAAAGAAGTAAGACACCATAAAGCAGCAGGCACAAGCAGCCCTAACCTCAGACAAACCACGTGCTAATGACGGTCGCTTGCACTCCTGCCCCAGAGAGATGTCCTGGGATGCAGAGAAACTCTTGAGAGACCAATGCTTCAAGACAAGCCACTTTCCTGCAGAATCCATCTCCTCACTCC
Organism: Mycteria americana; assembly: GCF_035582795.1. Lineage (NCBI taxonomy): Eukaryota > Metazoa > Chordata > Aves > Ciconiiformes > Ciconiidae > Mycteria > Mycteria americana. The sequence continues at coordinate 11,521,436 of NC_134371.1, forward strand.
TCCCCGCATGTGTTCTCTTTGCCCCTTCCCCAGTCCCCTCTCTGCCACCCAATCTTGCTCTGGAAGGACTGCAGGCTCCATGCACACCTCCCACTCACCCATGTTCAGCGTGACCGTGATGATGTTCAGGGACATGGTGGAGTCTGTGATGCTGCTGAAGGACGATGACTGCAACATAAGTGAAACATGAGATGTCCTCCTGTGCCTCAGTAACGTTCCCAGCCCCAGCTCCCTCCACTTGTGCTCCCTGCCATTCCCTGTGGCACCACAACCACCACCCACAACTCCAGCCTTACGCTGGAAGCTTTGCAGAGCCAGAGGGCATCAGCCACAGTCCTATGACCTCTCCACAGCCAGGACAAGGTCTGTGGTCCCAGCTCTTGTGGCTACATTGGCCTGGGAAAGGTTTACAGCACTTCATGAAGTCTCAGCACTGGGACACCACCTGTCCCCAGCTGGGCCCGCAGCAAGCACAGCCAAATCCCTGATCAGCCCTGGAGCACTGAGTGAGGAGATCCACCAGGCAGCCCACCTTGCCCTGCATTGCCCTCCCCAGGACACCCGGCCCCTGGGTACCCGTTCAATGCGTGGAGCCTTCTGTTTCCGCCGGCGTCGCTTGTGCCTCCTCATTAGACGGGAAGCACTGCTTTGCTCTGTCGAACTGCTAAACCTAGAGGCAAAAGCGAGAGTCAGCTCTTCTGCTGCCAGGGTGTTGGCTCTGGCAGCAAGAGAGCCACAGAAATGGCACAGAGGATGGAACAGAGGATTGCAGGGGCAGAGGGGCAGAAATTGTACATGGGGGACAGACAATAGCAGAGGGGGCTGCTGGGTGACACGTGGGACAGAGGCAGGTCTGAGCAAGGACCCTGGAGCCCAGGATTACTGTGGCCTGCAAAGGCATCTCTATGCTGGGAGGCAGGGGGAAGCTAGCATTCCTCCAGGACCTAAGCTCTCCTACCTGCTGGTGGAGTCATCTTCATCTGAATCAAAGAAGCTGGTGGTCTCCAGCTCACTGCTCATGAGCGTGGAGGAGCTCTCGTACCCGCCCAGGTCTCGGCGCCGCTCTCCCTTCACTGTCCCATTCACCCTGGGTGCTATGAAAAGACAAGACTCAGTGTGCTTGAGACAGGCCACAGGGAAACAACCCCTTTCCTTCCCACAGGGCTCACGGCAGCCTTTGCAGAATGAAACTGGCCATCAGAAAATCCCATCTAGTGCCAGCCGGCTCTGAGTCCACCCTGGCATCAGATCTATCTTCTGTGGGATACCTCTTCTATCACTACAGGATGGAGAAGTGGCTGATGTGCCAGTAGGAACAATGCTGCTAAAGTTGTGGAAGACTTGCAACTGGTTCCTTGGCAGAGCAAGGAGCAGCACTGAGTGGCAAGGCTACAGCACACTCTGCTTTTCAACTAAGAAAGACCGAGGCACTGCTGTCTCCTGCTCTTGAGGCTTCTACAGGAGACACCTCCTTTGCCCCCAAAGGTTTCAACACCAAGCTCTGACGCAACATAGGTGTTAGCTCCTGCCTCTGATGTGAGGCTACAGCCTCAGATCACTGAACAGCCCTTCCAAGCTGGGAAGGTTCTGCAGAGCAGAGAGAGCTGCCCCATGTCTGGAGCTGGTGCCCCCACCGTGCCCCAGCCACGCCGTGCAGAGCTCTTTCCGTGTTACCGACACTCACCATGCTCAGGCCCATCTTTCCGACGAGGTCGTTCCCTTTGCGATGACACCACTGAGTCTGTCTCTGTCTCATTGTCCAAGTTTTCCCGACTCCCCCCAGAGTTAGGGCTGCAATGAGATAAAAGAAACAAACATGTCCAACAGGGAACAACTTAAGCAGGCTCTCTCTACCTCTGTGCTGGCCAGCATGAGCCTCCAGCCATCACCTGTCTACTTCTTGAGGGACAGGAGCAGAGGCAGTGGGGAACAAAAACCACAGCACATCTATGAGTGCAAGGCAAGGGACTGGGGGAAGCTGTGCCAGCTCTTTGCCAACTTCCCTGCACTATTTTCAGCATGCCCTTGCTTGTTCAATAATGCAGCTCCACTTCGAATCTGCTCCCAGCCCCATCCTCCTCCCCTCTGGCTGGCTGTGATCCCTGCCAATTTGGGTAGGAGTGTCCCAGCCCCTGGTATGGATTTACAGCAAAATCACTGTGGGTGATCCTCAGAAACCAGGACAGGTGTCCAAGTAACTTACTGGAAAGAGGGGGGCCTGGAGTCTCCAATTCCTCCCGTGCGCTCCATGGAGGGTGGCAGCTCTGTTTGGTTATCAGCGCAGACCGAGCCAGCATCTGAATGGGAACCCTCTGCAGACACCAGCTGGAGGGACGAGAGACAGAGAATGAAATGTCTGAGGCACTGGGAAAACATTTACAAGAGTGGCCAAACAAGCTGGCCAAAAGCCTGCCTGGCCCAGCATCTCATCTCTGACGGTGGACAACAGCACATGCCCAGGAGCAGGTATGGAACAGGCCAAGCATGTAGCAACATTCCCCTCAATGCCTTCCCAGACGCCAGCTATTTGTGGCTCAGGAATTCCTGACCCAGCGGTGAAGTCCGGGTTGCTGACAGCCCTGCTTGGAGACTCTGACATCATCTGCACATCCACGCTGCACAATTTTTATGCTCAGGTAACCTTTAGCATGTCCTGTGGCAAGGAGTGGATTCCCCTAGTTCTTCTTACATTGGAAGAGGCAGCTACAAGTCATTTTCTCAATTTTACCAGCCTCTACACCTCTGCCTTCGAGCTGTGGGACCCAGCAGGACTTTCACCTTCGCAGCCCATGATGGGAACTGGGGTTAACAGAGCTCAGGGCTGAGGCTAGCTTTGAAATAGACTCCAAAACATACTTTTTTTTCTGGTTTCCACAAGTACTTTGCAAACTTTCAGCTTGTGCCCAGCTAAGTGGCCTGGGCATAGCCTCCAGCCACCTCTGGGAAGCTCAGCAGTTTCCCCAGTGCATAAATTCAATAAAGGGTCAAACCCCGGGAACTATTTATACCAGCCACGCTTTGGGGCTGCCCAGGCACACCTACATCTGTGCCTCTGGCTCCAAGATAAACGATGAATTTCAGGGCTCAGGGAATGAGGTGGAGCCTTTCCCAGGGAGAATGGGCTCGCCAGTGGGATGAAACGGAGGATAGCTCAAATGAAGTGAATGGAAAGTGGTTTCCCCAACATCGCTCCCTATCCAGGTTTGTGCTTTGCCCACTTTCAAGCCACATTGAGCAGGGCTAATTTCAATAGGGCCAGGCAGCAAAGCAACAGAAAGCCTCTTCCTTGCAAGAGACATTCAGGGATGCCCAAAGCAGAGGCGACAGGGCCCAGAAAGGAGCTCTCCCCCTGGCCAGGGAGCGAGTTCCCAGGGACAGGCTAGAGCTCTCAAGCAAGGGAAGATCAATTTCCATCTCTAAGGACTTTCAAATATGCTTTTAATGTCTGCACCACATCTGTCCCCTGCACAGCATGGGCAAGCAGGGGGGTTGGCTCTCTCCCAGTGTCAGGGAGGGACCGCAGGCCCCAGTGCCTTGATCCACCCCAGACAAAACAGGCTGTGGGTCAGCCTGGAGCCAGTCCAGGGAGGTGAGGAGACCAGGACAGGGGTCAGGTCTCAACCTGTGTACTTGAACCAACTGCCAAGCCATCAGCCATTACAGGAGAGGTCTGATCTAACAGAGGTAAGGGATGTCCCACTGTGAGTCAGGGCAGAAGGATCATGAAACACGGGCTGGAAGGGAGCTGATAGCTGCTGCCCAAACTGTAACGCCCAGTGTAAATGCAGAGGCAACTCTGCTGCCTGCTGGTGAGGGCACCACATGTGCAACATGGAGGCAGGACCAGATGCCAACCCAGGTGCTAAAGGCACAGCCTGTTTACACAGGTCCTGAGCACTTCCCAGCATCACTGATGAAACACAAAGCTGTGCCCTGCCCACCTCAGAGAACTGGGGAAACCACGATAAAGGGGGGGAATGGACTCCACAGATCATCATTAGGGCAGGGGGAGAGAGGTCTGCTGCCAGGGAGGCACTGGGAACAGAGAAAGGGATGCAGCTGTGGCAAGGAAGACAGAGCAATCCCGAGAAAGCCACAATGAAGGCAGCAGACAGGGCAGAGAACACCCTGGGGTGCCAAAAGCTGCAGAGCCCGTCCCACAAGCCCCAGGACAAGCCCAACGGCTCCTGCTCTCACAACTGTCTAACCAGCTCTTGTCTCACACTCGCTCAGCTTCCCTCCCTCCGGCACGCCCCAGGCACACGCCCGGCTCTGCTCCCAGCACCTTCCCAGTGACTTGTCTTCCCAGGATACATCCCACTCCCTGAGGGCCACATCCTTGTTCTGGCAGCCACTGCCTAGGAGCACAGGTGAGAAGAGATGCTAGAAGGGGCCAGCATTGCCCAGGGAGAAGTCATATAACACTCTATGCTTGAAGATCTCAAGGCAAGACCAGGCAAATAGATCTGGACGGAGGGAAATAGCTGCAGGCAGCTGTCAAACAGCAGTGAGGAGAGGAGAAGGGGTGTTCCCGAGCAGGGGGACTGATGCTGCCTTTCTCTAACACTCCCGGGGCTGGGATTTCCTCCAGGGAAGTTTTTGATAACCACCCTGCACTTTTCCTGCCTCTTGCACTGTCAGGAAATATTCACTTGGATCCAAGCCCCCGTCTTTCCCTCTAGCTAAAATTAGTACCAAGTTCCTAAAATAGCCTCATCCCAGCCTGTCTGGCAGAAGCAGCAAAGCAAGTGCTCCCCCCTCCAGCCCCCAAACCACCCACGGACAAGGAGACTCTCAGCAGGGATAGAAAAAGGGATCATCAGCTGTGTATAAAGGTCTCTGACGCTGCCGTCACCCTTCGTGCACAAGAGCTGGTAGCGGGGCTAACTCCAGGCACATTTGCCCCGCAAGAAGCCAGCACACCAGAGCAGCAGCGCAGTGCCCCGGTCCGATCAGATGGAGCTGCACCCGGTTCATGCCACTCACACTGAGCAACCAGAGAGTCCCTACAAGGAAAGCCAGCAGCTGCATGGACGCGTGGACCACAAGCTAAAGCACACCAGGTAAAAAAAGAGCAATGGAAAGGGTTCAGAGACTCAGGGACTCCCTACAGAGCAGGTGACAACAAACAGCAGCTGGAAAGGGAGAGGTGGGGAGATGTCTCAGGGCAGATGCAGCAGCAGCAGCGGGGATGGTGGCCGAGAGCCGGACAGGCTGTTTTCCGAAGGCCCGGCTAACCGCTAGAGGGAGGACGGCAGGCGTCCGGCCGCCGGGCCTGCCGGTTCTTTGTGTGGGAGCCCAGCGCACCCTCTCCTCCCGGTGCAGGACCCCAGCCTGCGCGCTGCTCCCCCGGCCAGCGGCCCAGCAGGAGCCAGCCTGGCAGCAGGGCGCCCGCCCGGTCCTGTCACCCCTGTCCTCCCTCCCAAAACGCAGTTGCTTCACGGCCCCCCAGCCGAGGCCTAGCTGTTTGGTGCAGGAATAGAAGAAGCATTAGGTCCGACCTAGCCTGATTTGCTGAGGATTTTCACTGTTTAGGGGCTAATCTGGTGGCCTCTGGAAAAAGGCACTTGGGTCTTGGTTCTGCTCCTGGCGTGGATCCACACACCCTCATCAGCCCAAACTGCAGCTCAGCAGAGGGGAAAAAGGGATGACGGGCTATGGAGACTGAATACCACCCCCCCCTCAAAAAAAGGGTCCCCTTGGGGGCGGAAGGAGGCATGCGGGCAGGGGACAGAGCATGTGCATGGCATGGCACAGAGGGAGAAGCTTGTCCTGCAGCTGCCCAGGCAGTACCTTTAGTCTTCAGGGCAGTCAAATCCAGTCCACTTCACCAGCACTAAAGTCACTTAAGCCCTTTGCGCCAGTCACCGGAGCAGGACTTTCCTTGGAAAGCTGACCCTGCCATAGGGGCACATGGGTTACACTGCGGACAGGCTGGGACCGTCACCTCTGCCAGGCATCAGTGACCGCGAGCTCTCCACAGAGGCATCCCACATCTTCCCCGACACGGGGAACCCAGCACCACGCAGCCCCCCTCTCCAGTTGAGGGACTGGAGCGTGGTAATCCAGCTCATCAGCTTCGTTAGCAGTCAGCACTTCAACAGTAGGGAGCAATTCCTGTGCCTTACTTGGCACTATGCAACCAAAGAGTGGTTTTCAGAGAGAGCAGAAACGGACAGCGAGATACCGAAGCAAAGGGCTTGCTTACCCACGACACCACCCGGCCGTTGAAGCACGGAAGCTTGGCATTGTCATCGGAGATTTCTTCTTTCACCACCCTGCAGAGGGGAGAGGAGGCAGTCAAGGCTGGGTCCAGGACTTCAGAGGAAAAGGAGACTTTCCCAGGCAGGTGTTTGCACCCAACAACAGGCAGCAGCCCAGGCCCAGGCTTGGGGATGGGGCAGGGAGAGGACTGGCAGCTCCCTCCTGCTGCCAGGCTACAGCTTCCTATGCCCACAGCCGTGACTGGCAGGTTGGAGAGGAGAAGACAAGGGCAGAGCAGGCTCTCCCGTGTGCACCCAGCTGTTTTATCCCAATTCACATTTTAATCAGTCCAAAAAAAAAATCTCAGATGCATATTTCCACCAGTTTGCTTATTTCTAATGAAATCCACCGGTTCGCTCACTTCTAAAGAAAATACATAATTTAAACCTCTTTATGATGATCTGAAAGAATTACAACCTATGCCAGAGATTTCTAATAGATGAAAGTGAAAGACATTAAACATGCTGCCTCCCAAATGTTACTGTTGCCTTTTAATTATGTACATAATATTTCAACATCACTTCAAGCTTTATAGTTGTGCCACAATGTCATGTTCCCGCATTACACAAACAGCTACGTTATTATCAGTCTTCACAGTGGAGGGAGCACTGACAAATTTTTTTCCCCAACAGTAAAAATATTAGTTTTCTTTGGAGAGAAAATTTATTCTTTCTAAATATCACCAGGCACCTAAATACTTTTTCCACAGTGAGGCTGCAATCAAAACAACTTGTAAATTCACCAGATTCAATTAATACCATCTTTGATAAATCAAATTTAATGGCAAAACAAGCTTTAACAAGCTCATTTTTTTCCTACTCAATGACAACATTTTAAGGACTCTTATTTAATACAAAGACATCTTACAAGTAGTTTGTGATATTAATTTCCCCTTCCAAGCTATATCTAAGGTAGCTTGACACATATTGTGCTTAAAAAAATAAGGTAGTAACTAAACAGTGAATAAATTATGTTTGGGGGGAAAAAAGAATCCAACAGAAAAAGAACAAAAGAACGAATGTGAAACCAAAGGAAATTATGTATTAAAAGAAGTAGCTTACAAGTAACTAACAGAGTACACAGAGGTGGGATCCCATCAACAGCTCTGAAGGGTCCCTAAGCCAGTTCCCAACTCACAGAGAATTGAAGAAGATGCAAGCGTGGGACGCGGAGCTGTGACCCATCGCCCCAGACTGCCACACACGTCAGGCACTGCCATCGAGTTGCAGCACGCTGGGCCTCGGAGAAACAGGTACTCTGGGCTCCCGGCTGCGCTCCCTGGTGTGCCAACAGCTGCCCAAACCGTCACTGAAAACAGGACGGCAAGGCTCGCCAACACTCGCAAGGCAACAGCAAAAGGCAAATGAACGGTGCTGGGAGACCAAAACCCGGGGAGCAGGCTCGCTCCACCCTGCCAGCCACACTGGTTGCTCCAGTGTCACGCACGCTCGGCAAAGGGCTGTCCCACAGGGTGAAAGGCAGCACGTTGCCACGTCTTTGCTGGCAGCTGGCACTCATGATCCCTGCCCCAAACTGGAGAGCCAGCAAAGGGACTGGACAAATGCTACCCATCCCCAGAAGGCACAGATGAGGAGGTGACGGTTTGAGCAGTCTAATCCACTCCGAGGATGTGCGTTAATTCCTCTTGCACAGATGGAGAAGCAGGAAAAAGCAGGAAAGAGCAGTGAGGATGGATTAAAACCCATCTGGCTTAATGCTTCTTCAGCATGCCCTGTGCCAGCCCCTGCCCAAAGCCCCTGCAGCCCAGGACAAGTATCAAACACAGGCGGTCTTCCCCAGGACCCGTCCTCTTCGGTGCCCACGCCAACCCTTTCCAATGCAGGCAAGTTGTTGTCTCTTCATTTCCAAGCACACACATACGCACCCTGGCCTGGCTGTACTAGCATCCATTCATACTGTCGCCAGCAGCCTGGACTTCATCCAATTCCTAGAGAGAACTTCAGGCAGAGCCAATTTTCAGTGCTGCGTGCTGCCTGCTCAGGGACACAGAGCCCTGCCTGTGGGTGAAGGGACAGGGTGATATATTTGCAGGGTCAAGGTGACCAACCGCTAAGCACAAATGAACTATTCCACTTTCAGTGGGGACAGAGGAAACCAACCCCCAAGACCCCCCACCCACCCTCAACTGCAATGTGCGATGGAGAACAAGCTCCTTCTGTCCTGAGAGCTGGTCCCTCGTCACTCCTATTACGCTGCTGCTGCCCCAGACATCCCAGGGGTCAGCTCCACCCCGGAGCAGTTTTCTCCTTCCTTCCCCAGCCACTACGTTATTTATCGCTATTTATCACCCAGATGCCAGAGCACAATGGATTGTATATTTAGACTCTACAGAGCAAAAACTGATAGTGTTGGAGTCAGGCACATGCCAAGCAGGAATATCTCCACAGCCCTGCTCACGTCTATCATCCCCTGCACCGTCCCAGCTATTCGTGCCCGCATTCCTCTCCAGCCTCAGCCCTGAGCTGCAGCCTTCCTCCCCCCACCTCTCACCACTCTCTTCAAGTCACACTTCTCACACGAACAAGACCGCAGGTTCACGTCAGAAGCCACCAACCGAGCAGCCTCTGGGGGAGCTGTGAGCGGTGCCACGTTTCTCCTCCACGGTTGCATGGGGAGGCAGCCATGAGATGAAACTGTCCTATGGATGTGCTGGGAGGGAAAACCATCCTGTGAGTGTGCTGGGAAGAGCCCCCAGCTGATGGGGTTTGAACCCGGGAATCCTGAAAGAGCATACCCAGAAGGAGCTCAGGCTCTCTTGGTTCTCTAAAAGCCTTTCCTTTTGGCAGGAGCCACCACAGGCCAGGGAAAACATCTGCCCAAGGCTGATTTCAAAGGGACTGCTTTTAGTTTACCATGCATCAGGGCAGCCCGGTTTCAGATTTTCCCATGTTTAAAGTCCTGCTGGGGGCTGGGCACAACATGGCTGAGAACAGTGGCCAGGAAAAACCCCTTCTATGGAGAGGCAGCCTGAGCCTTGCCCAGGCGAGCGTGGGTCAAGCCCCCTCGGCGCTGCTGCTCTGCATGGAGAATCGCCCAGCAGAACAGGCGCTCGCTGGCCCCCGTCCTGTCCCCGGGGCCGGCCGACATGCTGCAGCCAAGCTGCAGGCCCAGCGCTCCCCAGCACTCATCTGCCTTGAATTTTCCAACAAAGAGACCTGCGGGAGGGAGGAAGGAGGGAGGGTTACAGGGGAGGCAGGCCGAGTGGGCGGATGATTCAACCGCCATCCCCAGCGACACGGGGAGGAGGAGGAGGAGGAGGAGGAGGAGGAGGAGGAGGAGGAGGAGGGGACGAGGCTCTGGCTGCCGCAGGAGCCCGACTGGGGTGTGCAGAGGGGGCTGCCAGGGCTGACACAAGCAGCACATCTGCTCCTATGCAGCTGGGGGAGGGGAAGGGGCAGCCCCGGCAGCAGGGAGGGAAGCGGAGGAAACCCAGCTCCAACCCTGGCTCCATCCCTACCCTCCCGCCGCCTTCTCCGGAAGAGCCGGCAGACCCTCTCCCCATGGCCTGGGAAGATGCCACGCTCCCAGCTTCCCTCTCGCTCGCTGCCAGCAGGAGCAGCTGGCAGCCTGGAACAAGGATGCAGAGGCAGGCGAGGGACAGGCGGGCAGACGCTGCCTTCTCCGGGGAGCCCCAGCCCGGCTCAGGAAATTAGAGGGTATTTTATATCACAGAGTCATGTCCTAGGAATGAAGGGAAGGTGGGGAACAAGAGAGCGTGCACAGGAGAGAAAGGAGGCCATAAAACCCAAGCCTTGGAGACGGCTGTGCCGTGTCAGAGACCCCGGGCTGTGCAGCCGTTACCAGCGCAGCTGCTGCGCTCCCAGCCTCCCCATTTCCCCTCAGTGGCCTCCAGCCCGGGCGAGGCTGCGGATACAAGGGAGTTTCTAGCTTCAGCCAGCTCTGGTCTCTCCTGAGCAGGACCCGCCAACCACAGTGGGGTCCCAGCGAAGAACTCGGATGGAGTAACGCGGGCCCAGGGAAAGAAGAAATCCAAGAGGCACTGACAAAGGCTCTGGCAGGAGGATTTGAACCTCAGATGCGGATGCAAGCTGGAGCTCAGTGGCAATCGCTGCCATCTCTGGCAGTCCCGTCCCCCAACTCACCTATCTAAGGGCTTGCAATGGGGAGGATACTCAGAGATACTAAGCAACCACGTGATCAGAAAAGCTGAATTGGGGGTGGGGGTGGGGGTGTCAGTACCAAGAAGGGAGGTGAGGGAAGGGGACCCCTCAAGCATGTTAGACAGCTCGATGGCCAGGATGAAAAGGAGTCTTATTAGGGGAGGTGCAAAGATTGAGAAAACAATTGAGCAGTGACAATTTCACATTACAAAGATGAAAAGCTAGTACAGCAGATGAAAAAAAGTAAGATCTTTTCCTTAATTTAGTTCAATTATTGAGAGAAAAGACCTTCACAGAACAGCAACATTTTTTCCAACATTGCAAAGCCCAGAAATTCAATGTTAAATGTAATCATCTATTACAACCCCCCAAAAGTGCACAGATTAGGTAGGTCACACCTCTGACCTTAACAGCCCCCATCTCCTACAGCCCACAGAACCATGAAAAAAGAAAAAAAAAAAAAAATCAAACATAATCCATCAGGAAACGTTTCTACCCAATAGCACAAGCTTCAGGGATTTACACACCAGAAATGTGATCTAATTTTCAAGACCTTTAGCACACACCCCTTAGGGCAGGGATGTCTTGTCGCCAAATGATTGTATAGATTAATAATGCTGCAGAGCAAAAGGAAGCACCTTCATGTGTTACTATCCAAATGTGAGCACCTCCTAGCTCTAGAGCAAAATCCTCCTCCCTTCTGCAAAGTCAAATGCTGGGGCCACAGGGACGAGCTCTGTAGCCATTTCACCAGAAGAGAAAATTAGACAGGGCAATTCTCCAACAGAGTTGGGATTTTTGGATGGGAAATACTTGCCTGTTAGACTAAGCCCAGACATGACACGTGTGCTTCCCATGGGGGTACAATCCCCCCAAGGGCTACAGGCCCAACCAAAGAGTACACACATGTATCGGTGAGACCTTGGGCTTCACAGGCAAACAGCACGCATCAAACAGGATTAGAGGATTTGAGTTGTCTGTCTCCATAAGCCAGGGCATTCTTCGGGTCTTCCTCACTGTATTTTTACCTCCTGTGCAAGGAGGAGGAGTACACAGGGTACAAATTGCACGGCGCACTGGGGTGAGAAGGGCTCTCTGAGTGTAAACAGAAACCATCACTCTCCCATTTAATTTCCCTCCTGATCCTCCAGACAGGGTATTCTCTACTGCTCCTCTATGCTGTAGCACAGGGTAAAAAAGGAAACACAGATTTGTGGGTGGTTTAGCTCTGTCAGACCCTCTTCCCCAGAGGAGCTGCTGTCCTCCCATCTGTCCCTGCACCCTGTGTGAATGTGAGCTCCCTTGCAGCACTGTCTTTACCTGGGGTCTTTTTTAAGAATTAAGCAGCACAAACCAGCTGTCCTGCTAACACAACAGTAACAGAGCCCTGCATTCGAGCAGGAGAGGCCACCTCTGCTCTCCTAACAAATCACAGGAGCTTTACAAGGATTCCTCGGGGAGCAGGTCACCCCATTTCAAGCTACTATCAACTCTCCTCAGGAACGGGGACATCGTGCCCATGAGTGAAAGCAAAAGAACAGCCTCTTTCGTTTTCAGGCTGTAATCTCTACAGCCTCCTTCAACTGCGCTCACCGCTGCTGCCCCACAGCCTCCCCATGCACCACACAGCTTGCTCTGCTTTCCCCCCACAGTCACTCAGGCAGGGGCTGAACAGACATCTAAGATGGCAACTGTTCTCACCAAGAACCCCTCATCAACACATTTGCAACCACTCCACTGGACATACACCAGGACAACCACAGCCCTGCTGTCCAGGAGGTGCTTGGTACCAGCTGGACCTGTGCTCAGTCCTACAGGCATCACTGGGTGGGAGATGACAGAGGACAGACCTTCTGTTCATCTAGTCCAAAGACTGGAAAAGGAATGGCATTTAGGAATGAGCCACCCGACTTCACAGGCCTGCCCAGGAGCAGCACTTATCAAAGCAAACCTACAGCAAAGCCTGATTTTGAAGTGAGCCCAAGAGCCCTGGTGGCCCCTCCCGCCTTGATCTCCGGAGTGACCATCTGGCTGCAGCATCGCCCTGCAAACAAGCCCAACAGGCCTGTCCTCTGACCGGGAGGAGGAAGCTGCACCGGGACTGCAGGAGGCACCTCCACACTAATTAATCCCGCCCTGCCCAAGCGATGCTTCCAACCCCCAGGAGGACATTTAGAGACATCATCAAAGGAAGCATTCTCCAGGCCCCCGAAGGTTCAGTGACACTTTCAGTCTCTTTGAATTGGAAATCAGGACAAACGGGAACTCCCAGCAGAAGCCCAGCCACGATCTTCACCCTGGTAGCTCAGTTTCAGCTCCTCAACAACTCTAAGAGCTTGCATGGCCCAACACAAGGATACAAGGGCAGGGACTCATTGTGAGAAAGAAAGATTTGAGGTTAAACATCTGCAGAAATTACCTTCAGGGAACAGAGACATCCACAGACATAGCAGTGACCAAAAGCTGGCCTTGTATTTAAGGTGGGATAGGAAACAGGCCCAAAGAGGCCTCAGCTGAACAGAGACATGCGTATGAAATGGTAAAATCCTGATGCAGTTGCTATGGTTCATATATATGTTGAGAGATGGCAAGCAAACCGGAGCAGGTTTGGTCTGCTGTGACGCTTAGCTCCATCTGGGTACGGATGGTGGGAAGAGCCCACAATGCAGAGCTGCAACACAGCAGCTCCTGCCAACAAAGAGAAAGGGACTGTGCAGAGAGGCGGAACGAGGGTTTACCCAGCTACTGCAGGTAGCAAAGCACAAAGGGCGCAACATCTCATCAAGAAGTTCGTGGAAGAGGTGTCTGGGCCCCACAGGGAATTCCTTGCCATTCTCCACAGAAGTCACCCACCCCTCTCTAGACTGGCTCCCTTGCAATACCCAGGGACTTCACACCAGTTAAGACGACGGTGAGGAGCTGCAAAGGGCTCCAAGGACTGCTGGGGGGACGTTAGCACATATGCAACAGGCAAGAGAGAGGGGCACGATGTCTGGGAAGGCTCTGCACGCACCATGAGGAAGGTAGGACCAGGCCTTCCTTTTCTGGCCCTCAGCTGAGGGACGCCAAGTCAGTCCTGCTTTTTCTTAACAGCAGGCGAGGCTCCTGCCAAGAAAGCGCTGCTGCTGTGGAATGTGCTGGGCCAGCAGTACAGCTCATTCCTGGAAAAGCATCAACTCAGCGGGAGAGCAAGGAGAGGAGAAGAGGGGGAAAATGGGAAGAGGGGGAGGGTGGGAAACAGAGTCTGAAAGCTTGGACTTCCACACCTGGGGAAGCAGGGAGCTGCCACGGAGCAGTCTGCTCGCCAGCACCCCCTTGTCCCGGGCTGCCAGCACAGCAGCCCTGCCCAGCACCAGCCCTCTGCTCTTGGAGCACCTTTCTGTTGGCCAGCAACCCCCAGAGTAGGTCTGGGAAGGCACAGACCAAGGCAGATGTCTGTGGGGAGAAGGAGTGAGGTTTGCTTCCCCCATCACGTTAACAATTAATTTGTATTTAATGACAGATCTCCACCAGGAGATGACAAAGCAGCCTCCACACATGTCCTGCCCTCAAGACACTGACCAGCTCGCATTACTCTCTCCTGGCACAAACAAATTTGCAAGAGTCTCCCAAGGAAACCAGCCCAACCTCCTACCCAGTGGGAAGGGGCCTTGAAGGATAACAGGCTCTAGATGACTGCACCTACTCTTCACGTCCAGCTGGGCTACCATCAGCAACATCTCTGCTAACTGGGTCTATAAGACATACAGAGAACTCCTATAAAACCAACAGGGAGTTAATAAAGCTCAAAACTAAGTTCCACCACAACACATTTGCTGAAGACAATGAGAAGAACTCATGCAAAGAAGAGCCTTTCAGATCCACAACAGCTGCATGGTGGCAAAGAAAGAACTTTGTCCCCGATCCCAGGCTATTGCAGCACTCTAAAAAAAGGGCAAACAGTGATGCTACGTCCCTCTGGTCCTAAAAGGCAGGAGACAGCAGACATCATGAGGGGTCTGAACGCTCAAAAAAAACATTTCTGGCCATCACTAGGACAGGGACATGTGTTCTTTTTCTTCCTCACCTTTGGGCCCTGGATAATTTTTGGCGCAACCTGAACTATTCCCTTCACTCTCAGAAAATTGCCAGCAAGCCAGGAAGAACCTGGAGAAAACCAATGGTTTAAATGATCAGCTCCTACATAGGTCTACTAGTAGACAAAACCAATCAAAGGCAGGGGAAGGCTAGCTGTTTCACCTGGTCTCCCGCTTTTGATGGTGTCAGTGCAGGGGATGGTACAAGAAATTCCCTGTACAGAGAGACAGCAAATAGAGCACGTTTTAGTAGCCTTTTATATACTTCGTTCATTTCAGCTAATACCAGTCATCTTCACCAAACTCCTTTCAAGACACAGGGCCAAGCCCTTGAACAATACAAGAAGCAATCTCTTACCAAGCATCCTTTACCAGGCCAGCCAAGCTTGCCCTCCAGCCATCACCCAGCAACAAGCAAATACTGTTCAACTGCTGGAAGAAAAAGACAAGAAAGATGCTCCAGACCTAACCAAACCAAGCATGTGCTGGTACGACAACTCACTCAACTAGAGGTCCAGAAAGCAGATGAGAGCCATAAAGCAGGAGCCAATCAATTACTGTAAATTAAAAGGAATCTGATTAGCCAAGAAGCAGGGAAAGCATGAGCTGTCTCCACCGTGCTGCTGGTTTACTCTCAGCAACAAAAATACTCATTTCTTTTTCCTTCCTTTACGAAAGCCCTGGCCCACAGGACTCCTCCTGACACCTGATGGATGGTCCACTGGACAAAGCAATATCTAGGCAGTCAGGAGGCCATCACCTGCCTAGGACTCCTCCAAAGGAGTGTCAGAGATTTACTGAAACAGGGCGCAGGCCGTAGTCTCGATCTGGAAGGAAAGCGTTTTCTGCATGCAGCCAGGCTTTTCTGTTTCAGCAGCCCAGCTATAAGCTATGACTGGCATTAGTCCGTAGTCTGCGTGAGGTGCCATGTACAGAATTCAGTCCAGATCCTGCTGGGACTTGCCTCTACACCAGGAATCAGCAGCCTTTTCGACAAGAGGGTACGTTTCCCCACAATTTAGAAGAGGACGGTGCTTTGGATTACTACAGCAACGTATCCCACCTCTGCAGGACCAAGTCCAACTCAGACCTGCTGCTTTTCTTTGACACTGTGAACTCCCAGGCCTGACCCTGTTGCATACCATTCAAAACCTTCCCACCTGCCATCTCTGACAACTGCACCAAAGGCTGGATAACAGTCAGTGACCTCCAGAAGTCACCATCACACGTGATGTGAAATGTTCCTCTTGTGGAGGGTCTCAAAACCACAGCTGCCAACTCCCAGGTCCTTCACGGATGGAGAAGCGCAGTGGAAGGCAGCACAATTTGTCTGCAGTCTGTAAATATCCCATGAGCTCGGTAACTGTGTTGAACTGGTCACTCTACACATTAAATATTCCCAACGGCAGCCCAGAAAGACTCGTCACACGTTCTCACTGCAATAGGGCCATTTCCCATGTCTGTGGATCTGCTGATAAGTCAAGTTACAAGACAACCCTGATTTTGAGCTTCCTAATTATCTGTGATACTGACATCAAATTCCCATAAAGCATCTCTCCTTTAGTCACACCTAAATTCACCACAAACACTTTGTGCCAGCACCATGTGTTGACTGACCAGGAGCTCACCTGGTCCCTGCAGATGACACGGCCAGACACAGTCCCCACCTCAAGTCTACACATCTCACTACACGGGGCAGCATGTGTGCCATGCAGCTTCCTATTACCAGAGCACAGGTACCAACTGCACCAAAGGTAATGTCGTATGAAGGCACCAAAAGATTTTTTTAAGTGTCCCCCACGCTGGCAATATAAAAACAAACACACACACCCCCCCAAATAAAATAAAAAAAAAAAGACTGCTGTAGTAGGCTCCTGTGTTTCTGCATGAGGGATTCAGAAGCACAGACACATGCTGCGCAAGTCTGACCCATCTCAGACACGCTAGACTCAACGTGCACACCCTGTATAGATGTTACATACCTCTACAGCAAGTCGGAGCGGTCCCGAGGAAACCCAGACAGAGCATACCCTAAGCTGAAGCAGATGTTGCCACCCCAGAACTCCTCTGCTGCTTCCAGGACGTCTGGGCAGAGAATAACCTTAAGAATTTTCCCAAACTAACCCACCTTTTGGCCACAGCCGAAATGAAACATTTTCACTCTGGCAGGAAAATCCATCTCACAGGAGCCCCTTCAGGACCTAAAGGTGCATTTACCAGCTCCGGGTCTAAGACAACTGGGAGGTCTGCCGTAAGGGACTCAGCTGTGCAGCTAGATCCATGAAAATCCAGCCTTCTCAGGGCTACAAAAGCCAGTAAGAAAAAGATTCAAATGAACAGAGTGCAATGGGAAGACTTCCTTCATTAAGCCCCTATATGGGCTTCCAGTATAGCACAGCCTCAGCTGGGCCCACAGGCAAGTCTCTCTGCGAATGGCACTAAAATACTGGTTGAGCTAGGCAGGGCTGAATGAACTGGGACAGCTCGTTAGCCATATGCAAACAGAAGTATGGAGTTTGCATAGCCATCACAGCTTCTGAAAAAAGCGTCAATTTGAGAAGCTGCTGCGCCCTGGGGCCAACCCAGCTCACAGCCATCAGCACAGCAGCAGCCTCCTCCCTGCCCCTGCCCTGCTGATCACAAAGGCCACAAAGCCAGGTTTGTCACCACACGGCTGACGCTGCTCTGGCTGTCAACAATGGTGCCATGGCACAGTGCAGCGTACAGGGGACAACCTATTTGCTTTGCAGATGGTGAGACACAAAAGGACCATGAATCTCAAGCAGGTCAGAGTAGGTTAGAGCAACGCTGAGGGGAAAAGTTGAAGCCCAGCGAGTGGGCAGGCTAACATGCTAGCACCAGCTTCCCTGCTACCATAATCCATGCAGAGCCAGAGCTCCCAAAACACAGACCCCTCTGGCAGACCCCCAGCGTCCTCAGAACCAGCCTGTACATGGCAGGAGCTGCCAGCCACCAGAAAACAAGGAGAAGCCCATAGCCTCTGTTACCCAGACCCTGAATTCCCAGCCTATCACAGAGACAGCTGCCAGCAATCAGAGGGGCCACGTAGCAAATAAATTCCTCTCCAAACCCTAGGGGCAGGTCAAAAACCAGCAGAGGAAAGACCTTCCCACACAGCGGCCGGTGCCAGCTCTCCCAGAAACGGATCTCTGCTCCAAGTCATGCGAGGAAGCCTTCCCCCCTTCAGCTCACATCTTCAGCCAGGACCAGAAGGACAGAATCCCACTGCAGCGATTCAGTCACCGCTCACTATGTCTTTTCCTCCAGTTCTCACAAGATAGCAAATTCTAGCCAACAAGACACACAGATAGATGCCCCGGTGAGGGGATAACCAACAGAGAGGACTTAGCGGAGCAGGGTACCCAAATGCTGCTTCTGCTGCCTTCAACAGCTAGCTGTGACTGGAAAAACAATGCCTCTGGCACATCTCCTTTAATAAATAACTGATACAACCACCACAACGGTCCCAACCCTCCACTGCGATACAGGATTACACAGCACAGGAAGGTCAGTACCAGGCATCTCTGACTGTCAAAGCCTCCAGAGGATTCCAGCTCATTCCTGGACAGGCTCAATATTAGTGCTACAGCAGTAACAATACAGTGATGGAAACAAGTGAAACCAAGAGCTTCAGAGCAGGGGCTCAGGGAGATACTAATACTTCAGCTCTGCAAGCTAACGCAGTCCTTGGAGACAGTGCTATTCACAGCCCAAGAGCTCACATACTCTCCTAAGGCCACCATGGCATTACATAGATAAGCACACAAAGCAGACAAAGTCACAGAGATTAGACTAATTCCCAGATTTGTACCTTACTTCAACGCCTTCCAAAAACTCTCCACAAAAGGATTTGGTCCAAAAACTTCCACTGGCAGGATTAAGTTTTACTTAATTTGCCAGCTGCTGCCTAACAAGCCAGCGCCACCGGGACAAACAGTAACAAAGCCACGTGGTGCCACATCCCCCTTCTGGAAAACCAGCATCCATCCAGCACAGGTCAGAAGGGCAGGCTCCGAATAACAAACAAGGGATGGAGAGAGGAGGAAATCAATAGGAAACACCAAAAACACACAGCCCTGACTGCTGCCTCATCAGATGTGCAGCACGATGCAAAGCTGGTGCGACAACATGAAGGCAATTTCCTGCAGGCGCAGTCTCTGCTGTGTTCTGCAAGCCCAGCTCTCCTTCATGGGCTTTTACACAGATGAAATATTCTAAACCACAACATTGTTAAATCTATTTGGATGCAGTCAAGGGTGGAGGAGTAGCACTTCATTACAGCAGATACCCTCAGCTCAAAACAGTTCAGCAACTGCTGCGCAGACATGCAAGAAGCTTCCCACCACTTTAAGTACCATGAGCTCAAAAAGGACTTGAGGAATTTTAACTATGCTCCCTACACCTCTACATACACAGCCTTCAAATGTAGATGGAGGGCCTGATGCCCACCCTGAGAGAGGACTGAAGCCAAACACATCTGTGCAGCAGAAAAGCTGCAGAGAAAACCAGATTTTCTTTGCTTATACTCACAGCACCCTTCTTCCCTGAGCATCCCCAAATGCATGGTGGTAGATAACTACCTCCACCTTCAAGAGTTCAGGCCACAAGGCTGCAGACCCAGATCTCTCTGCCTGCTGGGAGACCAGGTGGGGAAGTCACAGGTGAAAAGAGGCCAGGCGCATGCTGGAGAAGAGGGACTTACTGAAGGCTCAGTGCTCAGAGCACATGGGCCCTGGGCTCATAGGCCACCTGCCTCCATCCCTACAAGCCAGCACCTTCCTTCTCAGAGAACCATTATGAAATGCTGCCTCCCCAGCTGCCCTTCCTGCTCTCACCATAGCCACGTAGGAAGGAACATCACTCCTTACGCCACCACCCAGAAGATCCAGTACCCACTCTGCAGTTGAGCCAAGGTCTGGGATTTGGGAACAGCCAAGTTCTAGATAAAGCTTTCAAAAGTTGTATTTCAGCAGGAACCAGAAGACTGAGCAGTGGGGTCACCACTATCATCCCATAACAACGACAATGCTCAGGTCATGACCCAGATTATGGTGGTTTATGAGCCATTTTTAACGGTGTTTGGCCTTGACCTTGGAGACTGAACCACACTGGAGCACAGCTGCACCACAGTCAGGGCGCACAGATTTACTTCGTGGCAATTTCTGAGATGTCGAGGTAGGTTTTTGCTCTGTGCAGGAATCTGGAGGACCAGATGATTTCAAAACACAGAACTGCATCAAAACAGCTGCGTTCTCATGGATGGGCAAAGGTTTCTTGACCTTTCTTTCTCTTTTTTTCAGAGATGACAAGAGAGGCTTAAAATTAAGAAACATTCCCATCAAAAACATAATTGAAAACAATACCTCTCCAAGAAAAATGCTGGCTTCAACATAACACCATATTTTGGGAGAAAATACATTCAGTCAAAAAAAATTCTGACCAGCTCTAGCTGCAAACAAGTTCAATAGCTGTTGTAAAGCTTCATTGTTTGCATAGTACAGACAAGGCCTTAGGGAAATTGGTCTGCAGCCCAATTTGGCTAACTTGGCTTTCCGAACACCACCCCTGGGCAAAGAAACCAGGCTATGATTGCCATCCAATGTGGCCTTTGGAGCACAGCTCCAACCACAACAGACAAAGTCGGACACCTACGGAGTCAGTAATAGCTGGGTCTGAACAGCAGGACACACACTGCCAGGCACAGACAATACAACCCAGGGAAGGAGCGAATACCATCAACTAACCCTCTCCATCTGCACCCCAGCCCTGGCACTGCTGCAGCCCCCCACCACCACCGCCACGACACTTGGAAACAGCCTCCAGCAGCAGCTACAGCCAGGATGAGCTCCAGTGTCGATGGGCCACCCCCCAGCATGGGCAGCATTACAGGAACTTCCCACCACAAGCACAGACAGCGGTTAGCAGCTCTCTGCCAAATCCTCAGCAGCCCAGGAGACAGAGGCACAGGCTGCAGTAACCTATATGCAAAATGTCCAAAAAATAACCTCCGGTGGACCCTAGCTAACTGGGGCAGCACATCTCACGTGAGCAGACAGGGAACCATGCATTCTCCAGAGCAGGGAGCACAAGAGATGGGGTGCTGTGGCCTCTCACATAGCTAAGTGCTGCCCTCTGCACAGAAAGGACAGGGACTGGCCAGAAGATGAAGAAAAGTGATGGCCACCTCGCAGCCAGGCCAATGCTGTCACTCGGACAGAAGCACCACAAAGGACATGAGCACGCAAGGGAGTCGCATGCAGTTTTGGAGGCCCTTTTGCTCACAGACGTCTTGCCAGCCTCTCCCTGCATGAAAGCCATGCTGACATGGAAGCACTCTCCACCAGGGGCACGGGACAGGCAAAGGTCTTCTGCAGACAGCAGAGTTTCCAATTCAAAATTTAAAAAATAAAGTTCCAAAAATCAAAATAAATAACTCCCCCAACTCACGCTACAAAGAGCTGGCAGGAAAGGCAGGGGCACCATGCCAGCGGCTCACCACTGCTTGGGGACTGACACTGCTTATTAAGTTTAGGATCCCTTCCCCAGCTCCAAACACTTCCAGCCAGAAGGACAGTCACTGCTGGCATCAATTTCAGAAAGACCCTGCAATAAAAATAAATCACTCAGCCTTTCAGTGAGCGTCAACGCGTTTCCCCATGCACATGTGCAGGAGATGAGGTCGCCAAATACCAACAGCATCTGACCCCTGCACTGGGAATTCCAGCAGCGCCCGCTTTGTTCTGCCTCCAGAATGTTGCCCTAATCACTGCCTCGTACCCGGCTTTGGAGAGCAGGTGATAATTAAGCAGGTCTGGATTAGATACCAGGCTAGTGATTAGTTGGATACCAATTTTCACTTGACAGCTGAGACCTAGGAATCACTCACCACAGCTCTGAAGTTAAAATTGGAATCAAGACCTGCAAGAGGGAGAAACCAGCAGTGGTGGGAGCAGCAGCACCATCCCTCCACTGTACCTCGAATCGCTGGTGTCCTCCTAGCAATGCAGAACAAGTAGGTGAGATGGGGAGGGAGGGATGGTCCCCTTGCAGAAGAAGCGGACCTCTCTGCTCTCCAGCCTGAAAGAGGAGCGGTGGCCGAGTGAAGTGGAGGTAAGCAAAATGATCACCCAAGTGCTTTCTCCAAACGCAGAAGAAATTCAAAGTTTCAGGCACTCCAGAATTTATGGGAAGATGAGATGGAGCTTCAGGCCAGGTGCTAAGGACTTACCTGGATGCACAAATTGTACTCGTGAAACTGCTTTGAAAAGTTCAAATTAAACTTTAGCATGCCCCTGTGGTAACACCTTTCGACTGATAGAAAATGAGCAGCATCAATTACAAGCAAAAAATGAGTCAAAAGAAACCACATTTCAATTGATATAAAAATATCCTCAGAGTTGTACCAGTCACCTGGCCAGATGAAAAGTCAAACCTGTAGCTCAGCTGGGGCAAACGTGCACACAACCTGGCTGACGAGAAGATCCATGCTGCCCAGAGACAGGTACATTTCTCACAATGGACTTGGGCAGGAGGCAACACTTTACACATCACTGAAGCCCACGTCCCACCAAACTACAAACTACCACAGACCATCAGCATGGTTGTTCCCTTCCCAACTGCACAGGTCCCCCAGTAGAATTTACAGTACTGTTCTTGCAGCACCTCTATGGAACTGAGAGCTCTGTCATGCTAAGATCCACACAAGAAGCTCACGGTGTCAAGTGGACAAGACAAGGCACAGGAGCACTGTTAGAATGTCCATTTTACAGATGAGGAACAAAAAGGACAGAAATTAAAAAGCCTGTTCAAAACCCCATGAAAAACCTGTGGGTAGCTTGATGGAGAATATGGATCTCACAAGTGGTCATAACAGTGCACTGATCTAAGACTCTCTCCTGATGACCAGCACACAGATCTGACCTATAAAATGTTCAATAAAAAGACTCAAGCTGTAGAAAAAAAACCCCTTCCTTCTCTAATGGGGCAAGGTTAGCAGGCTAAGGGTAGTTCCACACTTCACAGCAAGGCACATCCACACAAAGTACCTCAAGTCCAAAGAGAGTGTACCACATCTATGCACTGCCATACTTCCATCAGCCTGCTTAGCTCCTCCATGCCTCCAGTTCTGGGATTAGCAATACACAAAGCCAACAAGGGCACAAATATCTGCACCCTGTTTCACTGCTCCGCACCACTGGGCTCACGCTGGATTCTCTATTTGCGGCTGTAGCCCACTACATGCTTGGTAGACCAGGCGACAAAACCCTGAAGCCTTCCTGCTGCTCACAGCTCCTCTCCCCAGGATCTGGTGCATGAAATATTCTCATTTCTCCTCCTTCCCACCTAGAGGTGACACCATTCTGGGGTCTTCTTAATTTGGGGCTGAGCGATTTGACTAGGATTAGCTCCTGGCACAGCCCGACAACTCCACAGCCACCCAGGAGAGCCTCAGTTCACATTTCCAAGGAGATGTAAACACTGAAGCTGCTCCATCACCGCCCTGATTCTCAGAGCAAACAAATATTAACAAGATAAACAAAAGAATGAAAAATCCCACACACCAAGACTGCGGCTGTAATACTGCCTTGGGGATGGGGTGAGCTGAAGGGAATGCCAGGCTGGAGATCCACAGCCTGGAAAGAGGAGGAAGAAGGAGAAACAGATTCAGTCTGGGCAACAGAGGCGAGAGGAAACGTTGGACCACATCTTGCTCCAGTTGACCCTGGCAGGTGAGATGCTTCCACTCCCAACAAGAGATGAGAGGAGAACTTAGTCTTATACCACAGGGATCCTGCAAAAGGTCCAATCACTGACGAAAAGCACGAGCCATCAGATCTGCAGGTCTCCTCCTTGTTGATCAGCTGCCATAAGGCCATCCACTGTTAATAGCTCGTCTCTTTCATGAAGGGGCTTTACCCTGGGTACTACTTCTGGACACTGCCCAACTGACAAAAACCAGCCCAGCTCAGAAACTATCAGCACAAGCCAGGCCATCCCCCATACCGGGCAGAGGGCATCTTGAGGGAAGGGGCTGAGAGGGATACACATGTGGGAGTGCAACACCCTTCCTTGGCACAAAGCTTCTGAATACAGCCATCGTTAATCTCCTCCTGGTTTTCACTAATTGCCCATGCATTTACAGTCAAGCAGCTGAGGTGCCTCCTGCCCTTCCGTTCCTGTCTCTCTCTGCAGATCAATGTCTTGCTCTCTCCTGGACACCAATTACCAGGGATCACAAAATATTTCAGTTGGACTCAATGATCTTAAAGGTCTTTTCCAACCTAAATGATTCTACGATTATACGATTCTATTTCGAGTGGTGCCTGGGACTCCAGGGCTTCTCAGAGACAAGGCTGCAGCTGGACTGCTCTGGCTGTTCTCCCTTGTGCTCCAGCCAACCACCAGCACGTTCTTCAGCTCTCTGAAAAGGAGCAGACAGCTTTCCTGATGGGGCATCCATGGTGGCACCACAAGAGGCTTTCTCCCCTCTGTTCCACGTAAGGCCTTGCCACGTGCTGCTCCAACTGCGCAACTCATCATGCAGGACTTTGCCAAGGAACAGTCTGCCCACACGCAGCCTCCGACCCCTCTCAGCTGCACCTTCCCTTCCAGAGAGGTTCAGTCTTCCCAGAAGAATTAGTTGAATTGGTCCCAACAAAAATCTCATCCCATGCATTTCTGACGCAACTAAACTCGCTGCGTCTTCCTGAGTGATTCTCCCCTCTCCCTGCTAGCATCCACAACAACTCCCTATGCTGCTTTATCGTTGCGTTTCATTAATCTACCATCTGCCTCCTCTTGTGGAGCCTTAAAGAAACAGAGGAGGATGAAAAGGCACAGCACAGAACTTTGCTGCCACCAGACCCCTCTTCCCAACGCGAGACGCTGCTATTTATTACTAAACTTTGTTTATAGTTACGCAGACATTCTCCCACCCACATGGCAATGCTTCATTCAAGAGAAGTTTGAATTCACTTCAAGAACAACATTTCAAAGGATCCCAAAGCATTTGTTTACAAACAGCATGCATGGAGAATTTGCTTCTCCCACCAATGAACACGGTCCCCTCTGAGATGGGGAGAGGCAGCTGTTTCGTAGCACCCAACACTACTCAACAGCTGAGGGACAGGAAACGATCCGCAGACAACTGATATTGCTGAGGAAATTTATGGAAAATGAGGGCTGGAGACTTCTATTTGCTTGGGGAGAACGGGGAAGCTTCTGAGCACTCAAGCTCTCCACTGGGTCAGGAGGAATTTAGGGAGGCAAAGCGTCCCAGACTGTGGTCAAAGGAGTGACTCCAAATTTCAAGCCTCATCTGAAAGCTGGCACCTCCCAAGCTAACGGGAACCTGGGCACTGGGATAATTTGGCTGCAGAGGGGAGAGCACCCCCTGCTGAGGCAGCCACACCGATCCCCATCCAAGCCCCGAACAGGCCCAGCCCTGTTCAACGTAGGGTATGAGCCAAGATCACAGCCTAGGGAGGTATTTGGCGCAATAAGACGACACTAGGAAGACTATAAAACTGAAGGCTTTTTGCAGTCCCAGCCTCCATACATAAGACCTACTGTAAACACTAAATCTTCAGAGGGAGGAAAAAATCCAGAGGAAGGAGGATCATGCAACTCTTTCAAATACCAAAGTGCTAGGAATGGTAAAGGGTCACATGTTGTGGAAGCCAAGAGAAGCTATGTTCCCAGGATGGAAACAGAGGTCCTCAAAAAGGCTAGAGGAGAGTCAGACGTAGGAAGACTAGACAAAACAGAGTGGGAACAAAGGGTCTTATAGAGAGTTGGCTTCACATGGTACTTGTTCCCCAGAACAGTCGCCAACTTTACGAAGGTAGGAGACAGCAGGGGCTCCCCAGAAGATTAGTCAGTACAACGATCCAAACAAGGGATAGAATAGACCTCCTCACCTCCAAACAGCCACACACGATGGAAGGAACCAAAGGGTATCACAAAAGAAGTGATGAAAATACTGGTGTTGGAAGAGAGCTGGCCCGCAGGAGATGGGATGCAAGGCAGGGCTGCACCCCTCTTCTATACAGACCCGTCGCAGAGATTGAGCACCAGACATCTTACATTGGGGGTGGGACAGGTACGTGGGTACAGCAGGTCTTGTACACACTCCTTGCTCAGAGCATGGGCACATGGAGAGCTCTCACTCCTCCTCCATGGAGGCAGCAGAGGAGAAAGCTGGTCCCCTTTACCCATTGATGAGATGCAGAGGACAAAGCTGCCAAAATGGATGGCCCTCCCCAAAATGGATGGTAGGAGAGCAAAATTGTCCCCAAATCCAATCCCTGGGAAGGGCTGATGGAGGGGGCACCAGCCCCGCATCCTCTTGGCAGAGGGAACAAGGGGCACCCTCCCCAGGCAGGCGCAGTGGGAGATGCCCAGGCCCTTTAGATGAGGAATGACAAACCCAAGTAGGATACACGGGGCGATGCCACCCCTATACACCCCCCAAGGTGGGCTGCACTGGGAGATACCCTTTCAGGCAAGGTGCTGCCAAAACATCATGAGAACAAGGAGGGGGTGATCCTCAGATGGGATGAGGTGCCTCTGGCAGACATAGGGGTGCCACCCTAGAGAAGGCGCACGGAGGATACCACCAGCTCCCCCACAGAGGAGTTAGTGGGGGGCAGCTTCCCCCAGAGCTAATGGGGGAAGGGGAGGATGGGGGGCTGTCCCCAGAGGCAGCACACAGGGACCACCAGCCCCAGAGAAGGTGTGTGGTGGGTATCTCCACCAGCCCTCCCCAGGTGAGGTAACTGGGGGTGCATGTGCCAACGGATGGGGTGTGCGAGGGTCCTCCCCAGACAGAGCACAAGGGGGGGGGACCATCCCCGCCCCCCTCCAAGGCAAGGCAATGGGGGTGGAGGGTGGATGTGGGTCCCCCTCCCCAGACCGGGAACGAGCGGGGCCGCCAGTCCCGAAGGGCACCACCCCACCCCCGGGGGTCTCGGCCCCGCTGCACCGGGGGGACCCTCCCCGGGCGGAGGAGGGGGGGGCAGCCCCAGCCCCCAGCAGCGTGCGGGGCGGGTGTCCCCAGCCAGGCCCACGCAGCCCGCCCCCCACGCGGGGCCCCCCACAACTCCCCCAGGGAGGCCCAGGGGAGCCCGCCCCCCACGCGGGGACACGGGAGACTCCCCCCCCACGGCGGTCGGCGGCCCGGGCCCGGGTCCGCGCTCACCCGAAGTCATCGTCCATGGACTTGAAGTAGAACTTGTAGTTGGGGCGGTTGAGGAGGCCCTTGAAGTCGCCGAGGGTGACGCGCTCGGCCGGGATCGGCAGCTTCACCAGGTACGGCGTCTCCTGCTCGTCCAGGTGGTAAATGATCTTCGTCTCGGCCGCCGCCATGGCGCCCCTGCCCGGCCGCCAGGCCTCCGCCTCCTCCGCCTCGCCTCCTTCGCCCCCGGCCCGGCGCGGCCCGCGACCCCCGGCCGCCGCCTCGGCCTCGGCCCCCGCCCGGCCCGGCCCCCGCCCGCGCCCCGGCCCGGCTGCGGCCTCCGCGCGCCCGGTCCCCCCGCGCCCCTTGTTCTCCGGGTCCCAGCGCCGCCCGGCTCCAGAGCGCAAGCTCGGGCTCCGGCGGCTCCTCCCCCGCCCGCCGCCCCGGCTCCGCCGGAACCGGAACCGGCGCCCCGCGGGGGCCGCGCCGCGGACCGAGCCCGAGCCCCAGCCCCAGCCGGCAGCCCGGGGCAGGCCTGCACCCCGAGCCGGTATCCCGGGATGGACCGGGGCTCAACGGGCACCCCGTGAGGGGCACGGTCCAGCACACCCTCCACCCAGACCCTGCCACTAGCCAGGCCTGCACCCTGCCCCCAGGCTAGATCCCGCACTGATATGAGACCCCCCCCGGCTGGAACTGACCCCCATCGGCCCCTGACCCCCACCCGCACCCATCCACCCCTCTCCCCAGGGCCATACATCCACCGCTGCTCCTGCTGCACCCCATCTGGGTGCATGCCCCCCCAGGACTGCCCCCCTCATCACCTCCCTGGCCATGCACAGCCCCACCGCCTCTGGATGGGTGGGGATTTTTATTTTACATCCACGTCCCCTTATATACAGCCTAGTACTCGCCATGCACCCACATTCCCAGTGCTAGCTGGCACGCACCCATATAGCCCTCCCAGGCTCCCTGCCCCCGTTCAGCTTTCACCCCCTCTTGCACCCGCTGATGCTGCTTCACACACATGGTCATTCCCATGCCACACGTGCTCCTGCATTCCGCAACCTCCGCTGCTTCTCATGTACACATCCCAGGCCCCCCTTTCCATCTCTGCAGCCCTGGTCCTTTTTCACACACCTCCCAGCCTTCCCCACGCTCCTCACACAACTACATGCCCCTCGAGTACAGCTTACAGAACATGAAGCATATCCTGCTCTACCCTGTCCTCCCATGTCCAGACCCCTCTGAGCTCCCCATGCTCCATCTCTAATGGCCATCCTACACAGGGACACTGGTGCACAAGAGGAGCACAGTACCTCCCACCCCAGTTCCTCTCCAGCTGTGGCTTCCCTCCAAACCCCTTGTCACCATCCAACAACCATCCCTGATACTCAGGCACTGGACACCGCGGCGTCCCTTCAAGTTCCCCAGCCTCGTTTCCTCACCAAGCAGACTCCCTCCTCTGCTCTTCGTAAGCATCCTCCTTTCCACATACCGTGGCCTCTTCAACTGTGCACATATGAGCTCCAACAGCCCCTTGGCTCTGTGGTTTCTTCCCCATCCTGCCTCTCCTCGGACACTATCACTCTCTTACCTACGGTCATCAGCACTGTGACCCCAGCCCCTAGGACTTGCCTCTGTGCCACAGCAGTCTTGGGCTGGCTGGCTTCCCCTCTGGACACCTCGCCAGCACCCAAGGAGGGCCAAGGAACCGTCTCCATCAGCAGTTTCCTGGAGCTATGGCCGAGAGCAAAGCTGGGTTGGACAGAGCTTGGGGAACATCCACCACCAGAAAGGGCAAGAACCGCCTTGCACCATCCTGGATTAGAAGGAACAAATGCAGAGGAAGAACCACACCGTGGGCCTGCACGGGGCGTGAGACTAGATCACCAGCTCTCAGCGCCAGACTCACCTGCCGTAAGAAGAGGAGCCAGAGAGATCTTATAGGGAACAGAGCCAAGCTCCTCAGGCTGGCAGGCAGGCGTGAGCTAAATAGCCTCCTTATGCATGAAAGAGTCCTGTAGGCATTGCTAGCAATTATCTGGGCAGCACTGCTAGACTGGGTGAAGAATCTGACATTAAATTTAAAAAAAAAAAAAAAAAAAAAATCAAGGGAAGAGCTCAGGTAAGCAGAAGTAAGAGGCATGAGGATCTCCCATGTTTCCACATCAGCTCTTGGAAGATTGTCACTTCCTCATGCTCGGAGCTCTGTGGTAAAAGCCAGCGTACCTGGAAAGAAGAATCCAGGTCAGGAATGGAAAAGTTTAGTTTAAGCTGCTTCTTATTGTGTCAACCCTGATAGAACTAATCTTAAAGTCTTTCTGCAACACCTCCCTGCCCCAAAAGCTGGGCCCATGTGAAAGAATTATAGTCTTCCCCTGACAGGGCCACTCTCTTGCCCACCTCTCAGCACAGCTGTGGATACACGTTGGAGCCTGTATTGTACAAGTTAGACACCTTTGTTACCAAAAGGGCAATTTTCTGAAGTGCTGAGCTCCCAAGGGAGCCCATGCAGCCCAGAGGAGGGGTGCCACGCACCCCTAGGGTGGTAGGAGACGAAATCTCATTGTTACAGTTGCTTTTCTTTTAAAACAGGCCAAGTGATTGAATAGACTCAATCGATAGATTGATTTAACTGCTCGCAGAGGTCTTGTGAAGTATGACTCACTCTTAATGAATGGAGGTTAGGAACACAGAGCCAAAGAAATTAGCAGTAGGGGATCATGCTGAGCACTCTAGGTCTACAGTGAAGAGTTTCTGAACAGCCTGTTGGCTTCTGTCTACATTTAAAAATTGCAGCATTGATAGCATTGCTTCTCCTTACAGAGTAAACAGGCTCCAGGCATTTTAGTGCATCTCGGAACAGCCCAAAGCAGAGGTGGATGTACTTGAATTCCATCACTTACACCTTTAAGCAACACAAAACTATTATCTTTTTCTAAAAGGTGCACTATTGTTAAGTGAAGTTATGGGTTTGATACAGGAACCCCAGGTGACATTCATTCATCCATCCGTGTCAGATGGGAAGTCAGACAAGTTGACCACTATGGCCTTAGAAAAAATAAAAATACTTACTGCTTACATTGCTCAAAAAGATGGATAGCAATGATTGCACAACCAAGGTTGCTCTCAAAGGCATTTCTAGTCTTCCAACCAAATATAATCTTGATCGAAAGCAACAGAAAGCATCAAGCCCATCCTATACTTAAGCAATGCAATTAATGCTCCTTTAAAAAGCATACACTTACCTGCCCATAATGATGCTGCACCATGCCAGAACTCCACCTTGGAGCATATCAAGTGTCTACTTTGTCTCCTTTTTGCTACTCTATTCTCAGCACCTGTAAAACCACCCCACCACACATACCACCGAGGCCTGAAGAATAAGAATATTTGGCCATTGAGCAACATTCTCCCCTTGGATCTTAACACCTGGGTAAGAAAGCAGCTCACACCATGAAGAAGTTGGCTAGTATGGAGCAAAGGAGGAAGGAATGTGGAAAAAACAAAAGCGGAATTGTTACTTGGCGCAAAGAATCGTGAGCCTCTGGCAAAACCGAGCCATTTACAGAACTCCATGTTAAACCTATTTTTTAAACCTTCTTTACATTGTAAAAGGAAAAAAATACTGAAGATGTCCAAGGAGATTTTAAAATTACCAAGTCTTACAGCTGGTTTGTAAATAGTTTTACTAAGAGCTCTGTAGTGGTTCTTCCCCCTCTGCCAGTTCTTACTCCCCAACATCAGGAGGGCATTATGCAGTACCTAACAGCCAAATTTCCACTAATTCTCATCATGGCAAAGGATAACAGGTTTCATAGGATTTAAGGTTCATCTTTGCAACATAATCCTGTACAAAACCAAACCTTGCCCATTTCAGGATTCTAAGGTGAGAAGTTTTCATAAACCGCTCTCTTCTTGTAAACAGTGAAGTCATGAGTTATCACTGAACATTTATACCAATTCAATGGTGCGCTGATTTCCTACCTGCCTATTATGTGCTTAAAATCTCTTGAGGAAGAAGTAGTGATGAGTTATTTAGCTTACCCGTTAAGCCCTGCTCAGGCGTGTGCCACAACTGGAGACATACGAGTCAAAGTCAAACAAAGCAAACAAGCCAGTAACACCAGGATAGTTTTTATTTGCTCCCTGAATTAAATATTGGCAGATACAGAGAATTCAGATACCAACTACCTCCCCAACATTTACAAGACTGAGTTTGCAATGTCAGAAAACAAGCACATTTATGCACAATCCTGGCAACTGATAGTGTGAGTGCACAAGATCGCCCTGCCTGAACATCACTTTTTAAGAGGCAGTATCCCTGGTCTCCAGCATCCAACGCTGTCCCCTCACTGACAATTGTGGCACCACGGAACGGCCAAGTAAATATCCTGAGTGGGCAGCTCCAGTGCATTTTCCCCCTGCAACGGATTTATTCCATGCTCCTCCTGAAGGGGCAGAGGCAAGGTCAGCACATCCAACAAATAACCCACCTATGAACACAAGTTGATTCTCACTGTGCCTTTTTTGCTCTGTTCTTTGAGAGCAGGGAAGAACACAGCACAGTGACACTTCCAAGAAAGCTGCTCTTAAAGGCCTTATTGCTGCCACACTTTGTCTGTGCTGGCAACAAAGTGCCAGAGGCACGCTCGTTCCCTGCTGCATGCCGAGTTGCTCTGTGGCTGCTGAACTTTACAGTGGGTTTGCAGCACTTTCCCTGCTGTCTGAGGGAAGGGAAATTTTCAGATAAATAAAAGGACATGAAGCAAGCAAGCTTGTATAACTGAAATCATATGGAAACACAAAGCATGTGCTGTTGAAGGAAATACCGTTTGCTCCTTTTCACACTGGAGCAGAATTTAGGAACTTGCATCCTCCTTAAAGCAGTCAGCTCCTGGTGTGGTCAGCACCTCCAGAGCAAAACACAAGCGTAGCTGGTGCAGCAGGAGGAGCCAGGCACCTCTGCTCCCTTTTTATAAAAAAAATAAACAGACACTTTTCTAAAGCATGTCTGCTAAGCTGGGGACACACAGAAGACACATCACATCTAAGATGTAGTGATCCATACAGCATTTCACTGGTCAGTGCACATCCACTATAAGCCAACCCCCGCAGGGGGAACTGAGCACGTATTATCCCCTGTTCTACACAAGGGGGAAACACATGGTTTTACCAACTCTACTGTGCAACCTTGTGTTAGATCCTAGCACAGCAGATGGCAAGAGATTTTCCCTTTTGGAAAGATCACACAAGTGCCTTCTAGGCAGCAAAATGCCTTGGGCATCCTCAGACAACTGCATCTTCTCCAGGCACAGGAACTCCTGAATCCCAGTCCTGCACTCCAGATCCTAATCCACATGCTCCTACTCACCAACCTTGCCAGTGTCTCTTCAGCAGGAGTTCTCTTAGCTCCAGAAGCAGTAATGACTCCAAATAACTTAGCTGTATGACCATTCTGCCACAACCCCAATGGTTAGATTTATAAGGGTGTTGCATGCATTTGCATCTATTTGCTCCCTTTGTATTAGTAACAAGGACCTCCCAAAAGATAGCTTATAGTATATATCATATCCAGGCTCCAGAGGGATTCTAGGTATCACCACCTCCTGCTTTTCCCGTACGGTTTTTACACTGGGCTGCAACCATCCAACGTAAGGTGCCACTGGGCAAGTGAGGGAGGGAGAGAAGTGGCAAAGTTGGGAACACACAACTTAATTAAATGATCAGATTGTCAGTCACTTCGATGTCAGGCCCCACATCTACACACCATGCACTGGCATTGATCTTGCCCTGCCCACTCGGCCCAGAAAGGCAGTGAGAGCGCCTCTTCTCATGCCGAGCCACCACGTCAGTCTTGGTCGCCGTCAGACGACTCTTCCTCTGCCTCCTCCAGCCACTGGATAAACTTCTGGAGCTGCAGAGAGAATGAAATGTAATTGGGTAACAAGTGACACAAAACAGATGCTGGGAACGCTCAACAACTACGCTGTGTCAGTGAGTACCACTATCATGCACGAGAAAAAGAGTGTTTCTAGGAGACATGAAAACAGAGACAGATTGAGGGAGAGAGAGACAAAAGTTTAGATGAAAAACAACTGGATGCCATGGACAAACCCAGACTGATTAGATTCCTGAGGGAGATTCCTCCAGTCAGACAATCCCCACAACACTCAGCAAAAAGACAAAACTTTGAGAGTTTTTCAGAGCTTGAGGGAGAAGAGATGACAGCTGCACCTTAGCTAAGACATGTTAGGAAAACTCTGCTGGGAAAAACCTACTCCCTGAGAAATTGCTATAAAGAAGGCAGCTCATTTTACCTTTTAACTGGACTCAAACAAGCAGCTGAAAGCACTGCTGACCTATACTAAGAGCTGACTTTGCAAAGGTTTTAAACAAAGTTGGACTTCTTCAGAGATGGCTTTTTTCCCTTGCTCCTCTTCCAGATCCAGGGAGAACGACTGGAACAGGGCTCAGCCAAACTGCAGCACAAAGTTCTGCCTGATGGAGGGGGGAAGTTTATATGCTTCTTGCAACACAAGCCAAATGAAACCACTCAGTACAGCAAATGCTTAGAAATATAAGCGAAGGGACTGGTGAGCCAGGAATGAAAGCTTCAAAGGAATTGCATGGGGCCAGCACACAGGGCATTGGCCTAAAGCCCATTTCAAATGGGTGTTGGCTTAGAGAAGCTGTGCTGCTACTCCAGAAAAGTGCTGGCCTCGTGCTACAGAGGGCCCGCTAAAACCAATCTCCCTCTCCTACTACCTCCATTCTTCATCCAAACAGGATGATTATGGCAGAAGGCACAAAAATGTCTGTTCTGGAGAACAAAGTTGTATTGCTTAGTGTTCAATGCACTGGTGCATTACTGGCCTACCATGTAATGGCAGCTGCTCCACAGAAGGCGACAGTGGCACCAAACTCTGCTCAAAGTTTCTTTTAGCAGCTGTTGTTTCTCTCTCTTCCTCCCCTCCCTCCACTCTTTAAACACCTTTGGGACTTACCCGCTGGTTTTTACGAAGCTGCTTTCCCTTGTCAGACGTGTCCCGCAAAGAGAACCAATTGAGAATTACATCTTCTTCCAGAATTTCCAGCTGGTAAAATGTCATCAACACCTGCATCAATTAGAAAAGAGCAACAGGGCTCTCTATAAACTCCTTTGGGGCTAGCTCATGTCCAAGCACAAAGTTTGCACATAATCTGTTTCTCCCAGCTCCATCTTCAACAGAAGGCTGCTCAGTCTGCTTAATTTTGCTTTTATTGTTAAAAATAACTGTGCTTCTCCTACCAAGCCTTATGTTCCTGACAGTTAGATGCTATGACACATAATGAGTCAAAGTTCAAGCCCCATCAGCTTCAACTCTGTGGATGCAGGGTATGATTGAGAGCTGTAGGCAACAAAAGGGCCACAGAGGATGTCAGTTCAAGATGTTACTTAAGTTCTCTTTTTAAAGCACCCCAAAACCCATCCCCAAAGCAGATCTAACCAGCAACTCTTATGCAGGCCCACATACGCACAACAGTGACATGTGCAAAGAGCATGAATCTATCCGGCTCTGCCCCAGGCTCCCTCCTCCTGCCAGTTCTCTCTTAAAAGTGCCGTATGGCAGGTGTCAAAGCAATTGGTTATTCATCAGCTCAAACTCCTGCCCAGTGCAGCGAGGGTAAGATGCAATCATGCTTTCTCAGGGTGCCTTTGTGCTCAGGCAGAGCAGGCACTTTGCAGTCGGTCTCCTTGCGGCAGAACGCTGACAAAGCTGGCTGCCAACTCCAAATATAAAGTGTCACTTCAATCCTCAGCCTCCAGGGAAACCCAGGCCCCTAGAACAATGGACGCATGCCAAACAATTGCTGTAATTCAAGGACATTTTGGCTCACCAAACTGAAGGCTTTTGGTTCTAGTTCTAAGTGCTTTGCCATTAGCCAGAAGCACTGGTAGCAGAAGTTAGGATTACTCTTTCTTGAGGAACCAAGAGTTAAGCAGGCTCTAGGAGAGCTCTTCCAAAAGAGATAGGGGCTTCCTGAGACACTGCTAAAGGAAAGACTTGCGATCTAAGTCAAACGCTCTCAGTGTGATAGGGCAGAAAGAACGCAGGGACAAAATATTTGTGAAGGAGGGTGAGGAAGAATATACTGAAAACTCTCAGAAGCAGGGAGATAGGTAATGAGCCACATGTCAGCTCCCCTTTATTCCCATTTTCATAACTAGCTCAGCCTGAATAAGAAATCCCACCCTTATTCCCAGCTTTGCTTGTTTTGCACTCTAAAGTAGGATAAACCATTTGGCGGTTAGATCCCAGGGACCATGGAGAGACAAATGAAGTAAAGCTCTTCCTAAAGCAAGCCTCTGGCCTCGTCTCTTCCAGCATCACACAACAAGGGCATCTAGGTTAGAAGCTGCAAAATAATACCTCCCTTCAGGCTGCACGCTGGTAGTTAATAGTCACCCTCAGCTGTGCTCCCTCAGAGGCACAGGCAGACATAGAATTTTTTTTTTTAAAGCAATTGTTATAGATAGATTTTCTATACACCCTCTCCTCTGAGACCCCAACATTCTCTCCTCTAAAGCAGACAAGCTAATGATGCAAACAGGATGCATTTCACCATGAATCTAGCAAAAACAGGTCCTCAGAATTGGGAGCAGATACTCACTTTAGCTATCGATGTGCAGAGACTGTCATGTTCCAGGAAGAATTCCTCAATGGCAAATAAGGCATTCAAGTGATCTGACGCCCGTTTTATGTAGTTCTTAAACAATGGGGTCCAGTTCTTCAACAGCTGCAGGGGAAAAACACAGAAGAGTTCCTGAGCTATGAGATGTGTGCACTCAGCCCTGTTTCTCACCTGTGATGCACTAAGAAACTGACCCAGGGAAGCATTTTAAGAAACCATTCAGCTGACCACTTAATGTATTTGTCCCACTCTGTCCATGAAACAGATGCTATTAAGTCTCACATGTACAGATAGGACCTGGTTTTACTAAGCAGCTTTGAGGATATCCGTTAGCTTTCTTGGTTTTGCCTCTCTGGATGGAATATCAGATTATCACAATAAATGTGTTTACGGAGTCTGGTACTCAAAGAAAATCACTTCACAGCAAACTGATAAGGAGAGGTACATACATGCTACTCAAATCTTCCCCCCACAGAGCAGCTGACATTTCAGTGGAATTTTCTTTCAAAGCAAAAGAGCAAATAAGGAAAAAGAGAAAAAGATAGCGCCAGAATAATTACCAGCTTAGTAGAAGTAAACAGGGCAAAATAGCCACCCCTAAAACAGGAACGCGATGGAACGGCCCCTATGTGCAAGTCACAAATTTGCTGTGTGCCTACAGGCTTGTTTGCATCCTGGAGTCTGCTGCACAGAATAGGTGGGAAGGATGAAGGGCAAGAAGTTGTTACACTATTAACTGATCTCAGTTGTCCCTTCCAAGGCTTATTTTTTATCAAGTCTTTAATTTAATGATTTTGGTGCTGCCTCTTCAAACAGTATTTCTGTCCGAGTCCCCCACAGCTCTTTCACTTATTGTACATAGCTGGAAAGCAAGCAGCAGGGAAAGCTCTGCAAAGCAGCACAGACTGACCTGAATCTGGGATAGGAGGTAATAAAGATACTTAGACCCCTGTCCGTAACAATTTAAAAAGGTATCAGAACTAGGATAAGATACAAAAATTCCTCATTGGCCACATCACGACCAGACCACCCTACATAGTAGGAAATTAAATCAGAGTTCCACATCTTTTTAAATAGATTAATTCAAGAGCAGGCATTCCTGCAACTACATCCCTGGCATGCCTGTACAGATAAGACTGTTTTGCTGTGCCTTCAGCAGTGTCTCCTTAGAGAACACATCTGGTCTGTTTCGAATGGAAACAGGTAATTCACAGGGGCTTGGGGTGTGATGAAGAAGCTCTCATTTACCCTCGTGGAAAGTTAATCAGCATTATTCTGCCCAGGACAATTGTTAACAGGCAGTAGCCCTGCCAGAGGGAGAGCTCCAGGACACACAGTAGAGCTAGAGCCCAGGCTAGCGTGGACTACCAAAGGTAGCCTGTACTAGGAAATAGTGCTCAACTACTCCATAGTACTACACTCCATCACCTCTTCAGACACATTTGCTATGCAACCATGCTGGAATTTGCACGCCTCAAGCAGAAACAAAGAAGGGGGTTAGTACAAACAAACAGATCTGTATAATAGTACATCAACTGGCTCAAGGAACAACAGTAACAGCACAGAATGATCCTAATCATCATGGTATCACAACAAAAAAAACCTGAGGGTTGCATGGCATGTTTCCAGAAAGTATTTTAGCTTGTAGCAAAATGCTTAATCCTAAACACTCTTCTCTCCTCTACAACCATCTCCTGCATTTTTATTATCCTTTGGAATTCTTCATCTCAAATGTAGTAAAGCTACCAGCAAGTTCCTTCCAGGCTAAGAAATATTTTGTAATACCTTTCTGTTAACGCCCTTAAATCATAAGTGGGCACAATTCTAACCAGAAGCTATTGAGTTTCTGAAAGCAAGTTATTTATAAAAAAAGCAGAGCTCTAAACACTCACAACCTCAGGACTCAATCCAGTATGCCTATTGCTGGGAAAGGGAAAGAAGGAAAAATATACCATCTCAGGTCAAGAACGTGCACTGTACTGTAACTGGTGTTAATGGTGAAAGTAGGGATCAGCCCCACAGAGCCCCTAGCAAAAACACACCTATGAGCCTGTGTGACCAAAGAGGCTGTTTTGGGAGTTCCATGAAAATCTGAACTGGGGAATTAGAAGCTTGCAATTATTTTAGATTGAATAAAAAGCTGAAAGATGTGAAAAGATACCTGACAAAGAGCCCTATGGACAACATCATAACTTTCCAGGCTTTGACTGTACCTGGGTAACTCCTCAAAACAATCTAGTCTGGAGAAAGCAATCGAATTCCTCAGGTCGATTCATTTTTCATCAGATCTGGTCAGTGATACTGTATCAACTTCAAAGAGGTCTGTGATCCACTTTTCTTTTGTCAGAAGGACAGTCTCGACACCAGGCCTATTTTACCCCTACCTCCAGCACAGAACACCATCATAAATACTTGCAAAGCACAAGGGACAAACCTATAATTCCAACCTGTTACACCATAACAGCATCCGTGCTGATCACCATAAATTGCTTCAGTGAAAGCAGAGATCCATTGGGTCCCTGAATAAGCAATCCCATGTTGTGTTCACTTGCATGACATTACAAAGGAGTAAGGCTCCCTAACAGAAACCTGAAGAGGTGCACCACACATGCTAGCTGCTGGGCAGCAGTGCAGACACTGACCAGCTCAGCCAACTGAACTGCTATATTGCCTTCCCCGGCTCCCGTTAGACATCCTCACCTACATAACCTTGTCTGATGCTGCTTCAGTGATAACAGAAGCACAGCCTTCAGTTTATCAGCAGCTTCAGCCACATTTGCTCAAATCATGTCTACGGTTCTAGGAAAGGTCTGGTTTTCTGTACCATCTCTGCTTTACAACTTGTACAAGAGCTGAACAAGATGCCTGAAATACCTTGAACTGGATAACTCTTTCTCAAGCCTCCATGTTTCATCTGAGAAATACCCACGGGCATATCCTTTACCGGATGCTTGTTTCCTAAAATTGCTGCAACACTTAAGAGCTTCATGCTCAGGGGCCAGCACCTCAGAGCACATACTGTGGTTTCAAGTCAAACCATACATCATAACTATGGCATTTCCACAATTTCCCCTCCTGAGTTGTCTGGGACTGCTCTACCATCACTCTTATACAAGCAACTTATCTTCCTTCAGCATCTCTTAGTCAGAGTTAAGCTACAAAGAGAGTGAGAAACACAAAACAGTTCTGTAAAGTTCAGTGGGCTTCTGATATTCACCACTATCAGAATGCAAGTATCCCCATCTCATACAAAATAACACTTTGCCATATGTAAACCATCAAAAGCAGATACCAGCCTAATACCGCTATTGACTGAGGCAGTTTTAGCTGCATAGCTACACTTCAGCTACATGCTTTCATTATGTACTCACCTATACCAAGCTAGTGCTTGGGATTCTCAGGGTGTAAGTAAGTATTAGTAAATTAACAGAGTGTACTTTTTACTAACTAGGGAACCACAAGTTGCAGAAAAGCCACTGTTTCAGATGCTGTACAAACAAGCATGTTCTGCATGAAGAACTGGTCTCTTCTCTTCAGAGCACTGTTGGTAAATACAAAAAGCTGCTTCCCAGGAAGACCATCAATGTCTGTTTAACAAGCTTTGAAGGCCGATTCGCTACCTCTATTAGAGGCATATCTCAAACATATTGGGTTGTTGTAATGGTGACTAACATCATGCGTGCAATTGAACATTAACAGTATACCTCACCGGGATACTGCCTGCCTGCTAATTTCAGTATAGAAAGCCAGCACGAGAATTCTGCAAGCGGTTAAGACATCGAGGCACAAAACTGTCCCAGAGAAGGATTCTCTAAGAACCTTCCTGGTTGTTCTTTACAAAGGAGCATCTGGAGAAACTGGCTGCCATGATGGTCAATGGGTTTGACACTTGGCGCTCTCTGATAAATCTAAGGATAATTTGTGTTTCATAAATGCACATGCCACACAATTCTCTGCCTAGAGAAATTCCACTTGTCCATGACATGGGGCATGGTCACCCTGAATATTACATTTAGATTATTATCGCTTCTCACTAAAGATGAGCTGATTTGCTGTCTCTGCTGTTAAACATGAGCATCAGCTTTTCTATGACAAAATATGCATGGACAAAGTTACCCAGAGGTAAGCCCTTCATGTACTTCCATTGTCTTTAGCTTCTAAGGGGTTTTGGGCAATTACGCAAAACATTATGCATCTATATAGTATCCTTTATCCAAGACTAGAACCTCTTCTGACTGGGTGCTGCAGCGAAGTTCTCCTGTCCTACTCATGCTAGATTAGGAGCCCAATCTGGGAGACAGAAAGAGATGCCACATCCTAGCTGGAAAAAAACCAAACCATCCTACACAGCTACCAACTCCACACAACCTGTTGTCTAGATGTACTGCTTTCCACTTAGTTTAACACTTGCTCTAATGTTCTCTTCAGTCCTCCTCCTTCAATTCTCTTTTTCCAGGACAGGACATGCTATTCAAGAAAACAGTCTGGAAAAATGAGCAAAAGCAAGCGGAATTTAAACAGAGTGAAAAGCAAAATCTCACTGAGCCATCTGATGAACAGATCAGTTGACATGGATGTTTCATACAGAAGACATCTCCACACATCCAGGAGATGAATTAAGTGCCATGCTTACACCTACATAAAGAAGAATTAGTTTTCCAGCCTTCCGCATCAATTGAAAGCGCATACTTCCTCAGAGAAAGCATTATGAAGATGTCTAGTGTTCCTCTTTAGCTCCATCTCCTAAAAAAATTAAACTAGTCCTTCCCAAACGCATCCGACCCATTCATTCTGAAGAAGCACCTTCATAACCTATAGAGTTTGCAAACTCAAATACATAAATGGGCTATAGCAAAGAGACAAAACTACTACAACGGCTGCAGCTTGGATCAACAAAACCATTAAGATAAGACTGCCTGCTTTTTAAAGCAGATCCTACTCTATTTTGTCTCCCTTAAGTCAGGAAATGGAAATCGCCCTCACCCGATTATACAACCCGTCTCTTTAGAGACACAACAGAACTCTGTATCTTCGCTCAAAGACAGCAATATCATGCCTTCGCATTTGGCCGGAAAAAAATTGGCACTGATTACAGTGCGCAGACAACTAAGACTTGGAAAGGATCCCACTGGGAGAGGAATGCTCCCTGCTACCCCAGGGACAGGGCTTATGATGGATTGGAACTGGGTTCCTGGAATCCAAGCCTGTAAAGACATCTCTAACAGTCCCTCTCTCTTCTCTCCTACAAGTGATGCACTTCTACTATCACACACAGGAAACAGAAACAACCATAGGTACTGAAGTAGAGCTCCCCACACCTACAGTCTCAGCTGAGTTCTGTCAAGCAGGTACAATACTTTCAGTTCACTTTTACTTCTACAGAAGGCAAAGAGGCTCATGAACTCCAGGAGTTCAAGTGGCTTCACGCTTAACCAAAAAGACTTCTCAGCCAGGAACTACCTGGGGCATCCTACGCACTAGGAGACAAACCCAAAGAAGAGTCAAATGGAGCAGGACTCACAGGAAGTAATGCTGAGAAATAGTTCTGGGAGTCCAAGTTTGCATCCAGCTGCTGCAGTGGGAACTCCAGGATCACTTTACTGAGCACCTGCATCATCTCCTTCAGACCAATGTTATACGCATACCTGTGAGGAAAAAGGCAAAAACGCC
Organism: Mycteria americana; assembly: GCF_035582795.1. Lineage (NCBI taxonomy): Eukaryota > Metazoa > Chordata > Aves > Ciconiiformes > Ciconiidae > Mycteria > Mycteria americana. The sequence continues at coordinate 11,562,463 of NC_134371.1, forward strand.
CAATATTTCACACTATCTGATCTCTGCAGACTGTGGCTCTTCAGAGATACAGCAGAAAATTCGATTTTCATCTTCCAGACTTGTTTTTGTTTGTTTGTTTGGTTTTCCAAATATTCAGGCAATAAAACCACCTTGTATTGCATCAGCCCTGTATTAAGGCCACAAGTCCTGAAAATCTGCTATCACAGTGGAACAAGCTGCTGCAGGGACAGCACCCTCACATTTACTAGAGTGCTGTAGGAATACCGTTGCGCAAAAGAAGGGAAACAGGTTTGTATTTGAGAAATACTAGGTAAAAGGCACTCTGATTATGTGTTCTAGACTTACTGCTGTAAAAACAGAGTGGACAAGCCACACCACAGCACAGCCCCAGCTGCAGGCAGCTGGTTGAATGTTGCAATGCACAGAGCAGCAGCCCCTGCATGAACTTACAGGCAGTCTGTGCCAAGAACTGGCTTGCTCTCTTCAGTCTACAGTTACTTAATAGCAATTCAATCTCTTGTTACAGAATTGGGGCAGGAAAAGCCTAACCACTGAGGATGCTACAGATGCAGCTGGCGCTCTCCATCAACTCCTGTCGTCATTCAGTCATGATCTCTAATCTGCATTTCTCATGCTCTATACTGATAAAATTAATGTTTAACAATCAAACATGGGTATTCACACGGTTTCTCCTCTTCTTTCTAGATCTGCTGTCAAACCCAACTGTTCAGCATAAGGGGCAGCATCCTTAAGGGAACACTCACTTGAGGGAGTTGATTTCCAGGACCAGGTTGTCACAGGAAATGTTTTCTTCTTCGCCCCTCTGTAACGTACCCAGAACCTCATTCTGGAAAACTAATGAAAGAAAGGACAGGTAGTTAGACATAAGAGGGAGAAGCACAGATTCTTCAAACTGTTCATTACTGAATAAACTATGCCCTTAACAAAGGAAGCATTCTGACACAGATGTCTATTTGGTCTCCGTAAGCTGGCACAAAACCCACATGAACTATACTTAGAAATAGTTGAATATAATTCAAATAAAGGAGATGACCTACTAGGTATCATTGATCTATCCACACAAACTAGTACAAAGCTATTTACCTCTGCAACCTTTTAGAGCAGAGTTTCTATCATACTTTCACAATCTAGCCTTTCCTATTCAGACAAACCTCATCTTCCCCTAACTCAAGATATGAATTAAAAAGTAAAATTTACTGGTTTAATGTCCTTTGGGGAGATATTTTAATGTGAAAAAGGCTTTTTTTTCCAGTTTGGCTTGAACCCCTTTCAAATCCAGGTAAGCTTAACACAACAAAACAGAAAACCAAACCATATCCGCCAAGGAGGCAGCTCCTACAAGGACATTTAATTCTCCAGCACAATTACAGCAGTAAGCTGTCCACACAGGGAAACTCTGCTAGACCTTCACACAATCTCTGAGTTTGAGCAATAACACTGCCATTTAAACAGACAATTCAGGGAGGTCACTTTCATGAAGGCCCACTGATCAGGAATGGGAAAGATGGAGGATCTCTGTCTAGCTTCTCATCCTTGGCTGCCTTGGGTTAACACAACAGCAATACAGGGAATATTAAAGAACTCTGTAGAAAATGCAGGAAGTGAGGTCAGGAAACAAACATATTATAGACACCCACAAATTTTCCAATATACTTAGAGAAAGCAGCACAGATCTCACACTCACGGCATTATCTGCAGACTCACCATACTTCTTAACAGCTCAACTCTTACCTTTGATGTCATCTAGCTGAGGGGACACTGCCCGACTGTCTGGCTCCTCAGAGCCCATGCTCAGGTCACTGTCTGACTCGCTCTCTTCCTCTGAATGCATAGCTGGCCCTGATGGAGAGGATGCAGCATTCAACACTCCAAAGCTGCAGCTGTCATATGCATGAAGAACCAGGTGTCCCAGGGACTTCCCAACCAAGTCAGCAACTATCTGTCCTTGCAAGGAAGTTTATACTTACAGGTCTAGATGATTAGATTTGCTGCAGAGGGAATGCTACAGCTGGCACTAGGATAATGGGACTTTTTAAGAGTCTGCAGGCAGACAACAAAGGACAGGGATAGAAGCAAATGCATTTTGCGCAGACTGCTGACTCATGATGGAGCAATGTCAGCAGACGCTCTCACTAGCAGGAAGAAAGCCAGCAGTACCCAGAATAGCCAAAGCATATTCCGTCTAAGGGAGGGCCTGGTATCCCCTGGTGCACCACTCGCAGCAGACAGCTGTGTGTGTTAGAGCAAGTCAAAGATATATGTTACCTGGAGCCAGTCTGCTTCACAAAGCCCAGGTCTTACTCTAGACACAATTATCAGTGTTCCACTCAGCCAGTTTCCCCGACACAGGTCTGTCTGTCCATCCCCAAGTGACTACACTAAACTTTTCCTCACCCCATAGGCTTTGTCTCTGCTCTTCTTCATCCTCTCCATTCTTGTCATCTGCTTTCCAGAGATAGCCTCTGCCCTCTGAGCCTACATCCTTTTTATTGTAACCTGAAAAAGAAACAGTGATTAGGAGGTAGATGTACTGGATCTGCTTACAGGCAAACCTGAAATAGACTGTACAACCTGCATATTACTGCCCCTAAATATCCTTCATCAAGAGGGAGCTGGGATTCCTGCATATGCATACAGATTTCAGCTTTTATCTTCTCACTTGCCTTGACAAATGACCAAGTTACTCCTCCCTACAGCAGCAACATTCAGCTGACCATGTTTAGATCCCTCAACAAACCCAGACTGGTAGAAACAGTATTTCACAAGGACAAAGTCCTTGGACACACTCCAGGTATGAGGACATAGATCTTGCAACCTGCCTTAAACTGAACATCTCTTCCAACTTCAGCTTATTGTCTCCTACTCTAAGAGAAATAGAAACTAGCTGAGTCTCCACAGATTTTAATACTGGGATACTGAGGTACATCTCACTGTCCAGCTTGAGCCAAATATCCTTGCTTGTCCTACTGAAAACACACATGTTCCAAGCTGAATGCAGCACTAAGCTCCAGCCTGGCACTGCAGAGTCCAGAATGGGGGAGGGAAAGACCCCAAAAGATCATGGAAGGCAAAGCCCTCTGCATAGCCTGAGTGCATGGAGCCAGAGACTCTCATACCTTTCAGTTTCACTTTGCTTTCCTCCTTGTTCACGCCAGAATCATCACTGAACTGGTCATCATCCTCTTCCTCCTCATCTGGTGGGTGCAGAGAGATCACTGTGCCCTCAGAAAGAGTGATGCCAGGTCCTACTACTACCTGCAAATATGTGCAACATATCTTAATGAAGAAATACCCTGATTGCCCCCTTGTACCTCCACCAGCAGGGACAACAGCTGCTCCAGGCAAGCTGTATACTAACAAGTATAACTGAAGACACCAGCACTGCTAGATCACATACCATACTACCCTAGCCAAACAAAAAGAAGAAAAAGGTGGGAGCAGTAGCACATCCTCCACCTCTGCAAAAAGGCTTGGAGCAGCCCTGTATTCTGGTATGGTCTAGTGTAAGGCTAGTAACCTGCCAAGAAAGGCAGAAAGCAGAATAGACATAAATACAGCTCACCTGAGAAGAGAGGACACAGTGGGGCTTTAGCTTTACTTTCTCCTTCACTTCAGCTTCATCGCAGATAACAGAATGGCAGATCTCCACATTATCTGCTATGTGTACTCTGTCCCAGAGAAAAGCTCCGTCCAAAATGACTTTATCACCTGTTATACATCACCGAGCACAAATATGTTGAGCAAGGCAGTTTGCTGCTCTCCCACACTGCTGACTCCACTAGAAAGCATCTTACTGAATCCCAATGCCCTTGATGTACTATGGATATTAGATGAAAGGTAAAAATTGGCCTTAGAGGCCTATGGCCAGTTCTTACCCAAAGCTCAAAGACAATTTTTTTCTCTACAGAGACTTAACAAGGTGACAGTAACAACTGACATCTTGGTTTTGCACAAATACAGCCAAATCACCAAAAAAATCCAGCCAAGACTAGGAAGGAGTAGTACCAGGCAGCTCACAAAACCAGGGACAGATGTCCCTCATTTGCAGGATGTTGGTGGGTGATAACTGTAGATCAGTAAAGGTCATGCATCCTCTACTGCTGAAACAACTTATCTGCATTAAGTGTCTTCCACCTTTCAGCATCATTATGGTACCCTGAAAACTTTAATCTATTTCCTCTGCTGGAGAACCAAGCTTTTCTCCTTTCTTCCCATTAGAAGTCAATCAATACCCACCTATCATCCTCTCTCAGAGCCAAATGCACTTCAAAAACTAAATCCCAACAACGTGTGCCCTTGCCTGGCAAGGCCTACATGTCCCCCATTCTTGTACTCACCTATCCTACAGTTCTGCCCAATAACGCTGTTTGTTATGGAGCAGTTGCTGCCGATGACCGTTCCCTGCCCAATGAGTACGTTCTCTTCCAGCACACTGCCGTGGCCAAGGCTAACATCCACCCCTCGGTAAATGTTGTGTTTAGAATGGCTGTAACTCTGATTCTTGTCATCAGTGAAGTTCATCTCTGGAGTCAAAGGATAAACCCAGCGCCGGATGATGTCAGAGCACACGGCTTCGTACATTAGCAGGTTGCATATATGGGCGCCGTACTCTTCTGTCGTTACATGCATATGGATCTGGTTCCCCAGGACCTGGGAGACAGGCAGGAGCGTGTCAGAAGATTCTCTAATGCAAGGTAATAGGATCTCCCTTGTAACAACCCTCTCCTTACCTCCTCATTCACCAACAGACCACGCACAAAGTCATCCCGTGTCTGGTAGTCAAAATTGTCTGTGAACAGCTCAGCCACCTGCCAGGAATAAAATATAAGGAAATAATATAGTTAGCAGAAAATGTTGCCAGGGAAGCCAGAAAATTAATGGCTGTTCAGTGGTTCTCAGAGAGCCGAGTAATACAGTATAGGAAAGTGATGCTCTTGCCTTGAATAAAGCTTTCATTCCTTCTGCTAGGAGTGTTGACCTTCCCATCTCCTCCTCCTAATGGAGACTATGAACAGATTCTGGTTTTCAGAAGGGGCAAAACATTGCTTTAGCATTTCCAAGCAATCCGCCCAGCCTCACTTTCTAGTTTCACTCCCAAAGGAAGGCTGTAGATCAGCTTTTTCAGATGTGGAAGAGACGTTAGCGAGCCTAGGCTGGAATAACCCTCAATGTTACCCTAACACAGTACCAGCTTGCAAGTACCAACACTTTTCCATAGCATAGCCATCACCTCTGCTCCATGGATGCTACTATACTCAAAGTGCAATTGTTTATTTTCCAGAATAGTTTCATCCTGTGCCAAGTCAGCCAGTCTACTGATGCATCCACTGTCTAGTTCTGCCTGGGCTCGAGCAGTGGATGCCAGACACAGACTGAGTGACCATACAGTCCGCAGAGCAGCGCCACATGATCACTCAGGCTCTCAGCTCAGTCACTGAGCACAACTGGGAGTTCTGGTTTCCAAAACTAGTACACTCAGGCCACATGCACCCCCTGCACACCAGCAGGACAAAGGGAGCAATGCAGATTGGATTTTGGACCCTCACAGAAGGGCAGAGCTCACCTGCGGAGAGCAGATGCTGATATGACAATCCAGCAAGTCGTGGCGCACCTCAACGTTCTCAATAGAATTCTGGAACAGACTCTGAAAGAGGAAAAAATTCAGATGATCCGAGTGCCTCATACAGTACCGAACCCCAAAAGCCTTCTATAAGCCCGGGGCAGTATTGATTGAATTATTAAACTAGCTGAAGTTCTGAAGATCAGAGAAATCTACAATCTACACTGAGACACAAGCTTAGGAGGCACAGCCTGGTCACACACACAGCTGCATGTCAGTCGGCAGAGACTGCCCTCATCCTTACACAGCGCAGCTCTCCAAGAAACAGCTTGTACTTCAAACAATCACTTTTCCTCCAGGAGGCTCCTTACCTTAGTTGCTGGGAGCTAAAAATGTACAAAGAACATTAATAAATCAAAATGCAATATTCATAGCTTCCATACCCCCTGTGGATTTTTACAGCTGTTGTTTTGTTGTTGGTGGTGGGTGTTGTTTGTTTTCTATTTTGGTTTCCTACAGTGATTTGTGCTTTCATTTGAAGGTAAAAAATAACCTACTGATTACCGATTTGAGGATGAAAGTGCCATATAATCAGAGTCTTAGTTCTGAGTTGAAAAAAGAAAAAGGTCCATTATCTCACTGGAGAAAGTGCCTCCACAGACATTTACAGAGCATTTACTACATTATTAGAAAAGTCCATAACCTTTTTACGTGAACAGTACAGAGGTAATAGGAAGTACTACCCCTTGCACCTGCTGTTATTCCATCCCCTGTGCCAGGCTCAGTGCCGCTTCAAAATGGTTTGTGTACGATCGTGATATATGCATCCCAATTTGGGAACCCCTGCGACAGCACAAATTATCTACCTCCCTTGTTTCACATGGAGAAAAAGGAGTCAAATAAATGCAAAAACTGAATTGTGAGAAATATGTCTGTCCCGTTTTCAAACTCTGAAATGAGTCCCAAACATGTGTGTCTCGGGACAATTTCACCAAGCCTCAAATACAGGTTAAAGGAAAAAAAAGCCAGTTTACCAAGAGTTACTTCCTATCATCTGCTCCTCCAAGAGAAGCAGCAAGCACAGTTCCCCAGCCCTCGCTCAAGGAGGACCTCCTCCTTGGGGTGGGCTGCTTCACTACTGCAGCCCTTTTCCACCCGTCAGGTTCCAGACGCACCATAGGAAAGCGGAAGCGTTTCAGCCCCTGGGTTCTCTGGTAGTGAAGGACTCGGTTTGTGGCACTGTCCATAGCAATAATAATGTCATCCTCTTTGCACCTGGCATGGTGACCAGGTGAGGACTCCTTGAATATCATCGTCATCACAGAAACATTCTTTTCCATCTTACGACGCAACCTGAAAAAGAAGGGCAGAACTTTAAAATCACTCTTCAGAGAGTTAGAGCCCAGAGTCTCAGCACAGCAGGCAAGCGTACACTCTTTCAACACCTACTTGTGCTCTTCCAGGGCTTTGGATATATTGAAATTGGACACCACATCTCCAGTGACGAGAATGAAGTCAGAACGAACAAGGGACTTGGCATCAACGTCTCGTAGCACGTCACCAAGGGAGCGGTACAGGTCAGAAGTCACAAAGCGCACTGTGTTGGGAGAGGTGTGGCGGCACCACTTGGATTTTCTGGAAGGAGAAAAACACATCAGGAAGGCATAAAGAGGATATTCCTATAGAAAACACACTAGGACACAGTGCCCCAGTGCACACCACACCTGTAAGTGAATGCAAGGAGAATCCTATTATAACAAGCCCACTATCGATTGGCTTGGGTATGCTTATTTGCACACAGATGAACTGAAGAGAGTTAGACTTTGAGACTGTAGCTGACGGAAACTTAGGAAACCCACTCCACTGTGAGCCAAGTTTTGACAAAGGAGAAGGAAAAGTTACACACAACCCAAACTTTTTGTCTTGGAAAGCAGTACCTCAGGTAGGGGAAGACTGCATGCTTCTCTTTAGCTTGCAAACCTGCAGCATGCAGAGGCAAAGGTGCTGTCTGAGCGAGCTGTTTCCATATGCTGCACGACATACCGAGACAGGGCATAATGCAAAAGGCGGTACGCTAATTTACACATCTACCCAGGAAACTCCTGCTTTTAGACAAGAAAAGTTAAGTGCCAATACAAATGCAGTCCCAAAACACTCAACCCTTTTAGTACACTGCACAACCACACTCCTTCACAGGAGGAATGGCCTTTTTTTGAGATGTGTTAGGAGATTTCTCTTGAAAGGGAATCTCTAGCACATGGTTTTCATCAGAAGGATCAGTGAGACCTTTGAGGCTTGCTGGAGGATAGAAGAATCCTTTCCATGATAAAGCTAAAAAGAAGAAGAGATTCTTACTGTAAATGCTCTTTTATCTCAGCTGACTTCCAACAGCAGAAAACAAAGGTTTCTTCCACGCCAGTTGCTGTTAGAAACTCCAAGGTATAGTCAATCATGGCCACATTTGCCATAGGTAAAAGAGCCTAAAAAGAAAAAGACACACAGATAGCTGAACAAATACTGTGTACCTCAACATCAGCAACAGTCCCTTCCAACTTGAGGACATATCATCAGTGGCACCAGAAAAATAACACAAATAACTGCTCTACCTCCTTTTATCAAAAATTTTCAAAGCTGATCTAAACAGTAAGAGCTAGTTTCTGATCTTCTATAGGGGTATACCCTCACTTCAGAGAAGAAAGCGTAAAAGAAGTGAAGTTATCACACATAAACTCTTCAAGATGACGCAAATAAGTGAGAAAGACTAAAAAAAAAAAAAAAAATCCCACATGAGTGCTGATTCCCTGACTCAGGCTTTAACAGCTACAAGAAAAACCTGACAGACATGAATGATGAAGCCACATGAATATGAGTGTCCAGAATTAAAGAAGGGAAAAAAACCCCACAATCTAAATGAAGTGAGTATTCTCTTGAGATTCAAGTTACTGATTCACAACTGAGTGATCTCATACTACTCTTTAATTCATTTTTGGTGACGTTTTGTTTCAGGCCTGAGCTCACGTATGTAATTATGACCACCACAAACATTTCATCAGCAAACGAGGTAAGATAATTGTTCAGACCTAAATTCTCCAGAAGCACTCTTTCCTTTAACATACAGCCTTCTGATCTGGATAATTAAAGTGCTTTCCCCATCCTTTTTCTGGCCATATTCTTTCATGCATTATTGCTGGCAAGGACAAAGATCTTGCTTCTTTCCTCTATCAGAAACAAACCTGCCCAAACCTGCTGCCGCCTCTGCATCAGCGACAGATGAAAAGCAAACAGCGCAGTTTGCCTTGACATGTGGAAAAGCAAACAGCACCAACGCAGGAACTAGATCCTCGCTGCCTCTCCAGCGGGGGATATAAACTCTTACAAGCGAGGAGAACTGGTCAGAGGCTTCCACAGCGTGGGGGAAGGCGGGAAAAGCCGCGGCGGTGGGGACTGCCCGAATCCTGGGCGGACGCGGGGGCCCAGCAGCACCCCAGGACCTGCCGGGAGCGGATGGGGGGGCCTCGCCTTCTCCCGACCCACCCCGGGGCTCTCACGGCGGGGCACGCCGCGACCGCGGGCCCGACCACCGCTGCCGACGAGCACTCCGCCTTTCGTCAGAGGCCTGCCCGGTCCGGCCCCCCCGGAACGGGAGAGACCGGGGCAGGCGGCCCCGGAGGAACCGGTCCGGGGGAGGCAGCAGGAGGCAGGGGAGATTTCTCACCCGCGGCCGGTCTTTGGAGATAGGGAAGAAGCGGCGGTTGAAGCTGTCGGCGACCAGCACGGCCTGGAGCGGCGGCGGCGGCTCCTCCTGCGGGTCGGGTCCGCGGGCCGCCCCCGCGCCAACCCCCCGCCTCACGGTGCCGCGGGCCGCCATCTCCTCACGCTGCCTCAGCTCCCCCCTTCCGCTTCCGGGTCCGCGCCGGAAGCAGCGACGGGAACTCGGCGGGGACAGAACAGCGCGGGCCGGCGGCGCGCGTTCGCGGCCTGGCGGCGGCCCCGGTCCCCGCCCCTGCGGCCCCGGCCGGGCGGTTCAGCCGAGCCCAGCCCCGGAGGGCAGGGCAGGGCAGGGTGGGCCCTGCCAGGGCCCCGCTCCCTGTGCATCAGCCAGCCTAGCAGAACGCAGGGCCCGGGGTGACCGTAGGCAGACGGGGCAGCTTCCGGAGGGGTTCAGAAACTCCCCGCTGCCTCCCCAGCCTCTTGCCCCATCCGTCGGCACCGGCGTGGAGAAGATCCGCCGTTGCCAGGGGCTGTGGGAGCCCTGCTGGCCCACATGCCTGCGCCTCAGGAGCAGGGGAGAGGCCTTTTTATCCGCATCCCCCAAGGAGGGAGAGGGTGGAGAGCAGAGCAGCGCTCCCCGCCATTACAGCGCACAGCCAGGACCCAACGGAGGCGAGGGGAAGGCCTGGATTTCCCACCCACAGACATTTCCCAGATGACCTCAGGGTGCGTGTAGTACTGTGATGCAACCCTAGGGATTTCCAGTTTAGTAAAAAGTTACATTTTCTTGATACACTTCCTAGCTGTGATGTGCTTGTGCTGCGTTTCCAGATGTCCAGCCGCTGTTTCTGCAAAGGCCAGGCTTGCTGTGAACCAGCCCTGCTGTGAACCAGCCCTTCAGCACTCACACCTGCCGTCAAGGAGTGACCCCCAAAACCCGCAGTCCCTGAGGGACCGCTCGGAGCCCACCCAGAGACACTTCCAGAGAGGATGGGAGAAAAAGAAGATGTGGTTTCTGGGGGTGGGGGTGGCATTTGTCTTTCCCCCAGCTTGGTGAAGCAGCCCCAATTTGGGTGCTGCAGGTGATGGTGTCTGGCTGTGCCCTCTGCTCAGACACTGTCAGTTTCGTGGATCCTGATCCCCCCAGCCACCCCTGCCCCAGCCCAGGCTCTGTCCTCATGCAGGTCTGGTTGTCTCTCCTAATGTGCTTCAATATTGGCCTAGCCCTCAGAAGAGCATCGGCTGCGTACAGTCCTCGGCACAGAAAGCGTGTCCTTGGCTGAATCGCTCCTCCGCCACCTCTCTGCTGCCAGTCAGAGTGCTATGATCCCTCTTGCCTGGCACAGCGCACGCAGCACTGCTGCCTGCTCATTTTTCAGTTAGAGAAAACTGTGTGATAACCCCTGCATTCAAAGCCAGGAAAAGAGGCTGAGAGACTTCTCCAGGGAGCTCCTAACAGGCTGGCAGCAGGAGGGCTGTGGAGAGCCCTGAGCCTGCTGGCAGGGAGGCCCTTACCAGTGCTGGGTGCTGCAGGCCTGGTGCTCACTGCCCTGCCCCATTGTCACGCTTCTGCCCCTCTCCACGTGGGTCCAGTGTTCACAGCCCCTGCTCTGTCTCCTCACTAGCCTCTCTTGGATTCTTGTTGTCCATATGGACTTGGATTCTTGCTCCCCATAAACTGCCCTGCTGTGAAACCCTGCTCTGGTCCTCGCTGCTCTCATTGTAGGTGCAACTCCGCACTTACCCACTGACCGACCAGCCACAGACTCAAGGAGCTGATACGCAGTTCAACTGCGATCCGAGAATGAAACACAGGGCACTTGCACCCCCGCCTCCGAGGCAGGGCCCTTCCCCAGGGTGGAACGTGGCATGCACTTATCAGCCCAAGGCACATAGTATGGCTTTTCCATGCTGGTAACAGGGGTAATTAAGGGAGGCACAACTCAATCATAGACCTACAGTACTGTCCCAGTGTCGAGGGCAGCCTGTACAGCCCCCGTGGCAGTGCTGAGGGGTCTTTGCTGGGTTGTGAGTGGGAGAAGAGTATAATATGCGACACACAGCATCCCTTTTCATTGGTTGAATTGCAGGTTCAGGACTGAGGTAGTAGAAGACAACTCTCCTCTGTCTCCTGAAGGACTCTGCAGCATTGGGTATGCCCTGAAATTTCTCTTACCAGTTAAAATGTTCAGGCATCACTTCCGTGGTGCCATCTGCGCCTAGTAACTTGTGACTGAGCCCTTGCTGTGCTGCACCTTGTGGCTGAGTTGCTTGACCTTAGCTAGTGGTTTGGAATAAAGCAGCAAGGATGGACACAGCGAGAAAATAGAAATGAGCTACCCTAGGGAAATAAATCATCCCCCTCCTTTTCAAAAACAGATATCTGCATAGCCTTGGGAATCCTGTTGCCTCGGCAAAGAAGCTAACCCCGGAACAAAAGCTCCCAGATGGTTTCAGCCCAGGGGTTACAGCTTGAGGAATGATCCAAGAGGTGGATTTGTCATTGCCTGAGGGCAGGACAGCATCTTCCTTCCTACCTACATAGCACTAAGTGCATAAACAGCACTAGAAATCAGGTCTGATCCAGCCTGCACAGCCACTGCCCGTGTCGAGACTGGGCACACAGAGCTCGACGGGAGAATCAGCAGATTATCTGGCTAATTACATCCTGTTCTCTCCAAATGAGGCGAGTTTCCAAGACGTTGCCCTGGTAAATTGGCAAGAGCCGCAGAAGACAAATCAAGGTAATTGCTAATGAACTGAACTCAAAATCAGCCTGATAAATATTCCTCAGGCTTTGCACACACATTTCCCTTTGGTTTCACTGGGGACTTGCAGGCCAGTAGCACCCAGGCCAAACATTTTCTGAAAGCAATATAATTCCAGGGGAGCTTTTAAAATTAAAATTAGTTCATGAAAATTGAAATGGACCGGGTTAGACTGGATGTCCATCAAGCACAGTGGCTGGGCAGAGGGGTGGGAAGATGCACAGACTGTGGGCCTTTTTCTTACTCCCCCATCCTTGGATACCTCTGGACAGAGCATCATGGGGCAGCATCTACCAGCTCTAGGAATGATGAGCATGGTGGGGATGCTCTGCTTTCTGGGGCATCCTCCCATTCTCTGTTCTTATATTTTTAACCCTTCTCTGTTCTCTGTTTGTTGTTCTCTCTGAGCATTTGATTGATCTCTGGCTTTTCCCTCTGCGTAGATGATGGCCCATGAGGCATCGCTAAGCCTTGGCAGGCAGCTCCAGATTTGCTCCTATTTTAGATGGCTTTGGGGCTCCGCATTCATCAAGGCTGAGTGCGACTTGTGTCAGGAGGGCCCCAGGGTGGTGAGACTTGCAATGAGGAGGATCACAGGAGGTCTGCATGGAGGAACCATGTACCTAGCACGAGCCTGATTTCCCCTCACTTGTCCTGCCTGGTGGCCAGCAGCTCTGATGCCCTTGGAACATCCTTGGGTGCCTCTGCAGAGCTGAGGGACATGTGTATCATCTCAACTCGAGGTCAAGAATACAGTTAGTGCCTAAACTCGGCTCTTCCTGGCCCATGCCACACTGGCAGGGAGCCTGGTTTGGCTGGGGCTCTCCCCACACAGTGTCAGAGGTGACATGGGGCAGGCCCTGCACCCTGGCAGAGGGTGTCTGGGCTCAGGGGGCCATCCTGAGCTTACCTAGGATGGCTGATGCTCACTTGCCAGGTGTAGAGAGGGGTCTGCCAGACCCAAGCACCCTTGGAGGAGCTCCTGCCCCTGGGAGAAGGGGTAGGCAACAGCCAGGATGTGATTACGTTGTCCAGCCCTCCTGCACACCTGAACAGCTCTGTACCTGACACAAGATTTACCTGAGCACCGAACCAAGTCCTGCAGGTAAAAAGAAAACTGCAGATCACAAGTAAGTCAGCAAATGTGAAAGCCAGACGGACTCTGCATCCCGACCCTTCTGCCTCCCTCCCTCCCTCCCATGCCCTGGGCTCCGGCCAAGCTGACAGCAGGGACACTGACTCACAGGCTATTCCTCTGCTCTTTGCTCATTTGGGCCTCTCTTGTGCTTCTCAGCAGAGGGTTTCTGCCAGATGAACTGCTGGGCTTCCTCCGCTCTCAGCATCCTGCTGCTCCTTGGTTGGCAGCCTTGAGAAGGGGAGCCAAAGACATGAGGCCACCCTGCCTGCGTTCCCCTGGGTTTCCACCTGCCCTAGGGTTGCTGCTCGCAGAAGTCCCTGGTGGCCTTTTCCACCAGCGAGATGCTGGGCGCAGCATCATTCACCTGCTAACAGGGAGGATGCACTACTGCTGCCCGAGCTCTGGGCTGCCACAGCTTCCCATAGCTTGGCTGCCCCGTGTTTCGTGTTGCCCCCATGCCGGACGGGATGTGCAATGAGACAGGCGGCTGCTGCACCTCCCCAGCTGCCAGAGCATGGAGACGGGGCTGCGGGGGTCCTGTTGCAAGGAGCAGAGTGGGGTGCTGCTGTTAGGTGCTCATCCCATGCCGCTGGGTACCACGCAGGTGTGCCGGGCTGAGCAAGTTCCCCACGGGTGGCACAGGTCTCCTGGGAGGGGCAAGGGACAGCAGAAGTGCCCCAGTGCCTGGAGAAGAGACATCCATGTGACAGTCTGTCTGCCACTGACCAGACCTGCTTCAAGCTCAGGAACCTCAAATGAGAGGAGAGGTGGGGAAAGCACTGCTAAGTCCCAGAGTAAACTTCTCTCTAATCTACTTATTCCCCAGGGCTTTTCCTGGTTCCCAGGCTCTCCCCTCACAGACACAGACTGGGCTGTAGGCTATATTGCCCTGGATATTTTAGCTGAGTTTCCAGCCCTTTACAAGCCTTGCTCCAGTATCTCCCCCTTGCAATGGTTGTGCTCTCTCCCTATGGCCTCAGCAAGCAACAGCTACTTCCAAACTCCTTATGTAGCTCTGGGATGAAGTCTGTGTGATGGGGTGCCCTGCCCCATCTTCCAGGACACTGCTTCTATCATCCCTCACCAGCTGCTCTCCCGAGGAGAAACACCATCCCCAGAGCAATGGTGCTCACATCCAGCTAACAGACACGGTCTCGTGCAGGTAACCACAGCGCAGGTGCAGGGGCATGGGTGTGCTGTTCTTCTGCTATCGCTGCTTACACTCTGGCTCCATCCTTTGCTGATTCAGTGACTCTCTTGTCACTCTTAGAGACTGATGAGGCTTTAGGCATGGCAGGTGCAGGCTCCTCCATCAGCTCAGCGACGACATACTGCCCAGGGGTGGGAAATGAGTCAGCGGCCATCTGGGCTTGGCATGTGCTCCAGCCCTGGGAATGGCAGCCCCTGGAGGCAGCCACCCTGCGTGACCCCAGAAACCACTCGAGTCTAAAGACCAAAACACATTTCCCATCGGGGACAGTGCTGGAGCAGTCACGGGAACCAGCACTCCCCATCACGCCGGGGACTGCCTGAGCATAAACACCCAGGAGATCACTTTCTCCCTGAGTAAGGCTCATGAATCTGCAAACTAATACTTCCCCTTCCCTTTCTATGTTCCTTATTCACGTACAACTTTTTGCAGCAGTGCTACACTGGTAACACCTCCTTCCCTGGGATCCCTGGCCTTCAAAGCCTAGGTTAGTCCAGGGTTTAGCCCAGCTTAGCAGTCCCGTTCGGCTCTGCACTGAGCCATGCAAAATGATGCGGCAGCCCATGAGCATGTCCTTTTTTCTAGTTCAGTGGTGCACAAGGTCGGAGGTAGCAGAGCTGCCTCCTGTTTTCTCAGCTAACCTTTTTCCAGCTCTGATCTGTGTGGGTTCCTGTAGCGGGAGAAGCTGGGAACAGCCCGTCCCAAGCAGGTATGTAAGGGTAGCCCCAAGAGGCTCGCACTTCAGTAATAAACAGTGTCTGGTAGGAAGGGATCTGTGGGCTGAGCCAGAAAGAAAAAGATGTCTCCTCTGGAAAGACAAATGGCAGAGCAAGATGTGGGGCTGGGTAACCGCAACCTTGGGACTGTGGGGATGGGCAGGGAAATACTGTGCTGCAGAGGGTTACAGGGACAGGACCTGCTGTCACCTGCATCTTGAGAAGGGAAACTGCGGTGCCAAGCCAGGGCTGCCGGGGGCAAGGAGGGAATTCCCTGGCTCTAAATAGCCAGGGAAAATACCCGGGAGAAGGATGGCTGGCCACTCTCTGACCCAGGGCCTCATTTCAAGAGCCCATCCCTCTGCTCCCTCCCACACGGGGGCCTTATGCCACCGACACAGAGCAGCAGGAATCCTTGCTCTGTTCCTGCTCCCTTGCTCCGAGATGGGGCTGCTCCTCTCTCCTGTGCGAGGGCGGAAGGCAGGGGCACTCCTCATCCCTCATCTTGTCCAGGAGAGGAGGAGGGCTCTTGCAGCATCCCCTCTCGGAGCAGCCCCTGCCCTGCCTGGAGGAGATGCTGAAGGAGCAGTCGTCCGTCCCTCTGCCTTCTCCCTGCTGCCGGCACCAGATGCACCATTTCAGGAAGGAGGCAGCCCTGCTTCCCACCGCCTGATCTGCCAGAAGAGAGGGGGAGCTTTGATCAAGGCACAGCTATCTGTGCTCTGATCGCTACCTTTCCCGCAAGGGCCCTGTTCAGAGGAGAGGGCACATTTCCTTTAACCCTTACTTCCCTGCGAGCCTGGAGCTCCACAGGAAAGGCACATTTATCAGAGCTCTCAGCCCAAGGGGCTTCACATTTCCAGGGATCGCTGGGAACTGAGTGATATTCAGTAGCTGTGCCATTTCAAGGATCCATTCAGTTGCTTGTGCACCCAGAGTTTTGTTTTAGAAAAGCTTTGTCTTGGGGCTGCCTTAAGATCTAATTAATAAAGAGAGAGAAGGGGAATTTTCTCAGGGGAACTCAGCAGCCCCCTTCCATCACATCAAAGCCGGTGAGAGATCATGTTATCTTGACAGATGTTGTACACTACAGATCTGGTTACTGAACTTATGTTTCCCATGGACTCATTCCAACACTTCTTTTAATTTGTCAGGGGTATATTTCAAACTGTGATATGCACATGGTTGCAGAAAAGTACAAGGAAGTAGCTGATTAATGACCTTTTTCTGGTAGTGTAGAAGTCCTGGTTCAAGCTGTAGTAGATACCAAAGAAAAGGTAATATCCTGGAAACCAGAAAAAAATGAAGTCTCTTGGATTAGAGGTTCCTTTTTTGTTTCTTCCAAGTCAAAGTAATTAATAATGCTATGATGCAATGTGCTAAGCCGTGTGATGACGGTCTATACCTGAGACATGCTGAGGAATTCATCACAGTGGTCCTTCCACTTTTCTGTCACATCAGTGGGAGTACTAGGCACAGGCAGTTGAGATACCTTGTCTCTGGGAGCAGCTTGCCAGTCTCCATTTGTCTGCAGCATTCTCCTTTGAGTGCTGGCTTGGGTGCCCTAAACAGATGTATTATTTCTACTTCTTTTCATCCTTTTGCAATCAACCACAGTCTGAAGCACTGGTGACACCACCAATCACAAAGTTTGATACCTGCCACCTTGTAGTTACCACTTGTTTCTTGCTTGATGTAGTCACTTGAGAGGAAATGAAATGATTAGCTCCACAAGGCAGGAATATGCCCACCTCCTCGGCACTCAGACAGCTCCTGACCCAGCCAGGCTTGATGCACGGCTGTCAGAGCCGGGCTGGGGTGCCTCTGGGGCTGTCTGTCCCCATCACAGGGCCACTGCTTCCCAAGAGGGACTCCAGGCATGGCTGCAGTGCCAATACTATATATGGGAATAAACACTCTTACCAGAATCATAAGACTCAGCTTTGATCCTTGGCCCTTAGAGGTAACCTGACAGCTCTGATCCCTGCGCAGCGCAGATACACAAACAACCTCTTGGGTAGAGGCACGTGTAAAGATCTGGCTTGGACTTTGTGGGGGTGTCCGCAATGATGTGAAGTGCAAAACATGGCAAAAGTAAGCCCAAAGACACCATGGCTGTAGTAACTCAGCGCTTATGCAAGAGGAGAGTCCAGAGCATGCAGCTCTAAATGCACAGGCAGGGCTCAACTCTCCCCCCCACAGCTGGATGGTGGAGGGAACATCCCTGCACAGAGACATCACCCAGACCTACTCTTACCTATATGTGATGCAGGTGTTCAGCTTGAAACTTGATCTAAATGGTATCTCTGCCTCCAGTCACAGGACATCAGAGTGTGATCTGATAAACGCCTGCAGTAAAATGTGTTTTAAACCATCTCTGTGCATTCTTCTTTGCAAACCACTGCAAACGCACCGAGGAAATAGAAAAGCAACACACCAACATTGAAAGTTGGACTTAATTCATATCAGACTGTAGCCATATTAAGTGCACTGCAGAGAGCAGGCTCTGGCTTTTTTAAAGACAGTGGAGTCAGCAATAGGATTCACAAAGGCCATGCAATGCTTGAGCTCATTTTTCCCACCCACATGAAGAGCTGCTGTATTTTCAAAGCAGGAGCAGCTGGTGATTGATGCTACATGCGCCTCACTCTGACACGGAGCTGGGCCTGAACAGGGTATTTTCCATTAGTTCAAACTGGTTCACTCTCCTGTCTGTAAAAGCAAGCCAGATGCTGCTCGCTGATGGGGAGGATCTTTTGCACAGCAGTGGTTTGAGACCTTGCTGTTTTCATTCAGCGACTCTCCTTTACCTTTGTCACATGGTTTCCAGCAGTCACGCATTTTTTAGGAGGAGGAACTGAGCCACGAGTTGGAGATGTGATACAGTTGTGGTCACAGAACAAGCTGGTGACCACCCCGGTGAATCGAGCACCATCACCCTGCTCCTATGCTGTATCCGCATGCTGGAGGAGGTGGCCCTGATGCTTCTAGTCTTTACACCCCCCAGCTCCCACATGCTGCACTCCCAGTCCTGGGGAGAGGGCAGGGGGGTCTGGAGGTTGGGCCATTCTTTGGTTATCAGTATTAGGCTGGGTTTGTTATTCTAAGCATAGTGGGGCTGTGATTTGTGTTAACCAGGCTGCAGACCCTAGAGGCGCTTCTCACTCCTCGAGCACTGGCCCTATCTCTGCAGCCACGGCTGGGAAGGTTCCTGTCCTCTCACGTCGCAACGGAGAGCAGCACACAGCAGCCAGAGTGCTTTGTTTCCAGCTGACCCGACTAAGCCATGATTACACATGGGGCTTTTCCTATTAACGGCTCAGAAACAGCTGGGGGACTCCCCCCACCATCTGCAGAGCATGGGACAGGCACGTGACATGGCTCTGTTTGGCAAAGCAAACCTGCTCCAGACATACGCTTTCCTGTTTGGGGATTTCTGTAGCCTTAACAAACAGCCTCAAGGATTCAGACTGATCAGTATTTCCTTTTGGGGTACATCTTCACTGCAAGCTTTGCCTTGGCTAACCCAGGCCTAGGCTTTGTCCCAAACTTTTTGGTGTCCCACAACAGTGGTCCCCATGGTCCTACCGGTTGATGCAATGAGAGGAGATATGAGCGAGTGCCGTGGCCACCCAGACTGAGACCCATCCTCCTTGCACTGTGGCTCTAGTCCATCACTCAGGGGCCAAGAGCCCCACAAGACACAAGTGCTCACCCGCCATTAACTGTGCCAGTCCCACACAGAGCCCCGGGAGGGGGGCGGTTAGCAATGCACGGAGGGGAGCATGGGGCTCCTGAGGACATGGGCACCTGGGTGTTGTGGTGGCATTGCAGCATGGCTGCTGGCGCTCAGGCAGAGCTTCCTGAGGAAGCAAAAGCAATTAGCTCAGCAAAGCAAGATGCACGCAGGGGGGTTGTCTCAGGAGCCCCCAGGAAACCAGTCCTGATCTCCCTGGGGGGAAAAAGCAGAAGACAACTGTCTCCACTGCTTTCTCCTTCAGCAACAGAGCAGAGCAAGTCTCCCCAAGCCCTGCTAATTACTCACTGCTGCCTTGAGTTCCCATCCCCTTGCTGTCTGGACACAGAGCTGCTTGCCTTCCCCTGCGACCCCAAGCAGGAGTCTCCAAAAAACAGCTCCTTGCTCCTGGCCCCTGGGACTGGCCACCCCAGCACCAGCTGCAGCGGCAAGGACAGAGCTGTGTTTGACTTGCAGCTTCCTCTTTTTCCCAGTTTTCAGCTGCACAGCGGCAGTCCCAGAGGCTCAACTCTCTCTGACCTTGGCTGTCCTCGTTTGCTTCTAAAACTGACTGATCACACTGGCAAGTTCCAAAATTGGCCTCCCAGCTGGCCTCTTCTCCGCCACATGGGATTCCAGGCACCACCAGGGGCTCCCAGCATTTTTAATTATTTTTCTCCGTTTTTTGAAGCCCTTTTTGTTCATGCTGCTTGTGGTGTTTCTGATGGGAAAGCAAGCTCCTCTCCCTGCAGGCTGCCTGCTGAGGCTGGGTCATCCTTCCCATGCACCTCGAGGGATGCTCGGGAGCACAGGGATAAATGCAGGCTGGCGGTTCCCTGGTAGCGTGTGCGAGGCTGGAGGGCAGAGGATGCACTATGGAAAAGCCCAAGGGCTTGAGAAAACATGGGGAAATAGAGACCTTGACTCCAGCGGTAGTGGCAGTCCCTGCAGTGTTGCCTTCATTATGGACCCGCTGCCAGGCACCAGGGAAACATCCCATCTTGCCAGCAGCACGGCTGGCGCAGATGTGAGGTACGTAATGACCGGCTGAGCTATCGTCAACAAGCATCTCTGCAGAGGATGAGAGCAGGTGGTGAGACAGCTAATGGCACCCATGAACCATGTCCTGGGGGAGGAGAGTGCAGCAGAGGAACGTATTGGATGCCACTGCTATGCAGCATCACCGAGACCTTGGATGGATGCTTACAGGGTCACTTCACAACGAATGTAGGAAACGGGGAGGGTTTGTGGGAATGAGAGGGAAGACACGGCTACCGGTAAGTTCATCATCTGCTGGAAGATCGAAGAGGTGGTGCTTGTCCATGCCTGATGTGCGCCTCGTGCACCAGGAGCTGCTCGGAGGAGCTGCAGCATTGTGAGTGCTGGCAGGGAGAGCAGCAGGAGGGAGCACTTTGCATGCTGACCTGTGGCTCTCACGGCTGCATCCACACATCATTTTTCTACGGTATGTCCTGATGGTGCCTGTCAAGCAGGCCCTGCACAGCCACGTAAGCAGCTGGGTAAGAAAACCACATCTCAGTCCAGGTCAGCCGAGGGACCTTGTAGCCGTGTCCGGGTCTGCTGTTTCCATGCAGCTGGAAGCAATGACACCTTCACCTTGGCGAGCCCACAGCTCTGTTTTCGCAGAGGCAGAAGACGAGTGGGCAGCGTGTGCCCTGCCCTGGCAGCGGGCTGTGACCGTGTCCCTGGGAGCCGATGGGAAGGTCGTGCTGCGTCATGCCCCAGTCACCACCTCTGGGTTTCGTAAAGTTTAAACCAGTTCCCTCGCCACAGCCTGCGTCCAGCACAGCACCGTCTCTGACACACCGCTCTGACGTGGCCGTTGTCCTCTCCTTATGCTCTGGCTTGGGGACAATCCTGGACTGCTCTCGGAGACGGGGCAGAGGAGTTTCTCCCCAGATGCTCAGTGCTGCAGACTAACCAAAGGTACTACTGCACACCTGCAGACTACAGCTAATAGACAGCTGAAAGGAGGTAACTCCCAAAGCCAGAGTGGTATAGCTGGGATGCATCCCAGCCTGTTAATGTTCATCCAGACACTTCTCCTGGTTTTTTTTTTAATTTTAGCATTGTTTGGCCTTTCCACTAACTTGATCAAATAACCAGCTGTACAACACAGCCAACGCTCAAGTCTGCTGTGCCTGTGAGAGCTGCCAGGCTCCAGCTTGACCAGTGCTGCAGATTTCTATCCATTACTCATTAACCGTGGGTGTGGTGCAAGCTGTAAGGAACCACACAACTTGCTACTGCGCGTAGGTCTGCACCAGCTTCTGGTCTCTGGACAGTGCTTTGCCTTGAATTGATCTTGTTATCTGAATAATCAGGTTTATAGAAGAAAGACTGAACAATCAGTCTAGAGATGAACTGCCTTGAACTGGTTTTCTGTGCTGGATTACACTTTAAACATTGCAACAGCTTTGAGAGCTTCTGGCTTTTCCCTGTAAGAAAAAACCAGTTTCGAATTAGTTGCTGCTAATTGTGTTGGGAGGGTGTTATTTGTATCCCACTCTCCCAAAGGCCAAAGAAAGTAGCATATGAAGTAAGATGGCGTGCTTTTTCCATGCTCTCTCCTCCTGACCTGAATGATGAATTACAAACCAAATTCAATCTGTGTGACACAGTGCAGTATTGCACCTTTTACTTCTGCACTCTGACAAGCATAAATGCTGCAGAAATAGAGCAGGATGATCAAAACCTAAAAAAATACAACACTGAAAGGCATTTGTTGCAAAAGCATGCCTATTTGTAGAGGCTTTTGAGAACAAGAGTAAAACACGTTAGCTTGGCTAGGAAGGTTCGTTCTCTCACATGAACTGAAGGGAAGGTGATGAGTGGTACTGCTGTATTCTGGAGCAGTACCTCTGCCGGGATCAGCCTAGGAGCTTTATCCTCTGAAACGCCATCACTGTGAACGACCACACTGCTAACAATTTTGCACAAACATCAAGCAAGTACAGATCGTTTCCAGAAAGCTGAATGCACAAGTGTATTTAATGAACTCCTTCTGCCTAAAACAGGTCAGGAGGAAAGGGAAAGATTCATCTTTTCTCTAGGTTCAAATGCATCACATACCTCTTCTCTATTTTCCCAGGGGAAGGGTGGGGAAATCACTGCTCCCTGCTGCGCTGTGTGAGCTGGCCTCCACTCTCCCCAGTTTCTGATTTGCAACACAGATTGTTCAGCACTGAAGCAACATAAAGTACATGAACTTAAATGTCTGAATGAGTCATTTGCAGAGCTGCAATCATAATGAGACTGCAGTAATGAAAAGGTGGGAGCTTGGAGAGGGTCTGTGCTGCAAAGTGAGGGGTCCCTGTGATGTTGCTTACGTCTTGAGCATCCCACAAGGTCATGTGCCCCACATGCCCTGAAAATCAGAGCAGCCACATGGAAAGTGCTTGAGTTCCAGGAAACAGTTGGCTCATGGCACTGGGTCTTTCATGCTCCAACCCTGCTAACCCCTTTCTGTGCAGCTATGACTGGGATGGGGGAGAGGGTTTTGGTGCCAGGTCCATATGGGGAGGTTATTAGCTCCATGCTGCAGGTTTGGATGGAGCCAGGTAGGCATGAAGCACGTATGGTGGTGTGTGCATAGTCTTGTGGATAAGCATCTGTGGTCCAGCAGGCAGAGAGACGCCTGGCACGGGATGGACAGGCATGTCTAACCAGGTATTGCTGCAGGCAGTTTGGAGGGCAGCGGTCACGAGCCTCCGCAGACCCCATGCACAGCAGTGGGATTTTTAGGAAGACTCGGATGCTAGCAGTACTAAATATGTGCAGGGAATATTTGTGACTCTTGTTCTTCAATGCAAACCAGGACCAAATCCATTAGGTACCATAACTTCTCTTAAATTAAACGCCACCATACCCATTTCTTGCTGTAACAAGTAAGACCTATTATGCAATAACATTATTGCTGATTATTAACATCTTTGTTTGCAGGAAACTGGACTGTGGTTTTCATGTGACAAACCCAGCCCACTGATGTCCTGAAATAGTTTGTATGCTAGTGAGATTTAAGAGAGGAATGGCTGACCAAGTCACAGTTTCTGACCAAGTTTCTGACAGCCCTGCTACAAGTACCACATTGGCTCCTGCCCCCTTCTCCGTCTTCTCAACAGGATGTTAATGCTGGAGCCTAAGGATGATGGACTAAGAATTACTATTCTCAGTGATCTTGTTCATGCTTTTGCCACAATATTTTCCTCTTCCTCTTAAACTGTGAAGGTGAATATAAGATACAAAGGAAAATGAGTAGCAATGTCTCTCCACTCCCCAGTTGTAGGTAGTAGACAGGTATTTCAGCAGCGCTAGACCTCTGAGGCTTGCTTCAGTCTGCCAAGCTGCCCACATGGGTTGGCGGCTCCTAGGAAAGAAAAATACAGCCCAGCTGAGGCTAAATTATTGCTTTCTGGAAGAGTGACTTGCAGTAGCTGCAGTGCAACGGGAAATCTTTCAGTCTG
Organism: Mycteria americana; assembly: GCF_035582795.1. NCBI lineage: Eukaryota > Metazoa > Chordata > Aves > Ciconiiformes > Ciconiidae > Mycteria > Mycteria americana. The sequence continues at coordinate 11,585,789 of NC_134371.1, forward strand.
CTCTGAGAACTCAAAGTCCTGAACTAATAGGCTGTGTGTGGGAGGGAGACCTGGAAATGATGGACAATAAAAGATCAGGCACTGCACAGGGATAGAGAATCTGGAACAAGCTGATGAATGCAGTCTCTCCAGACCTCCCTATTTCTGGACTTCTTATGGTTTGCAGTGCTGCAGGCTAAATTTGAGGTCATGGGACTTTTCCTTGAGCCATCCAATTAATTTCTGAGTTCTGCACTTCATGGTTGAGAGCTCTGATCAGTGAGAGAGTAAAAAAGCACCAGCAAGCATAATAACTGTCAGCATGCTCATCAGGAGGGGCTGAACACAGGAAACTCATGCCAAAAATGCAAGCCTCAGCAGCTGGGACCAAGCACCCCAGCAGGGAAAGGTAAGAAGAAGACGTCCTTTGTGTATGAGGTACATAGGAAAGGAGATCTGGGGAGAGAGGGAAGAACAGTTCTCCACAGGGGTGTCTGGATTTGTAGCAAAGGAAGACACCTCCTCAAGCACCATCCACTCTGACCGAAGTATGTTGTGTTCCCCAGCCAGCCTCGCAGAGCCCACAGGTCTGGAAGGAGGTGCTGGGTGGGTGGCAAGCCTGACGTGACAGCTCTCCGCTCCTGTTAGCCCAAGGCATCTCCTGGTATTCCACATGTCTCCACGGACATCAGTCCGATCACATATTGCTGCTTCTTTGGGGGCTGTCTTTTCCTTCAGGGCAAAGAGAAAAGCTGTTCCGTCCTAGCACGTCATTGCAATTTTTTTGGTAGTAGTAAAACAGCGACTGCACCACGCCATTGCTCCTCCCCACCTGACCTGTGCAGCCAGCATCTTCTGGGCTTGCCAGGCGTTTGGACCCCATCAGTGCACAAGTAACTCTCTGCTTTGCAGTCGTGTGTGTAACAGGGTTTTGTGTGGCTGAGATTCTGGTCTTAATTGCAGTGCTGTGAACCCAAACCGCAATGCTCCTCAAGCCCAGAAAATCTCCTGAAGGGAAATCTGTTTGTTTCTGTCCAAGATTCAGCTCAGTTGAGTCTCCTGGGCAACACATGCTCCATATTCCCCAGGAGGCAAAAGCAGGTCCTCAGATCCTATGGGGAAAGATGTGGTAGGAGAGTTGGATAAATAAAGACCATCACTCCCACAAACTAAACCTTGGTTTTCCTGGTCAACTTGGTGATAGTCCACTACCAGATGCAATGGCTCAAGTCAGTTTGTTTCAAGCGTTGCTTTAAATCTGTTGCTGATGTTTGTTTTGGGGTGTGGGGGAGCAGATGCTGTACACCTCTAAGAAAACTAATTGTCAGGTGTTGCTTCCTAGTCCTCATGGTCTGCAGGCCCTGGCTTTGAAGCTGCTGCTGTCTCTTCAGTCTGGCTGTGCTTTTCTTGCTGCAAGTCAGGGCTGATTACGGCAAATCCCAGATCTTGAATCAGGGCAAGTTTTAATACTGTACAGGCCTTGTTTATGTAACAGCTGCCATCCCGCAGGGATGAATCCGGGACTTGCAGCACTAAAAGCATTAGCTGCTGCCACTGGAGCTAAAGATATAACTCCTCTGTTTGGTAGCACCAGTACATTTATATCCTTTAGAGCAAACACCGGAGGAGACTCGTGACACACTTAAAAGTGGGTTATGCCTACATAAGCATTTTCCTCCCACCATCATACTACGGGAGTACGTACACTTGCAGGACCTCAGGTGTGCAAACGCTGTTGATGCTGCTGCCGGCCCATCACCCAGAGCTAGTCTGAGTGGAGTGTACACATCATTATTTACCAGCACAGTTTTCTGCTAGCACTCATGCCCTCCCTTTTACTCTTGGATCTACTCCAGCACCGGAGAAGGACAGAACAAGTGTAGGCAGGGCCCTGGCTCCCTTGGCTTAAACAGCACTATCTGCTCATCTTTCCTAACATATTTTGCAACCACTTTGGCGTAATGGAGGTTCACGTTCTTCTTTCCTTCTAGGCACATGATGCAGAGCCTTTGGGCTTCAGCATGTCAGCCGCTCAAAAACAGCCAGCCACCTCTGAAAAGCAGCTCTGGTTGCTTCCACTGCCCAACAGCCAAAGACATGCTCACGCTCAGAAAAATTTCAGGTCAATGCCCTAAAATACAATACAAGTGATTCACCTTGAACCTTTAACACATTTTTTTTCTCTCCATCATTCATACCTTGTCCTTTCTGTTTATGCTGTTTAACTACGTCACTCAGTAACTGCACAGCTATTTACCCCTACACTCCAGTGTGTTTGATGCGGTCTGTTTAATGACTGGCTTCTGTCTTAAAATCCACCCTTTGCTGGGACATAGCATTTATAAAGCATAAAGTGCACCTTGCAGCTTCTTTCCCAATAAAATCTCAGTCAAACCAATCTGAAATCACACAGTTGTGAGTTCTGGGGAACAGACTGTGGGAAAATGAGGCAGCCACATGTGCTCTCGGCTGCTTTGCCATGGGAAGGGCTCTGCTTCTGTGCGTCTGTCTGTCAATTCTTCTGTCCCAAAATATTAAAGCACCTGCAATGGAGCTGATTCTCATTTTTGTCAGAAATGGAGTTGGAGCTCCACAGGACACGTTACCATATGTGTCAGGGAGCTCTGAAGGGATTCTCTGGTACCTTAAGAGTGTCCTTGAATCGTTGCTTTGCATGGTGACATCTTTTACTTGTACTGCTGGCCTGTGGACTTGGAAGGAATATTCAGGGTCCAGTTTTACTTCCAGATTCCCACCTCTCCTCTTCACCTGAGTTTATTTCAGCTTTTCTATCAAATTGACTCTCACAAACATTCCTGACAGGAGAGCAAGGACTGCGGTGCAAACAGGCGCTTGTTATATAAACCACTTAAATGAGACATCAGCCAAATTTGGCTGGTGGAAAGACGATGTCAGATGAGGACAGGGTATTTAAACGCAGTAGGGGAGAAGCTACAGCTCAGGGTTTGTTAAGGATATTTACAGCCCTTTGTGAGAAGAAATGCAGCTGTGTCCATCTCCTCCTTCACTGACTTCCCCGAGGCGGGGGCTGGATACCCTGTGTCACACTACTGGGGGAGCGGGGCCGTTGCTGCCCCTCAGCCACTGCCACACAGGGATGCACAGCTGCAGTTTCCCTCTGCCCTGCTCCATTCCTTTCAGTGGGCAAAGCTTGACTGGGAAAGCCCTGAGACAAGCTTCCCTTCAGAGTGGCACAGCAGGGGCTTTCCTTGCCTCCCCCATGTCCTGCTCCAAGCCTGGCTTGCTGCACAGTGTCGCAAGGCCTGCGGCCGTGGCCGAGGGGTGACACAGCTGCTGCACACAGAAGCCAACACTCCAGCCCCGGCTGTGGTGAAGGTTAAGCCCCAGATAAGGGCACAGTCGCACTTTCCCCGGCCGAAAGGCTGTAAATAACCGGCAGCAAGTGACAGGCTGCTGCAAACCACCAACCGGCAGAGCAGGCGGGTGCAACCCAGGCTGAAGCCAGAGACGCCGCTCCTCCTGCTCTGGCCGCCCAGCCCCTACCGCTCCGGCCGCCGCCGCTCCGCCTCTGCAAACTAGGCAGCGCCCTGCGGCAGCTCCCGCTACCGGGAGCCGCGCCGCGGCAGTGCCTGCGGCGGGACGGGGTGGGGGGGAACCGAGATCACCCTCGGTCTCCCCACAGCTCGGCTGTGGTCCCTCTGTCCCGCGGCTTTGCGTGCTGCTGTCCGAGCAGAAAGCGGGGTCCTTCCTCCCACCCCACCTTCGCTCGGGGCGGGCGGCTACGCCCCGTGCTCCCCGCCCTGCGCGGGGCGCACGGTACGGCGCTGCCCTGCATTGCACCGCGTTGCGTTGTGCTACGTTGCGATGCGTTGCACCGCATTGCATTTGCATTGCGGCGCGCTGCATCGCACGGCTGCCGCGCCGCGCGCGCTGCCCCGGGGCGCGCGCCCCATCCCGGCGGCTCGCGCCGGCCGGCGGCGAACGTTCCAGACCCCCCACGCTGCGGCAGGAGCGGCGGGAAGGGAGTGGGCAGGACACGGCTGGGAGGCGTGGCCACACAGAGGTGGCCCGCGCGGGTCCTTCTGGGAAACGCAGTTCCCAGGCCGCCAGCCCGTGGGCGGCCGCGGCGGAGGCGAGGACTACGTTTCCCGTGGGGCGCCACGAAGGAACGGCCGCCGCAGCCCCCGCCCTCCTCCCCGCGCAGGCGCATTAGGGACGCCGGAACCGCTATAAGGGATGTTGTTTGGCTTTGCGGCCGCTGAGTGGAGAAGCCGCAGCGGGGCTAGTCGCCGGGCGGAGGTGAGCGGGGCCGCCCCGCCCGGGACCGGGGGCGGGTGCTGAGGTGAGGGTGGGGAGCGACCCTTTGTGTGGGTGTGGGTGAGGGGGCCGCCGCGCGGCTGAGGAGGCGGCTTTGCCGCCCCCGCCCCCTTTCCTGTGAGGAGGCCGGTCGAGCAGCCCCCCCCCCCCCCCCCTCCCTTCACCCCCCCGTGAAGAGGGCTGCGCTGTGCCCCCTCCCGCCGGCAGCTCGGGGCCATCGCTGTCCGTCCCGCCCCGGCTGGCGTGGGGGGATCTGTCCCTGAGCGGGGAGGGCCTCTCTTGTTTACACCGGTGACACAGAGAGGTGGGGGGGAATAGGGGAGGGGTCCCTTGGGTCCCTTGGCGGGTGGCAGGTCGGGGGAGGCTGGCTCGCATCCCTCTTGCAGGAGGGATGGAGAGCCAGCAGGGTGCAGCAGCCCCGGGACCTGCTGCTCTGCAGCATCCTCGCCCGGCGCTGGTACGTACGGCTCCGGGGGTGGGGGAGCAGCACCGAGCTGTGCAGGGTGGGGGGCGGCCGGTGCGCCGGGGCTGGCTGCTGGAGAGCAGCTGGAGGGCTGCGTTGGAGGGGACTTGTGTCAGCGGATGAGGGAAGGAGGCTGTTTCTGCAGGCGGCGGAGAGGTGGCAGCCCAGTGCACCAAGCCAAACCTGCTGATGCAGATTCTGACTAATGTAACTTGGTTGGGCTTCTTCTATCGTGTCGGTTTAAGGCAAGTGACAATGCAATAAAGCAGTTATAAAACAAAGCGTTGCAGTGGGAGGTGATTTTCTTTTTGGGACTATGGTTCTACTTCTGACCTTACAGTGCAATTTGATAGGTTGAGGGAAAACCTGCAGCACTGAAGATGTGTCTCCTTCCTGTGCATATTCATACTTAATGATAGCTCAAGCCTATGGAGTAAGTGAATAATTCTATAGAGAAGGAATATATTTTTCTCTAGAGTGTGTGTGTAATGACTAATTTTATCATGTGATATCTCTAGAGAGATATCAATTTTGCAAAACTTTGTACTGGTAAGTTGTTAGGTATGTGCAAGCTTCAGACACTAACAAAAGATTTCAGGGATTTGATCTTCCAAGTCAAGTTTCTCAAGGTTTCAACTAAATAGTGTAGTTATTACTTTAATCTGTCAGATTGTGTAATTGTATTTCCGAGTTTGAAAGGAGGAAGTATGACAGTACTCTAGTGCATTGAGAGTCATTGTACTATTTGGTTACCTCACGGTATGTTTAAACTAGTTCAGGAGAAGTTAGTCTTCTGTGCGTTTCCAAAGTCACATTATTACAGTCCTGTTGTAATAAAACTTTTATAACTGCTTTCTGACTTTTATTTTAAAAATAAACTTTAAAAATAGATGACTAAAAGGAATTGGTGTGTTGGGCATAGCATATAATGAAGCGGAATTTAATTATTTTTCAGATATTTGAGGTGAAAATACACGTGTAAACCCTGGCGTTTACAGAAGATGAAAGACATCGACATAGGAAAAGAGTACATTATACCCAGTCCTGGGTATAGAAGTGTGAGGGAGAGAGCCAACTCGGTGCAGCATGAAGAGCAGGAAGGGTCAAAATTTCAGCATGCTAAACATAAGGTCAGTTTATTTTTTTCATTGTTTGTGTTGCAGTCTATGCTTATTAAATTACATGCAGCAGCAGCCTTTTTGCTGTGCCAGCTCTATATAGATTCACTGCATTGAAGGTCAATAATGAATATTCCCTTTTGTTTGGAAGAGGTCATTCCAAGGGGTACTGTAGCTGTCTTAGTAACAAGTCTGAGCACTTATTAAGTATTTTTCACTTTTAAATGTGGCTTTTTAGTAACATTTGAACAAAATAGACTTTTTTCTAGTATTCAGATCTTGATGTGAATCCAGGAAATGTTTTAAGCTTTTGTACTTAAGAGAATCATTACAACCAAGTAAGAACAGTGAAGAGCACAGCACAAATCATGTACTATTCAGTGTTGGCAGCTGAAAAAACTCTTAATCATGCCATGTTTTTCTCAAGGATTAATTTTCTGAACCAGATGTCTAGCTTGCTCTAGTAGCAAGACTTAGTTTTTTCCCTCAAGATGGAAGTAATCTGTATTGAATACTGTTTCTTGTGCATCTGTGTATTTAACATGGTGAGGTGCAGTCATAATTACCTCTAGTTTAATTTGAGAGCTGGGTCTTGAAATAGCTGCTGGCACAATGTCATTGTTCTGAGCTTCTAGTTTTTAGGGCTTGTTCTCCCTGAAAAGAGTGCCTATACCAATTGCTATAGGGCAAAAAATGCTCAGATAAATGGAAACACCCACACTGGTGAAAGATACGGTCTGAAACTAATAACCTGTGCAAGTTGAAGAAGATTAAAAATACTAGCTGCTCTGAATGCTAGCACTGAAATATTTTCTTGTGTGTCCTGTTCTTAACCTTTCCTAAAATACTAATGTAGCACTTTCTGAAGCCAAACAAAGTGAATACTGCCTATGTCTGATTTTTTTTTTTTGTAATGACAAGGTGCTTGCAAATGTGTTGCTGGGCATTCCACATAGATTGCCTGTGACAGCCCTGGTGTGAGAGGGTTGGAAATGGGGGAACTCTCCTTATTTGTATGGAGAAATTGTGAAGACTGTTTCTTAAAGGCTTAAGTTTTGCTGTATTATACTAGACACAGATATGATGTACTTCAGATAAGGCTTACCTTGTTTCACTGGGGCTTAAAGGGTTTTGCCAGGTGTTTATGGGCTAACAGTGCTGCACTGCTGTTTTTTGAGATTGGAGTGATCTGCTCTGCAGCAGGCTGAGTGCAGTTTGCACTTGCAGGCCCTGCAGCTCCTAGTGTCCCTACAGGCTCTATGACTCAGCAGACTACTGCTGACAGTGTTCAGAGGAAGGTAGAGTGTCTGATTGCATTAAAGCAGGCACTGATGCAGAACTAAGAGTCCTCTGGAGTCACAGTGCAGCTTCTTAACAGCATTTATTATGTTGATGTCATGGGCTTGCCATCCACTGTACACCATCCAGTAGCAAATCTGCTCTGTCACATTACTGGTGACAACAGTGATGCCATTGGTGGACAGCTTTGTTTCCTGACCAGTGGCAGTGGAGTTAAGCAGTAACCATAGCATGTTATCTCTGCCTGTTGGTCTGCATCATCTAATCATGTTGACGCTTGGTTTAACTGTTGGGAACAAAATCCTGATTTTACCTCTAAACCTTTTAAATGAATGAAATCAATCAAACCAGCATATTTGTTTTTTCTGAAGGCTGAAAGTAAGCTAAGTCCTGCACATCTGTACAGTGTGGCATTAAAACTTCTAACTTTGAGGCAGCTTCAGGTCAGCTTAACTCTGTTGCTGTAGTCTTGTTTACCCTTCTACCTCTACCATTTGATTTGCTGCCTATGACTACAGGGTAGTAGACCCAGATAACTGATCGCAAAATGGGGATTCTGTAAAATTTGTCATTAATTGATGCAAGAAAATGGCTTTACCCCAGTTCTTACCTAGAACTTTATCTGTTTTGGTTTTGTTAGGTTCATTCCTCTACTCAACTTATCTTGCTAATGGAATTGTTCTGACAGATGGGTACTGTGATACTTGATTTGCTTAGTTACCTTGTTCAGTATGCTAGGGTTGAGTTAATTTTTAGCTCAAACATTGGTACCCTTTTTGTTTTGCTAGCCTTATAGCTTGGATGTATACAGTCCATAAACACAGACAGCTCTGAATTTGTTGCTGCATGTCAGTGAGATTAAATCCTGCTTACTTGCAAAATACTGAGGTTAAATAAAAGGAGCTGTATTCATAACACCTTATCCAAGTTACATGTTCATGTTTGTGTGTACCAAGCTTCTTCCTTTCTAGTTGAAACAAGCTCTGGTTTCAGCAGCATTCTTGGCCTTATCACTTGTTGGGATGCTTTATACCTTTGGAAATGGGGATAAGCAAAGACTTCTCTTTCATAAGGTTGAGCTTTGCCTGTTTGGTCAAGCACTTCCTCTCTGCCTGTAACAACAGGGAGAAGCTGTAGCTCAGCTGTTAAGAAAATGGTGCTTCAAGGGGAGAGAAGGGACTGTGTCCTTCACTACTTTATCCTTCAAGAAACCTGGGATTGGGTCAGATGCCTAAGCTGGCTTATTGAGCACATATTGGCACAGCTGGTGACAGAACACAATGAAGGGCTGATGTGATGAGGAAGGGTAGGACCACAGCGGTTCAGATAGAGGGGTTAAGCTGTAGTGGAACTCTTGTCACTTGGACAACAGAGTCCAGTGTGCCATCAATAGAGGTTTTGGGACTCAAATTTCTTGTAGAAAACCTAGCTCAGGATTTGAACTAGCTTGACCAGAAAATGACAAAGCTGGAAGCATGATCTGTATTGCAAGTAACAAGCTGCAAGCAGATTAAGGATGTTACTTCACCACTAACTTCAGATCTTTGTGGAATGCAGGTTTGGGACTGTTTTGCAGCAGACTTATACTGCATGAGGTAGACTTCTTGCTAACACGTTGCATAGGTACCTCATACCTTGTAGAGTGAGGTAGAACTGCATAGTTCCCTTTGAGGAAGATACAGGAACATGCTGCCTCTGGTAGTCAAGGACCACTGGTTAATGGCCAGTGGCAGTGACCACTTCTGGCAGGGCTACAGGTACATTTGGCTGATCAATAACATGACTCATTGGTTTTCCTGTTGCTGGTATTGCTGCATTTTTATGCATCCTTCTTAACTTGAAGTGGACAAGACTAGTTGATTGCCTGATCAATATCTTTACAGGTGAAAGACCTTTTTTACTACTGAGCCAAGGTCCCAGAGTCTTTTTGTATTTCTCTCTCTTCTTTGTCTTGCATAAAGGTTGTATTCAACTTTGCTCTTTCTGTCCTGAAACCTCCATACTGGTGTTCAGGTTTCCTGCTGAAAGGATGTTGTAATGGGCGTTCATGACAATAATGAAAAAGAACTTGCAATTCTTTCCTTAGAAGCTTAAAGACTGTTTGGTCACAGCCTGAAAGATCACTTCTTTGAAAGACAGGAGCTTTTCAAATAGGCTTCCTGGAATCATAATTGAAATCATGCTGCAATATAAATAGGTCTAATCCAACATTTCCTGGTGCTTAATGGGAATGTTGCTATAGAAATTTGGACCTCTCAAATAGGCACTCGGGGACTGAAATTTAAGAAACAATTTTTATTCAGCTTGTGAATGCATATATTCACCTCATGAATAAGTTTCTGCAGTGTGTCCTTATAACAATTGATTTTTAAGTCTTTGTTGGAGACCTTAATGTAGCTTACAAAACAGGGTGTTAATTACATGTTCCCAATGCATAATACCATACTAATTGGGCTTATTGTACATGGGGACATGGCTCTTCTGAATGAAGATAACTTCAAGGTGCATTTGCTGCCTAGCACTATAGTCAGTAGTCTTCATCTGTAAGAAGCTATTACATTCCCTTAATTTTTATTCAGTGGTATGTTTTGAAATATTGATTTATACTTACACCTTTAGAACTTCTTGTTCTTGGAATGCTTGTGTGCCCTTCAAGTTGTATCTGAAGTAATTGTATTTAGTTTTTCTCATGGAAGCAGTGTGTCTTGAGGAGGAGGGCAGATCCCATTGTGTCCCTGAAACACACTGTAAAATGACAGATGAGGAAGAGAGAGAATTTGTTCTCAAAGTGGTTTTGGAATAGGCTCTTCTCAAATGTAGACTTCATGTTTATTTGATGGAACAGCAAGCGAGTATTTTGCTTCCCTACCCCATTATGTTTGCAACAACAGATGATATAGAAGCAGCTTGTTCTCATGATACACAATGCTTGTGAGAACTCAATTCTTGACATTCTAGTCCCTAGGTTAGCAGTGCTAGGGCACTAATTTACAAATTGTACTCCAAGCTGTAATTGGTTGTGACGGGAATGTAGTGTTCAGGATTAGGTTCTTGCTGCTGAAGCATAATGACTGCATCTACACCATCTCCTCAAGTGCAAATTGCTGCATTTGAAGACACTGGGCAGTGTGGTACTGTAGAGATTTCTTTAAATGTGCAGGAAAAATGTGTTGCTAACTTTAGCTATCAGAAGCCCTACTAATCCTCCTGTCCTCACCTTGATCTCTTATTTTTCAGGTTTGTCTCTGACAGCTTTTGCCAAAGACGGCAGAGAATGTGATCAGAACTTGCTGCAGTTGATGTAAATCCTTCAAGCCCTGATAGCTTTGAAGTGATTTATCACTGTCTGACTGTCCAACAGTCAGATCAACTCTGCCTCTCAAACTCTCTGGAGCATCTGAAGTGTCTGAACCAACTGTGCTGAACATGATCAAAAATAGGAACGTGAATGTAACCTGGGTACTAGTGCCTTGGCACTCTGTGCTCAAAGCAGGCCTTCTAGACAGCTTAACTATAAGCTTTTAGTTGTAGCTGAAGCTGCTGGATGTCTCTGCATTTTTCCAGAAGATTTCATATTTTCATAACCAAGTGAACACAGAACTTTAGGAATCACAGCCCAAGTAGGCTGTTGTGGTCTGTAGGTGTTCTGGATTGGTCTCTACACAGAAAGATATTGCTATATGGCTGGCTCAGATTACAGCTAGATGCTGCAGTAGTTTGAGCTAATGCCAGTTCTTGCTGCATGAGAAGGTGAAACTGCAGTTGACTACTTGATCAAGATAACTAGCAAAGTGCTAAATTCATTTTAATTGCCACCTAGCTGAGCATCTCATTGGTGTTTGGCTGTGCTAGGAGAGATGTGCAAGAGTAGAGGAAATCTGGATGTGTGTGTTCATGTATTTCTGAAATGTGTAACTGCTGCCATCATGCTCTGTATGGCTACACTTAGTGGCTTGAGGACCTCTTGTCTATTAATAACAGACTACACACAAGTGCTGTCTTAGATACCTTATTTTCTCAGATCATAGCTGCATAGAATGTGAGGGAATACTTAATTTAGGTAGTGTTGCCATAAAACATATTGAACTGACACAGGTGCAGGTATATAACAAGAAATCTGAATTCTTACAATTTCAACCTAGAACCAGAATTTCAGCTTTTGCAGTGCAATACATTTGTGTATTCTGCAGAGTCTGACTGCAAGGAGATACTTATTTCCTGGGACTGTTACAATAAAATTGGAAACTAATGCTATTAAACTTTGTTTGTATTGTCACTTAACTCTTCTGCAAAGTAGGAAGGAAAATGGTGTCTGTCCAGTGATCCTTGGAAGCCTTATATAAAAGGCTATGCTAGGTGAGGCATGCTCCTCTATGGATCCTGCTTTGGTGTGTTCTTCCCCTGCTGTAAACTGCTGCAGTGTAAGGGCACTGATGCAGGGTGTAGGTATGATATATTCTAAAATGAACCAATTCGTACTGACCAACAGGCAGTGGATCAGATCTGTTACAGTACCTGTAACATCAGCTCTGAAGGCTGGAAATCTAATGCTGTAGTTGAGCAGCTGAAGTAGTAGGGAATTTAGGTGACTTGATGACCAGACCGGTTCTGTGGACAGTGCCCATAAGAGAATAAGGTTATGCAGCACCTCTTAGTTGGTAGAGTTTTAACTGAACACTATATGGTATATACTATCATAGGAACAGAGCATGATGCAGTGTCTACAACTCTGGTACAACTTGTGTGGTATCTGAACACATGCAGTATGGTGGATAGAAACATATTGTGCTAATAAACCTTTAAAATTGGGGGGCTGGGGAACTTCTGTTTCAGAGCAATGTTTTTTCTACAGTTCATTATTCTAGAGCATTTCTAATGGGTGAGCATTGGCAAGCTCAAGTGCCTGTAGGCTGTGGCCCTTGGACAAAGAGAAGCCACTACTGGTACAGGCAGATGACTTCTGGGGAAAAAGCAGCCACCATAATGTGTCATGTTGAGAGGAGGGAGGTTGCAGGAAGGAGAAGGTAAATGGAGCCAAGCCCTTAAATATAAAGGAAGGTCAGAAATTAGGAACACATAAGCCCCCATGCTGAAGGAGGTGAAGGTGAACAATGCATGAAACTGTAAGATAGCATCCCTCAAACCCAGTTTCAGTGACTTACTACCCTGACAGTGCCTAGAGTATCTGTGAGTGTACCCTTGTTAAAAGCTGTAGAGAATTTTCCTGTTGTAAATTTGATGGTACTCAACCTTTCTAACCATTGCACAGGCAAGAAAGGAAGGAAGATGGAAACTCTTGCCTTCCTTAGTACTTCTACTTTGGTTTACTATTATGCCCTCTACAGATGTTTAAGGGGTAAGTATACAGTGCAGCTCTATCAGGAGCATGTAAAATGGTCTCAAGTTCAATTTTGAGCTATTGTTCTGGTGATTCTTTCAGAAACTTGTCTGAAGATCCTCAGTGTGATCAGCAGAGCTGAAACTCAGGGATAAGTTTGCATAATGAACCTAAGAAGGCAAATCTAGACAAGTGAAGTGCCTACATACTGAGGGCATGTTTTTCTCTACATGTTAACTATTTTTACTTTTTCAAGTCAAATGAAAGCAAAACTTTAAAATCTGTTTTGTCAGTAGTTCTATCATCTTTGAAAACTTTCAACACAATTAGACTATGTGCAAAAGCAAACATTCATGTTACTTTCTAAAGATGCATTAGTTCCATGATCTACCCAAAGAACTGAATGTATTACCCTGGTTAGAATAATATTCTGTCAAGTTGTGTTTCTGTTTGAACTTCTGCTACTAAAGTACTCACTCATTTGACACCAGATCCTTGACTTGGTTGTAGGTGAATGTTTTATGATGATTCTCTAACCACTCTGAGGAGGTGATGTCTCTACCTTGTCTTCTGTGTATATATGTGCATATTACCAGCTGAGAAAGGAGCATATCCATCAGCCAGTCATGTATCAAAAGTTTACCTGAAACTTGGAGGGGGGGTTAACTGTATCTGAGAAGCCTTACACTTAGTAATAGGAGGAGCAAAAAGGTGAAATCTCTCACTGGGCAGAGACATTCTCTAGAGGAATGCTGGTGTTATGGCTAATTCATGGCTTCCAATGAAACTCAGCTGCCTTCTTTAGTGTGCTAGCCATCTCTTCTCTAAGTCTTAGCCACATGAGAGAACCTCAGATCTGGCCACTTGCCAGTATTGTCTTTGACTACTGTTGGTTGCTCTTCGTTTGTCCAAAGCAGATTTGTAAATCAGCCTGCTCATGACCAAAAGTGTAAAGAGCAGATTAACTGTCAGTGAAGGAAAGCTTGTAGTATCTTTTCCATTGTAGTGTTCCCTGTTAGTGCTGGAGACATTCTGCCCTGTGGCTGTCTCAAACTCAGTGTACAGTTATAAGAGTTCCTAGAAGGACTTAATGGATCTATCCCAACCTACTGGAGAAATTAACTTGAAATGAGTCAAAACTCACTTATATGCAGGGAGTTTTGATACCATAAGACATTGAGATGCTTGTTAGTTTTTGAACATTCATATCCTAGTGCTAAGGAATAGTCAAGTTGTGGTCTGAACTGCATACTGTGAACAGGCTGTTCCACAAACAAAATCTGTATTTCAGTCCTTTTTGAGGACTAAGGTTAAAGAATTTCAAAGTCAACATGTTTGGAGCCCTGAGGTGTTTATTTGAGTTTACTAGTTCATTTGCCACTTGAGTGGGGTGCCCCTTGCTTTTGGAAGCATGTGTTGGTATAGGAAGGCGAGTTGAATAAAAGGCTCTTGTATTAGGCTCAGTAAATGCTGTGGTGTCAAGGCTTCTGCTGTTACTCACTGGTGGTTCCACTGCACAGAAGTTTGAGTTTAAAGACTCCCTGGATACTCCTGGTGGTATTCTAAATTGACCTGTGTAGCTTCTGTTGTGACCTAGCTTAGGCATGGCCTGAGTAAAGGGTATTACTGGAAGAGCACCTCCAGCATGTGGCAATCTGTCTGCATGTGGTTCAGGATAGTAGAGCTTACATGAGCAAGGCAGGAGCCAAATCCTCAGCCTGTGCTAGTTTGATCTGCTTAATGAGGAATTAGTTTCCCAGCTTTGTGGTCAGAGCACATGTAGGGTGCTAATTCTGTAGGGCAACTTATAGTTAAGGCTGATCATTATTTCCAATTCCACAGGAGTCTGCTATTGCTGTACTGTTAGCATGCATGACCTATGTAGCTCCAGTGCTGGATGATCAGTGTAGAAACTCAGCTCTGAATGAATCCTATATCCTTTGATTACAAGATCATGAATACTAGTTTTAATGCAAAACAAAAGACATGCATTCATGTATAGCAGAAGCCTAAGCAGGTGCACAGCTGCTAATCAGATACATACACAGCAGTCACTGTTGCAAAATCCTAAAATGAACACTGCATGCCAAACTCTGCATTTCTTGGATTGCAGGATAAGTGGTGGATTTGCCAGGGAAGAGTTTAGAACATCTCACCTCAATGCTAATGCTTGCCAGAATTCAAGGACAAGGTCAAATAAGCAATGTTCCTGGAAGAAACTGATATACCTGTACTCACAAGGACTCTATGTGCATCAAGTAAAAGTGCTCAATATATGCGATTAAAATATTCTGGCTCATCACAAACATACATACCCTGATCTTGTTTGGCTACAGAGCCCTGATATTGGTGCAAAGCACTACTGGGAGACTTCTGCTCTAATCTGAGGATGCATAAACTCGGACTAGCTTTCAAACCATGACTTAAATGCTAATTCAACTTCTGCTAATCCTAGCCCATAAGAGCAACTGCAGAGGTTTTGTGTAATGAAGTCATATGTAACTCTGTTAGAATGAATGACTGGACTTCAAGCTCTTAAATCTCTGAATTCTTCTGAAGCAAGTCAGAGCACACTTCTGAACAGCTAATTATCTTTTCACTTAAGAGAAATATGGCACAGCTGCACTTACTCCTGCATTTGGATATATGGTTGATGCTACAGCACAGCAACACAGCACAAAGAGCTGTTCTTCCCTGTAGCAGAAGCTGAGAAGGCAGCAGAGACATGAGCTTTCATTTAGACTCCACTTGTCAGGAGGTGGAAGAAAATGGAGGTCCTAACTTGTTGACTTGGTTCATTGCAGCAGTCCTGGAAGCTGTAACCATAATTTCTAGGTGTCTGAAGCTATCTGGTGGTCTCATCTTGGTGCTGTGTGAATTCAGCTGTGCTGTCTGTACTTTGCAATCAATGTATGGAGGTGTCTAAAGGATCAATGCCTCCCCATTGCCTGTGATCTAGCCCAGTGCCTGCTCCTTGCTGTCTCTCCTTCAGGGAGACAGCTGGTATGGCTGGATGATACACCAAACTAGTCTTAAATAGGCTCATGTTCTAATTAAGGCAGGGTATTATAAAGCATTCTAGCTACACAGTGGGCTGGGAGTCTAATGCTGTAAATCCCGCTATTAATACTTTTGTAGGTTGTGTACTGCATCAAATCCAGTGAAAGGAGAAGAGGAAAATTGCCTTAGTGAAATATAAAGTTCATAGAGCACTTGCTGCTTCACGAAGCAATGGCAGATTTGACAATGTTTGGACCAGCAAGCCTATTTAATTTTTAGATGCTCCTGGGTTTGGTGACTTCCAGAAGTCTGGACAACAGTGCTTTAGGGGTTGCCTGTGCAACCTGCAAAAGCAGTGTGTGAAACCCCTAACTACTTTCAAGTGGGGTTATGCTTGGAAAGACTCGGAGGAATTTCTGGGAAGAAGGATGTAATTATGATTTCGGAGTATCTCTTCCTAGACTCTTGTTTTATTTTGGTTTAGTTATCCTTAAGCTAATTAGAACAGTTGATCCTATTCTTCCTCAGCCCATACAAACTAATAACTAATCTTGTTCTGAAACACCAGTCCTTTAATGAAGTCTCTTAAATATTTTAAAATTACTGTTCATCCTGGAGTTGTAATATGCAGAATGCTTTAAGCACTGAGCAGAACTGGTGATCATATAATTCTCTTTCTCCCTATATGTCCACCTAATCCTGAGCTCTGTTGTGCTGTTTTCCCATTTGCCTCTCCTTACTGGGAAGTTGAACAAAGGAGTGAGGTGGCCTGCTGAGCTCTGCCTTCTAAATGAAAGAGGTGGGAGCTCCTGTTCTGCAGTACTGCCAACTCAGAGTTCTTTACTACTTAAATAAAACAATTTTAACTTCATGTAATTGTAAATCAAACACAGTAGCTTTTGTATTCTGTATCAGCTGCAAGTATTAATAAAAGAAGCCTTTATATGTCTGCTCTAGTTTCTTGTCAGGTAGCAGTAGGACCAGAAGAGATGCAGCTTCTTCCCTGCAGTGGTCTGAGCTCTGGAAGACAATAGTTGTTTGGTGGGTGGGGTTTGGGTCATATGTTGACTGCATACACATCAAATTCTTTCTCTGCAAGACAAGTAAGGGATGGAAAAATCTGTTTTGCTTGTCCTCCAGGCTTGTCTGGTTTTGCTATTATCATCTGATGTTACAGTTGTCAAACCAATAAATTGCTACCTTCTCTGTTAAATATGAGATTGCCTGTGTGAAAAGCTAGGATCTCACTGTGGTTTTTTTTTTTTCCTTCCCGTATACAACACAGCTGCCTCCTTTCTTTTCACCTACTCGCCATTGTCAGAGATAAATGCCCATGTTGGCTGCTGAGCAGGTTGTCAGAAGTATCCTCCTATTTCATATATTTGAGTTTGCTTGCCTTTCTGTGTAATGTTCCTGATGCCCCTCTGGCTTCCTACAGAACTTCTGTCTTGCTTACCTCTGACATCATGTGTATTTGACAGCTTTGTAGCCTGGCTCCTGAATTGTCTGTATTTTCATGGCCTTCTCGCATGACCTTGGTATATGGATTGTGAATTTGGTACTGCTGTCTCTAATTTAATGAGCAAATATTTTTCCTTGCCCTTAACCTATTTTCCTCACCTCACCCAGACTTTCTGTCATGACGTGTCTTGAGCCAACCATGTTGTCTTTCTGGCTCTCGCATTACCTTATGTGCTTACCATTGCTACGACCAATTTGTTGGACAAGGAAATCATGGTAACAGGTGTTGGTAGGGTTTTGTTGCGCTCTCAAGATGCAGAAATTCAGAGGGGCAGATGTGCTCTGTGGTAGCAGCACCAGCCATGCTTCTTTTTCTCTGCCTGTCTGTGAGTAGCTGTGGAGGTAAAAGAACAAGACAAGATTATGTGTGCACTCAGTACTCTCCATACTCTCAGGGATTTCCCTCAGGATTAAAAGTTTAACTGTTTTCTTCATCTGTTAATTTTCCCAGTCATCTGTTGAATTGTATCAGCCTGCACCCAGGTGTGCCACAGCTTCACAAAAGGTGGAGTGCAGAAGCATTACCCCCTGTTAGGAGCTGCCCATGGCTTCAGAAACTTTTTTTGGAATTCACTAGCTATAAAGAAGATGCTGTGTAAATGATTGCTGTTGCCCTCTGTCATGCATTTAATAAGCCATGATATGCTTATCCTATGTGAGTTTAATTCTCCCATTTTTAGTCCATTTATGCATTTGAACTTTATAGCATCCTATGACAGAGAATTCTAAATTTAAGTATGCCTTGTGTGAAAAACATTAGTTTCACTGAATGTCCCCAGTTTTTTTGTTGTAAGAACAGTTTGTGATCATTCCCTAGTTATCTTCTTCATGCCATTCATGACTTTATGGACCTCTCAAATACGTGTACCTTATATTTATTCCTTTCTTCTATCCAGCTGAAAAGTCTTAAATCTATGCGTGTGTGGAAGCTGTTCCAATCCTAACTGTTATCATTGCTCGCAAGAAAGTAATTTTAAGTATAATACCCTTTTTGAACTGAAGTGATAGGGGACTGACTCTGGTATTCAAAAAGGAGGCAAACCCTAGTTTTTTTAAGTGGTATGGTAATGTTTCCTGCTTTATTCTTTGTGTCTTTTGTAGCAATTCTTCATTGTCTTTTGGCCTTTTTGATGATGCTGAGTAGTGAGCTGCTGTTTTTCAAGAAGTGTTTGAATGATTCCCCTCCGGTTAGTGATATCTGATTTAGGCTTGTTTTGTTTCTGTGAGCATTTCTTTAGAGTTATTAACACTGTGTTGTATCACCTGGTTGATTGTTTGTATTGGCATATTAATAAGTTACTGAATTAGAAAAAGTGCTGTCTGATTTCTGTTTGATAGTGCAGCCATGATTTATTAGGCGTTTCTTTCAAGCAGTGCTGGAGCCTGTTACATCACATTGCTAATGACTTCTTCACAGTTTTAGTTCCAAGAAAACTGTACATGCGTGCAGCCAATCAGGATATTGCAGTTGATGAACACCTGAAAAAATAATAGGGATTCAGAAACCTAAATTAATAGTGTTGGAGTTGTTGCTAGATTTTGCGCTTCAGTCTTTTACTCTAGAAATGCATTGTAGAACTGCTTAGGAGTCTCATTTGTTCCTGATAAACTCTATGCTTTGAAGATTTTCTAATGTGACACAGAACTGTATGGTCTTTCTTAGAATCTTAATTGTGCAGTAGTGTGATGCATTTGTTTCTTGATAGTTGTACATGTGGGATTTTGACAGCCTTGCCAAGATGGAGATGAGCAATGTTCTCGACTAGGGGTTTGCACTTATACTTGCCTGTATGGCAAGATGTTAGGGCAAGGCCTTTCAAAGGCAGTGCCCTAGTCTTTTATCAATGCATCTTTTCCATCTTTGCTGAGAGAATTCTGTTGAGCAGCTCTGGAGAGTTTGATTATTTTTCACAGTGCGTATTTAAGAACATTATCTTTGGACTGCCTAAAAATACAGTGTTTTGCAATTGTGCTTTCTTATTAAAAAGCTATTCTTGTTTGTAAGTGCTGAAAAACTTTTTATGCTGACAAATACAGTGGTTTTGGTTTTGGAAAACTTTTTTTAATGTTCTTTTGCTTTCTTATTACTTTGCTATCTTCTTTTGTAACCATAGCTTTAGGTTTAGTGAATAAGTTTTTGAGATCAGGACCGTGGATTGTTGACAACCTGCTTAGGCACTATTTAAGTACTTTGGTTAAATAAATAAAGGACAGATTTATGCTATTACCAATTTCCTGTTCTTGTCCTTCACAGGAGTGGAAGCTAGGTGTCTTAATGTGCTACATGCTTACATGTTAATGTAGTACAGACTAAGTATCTGATAAATGGTGGCATTTCTGACAAAAATTACGTGATGCGAAGTGAGGAACCAAGTGCTTGCTATTGATATGCATTTAGTGCTTTGCAGATACTGTTTTTTTTAGGAGGCTACAAGGCACTTACAGTTGCTGTTTTCAAAGAAATAAAATAACTTTGCTCTGGGAAGGTAACTAATAAGGGTAAACATAGTATCTCTGTTTGTGAGACAGCCAGGAAGATTTTTACCTCAGAACTGAGTTTTTTCCACAAAGTAGCTCCATTTAAAAAAATTAGAATACAAACAGGTAACATGGCACTGCAATAAATGGTCCAGTAAGTTAGCAGAACCTGTAGTGAGCCCTCTGTGAGTATAGATAGCAAGCTAATCTCCTCAGATAGTTTTGCCACATTTAGCTTCTGATCAAAAGGTTTGTTTGAACTCTGCAACATTTTGACTACTCCATATCATTGCTGTTTCCTTTCTCCTCTTAGATTAGCATTTAGGTCTGCCTTTCACTAGGGCTGTGGGAAAATTCCCCTGAGATAAGACTTGCCTTTTAAGTGGTTGTTAATAAAGTTGCTGAGCCATTGAAAAGAGTGGCTGGGAGCAGAGAAAATTGTCATCTTTCTTTGCTTTAGTTTAGGGAAAAAGAGAAAAAGCAGGAAACATGATGAAAGAAAGTACAATTCTGCTTAATGCATATTTGTTTTTTGATCTAATCCAAGATATTTTTGAAGAAGGGACTTTAGTAGTATTCTGGAAATAATTTGAATTTTCTGTGGATAAGAATATCTAAATTACACTAAGAGGGTGTAAATTCATCAAAAATGTATGTCTTAATTTCAGTGCATAAGCCAGTCATTGATTTCCTGAACTGATGTCAAAGGTACTTGATTTTGTAATATTTCTCTATTGTTTTTACTGTGGCAGGATGCAAGATTAGTCTGGTCTATCCATTTATCTTTCGAATGCACAGGCACAATACTGGTGTTAATTTATGTTTTACAAATGCAGCAATCTAATGCAGATCTAGAATTTGTGCCTTCCATGTCTTTGCTGCCAGGCTGAAGCCTGTCCTCTAAGACACTTAAATGATAGTGATTGTTGTTGCATAATAATTTACAGAAGAAAGAGGTGCAAAGTTGCTGGAGTCTGGAGTCATGGACTTTAAACATAGTTTTGAACTCTGACTCTGCTGTCTTTCTTGTAAAAGCAGATTGAATGCCAGGATGCCTTGGAAGCAGCTGCTCGGGCAGAGGGCCTGCCACTGGACACCTCCGTGCATTCCCAGCTGAGAATGCTGGACGAAGAGCATCATAAGGGCAAATACCACCATGGCCTGAATGTGCTGAAACCCATACGGACTACTTCCAAGTAAGTCTTTAGGCTACAAAAGAACTGATAGAGCATCTGCTTTTCAAACCAGTCAGAAAGCAGGATTGCAGCTGTAGGTCTGCTGACTGATACTGAAAACATCAGAATTTGTTTAGCAAGTATGACTGGCATGGGCCATTTGGTACTCAGTACTTTCAATGAGAGGAGGCTTTGTTTTTCTCAGGGATTTACAATTCTGTTTCCTTTTTCATTTGTTTGTGATTTTTTTCTTTTAGACACCAGCACCCTGTTGATAATGCTGGGCTTTTCTCCTGCATGACCTTCTCCTGGCTCACTCCTTTGGCCCACAGAGCGTACAAGAAAGGGGAATTGTTTATGGATGATGTATGGTCTTTATCAAGGCATGAGTCTTCAGATGTCAATTGTAGAAGGTAGAGACATCTTGTTTCCTTTTTTTTTATATGTTAGTTCACAGGCAATGATATAGTATTGCCCTAGAAAAGCAGCACTGATATTTTGTTCTGCCATTCTCAGAATAGTGGAATTTAGTTTTATCCTTTATAGACCACTTCCTCCTGCAGCACTGTTCCTGTACTCTTGCTGATTTCAGTGAACTTCGAGGATTCTGCCTCCAGGAGTGTTTTGCAATTGTTTTGCTGATTTCGCATGTCTTTATTTTTTTATTAAAACAAAGTTCTTTCTCAA
The DNA here is from genome assembly GCF_035582795.1 of Mycteria americana. NCBI lineage: Eukaryota > Metazoa > Chordata > Aves > Ciconiiformes > Ciconiidae > Mycteria > Mycteria americana. The sequence continues at coordinate 11,607,146 of NC_134371.1, forward strand.
GACTACATTGTCTCACAAATGGAGTTCATTACCTGGTGTGCAACACCCAATAGGCACACAGACCCGAGATATCAGTTTATTTCAAGTTTTGCACAAAACCGGGTGCTAGGTGGTAGCTCCACAAAGCCAGCACGCTGCTCGTTCATGCAGGTACAATATTTATACAGTCTAGTTATATGTATGCATAAGTAATTACGCAAAGCAGTTTTCTATTGGCCTATATTTTCTTGTCTTACTCTTAAAGCTACAGTACTACTTTAATATTCTGCGCATGCCCAAAGGTGAGGGGTCTCTGCTTGGGCCGGGGTCTTCAGCTCAAGGGGTGTGATTTTTAGTATTATAATGAGGATAGTTCGTGTAAGGGTGCTGCTTATCACAATTCTACTAGTAGCTTCAGATTGTTCCCAAAACATATCGATTAGCTTACATATTTCTCCAGGATGCGTTTCACTCCCAAGGACAACAATTTTTGATTGGAGGTTCCATGTTCCAGTCTGAATCCCCCTTATCAACTTTACGTAAGTCCCGGCCTTCCAGCAGCTCCTGATTGACTACAACTACACTGAAAAAAAATCTTGTGCTAAAATAATGAACAATAATACTGACAGTAGCAAGGTGATTTGCTTGAATATGGGTCAGATCTTGTGATCAGGCTAACCTTTTATGGCTAATGAGAATTTTTCTCAGGTTTTGACTCCACAACTCTTCTGTCAGATTAGCAAGGAAAGACTGTGACAAATCAGTATATTACGATTGCCGAAGAGACTCCAGGCAAAGCAAAAATCATTGTGTTTTTCACCCAAATGTGGTCTTCGCATTTGTGTTGTGTAGAAGTAACACAACATAGATATTTCAAGAAGCAGATATTTCTCTTTACCTCACAGAATGTACCATGTATTTATTTCTCTTGATATCTAGTAATTTTTGTTGCTCTGGGCTAGGAAGTGCTTGGAATTTTCACAAAGAAGTACCAATGAGATTGTACCTTCTCTCATGGTGAAAAATTTATAACACGAGGCTTCTGTTTTAATTAGGCTGGAGAGGTTGTGGCAGGAAGAACTGAAAGAAAGTGGACCCGATGATGCTTCTCTCCGGAGGGTTGTGTGGATTTTCTGCCGCACCAGGCTCATCATTTCCATAGTGTGTCTGATGATCACGCAGCTCGCGGGTTTTAGTGGACCAGTAAGTAATATCCATCCTTTTTTTAACAACCCCAGAGGGCTCCATCTCATGGCCAACTGTAAAATCTTAAGGTTTCATTGCAGAATCACTTAAATATTTTGACTAGCTAGAAATTTTGGGGCAAAATTCCAGAGTGATTCAAGAATCCAAGATAGGTTTCCTACAGCTGGTGAATCAGTTGCTGAATACTGAGGCAAGTTCTTGGAGAAGGGAGGGGGAGTTTAGGTATCTTGGAGGAAATGCACACTCGGTTTTTCTCTTTGGTTTTGAGTATAGTTTAAAGTTCTTCCTTAACTGGTATGTGGTCTTTTTGCATAAAATTCTTATGTGCAGGTCTCTTAATTGTTTTCTTTTTCTTTTTGCAATTCTGTAAATTTATCTTGGAATAAAATTCAGTCTGATAAAACAATAATATTAGATTATTGGCATTAATAGCACAGTCTTCAAGAAGTGGAACGAAACAATTTTATTAGAGCACTACTTAAAAACTAATGTGAGCAGGTCTCAAGAAGTCTGTGGGTATAGTCTTTACTGATCCTACAGAGAATGGTCAGACAGGTTTCGTGTAGAAGTGTTAGAGTACGTTACTGCCTCTAGGAACTGCTGCTGTTTGTTGCTATGGGTCATAATGAAGATAACAACATATGGGACTTGACATTCACACCATTTTTTGTCACCTGTTTGTTGCACGTGCTGTGCAGATTTACAGTTGAAATTTTGACTAAATTTATTCTCTACACATTTCCCTTGAGGAGTAGGAGCAGTATTACTGCTAGTAGTACACGTTTCAGTGTGCTGGTAAGCTGAAGGTTCATTTCTTGGGTAAGTACACTTGGGTGCACTGTTAGGTGAAATGTCTTTTTAAAATGTTTTCCTGCTTTTAAATGTCTTATCAAAATGACGTTCTGCTTTTTAAGCCTTTTTAAAGTTTGCCTTGTTTCATGTAATATGAATAAAAATAAATGTTTCTGTGGTATTGTTTTCTTGGTAATAATTTATAGTAGCTTGTATTATAAAATATATGAACATACTTTGGTAATTAACAATAAATCATGATTAAGGTTTTAACAGCACTAGCTTTCCCCGAGAAGAGCTTCTGTCATTGTTTCACTACAGGCTTTAGAAGCTGCTTTTATCTTTATCAAAGAACTTGCAGCAGGGTTGCCCCTAATTTCTGTAGTGTAATTTTCTCAATTTGTCTCAGCCAAATTGCTGAATGAGAGCAAGAGGGAGGGGAAGGAGGAAAACAAACCAACTTGACTAGGCTGGGGCTACTGCTGCAATTGATGCTCGATTTGGGTAATTTAAAATTATCTATAGACATTTGCCCATTTACAGGCAACCTTATTCATTTCTCTGAATAAGGAACAATTCCCTTTTGGTTCCATCATTTGGCATGAAAAATAAGTCTTTACCATCCCTCCTCCCTGTTTTTAAAAATGGCATGCCTCGTAGATATGCCTATGCTGTCTCCTCAGAAGTATCAGTACTTTCTTGTATTGTTACACCCTTTCAGTCACCTGAAGGTGAAAAGGGAGATCAGGAAAAGCACTTGACTTGACCTCACGTATTGGTGAAAATTATAAAAATGGAGTTAAACACTATATTAAACTTCAAAATTTTTAATTGAATGTCTGTGACCTTGAAATGCCAGCCAACACCTGTGGCTTTGCTAATGAGCATTGTGATGGTTATAACTGGAAAGGAGTTACCGCAGACTTCCTGAGTGGGGTTTTTTTGACATCCGATAGATCCTTCAAGGGTCTTCCTTTTTTTATTTTGATAAATTCTGCATCTGGCACAGTATCCAAACCCGTAACCTCGTGAGACAGCTGCATGTGTCAGACTGCCTTGTAATAACCATCAGAATGTACTAGTATAGGTGAGATACTATTTATCTCCAGTGAATATCTGCTGCCATTTGATCAGCTACCAAAACTTTCAAGTTCAAGTTGAGGAGCAAAGAAGTTTTTTGATAACTAAACATAATCAGTTTAACTCCAGGTCTGAACAATGTACCTGTTTGAAACTGTTCAGAGCTATTCTTCCTGTTTGGGAGATGGGGAAACTTGCTATCTTAGTGGAGTACAGCTTGACAGTTTGGTCAGTTATTGGAGGGGGGAGTGGTAAGCTATTGGAGGTAAGTTTCCCGGTTTCCCAGTTGGCTCCAGTTGCAGCCTGCCCTGTGCTGTCGCACGCTGGCTGCAGCAGGGACGCCGGCACTGCAGTGGGACCAGTGACAGAAGCTGTTCTTTAGAATTTTCAGGATGGCTGTTTTCTGCGTCAGAATGAGACAGTCCTGCTGGGCAGAGCCAACGCCAAGAGCAAAGGTAAGGTAATGTTTATTCAATGGGAATGCTTAAGACAGCCAAGCAGCTAGTACCAACTACTACGGTAATAGTCACAGGAGTTCCTTTTTCCCCATTAGCTTGAGTTTTAGTTTTTGTACTGTAACTTTCTTGTTCTGTGGATAACTTTATGCTGGATTCTTGTCACTAAACTAGTTTGAATTCAAATAGTATGTGTTCAGATGTAAATGTTAATTCTGTGTGACTTTTTTCCCCTCCCTTTTCAAAATTCTTTAATCTGCTGTTTCCTCTTTTCTTTCTTCCGGAAAAAAAAATGGGGGTATAATGTAAGCTGGTCTCTATTTCATCATGGGAGATGCTGAATCTATAAAATAGTGCTGAAAAATTGCACTAAAAAGTTTTGGGAGGAATGAGACCCCAGGAAACATCTGCTATCTTTATACATCCTCTCTTGGAGACTTTCAGCAATGCTGTGATGTGCGAGAAAATGCTTGCAGTCTGCGACCATGCTGAGTTACAGCTCATGAGGAAAAATGGGGATTTTCACCCCAATTGCTCAGTGACTCGGTTGCATATGTTGGATTGAATACTGGAAAAAGAAGTCAGTAATCTCCTTAGTAACTGCAAACCAACTGTATGCAGTTGTGGTCCAAACAGTCGATGTAAAACTAAATCCAAGTAAGGAGAAAGTTGGAATGCAATAGATCTGTGAGCTCCTCACATTTGTTCAGGGATCGATATGTAAATTTTCTCAGTGGCCATTCTAGAACCTGATGGACATCTGGCTTTAATTCACACCTGTGAAAAAGAAAGAGCAAAATTATTTACAGCATGTTTCCTTGGTTCTGACGTGCAGAATTATTTTCCTCAGAACAGATGAATTTGATCTCCATTTTTTTCTGTTATTTGGTGCTGGGCTATAGCTATCAAAACCCAACTACTTCAGCAAAGGTATTGTTTTTTCCCCTCTCTCTTCAAACTATACAGAACTCTTATTTGCAAACCCTGGTTTAGCCAAGAGGACTTCAACGGACTATGATGTGAAGGCTTCTCAAATATTTTCTTTGGTCTCAGATTTTTTTGGTTGCTTTTTATTGTGGGCAAAGGTAATTCTCTGCTCTGTATTAGCATATCAAAAGCACCAGTATCTTAAAGCATCATTTATTGAAAAGCTCTCTAAGAAATCTTGTGCTGTCTGTGAAGCCTTACTGTAGGATACTTTTTAAACCAGATTTCAGAATTTGTGCAGCCTCAGAAGCCTCCTCTGTTGGCACCTGCAAGTTTGACTTCTTTTGGACTTCATGAACAAATACTGTTCTGTTTTTGTATCTTTATAATTTTGTGTGTAGTATCAAATCTAGTTTATGTTAGAGGCTGAGACTGACTGTTAGATATTAGCCCTTTATAATTATCCTGTATGTGCAGACTGTATGTTTATACAATGCTCTACCTGTTGTACAGTGTTTTTGAGATGTTACTATTTAAGATGGCACTTTATTTCAAATAAAAGCCTATTGTTTCGCAGTCAATAGTATTTAATATTGCTGGTGATTGTGAGTTGTATGATGTTATATTGTGCCGTTGGACCACAAAGAGCTGGAGGTGGGAATTGATGGTTCTGGGGGCTGTCCTTTTTCTGCAGGTGATGTTTGAAATGTGATTCCTGAGGTAAAGTGTTTATGTTTTTGGGGGGAGAGGGTATGGGGAGGGGTCAAATGGTTAATTTTTTGTCTTTTTTTTTTTTCTCCCCTATCCCCAATGATTTGTGGTATTGCGTACCTTGTGCTTTCTGCTTGTTTTTTTCTTTACTATTAAACTGCTGATGTTTATTTCCAGGAATGTTTTGCAAATGTCCTTCTCACTCTTCCCCTCTACAACTGTAGGTACATTGTTCCTTTTTATCAAATAAGCACGTTTGAAGCAAACCAAAGATAAAATAAAAAAGGTCTTAATGTCACGTAAAGGAATGTTTCTTAATGTGCGCAGATGTATAAGTAGTGACTATATTTTAAAACTCTTCTATATGATAATGCATTGCTTTCAGCTAACTGACAGATTTATGTTAAGTTAGAAGACACGGAGGATTAGAAGCGTGCTGCGAGGAATGTGGTTCCAAATTAAACTCTCTTTACTTACTAAATTTGACTCAGTGCTTGGCTCTCAGCAGGGCTTTGTGTTACAGTACTTCTTGTATTGACACCTTTTACTTCTAGAAAGAAGATGCTTTCTATTCAAACGGCTCTTTTAAAAGCAAAGTAGCCTACTTATTTCTAACTTAACATAAAGTTGTTGCATGGTCTTCTGGGACGATGGGGTGTTCATGCAAGCCTGCATTTCTTCCTGTAGGCGTTCGTTGTGAAACATCTTTTGGAGTATACCCAACAGAGTGAGTCCAACCTGCAGTACAGCTTGTTTTTAGTTTTTGGCATCTTTATGACGGAAGTAGTGCGATCTTGGTCCCTTGCGCTAACCTGGGCTTTGAATTACCGCACGGGGGTTAGACTGCGTGGAGCTATCTTGACAATGGCGTTTAAGAAAATTCTTAAGCTGAAGAACATCAAGGAGAAGTCTCTTGGAGAGGTAAGTTGCAGCATAATTTTGGAAATTGCAGTGTGAAAAGGGATATGCAATATATTCCTTTGAGAATGAGCTGTGCCTTAAATCTAAATAATCTGTTATGTGTATTTTTCAGCTCATAAATGTATGTTCCAGTGATGGTCAAAGGATGTTTGAAGCTGCAGCAGTTGGCAGTTTGTTGGCTGGGGGCCCTATTGTGGCCATCTTAGGAATGGTTTATAATGTGATTATTCTGGGTCCAACAGGCTTCTTGGGCTCTGCTGTCTTCATTCTTTTCTACCCAGCAATGGTGAGTTGGAAAGAGTTCAGACTTGCTTCATTTTTGTTAGGTCAGACGTACGTGCAGTTCTAAATAGAAGGTGTTGAAATGTGCTAGATTTAAGCCCATTTCTCACGCTGCAGGTTATTGAAGGTGTTTCTAAAGATGGTGTATGAAGCAGAAATTTGGAAACAGGAAGCGCAAAATGATAAAGAAAATTAGAAAATGGAAATAGAAAAGCTGATAGATTTGACTGAGATAAATACGCATAGCTAAATTAAACTGCAGAATGCTCAGGTGCTTGTAGTTGAGGTTGGAAAGACACAAGCCCTCCAGCTTGTGTACAGGAGCTCAGTGTTGCATGAGCACATTGCTCTTGATTTCAACAAAAGATGTTGAAAAGCACTGCATCTGGGAGAGTGTGTTCTTGATTAGTTACTCCTGCCTCTACTTCTGCTGAGCTGTGAAATAGGCTAGTTTGAGCCAAAATCTTCTTGCCTCTAAAATGCCATGTAAGGCTGCTGAAGATTTGTCACTGTATTCATAACACAAATTTTAAAAAGCATGGAGGCTGAATACTGTGAGGTCCACTTTGGTCCAATTTATCTGGTCAACAGTAAGGATTAAAATAATGGGAATGATATTTTAAAGAGGGGAATGAGGAGTGGAGTTTGGTCATCTTTTCCAGTTCTTTTCAGCAGTCCTTCTCTATTGATGGGGACTCCAAAAGAGATTGCAGGAGTATGAAAAAGGGCAAGGAGCTGAAAACTTCCTAAAGTGGTGTGGTGTGTTTTGAATTTCAGACCAGGAATGGGATGAATGTTAGAGTAGCAGATACTTAGAAACATGTGATCAACTATTTATTTTTAGATTGGTTTAGTAAAAATCTTAAAACTGTTTTACCACCTTCACAGCACTGGCATATGGCAGCAATTGATCTGGCTGTGCAAAGTCCAGATCGCTCTTTTGCCTTATGGGACCAGGTTAAAAGGTTGGCTAAAATGGGTTCTACTGTTCATTTGCCATGAGGGTCAACTTGGTGTGTCTTTAGGTCAATGTCTTTGTAGTCTTTGTGCTTCAGAAACTTTAACAAATCTGGTACTATTCAATGTTGGTAAAAGCGCACACCTTTCTTTTCACAAATTTTATTTTTGTTGAAACTTACTATCGTGAGTCTAGTGCTCAGTGCAGATAGGGTGGGAGGATATGAATAGTGTTTCCAGCCTGACTTTTATGTTAGAACAACAGTCGCCTTGCCCCATCCCTGAATCCCTTTTTCAGATTCAAAATTGGCTTTCTCTGGTAACTAGGAGGAGTTGAATGTACTTGCTCTTTCTGAGTTGCCATTAATGTTGCATGGTGTTGCCTTTTGTTTCAGATGTTTGTATCACGCCTCACAGCTTATTTCAGAAGAAAATGTGTATCAACAACAGATGAGCGTGTGCAAAAGATGAATGAAGTTCTTAATTACATTAAGTTCATTAAAATGTATGCCTGGGTCAAACCATTTTCTCAGAACGTTCAAAGTGAGTTCACACAATCTGTAAACATTTCCTTTTGTGTAGATGCCCCATTGCTTAGTACCCTGGTGCATCCTCCTAGCTTAGTACCATAGATGTTGATGTACATGCAGTGTAATAACACTTTCATCCTTCAGGCTTCCTATTTGTTATGCATGATGGGTTGGACAAACAGACCTGCTTCTAAAGTTTCACCTTCTAGCATAATGATGTTTGTGGCTTGGCACTAATCTTAAATTTTTAAATTTTGTTCCATTTTTTGTCATTTAATAAATGTGCTGGCTGCTCCATTTTTAAATAGAGTAAAAAGACCTCTATTCTTATGGAGATTTACAGACCATTATAGTTTGCTCCTCTGTAACTGTGGTATTTATAAGAAGGTATATAATGTGATAAATGCTAAAGCGTAGAGTTAGGCCTCTTTTACTCAGTGTTTGTAGTGCTATGGTAGTGTCTGTTGTGTATGTACCTCCTGAACCATACTTCAAATATGGTGCTCCTGTTTATATTTCTAGAAATTCGTGAGGAAGAACGTAAAATCTTAGAGCGTGCAGGCTACTTCCAGAGCATCACTGTGGGCGTGGCTCCCATAGTTGTAGTCATTGCCAGCGTGGTGACCTTTTCTGTCCATATGATCCTTGGCTATGATCTTACGGCAGCTCAGGTAACATACTGCAGCGTTGAAAATATTCTTTACAATATTTCTACAGTAGCTTTTCTGCTAAGCCATTTCTCTTCACCATATTCTTTGCTTTGTGGCTGTACCTGTGTGGCCAGGCTGTAGCCTTGCTCACAGAATTGAACATCTGATGGGTGTGACAGCAGCAGATGTCGTCTTGTATTTTGCACAAAAAAACTCTCAGTGCTGTTTCAGTCCTGACCTTCCCCAGAACAGGTTTTGAGCTGAATGTAAACGAGCACTCCTGTTTGCTATTCAGATAGGGCATTGGGATTACTGGATGTTTTTGTTTTACAGTGTGCTTGGATGCAAACAGCACAAATGTCTTAAAACAGCATTTGAACTTGGGTCTTCACAAGTAATAGGCTAATGCAGAATTTGCTAGCTGCTGCTTTCGGTAGACCTACAAACAGTGAAGATGTCTGTCTTGGTCTGTTACAAAGCACTGGAGAAAGAGTTGGGTAGATCTGCTGTTTTCTGCTGTTCGAGAATATGTTGAATATTTAAATGGTTATTCTTGGACTGTGGGCCTTTTCTATGGCTTTGAATTGCTGCTGTGACATTTCAGCTCTTAGAAGGTTGAGTTGTTAGTATATTGCATCCAAATGTGGTTCTCTTTCTTGTCTCATTTTTAGGCATTCACAGTGGTTACTGTCTTTAATTCAATGACTTTTGCTCTAAAAGTAACACCTTTCTCAGTGAAGTCTCTATCTGAAGCATCTGTTTCTGTTGACAGATTTAAGGTAAGCAGACATTTGGCCTTGCAGTTTTAACTGTAAGTGTGGAGTGTTGTATGTGTATAATAGATGCGAAGGGAACACTTGGAAGGTAATGTTGTTTTAATGACTGAGGAGTTCTTTTTCTTTACACCTAGCACTCCAGATTATTGGATTTTGCAAAAGAGATACAAAGCTAGCGAAGGAATGTTAGTTTAAGATAATATCAGTGTGGGAAGCAAAATATTCTTATTTAATGATTTTAGGATTTAAGTGTTGGCCCCTGTAAGAGATAGAAAACAGGACTAGATGGCTCACAGTATAATAATTCTTAAACTCCCTTATAAGACCACCTGCATGAAAAGACAGTGCAACGTGTCTGCAATGAAATTTCATGTTTTGCTAATGAAACTCTTTTTGGAGATGTCATGTATTATCTAGGCAGCTTTGCACAAACCAGTAGAATTTTATTTGTAGTCATGAAAAACTGAGGTTTTGTATTTCCAAACCAGATTAAGTGACTGAAAGTCCACTATATGAATAAAATGCAGTTGTGGTCTGAGGAAACAGAATCTATGGCAGAAAATTAAAACCCTTGTCACAAACAATCCTATCTCATCCTTCAATCCCGGTGAAGTGAATACACTGTGTGTACTTTAGCATGAACTCAGAGGACAGACCTTTACTTTGTCTTCTCTCTTGAAGACAATAGCGCATTGCACATTGAAGAAATTTCCAAATAGGATTCCACAAACATTGACAGATATATGGATTCTGTGTAATGCATTCATGAAACAAATCTGGGTGTGAGAAGAATGGGATCTGCAGAATGGTTTTGAGATCCCATTGCTTTTGAGCATTTTTGTTTCATCTTCTGAGTCACCCTAAATCAGGCTTTCTTAAATCCAAACGCACTGAAGGGACTTTTTGGGGGGGAAGAGAAGGAAAGGGGAAATTGTAATATCTCCCAGTTTGACTGTATACAGTGTAATCTGTGTAGGGAGTGTAACACAAGGTGGGGATACTCTAACATCACAGTAAATGTAACTGACTTTTTGGCTCTGTAAATGAGTATGAGCTTTCTTATGAATGTATGATTCAGGCATAGCAATTGCAAGAGTAAATAAGGCTGAGAATTGAGAAGTCTTTCACTGCAAAAGGCTTCTTAGTTCAAAACATAAATTATGTAAGTGGAAAACATTTTATTTTGTAATTAAACTGTGTGAAAAATCTCTTCCTAATCTGTGTTGATTGTAAATACTGATGGATGTGGTGGAAAACATGATACAATGGACTTAATGGCTTACTTCTTACTGTCAGGCAGCCCAAGATAGATCAGCTAGATTTGTGAGATGACTTTTTCCCAGCAGAAAAGTTGAAGGGTAAAGGCTGAAGTTAAAAGTCATTCCATCTCCTTCCATAATGAGCTGGTGTGCAGGACAAGTCGGTCACTTTCCCTCAAAGTGACCTCTCCTCTCCAACCCATGTATTCTACTCATGTGTTTTTAATCTGGAAGTTACAGAGCTGCAGTTGCAAACAGTATTAAAAGAATAAGCCCCTCTCATATCGCATCCAGAGTATTGCAGTTCTGTAAAAGTCTTAGTGTATCTAAGTGCTTCCACCACATCCAGGAATGTCCCAGCCACTTAGTAGGCCTGGAGTTAGTTTACACTAATGAGCTACCTTTTGCTCTTCAGCTTCCTCCTACTATATAGCCTGATGTGTTTTGCTGCGTGAGTGTGCCGTAGGCTTGTCTCCCAGTCTTGATCAGGTGTCTCATCTTTACACCTCTCTCACAACTCCTATCAGAGTTTATTTCTAATGGAAGAGGTTCATATGATAAAGAAAAAACCAGCCAATCCTCACACCGCGATAGAGGTGAAAAATGCTACCTTGGCTTGGGACTTCTCCCACGCCAGCGTCCAGAGCTCACCAAAGTTGACCCCCAAAGTGAAAAAAGACAAGAAAATCACCAAGGGCAAGAAAGAGAAAATGAAGCTGCAGAATGAGGGACAGCAAGCTGTGCTGGCAGAGCAGAAGGGCCATCTTCTAGTGGACAATGATGACCATCCTAGCCCTGAAGAGGAGAACAAAATCATCCACCTGGTTAACCTTCGGCTTCAGAGGACTCTCTACAACATTGACTTGGAGATAGAAAAGGTAAGAGAAGAAAGGAGGAAATCTGAGCTTTCAAAAGGCCGCATTTTTAGCTGTCCCTTGGAATAGAGTGCTGTGTATTTTTGCATGAAATGGAGCACAGTGCTTTTGTGCACTCCTGTAATATCCATGGCAACTGCAGTATCCAGGATGCAGTGTCTGATCTTGATGTAAACAGCTGTGCCATTTTAGCAAAATAGATCTTTGCAAACAGCCTATGAAACAACTGTAGGTTGTATAGCTTTCACATCTAACTGATGGTTTTGCTGTTTGTAGCTCTCAGTACAGTATATGAGCCATTGAACTTAAAGAATCAGCAGGGTAACAGGGGTATCAGTGGGGTATTGGTGGATGGTGTATTCCTGCAGCTGTTTGATAATTTTGCAAGGTTTCAGCTATATTCTGGGTGAACATTTTAGGTGATCAGGTGTTCTAATGGAGCATAGCAGTTCTTTTCATTGAAGAATGTGCAATTTTCTTCCTTGAGAATTTTTGTACCGTAGAAGGACACAGAGATTTTCAAGAATTTAGAAGCAGTTGGAGTCCTCATTCCAAGATGGGTAAAAGCATGTAAAATGTCAAAGAAAAAGCATTGAACTTAATACATGACATCTCCTACAAATACACAAGTTTTGCAGTCTGGCAGTTGGATGTTGTAGTAATGGGATCCATGCATTTATCAAGATATTTATGGTTAAATTGTCTCCTGTAGTCATATGAATAGAGGGATAGTTTAAACTATTTTAAGCTATAAAACCCCCTATTTTTTTAAACTTTTGAGAAGGATGCATATAGTTTAAAAAATAGCCTTGAAAAAGGAGTACAGTTACTTGAAAATGTAAAGGCTAGTTTTCTATCAGAAGTTTGTAAATGAGAGGAGGCCAGCAATGTGTTCCACAAGTGGCTATATACCCTTTTTGTCCACTTTACCTTTTTTTACAAAAGGGACAAAAGTAGTTTTGATGAATTAATTGTTTAATGTGGGTATCAACCCACCCATTTTATTGCAGAGAAATGCTTCAAAGTGATTGGATTCTAGCCTTTCCTTGGTATGTGTTCCTTAGCAAACTGCATCTCATAGGCAAGGATTTTTACTGGACCCATATATCCTAAATTCTGCTTTTCTTTCAGTCTTTCCCTCTTTATATCTTTCCTTACCACTCTCAAAAGCATCTTGGTGCATTCTGTTCAGGCAGGCCTTGGTGCTGTTAGCTGACTGCAGCATTCTCTGGGCCTGTATCAGGCCCAATCAAAGGGAAGCTGATCTTAAAATACATTCATTTATACCTGTAGAGTTGATTCACTTTTAGTCCGCTTTGGGATAGTATTCACTCTTTATTATTTGAGAGCTAAAATACTGACTGTCTTGCTTTTTTGTCTGTTATGTCCCTTTTCAGCTGTCATTAATGTCCAGCTGTCCCCTCAGAGGTACTAAAGGTAGTCCAAATTCTGAAAGGGATGGAGAATGTAAGAAATGAGTTCCATAATTTATTTTTTTTCTGTCTAGGGAAAACTTGTTGGAATTTGTGGCAGTGTGGGGAGCGGAAAAACTTCACTTATCTCAGCAATTTTAGGACAGGTGAGAAATTCTGTTTTGACTACTATTGCTCTTCTCTTTCCTATCTCCTATTTCACTTATTTGTACTCTGTAGAAGAAAGTTTATTCTAAACATGGAATAGCATCATTTCACAGTTTATCTTTAATTTCAGATGACCCTGTTGGAGGGTAGCATTGCAGTAAGTGGAACATTTGCATATGTGGCCCAGCAGGCCTGGATTCTCAATGCTACACTTCGGGACAACATTCTTTTTGGCAAGGAATATGATGAAGAAAGGTTTGTCAGAACTGTTTGCTGATTTTCATGAAAGCTTAGTAATTCTTGGCCCAAGTATGGGAAAATTTAATGCAGAGTACACTGCAGTTAAAGCCTATGTATCCTTTTAGAGTCTGTCTTCTAAGACTCCTTTAAGTCTCATTTAAGAGCCTGCCTCTCTTGCACTTGGTCACTGTGGCTGATGGCTGTCAGTGCATCTGTCATTGCTCATTTGCAGTGAGGGCTGTACCTCATGCTGGAGTACTGTCTGATCTCTGTTTTTAGCAGCTGCTGTGGAGCAGCACTGAAGTGGCATTTGCTCTTGCTGTCCTGGCCTTGCCCTCTTTAAACACAACAACTGGTGTTTGCAATGTACTGGCGCCTTCCATGGCCCTCCCTCAGTGGGGGCCTTCCCTGTGGCCTGTGCTAGCAATCCCTGGAAAGAAATTGCCTCCTTACCTTCACTGTACTTCAGAAGTAGGTGATTAATTATTATCTTCAGTTTCCTCCTGGGAACCCAAGGCAGATCATTTGTTTTAAGCTTCTGGAATGTCTGCTATTAGTGTAGGAAGTGAGATAATGCTGTACTAGCTAGATACTTGGGGGTTAAAAACCAGGGTTCTTACTGCGTATCTAATTGTTCTTTAGATACAATACGGTGTTGAATGGTTGCTGTCTAAGGCCTGACCTAGCCATCCTTCCAAATGGGGACCTGACAGAGGTAAATTTTGCTTATAGTAAACTAATTAGTAGGTGGAGAAAAGTAGAGTTTTGGTTTGGTAGACGAGACTGGAGTGAGGGGAACATCAGTCTGTGGTATGCATATAAGCCAAGCTGTTGAATGCACCTTCCTGAGCTGAGCTTATCAATGCAGGCCCTGGGCTATTGAGTTGTGCCATGTTTTTGAATCAAATGTTGACAATTTGGGAATTTTTTATTGTGTTGTAAATTTAGCTGCCTTAACAGGACCTATTTTGAACTTGATTTAAAATAGCTAAGAAAAAAACATGGCTATGTTAATGTAAAAAAAAGTAAAATAAGCAAAAAAGTACTGCCACATTTCAAGCATATTAACCTTGAGTTTGAATGTATAACACATTTTGCAAAGAAGTGGACACCTAAACTAGAATACATATATGTATTAAACCAATATATAATATTATGGGGGGTGTGTGTGTGTATATATATATATATATATATAAAAATAAAAAATATTATGGTCTGCTTCATGCTGGTCACTTCTTGAGCTCTGAATATCTGTGTTGCATGGTGCTGTAGAAATAAAATAATGGGTGTATGTCTGTACAGATTGGTGAACGAGGGGCTAACTTGAGTGGAGGACAGCGGCAGAGAATCAGTCTGGCTCGAGCCCTGTACAGTGACAGGAGCATTTACATCCTTGATGATCCCCTTAGTGCCTTAGATGCTCATGTTGGAAATCACATTTTTAACAGTGCAATAAGGAAGCACCTGAAGTCAAAGACTGTCCTTTTCATCACTCATCAGCTTCAGGTACTACAACTCTCATACTTTCTTTCTTGGACTTTCTTGAAATACTGTTTAGTCAGTTGCCTTCATACTGGAAATTTCTATGCCCTGACCTGTTACAGCACAACCCAGTCCGTCTATAGAATGCATGGTTTATGTTTACAAACTAGGTTTGCAAATATGCACTGAGCACAATCTAATTCTTTATTTGATATCAGTGCTGCTTGGTGTCTGATCTGGACTGGTAACACTTGGCTAAAGAAGATTTACCAGAGAGATAAATACGTCATTCAAAACCACTTTTGCTGACTTGCTATAAAGCTAGTTCGTCACATCAGAAAAACTTAGATTTGGTGTCAGTAAATCAGAATGGATGTATTCTGAGATTATTTTACTATCTTCTGTGCATAGAAATATTACTACTTAGTATCGTATTTGCAGTGTTTAAGTATCCTGAACTGTGTCTTCCATAACAGATTGTTTTTGACAGAACATAAAAACTTTTTATTTGTGTACAGTGAGAGTAATCGTGGTGCTCTAGTCAATGCAGGACCTTTAAAAATCAGGCGTCTGTTACCTCAGAAGAGGTGTGTGTGTGCAAATGTCTACTGAAGAGGATTGTATGGGAGTGTGTCTGATTATTGGACATGATGATAAAGACTTGTTCTTACTGCCGTTTTCTCCAGTATCTTGTTGACTGTGATGAAGTGATCTTCATGAAAGAAGGCTGCATTACTGAGCGAGGAAGTCATGAGGAACTGATGAATTTAAATGGAGACTATGCAACTATTTTTAATAACCTACAGCTGGGAGAAACACCACATATTGAGGTACTTGTTCGTTTATTTTAAAGTGCTCTGAATGATGACTTTTCTGATGAGATGAACCAAATGACATAGTTGGAAGACTGGGCAATGGCTTCATACGTTCATGTGTTGATCTGACCAATAGATTTCCTGTAGAATAGTCTGTGGTTTGTTAGCACTTCGTATTTGCAGTCACAGTTCCTATTTAGGGAATGCATAGTAGAGAGGACTCTGCCAATGAGCTCATGAGTTGAAATGAAAGTAATGTATTGTCTCCTCTGGTGATGCTCAGAGAAGGAAGCTTGTTGTCTCTTTTATTGCACACCTCACTTCTTAATTTACCTCCAAATTAGCACAGACCTGGAGCAACCTTTGTCTGAAAAAATTCTTACTGGTTTGTTACTTCTTTTTCACATAGGGTGTGCCTGAGGCACAGGAGAAGTGATGCAACTTGACAAAAGTTAGATGTGACACTTTTTTGGAAATGCAGCTGAAAATGCTTTGTTTTGGGGGGTTTTTAGGAAAAAAAATTGTTGCTTTACACTGCTTTTGTTATGAACTAATGGCTGTAAATGCAAACTTTGATTTGTGCTCTAGTCTTTTAGTTGGTGGAAAAAAGGTAAATCTAGAAAATAACAAGAACCATTTAGTAGGACATGCATTTAAATTTTCAGCATTTTAATTTTTCCCACCTTTCTCCTGTTTGTTTCCTGAAGTTATTCTTTGGAGTAAGCAACTTTGCTGCTTTTTATTTGATGATGATTTACTTCTCTAAGCATTGTGTGCATTTTCTCTTAGTAAGAAGAGATTAAAAAGCACATCAACAGTTTATTTATTTAAGAGATGAAAGGCTCCTTATTCACAAGTTGTAGACATTTAAAAAAAAAGTTTCTGAAAAGGTAGCATTCTGATAAATATACAGATATAGAAAGTGCTTGGTGAAATTTTCTCCTGGGAGATGTTAGTGAAAGAAGGAAAAGAATATAATGCATTACTTTGCGTATCCTTTCTGATGCATGAAGATTATAGTTCTGCTGTTTTAAGATTAATGTAATGACAATTAACATGAGATTCTCCAGTCTGCGTGCTTGGCTGACCTTCACTGTCTCTTTGTAAACACTGGCTTTGTAAAAACTAGCTCATGGAAGGAGCATTAATTTGCATTCCTGGTGGGATAAAAGAAATGGATGGTAAAGTTAGATTCCCTACGTCTCTCATGGTTTGACATGTGTGAGATGTCTCTTCTCAAGTAAAGTGTGGGAAGAGGACCCTTGAAGATGGTGTGTAGGGGGTTTCAATTAATGTAGGCTGTCTCTGAACTGGTAGTAGCTTCCATTTGTGGGAAGATGGCTGGGTTTAGAACAGTAATTGTGTGTGCAGTTTAGTGTTTGGACATTTGATTTATGGAAGACTAAGTTAACCTGACTTCATCCCTAGAGACATTTCATGAGAGCTTTCCTGAGTGAAGTACTAGGGTGTTTGGGGAAAAAAGGCTTCTTAATAAAATTGTGAGTTATTTTTACAAGGGACAGGGGGATTGTAGGTTACTCTCAGTAGTAGGGGTGTCATTCTTCTATCATGTATGCATATAGTGTCACTGATTCTGGAAATTAACCTTGCATGCTACCAGTACAGATTGGTAGCAGTTCAGATTGAGAGGGGGAGAATTTAATCCACCAGAGCTGGCAGTCATCCATAATAACAGTGAAGTTAATATCCTCCTTGATATGAATGCTAAGCTATTGAAAGCTTTTGTCCTTGAGGAGGCAGCTTATAAAAAGTTTGGGTTCAGATATGAAAATGTCAAAGTAAATTACTCTGGTATGTTTAGTGTCATTATTTTCCTGCAGATTAATATAAAGAAGAACACAAACAGTTCACTGAAAAGACCCCAGGATAAAAGTACCAAAACAGGGTCTGTGAAGAAGGAGAAAGTTGTAAAGAAGGAAGAGGGTAACTATGTAATCAGATTTCTGGCTGTAATTATTTTATACACTAATAAGCTCAAAACATTTGCTTTCAAAGTGTATTATTAATGTACCTCTCAGGTTTTGAAAGCTGTCTCAAGTCCTAGTCACTCAGCATGGTTGATAGGACACAGGCAGTGGGCAAAGAACATTCATTAATTCATTAAATATGGGTGCCTGCACAATGTTTTTAAGTTCAATTAGGCTGCCGCTGGTCAGATGCCATTGGCACAACGGAGCTTGTAGTACCCTGTCTCTCTCACCACCTCTCCCTCCTATGCTAAGAGGGCAATGTGTATAGCTTGGTACTCGCAGAGTCCTAGGCAGGACATGGCATTTATGTATGAATTGGAAGATCTGACCTCTGTTTTGTGGTTCTCTCTGTTTAATGTTAACTTTGAACTTCAGCAGGGTTTAAAAAGCAATATTGAGGCTGATAGCAGCCTAGTATTTAAGTCTGTGCTGATTATGCTTTTTCAGACATACCATGATGTGAATGATTCTGCAGAGGAAATGTAACTTTTTGAAAAACTGAACCATTGAGTTCTACGTATTAAGTAACGTCTGTGTTTCTTGAAGTATTCTGTACAGTTTGAAAACGACTGTAGTTTCGTGTATGTTCACAAACTTACTGAAGTTTCATGGAACAGCTTTCTTCTCACTCTCTCCTCCTCTTTGTTTCACAGGCCAGTTGGTCCAGTTGGAAGAGAAAGGCAAAGGCTCTGTCCCCTGGTCTGTTTATGGTATCTACATTCAGGCAGCTGGAGGCCCCTTTGCGTTCCTTGTCATCATGGCACTGTTTGTGCTGAATGTGGGCAGTACAGCTTTTAGCAACTGGTGGCTGAGTTTCTGGATCAAGCAAGGCAGTGGAGTAAGATAAATAGCTTTTGTACTCTCTTGTGTCTAATGGGCAGGGGGATTGCTCTCCTAGACTAATCCCAAGCAGTCCTATGAGACCAAATGGCGCTTCCTAATTTAAGCAAGTTGTAATGCTCCCCAGGAGGTGATCTCACTAGAGAGTTCATCTCCAAGAATAAGAGAGCTCCACTAATAAGAAAGATACAATAGCTCGTGGGGTTTTATACTGCCCTCTTGTTCCTTGTCTTGGTTAGTTTAAAAAAAGGAAACGAAAATGTGAAAGGGGCCAACAAGCTGCAGGAGGAATTACTAATTTTAGTGCTGTTTTTTGTTTGAACGTGACCTTACATCTAACAGGATAACCTTATGGCTTTAAGTCAAATGACTTTTGGGACATGCTTTGAAGACTGTGATGACCTGGGATGGTTTGGGACTTTTCCCACTCTAGGGGCTTTGATTGCAAGTCTTGTTGCATTTGAAGATTCAAATATAACTGCAAGATTACTTTTTTTTTTGGGTGTGGGGAGCAAACTACTAACCTCAAAGAGGAAATAATGAAGTGCAGATGGCCCACAATATTAAAATAAGCAATGAGGTCCTTAAACATACTTAGAGATTAAAAAAAAAAAAAAAGAGAATGAGAATGTACGACAGTGTGACAGTAAAGAATTTACTGCATACTGGCAGAAAATAACTGTGTTTGATAAGAAGACAATGTACAGCCTATCCAAGGTGAATATTGCTGTGTAATAGGAGTGGTGGTATGCAAGTATCTGGCGCTGTTCAGAACAACACCAGAAATGATAAGCATGAAATGAGAGATTGGGAATCAAATGAAGTGGTATTGTGGTAGTATTTTCAAAGATATTGTAGGAAAAAGGCCAAGGGCTACAAATCTGCAAGTCAAGTATCCCTGCTAGGGAAAACTTTCTGAAGTATTCAAAGATCACTGAAGTACTTTAAATAAAGAAGAAATATCAAATATGGTGGGAGGGGACAGAGGACAGTTAAATTCTGCCACGTGTAATGTGTACATGCTTAATCCTTGTCTTAACTAACTATTCACTGAAACCTTGAATTTTCTGCAGAACACCACTGTGACTTTGGGAAATGATACTGTCATAAGCAACAGTATGAAAGATAACCCTCACATGCATTACTATGCTGGCATCTATGCACTGTCTATGGCAGTTATGTTGATCCTGAAAGCTGTTCGTGGCGTTGTCTTTGTAAAGGTATGTGCCAATGCTGTTGTTTTTCTTATTCCCCCCCCCCCCCCCCCCCCCCCCCCCGCCCCGCATATTGCTGTCACCATGGTTCTTTTGGTCACCTCCCAAGACAGACTTTTGAACCAGAGGAAGTCAGATCACAGATTGTAAGGTTTCCATAAGTCATCTCTTGGGGATGCACCATGCTTTCTGTTAAACTTCTTCCAGAATTCATAGCTTCCTTCCACTGGTTGGAAGCACAGAATGCAAGAAAAAAACCCTTATGGTTGGAGAGAGAAAATGAGCAGAATGTTTTGGTGCCCAGGGGAGGAGCAGTGACAGGAAGGCAAACATTCTTTCATAATGCTGCAATGTTTTCTGCATTGTCAGGGAACTCTCAGAGCATCATCAAGGCTCCATGATGAGCTCTTCCGACGGATTCTGCGTAGCCCCATGAAGTTCTTTGACACTACACCCACTGGGCGGATTCTGAACAGGTTTTCCAAAGACATGGATGAAGGTATCTCTCACTGTATGCGCTGTAGATCCCACATTCAGACCTCCCAGTTAACTCCTTAATACTCTTCAGTCTCTTGCTGTTGGGATGATCGTACCCTATATCCATTGCCAAATGTTTACTTGTAATAGACAAAGCAGGAATTGGGACGTACCTGGGTTATGATTCTAGAAGGCAGCTGATACCTCAAGTCTGTCTGTTCACTTATAAAGAAGAAAACCTGCAGCTGCTTTTGTACCTACCTACCTGCACATGTACTCTTAGCAGTTAATGCAGGGGGAACCTAGAGTATCAGGGTGAAGCTGATGTGCAGCAAAGGTGGTAACTAGGTCAGAGTTGCATCAGTGCTATTTCTGCAAATGGGAATAATTGGAAAGACTACTAGCATCTTGGAAGATAAAAGCACCCCTAATGAAAATGTACATTTTAAATTTGAATAAGCCATGAGAAATCGCTGTTCTTGGCAATGATGATGTACAGCTGGACTGAATTGCTTTATATAGGTTGTTTTGGCTTTCTGTACTCAAGATCTTCCTCTTTTCCCTCCATCTTTTCCAGTTGATGTTCGTTTGCCATTTCAAGCAGAAATGTTCATCCAGAATGTCATCCTTGTGTTCTTCTGTGTGGGGGTGATTTCTGGGGTTTTCCCCTGGTTCCTGGTGGCAGTGGGGCCCCTCGTTGTCCTGTTCACAGTTCTGCATGTTGTGTCTAGGTAAGTGCATCAGCTGCTTTGACTAAAAGTAGAGATACTTTGACCTGTTATTAAGGACATAGGGTTCTTCAAGTATATATGCATGAGTGTAGTGGTTGGCATATGGTGGGTTGTAAGTGTCACTTAAAAGTGCTTCTTTCCTTCCAGAGTCTTTATTCGTGAGCTCAAGCGTCTGGACAACATCACACAGTCTCCATTCCTGTCTCACATTACATCTAGCATACAGGGTCTCTCCACAATCCATGCCTACCACAAAGGACAGGAATTTCTGCACAGGTCAGTCTAGATATCCATCAGAGAGTGGTGGAGCACAAAGCAGGGTGCAACAGGGTTACACTCAGAAAGATTTATTAATGGGGGTCTATAGCTGATGGCATATGTTGGCTCTGAGAGTGAAAGTTACTTTTTGGGGGAAAAAATGAGGGAGAACAAGAAGGAGAAGGGAAAGGGAGAACTCCCCAGTAGCCAATGGGGAAGAACAGTGATGGGGTCCCAGGCCTTCTCTGGAGTTCTCTGCAGTGCAGCAGGTGGCAATGATAATGGTGAGGGCAACTTTTTGGCCATACTTTATCCCTAGTAGTATATACTTTTTGTCAGGTCCTGCTCATACTTTCTATTAGTTGTTTCTCCTTGTGATGGTATTGGCATTTGTTAGAGCATGCTAACAAAATCTTAGTATGCATATTGATGAGCATGTGCGCATCTCTGTGCACATGTATAATTGGATAGCATTTATCAAGTATTTAAGTGATTGTTAGCCACCTTGTTGTGCACTATGCTTGGTTTTCTCTAGTGTAAACTAAAATCTGCAAAACAAATGTTAGTGAGGGAAAGTGAAACATTTTTCTCGTGAGTGGTAGTTGCTTCCCGTGAGAACCTGCCGTAACAATATCAGGGTTTTGCAGGTGCAAGGTCATGAGACCAACAGTGTGGGCGCACAGGGAGAATTGCCACAGAAGCTCTGGAAAGACACTGCTACACTAGCTTAGATGAAATGTTGCAGAGGTGCAAATAGCAGTCCCTTAGCATTGCTGGTGCTAGAGCACTAAGGCACTGCACACACTGTGCGACAGTGATGTAAAACTGAGTTGCACAATCAGAAAATCTAGTTACTGGCTTTCTGAATCTCTCAAGTGTCTCCCCTTAAATATACTTTCTCAGGTCTGCAGTGTCAGGATTGTAAATTAAATGGTTACTGATGTGTTTTAATTAGTGTCACCAGTCCTGTCAAAACTTAATGTAACTTTACTTTTACACTTGTGTATAAAATAGCACGTAGTTTGTGCATATTCTGAAGCACTGCTGCTGTTACCTGTGGAATAACTTGTAGCCACCGAGCGAGCATCCTCTGGGAGGTCTTGCATAGGTGAAGTTGCGGTGAAAGTGTGTGTAATGTCCCTGAATTTTGATTCACCCCCAGTATAATTCATTGTCTAATTACCAGAAACTTGGTAATTAGACTTCCGAGAGTTTGAGCTAAGTACATATCTGACAGTATTCAGGAAAGTTTGTAAACCCTGCTTTCATGGCCTGGTTTGAGACTTTGTCAATGACATACTAGTCTTCCCACCCTGAATTCTGATACTGGAACAAGGGTTTAAGTAGCTCGGGTATTTGTAGAACATCAGGCTCATGGAGGTCTACTAACCTTTCCTGTATTTGTTTCAGGTATCAGGAGCTCCTAGATGACAATCAGGCACCATTTTACCTGTTCAGCTGTGCAATGCGCTGGCTAGCTGTACGACTGGACATTATCAGCATTGCTCTTATCACAACCACTGGCCTTATGATTGTCTTAATGCATGGCCAGATTCCTCCTGCCTATGCTGGGCTGGCTATCTCATATGCTGTGCAGGTGAGTATGTCCACATACTGTAATATTTAATATCTTGTTTAATGTAGTTATTGCTAGTAAGTAAAAGTAACACACCATAGAAAATTTTCCTTAATGCACTAGAATGGAAAAAGATACTGTTACCCCTTTTGGTAACAGAGGGGAAAGCAATTCAGAGTCAGGACCTTTTGCTAGCAGCCAAATTACAAATGATGAGGAGCTAGGTGCTTAAGGCTATTGTTTTGGGGAGCTGCCTGTTTTTAAATGATGAAGTAGAAACCGTTTGGGGCTCTTCATGTGCTGCATATTGCAATTTTCCTGGATATTTCCAGAAATGGGATTGATGGTACATCAGACATCTGCCAAACTGATGTCTTAATGTATTGCCTGCAGTATGTTTTCAGAGCGAACAGCATCCAGTGTTGCAGCTGTGCGGGTTAGACAGACTTCAGGGCTCAGAAGACTTGCTATTAGAGCTGTTGTTTGGCCTTTTCTGCCTCCTGGTGGTAGTAAAGTGAAATTACAAAACTTCGGCTGCTAATATCTAAAGCTGTTGCTTGTGGGAAACCTTTCTAAACTGCTGGCTTTCCAAGTGATTAATACATTATGCTTATTTTTAAAATTAACTATTAACTAAAATTAACTTGCCTTGGCACCTTAGCTATATGGTGCCCAATGCCAAGAGCACTTGTATCAAGAATCATAGAATCATTTAGGTTGGAAAAGACCTTTAAGATCATCAAGTCCAACTGTAAACCTAGCACTGCCAAGTCCACCACTAAACCATGTACCTAAGCGCCACATCTACACGTCTTTTAAATATTCCAGGGATGGTGACTCAACCACTTCCCTGGGCAGCCTGTTCCAATGCTTGACAACCCTTTTGGTGAAGAAATTTTTCCTAATATCCAGTCTAAACCTCCCCTGGCACAACTTGAGGCCATTTCCTCTCATCCTATTGCTTGTAACTTGGGAGAAGATACCAACACCCACCTCTGTACAACCTCCTTTCAGGTAGTTGTAGAGAGCGATAAGGTCTCCCCTCAGCCTCCTTTTCTCCAGGCTAAACAACCCCAGTTCCCTCAGCCGATCCTCATAAGATTTGTGCTCTAGACCCTTCACCAGGCTTCGTTGCCCTTCTCTGGACATGCTCCAGCACCTCAATGTCTTTCTTGTAGTGAGGGCCCCAAAACTGAACACAGTATTCGAGGTGCAGCCTCACCAGTGCCGAGTACAGGGGGACGATTACTTCCCTAGTCCTGCTGGCCACACTATCCATTAGGTTCGTCTCTTAATTCAGTAATAAATTGCAGTTCTCTAAATTTGTCTTTGTTTTCTCCCATTGCTCCAGTTAACAGGGTTATTCCAGTTTACAGTCAGACTTGCTTCAGAAACAGAAGCTCGCTTCACCTCAGTGGAGAGGATTGACCACTATATCAAGGTAGGACAATAATACATTAAAGTGCCTGTTGTAAAATTTCTTGTTGCTTGTTATGTTGCTGGCATAAGAGAAAAAAGAAAGTCAGCCATAGTCTGCCTTAGTACAGAATGTATGTTTCTGGTCTTGTAAACACATTAATGCACGTACTGTAATACTGCAGAGTGAATTTGTTTTATGAAGCATTTATATAAGCATTGGCAGGATGAATGGCACAAGAGCTGGGTAGGTAGCTAAGCTTACAGGCGTCACTTGCTTGGCATCACTGAAGTTACATAAGGATATTGAAAGTTTGCTGACATTCTCAGAGAGTGAGTGAAAGGAGTGTGTGAAAGGGGTAACTGGGAATTCAGTGCAATATTCTACAGTAAAAGGATGGTGTTCTGGCATCCTTCATTCCAAACCTAATGGAACTCCTTCATTATACAGATTGTAAAGTAACTGTTTGTTACTTTATCTACATGTAATTCTGCTTCAACCAAATAAGTCTGCTTCTTTTTCCACAGCTATCATATATAATATATTTCTATATGCTTAGAAAGTCAAGGAACTGCTCTCATTGCAAACATGAGAAATGTGCCAGGCCTAAATGCTTAGCAAGCTGCTCTGATTATCTGTAACCCTTTCTTCGTAACTAGGATTTGTGTATGCAGAACTGGGTGTAAGTCAATGGGGAAAGTGTAGCCAGGAGAAAGCCTTCTACTGTGTCTGGTCTTTGAGGTGAAAGGCTTTTTTACTTAATACATAATACACATTCCCTCTGAACTTCAGAGGGAGATATATATCTGTTTGGTAAATCTGGGCTACATAGTAGTTGATTTACCTTTTTTAGCCTGTAGATTTAATACGGAACTTTTTTTAGCCTGTGGATTTAATACGGAAGAGAAAAAAAAAATTGAAACTGCCCACTCCCCCAGTCCTCTTGTGGCATCTAAGTAGAAAGTAATTTCTGTGTATGGAAGACTTGGTGACCGCACAAGCTGAGAACTGTGTGCCGAATACTGCCTGGTATCTCTCACTGGGGTGAGATGGATTTATCACTGTCAGGCCTTCAGTGGCAAAACTGATAGTTGTAGACTGTTGGGGTGTTTTTGTTTAGTTACTGTCTATCATTTTATATCACTATTAAGCAACACTTCCTGTGATTTTTCTTATGTGGATCTCTAGACAGCCATTTTATTATGAAACTGTAAAACTAGTTTGAATCTAAAGTGAAGAGGTGAGTGAGCACTGAAACACCATGCTGGTTCTGTGTCTTAGCAAGTCCTTGGCTTCTTAAGAAGCCTTAGCTTGGCTTCTTTCAGTGCAGGCTCCAAGGTTGCTGTTATGAACACCAAGCTCAAACAACGGGAGTACTATCATAGAATATTGCTGTTTTTCTCAAGCCCTTGGGGTACAATTAATCTGCCTCTAACTAGATGTTGCAGATGTCCACAATTGACATAGTTCCTGTGGGATATCTCTATAGTCAGTGTAGGAAATGGCTATCTCCAGAGGGCAATTTATTACCTATTTTGTGTGTTTACATTAGAATGAGAAAAATCACACTCCAGAAACGCTAGCTTCTTTGTAGTGACTATGAAGGAGTTGATGGGGCCTGGTTCAGTTGGAGATTCTTACTTTGTATGTGTCTAAAGTTACATGAGATGAATCCCACGACAGGATTTCTGCCATTCTCTGAGGCTGCTTGTGCTAAATATGGGACAGTGACCTTGGCTTCATTCTAAACATGCTATAAAGGCACATGTTTGGTTTTCAGAGGTCCTGCTTTTCTGTTTAATCTGTGAACTGCTTAATGAGGGACCTATTAAGGGGCAGAGTAAAATAGTGAAAGTGAGCAAGCTAGAAGGGGCCCAACTGATTCGGTGATTTAACAGAACAGGGGAGAACGAGGAAGAGAAAAGGAGGAGGGTAGAATTTGTACAATGTGTCATGTGGACGTTCTCTTCTGTGTCAGAATCAACAGAGGTGACCTTGGCATGGCATAACAAATGAGACCTAGAAATACAGCGGATTTTGCATCCAGAAGCATCCAGTCTTTGGAGTGCCACAAAACTCAATAGGATTGTGCTCATAAATAATAGGCCTAAAGTATATTTTGAATTCCGTTGATGAAAAACATTGTTGTGTAGAAGGACCAATGTCATTACTGAGGCAATGGGAGGGGAGTAACAGTGTGGTCAACGTAATACAGCAAACTTCTGAACCTCTGGGCCCACATCCAGCCATACAGCTCATCATAAAACTGCCATAAACTGATATGGGCCAAGTCTGCAGGGAAGAACTCCTGCTGAAAGCTGCAACTGATAATTTTCCTTTCTGGTGTTTTTTTATTGGAAACTGAACTTCTGGTTTTGTTTTAAAGACGCTTTCCCTGGAAGCTCCTGCTCGAATTAAGAATAAAACTCCTCCTCTGGACTGGCCACAGGAAGGTGAAGTTGTTTTTGAAAATGCAGAGATGCGGTACCGAGAGAACCTCCCTCTAGTACTTAAAAAAGTGTCCTTTACTATCAAACCGAAGGAAAAGATTGGCATTGTGGGAAGGACAGGCTCAGGTAAGGAAAAACACTAAGCAGAGTTAAATTACTACTTTTACAGAATGGGAATGAAATAGAGTGGGGCAGTCATATTGGTTCTCCTCTGTCTTCTCTGTGTTTCCATAAATTGTTAATTGCACAGGAGTGGTCCAGCAGCCTGTCAGTGGTGGATTCTGTTTGTGTGCATACATAGGTAGGATCCCTGTAAACAATAATGAAAACAAGTTTTCATTTAAAGTAGAGGGATATCCTACTATGCCTGAGCTGGTATGCTCATAATGTTTAATGCCCCAAGCTACTTATCAGCCCAGAAAGCTACCTACAACATGCTCAGTGCAGCTTATTTGACTCTCCTGAAAGTTTTCTGTACTGATGCTACAGCCAGGTTTGGCTCTAAGCTATCTCAGAAGTCTGTAATGTGAAGAATCAAAACCCCTGTTTCTGATGTGACTTAAACCAGCTCCAAAATGTAGTTTCTAAATAAGCAATGAATATTGCTGTATTTGGTTTACATGGTAATGTTTGGGTAGCGGGGGTGGGGCACCACTGCAGGGGTGGCTTCTGTGAGAAGATATTAGGAGCTGCCCCTACAATTGCTTAGAAGTTTAAACGCTGAACCGCAGCATTTACCAGCATTGTTTGCCAGGACTTTATGGTATTTTAAAACACTTTTCTTACACACGGACAGCTTTTAAAATGCTTTCTCATCTCAAAGCAGCTATGACTGTAGAAACACTAGTATTGTTTTTCCTGTCTCATTTTTAGGGAAGTCTTCCCTTGGAATGGCACTCTTTCGTCTGGTTGAACTGTCTGGAGGCTGCATTAAAATCGATGGCGTGAAAATAAATGACATTGGTTTGGCAGATCTTCGCAGCAAACTCTCAATAATTCCTCAGGAACCTGTGCTGTTCAGTGGCACTGTGAGGTTAGTGAGACCATAAGAAGGCAAGAAGGAAAAAGGGAACTACCAGCTTATACTTGAACTCAAATAGGTGCCTGGTGAGATGTTAGTTCTCGGGCATCCTAGCTTCTGTTCTCTGTTTTTGAAACAAAAAAAGCAAAGCTAAATGATTTTAGCTGGCCCAATGCAGAACTGGATGTGATCATCCTCTATGAAAGTCTTGCTTTCTGTTTAGATTTGCTTGAAGTTTTTGAATCTTTGCCTTCCATCTCTACTCTCTCTAACCCTAGTGAGCTGGGAGTATCTGATTTCCTTGGCAAGGAAGTTCTGTCAGTGGAAGGCTAGATGGGAATCATCCATCTGAATGAATTAGCACACTGCTGTTTTGCCATTCATTGCTGAATAAAAGTTCTGGTTATGTTTTCTGCTTCCCCCTCCAGATCAAACTTGGATCCTTTCAATCAGTACAGTGAGGAACAAATTTGGGATGCTTTGGAAAGGACTCACATGAAGGAGTGTGTAAGTACTACGTGCCCTGTGAGAGTTTGTGTTTTGGCTTTCAAACCTACGTGTTCTGTTAGTAGCTGTTTCAGAAACCTTTAGATAAAGCTTTTTCTTTGGAAGTTTTTTTCCCTTATTTGCTATGCTTTATTTCTAGTAATGAGACTGATTTTTTTGGAGAATGTGCCATATTTTGGATGTTTACTTTTTTTAGTATATAGCATAGCAGAGTGTTGCTTCATGACAGGGACTCCCAGGGTGTTACAATATTTCACGTGATATTTTTCTATATGTGCCTTAGGTGTGCATTCTACATTTACATTTGTGAGTGTAAATGTCACACATGCACATTTATACTGAACGTAAAATGTAAGTTTTAAGTTTTAAACACTGCATACCATCCCTGTTTTACGGGACCTGTGGCCCGGGTGGGCACGGTCGCTCCTATAACAGCCGTGACATATTGAATGGTCAGCGTTGCATGTCTTTTGTCAGCTTGGACATTTTGTAGCCTTAGCGTGTTTGCAAAATGTCTCATTGAGGCAGAAATCTGAACAGTAAATAAAACCATCTTGGGTTTTGTAAATTTTATTGGCTTAAGTGGTTTGTTTTGGGCACATAAATCACTTCTCACCTTTTTGAGCCCTGGGGGACGGTTTTTGCAGGCTGGGGGTTTTTTTTTGCCCTTTGCAAGGCCCTCTGCAGCAAGTCTTACTGCCATGACATTTCCAATTCTTCTTTTCTTGTAAGTCAGGTGGCATGTATGGCTATGGTATGTAGGCTGCAGTAATTCCTGCAGGGACTAGGTTCACTCTTCTCTTGGTGAGAAAGACTGTCAGGAGATCTGTATTCGTGGTGATATGATTTTGTACATGGCACACATTTCTAGAAATCAAATATTTTGTACTTGGGTCATTCTAAAGTTGCCTACTGAGAGGATATAGCTCTTCTAGCTTAACAACTAGTAGTGTTCTCGGGAGCTGTCACTGAGTCACGGGCATTTCAACCAGACTGAGCAGGTCTGATGTATTGTTGTTTTATCATTAGTCGTTTGTTACTAATTTCCCCAACAGAAAGAGGGAGAGATGGTCAGCAAAGTGTGATGGATATTTTGGAATGTGGGCAAAATCAGATTTGCAGGAGGAGCAACTGTTTGTCTCATGCCGTGGAGATACAAAAAGTCTGTGCAATGCTCTGAGGTTTTTGCCTCTGCTTTCCCACACAGGTTGCCCAGCTGCCTATGAAACTTGACTCAGAAGTGATGGAAAATGGGGAAAACTTTTCAGTTGGAGAGAGACAGTTACTGTGCATAGCTAGAGCTCTACTGCGTCGTTGCAAGGTGAACATAATGATGAGAGAAATAGCTGGAGACAGCAAACTGCAAGCTGGAGACAGCATTGAGCAAGCCTCTTTTGTGCTAGATTCATTCTATCTGTCAGAGGAATCACACCAACAGTTATTGCAACCCACAGATGGTGTAGAGTTAGAACAACTAGAAAGGCATCTGTAGCCAGCTGCAGAAAAGTATTGCTTGTTAGTGTTGTTAATTGTGTGTCAGACTGGCCTAATCATTTATTCAGTATCCTGTTACAGGTGAGCATCAGATTCTTTCTTTCTTCCACCTTTTTGTAAGTGTCAACCAAGTACTTCCCTTGTACATGGTGTTCCACTAAAATGTAGTCTCCAAGTGGAATTTGGGACCATGCTGTGCCAGTGAAGTTAAGGGTTTTGCAGGAATGGAAGACAAATAATAATTACAGTGAGAAAGGACATTTGGATTGACTAGGATTCTGATTTTAATGTTCTTTTTTCTTAAATGTTGCGCACCGTATTTTAAGGTTCCTTCTGCATCTTTTTAAAGCCAAGACTACTCAGCAGAAATTACTGCTCTCTCTGCAGTACCTACACAAACCAAGTCTGGTTTAGCTTTGACAAAACACCACTCCAAATCAGTTTGTCTGAGTCTGAGAGGAAGGGTAATTCTTTCCAGCGTAAGAAAGCTAGTAAGCCTAGTCAGTATTGACTCATTTCAGAAGGAACTGTCACCACCAAGGATGTGTCAGATTAGTTTACCAGGTAAAATTTGTATTTGAGATTTAGCTGCTGAATGTAAAACTGAAAGTAGTGGAAACTTGAGGCCCAGGTCAGAATCCAATCATCTTGTGGCTCTAGGATGTGACTATAAAATGCAAGTGTGATCCATAAGGTAACTTTGTTGAGGGCAATTACATAAAGAAAACTGAAAGGGTGCTTGTAAAAACTACCTTTGTGACCACAGCTCCATAATGATTGCCAGTTGTGACAACTCTTGGTCATGGTAATTCTGCCTGCTCTACATATTTTTATGTTCAGGGAGGGAAAGTGTTACTATGGGTAACAGCTAGGATTATGTGCTGCTTTCAGATTTTGATACTGGATGAAGCAACAGCTGCTATGGACACAGAGACAGACTTACTGATTCAGGAGACTATCAGAGAGGCATTTGCAGACTGCACTATGTTAACAATTGCTCATCGCCTGCATACGGTACTGGGCTCTGATCGGATCATGGTGCTAACACAAGGACAGGTAAGCAGAAAGACTTTTGTGGTTGCAGTTCCTGTTGCAATCTGGTGGTGCCATATGTGCAGGCTGAACTGAAGGAACAGCTAGTATTGCAGGGTAGAAAATCCTCTCTGTTCATTCACATCCTTGGTAATAATACTCCAATAGAATCAGTTATTGCCTGACTGTGACAAGATCAAAGAGGGCAAAATCTCTTTTACACTCCAAGGAAGTACCATAGAGTAACAGTCTCTCTTTTAAAAGTGTTTTTAAAACACCCTTTGTAGGTTAATTGTGACATGGGTAATAACGTAAGCATCTCTGCTGGGGCTCAGTGGCAGTTTCCCATTACTTTCATGAAGCCCTGTGGTATCAAACAGGCATATGAGAGATAGTTTACCCACTTTTCAGGCTTCCATGTGGGAGCCATAAACAGTTAAATCAAATGTAAGAACATTTGGCAAGGCTGTTAAAGGTAGAGAAGGGAAAAACCTATAGCATCCGCCTCTGTTTGCCAGAGCCACCAGAGGTTGCTTCCTGATGGGTAGTTCCAGTGTTTGTCTGAACCTAGTTTAGAGCATCCCAGGTTACAATATTTATGCATAAATGCACATACTTTCACTGCCTGTTGTCTCATCTAAAGATTACTGCCATGTTTTGGCTTCTTTACTACTGTGTCACAAGACCAAGGGGTGGGAATCCATTTTCTGCTGGATTTTACTGACATACTTTATCTGCCTTGTTTGCTTCTAGGTAGTGGAATTTGACACACCGTCTGCCCTTCTGGCCAATGAGAACTCACGCTTCTACGCTATGTTTGCTGCTGCGGAGAACAAGGTTGCTGTCAAGGGCTAAAATTCAGGGCAAAGCCACTTTAATTTTGGAGAGCTACACTCCCTGCCTGTGGCAGGCCAGCTCTTCTTCCTCCTCCTCCTCCAAGCAGATTATTGCCTTTTCATCTTTTAATTTTTAGCACAATGTGTCAAGCCAGAGAGATTTTTAAAACTGTGTCAGAAGAATTCTTCATGTTTTTATTATTGTATTTATTCCATAATCATATTACTAATTTTTTGTTATTAAATGCACTCTACAAATGGCTCAGGGAGCCATAGTTATAAATGTATCAGAGGCCTATAATGAAGCTTTATACATGTAGCTATATCTATACATAATTCTGTATATAGCCTATATTTACAGTGGAAATGTAAGCTGTTTATTTTATATTAAAATAAGCACTGTATTAATAACAGTGCATATTCTTTTCTATCATTTTTGTACAGTTTATGGTACCAGAGATCTGGCTTTGTTATCGGACTGTATCAGACACCATTTTGTCTTTTACAGTTGGTCTTTTCCTAGTGCCAGATTTTCTGCGTGTCTGAGTGGAAGTGAAGCTTTGCAATAGTGTCCTTTATTGTCACATCTTTGTTGTCTAGCGCAGGGGAGAACAGCTCTGTGGTGTAACTCTATTGCATTGTAATTTATCAAAGCTATTTGGAGCATCGCTAATGTTCACCACGGCAGCAGCTGCTGCTTCCCATGATGCTTTCCCAAAGCAAGGTTTTTAGTGATCTCCTGAGTGGAGAACCACTTCTGGGTCACATTAAGGCCTCACACTTTCTCAGTGTCCTGATACAGTATTTCTTACTGTATCAGCAGGGTTTATTTTAATGCAAGCAAGCCCAAGCTCTTCCTGCTTCGCTGATCTAACACAACCAAAATCTAACTGTTTGTGGAATGATCTGTAACAAATTAATCATAAGGTTCAAGTCATACCCTGTATGCTAGCAGGAAAGCCTTTTCAGAGTTGCTTCAGCTGACTGACTCCTTTATCTTGAAGCTGCTAACACTCCTCAGAGGTTTAGGTTGGCTTTCATTGGCATGGGTAACACTAACTCTTTGTTCTGCTCACTTATACTAAGGTTAAACAACATCAATATTTCCTGTTTCTTTATTGCACACATGTTAAGGAAACAGTCCCCCACCCCATGTCTTCTGGAACTTTAAACAAGTTCCTGTTGATCAGGATGTAACACTGGTGTAGGACGTCGTTTTCTTACTGTAAAGAGACCTACCTCAGGTTACTAGGTCCTGCGTAGTATGTTGCCATGATCACTGTACACCATCCCTGTTTTACGGGACCTGTGGCCCGGGTGGGCACGGTCGCTCCTATAATAGCCGTGACTTATTGAATGGTCAGCGTTGCATGTCTTTGTCAACTTGGACATTTTGTAGCCTTAGCATGTTTGCAAAATGTCTCATTGAGGCAGAAATCTGAAAAGTAAATAAAACTATTTTGGGTTTTGTAAATTTTATTGGCTTAAGTGGTTTGTTTTGGGCACATAAATCACTTCTCACCTTTTTGAGCCCTGGGGGACAGTTTTTGCAGGCTGGGTTTTTTTTTTCGTGTCTATGCACCATGGCCTGATCTTAATTCCTTCAGAGTGGAAGTGTTTCTTTAAAAGTGTAGTGGGTAATTTTTGTGCCCTCCAGCCTGGGGGTGGCTTGCAATATGTGTATGTTTGTGTTGAGTGGTACAGGAAGTAATAATTTATAGTGCAAGTATTCAAGCCAAGTAGCAAAGGGGGAGGTCAGATGGAATACAGAAGATCCTTCTTAGGCTCAGATTTTTCCACGTTCTTTACCTGCAAGCCTTACTGTTTATAATGTGACATGACTGCAAAGTCACAGCAACAAGCATTTCTATCTACCAATACCACAGGCAAATCATGGCATTAACAGAGCTTAGACTGTGGCTTGAAGACAGCACATAAAGCATCATTTGTTGTAGTTCTTTAGTAAGTCTTGTCCTAAGCAAGAATTAACTATCACAGATCTTATCCTGCTCACAGGCCTGGACCCAAGCTTACGCTATGTCAGGGACTGGCTGCCATTTTGCTCAGTGTTGCTCACTGTTACTCAATTCAAGGAACAGCATGGCTCTGTGTTGTGGTTAGCAAAGGGAGAAGTAATAGGCCTCTCTCCAAAGAACACCCAGCTAAGTGGGGGGCTCTTCTTTGATCAGAAATTTGAGGACAAAAAGAAACTGGGGAGAGGCACAAGGGAGCAGGGGTGATAGGCCAAAGAGGTAATGCCCTGCTTCTTCCCTAAAAGTAGAGCTGGGTAGAATGAAGGCTGAATACCTTAAGGGGAGAGGGAGAGAACATGAAATGCATCTGCCTAAGACTGTGGTTAAAACAGTTCAGTCAGTTGTCATGTACAACTCTGTCAAGGACAGGATTGTCTTGGGCCCTGCAGAACTGAGTCGACCCCACAAATTTCAGTATTTCCCTTGATGAAAAAGGGCTAATGTACCTAGTTCTGAAGTGCCACTGGGGTCAGAGTGTGGCAGCTAAAGCTGAGCTAATGGCAGTCTGGGCAAAAGGGGAGCCATCCTGATCTTGTCCTCCTTCTTCTTCCAGGCTGGGAGTTCCTTCCACTTTCCTGATGCCAGCAGTGGCTCTTGCCTGGTCCAGCAGTGACCCCAGTTCAGAAAGCTAACTTGCAGAAAGTTCACCCTCCAAAAGCAGGAATGCTGTACAAAGAAGGAGACAGGAAGGCACACCTGGAAGGGAGGTGAAGTGGGGCTGCTCTTTTCAGTAGGTGCTAACTGTAACACTAGCATAGGTATGAGGAAACCACTCAGGATTCATTGCACCAAACTGCTGCTTCCCAGTTACGCTCTCCTAAAAAGGTGAATACTTTCCTGCTGCTTCAGCAAGCTGAAATAGCTCGACAAGGTGTCAAACAAGGGCCTGCGATGGAGCAGGCGAACAGTCACCGGTGGACAGCAGGGATTATTAGCTCAACCATTTTGTTAAACCTTAGCTTCAGCATTGTTACTTTGGAACTAAGGAGATAGACTGCCAGAGGGAAATGTTCTTTCTGCTGTAATCACTTACCTGTTTCATGTGGCACTTGTCTCACAGGCAGTACAGAAGTATTGCTTCTCACATGGGTAGCAGTAATTTTTTTATTGGCTTTCATCCCGAACCACAGGAGCAAGCTGAGGCCTGGCCCAGGGCCCTGTCACTGAAGTAGAAGGAAGAACCATCAGTATTTTACAAATGAGACCGAAATATCTTTATCTTTGAAGCATTCTACAAGAGGTTGATGATGATGGGAATTTTCAGGAATTGGATCCTGCTTTAGAATTTACAGTGTGATATCCCAGAGAAGACTTCATCCTGCGAGGAGCAGAATAAGACTGTGGCATTGGGACAGAGGCTTTCCTTAAAGAGATCCTACCCAAAATACCATGGAGATAACACATCCTTCTTAGTATATAGCAAAGGCTATGGCCCAAGACTAACAGGTGTGCAACTTGAGAGAGATTTGCCTGGGATAATTGGTTTGCTGTGTTACCCTCGGGAATTTCAGTTGCATCAGTTTTACTTACTCTGTCCAAAAGCAGTGGTTGCAGCCGATCCCGATTCATTATCATAAACTTAGAGACTCTTAGAGAGAACGTGTTCCTGCTCATCTCATCTATCCGATGAGTGGAAATGTTGCACTTGCTTGGGACTTCAATCAAAACGCAGGTAGGATTCTTCTGAAATTACCCAATGGAGTTAACGTGCAGGTAGATCGGTGTAATTAAGTCCAAAGTCAGGCCCTGAAGTTGTGCTAGCTTGAACACCTGAGGAGACTTCACGATTACCTGCGGTGAAGATCATACAGGGTCAGATCCTGAGCGGCTGGGGCTGTGGTCTGCATATTATCCCTAGATGAAAGCCAGAGGGAGATCAAGCAATCTTAGTTCACTGCTGGGAGCAAAGTTTGAGAAAGCACAATTATTTCAAAAGGCAAATGGTGTGAGTGAGAGAAGATATCGGAAGGAAAGGATAAATGCCGAAAATCTGATTTATAGAAGGAGGACGTGGAGAGAAAAGGTGGCAGGACAAGAAGTTTCTCTTGGCTAGAAGGGGATTGGGCAAAGGCAAAATTGCTTCTTGAAGGTGCTTCAAAAGAACACGCTGAGAAGATGCAGGGTGGCTGTAATGCCCTCATCAACCAAAGAGCTTTTCTGAATGCTGCCTTGTTATTTTTTACTGTGACTGTAGTGGGGGTGTTTTACTATATATAAGCAATTGCACAAAGGTTTTCTTTATAGTCTCAGCTTCAGGTCGGTCTAGGGTAATACTGTGATTTGTTTTACCCTTGGTTCAGCTGGAGACAGCAGCCAAATTGTGCTGGGGCCACAGTTTCTGCCTCGAGTATGACGATACAGTGGAAACTCAATTGGGAAATGGTGCAGATGCTGCTGTTGCTAGCGTAAGGCTTGGGAGGCTTCTAGAACGTACCACTACGGGTTCATTAAACCCACAATTGTGTAATAAATGTTTCCATGTCATCCGAAAGACGTGCCTTGGAGACTCGTCAGGCGGCTGAGGTAGGCAAAGCGTAACAGTGAAAATAACTTGCAGAACAGAAGCGTCACTACGTGGGGCAGAGAGAGTTCCTGTACACTGCTCTTGGGCTGTGTGGAGTTCAAATCACAGTTACTTCCAGCACACCTCCTTCCTTCCAACTCGCTGTCTCCTACTGTTGCCACGCAGACAAACAAGCAGTTGTATAAAGATGATAATTTTGTGGTTTTTGTCCTTTCCGATTTAGGAAGGCAGCAGTGGCTGGTGTGTGATTGATTGCCTCGAGGAGGGTGGGGGAAGAGCAAAGCACGTTATGTCTGAGCTGGGATCTGGGGGCAGTTTGGAGGGAGCGGTGGAGGCAGGCGACTACGGGCAGCCAAGGCGGGAGGGAAGAGATTTAAAAAAGAGGGTGTACGCGGTGCTGGTAGAGGGAGGCTATTTAGGGTTGGACTGTGAGCTAGATGCGAGGAGCGTGACCAGGAGCAGGATGGAGGAAGCCAAAATAGGTACCGGTGGGGTGAGGGCTGCGCGCACCAGCCCTGCTGGGAGCCGTGGCGTGGAGGGTTTGGGGTTGTTTGTCTTGGAGCTGGGGAGGGGGACGGTGAAAATGAAGCATTCACGCTGTGCCGAGGAGGCAGAGCCGGCTGTGAGACTGAGCGAGGGCAGGAGTGAACTGAGTGGGGCGTTGTAGCCGTGCCAAGGGCCGTCCCAAAGGCGGGAGCAGTGGGGATCGGCGTGTCGGGGCCAGACAGCCGGGCTGGGGAGGTGATGGCGGCCTAGCGGGGGTGCTGGCTGTGGGGAGAGGAGGAGAGCTCGCTGTGCGCGTGCTCACGTCTTACCCAGCCCTGTGAGCCGGGGGGTACAAGAGGGGCACGGGCGGATGGAGCCGCTGGGGCGCCGGGCTGCGGGCGTGGGCCGGGGCGGGCGCGCGGTGCGGGTGCCCACACGTGTCAGCGCCGCTGCTGTTGGAAGCGGTTTGCGTCTACGCGCGTGCCGGCGCAGCGCACGACGTGCGCAGGCGGCACAGCCTGGGTGCGCGAGCAGGGGCGCGCGCGGGGTGGGCAGCAGGGCACGGCCGTGCACGTGCACGGGGCGCGCTCGCGCAGGAAGGCGCGCGTCCACGGCGCGCACCTGCCCGTGGGTACGCGCGCCCCGCAGCTGGCGGCGGCGGCGGGCACCCCGCCGTGCGCGCGCAGCCGGCGGCGGGCGGGGCGGGGCGGGGCGGGGCGGGGCTCCCCTCCCCTCCCCTCCCGCGCCCCCCGCCGTCCCGCGCGGCGCCGCCTGGCGGCCGTGCCCGCGGCTGCCTGTTCCGGGCCCGGGCCCTGCGCTCCCTCGGCCGGTGCCGCGCCGGGCCTGCGCGGCCCTTTCCCCCCCCTCCCCGCCCCGGTCGCTCCGGCCGCCGGGGCCTCCCTCCTCCCCGCCCGCCCATGGATTTCACATAGCGGCCGCCGCCTCCGCCGCCGCCTCCTCCTCCTCCGCCGCCGCTCCATGGCGGCTCCGGCTCCGCGGCCGCCCGGCCTGTGCTGCTGCCGCAAGGGGTCCGCGGCCGGGCCGGAGGCGCCGCCGGCCCCGCCGCCGCCTCCCGAGCCGCCGCCGGACGTGGCGTCGGCCTCCAGCTCGCAGCTCTTCAGCCTCCGCCACCTGCACCTGGGGCTGGAGCTGCGGCCCGAGGCGCGGGCGCTGGCGGGCTGCCTGGTGCTGGAGCTCTGCGCCCTGCGGCCGCAGCCCCGCGCCCTGGTGCTGGACGTCCACCCGGCCCTGCACGTCCTCTCGGCCGCCTACCGCCGCGCCGCGGCGGGGGAAGCGCCCTGCTCCTTCGCCTTCTCGCCCGCCGAGGCCGCCGCCGCTGCCGCCGCCCCGGCCCCGCTGCCCCCGCCGCCCTGCCCGTCGCCGCCGCCGCCCTGCGCGCCGCCCTGCGCCGCCAGCCCGCCCTGCACCGCCACCTTCCTCTCGGCGCCCTGCATCGCCGCCGGCCCGCTGCCCCCCGCCGCCCCGCCGGGGGAGCCGCCCGCCAGCCCCCCGCCCGCCGCCGCCGAGCCGCCGCCGCCGCTGCCCCTCTTCGCCCAGCCGCCCTGCGCCGCCTGCCCGCTCGGCTTCCGGGTGGACCCCTTCACCGACTACGGCTCGTCCCTCACCGTCTCCCTGCCCGCCGCCCTCCAGCCGCACCAGCCCTTCCAGATCATCGTCCGCTACACCACGGCCGACGGCCCCGCCGTGAGTACCGCGCTGCGGG
This sequence comes from Mycteria americana, assembly GCF_035582795.1. Classification (NCBI taxonomy): domain Eukaryota; kingdom Metazoa; phylum Chordata; class Aves; order Ciconiiformes; family Ciconiidae; genus Mycteria; species Mycteria americana. The sequence goes on from NC_134371.1 coordinate 11,645,273, forward strand.
GGGGCGGCGGGGCCCGGGGAGGGGCGGCGGGGCAGGGACGGGGAGATAAAATAGGAAACCGAGTGCCGGGGCGGCTGCCGGTGCCCCCCCCTTCCCGTGCCACCCGCGCCTTTCTCACAGTTTTCCTCCTGCTGTAACTGACCGTCGGGGAAGCGCCCTGGCCCCGCAGCGAAGGCAGCGGGAGATGGTTCTCCCTCAGCCCCTCCTTTTATGTCCCGGTCCCTCCGCTGCCTCTTCCCTCCCTGCCTGTCAGCCGCCAGCCCGCTTGTCAGCAGCATCTGTCCCCTGCCCGGGGGTGCCAGTCCCCTGCCTGCTGCCACCGAGCCCTCCGCGGTCCCGCGCCGCGCTCAGCAGGGATGCTCGTACCGACCCGGCCGCCCTCCTTCCTTCCCCCATCGCCGTGGCCCCCGAGGCTATTCATCCCCCATCGCGACAGTCATCTTAAAGTCTTTCGTCCATTAAGGGCGTTGCAGTTGTTGGCGAGGAGCGTGAAAATTTGAAAACTCCTGCTTCGACTGAATTCTTCAGGACAAGTTACGTAATCCGCAAATACAGGAGTTTCCCTGTGGGTTTTGCCAGCTGCTTACAAAATCAGGCCTTGCGCACCTAGGTTGATGTTCCAACGAGCTGTGGTCAGGAGCTTTGAGAAGAGCAGGGGGAGATTCCACATATTCCTACAGGTTATCTGCTGGAAAAAGGAGGAGAAATGGTCCAAAACACCCATTTCGATGTGGCCATGGGAGGTGCTTCCTTGTCTGCCTGGAATAGTCTTCTTCAGTAGTGAGATGCTTTGTAAACTCTGTCACTTCTTTTCGACCCCTGGTATTTAGAAGCACTTTGGTCCTGGCCTTTTAGGTGCTGCCTGGCAGATCTTGTGTTTTTAAGAAGTTATGATAGTGAAACTATAAAGTTATCGCTGGACCGTCAGTTCTATTTGTTACTGTATAGTCTGTTCAGGTTGGGAATTCGACTAAAGTTATTTTTATCATGTGGTTCATGAATCTGTTTGCAAAAGGAGTGGTTTTTTTGAGAGTCCTGCAACTTCGATGCCTCTCTCTTGCCTGATAGAATTGACTCTCAGCCTGCTGGTTTGGTATTGCTGTTGCATTGGTCAAAACCAGTAAATGTGTGGATCTATTTGACTATTACAACTTATTTAACAAGAATAGGAATTGAACATACCGGTTTCGTGCAAATTAACCCAATAGCAAGTATATACTAGGCCTTTTCTCATGAAAGGAAAGTGTTGCTGAATAGAATGAGTTTGCTGGATCTTTTTCTGTCTAATTTTAATACTACATTGAAGCTCACAAAAGTAACTTCATTCTCAGAATGATCTGGATAGTCTTAATAGGTTGGCTCACTTGGAACAGCGAGTTCCACGTGAAGATTTCTATTGACAGAAGTTTCCTTTTGTTATACGGTGACCTTTTAACATGCTGGTCCTTCCCTAAAAGTGCGAAAATGAGGTGAAATTCTGGCACTGTTAAAATACAGATCCACTTGTAAGTGAGGATATTGTTCCTTTTCACCTCTGGAGCTCCTGGTTTTAATATTTCCTTGTACAATACTCTGCTGTAGCTTTTCTACACTGAAGAGGTACATGGGAGATGTCTTTCAGGGCCTACAGCGTGTTCAGAAGGTTCTGTTCTTAATCTTTTTTTTTTTCCCCCAAGATTTTATGAAGAGACCTGTTTCTTTTGTCCACACTATGCCTTGTTTATGGTGGGAAGGCTTTAAAGCTAATTTGGTGTTGCTGTGTGCTCTATAATCATTCTCGGTCTGGCTGAGCCATACCTCCCGAAGTATATGGTAACATACTTTCCTCCTCTTGAACAAGTTGTTGTATTTTCGGGTGCTTTCTCCTGGGTTTTGCCAGCCCTGTTGCCAAAGGGGCAGGCTGTTCTGCTGTGTGTATGGAGAAATGATCTCAGATGTAACAGAATACCGTTCAGAAAAATGATCTCAGATTGGCTTTAGATCCGAGATCAGCTTCAAAAACTTTCAGATCAGCTTTAGAAACTATCTGAAAACCACTGGAAGGTGCAGGGCGCTGACTGATGTCACGTTCATTTAGTCTCGCCTTGCGTTAACATGTTGTCTCCTTGGCCCTGCACACAAGCCGGCAGTGCTGGGAGTAGGGCATTTTTTCCATTCCCTCTGTTGTTTGTCTTGCTTCCCCTGGATCAGGCGTGAGCTAGCTGTTCTTCATCCTGTATTGTACCTTTAATGGCGTGTACTGCTTCAGCTGAAACGAAGCTACAAGGACTAGTGTCAAGAGATTATTGATGGTTACAGTGTCAGGGGTGTGCGCTGCCCTTTTCAAGTGATACTGAAAAGTAGAAGCAGGCGTGCTCACTGACATAAACCGTACCGCGTTTCCCTGCTCACTATTGTAGATTTTGGCTGGCACAGTATTTGTCCTCGAGTACCACCTGTTCTAGCCCTTCATGTTCAGCACGCTGAACTATGTTTTTGGATCCCGAGTCATTTTGTGCTATTGTAGTGCTATCTGTCCTTGCTGTTTTTCAGCCTAGCGTTGCATTTTAATAGGGATGAGTAACCCATGTGTGTATAAGGGTGAACTGGTTTATGCTTGTGTCTAGTACATTTCCTCGCAGTCCCTTTTCTCTGTGTAAGTGAAGCAACTTTACAGTGTTAGACCTCTCTCTTCTAAAAGATATATTTTCTTTGGCCTTTCTCTGAATATAATCTTTTTAGGTCAGGGTTTATTTTCTATGGGACCCTTAGCATACTTGTGGGACGTATAAAACAGTAAATTCATGTTACAGTGCAGCACAGGCGTGTTGGCAGTAAAATCAGCCGCAAAGATAGTAGTCTGTTTAAAATTGGAAACCTGTTGCCTTGATATACTTGGTTTGAGCCATCCGGATATGTTATTTGACTGTGCCATTATTTCTCATGTGGAGGAAGGAGCCAAGATCTTTGGTTGTTTGATGGACATTGAGAGACAGCTGAGAGATTAAATCTGCCTTTCACAGAGCATTCCAGCTCCCTGTGCTGTTGGAAAACCATATGCTCAGTACATCACCAATTCACTTCAGAAGCAAGCCTGTCATAAACGTTGTGTGTATCTCATGGTGTGGGCTGAAGGCACACACTGATCAGGTGTGTCCATGACAGTAGTCGTGCTCTTCCCCTTCTTTTCCCTCATGCCTTACTTCTTGGTCCTACAAATAGTCTTTCATAAGACTTTTTTTTTTTCTCTCCTTCACCAGGGAGAAATATCTGCATCTGTCTCTTACCCACTGTGTCACGCCTCTGATTTGGCAGCGCACATGTTAACACCAGTGCTATTTTCTTTCCATGACAACCTTAAATGCAAACCCTGCTCTGTGTTCTGGTATAAAAAATGATGGCATTTCCTCATCTTCAGGATTTAGCAAAAAGGACAGCTCTTTTTGCAGTGCTGGAAACTTCCCTGTTGTTCCGTTAGATTTGTCCTGATTCCTCAGTCCTCGTAGAGTGACTTGCTGTCCAGGTGTGCCTTGCTCCTGTCACATCCTCCGCATCTCAGATGTGCGGTTTACTTTGTCATCAGATGCAGCGGCCTGTTGTTTGTCTAGGACAGAAGCTGTGGTGTTGCAGCTCTTCTTGGGAGCTTCATCAATAATGTAGGTAGAAACATGGAGAGTTTTAAAATTGAAAGAGGCTTAGCTAATCGCCTTTGTCATTTGCTGGATTTGGGTAAAAGATTATAATCTAAGTCAGTAAAAATGATATTCTTGGCAGGTGCCTTATAAAGCGTGTGAGCTTCTTTGCAGTATGTGGGCAGGGGGAAACCTAGCCTGTCCAAAGCCTCTGTTTAGCAGAGGAACTAAGCAGCAGGTTTTTACTTAAAATACTCCATAAGAACAGCTTTAATATGTGAAACATGAAAAATGATGAGCATTATAGCATTATGATGATGTGATGTGTGTTTCCAAAGGGGAGCACAGGAGGGATTTGGAGGTAGAGTAGATGATACGGCCCCAAATACTGCTCTGTCCCTGTGTACTGCTCCACCCCCTGCCCCCAGCAGTACCCCGCTCCTTGCACTCCTTTCTGGGATGCTGCTTATACTCTGTTTCCCCAGTCCATAGTCCTGCCTCTGTCCGGCAGCATAGCCTGGTCTATTTATATTACAGATCTATTTATATTGTTTCAGGATAACTTTCATCATTGTTCCAAGTGCATCTGGAAAGAGAGACGGAGGCTTGCCATGTAGCTGCAGACATTAGGAAACAGGGGAAAAAAATACTTCATCCTCTGCAAATGTTTTTTCCCTCTTGGCCTGTGGAGCTGGTACTTCATTTAACTTCAACCAAATGTCAAATAGAGGGGGACTGGTTGAAAAGAAATTGTCCTTAATTTATTGAGTTTCTTGTAAACAAGAATCGGCTTCTCAGTTCCCCTTTGCTTCCTGCTTATGTTTTCTTCCTGCACTGGTCAGGGAGAACTTCCCCTTATCTTTCTGCTCTAAAGACATCGTCTGTCAACCCTTTTTCCTTCCTACTTTAGTGTTGCAACTTAGGTCTGGTGGTGTCTTATCTCTCTGTTTTCTTTGTTAGCCTTTTCTGTCTCTCAAAAAGCAAAGGAAACAGAACCTTTTGCAGGTGAGTCTCTTCAGCAAGGCCAACGATACAGATTGTAAGTCAGACTTTTTGTGATACGAGCACAAAGCCACTGAGTAGAGGAGTGCTTTTAAGTTGGCATTGGGGCAGATCTTTAAAAACTTAATTTCTGAGCCTCCTTCCTGGATCATTAGAAAACTACTGCCCTGGATTGAAACATAGCAGTTGCATTTTTATGTGAATTTGTGTTCTGCAGGGAAGCTATGAGTTTCAAACTGTGGGTTTTAATGAGACGTTTATCTCCAAATGCCTTCTGGAATAGTTGTCTCCAGTTCCACAATGTCACATCACAGAGAAGGTATTAATTGCCATGAAATTCAGGTATCCATGGAGTGGAAATCTGTAGCTATGTAGTGCACCTCAGCTGTGACCTGGGGATTTGGCCAGTGATATGCTGAAATGCAGCACGTGGATTTGAATAGTCGCATAGCCTTAGCCCTTGTGGTTTAAGTGACGCAAGGTTCGTCAGAAGTTGTGCTTTAAGTGTGTTTCTGGCCCAACAGGCTTGAAACAGAAGAGGGTAATCTTAAAACAGATTTCAAGATAAGAATGCTGCTCTGAGATTAACTTGACTTCTAGATAAAGGTTTTTAATTTTGTAATGCCTCCCACCTAAAAAAACCCACAAACATTTGCCAGTGGCAGCATGAACCACTATATGAATAACTGAAAGCTGCTGACAGCGTGTTTCCTTTCCTTACCTTTCACTGATCCCCAGGGGTGCTGCTGAAGTGGATGATTTGGGAGAGGAGCACACTGGCATCTGAGGAGAAGGGTCTAAAGGCAAGGGAAGAAGATAACAAAGAATAACCTTATAGGACAGAGGGAGAGAGAGAAAACTTTGACTTCCAGAACACAGAGAGGTTAACTGGGAGACAGAATTGTAATAGGTCGTTAAAACCAGAGCAGACATAGTACCCAGGCTTCTCTTCTGTAAGTATTTCAGTGCTTTCCCTTGAGGACCAGAACTGAACTAGTGTCTGCACTAACTGCTATTCCCTGAATTCAGATTTATTGGTTGCTTTGGTCTAAGAATTCAGCAGACTCAGAAGTTTTATTCCTTGTGCTTCACTGTTCCCAAGACTTCCAGTGGTTCCAACTTTATTGCAAGTTTCACAATATTTGATATTTTCCATAAAAGTTCAGCTCCAGAGTTCTAAGATTACAAGAAAATCCTTATTTAAAATTGTTCTTACACTTCAAAGTTGGAGGCAGGGAGCATATGAAAGCATAAACATTACATTTGAAACAGAAAAAACGAAAAGGCAAATAACTGCACTTTTTCATATTATTCTTAATCTGTTCTAATTATTTGCTGAGGGTCTGACTCATGATTTATTTGCTGTTTTATATTGAAAACTGACATGCTCAGTGGTGTGTTTTGTTGTGGTGGTTTTTTTTTTTTTTTTTGTGACCACCCAGAATCTCCTTATCCACTCTGTAAAAAGAGGCCTCTAGTGTCATTGACCAGATGTTTCTTACATATACTGACTTTTTTGCATAGTGTCAAAATGTTTGATGCTTCAGCCAGCAGGGCAGTGTCAGGGTCAGAGATAATGTTGTGTACACTGTTCAGCCTCAGGGTTTTTTGGTTTGTGGGTTTGGGTTTGGTTTTTTGTGTTTGTTTTGTTTGTTTGGGTTCCCCCCCCCCCCAGCTTGTGCTACCTGACCCCTACTACTCTTGTTCATGTTGAATTAAAAACATGAAGATACTCAGAGTACTCCCTCTGAGAAGAAGGTTGTGTGGATGTTTGTTAGGGACTTTTTATTAACCAAGAAAATCGATACAACAGAAATAGCGAGTGGCTGGAAGACACTATGTTGTGTGGCACCACTCAGTGTTCAGACAGTGAGGATTACTCTGAGTAGTCACGGCAAATAAACAGGAGTAGAAAGATGTATTGTTAGAAATGGCAATATACCTTGTGCCGGGTATGCATCTGGGGAGCCAAACAGCTCCTCTTCCACAGTCCTCTTGATTTCAGATTTTGGTTTTTGGCAGTTCATCCTTGTGATTTTGTCCCTTTCCCTCACCTCTTCCTCACGTCATGTTTCAACAGATCTGGTGGCTGGATCCAGAACTGACGTATGGCAACGCCAAGCCGTTTGTCTTCACGCAGGGCCACTCGGTGTGTAACCGGTCTTTCTTCCCCTGCTTTGACACACCAGCAGTGAAGTGCACCTATTCAGCTACTGTCAAAGTGAGTGACCGAATGGATATAAATGGTTCACGGAGCACTTAGCTGCTGTTAACTTGTGAAAGCATAGTTACATTGTGTGTGGATATATGATATAAAATATTCATTGTGACAATGTTATAAAATCTACGGGATTTTTTTAGATCCTACCCTGGTTCTTGGAACAGAATCGGGGTACTGCCACAAAGGCAACTCTGTTGCCTGGCACGCTTGGGTCTTGCCTTCCCTGTACTCAATGTTGAAAGAGTAACCATGAAATGGATAATATGAAAGAGAGAATTTGGCTGGTCACTTCCAGTAGTGGTTATTGATGGTAATACTCAACTGTATTTTATCAATTCTTGAAAGGAAAAAAAATCAAATTTTTATGAAAGCAGCATCAAATAATGTTGCATTTTGTGTAGATGAAATAATTTGATATGTGGGCACTTTTGGGGGAGCTGGCATAAGAACCTGTGCAATATAGGAGGAGTAATATTTTTGATTGCTATGTTTTCACAGGCTGGATAGATTGTGGTATAAAAACTCCACAGAAATCTTACATTTTGTGTTATCTAAATGATTGTTTTTAATGTACATCCTCTTAGGCATAGAGAGATCTGTGGTGTAGTCATTCAGCTGTGATCATCCAGTGAGTTGACGTGTATGATGTTGGTCTTCCAGGCTCCAGCAGGCATACAGGTGTTGATGAGTGCCACCCAAAGTACCTACTCGGAAGAGGAAGGTGTATATCAATTTTACATGGAATATCCAGTTCCTGCCTACCTAGTGGCCCTGGTGGCAGGAGACCTTATACATGCGGACATAGGTCCAAGGTAAGATTTGCAGTGAGTTGATCTGCTTTTTGTGTCTCTGTGCAGTGCTTCAAGTTATAAGTGGTAAATATTTTGAGTCATGGATAAGGGAACAGTTGGGACCATCAGCTGTGAGTGTTCAGAGTTTGCGGTTTAGTTGGGTGTGAAGAACTGCATGGCGCTGCATTGGCAAAGATATTTTCCTCTTTCATAAATGTTGCTTACTGTCCCCTGTAGTCATTACAGCTACTTGCCTCATTCCCTTAAGGCAATTTAAGGGATCTTTGATTATCTTTTGTCATGTATCCATAGAGCGTTAGCCTAAAGAAGGCCTGAGTCTGATGTGAGACCTCTTAGCACTATTACCATACATGGAAGTGTGGTGAGAAGTCAGGCTATTTTTTCTAAGAGATAATTGAGTTTGCTGAAGTATCACCTGATGTTTTCTGTTTTCTGACAGGAGCAGAGTGTGGGCAGAGCCTTGCCTGCTGCCAACAGCCATCAGCAAGCTTTCTGGCATGGTTGAGCGCTGGTTGACTGCTGCAGAGAGTCTGTATGGCCCATATATATGGGGAAGGTGAGTTTAATAAGTCTCCCAGGAGTGTGTAATGGAAAAAAAACAATCTTGAGAAATTATCATGCTTTCTCGCTACACTAGCAATAGCAGGAAAAATGAACCCTTCAACTAGCAGCACTGTAGTAGCTGGAAACAAACTCTGGAGTTTTGTCTCTGTAAGTGGCAGAGAGGACCATGGAGGCATGGTGGTGTTTTGCCTGGTATGGTGGACAGAACGACAGGTTTCTAAACAGCCCATCTTCCCTGAGGAGTGAAGGTTTTTCATACTGTAGTGTTTTGTGATGCAAGTCCAACATTTGGCCGGACACCATTTGAAATGTATGGCAGTTTTATTTATTTATCTTATTTATTTTTACATATGGTACTTGACATATGATATATTTATTGTGGTATGCCTGAGGATGCTGAAAACCTGACTCAGTACAGACTCATTGAGAGTCTTAGTCCTGAAAAACAATATTATAGTTTCTGAAGTTACGCTTGACTGTATTAAAAGAGAATGTTTTTGAGAGAATGTTTTCGTTCTTTGGATGGGAGAAAATATTTACAAAGACTTCCTATATTTCTTTGCTAATGGTAAGCAGGAAGAACACGTTGTTAACTTACAAAATGTTGCTTAAAATGGTCTGAGAACAAGGTCTGGTGTGCTAGTGCTGATCATTGATGGAGAAATTTAGAAAAGAGAACAAATAGTCTTGTTATATTCTGAAGCAGACAGACTTAGTCATTTTGCTGACACTGCAGGTACACCAAATCAATTAATTCATTCAATAGCTTCTCAGCCTCTCTCTTTACTGGGAGCCTCTGGGGACTCGACACTGTGTATGTGGGTAGCGTATGTAGAGTAAACTTAGTGGTAGTGGCTATCAGATATACGACTTGTGATAAATTTGCATGTGTGAAGGGAGCATGATGCTTCTGGGAAGTGCTGGATCTGCTGCACATGAAAAGAGTGTCTAGTCTTATGTCCAAACGTGAGCAGGTCCTTGGCCAACAGAATAAACTCTGTGATCCTCGGATCAGAAGAATTAGGCACCACTGGTCTAGAAAGTTTGTTCCTGAACTCACAAAAAAACCTCTCAGAAGAGCCTTCCCTAAGGAAAAAAGATACGTTTCTGTGTATATCTTTTGAACAGCTGTAATTTACCTATCTCCTCTCTTCTTTCTTCTCTCTCCCTAATTTTAGATATGACATTGTTTTTCTTCCTCCATCCTTCCCTATTGTTGCCATGGAAAACCCATGCCTGACCTTCATCATCTCTTCCATTCTGGAGAGCGATGAGTTTTTGATCATTGACGTCATTCATGAAGTTGCCCACAGCTGGTTTGGAAATGCAGTCACCAATGCTACGTGGGAAGAGATGTGGCTGAGCGAGGGGCTAGCCACATACGCACAGCGCCGGATCACCACCGAGACCTACGGTATAGCTGCAGAAATGTTTCTCCTTATGATGTGTCTAACCAATAACTGAGAGTTGGCTGCATAGAATATTTGCCTTGGGAGCTCAAAAGTCTGTAGGGAGCTGGTTTTCTTTTTTTATTTCAGGAACACGCACGGCCCCAAACTTTGCATTGAACATCTTAGATGCTTAGAGTCTGACATTGTCTTGGCTTTGGGTGGAATCAATACCTGATACGGTAAAAGGGGCTTTGAGTGAGGTGTGTTAGCACAGCGCTGTAAGGACGTTGGTAGGAGCTTTGGAACTGCTGTTGGGTACCAGGCAGGTGTTCATATGTCAGAGCAAGGTGAGCAGAGGATGCTTCAGAGAAGGATGTAAGAAATCTTATCATGGTTACATCGTGAAATAACTGTCCTCTGAACAAGTGTCTTTCTAATCCTGATCAGTTAGTAGCTACCTCCTGATGGCAATAGCACTTAGAAAAAAAAAAAACAAACTACACATCTATGTAGCTCTCTGTTTATCTGCTTAAGGCTTCCTGTAGAATTGTATTTTAAGAATTGTATTATAGAATTGTAAAATTGTATTATAAGAACTGCCTTTGCTTATATCAGTGAATTTCACAGGTCAATTGTATGGTACTGTCTTTAGAATGTGTAAGTAGTAAATCATTCCTATTGCTTTTCAGTTTAATTGGATTTTTATTTAAGTGAATAATGGGAACGTACACTTCTCTAGTTTGTCCTGTTATGTTCTTAAAAGCCTGTACCATGTGTATTCTCACGCGTCTGCTGTAAACAATCTTGGAAAAATTCCTGGAAATCTTGGCAGCTAGAGTGCCAGCTAGTGTTCAGAAGGATGCCTTTGTTTTTATTCATGTATATTGTTTTTGGAGATGAACTGATGATAATGAAGTTTAGGGAAATAAGTGCTCTGAGCATATATGGAGATGTTACAATGTATATTATATGTCTTTGAAAGCTATTTTATGTTGAGTAATTCTCAGTGGTTAGGACTGTTCTTATAAGTCATGTTATATTATACATGGCAATGATATGAATAGGTCAGAAGATACTGACCTGTTCTCTATCCCATCTTAGTCTGTCCCTCTGACACAGGACAAGATCCTTGCTGATTTTGGTCTATTCTCTTGAAATTCAGAACTGGTTGTTTCAAGAAGCAATTGTTCAGGAAACTAAGAAATGCCTTTCCCTGTGTCATTCTTTAGTAAACTCTTTTGGCATTCTATTTTGTTTCTAAGACAAACCTCTGGTCTAAATCTTGCCATTTCTGACGTCACTTCTGGAGTATCTTGTGCTGTTAATGAAAAGGCATTTTTGTAATGACATTGTTTACAGAAATTGGAGTCCACTGACTACCACACCTCTTGGATCTTGCTTAATCCTCGTCCCTGTAGCTTGAAGTAATTGCCCTTAACTCTAGCTATCCTGGTTCTTGCTTTCCTCTGTGAAGCACATCCGCCCCTTTCTTTGCCAGTGCAGGTTCTTCTATCTTCCAAATATATCCTGATTCTTAATTCTCATTTTGCTTATATTGGATTCCTGTGTACGTACATCAAGACTCTGAGATTGTATCTATGTAACAAGCCCTATCGCTGAAGTTGGAGACTTAGCAAAGAAAGCTAAAGTGTTAATAGTGCTGGATGTTAAGTATCTTCTGAATATGAAAATCCATTTTCACAGCTTTTTACATCTGCAAGAGCATAGAAAAGATCTCTTGACTTGCTGGTGTAATACAGCTAGTTTGGCTTGAAAGCATGGAACGCTTTGCACTGCAGTTAGATAGAAAAGAACGAGTAGCCTAATCAGTTGAGCTGTAAAAGAACTCCTAATGAGTGGAAGGTAAAAATTGTATGATACAATATGGGTAGGATGTTAGATAAAGCTTAAAAAAGATCCACAGGATCTGTAATACACCAACTAAATCTAATCCTTTTCTGTTTTCACCCAAGAAGTGATATTCGCTTAGTAATATCCTTGGCACTGAATCTGGAATTGTGTGCCTACTATTCTACCAGTGACATTACTACTTTGTAGCACTTGATTGTTCCTCGAAAGTTACCTGTACAATACTTACTCCATTGCTGCTCTGCTTATCTTGTAAGAACTGATAAGACGATGTCAGTGATGTAAGCTTTAGCATCGTTTTCATGCTGCTTTGTTTTTCAGTTCAGCCTGCTGCATAATCAGAATGAGTAAATGCACTGTTTTAGGTTCTGACTTACAAATTGCAAGGATTTTTTGCACTTAAGTTTCTCCGCCATGACATTACTGTGATTCTGTCTCGCTATTGTTGTGTCCTTTACACCTTCAGTAGCTTTTATTTTGTACCTGTGCTAGTTCTGCACAGGTCAGGTTTTGCTAGTCATTTTCCCACAACTAATAGGTTTCTTTCTGGGGTAGGAGCTGCCTTCACGTGTTTGGAGACTGCATTCCGCCTTGATGCTCTCCACAGACAGATGAAGCTCCTTGGAGAAGACAACCCGGTCAGCAAGCTTCAGGTTAAACTGGAGCCAGGTATTGCTTTTGACTGAAGCTGCTGTACACAAAATTTCTGTATATTGATGCTGGAATATAGACCAAAAAAAGACTAATTTTTACATATCCTTTATAAAAGAAAGAAAAAAGAAATACTGGTTTGTAAACCAGTCTGAAAGTAAATAAGGAAACTTGCCTTGACTTTTTCTTCAAAGTTGGCTAACTCATCTTTATAAATATTGTTCTGTTTAAGAACAGAACAGACTCACTGGGCAGAAACAGAGTGTGAAAAACTGCCTTGAAAGCTGTGTGGTTTTGAGCTTCTGAATATGTAAAATAAAGTAGTTTATAATGAAAATATTTGGAAACTTCAAATAAAATCCTTTGCTGTTAAACGTTCCCCTTTTTATGTGTTCATGTAAGAATTATGTACGTATACATAAGCATACAGATAAACGTATGTGCTTGCTCTCCTGTTGAGTTTAGCTATGCAGAGCCTGTTTGATTATCCCCTGAGCCAGATGCATGGCTGCACTCCAGCATTGTGTATCTTCTTCATTGATAGTTCTCTAGTTCTGTCATCACCATTGGAGGTGTGAAGCAGTCTTCAATCTAGATGATATTTAAAACAACCTAAAATGCAAGTGGAGGTGATATTGGAACCAAATGGAATGGAAAAGCATATGTTGGGAGTCTCAAAAAAGGAACAAGTAGTGATTACCTTATATTGGTATCTTTACGAATTTGTGGTATGGTGATTCCCTGAGTTTGGCACTGGGAAAAAAAAGTATTTGTCTTCAAATTCCTGGTGTGTTTTCAGTGACTTCTAATTTGAAGTGACTTGTTCTATAGGGAATTAATACTTACCTTACAATGACTGATTTTTTTTTTTTTTTAATTTTTTTTTCGGCCTGTATGTTTGGACTGCTTCCATTTAATTTCCTGCAGTAAATTAAATGTACTGACAACAGGCTTGTTTTGTTTTTAAGTCACTACATCTCGACTCAGTGATCTCTTAAGAGGTCTCTGTACTTAGAAGGGTTGGAAATGAGTGTCCTTATTACAGTGTCTTATAACACTGTTGTCTTCTCCTTGCAGGTGTAAATCCTAGTAATTTAATGAACCTCTTTACCTATGAGAAAGGCTACTGCTTTGTTTACTACCTGTCCCAGCTCTGTGGTGACCCAAGACACTTTGACTCCTTCTTAAGAGTGAGTGTGAATAAGCATGCATTTCTCTTGAGAATTAGAACTGCTTTTTTTTTTCCCAGGTTTTGTCACTGTGGCTAATTGATGGGGTAAAGTTGAATACAAACGTGTCTGAGATGAAAGAATGGTCTGGGCCTGTCTGTCATCCCAAATGATTCTTTCTATGTGTGACAGATTTTTCTTGAGATTTCTCTTAAGTGAGTCTGCTCATGCCCTTCTTTCATCCCAGATTCTGAGGTGCCAAATACAGAGTAGTAGTATATTTTTGTTACCTCTTGTTCTGTGCTCCAAATAATTACAAAGCTGTTCCAGCGTAGATTATCTATGACTGGAATGATGTGACTTCATTCACTACTAAACAGTAACAGCTTGTGTTTTTTTTAGCCAGGGTGACAAAGGGCATGGTTTCCTACATTGGGGCAGGTTTGGTGTCTTGGAGCGCATTTGCAAAACCTATAGAAAATTATGTCAGCTGTTGATGCAACTCACTGCTTTTTCTTTTTGCTGCATGCATGTTTTTTCATCTCTTCTTTCCATCCATTCCCCATTCCATCTTTCTCTTATCTATAGTTATGTAAGTATGACTTCAGTCCATAATCTGTCAGTGAATAACACAGTGGCCAACTGTGTTCTGACTTTTTACTAGTGTCAAGTATGAGGAAACCTTCCTGTGCTTGATATGTTATCTGTGATCTGTATCACAAAAAAAACCTCCCTCAGCTGTCAATGTTTTTGCAGCTACCCAATCTTTTTCTTGTTATGGTGCTTTCCTCGTTTTGGGGGAGGAGGGAGAACATTTTTCTTGATTTTTTTTTTTTTTTTTTTTTTTAACTGACCCTTCCAAATATTTGTTCTCACTCTTCCATCTCTATTTTTTTATTGTATGCAGTGGTTGTTCATCGAAAGGAAGCTGTCTTTCTCCTAACCATAATTTATATTTTTTACTGTTTCAGGCCTACATTGAGAAGTACAAATTTACCAGCGTTGTGGCTCAAGATCTTCTGGATTCCTTCCTGAATTTTTTTCCAGAGCTGAAAGAGCAATGTGTTGAGAGCAAAGCAGGTGGGAAGTTTACTTAGTTAACTGTAAACACTGTAGAAATTTGTATGATAAATTTTGCATTTGGCTTGGAGAATGCATAAGAGAATGCTAAAGCAAACAAAACTGTTTGGCAACAGCCAGATGTTCGTGATAGAAATGGTTGTGGTGATTTATTGTTACTGCCTCTGTGGTGGGGAATGAGAACATCTTAAATTGCTGACAATTTTGGCATTAGTCAGCTGAGTGGCCCTCAGTTAACTTTCTCATTAACTCATGTTTCACACTGCAGACAGAATGATCGGTGCATGTGAGACTTACACATGCTCAAATGCAAGGAAAAGGTGAACACACTTTGAAATTTCATCTATTTTAATTACAGAAAACATGCTTTGAGAACTGTAACTTTTCCCAAGGTTCTATCCATGCATATAAAATCTCTTCCGTAATGTTTCACCCTCCCTTATATCCCCTCCTTATAGCTGTTGTTGGATTTATAAAAGGTCTGTAATCTACTAGGTGCTTATTAACCCACTTGCTTAAAGAAATGAGACTAATGTTATCCCGCCATGTGTCCATCCTTGCAATTATTGAACCCATTGGTCAGTTTAAACCAGACCGGCAGTGGAGTACAGCTCTTAAGGATACTAGGTTCCTACAGGCTTTGTGGAAACTGCCTGTGGAGAGATGTAGATGAGTGATCCTACTGTGGGAAAAGCTGCAGCATGAGCTTAGCAGTTGTATGTTTTATTTGGCCCACTGGTTGGCTAATGAGTTAGTCACAGCATGGGCTAACTTTTGCCTGGCTAATATTCAGGGGATGCAGGAGAGAGGAGTTTTAGGCGTGGAACGGGTGTGGAACGGTGTGGAACGGGAAGTATTGCCAGGGGTCAGGAAAGTGCTGAGGTGGTAAAGGGTCAAGAGGAAGAGCTCTGTTGGAAACCAGGCTCTGCTAGCTCGGCTGCTTGTGGAGGAACTTTTTTTGGTTTTAGTTATTGATTATATAAATAAATTTAAAATTCCTTGCTCTGGTGTGTAGCAGGGGCTTAGTCAGCCCTCTCACCTCTTTTTTTTTTTTAAGCAGATTTTCCCCATATTCTTCAGTCTTCCTCAAAATTCTGAGAGAGAAATGCATGCACAACAAGTCTTATATTAGAACATAGTTTGATCATAATACTTGTTAGCCTGGCTGTCCTAAGAGCACATGTGTTTCTTGTACTTACTCACTGTGATGTTGAGCTCTAGAAAACTCATGGTTAAATTTGGCAGAGGTGTTGCTGGCACTCTACCAGATATAGCGTAGGCTAGCCTGATGAGACTGCTAAGACTGTTATGTCACTATAACTATAGGCTGGTCTGATTTGCTATTGTTAGAACCTCTCTTAACTGTGCTAGAAGCAGTCCTGAACCTTGAGGCAGCCAAGTCACCTGCAGAGACTCCTGCTCGACATTTTTGGTGCTCCTCATTCCAGGACTGGAGTTTGAACGTTGGCTCAATGCTACAGGACCTCCGTTAGCTGAGCCAGACTTATCTCAGGGATCCAGTCTGACCAGACCAGTGGAGACGCTCTTCAAACTCTGGACCACAGAGCCTCTGGACTCTGTTGCTGCTGCCAGCAGTGTTGACCTCACTAAATGGAGAACGTTCCAAACCGTGCTGTTCTTGGACAGATTGCTGGACGGGTCACCACTGCCACATGGTGAGTACTCTATCAGGATAGTAGAAAAGTATTCCTGGAAGAATGAATTGAATTCTAAAGAGCCCAAGCCCTCGTTGACCTTATCGTTCATGTAACGTCAGGCTGGATGGGGCTTTGAGCAACCTGATCTAGTGAAAGATGGGAGGTTGGACTAGATGATCTTCAAAAGTCCTTTCCAACCCAAGCCATTCTATGATTCTGTGATTTGATGATTCATTAGTCTTTGACCCTCAAACTTGACAAAATAGGTTATAGTTCTTTGTGTATTTGCTTTCTTCAGAGGTGATAAAAAAGCTTTCGGAATGTTACTCCTCTCAGCTGGACTCCATGAATGCAGAAATCCGTATCCGCTGGTTGCAGATTGTAGTCCGAAATGACTATTATCCAGACCTTTACAAAGTCCGTCGCTTCTTGGAAAACCAGGTACTAACTGCTGGATTAAAATCACTGCACCTCTCAGTGCATGAGACATGTGCATGAGACATGCGACGTGAAAGACCTTGGAACTTCTGCTTCCTGGCCAAGTGTAGACCAGGTGTGTTGCGAAGGGGCCGAGCATGGCTCACCTGCTAGCGGGTGGGGAGGAATGGGCAGATTTAATTTGAAATGCCTATAGATAATCTCTGCTTTTCTAGTCTAACTCAATACCCTTGTCCCAGCTCTGCCTGGTGCATTTTTTGTGTTGCTTTGTAGCAGCCCTGGCTTTTCCAGACCAGAAATTTTCACACTACTAAATCATATGATTGTTTGAATATTTACACTTCAAGCAAGGCTAGGGCTCATCGAATTCCTTTCAGTAGTTTTTATTGTGCGGGAGCAAAAAGTTAACGCATGTGTTCACTGTGGCCTCTTCTCCTTGGCCTTTTAAAAATAGTTGTTATTTGTGGAAATAGCTCAGTCTTAGAGAGCAAATGTTTTTTTAATTATAATTCATAAAAATCTTTGCATTAAACTTATTTAGAATAGACTTGGCTGTCTTTTGAAGAAACGTGTTCCTTGTCTCCAATCTGAAGTTTTTCAGGGCTGTTGGAGTGTAGCTGTAGAAGAGCTGAACCTCTTGACTTTTATTGAAGTGATATTATCCAGTTTTCCTTTTTTGCAGATGTCTCGGATGTACACAATTCCACTTTATGAGGACCTTTGCACTGGCACCCTCAAGTCTTTTGCCTTAGAAATTTTTTACCAGACCCAAAACCAGCTGCACCCCAATTTGCGGAAAACCATCCAACAGATCTTATCACAGGGCTTGAATCCACTTCCTGCCATAGACACTACAGCAGTCACTACAGACACACCAGCAATGGTGCTTGAGGACAAAGTCTCAGAGGCCACAAATGGTGCCATTTCACTCAGGGATGTTAATGTGTCTGCTTAGATCACCAGCTCATGCCAGCCATGAAGCTTGAAAATGGGGACAAGAACAGAGGAAGGATACCAAGTGTCGCCTCCTTTCCCTCAGCCCTGCAGCTGCAGTGTGTTGTCGTAACTGGATTTCTCTCCCAAAACACAAAGCAAATGTGCCTTCAAGTATCCAGCATGTGACACTGCCAGGTTTCAGAGATCTCCTTCAGCTGTGGGATGAATATTTTGATTCCATTTATACTGGGCAGGGACTCCTGGGCAGTTGCTTCTCCATGGAAAGTGGTCAGTTCCCTTTCCTGAGGCTCTTCTGGATGGTTTCTCCAAGTTTGGTTGGTGGTTTGGTGGGGTTTTTTTTTTTCTTTTTTTTTTTTTTGTCTGAGGCATGTCCTACTTGCTGTGTGTATGTTGCTGGGGAGTGTATATATGTCAAACTGCCATTATCCTGATATTTGGGCCGAAGTTCTGCAAAGGAGAGACTCAGGAATTGTCAGTGGCAGCAAACAAGTTTTCATGTTATGCTCCTTACTGTGACAGAGGTATTGTGATTTGGGAGGTAGGGGACTAATGCTTAAATAATTAAGAAACTAATTTTAAATAGCTCCTGTTCCCCCTGCCCCCAGGTGGCTAAATAATAATAATGCTTTTTATATATATATAAATATATATATAAAAGAGCAGGGAAACCTTATGATGGATTTGAAATCCTTCTGTAGTTAACCCTACCCTCTCAGTTCTCCCTTTGCACTCAATGGGACAAGCAATAAAGAAATGTGTAGGCTCCAATTTTGAAAAAAGTTTAATTTAGGTGCCCAAATGCCATCAATTCTGGTACTAGCTGGATGCCTAAATATTTTTAACTGTTTTGACAAGTCTAGGTGCAACCTTTGTTAGTGTGTTAGGATGTGTAGCACGTGCATTTGTCAGATGCACTGTCTGTCTTCTATTCTGTCCTTCTGGAAGAATTAACAGGACCTTTAATTTAATTTTTTAAAATATCCCTAGTATATGTTGGGCCTGTAAATCAACCATGGAGATATCCATGCTAAAATTTTACTGCCTTGAATAACGTTTGCCTGAACAACAGTTGCCCTGTCATACGATAGTCTGAGGGAAGCACCCTCTTTCTTGATGTGAAACTTTTAAGACCTGCTTTACCCAAGTCTATTTTCTGACTTGTGGTGGTGGTAAGATGCCATTTCATTTACGCCGCATGCTATTTCTCTTGGTCACTGGCCAGGCATGCAAGATGGGGAGATGCTCTCTTTCATCTGCACTGTTTGGTCTCAGGAAGCTGAGGGCAAAGCATGGCTGGGTATTACAGAGTACAGGTGATGGTTCATAGACTCTGTGCCACATTCTTTTTAACGTGTGAGTAGCTGTGTGCCTCTTGGTGAGCTCCCAGGAAGCATCTCTGAGCTGATGTATCACCAGGATAGAGGACTAGTTTGAATAAAAGGTGAAACACTTGGAAGAGGCTCAGCTAAAGGAGATACGAGAGAGAATCTGTTAAATACTTCGGGGCAAATTTTAGCCCTGCTATGGGGATCTGCATAGCACAGGAAGAGGGGAAATTTGGGAGATTTTTTTTTCACCAAAATAATCTGTTTACACCCATGTGTGGATGGGGACTTAGGTGCTGTTACTGGATCTGCGTTTTCTGGCTTTAAATTAATTTGGACTTCACCGTAGCCTTAGCCTGGGCTGAACTGGGATAAAGCAATAATAAACTCAGGCCTCCGTAGTGCTTCATTAGTTTTCAAAATGGGCCATCAGCGTTCTTGGGCTTCAGAACTCCAAGCTCTGCTCTTTGCTCCTTGAATGGGATTATCTTTTTTGTTCTGTTTTGTTTTCCCAGAAAGGATGGAGAATGATGTTTTCTGCACAAATCTCTTTCCTTTTTATTTGTTGTTCTATTGAAAGAGATTTGTGCAAGCTGACGTTCCACTTCCTGAGTTGCCGCTGTTCACGCTGCGTCTCCTGGACCCCACTGCCAGCAGTGGCAGCCTAGCCAAGACCAGTAACCACTAGCATCTTTTGGAATCCCAGGCCTCTGTTTTAACATGTTTTATTTTGTGGGAGAATGTATGTGACCCTGGTGGGAATTTTTAATTTACATGGATGCCTTATGATGATTGTCAAATTAAACTAAGCTTTGTGACAAGTGTAGCCTTGTGGGCTGTTTTTCAGCGTCCCTGCTATAGATGTGTGGAAGACCTAACCTGGTACATTGTCTTTGTTTTGTCCTTTTCTGGAGTGCAGCGCAAGAGGGAGTTTGGGAGCTATTTAAAAGCTGCACAGCAAGAAGTTGGAGAGGTGACAAAAGCAAATAATCAAAAGTAAATATTATCTATTGTTACTACAACTGACTGAAATACATCAGATCAGCTGTGTATTTGCATATACATGCATCAGAGTAGGGAAGTGCTGGCTGAGCCTAACAGACTGTTTCCCGATTAAAGAACATGAGATTTAAGTTAGTGTTTCTGCTCTCATCCCTGTGAGATCCCATCAGATGGCTATTTTTGTAAGACTTGTTCTCTGAAACACAGAAACAAAGCAAGATTTTTTGAAGGTATTCCATGCATCCTTCTTCAGGTACTTTTGCTCCTCCTGTGAGCAAGAAGTGCATTTTTATTTTGAAGAGACAAAAAATTGGCAGCCAGTTTGTGGTGATAAGCCTTCCTTCTGTTGACACAAAATAAATTAATGCTTCAGGCTACTTTTTGTCTTGATTTGTAGTAGACTTCACATTGACAGGCAAATTAGACAGAGATTAAATAGAAACTATTTATTTGCCTTATCTTTGGTACGTTCATTTCTGATCTGTTAAAGTAAGATTAGTACAGCAAATCAGTTTTACTTAACCCTATCTCTTGGCATCTGCTTATCTTCCTTATTTTGAAAATGAAAGCTATTCCTTTATTTCATTGCAGCCTTGAGCAGGGCGACATGGGATCCAGAAATATCACTTGTGGAAAAGCTCTGAAGAGCCAAACCCTTCAATAAAATGGAATATTACTAACTTAATTTTTTAGCATTTCACAGCCACGTTGGTTAATACGTTAAGTATAATTCTTGTTAGCAACACGTATTACTCTGTTAAGCTTGTATCAGTAATTTTGCTGTCATGATACATTGCAACATCCTAAGCATGCACTTCATTAATCAAGAACAATTCTAGCAAGCATCCCAAACATTCCGATTTAATAAAAATTTTCTCATGTTCTGGCACTGCAGTGACCTTGGCCATTGCCGTTTTTGAATAACACAGGACCTTCCGTACATCTGTACTAAGCACGTGTACTGCACAGTTCACTTAGATCAAGTATGCTTCTTCAGTCTGTTTTCCCTGTTTGTGCTTGTCCAAAGATAAAACAACACAATACAGTCAATGCTTAAATCACATGACACTTGTTTTCACACTTTTTACTATAGATTGATAAAAGCTTAAAGTCTATTATGGTCATAATATCAGCCTCTGCATATAAAACAAACCACAGTAGAAATCACAGTATGAGATTTATCAAGCCACTATCCTCTGAGACACAGCACTATTTTTCTGTTGGGAGGACCCAATTTAAGTTACACTGAATTTGCTGAAGCCCCAGGTAAGTTGTCCTCGCTTTTGATTACATACAGTCCTAAAACTGCATACCTAATTTCTAGTTTGGATTTGTCTAGTTTCAGCTTCCAGGTCTTGAAGCTACTGGATTGTTTGTGAAACATAAACTGCTTAATTCTCTAAGAATTAGAGAAAACAGATTGAGTTGTTTGGTGTCTTGCTGCAAGGTATGTTTTCCACACTTCATGTATTGCTTTAGCTCTGGGGTGGAGCATGATGTTTCAGTATCCTTTTAAAGTGGAAATTGCCAGAACTGCACACTATTTCTCAAAAATTACCTTAAATGCTGCTGTGTATTCTGCACCAACTTAAAAAGAATTTTTTATTAATATTGTGGATTTATCCTGTTCTTTCATTAATTACAATAGTAATTTGGGCACCAGTTAGAACATGTCTTGCATGGACATGGCAAACTTTTCTTTCATAGCTAAAGGGGTGTAGAGCAAAGCTATTCCATACTCTGGAGGTGACTTTTTCTTTTCACTCTATACAGAGGAAGACTAGCTGGTTGCATTAAATGATTGAGCCTGTGTGAACACCTCCCCTCACTCCTTCTCTATGTGCATGCACCTTCTGCACTGGAGAACTCGGGTCTTATACCTCTGGTTTCTTGTCAAGAGAATTAGGATTGTTGAACATAGCATGGTCTGTGCCCCACAAGGAAGATGTTCTAATATACTACAGACAAGTGTCTCTGTAAAATTTAAGAAATGACATTAATGGGTTTTGCACAGCATTCGATCCTTTTCCAAAAGCATACTTACTGAGATGCAGGGTCTTAAGGAAGAGTGGGAGGTGATAGGAGAGGATGGGAGATGGGGTATTCTTCATGCTCTTATGATTTGGTGGAAAGTGTCACCAGGATTAAGTCAAGACATAATAACTGGTTGACATTCTTGTGTATGACCTAGAGAAGCATCTTTGTGTATTGTTTTAATTTTGGCATCTTGTACCACATTGTTCTTGTGTGCTGTGGTAGTCAGCATGGAAGTTTGGAGCTGTGCTCTACCTCCGGGTGTGCCTGAGGTAGAGGGAGATCTTTATCTAGCAATGGGAGTCTCCCTCAGGTCAAGCCACTCTGTCTTTCTGGAAGAAGATTGAGTCTGTCTTCCCAGTAGCTGAAGAGAGCACTACGATACCAGGATGCTTCTGGCTGGCTGATGAAAACCATCAGAGACTTCTTCCATACCATGCTTTTCTGAGCATAAACCCCAGATACTCCTTCCAAAATCTCCCTTAAGCAAAATTACATTCTGTGCTACTCCTCTGACACAGCTCCGACCACTGTCAGCCTAGTGGTATTGCGGGACTAAGCCTGTGCCTGCCTAAGCCTGGTATCAGGATCCACAGAATTGGAAGAGCTGCCCTGTGCAATTTGAACAACTTCTCCGTGTCAGAGTTTGCAGAAACAAACACATACGTTGGGCCCAACCACTATTGCTTGGATCACTTTTACCCGTCTCCCTGTCCTTGAACCATCTGGAGTTGGAGACAAAAGCAAACGTGAGGCTGATGAAACCCAAAAACTGGAAAATGCTCATGAAAATATCAAATGCTACTCTGTCAAAGGGTAGTCTTCATTCACATGGAAATGAGCTGGCTATTTAACTGGATGCAAATCCCTTTTAACTGTTTAAATTTCCCTAGCAACTGGACTCAGCCTCTCGGTGCCCGCTTTCCTCTTTTACAAGGAAATACAAAGCACCTATGTAAAGTGCACTGAGAAACAGATTGACCAAAAAGCAAGTGTCATTTTGTCTTAAAATATTCTCTTCAAGACTTACTGTCTAAATAGATGTGTGTTTCTGTCTTCAGGAATATTTTAATCCAGCAGGAGTGCCAAGAGGGAACAGAGAAAATTCTTTGCTGCTTTTGTTCCAAAGAGTATGGGGTTAATAGAAAAAAAGCATTGCCAGCTGCATAATGAATGAATTTGCCCGTTTCCAGCTTTGCAGTGGGGCAAGGAAAGCATGTCAGATATCTTAGAGACCAAGATAATGTCCATCTCTTTCCTTCTTCTAATAGCATCATAAATAAATACTGTTACATGTTTAACTAGTTCACTGTTCTAGGTCAGATCTACTATATTTACAGTTAGAGCTCAACATTCATACTGCTTTCTAGAATCTGTCCTTTAATGGAATTTATGCAGTTGTGATCTGTCATCGCTGTTTCCTAAAGAAAGCAGCAAGGGTGAAATTGCACAGATGAGAGCCTCACTGTTCCCGAGACAGAGGTCTTTTTTTAATTTTTTTTTTTCCTTTTCCCTTTCCCTCCCCCAACAGACCTCTCCTGTGTCAGCTCACTTGCAGCCCGTGCAGCTGCAGCTCCCTTGCATGAGCCGTAGACAAGAGGCGTCCTTATTCTTGCTGACAGCAATGTTTCCTTTGCTCCCAAAAGGGTCAAAACTCGAACGTGAAAAGTCTTGTTTGTTGATTAAATTCGCTGGATGCAGGGGAAAAGCCTTGTGTCTGTACAATGGGCGTAAGCAAGGGGCAGAGAACGTGTTTCTGGGTCAGTCAGTGGTTGGACAGCTGCTGCAGTTACCTGCGAGTATTTCCATTCTGCTAAGGCGGAGGTTTGAGAGGAGGATTTCTGCATTAGTTTCTGATAGAAACGAATCAGACCAGTGTTTTCTGTGGATCTCTCTTGTTAAGACAACCTCTCTGCCCAAGGACTGGGTGATATAACCCTTAGACTCAAACCCATCATTATAGGTGAGTGTGAAAAACAGCTTTTTTGGTAAACATCATGTCCTCTCATGCTGGCTCAGCAGCCTGCTTACTTGACCACACTTGAACGTCTTGAGAAACACTAACATAAAAGGCCCAAATACGAAAAAGCAAGCAGCCTGCTTCAGTATGCCTTGACCCGGCCCAAAGACCTTGGAACTGGCAGTGGTACACTGAAGGACGGCCTGCAAGGGCCTTGTATTTCTGCGTTTCTCTCCTTTGTCATTGTTCTTCTCTGTTTATAGCAAGTCAGTATTTTTTAACGTATTTTTTCTATTCTATTTCACTAGGCAGTAGTAGCTATCCAAGTATGAGAAGCAATGTATTTCTTTTGCCAGTTCAGCCCTTGGACAGTTATCCAGTGATAAACTATCTGAAAATGTGATCTTTCCCATTACGTCGGGAAACCACTTTGTGAGGGTCAACAATTTCTCTGACAGTTTCTCTCTCGTAACCTTCACGAAAACACAGTTTTGTTTCGTGTTCCTCAGCCTCCAAGAGCCGTTCAGGTGACCATTAACCTTTCCTCCTCCAGCTCTCATGAGGAGAATTTCCAGTTTCTTCCAGGTATTCCTGACTACGGGATACCGCCTGGGCTCGTGAATCCCGGGGTGCCCCGGGGCCTCCTGGCCCCGCTGCCTCGCCTCCCGTCAGCGCGGGGCTGTGGGGCGGCCCCCGCCAGAGGCGGCCGCGGGCCGGGCCCACCCGCCGCGGGGCACGCTGGGACCTGTCCCTTCCCTGCCCCGCAGGCTACGGCGGCGTCCCATTGGCGCTGCGTGCACCACGTGCTCGCCCGCCGCCTCCTCATTGGCCGGTGGCCCGATCCGTTACCTCTGGGCTGGACAAGAGGCCGAGGGGGTGGTGAGAGAGTGTCCGGCGTTGCCGCGGTAACGGCCGCCCCGGGCATGGCGGCGGGGCGTACCTCGCGGTGCGGAGGTGGCTGGGGAGGGGGTGGTGAGGGACGTCTGTGGGGAAGGACGTCTGTGGAGGTGGCCTGGTTGAGACCCGTTGTGGCGAAGGGTGTCGGGTGAGGGGGCTCGTGGGTAGGAGGAGGTGTGTGTGGAGGGGGCCTTGTTGGGGCCGGTTGTGAGGAAAGGGGTGCTGGTCGAGGGGTCCTTCTGGGGAGGGTGTGCGTAGAGGGGCCGGGAAGGGGTCTAAATGGGCTGCTGGGTGTAGGTCTCCTTTTGGGGCCTGCTGAGGGACAGTACCCAGGACCCTCTGACACCCCCTTTCTTTTCCAGCAGAGCGGGGACTCTCTAGGGTGGTATCAGGTGCTGAAAGAAGCCAGCAATGGCGTGGTTCAAGGTGCTCCGTGGAAAGAGTGAGAGGCTTTCTGTTCCTAAATAAATCTGTCTTGCTTATTCGTTTCTCAGTTACAGTTCCCCAGTAATGCTCGTTTGCATTCTAGGTTGGCACTTGGCAATATAAAGTTGTGGAAATAGCCGGCAAAGCTACTTAGGATTGTGTTGAAAATGCTGGGAGAGAAAAAGCAATTAATCGTGAAAAGAGACCTTTACACAGACCCCACGTTTCCAGCTAGTGATACCTCTATATTTTTTGATTATTGTACCCCACTTGCTCAATTCAGAGGCGAGATATCTTGGTTGAGACCGAAGGTGAGTTTTTAGCAGATTTTAGCAGAACTGGACTTTAAGGTAGTAAATGGTATTTAGCATTGAATGTCTGCTGCTGGGTGTTTTTATTGTTTAGAAATATAGAAGCGATAAAACCAATGTATGTCAGTGTTGTTAACATATATGTTACAGTTTCTAAGTCTAGGTGCTTGTTTGTAGGTTTGATTTAAATCCTGATGTAGAACTTTTGAATTTCTTGGCACTAGTAGAAATTCAGCTACTTTTTCATGAATATATTTCATTATGCAAGTAATATGCATACTAAGTTAAAAAATAGCATTATGTTATTCCCAGATTTTTCAACATATTGTGTAACTCTTGAAAACAAATAACTGGATTTTAGAGTTTTTCAGAAGGATATTGCCTTTTTTTTTGCGATTGTTGATTTCTCTGATAACAAAGAAAACTCTTTTAAGCTTATAACTTGTCATATGACTTGTATTGCTTTTAAACTTGCAGCTGGGTTTCACAGCAAGCCACGAGAGCTAAGAAGTGTAGAATGCATTTCTGCAGTACGTTCATTTAAAATGAAGTATTTATGATACTGCCTTTGTGTGGAGGGGGGAAAAAAAGGCTATAAAAATGTAATGGAGAAAAAAAGTGTGTTGTCTTTTAGTGGTATTGTTTTTCTCCCCTGCATCTGGGGATGGCTGTAGAACAGGGATAGAGCTATTGATTGTCAGATAGATTTGGCAAACAATGACTTCATGGATCCCAGCATGCAACTTTCTGCTTTTGTACCTTAGCCTTGATCACTACTGAGGGCTGATTGGTTAATTTCCATCTCTTGTAGTGTTTACAGGTGAGAGAAGAACCATTTTAAAAACTCACTTTCAGATCTGTTTAAGTGTTCGGGACTTTGCATTTGAAATTACCTCTTTTTCTACCAAGTAATCTATTTTTATTTGTCCTAGGGAAGGTTTTTCTCTTAGGCTAATTTGGAGATTTTTGTAACTTGGGATGAGTAGGCAATGTGAACAGCATCAGTTCTGTCGCACTTGATCGTATGTTTAGCAAGGAACTGAAGAATTACGTTGTTTTTCACTTATTGGTGCCTCTGCTAAGGTTGCACCTGAGGGTGACATATGTGTACTAAAATCCATGTGGGAACTAGATTTACTTCACATAAAGTACCTGCAAAATAGCCACAAGGCAGTAATTTGTTATTGCTTGCTTAGGCTGTGTCTGAAGAGTAAATGTTCTAGAGGTAAAAATTCCATTATTTTGTGAGAGGTCTCTGGAGCCCTCTTGCTCCCTGAAAGACAGACTTCCTTAGACTGTCATGCAGGATTTGGCTTTTAACTCCCCTTCTTTTAATTTTAGGACATTTGTTCTACTCCTCGGTTATTTTCAAACAATCCGCAGGATGTGCAAGTGAAACAAGGAATTTTGGGAGATTGTTGGTTCCTGTGTGCCTGTGTAGCTTTGCAGAAGAGTAAATACCTGCTGAATAAGGTATAGAGAAGTTTCTTATTTCATATTTCAGGAGTTTTCTTCACCTAATTTACATTTGTATATTGCTCTTGAATCCTAGGCCTCAAAACTGAGTATCAGTTTTGTTATGCTTAGTTTTACTGTTTTAGTTGTGATTTTTTTTTTGTGATTGTTACAAACAGTTAATATTCAGCGTATTTTAAACTGTTTCGTTTTTTTTTTTTTTTTAATAATTATTTGTCTTGATTTTGGCTTTTGTCATCTAGGTAATCCCTCCAGGTCAGCCCAGCTGGACAGATGAGTCATATCAGGGCTGTTTCACTTGTCGAGTCTGGCAGTTTGGACACTGGGTGGAAGTAACTATCGATGATCGTTTGCCTTGCCTTGGTGGTAAACTCTGCTTTTCCCAGTGTCAGACGGAGGATTTGTTTTGGCTTCCACTGTTGGAAAAAGCTTATGCAAAGTATGTGAACACTGTTATTGAGGGAAGTAAAGGGAGGCACAATACTTGTATACCTTCTGCTTACTTATTTTATCTGACTGCTTTGGGCATATATCTGTGTATTATTCAATATAAAGTACAACGGCTGCTAGCTTTCCCATACTGGGTTGTGCAGAAGTTGCTCTTTAAACTGTAGATCTATAAGGTGTGTTTCTAGTTGCATGTGAGGTAAGATAGCCTTAGGGAGAGAATTATGATAAAAAGTAAGAGCTGCAATGAATTATCAGGATTCAAATGATGTTCGTTAAGTCACTATACATTGGCCATCTAATTTATTAAAGGGAAATATTTTACTAGTGCAGCATTTGAGGGCAGCTGAGGGCTCAATGAAAAGCAGAAAGCATGCAAATATTTTCATGGAAAGCAACGATATTACATAAGTTTATTCTAGTTGAGGCTCTGATTGTATGAGTTTCACTGCTGCTTTTACTTAATTTGATAGTTTATAATTTTGAGAAGAAACAACCATATTGTTAATGTGTTTGAAAATGCAGCTATTTTAGGTTTTATGACACATCCATCAAAGTGCTGTCCAGATGGACAAAACAATGTGGAGACAAAGTGCACTGGTAAGATAGACATCAAATGTCCAAAAGAACTTGGACAAAAGATTGTGTGGTTGCCAGCAGAGGGCAGAAAAAGACTTTAAGTATGAAGTAATTCAACTGTAGATATGTTGAGCAGAAGTTGTGAAGCAGCAATGGCACGTTAAAGCTTCTCTGTAGGTTTGAAAGGTAATATTCTTTGTTTTCTGTAGAGTCTTACCGTTCTATCTTGCCTTATCATTCTATTATAGTTGTGATTTCTTTTGCTGTCTTTTGCGCCCACTGCATCAGGTAGGGTAGTCTCTTGATTTACTTAAATTGTTGAAGGAACTGCTACTCTGGTTGTTTGTGCAGAGTGAACAAAGAATAATTGAAGGAGAGGAAGAAATGTTGCTTATTTATACAGAATGCAGTTAGTATGTCACGAAAGATGATGTAATGCACACATAATAAGGTATAAATGACTAGTACTAGACTAGAGTGGTTTCTATATAGGATGGAATGAGTTGTAACAAATTTCCCATCAAACGATGGAATGTCTCATGGCTTACGTATTCTTTAGATGTTGTATTCTGTAAATAAAAGAGTATGTAGTTTCTCTTACCTACTTGGGGATATGAGCGAGGGTACAGTCATGATTGTGATACAGGATGGGGTTGAAAGTACATAAGAACCATGTTTCTTTAGTTCTGCTGTTAGTAGAAACTTGTTGTTTTGGTTTTTTTTAATAGAGTGCATGGATCTTATGAACAGTTGTGGGCAGGACAGGTGGCAGATGCTTTGGTTGATCTGACTGGAGGAATTGCTGAAAGATGGACCCTGAAAGGCCCTGGAAGAAACATGGAGAAAGAGAAGACTGGCATGGTTTTGGAGAAAGCAGTGTTTAGAAGATTAATGAATCTGAAGGAACAGTGTGTAATAAGCTGCTCAGTTCTCAATTCCAGACAAGGTAATAGTAAAGTTCTAGCTATTTTAAAGTAAATATCTCTGTTTAACAGGGTTCAGAGCACAAGGCAGCCAGCAAATGCATAGTGCTGATTCTAGTACCATACGGGTTTCATGGCACAATTTTATATAATCTTGGATAAATAAAGATTTAAGGATGTTGTTGAGTTCAGGATGGAGGGTGCTTTTGAGGAATGCTTTTTATATTACGTGCTAATATGGCCAGTTCTCAAAAACAAACGCACACCCTCCACAATGTCATATTTTACAATGAATGTCATTCATTGTAAAAATATGGGCAGGTTCTTTTGTTTACTTTCAAATATTTGTTTTTTTTTTTCTATTCAGGTGCAAGCGAACTAGGAGAATTTCATGCATTTATTGTGATAGACATGTTGAATCTGTCTGAAGTGTCAGGCAAGGAAATCTTCTTACTACGAATACGAAATCCTTGGGGGAGGCGGTGCTGGAGAGGTCCTTGGTGTGAGGGGTGAGTAGGTTTATTTTCGTTTGGAAAATAATTTGTGAAAGTTCTGAAGCACAAAGCATATATATGTATTGCAAAGGCAAATATTGCTAATAGGCTATAGCAGAGGAGAGAGACCAGTTTGTATGCAGTCCTTTAGAGAGTTCAGTAGTTCACATAGCTCGTTGGTTCTAAGGCTAGTCATTTTGATCTATTAGTTCTGGTAATTAAACTTTTTAATATAATTTTTTTTGTTTATCAAAGCATCATATCTTTTCACAGAGATAAACTTAAGATGGTTTATTTTCTGTCTGATTTTTGTGGTGCTTTTTTTTTGTTCTGCAATTGATCTAAGTATCTTTGCTCATAAGATGTTTGTGACTTGTAAGTAGTCACTTGGCTTTACTTGGCCCTTCTCATTTGATCTTGTCTCAGTTGCAGAAGACGAACAAAGTAGTATGTATAAAACAAAATATAGCAGAAGGAAGGATGCTGATGTTTTTTGCTTGTGTGCTCTCATTTCTGTAGATTAATATAAGGAGAAGCTGGAATCAAGTAGTTATAAAGAAGAGATCTGTTTTAAAGGAAATACAGAAATATGTTTAGCAGTTCATGTAGCAAAATAACAGGAATGAAAGGGCAGACCCTACTAGCTTATTTTGAAAAGCGTTAGCATATTTAGACTGTACAAAAGAACATGCAATTCTTGACCCAAGGAGCAAGCTTTCAGCATTAAAATATGGTAACAATATGATCATGTTAATAAACATTTTAGAGAAATAGTTTTTTTTTCTCTGAGTTAAAAAGATGCCTTAATCGCATTAATTGAGACTTAAGTTGATGTTTTTTGCTTTTGGCAGAGTTTTGGTTATACACTTGGTCTCTTGTAGTTTCTTTGCCAAACAGTAAGTTGCCATGTAGTTGCAAGGTAGCATTTCACTGAGTGGTCTTAGAGCCCTGTTTTATTCAAGTGCAGAACTGTTCTTTGTTGTTAGTGAAACCATCAAAAATGTTGAAAGTACTAGCTTTTAATGGGTCCTAAATAATGAGGTGTTTAAATTCTTGGTTTATCATGACTTAGCCAGCAGATTTGTGGGGACAACCGGCTACTTCATACCAACAGTGGTTTTTGATGTTCACTATACAGCATTCAAATTCTTTCAGATTAGTCACTGTGCAGCTTGTTTTACTTTTTTGTCCCTATTCTTAACAACTGTTAAAATCTTTATTTTGCTCTCACACTTGGGACTGTACTGTCTGTTGTAAGCAAAGTAGCTATTTTGCCTAAAAGTATGCTGCTGTATCCTATCTAGTGTTAGGTTGTTTCTAAGTTTTCTTTGATATATTGTGATTCATACTTTCTATTATCCCTCTCACTGACTAGCAACGTGTATACAGAAATATTCAAGTATTTGACAATAAAATGAAGAAACCTCTTCTTATTGTCCTGCTCCATAGGATATTTGATAGAACATTGTTATGGAACTTTATTGGGCAAAGAACTAAATGTTGACTTTTGTCGTATGTGCAGTGGTCAAGGATGGAGCCAGCTAGATCCAATAGTCACCTCAGAACTGCTCTCACAGATCCAAGAGGGAGAATTCTGGGTTGATGAAGAGGAATTTTTCAGGGAATTTGATGAGATTACCATGGGCTTTCCAGTCAATGAGGAAGGACAACTTCAGAGCCTCTATACAGGTGTGGTATGAGAAAACGTTCTTCTCATACAAATAACGTTATGCCAATGGAAAAGACTGATTTGAATTGCAAATAGATGCAACTAGACCATAAATTCTCTTTCTCAGTCTTTTCCTCTCCTTTAGACCTATAGGACCTTTCTGTCTCTACTGGGAAGAAATAGAGGGACAAGAGGAGATTTAAGATCTTTAGAGGAGTCTTTGATATTTCTTGGAGATCTAGTTACTTGCTAGTTGGTTGAGAGATTAGTATTCTCTATGTAGAAGGCTGTTGTTCTGGACAGCCTTGTGATACTTTTTTCTTTTTTTTAATGGGAGATAAACTTCAGACTTCTAGAAACAGTGTCTTGTTGTAAAAATCATGTCATCAATCTGCCATTACCAGTTGTGACATTAATTGTCATGCCTCTCAATCTCTGTCATGAATATCTGCTTGGAGAAAGTGTCAGGGCTACAACAGCGTGTTTTCTTGGGCTGGGGGAATCTCTGCCATATATCTGTTGTATAAAATTAAGTAGCCTTTGGTGTCTGAAATCCGCACTATGTTTTTCTTATTTTTGTTAGAGAAAGTGCTGTATCACTCGCAGAATCTTTTTGGATCCTGGGTGAGAGGCCAGTCTGCAGGTGGCTGCCGTAACAACAGCAGCTTCCCTACCAACCCGAAGTTCTGGCTGAGAGTCTGTGAAAAGAGTGAGGTGTGCATTGCTCTGCTGCAGAAACATAGGAAATACAGTGCTGACTGGGCTGGAAGAATTCAAAATCTGACTCACTTAGCAGAGGAAAATCTGTCTTTGACTGAAGGCATACAGGGGAAGAATTATCAGGCTGTGGGATTGCATGTCTGGAAGGTAATAAGGGAGTGACATTTTTCTTTTTGCAAATAGAAGTTTTAAAGCATTACTGAAACATCTGAGTAAAATAATTCATTTGCTATGGCAGTGATACAATTCAGCTGTTCACACATTTTACATTGGATTTATGTTGGAATGGTCCTGTTTGTCTCACAATGCAGTTACTGTCTGTACAAACTATTAGTGGACTAGTACTTTCTTCTTATCATTGAGTGCCAACTATCAGAACTTTTGGGACTGTTCCAAACTAGTGCATGGCATTTCAGGCTGATTATTTGATGACTATTCCTAAATTTACTCCTCCTGAATATTAACTCTTGGCTACTCCTCTTTGATGTTCAGCTTATCTGCTGATACTCTCCTCCTTATTTGTTTCCTTTTGTAAATGTATGCATGTTTAAAAATGTTTTAAACAATATTTGATAATTTTTAGTTTTATTAAAAACTCCTCATTTTTCCTAAAACACCACGCATCATTATGCATCTATTCTAGGTGGAGAAGAAACGATTTAACCTTCCAAAGACCCTCTCTGCTCCTCCAGTTGTAGGTACCATCTGCCATTCCTATGATAGAGAAGTGCACGTATGCTGTGACCTTTCGCCTGGGTTTTATCTTGTTGTTCCCAGCACTTTTCTGAAAGATGCAGTAGGGAATTTCTTGCTTCGTGTATTTTCAACGGGAAGGATCTCTCTCAGGTAGGTTTAAAACAAAACAGAAAATTTCTTATAGTCGTTGACATAAATGAATATATGAAGTATAGTACTAAGTGTAAACGTTCAAAATGTTTTGAAGGGTTGTGCAGAGTACCAAGTAACAGCATTGTTTTGTCTTTGAATTCATGTAAGTGGTGTTCTAACTCCTTGTTTTTTTCATAAAGCTGCTAATATCGCTTGTTAAAATATCAGTCGGAAGTAGTCAGATGAGTAGCATCTTGACTCTAAACTGCAGCCTAGTGTTTTGAGAAAGTGTGTGTTTTGTAAAAGAACTGAATAAGTTTTGGCCGAACATGTTTCTCAATATGTGCAAGTTCTTTCTTAATGTATGGAAAAAAAGAAGATGTACCATAGAAGTTAGAAGCAGCTGTTATTATTGGAGTCAGCGACAGAAAAGGAGAGCAGTATATTATCATGTACACTGGAAAACACATACTAACAGATTGTCTGACATATAACATTGTTATTAGTGAGCAGTACAGCTTCAAATGCAAATGCAAGTGGACTCAGATGACATAATGCTCACAGCTCATCTTTTCAGGACAGGTGTGGAAAATTAGCACTGATGTTCATGCTGTCATCTTTAGCTGAATGAAGAATTGTTTTTTGAATTAAAGCATTCAACACTGACAATACAGCTGAACTTCTTAATTGTGAAGGCCTCAAGAAGTTTGCCAGCATTATGATAAAATTCTTGGAAGGATCACTGCATATTGTGTTCTGGCTGATCTTTCCTCATAACTTGTGACGCAAAATAGACTTTTATAACAGACTTGGAACAATCTTTTCTTTCTATTTAACAATGCTTGCTTATCCAACATAAAATAGCAGGAATGTCAGACCAGTAGTTTCTGATGACTTCTGATTTTTTTAACTGTAGCAGACTACATAGCTATCTCAACACTTTAAAGTCAATTATTTGTGAGCAATTCAGTGTTGGTGATCGTAGCCTTGAAATAGATACTTAAGAAGACACGATGATGAGTACTTGTGTGGAGTCAGCAAAATCGTACCTTCTTCCAATAAACCTGAAAAAATCTGAGGTTGTCTAACAGCTTGCACCAGGTAAGCTATATGCAGAGGCAAAACGTTGGCAACATGTTTAAAAGCTGTTAAAATATTTTTATTTTCTGGTAGTACACTATATCAACTCCTGTCTCCTTGGAGAGAAGCTGGCAAATCACACTACAAAGCCAGAACATGCATTAATCATTTACTCTGCAGAATTTGGAAGCAAGATGGCATCAAGTTTTAGACGGAATAAAGGTCTGCAAAACTATGAGGCTAATTTTGCCATATGGGTGCAAGTTTTGTACTTCCTATCAGCAATATATTTGGTTTCTGGACATATTTCACCTGTACAGCATGTTGCACTTTCAATGATGGGATAAAATTTCTAGTATTGCTGTTAAGTATAACACTTCCTTAGACTGGAACAGAGGTGCCAGCCTGGGTATGTGTCTAGAATGGACAATCCCAGAATAACGTAACAGCTGTTATATGTTCTCAACTGGAAAACTGGAAATAAGGACAGATGTTATGTTGAAATACGATTTCAAATGCTGCACAACTGATAATGATACCGAATTGTTCACATGGCTGTGAAAAGCAGTGCTGGGCTAGGATCAAAATATGGGTTAACATTACAGTGATCAAGTCAGAGGTAAAATGGTAGTTTCCTCTGATTAAAGATGTAGTGAATATAAAAAATAATGCAATGTATGCTTTGGACTTACTGAGGTGCTCATGCGTACTCCAGAAGTCCCTGTCAGTTGTATCGCTTTCAGATAGGACAAATAGCACAAGAGTATTGAGAAAAAATGTGTAAGCTGCATTACTTCATGAATATACAAGAATCTGACTGGTTTTAGTGCATGGTTTGTATATGCTATGTTGTTCTCGTGGAGTTCTGTGAATCACCTAAGGACTTAGAATTGTACAGTTCACTGTTTCTTTGTGCTGAAAGTTTGGAGGAATTGTATTTATGTAAGTTTATGTAATACCAGTTCATTTTTGTGAGCTGGTGTTAGAGATTCTGTGAAATCATACAGATTTTATACATTTAGTTTCTTTTCTCTCTTACATTTGATAGTGAGCTAAAACCACCACCTGCAGATGCTGCCCTCTGTGAAGATCTCCCAGCAGGTGAATGGGAGACAGTGCAGCTGCACGGATGCTGGAAAAATGGGCAAAGTGCTGGAGGTAGCAGGAACTTCCCCTCCTTCCATATCAATCCCTGCTTTCCCCTCTCCATTCCTGCAGGATCAGGAAAAAGCAGTGTGAAAGTTACCCTCCGTCAACACTGCCAAGATAGCAAGTGTCGTCCAATAGGTTTCCATATTTTCCAGGTAAGACTTCTTCTGGTCAGTTTGATTGCTCATTTGCCAAGTGTGAAGGTAAGGGTTGTATAAACTGTCTACAAACATGGTAGGAATGATTATCTGTACTTGATACTGCCATCTGGGTTTTCTGGAAGCCTTCCCATCCCTCTCATATAGCTCTGTACAGAACAGTGACTATTTGGAGTGGAATAGATATGGAATATACCATACTATGGTATAGCAGGAATTTAACATTGTGAGGCATATTTTCATTCTTCTTTGCAGGTGCCTAACAGCAGCTGGAAACCACATACTTCCTCTTTTCTACACTTGGAGCCACTGGTTAGCTGTGTACCTCATTGCTATTCACAGGAAGTAAGCCAACTTTGCAGACTTCCTGCAGGAAGTTATGTAATTATACCTTCTACATACTTGCCCAATACAGAAGGCAATTTTACAGTTGTCATAGCAACCAAAATAGACAGGTAAAAATATGTTTCCTTCTGTTTGCATTTCTAGTATTTTTAGTGCATGCATTACAGGATGTTTGGAAATGATAACTGTAGCAACATGTTCTCACTTTAGATAGAAAATCTTCATCCTTTTTTTTTAAGTCTTTGTATTGCTGTTAAGTTTGCAAACACTGCTTACCACTTTGACTATGTTGGAAGAATGACTAAAAAAGAAGTATTTGTTAATTTTCTTGCATCAGTTGCTGAGTAACATGTCTAGTGCTGGAGAAGATGGCACTAGAGCAAATAATTATCAGCTATATCCAGATATTAGGATTTATGCTGAAATTTTACGAAGCGTTTTAGGAAACAGGGTTGTTTTTAAGTAAATGCAATGACTAGCATGCCTTATTCCAGGTAGTTCCTCCTGATGTGAATAATAACAGGTCTGAATCAGAGTTTGTAGATTCGGTAAGATTCCATAAAATTGCATCAAGATTCCGTAAGGGAGAGGATGTGGAACAAAGCCTAGCATAACAGTCTTCTGTTTTTGGAGTGGGATAAATGATTGATGTTTACAAGATCCCTTAATGCTTTGTGCAGAAATAAGTGTGGTTTGGGTTTTCAACAGGAAGCGTATTCACAGCCGGGAGACGCTTGGACAAGTATTGCAAGAAGTAAGTGATAACATTTTTCATTTCAATTGTTCTAACAGTGTCACAGAGGCATCATTGAGTCTTATGTATTAACTAATATTGAGAGTCATGTACTAGTGGACTGGACTTTGAACGTTCTCATTTACTTGCTGCAAACTAATAATCAGTAAAGCAGTTAATCTTTGTTTTTTTTGTTTCTCAGCCAGAAAAGTAGCATTTGTTAGCAGCTAACAAAATTTGTCTTTTCACACCACTCAGATATATGGAAGCTTCTGTATTACTATTTTATAAAGTCATTATGTACTCCCTCAAGTCATTCCCCAGTACCTACCTCTGCTGTAATGTCTGTGAGAAATTGGACTGTTTGGGATGAGTAGGTGGTTGTACTTGACTTTAACACTTGCTTTCAAGAGTGTAAACACTCTTTATGCATTTGGATATATTTTGGTGTATTCATTCTTGGTGTCACCATAGATCTGCTAGCTTTAATTATAGATTGTATCCTTCCTCCATCTGATTTGCTTTGATATTAATTTGGGATTATCTATGTATTGTGATTCAGAAATCCTAATGATATTATAATGTTGTAAAGACTTAAGAAAACACAGCAAAAAGAGAAGAAAAGCAAACAGGAAATCCAAAGATTAGCTTTCACCACATTGGAGTTTCATTTTTATGTGTTTCCTCGCAGCCAGCCCATGTAGCATCCTACCATTATAATCCTTCTTGGTGTGCAAGCTGTTCTGATCAAGTTAACGCCACCTATTTAATATTTTGGTATTGTGTTTTGCTTGATTAGATGTGCATGTAATATTGAAGGGTTGGATGTGAATGCTGAGTACCTAATACTTATGGTATTTTTACTGGGTGGAGAGGAGAACTTTGAATGTATTATTTTAACAATTGTTTAAAGACACCTGATTTGGTTGGTGGATCAAAGCATGCCCTTGATAATACTCTGCTTATTAGGTGAGAACAAGACCATCTAGATACTTGGCGCTGAGGTTTTAATAAAAGCAAAATAAAAATCTTAGGAAAAACTCTTCACCCAAGATTAGAACTGGTTTACTAATTTTCTTAATCTAGGTCATGTTGACCAATGATTACATTTTGTCCTTAAAACCACAGAAACATTCTGGATTTTGTGTGCTTCACAAAAATCGGCAAAGACCTGTATGTACTTTCCTCATGGTGCTTGTTGTTTTAATATTTAGGAACTGAAGTATGTAATGAAGTCCTTTTATTGCTGCTGTTTTGGAAAGAAAACATTGCAAGGCCATTATTACAGAAGGAATATATTCAAAGATATGTTTCTTACATTATTCCATGAAAACAGTTGGACTTGGGCAAAAGGTGCTCCCTGACATCAAGGGAATGAACAGTTTAGATTCTTCAGGGCTTGAAAACTTGGAGAATTTGGAAATGGCAGTCATAGTTTTCTTATCAGTGGCAGAAATTAATGTCTGAAACTAATCTTCAACAGCATAGTCTTTTTTTAAAGACTGGACTTTAAACAATTCAGTGCTTTTAGGGGTTTAACCTCTGAAGGGTCTAGGTAGTCTGCCTTACTGAGAAGTTGGCCTATTGATTTCTAAGGGGTGCATCACAGCAGAGCTGGATGTCAGTGTATTTTTCTAAAAGTTTCTCTATGTGTTTTCAAATTACTGAAGTTATGG
This sequence comes from Mycteria americana, assembly GCF_035582795.1. Lineage (NCBI taxonomy): Eukaryota > Metazoa > Chordata > Aves > Ciconiiformes > Ciconiidae > Mycteria > Mycteria americana. The sequence goes on from NC_134371.1 coordinate 11,682,928, forward strand.
GATTTAGGAGTTTTAGGTTTTTTTTAAGATGTTTCACAGGAAAAGCTTGCATTTTGGCCTTAACTTCTAAATCTTTCTTTTCCCTGATTTACTTTAATTCCTTATGAATTTCTTCTCTTTCTTGATGAAAAAGTTAACTCATGAAATGGCTTTTTATCTGCATTGTTCGTTTTTCTCATAGATTTCATTTACAACTGTGATGAAAAGGTAATCTGGAACTCTCAAACTGTCATTTTGAGAAACATCAGAAAGCCGAGGAATGCGTCACCTCTTGCTGTTTTCAGTTTTAAATGGAATAACAAGAAGATATCTTAGCCCAGCTGTTTTTCACTGGTACCAACTGTCAGGCCTACGATGACTTCTTTGTAAAAATACCTCCTTATTCATGTACACTCTGAATAGTTCTTCCCGTGTTTTTTTAGAACCAGCATTGTACAGCAAATCTTCGTAATGTACCTCAGTTCTTCAAAAATACAGGTGAAGAATATGTGCATGTTTTAACCCAAGCTACAGTTTTAGAAGAAAACCAGAAAACATATGTGCATAATTAAATAATATTTGGGGGAGGAGGGGAAAATCAAGCTTACAGAATAACTTCAGGAGACCAAAGGGGCAAATATAGAGGAAAGAAACTGGAGTCTTTTTTCAGGTAGGACATACCTCAAGAATCATCAAAATACACTGGAGCAGAGAAAGTCCAAGCTTGTATCCTGCACTGCCAGTCATGCTGCTGAGCACTTTATCATGAGCCCTTTCTTGAACCATGCAAATGATGGGTTGAAAAGAAAGATTTTTTTGGTGAGTTTTTCTTAAATGAACACCACAAAGGAAGAAGATAAGACTTGAAACTTTTGTTTATGAACTATCATGTCAGACTGCTTTTGTAAATCTCTAAGGATGTGTTTTATGCAAGATCTGCTCTCACTGTAAGAAATAGGAAGTTTAAGAGATTTTTCTTAATTTGTGTGAAAGTATTTCTTATTCAAGGAGGATTTTTTAGATGTTATATTTTCCTCAATAAAAATGGAGTAATGTTGAAAGTTTTATGATACCTTTTATTAAAAAGGTGAAAACTGTCAATGATGTCAAGTCTGCATTTGTTCTGCAATAGCAAACTTTACAGCGTGTTAGAGCCCTGGGGTTTTCACCAAATGGAAGGGAATAATTGGAAATATTTGAGAGGAGAATCAAGTCTTCCATTAGTTTTATGTCAGAGAAGTATGTAATATTCTACTTCTCCTTTTAACTACATCTTAGCATAATTTATGCTTGCTCATGTTAAACTTTGAAAATTCAAAGCATCTAGGACGCTTACAGCTGAATTTTAAGTGGCCAAAACTTTCCACATCTGTTGTGGAATGATGAGACAACAGAAGAAAACACTGTGAGTAATAAATCTTTACTGTGCCTGCTTTAACAAATGTTGGCATCTTTATTTTCTTCATTTCTTGAAAGGCTCTTCCTTTCCCTTCAGATAGGAAATTATTGGATGATATAATAGTTTTTCTAAACAGAAGAAGGAAAGGTTCATGAAAGCACCTGGATCCAAGAGTTGTGATAAAATAGGAAACAGATACTGAGGAAGTAAAGAAAAAAGGTGTAAGGATTTCTAAATGGACTATGCATGTGTGAAGTTTATACTACAGTATATAATGCTTTATGGGAGCGTGAAAGGAAAAAGAGTCAACACTAAGTGCGTATACTCTGTAATCTTCTGCAAGAGGATATAAGAAAAGACCTTCTGTGAACACAGAGGAGTAACAGCATACTGAAGAAAATTATTTTCTATTTGGGCATCCTTGCTGCATCAGAGCAGTTGTGCCATTTTAAGAGTGTGGTACCTGACTTGAGCACATATGCAGAAACTGTGCTTGATACAGATCACTTCTCTAAAACCCTACATCTAATTTATTGCTGCTGTGAGTGTGAAAATACATTTTTTTTTTTGGTAACATTAATGCATATTTGTATATGCCTAAGATGTGACTACATGAGCTTCGACAAGTACGCTTATTTTAATTTCAAAAAGCTCAACTATATGAGGTCAGACCTCCTGAATAAAAACATCCTATATTTGCTATACTGAGCTACCTACATTTGAATAGAATTGAGATAGTGATACGTGCTTTTAAAATATCTGCAATTATTGACTGAAGTACCTCTACATTATAGTATGTTGCAGACTAGTGAGGAATAGCACAGAGTTTATATGGATGTGGCTGCAGTATTGCACCCAAAATGTACTCCAAATTTATTTCCTTTACTCCTTCAGGGAGCTGGAATGTGAATGCCCGAAGCAGGTTGGTAAAGAAGATGAACAATTCAACTCGTGCCATCTGTTCCCCCAAACAGACACGGTGCCCTGCAGAAGAAGGGGAAAAGAGTTAGTTGTATAAAGCTAAGTTCTGGAAAAGAACTTCAAACAAAATTCTACAGAGTTCCATAAATTCTGTTAATGTAAGATAATTATTTCCTATTTCCTTCTGTAAGGACAGAAGATGCCTTTGGAGGTAGGGGGAAACATTTATTTAGCTGAGAAACTGTATACCTCTAATTATGTCGACTGTTTGGGATTTTTGTTTGGTGTGTGTTTGGTTTTTTTGGGTTGGTTGGTTTGTTTGTTTTTCCCTTTCACTGTAGCATGTATGAGAGTCTTCCTTTTCATTTTTGCTTCTTGTTCTGTGAGAACCATGAATTGCATCTCGGTTAAGAGAAGGCCAGATTTTAAAAGGCTTCATATACTTCGGAGTCTTGTCTTTGGTTGTTGAGGAGGGAGGACTGGAGCATTGTGGGATTCAATTCTGCAGCTAAGTAGAAGGATGTAATCAGGCTTTCTTCTATAGAAATTAAGGCAGCTATATTGGGTCCTTGTAGCCCAGTATCCTCTCTTTACCACTGTCCAGGAGCAGATATGTAAGCTAAGGGAATGAAACGTAGGTATGTGCAGTGATTTATAGACTCAGTGACTCATTTTGACATACTGTTTTCACAGTGTATTTCAGGATATCTATATATTCCAGACTAAAAAAAAAAAGAGATATATAGTCAGGATATATAAATACTCAGACTATATAAACAGAAAACAACCAAAGCAAGTTAGAAAAGAAAATTTCCTATGCCCGGGTTGAAATGGTAGCCTAAATTAGTTGTTGATTCATTTAAACTAGTGGACATTTGATGAGTAAAGGGGGTAAGATGTTAAGTACCTGGTTTGCAAATACAGTTTTAGGATTTACAGGCAATTTCGGTAAATGGTTTTAAAAATCTGTATTTACTGTGTTTAATCTGACTGCTTTGTACGTTACATAGTATACTACTTGCTTTTTATGTACAACAAATGTGTAATAGTATAATCTGTCATAGTAACATAAAAAACCTCAGCTGTTTTCCAGTGTTTTTATTGTTTAAATTTTATATTTAATTTTCAGTAAATAACACCAGCTTCCTGTTTTGTGCTGCTTTTCTTCATAATCTGATTATTGGAGAAACTGGTAGTCTAGAGGAGTTAACTCCAAGTATGTTTTGTGCTGCTTTTCACTCTTTTTTTAAAATTTTTTTTCTCCCATGTCTTCGTATCACTGCATTTTGCATTGTAAATTAAGTAAGTTGTACATTGTAATACGCTTTTGAAAAGTTAGAATTTTTTTTTGGTTGACTAATATTCTACTGAAAAGACTGGATTTTGCTAGTTTTCTGGAGATAAAAGAGAACTTGTTGCTAGACTATTACTGTAGGATTTGGGGGACTGACATTTTGTTTCCTGCTTTATCACAGATTTTCTCTGTACATTTTGACAAATCATATTACTTTTGTCTTTGGGTTCCCCATTTGTAAGGTGAGAATAAATTGATTTTCTGATTTGAGGGTGTTATCAGGATTTAATACGTTGAGGACTAAGAAGCTCAAATACCCTTATAGTAGTAACCATACATTTATGAAGGAGATAGCATTATGTCTCTTAGCCATACTCATCCTCTGTTTGAATGTATAAAAAATATCAAATGCAAGACAATACTTGTGGCTCTTACAGTAGAACACCTGACTTTAAATCTGTGTCAAATACATTTTTATAAAAGTATGTTTTTAAAATTTTAGAACTTAGAAATGGTGGTTTTAGTCTTGCTGCAAGACACAGTGAACAGGAATATTCAAATGTCAGGGCATTACCTGCTGAGAAAGGTAAGAATGCCTCTTTGTTCACAAAGTTGCCATCCGAATCAAGAAAATGATTTGGGTTGAACTTCCAAGGGGTTGCCCAATGCTCAGAGTCATACACAACAGAGTGCAGATTTGGCAATACAAGTGTGCCCTGCAAGAAGAGGCAGCGGTTATATTGTCCATGTTTGATCGATTCTTTTTTTTTTTTTTTTTGACTTTCCTTCTCTCTAATAGATAATATGCCACCCTGTGTCTGCAGCCCAGTGTTTGGATTCAACTTGGTCTTCTATGCACATCCAGGCATGACAAACCCTTGTATCTTCTGTTTGTCATAACGTGTTACATGTTTGTCTTTGTGTAAGTTATCTTATGTCAGGGCTACTGAAGTGTCTTCATGTCTAAGCTAGAGTGGAGCTTGGATTGTTTTACATATACTTGCCAGACTAATCGTAACACCTTCCTTTTTGTTGTTTGTGCTCTTCACTGGATCTTTCAATTCCATCACATCAATTTTATGCTTAATATATTTGGGACATTTATATCACGCCAACGTGACTGTCAGATCTGTCACTGTACTGAGCTGCCATCACCTTAAGCATGTGGTTTTTGTGTGTGTTTGTCAGGGATGACTACAGGTTGCTCCAGGCTGCTCCCTTATGTGTGAAAGTTAGCTGGCTTGACAATCATTAAACCTCATTTCTTCATCATTCCTTAAAACACGTGTTCTGCTTCGATGCCCAGACATCCTCCATATTTGGCTAGTGGGAAGAAAGACTTCAGTTTTACTGATGTCTGTTTGCTACTTGTGCTGCTAAGCCTTTTCCTAAGCTTCCTTTTGCATCTGCTAATGTAGGCTCTAGCCCTGGTTCAGAACACTCGGCTTTGTTTCATGTCTGTGACGTGCTACCACATGCTCTCTATGCAGAGTTAGGAACTGTAGAAGCTAATGTCATATAAATGCTAAGTGTTAATAGCTCAGAGCTTTAAGAAACATGGAGGTATACTCTGTACCTTTTTAATGTGAAAACCCAGCAAAGTTGTATTCCTCACACATTGTCGAGGGACCCCAACAGAAGTAACATTGCTGTACCGCAAAGCCTCATGAATCACAGCATTTGTATATGGCAGTTTTTTACGGTCTGCATAGCTGATGAGATGGGAGGGTTCCAGAACAGCCTCTATCTCTCTTTGAACCTTTTCTGCAGAGAAATGAAAATATTTTCACCTTTTTTCCAGCATATTTCTGTACGAGTACAATCCAGGACTGGGCAAAAAAAGAAATTATGTTGCTATGAAATGCATTGGCATGGGGTTTGACTGCTGTGTTGGTTTCAGTTGATCAAGGAAGTGCATACCCCCAAAGCACAAGATGATCTCTCATTTAAGACACATCCCACTTGGTGATGAGGATAATACAGTTCTATATTTCAAAAAAAGGATTAAAATTTGAAATTACAGGTATAATTGCTGTTATGTTTATAAATACACATCAGACCAGGTATCTTTTTAAAGCTTTTCCACTTTGAAGGTTAGGAAGAGACTAGATTGCATATGAAATGTCTTTAGCTTGTTATTCTGTCTTTGCCATCCCCTTCTATTGAGATAAAACAGTGGCTACTAATTTCTGCTAGTGTTGCTTCTTAGTGAGCTGGTGGGGAAAGCACATTTCTTTCATTTATTAAGCTTTCATTTTCTAGATCTCAATTGTTGATGTACAACCATTCATGTTCATTGTTAAGGGTTATTTTGATGTATTGTAAGTGATTGAGCTAATACTTACACTTCAATGGTGTTCATTATGATGTAATGTTGAATGCAGTTCTCTCTGATAATGCTTTTGCTCACCTTGTATTTCTGGGTATTGTACCATATAGAGCAGTGCCCAGAGAAGGGTGGAACTCGTTGTTTCTGTCCCTCCCAGCAAAAGATCAACCACAGTCTGAACCATATTGTCTTTATTAAATGTAGAAGTAGGGTCATCTTTGGTCTGTAGGGTACATTCACAAGAAGACTATGAAGTGGATAATTTCAGACATTTCATCAGTCACGTAGAAATTGTCATTGTTTGATGAAAACAGTGAGCAGCCCACCAAAACAAAAATCTTCAGTGCTAAACAAAGTATGCATGTAAAAATTCTGTAGCAGTTACTTGAACAGCAAGTATTTGTAGTAGACATTGAGGCCAAAGAGGGGATAGTGTGATAAACAGATACTTACTTTTGTTATTTGAGCTAGGTAGAAGTCAATGAGATCCTGTGGATCACCTACGTTCTCTCTCTCATGAGTCTGGACCTCCTTCATAACTAAATTGTGCATGAAGTCATTGTATGCAAACACTTTCTGATGAGGTCCTGGGAGATGGTGCATAAGCCATGGGAAAGCATCATACATCTGTAATTTTAAACAAAAAGGAAGAAACACGAGCTCTTTTAAATTGAGAACCCAATTCTGATTTCCTGATAACTCTGTGAAGTTACTGTAACACAGGGGCTCCTAATTAGGAGAAGCAATAGACACAAGTCAGAGATTAAATACTGGGAATAAGTTTCCTGGAGAGTGTGTGCAATCTCCATCCTTGGAGACTTCAAGACCTGACCAGACAAGTCCTTAAACAACCTGATCTAATTAGGCCTGTTTTGAGCACGGAGTTGGATTAGCTGACATGCAGAGGTCCCTTCCAATGTAAATTATTCCATGTTTCTAAGAGGGATTATGAAACCTTTATGTTGCTAAGTCAACTGGCATTGAGGAAAACTTGGTATTTGTTAATGAGCTATTAGCAATATGCAGCAGTCTAAACTGTTATGATCATGTGTCAATATTCAATAACCACACTTTCTATCCTTAATAGATAGGTTGAAGACTGAAAAGGTATAGAAGCTGACTTGACCTCTTGGGTTTAGCAGGCTTTCCTCCAGGAGAAACTGGCATGTGTATTTGAGGGGAAAAAATAATTATTTTCATTTATTTGTATTGTGTATGTTTTGTGAATGGACTTCAGTCTCTAGGACTACTGGCAGAGCCTTTGGTTTTTTTGTGGCCTGTGATTGGGAAGCTATTGGCCAGTGCAGAGTTCTCCATCCCCATCAACTGACCAAAAAGTCAACACTGTGTAAATAGTGGATATCAGGCCACAGGAGAGCAGGAGAATGATTATATTTTACTTTTTGGATGCATACCTAATAATGCAACAGGGGCTTCCGAAAATGGGTGAATCAGAGTAATTGAGGGCTGAATCCGGCTCACAAACAGATTTTCTCAACCTTGATTTTTACTCTGATTTTTTTTTTTTAAGGCATCTCTGTATGAAAGTGTTGGAGAACCTGATAGTGTTATAGAATGCCAGTATGCCAAAATCTGCGCAACATAAGCAATAGCTAGGCTTTCAAGAACTTAAAAATATTATTCTTGATGTGGTGAAATTGTCACCTATATCTTATGGAGGTTCAGAATAACTCAGATCTTGGTGATAATATGAATTACATGAGAAGCAAGATATCTTCTCAAAAGAATAGGAGTTTGAAGGTTTAGTTCTTATTAACTGCACTTTTGTATTTCAAAGACTAAATGAAAATTACATTTTAAAAGTTGCTTTCATTTTAAGATTTAAGAATCTTACATACACAGTTCTCTGCAAATGATTACTCATTTGAAATACATTATATATTTTGGAAACCTGTGAAAACCAGTGATGATCTAGAATTTAAATTTTAGGACACATGTTTTACTGACATAAAGAAGATATACAAAGCAGTAATCACACATACAAGGTATGTATTAATTTATTACTGCACAATGGTTCGCAGAATAATGGTATGGAAATGTTTGGGAATAATCGTCACTGACTTTTAATTTGTTTGTTTTGACTTGTGAAATGCAAATGCACCTTAAGGAATATGAACAAGAAAATTAGATTCTTACCCTGCCCCAGACAGTTGCTTGAAAGTAGATCACAAAATAAACAGCTTTAATAAGCTTGCTGAAAGATTCATCCTCACTGGAGAAGCGATGACCAAAAACAACAGCACAAATTATATTTGCAATAGCGTGGACAATGAAAGTGTGGGGGTCGACAGGTTTGCCTGTGAATATAGGAGGTACCATGAATATTTCTGAATAGACTGCAGTGAGAAAAATGAGGAAGAGGAAGATTTTCTTTTTTTTAATGGTAAAAATAATAGTAGGTCAGACTACTTTTAGATAAATTTCACACAAGTAAACTCTAGTTTAATACAAATTAACTGTATGGCTTGTAAGTGCAGGAATCTTTATTTTCAATCTGCTTTTTACTCTTGTAAAATACAGTGATTATTGGTTTTGAGAAGACAAACATTAGGTCTCTTTTCCCCTCTTTGACTTGTGGTCTGGGTTGTGTGAAAACACAAGCAATTAATTAGAACATATGCCTTCAGATCTGGAGGCAGATATTTAAGTTTGGCAACTAAAAAACAAAACAAGCAATCCCCCCCAAAAAAAACAGAAAAAAAGCATTGTAAAGTTTTAATTTCTTAGTCATGTTGAAATGACTTGTCTCCTTTTGGTTTTCAAGCACAGCTTAACAATTCAACTATATTTGGTTTTTTTCCCCCACAGACTGAAAAGGAAAAACTCGCATAATGGCATGGAAAACAGCTCCCATTAAAAAAGGTTGAATCCAGAAAAAATTAAATTAAGTACACATTTCAATGGCAAGGACAACCTTTGAATTATACTACTCTGGAAAATGGTGGATTATGCATCTCTGACTTCAGTCCAATACTTGTAGTCCTTCGTGGAAAGAGTAAATACAATTATTGAGTTTAAAATTGAGGAAGGATTGCATGCAAGGTAAAGATTTGGGCTGTACAGGGACTCAGAGTCAATGGTTTGTTCATCTCTTACATTTTAAAGATCTGTGAATATGTTGCTCTCAGAGAGATGGGCCAATTTGCTGTGTCTAGTGCAAGGAGACTTGGAGGGAGACCTTGGGCAACTTCTCTCTGTTTTTACATCAGTATGGAACATGATGTGGGTGAGGGATTTGGCTGTTCAGAATATTTATATTTAATTGCTTTATTTTGGCATCTTGCTAAAATTCTACTGGTTTCTATTTCATCCAAACCTTAAAAAGACGTTTTGTTGGATAACTGAATGATACATTCCTTGTTGGGGTTCTTTCTCTGCCAAATCCTAAAGGCCCGCTGTCCTAGAATGACTTGCAGCAGGTCACAAATTGTGTACTTTATGGAGAAGAACATAGGGTTTTTCTATACTCCTTGAATGTAAGAATTGTTACCAGCTGTCCCCAAGACTGTGTTGATAATAAACATTTTTTTTACTATCCTTAGTTCAAAAAACAATTTTATATTGCCTGCTGTGCAGACAAAACATTTTTGTGAAGAATGCAATTAAGAAGCCAGTAGAAGTACCACTAATATGAAAAATATCTATATTACTTGTCAAAATGTATTGTGAAGCTTTTACTCCCCTAATCTACTATATCTCAGAAAAAAAGCTCTAAGTGTTATTCTTCTAGTGAATTTACCTTTTGTGTTTGCAAAGACGTCCACAAGGTGACAGGCCTCTGTTTGAATTTGATGCTCCAAATTGTTCTTGCTGAGTGCTAGGCTTCGTATAATTGTCATGCCAAAGCGCCTCTGTTGCTTCCAGGTGTGCCCACTTGTCAGAAAAATACCTGAAGAACACAGAAACATTTATTTCATTGCTGGGAAGGAAATCCTTTTGCTGCAGGAGGCAAAATTTGATTTAGATTAGGTTGTATTTCACTAACAAAGAAGATATCATGATTTCAGATAGTGCCTTTTGGTCTCTAACTTAGGTTTTTACGATTCCTGGCTATATAGCTGCTTATAAATGTGACACTGGAAACTGAGCGGTAGTGAGTTTTGGTAAGGACAGAACAGCTTTGTCTATAGATGTCTTCTACATGAACAGTCTTCTGTTTTAGAAGTGATATGACTGAAGGGCAACTCCTCTAGGCAAATATTCCTTTGAATCTATTGGGAAGAAAAAAACCCAGTAGTATCCTTTATAAGAGGAAAATTTTTTTGTTTTTTTCCATTTCTTAATATGCTAGCTCTGCACGGAACCTTTTTGCTATGTAAGCCCAGTTATGTACTTGTATAGCAGTAACTCAGGTATGTGTGTATAGATAGGAAAGCGTCTTTCTCCTTTACACCTTGTTCATATTTCAGTATTGTGTAACATCTTGTACCTTTCTCACCCATCATATCCCTGTAGAATGGAGTGAGAGGTCTTCCAGAAACTTCCTCTGAATGGGTGACGATGCCATCTTTTACTGCTTTGTATCCATTTAGTACAACCATAGGTGTCTGTCCCATCCACAATGTGTAGATATTTCCATAGATGTTGCTTAACTGAAGAGTTAATAAGAGTAAATTAATAAATATAAACCAGAGAATGCATACACTTAAATACTAATTTTAAGAGTTTTTTGTAGTTGTAACTAAACCCATTTGCCGACATCAAATTGAATTACAGGTTTCAGAAAAATTTAGCCTTCTATTGCAATGTGCTTTGGGAACAAAAGATAATAGTACTTTATGTAATAGATACTAAGGACATGTCTCAGAAGACCACCTCTGAAAGCTTCACAGAAAGAGAAACAGAGGTCTTCTCTGTCAGCTCAGAATCAAAGAACAAATGAATACAGTCAAAATCCCAGAGCTTTTCTGTTTATTTTATTAATGAACCAAAATTATTGTATTCTCTGACTTCTGAAGAAAGCAAAGAAATGTTTTTGCATTCTTTCCTATAGCTTCCGTGTGATTTTTCTTATTTTTCTCTATTGTCTTTCCTCAGATCATGTTTGCATTTTTCCTTAAAATACTTTGAAGCAAGTTCCTTAGTTTTTAAAATATAGTTTTAATTGGTTTATAAAGGAATTGTGCTGTGAACATAACAGCAATCAAATTTTCCTGCTTTGTTTTAGCAAATCTGCAATCTGTTTACTGCAGACAGTAAATCTTTTTGCTGTACAAATAAGAAAAGTCAGTTTAGAGTATATGTTTGGTCTTCTCACGGAGATCAGACCACTCATGGCCTGGAGATGTTCCAGTGACTTTGGTGTCAGGCAAAGGGAGTTCTACTAGAGGTGGTTTATAGGGCTTAGATATCAACACAGAAATAGAGAATGAAACTGTCAATGGAATATCATGCTGTTGACAGTGCTTGTGATAATGTTATGCATGAATGTTACTGTATCCAAAAGAGAAAGAAAATAACAAGGAGGAAAGCAATTATGGTGTTTATTACTCAGAAATATTTTTAATAATGCAGGGTCCTTGGATTCTTTGAAATTGGCTGATAATCTAGCTCGAGGTTTTAAAAAAAATAATTTCAAGTTTAGACTGTTCCTATGCAATGTACAATTTAAGTTAAAATAGATTCAGACTGATTTTCAACCATAGAGATAAATAAATACCTTAGTGAGGGTTTCTCGACGAAGTTTGAAGTCCAGCAGCCACAAATTTCCGATGATGGGGAGGGGAACTGGTCCTGGAGGAAGCTGGGTACGCATCCATTGCAGCTTTAGGAACTGCAAAATCAGGAGACCTACTACTAGAGCTATTAAAAACTCAGCAATCCCCAACATCTTAGCAAAATTTTAGCTTCTTGCTTTTTTTTTTTTTTTTGGCATATGACTTCCTCTGAAAATTTGGAGTTGTGTAGATGAGTTTGCTTCTACTGAAGTCAAACTCTTTCTAAAGAATATAGAAATAGATGTCTATTCTATAAAAAGAATATATGTCTGCTTTAGCCATCTCTCTCTCTGACAATCTACAGTTTTCCCAAGCTGAAGTCCTTAGAAAACTGAAATGTGTGATCCTTTGCAGGTAGCCAAGCCACACCTACTCCCTTTTATGATCTGTAATTGTGATCTGTCTCTTTTTTCACTTAGAATTTTGTTTCCTTCTTAGTATTGATACTGGGTCTAAATGCTAATTATTGAACAGTTATCCAAGGATATCAAGTGTCTTGCATAAAGGTAACACCTCATGCAGTTTCCTGTAGTTAAACATTAAAATACCAAGGATGTATTACTCATTACCTTTCTGAAATACTACAATTATTATGTGGTTTCTTTTCTAGAATAAGAAACATCTACACAATACCTGTCTGTTAGGATACGGTCTCCGAGATTAAAAAGAATTAAATTCATGCAGCAGAAAGCTAAATTAATGTCTTAAATTACACCTTTTTTTTTTTTAAAGTATTAGGAGACAATCTACTTTCCCCTTTTATCATATTCTAGGTTAATTTATGATCTTATGCAGAATACAATTGAGAGATGATTGTTCTGTCCAGTGGATTGTATCGTGTTTTCTAAAATGATTTTTTTTTTATGATAAGGATTAAAATTTCCTGGTGCAAATTTTTGAGGTGAAAAAATGCCCAGGTTCTATGTTATCTGTGAAAAAGAACAAACACACTGAAGAAAGAGGCAAAACTTTTAATCTTTATTGATTTGTGGACCCCATCAACTTTCCAGGAGAGGTTTGTTCCAATGTGTAGCAAATTTTAACTGAAGAGGCTTACTTTTCTCATGTGTTATTCACTGCCTTTGATGTAATCTATGGACTATAGTAGGTTGCTTTGAAAGTTTTGGGAATCTCCACCACTGGAAAGCAAACACAAATGGCATAATTCTGCTGTTTTGGGACAAGATGATGGATTTAGGTAATCTATCTCTTCAGTCTCCTTTCAGATTTTATTTTTTTTTTATTATTATTCATTTGGGACAGGATTTCAGACATCATCTCCCATTTTATCTACTCCTGTTCGGATGGCAAAATCTGTTTCTCTTAAAGCTGCTTCTAATCCTTGCTTTTTCAGCCCCTAGGCAACACAGAAATTGGAGATCTTGCCGATTTAGAAGTGCTAAAGCAAGTTGCAGTGGTGAACCTGGAGATGACTTAGGGTGCCTCTGTCTGCTAAGTGATTTGTCAGGAACATCTCCTTTGGAATTTAGGAGGCAAAGGAAAGAAGAGGTATGACTCTCAAACATATGTGGGACTTCCCAGGTTGAGTCGTTTTAGTGTGTATGGTGCTTCAGACTTTGGTCCTAAATACCATCTTTTAGCTGAACATAAGCCTTAGCTACAGTAGTTTACATCCCTTAAACGGTGACTGTAAAACAGCTTGCTTTATCCCTTGATTATTTGGTGCCCTGTGGGTCTCTGTATGAAGTCTTACTTTGTATAGATTTTTTTTTTTTTAATTAGCTGATATATTACATTGGATTTTTCAACACTTTGATCAAGAACTCAGCTAATGTTATATCTTCAAGTAAGTATAGGAGATTAAAGGAATCCATACAATTGTACAGGTTGCCTGTTTTGAAATTTTATCATAATTTCTCTGAGCAGGCTTGCTGAATTTTCCAGTCTGCAGTTTCCTGCTAAAAACTTTTCAGCAAAATCAAAGTTATTGTTTGGACTCAGTGTACATTATGATCATGAAATATAAAGGTTTAATGCTATCCATGAGCTTCTTAAGAACTCCTCTGAATTCCCTTAAACTTCAAGCAACTATCTGAGAGTTACAGGTATGGACACTCATTCAGTTAGTTTTCTAATGAGTTTGATTTTTTTTTTTTTTGATGGGTTAATAGAAGAAAATGTGTTAAATACAGTCTTGCATCCTTCAGTCTTGAAAAATGTGTAGATGAGCATTTGTCTTTTTTTTTTTTTTTTGCTTTAGTGGAATTTAACAATTTCAGATTCAAACATGAAGTATAGGGCAGTTTCAGGGGGCTGCAGACAAGCAGTGACATTGCAGCCACCACTGGACTTCTCCGCGCAGTATCAGGCAGCTCTTCTGCTTTAGTGGGCTGCACATGCGGATGCTTTCCAGAAAGTGTGGAAGTGCAGAAGCTATCAGAGGGCAAGGAGCGTGCCTGTGTGCCTTTTTTATCTGTTTGTTTAGCTTTTTAGGCAAAGAAGTGGAAACAGAAAAGGTTAAGGAGCATCATTTTCAGCAGCATGGTTCTATGAATCTTACACTTAAAGAGTTAAATAGACAAAAAACTGAGAGAAGCAATTTGAAATTAAATACCTTTTATGGTTTTATCAGCCAATTCTGACTGTTACAGGATAACTCTTATGTTTGCCAAAAGTTGCAGAGTTACTGAGTTATGCTATTGAGCAGTCATTTATCCACCCAATTTTTCAGGTTTCGATGCTATTTGAGACTTTAAAGTGAGTTACCTGATGAAATTACCTAACTAACTTGACTTGCTGCTTGTATGCATCAGAACTGCATTTCTTTGTATGTTTTTTTCCCCCCTTTTCACCCAGACAGTCCCATCTGGTTAAAAGGAAGTGAGCGCTATTCTATTTCTTACTGTTTGTGCACAGAATCATTTGCCACATTTGCAACAGTGAAAGACCACTGAAAGCTGCTGATGCATGCATGCCACTAATGAGGGTATGATTTATACAGTTCAAAATTACCAGAATTAAGATTAGTTGAGCCTTGAAATTACCTATTAATAATGGTGATTATGATGAAACTTAAAAAAGAAAAGAAAAAGAAGAAAAGAGCCTAGTGTGAAATATTCAAATTTTAGTGAGCTATTAAACCTTTTTCTTTTTTTAAATCTGAGTGGTCAGGCTTAGTGAGCATGTCATTGATTATTAATTTATGCTCTGTAACCCTGTTGTTTTCTAGCTTAATGTTTTGTGGAACCCATAGGTGTCTGTGCCCTAGAGCAATGAGGACCTGAAAACATTATTATAAAAATAAATACACTAGGACACTTCTGTATGGTGATTGCTTGGTGCTCACTGTACTGAATGAGCAAGCAGCTTTGCTGTGAGGTCCCTAAATGGTTGCTTCTTGAAGCAGTCACTGGCAGTTTCTAAAGACTCAGTGCCGTGCATCGCGGCACGGCGCGATGTCTGCCCAGCCTGCATGGTGGTGTTGAAGTCGCCGTTTTCTGTGACGTTTCTTGCCCTTGCAACCCCTCTGATCAGTGTTGCAATAAGTGTTGCTGTCTTGCTTCGGCCATAGCAAGGGGAGCTCAGTGATGGATCTAATACTAAATCTTTTCTGTATAGGTCTGGCATTGTAGTCCATTTGGATTAAATTATTCAGTCATAAATCTGTGTTCTCGTTACCATGATTAGTTAATTTGACATAAAGCCTTCTCAAACATATGGGGCTACTCCATTCCTAGTGAGGTCCCCTCTCTTTGCTGCATACTTTGCATCGCAGTGTTGCAGTGTATCCTGTGTGAGTGGTCTTGCTACTTCCACAGCGACCCTATCCTTCTGTCTGTTGTCTGCTCTCCTAGACCTTTCTGCAGAGTAAATGTGGGTCCTGCTGGGTAAGGCTGGGTCCAACAAGAGGCTTAGTCTGATCCTGCCTTTTGGATGCCGTGGGCAGTGTTTTCCTACTGCTAAGTGAGAGCTGTGGGCATGCTGAAGTGTGGTGAGTTATTTCAGAAAAGCTTAGGCTGAAGTTTGCAAGGAAGCTGTTCTAGAAGAATTCAATATTACTTATTTTAATATTTTCAGTCTATGTGAGCAGTAGCTCTTCACATAAATCGTGCTTGCTCTCCTCCAACACAAATACTGTTGCAAGAGTTCACCAGTCAAGATGACAGATGTTAAGTTTGGTTGTTTTGAACAGATGAAGAAATTTTCTTTTTCAATGAAGGTTTCAGGCCATAGGAGTGGGAAGCAAATGCAACCACTGCAGAGGACAGTGAAAGAACAGCATCTTCAGAAAGGTGTGAAGCAAACAAATGATGAATGTGGCATGCCAGGGGTGGAAAGGGTTCCTGGTATGCCTCTGCCCCAGGTGTGTGTCATCTGCTATGCCAAAGTACCAGGGCTCATTTTTTTTCTGTTGAAGGGACAGGCTCAGTGTGTATTAGAAAACACCGACTGGTTCCATGCTGTGCATGTATTGCTTGGCATGGTAGTGTGTGCTTGCTGCCTGGCCTGATGTCAAGCTAAACAGAGCAGACAATTGTTAAGCAGGGTGGGGTTTTTTTCAGTGGAGACACTAATTTGGATTTTTCAACTTAGCTGTGTCTTTCTCCCCTGCACCCTCCGGTCTTTCAAAAGCTTCATAACAGGAGCTGTTAATTGGTCAGTGGTGTCAGAATTTCTCTGTGGGAAGAGAATGATGCAGACACAGTATGTCCAGGCAAGCACTGAGAGAGTGTTGCTTAGAGCACAGGACTAGAGTGAACACAAGACTGGGAAATGTGAGCAAAGAAAGTTTGCTTTCTGTGTTTCTGTTCAGTTCAGGAAAAAAGAACTTTGCTTACATGCATTATAAATAAACAAGATAGGTTTTTGCCTCCTACTGTCATATGTGTTGTTGGGACCTGAAGATTGATGAGGTGTTTAGGTTGCATAGACAAAGTACTGGAATGGGACTTGGGAACTTCAGATTCTGTTCCTAGATCTGTTCATAGCTTGTCTGTGACTCTCAGGAACTTGCTTTATCTCTCTGGGCCTAATCAACCCTGACATTCACTTTTCAAAAGAGCTTTGATATTGCCTAATGGAAGCCAAGATGTAGATGGCAGCTATGACTGTTTCTGTTCTGTTCGTTCCCTGTCCCTTGCATTTGCTTCCCAATCCTATGGCCTGAAACCTTCATTAGAAAAGGTTTTCTGAGCTGACTAAATATCTCTGTCATCCCTATGGGTGAGCTCTTGCAATAGTATTTGTCAGATAAGAATGAGCAAGGCTTTCATGGAGAGGTGCTGCTCACATATAATGAAGATATTGGAACAAGGAAAACTGATTTTCCCCAAAACAACCTGCTTGCAAAAAGCTTCTCTGTAAACACCTGCCTATACCTGTTTGATCTCACCATTACTTTATTTGTATTTTGGTCCTTAATTCACAGCTTGTGGACATTAACTGAGTTCATTTAAATACTATCACTTCTGCATTACAACGAATTGTAACATCCATCGCTTTAACTCTTCCTGCTAGTAATAAGGTACCTAGTCATCCCAAAGTAAAACCAGATAGTATGTGTAATCTTAGAGAGATTTACCAAGGTTTTCTCAACACAGGATTGTAATTAACTTATTAATTTTCAGGCATATTTCTGAGGGTGTAGCAGGCTGAGACAGTGTGCGTCGCTGACATGCAGTGAGACAGAGTTAGTAAAAGCTAGAGCCCTAGCTACTCGGGAGGAAAGTGACTGTTGTAAACATTCCTCATATTTTGTTTTTCCATTGCACTTTTTTTTTTATGCAGTGCTACTTTAGGTGAAAGCAATGCAGGCCTTACACAGGTGCTGTGGCACTGTATATCTTAATGGTGTAGGAGTTACAGAAGTCTAGTGCCCTTTCAGCGTTGCTGTTTTGTGAAGTGCTGTGTAGCCTTGGCAGCACTCTGCAGTCAGCTGCAGAGGAATTGACAAGAGACAAGACTTTTGTAGGCTAAACCATAGTACATCAAGTCAGTTACCCTCTTCTCACTGAAGCGCCAGGAAGAAGTAATTAATGTTGTGCAGACAGTCTTATTTCTGGCATTTCCTAATGTTTGAGTATTTGCAGCTTCAGCATTCTTTTTGACAGTTTTTTTGAGCAGTATCTAGTAGCCTAAATGTTGTACTTGGAATGTCAGAAGTCATGGACAGAACAGAAAATTTGAGAAAAGAGTTGCTGAAATAGGTATTAGAGTTCTGTTTCTTCCTGAAAGGGAAACGGTAACCCTGGGCTCTACAATGCTAGCTGCAAAATGTTCAGCTGTTTGTGTGTTCGAGACTGGAAAGAAGGTAACAATGCTGATCCCATTCACATGCTTATTCAGGAAGCAACCCAGGCTGAAATATTGAAGAGTTTCTGATTGCCCAGGATTGGAAAAGATAGAATCCATTTTCAACAGTGTGGCAGTGCCCCATAGCTAAACAGCAGCTGACACAGGTCTACATTGTTGGAGGACATTCAGAGAAGCTAGTAATTGTATGTATTCCTTTTGATAGAGGGAGCTCATCTAGACGTAATTGAAAGGAAAAGCCCAGTATGGTGTGCGGGAGTTGTTTTTTTTTTTAATATGTTTTGTGCTTAATGTTATTTTTCTCCCACCTTTCTTTTGTTCTGTTACTGGGTGTAACATACGGTAAGCAATAGCTGCAGAAATTCTGAAAAAGGTGCAGCGTAGAAACATAATAAACGAAAAGCCTGGAGGAAAATGTGAAATATTTGAATATTGTTCCTGCCTCTGATGTGAAAAGAAAATGAAAATGTAAATATTGAAAATCTGAAATTGTTTGAAACCACTGTCTTGCAAATACCCTATTTCAAAAGTTATAAAAATGAAACAAATTCAAAGTCTTAGTGATTTTTTTTTTTTTCCTTTTATGACCACTTGCATTGCAGCCTACCCTCACTGGATCACCTTTGTGCAGATATCTTTTACCATACACAGAGAGACTCCGCCAGCGAAATAAACACAATTTAAAACTATAAAGGAATTATCTATTGGCTAATATAGTAGCTAGCTGCCGTTAACGTGCTGTTTGGCTAAGCATTAATGCTCACCGCTGCTCTTGAGACACTTTGAGTCTCTGCCCACCAGACAGCCATCAAATGGGGGAATGTCAGCCCCTGACATGCCTTGGATCTAGCTGATTCTCAGTGTTGCTGACTTGCTGTCTTCCAGTTCTCTGCTTTTTAGGTTTTACTCTTTTCTTGTCAGTTCTTTTTCTCATCAACCTTGAGCTGCTAGCTATTACAGTCTCAACAATTACATTTGTATCTGTTTTTACCTACTTCGCAGGGCTTTAGTTTATGTTCTTTCTTGCACCTAATTTTCTCAGCAAATTTGAAGCTTGAAGCTCACTGGTGAGATGAATGTATCAAATGAAGTTTTGCAATCGGGGATCCTTGTAATACTGAATACTTTCATCAATAACTTTTTTGATAGATGGAAGAGTGTGCTTATACATTTACAGCTGACATGAAAACAAGCACTATGAACTGAAAGAATGACCTGAAAAACTCATCTGCTGTTCAGTAAGGCTAGGAATACTGTAATTGTATACTGTGGATTATTTCTAATTATATGGTGAAGAAAGTAAGTCTAAGCAGAAGCTGTGCAGATAAGGATCTAGGCTTTATAGCAGATCACAAACTTAAACATGAGTCAATATACCAGACTCATTGACAAACACAAGCAGTTGTATCTGGATGGGTTAAGTGTTGTTATATTCTCCAGTCAAGTTGCTATCAATAATGTTTTCATTTAGTGGCTAGTTCATTCCCTGTTAGAAAAGGATGTAGAACTTTAAAACCCCAAAGTTTGACTTCTCCTTGGTTTCTCTGAATGTATAGTGAATAAAGGGATGATGACATTTATCTGTTATAAAATACAGAAGGATTTCGAAGCTGAACTTGGAGAAAACACTCTTAAAGAGACTCAAAACTGCAGAGTACTGATAAAGTGCCTTGTGATTTTTATGGATTTATTTGGATGAGTAACATGTGCTGAAGTATGTGTTTCAAAGCAGGTGCCTTTGTTTCCTCTATTAAGGAGAGATACAGCCCCTTTCTTTCACAGGGGAAAGAGATTATTACCTGCAGACTTTAGAAGCAGGGAGATAGAGAGCATGTGAAAATCTGCAAAATGTTTAAACTCGGAGAATCTATACTTGGTTGTCGAGGCAGTTACTGTTTTGCACATGTAAATCTGGTGTTTGTGGGGGCAGTTGACTAGCTCAGCTTTGTGTATGAATGACTTTGTGTATGAATGACTACCTTCAGCTATTATTTTAACAAGAGCATCTACTGGCTTCTGCCATGGGTCAGGCCTCTGCAGGTATAGGACTCTGCAGGCACTTAATTAAAATTAGGTTTTGCTACAAAGACCATGGTAATTTAACAAATGCAGAGAATAGGTAGTGAAAAGAGCTCTGGAAGTGGAAGAAAACATGACATTGAAACAACTGCATATGATAAGCTAAGTAGAAGTTGCAGCATAGTATCGGGTATGCAGTGTGCACATGGAATATTTCAGTATCTGAGGAAGGTCTGCCTGTCTTCCATCACAATATTACACTAGTGACTACTCCATTTGTTTCCAGACCCATACAGCTCTAAATGTGGAACTCTTCTTCCCTGTGCTTGCAATTAGTTCTTCAGAAATTTGCTCAGCCTACGTGGCTCCACCTCACAAATTTATCTCCTGAATTATCTGAAGGAAAACTGTTTGTTCTTTAATTGCAGCCATGATTCTTATTGTCATAGCATGTTGGGAGAGAAAAGCTTGTTGAATAAGCTCCAGTGAATAAATTTTCCTAGTAATCTGGAAGGATAAAAGGAGGTCAAAAGGGAAGACGATGAGATACCTGTTAATTCTGGATATGACAAGAACTCCTTCAGAAGTGAATGCTTCAGAGCAGAATAAAGTAGCTTCAGGTGGTACATCCACAGCTGTTGCTTCTAGTCAGACCTCTGTTGTAAAGCAGCAGTGATCTGCTCTGCCAGTGAGGCTCTCGTGTTCCTTGTCATGTCTATCCTGACTGTACAGCTCCTGAAATTGCCATGAGTGCATAGATGCTTTCCCTGGGAGCTGACTTCATGTCCTATCCTTGGAAACCTCAGGCAGGTGAGGTTTAATGCAGCCTATGATATTTTCTATACAATGATGTGCATGTGAAATTATTACCTTTAGCTGAAATGATCGACTGCTATAACTGGCTAAAAAAAGTTATGCTAAGTACTGTAGACCTGAGAATCAACTTTTAAGAGATTGTAAAAGCAGGGAGAAATAATGGTATTCTTCCCTCCCTGATGGCATCTCATGAAAACCTTACCTGTTAGGAAGGGATAAACCACATTATAGTAAGGTGAATTGCTACACTTTACTTCTATGTAGTTATGCCAATGCTGCTTACCTACGGGTAGGTACTATGGAAATGTGCGCTAACCCAAACGGCCCCTCTTGCATTGCTGAATGCACGAGGCAGTGTACTGTGTGATGTTGCATCCGAATTTACTCTGAGGTGGCACCACAGTATCAGTCACCTTGTTGCATGGGGAGATTGAAGCAAAAACCACACACAACTCTTAAGAATTCTCACTTACTGTACTCAATTATTTAGTAAAAGATAATACTTATAGTTGCTGAATCTGCAATAGCAAAATGTGGCAAGTGGCAAATGAAAAAGCAGCCCTGTTTCCCTACTCACAGGGAGGGCAATACTCACTGGAATTTAAGCAGAGACATAGGTCGGACCTGATGTCCTTCATGCAGAAATGAATTCTGTCAGAATTGTTGTTTGGTGTTTTTTTTGGGTTGTGCTTTAAAATATTTCAGAAAACCTGGAAAGAAAAATTTTCATGATACTGGCTGCTTGTCTGATTCCTTCATTGAACTAAAGACTGGCTATGACAATATGTCATGAACAAGTAATTCTGTTTTCAAGTTTCTCTTTCTGCTTGGGTTTTTAGGAAGAAGCTGGCAGTGCTAAATGTGTCCATGAATCCTTCAGATAATTAAAAAAAAAAAAAATCAGCTGTCATACCTGGACAGAAATGTGGGATGAGGAAAATAATGCCCTCCATATGAAAGTGTGGGTGTAGGAAATGTCCAGCTGTTATGCAACTAAAACTTCCGTGGACTGAACTACAGGGCCAAAGTATGCAGTCGTAGCTGTGTTTACAGAAATGGAAACTTGATCAGAACTGAGAAGTAATTAGAAAGTTGTGAGTGATTTCAGACAAGGTGTTTCTTTTTAAATTCTTCCAGATGTGGCAATGGACATTGTCAAATACAGTCATTGTGTATGTCTGGGTATGTAGTACACATCTGAACACTTTTATGAAGCTGTTGATTGTATATCCCTTTGCATTATAAATCTTGTATCCAGATTGCCTGTGATGCCTGACCAGCAGCAAGTCAAGATGACAGGAAAAAACCAGCATGTTCCTTAGTTGCAGTGCTGCTTGCAAACCAGGCAGGGATTATCAATCTTGTTTACTAATCAAAGAGGGGAAGGAATATTCAAGGAAAAGTAGCTATGCCAATATGGTATATGGCCTTCTGCTCAGTGCAGTAAATAAAACCTGGGTTTTTTCCTGTGTCTCTTTGTGTGGATGACTTTGCCAGGGAGAAAGGTTAAGAGACAGCCTAGGACCAACTCCTCCTTTCTTGCAGGACAGTATGGTTATTGCAAATATATACTGTCCTGACTGATTCCTGAGCACTGGAAGAAACCTCTGGAGTCCAACCCCAGTCAATTCCTGCATGAGGAAGGAAATTTTTTTCTCCAGAGAAGTCTTCTTACCCTTCTCAATAGGCATTGAGATAGGTACCTTGAATGCTACTGAAGAACTCAGATGAGGGAGTAAAATGTGAAACCATCTTTCAAAATGTGCCTGATGCACTTTTGCCAGCTAATAAGTAAGACCAATGGATTATGCAAGTGGAGTTGCAAGGATGGGTTGAGTTTTGTTTAGACAGCAAACCCTGAGCGATAATGACAGCATGCAGGGACATCTCTGCTCTGTCGAGGAGCAAGAGCCTTAGGCAATGTGCAGGGCAAGACAGCAGGAGGCATGGTGGAGGGCAGCAATTAAGATCAGTAATTGCCCTTTCAGGTCTTTTCTGCAGGGCTCCGTATATTTTTGGGTGAGTAGTTGGCACACATGGAGCTCTTCATCTTCTGCAGCCTTTTGCAGGCATTTAGATTCACCCTGCCTGATGGAGTTAAAGAAGCCAACACACAGTATCTATTGGGGAGCACTGTGCAGCCCCATTCCTATAAGGTCTGTGCTGTTCTTCATGAGACAGCTTGGTACCAACATCCTGAACCACCTATTCCACTAGCTTCACTCAAGAAATCTTCTAAGAACTGCTCCTGTTTGTAGTTTCTTGTGTTGAGGAGGTCTTTGTATGTGCTCCTTCAGGTGCTGTGAATTAAAAATAAAGCAAAGAATTACAGACTCTGGCATTAATTCTGGCTGAGCAGGAGTCCTGCTACTGAGAGAAGGCAGAAACTCTAATGCGTAAAGCTTCATAGTGGACAAGAACTCAGTCCCAACAGGGAGTTTGAAAACCTTGGCTGCTGAAGGAGGCATCCAGCTCTAGACCTGGTATGAAGAGTAGCCAGCGGAGCTGTCAGTCTCTGCTTCCAAACAAGCAACAGAGTTATCGAGGAGTATGGTGATCCCTGAAGAGCGTCCTCCTGTACTTTGTGGGAGGAGACAAGTACTGCTTTTAGCAGAACTTGGGCAGTACAAAAGCAAAGGCCATGGCATTTGCAGAGGAGTTCAGTATGATTACCTTGCTGGGACTCCTGCTGCAGGTGGAGTTACGGGCACAAGGTAAACTGCTGCCCATCAGGTTGTTGAATCCACATCTGTGTTGTTCTGAAGACCTGTACCTCTGGCAATGCTATCCTTCCTCTGCCACCACCAGGATTTTTCCACCTGTAAAATGAGGATAAGTAAGAGCACTTGTTCTCCTGGAATTGTTACAGACCCCCTGAGATAGCACACTGCAGCCTCCCCTCAGGATTTCCAACGTTCTCCTAGAACATCTGAAACTTGCTCCTTCTTTTACTTGCCAGTCCCTGAGTAGCCACTGTTGGGAAATGCTGCTCTGAACATATATAGGTGAGGTGGAGTGTGTTGTGCTGCCAGGCAGCAAGCTGCTGCAAGCTGTTTTTAAAGGGAGCTCCTGGGATCTAACAACGTCCAGGCTAAAAGTCTCTTTCTTGACCTGTCTGTCCTTTAGGCTGTGGTGTCTAGTAATTACGTGACATAGAGGTATGTTAGAAAAATCTACCCTGAGTTCAGAAGAGAGGCCCCAGATGAGCAAATAAAATGCTAGGGGCTTGTGGGGTTAAACCACAGGGAGATTCTTTGACCTGTTGGCATTTGCTAGGGTAAGGTGGGAATAAGCTGCTGTGGGGAAACCAGCTTCATATGCTGTGTGCCACCTTTGTTTGCCATTATAGGCAGGTAAAGAGTTTGCCATGTGAATTGTCTGTGCTAGTTAGAGGGAACTGGAGGAAATTTAGGAATTAATTTGCATCTCTGAATTATTACAGCTTTGACAACAAATTCTGTAAAATCCTGCAATTTCCTTAGCTCCCTTATTGTACTGGAGTTTAGTCTTGGACCAGTCATGGTAGGGGGCTGGAGGAAAAGAGAAAACGGTGCTTGGGGCGCACTGATCCATGGCCCAGCCATGCTGGGTCTGCAGGAGCCCTTCTCAGTCCACTTCCCTGAGCATCCTCTGCAGTGTAGGGAGCTGTGAAAGGCTCTTGGCTGCCTTTTTCCAGGTGCACTGTGCTTGCAGGCCAGACATGGGTGAGCGCTGGTGTGTAAGACCTGAGGAGCTCAGAAAAGCATGGATCAGGGGTGCAGCCAGGCCTTTGGTGGGTTGAAGAAGATTTTGATTCCACCAGAATCTTCAGAATCTTTCCAGAGAAAGTTCAGTGGTGTCTCCTGAGATGTGATGAACTTGGGGTTTCTTTGCATATGAGATCTGTTATGGTTTTTGTCAATAGTACTAGCTACTTCTGATTCTTCACTGTGCCGTTTGCAGTTCATTTGTATTGTTTACTGTGAAAACTCAGATTACAACACTTCCTTGCTCTTAGTTCCCAAATCTGCATTTGCGACCACTCTTATACAAGGCTGCTTCCACACTTATACTGACTGCTTCCCAAGAATGCTACCTGGTGAGTGGTCCTGTCCTTGTCTGTGTACACAGTACCTGGATGACAGCTGCAGCTTCGTATCTGAGCTCTTGGCTTGCCTGTAGTCAGTGCTTTGAGTGACATTCCCTCAAACTGATTGCTCAAAGGGATGTTTCTGAATGAGGTGCCCGCCTTCTAGCCTCTACTGAATCTTAAAGTAAAGGTAGCTATTAGGATATTGCAGCATAGTGATGTATTAAATACACTCAAGAATGGGCACGCTTCTAATTTTCTGAGGTCAGGAAATGTGCTAGGAAAAAAGGGAGGAGAAAAATTCAGAAAGCTTAAACGTGACAGGGAGGAGCTAAGAACAACAATATAGAGTCATCTCAACAGACAGATTCATAGTAGTTTTCTCAGTGATAGAGTAGTTTGGAGGTGTGAAATGATAAGGGTAATTCTCATTTCCCTACTTTTGCTTCTTCTGGGTGCGCAGTTCCTGAAATTGCAATGGAAAAGTCGTAGATTTCCTCCTGGACCAACCCCACTTCCCATCATTGGAAGCATGTGGTGGATAAATGTTAGAGCTGATCATGGGAGCCTGAAAAAGGTATGCATTTGCAGATGTGAACTAAAGAGCTAATGAGGCAAAAACTGTAAAAACTAGTGATGGCTGTTAATAGGCTAATGTGGTAGCAGGGAGAAATTAATCCTGAGGGAAGGTGAATTGTGGAAGTTAAATTAAGTGCCTAAACAAGTTAAGTAAAATCTGCAGAGGGTCTAATTCACGTGAAAGCTAATATGTGTGCAAGTTAAACAGAACTGAGGACAGTAATTTTACCTCAAAAAAGACTTCTGTTTTTAAGGGAGGCTTTTTGCCTTGAAAGAAAAAAGTGTTTCTCAGATTTCCTACCACAGGCGCGTACAGAAAATCTTCTAAAACAAGGCATCTTGAATTCAGAAGATGTGAAAAACCCACCAGTATGTCTTCTGCTATCATGGGATGGAAACAAGATTGTCTCCCATATGCAGCCAAAACCTTAGCTCTGTTGTTTTTCTGAAGTCCAGTCTGGGAATTGCTCCTTGTGGATGAGCTAAGGATGTAAATGATGGTGAAAGGAAGGAACTGATGGGAAGAATTAGGTCCACGCTAAGCACGTTAATACAGGTTCTTTCAGTGCTCAACATCCTCCACTCAGCCAAAACTTCATGGAAGAATCCAATGCATTGATATATTTTTCAAGTCGCAACCTTTCCTTAGGTGCTAAGTGCAACCTGCATGTCAGGGGGTACCTGGCTGCAGCTGGACAATGTTGGCTTTAGGAAAAGGGAACTTAAAAGACCTTGATGTTAAACTTTTCTGATGGGTCCATGTTCATCACTGTGGGAGGACAGAGCTGTACTGTTTCTTTGCCTAGAGTCAGGGACTTTGTCCTTGCTGAATACCCACAGGGTTGCCTGAGAGCAGGCCCCATCACTAGCGAACCAGAGGTGGGATCTATGCTCAGATGCCTCAGTTGACAGTACTTCTGTGAAAGAGAGGAAGAGGTCCTGCCACTGAAACTTGAAATCTGCAGTACTAGGAGAGTTACACCTGGAATATGTAACTTCAAGAAGTTCTAGTTGTTGGCTGAGGAAATGAAATATGGAGTTGGAAAATGTAATCAAGAATGGGCAGGTGAAGTTTCATGTGAAACCTAATACCGATCTGTAAACACTTGGTCAGGGGCATTTTCCTAATCATTAATATTGCAAAGGCAACCCAAACCAAGTTTTAAAAAGGGGAAGAGCATCTATTCTTTTATCATTCACATTGCTGTGAATAGTGGGTTCCCAGAGAAAGCCCAGAACCTTAACGTGATAAGCACTCTCACTGCAAAACAAAATCACCGTCCTTTTCACTTCCTGAACCCCTGAGTAATGTCATGCTGGAAGAGAGCAGCCCATCATGTGTACATTTTGGTTGATGTTTCTCCCATGGGTATTTTTTTGGCATTGATCTAACCTACAGCTGGCAAAAGTCTATGGCAACATCTCTACCCTGTGGCTGGGTCACAAACCTGTGGTGGTGCTGTATGGATTCCAAGCGGTGAAGAACGGTCTCACCACCAACTCAGAGGATATTTCCGGGCGACTACAGACGTATGCCTTCAACAAAATGGCAAAGGGAAAGGGTAAGATATTAATATCTGTAGGAGGACTTCATCCTTGACTTTCTTTGTTTCCCCTCATATTTTTCTTACTGACAAGCCCTTAGTTCCCAATTCACCCATTCTGTCTGCTCAGGGTGAATGATATAATTGTGCAGCATTACTCTAAGTTGTTGCCAAAGTCCCACTGTCACACATGTATTTCAGAATCTCATCAGAGCAGCAATATTTGTACCTAGCTAGGTCTTGCTTGTCCATTCGTAGTGTCGTCTAAGTATGTGTCCTGATTTGAAATAATCTGGAGCTTGCAGCCTCCTCTGCAAGCTGAGGCTGAAGTAATTCTTTATGCTCCCAGCTGTTTATTTACAGCAAAGGCTGCTGTAAGGAAAGCATGTGCAGAACTGTTGAACAAGGTCTAGTCTTTTAGGAAGTCCGAAGGCACAGGAAGGTCACTGAAACTTTAAACGTGTTAGCCAGGCTGGAGGTGCAACATAACCTTGTACAGAGCTTCTTATTGTGCTATCGTTTACATCACATGCTGCTGAATTACAGTGGATGGAGAATAAAGAGAGTGCTGCATTTAAAACAGAAATGATTGAACTTATTTCCACCAGCCTCTTATCCAGAGGATACAGAGCAGATGCCTTTATCCTCAGTCAGGCTTTGTTGCGTGTGTATTACAGTCTGGAAAGCTTTTATTTATAATACTAGCTAACATAAGTAGAGAAAAACATCTTTAAGGAATAGGTATGATTAAGTCTGGGGCCATTTCAGTCCATTTGGAAGGGTCTTTATTGCCACATTTTATCTGGGTGATGTGGAGTACAGTAGGTGGGCTGTGACAAGCTGCCCTAGCACTAGCAATTTGTAGCAGGGATGGCTTTAACAAACAGCTGCAGCACAGCTGCAAGTTGGCAACTCTGCAACACAAATACCTGCCTGTTGGGCTGGCTCCTTTTCTGCTAGTCCAGGCTCCCAGGACAACAGAAGGAACAGGGGAGAGTTATTCCAGACTGTGGTCAAGCAGCTGTCTCGGGGAGCAAGCTGGCTTTCCCAGGGGAAGCGTGGGCTGGGCTGGTGGAGGGAAGTGATTTCCCACCCTGTGGATTAAATGGTTTATGCTAGGCTGTCTGCTAGAACGCAGACTCACAGCCCAGGGGCCTGGGATTCCTTCCTGTCCCACAGTGAGACCTCTGCTCCTGGGAAGCTGTTTGTAGACTGGCTAAACCCTGCTCTTCCTACTCTGGTTCTTGCTAGGTGGTTCTTGCCCTAGCTTCATTGTCTTTCCAGGAGGGACCTGGACCAGGACAAGAGCTCGATATCCGGTGTCAACAGCCTGGTAAAAGCAGGATCCCTTAAAAGCGAGAGACTGTGTAGCACAGACAACACGTGTTCAGAACCGGTTATCAACTCTAGCTGTTGAAGAGTTTTTCTTTTTGAAGCACTACCAACAGGGACATGCGATGGTCTCCAGAGGTTTGCATAAGGTTGAGAAGCACAAGCATAGGAAATGCCTAGACCTCTCTGTTGGCTATGCGTAGCTTGGTGAGAGACACCATCATATTTCCAGGTAGTAGAAACCTGTACTTAGTGTTTGTTGGGGAAAGCTGTCTTTGCCACTCCTGCAGAGTTGGCATGTGGCAACATCTGCAAGAACACAATGTCCACATGGGGACGTTGGCAAACATAGCTTACAAGTAAGTATTAATTGTATTAGAAGATTGTACAAGATAATAAATGAGATCTTGTAAGAGATTGCATGAGCTGGGCTATAAGCCTTTCTATGTGAACAAGGGTTTAGATTAATTTCTGCTCAAAGCATGGGCAAATAGAAGGCAAGACCAACTCACACTGTCTTTGCAACTTGCAGCAGGCTGCTGGGTGGAGTTTTGAGTAATGACCACTGTTCTTGGATGCTTCAGAAAGAATAGGACTAGATTTGGAAGGCAGGTGTGTGAGTACTGAGATTTGAGTGGCTTTTTGCAGGGGTGGGAATATACTAACCAAGGTGGTTTCTCTGTCTCTAATAAAATACAATTAAAAGAACACTGCGCTGATGTGGCTCTCTTCTTTATGAGTGGCAGCATGATGAGAAAACGACTCTTAATGTGTATGTCATTTACTATTATATGAACATTAACGTGACATAAAATTGATTCTTGATGGCTGAAGGTATCCTGGTCTCAAATGGTCTCACCTGGAAACAACAGAGACATTTTGGAATTGGAGCTCTCCGAAAACTGAGAATGGGGAATAAAGGAATGGACCGCGGGATGCAAACCGAGGCCCATTATCTGGTTGAGTTCTTCAGGGACAAAGATGGTATGCCATTGACAAGGTGCTTGGGAACTGCATTTGGGCTTTTGATGTAGTACATAGTCTGCATGACTCTAAGGGTAAAGACTATTTTTGCTCCAGAAAAGAATGGGTTTGGAGCACAGCTTAGATTTAGAGTGCAGTCAAAACTGTTTGTACAGTCAGACCTCAGCAATGCGTATTTTGGTATCAACACCAAGATCAACATTTGGAGAAAAAAAAAAAAGAAAGAAAAAAGAAGGCAAACAAAAAAACAAGGCTGGGAGTTAAAGACTTGAGGCCTTCCTGTCCTCATTTTTGAATGAGGTTTATCTTTTGTTACATTTGCCAGTGAATTTTGGGTGTTTCAGTGTAACAGTCTAAATAGCATAGAGGACATCTATTATAAAATGTCATTGTGATCTTGCTTCCAAAATAGCAAAGGAGATAAAGAAAGTGCTTTGGAGATGAATGCTTATCTCTGTCTGCAGGAAGAGCTGTCGACCCTTCCTTCCCCATTGTTCATGCTGTCTCTAATGTGATCTGTGCTGTGGTTTTTGGACATCGTTTCTCCCTAGAGGATGAAAACTTCTGCCAGCTGATTGAAGCGCACAATTGTTTAGTGGCTTTTGGGAACAGCCACTTTTACTATGTGAGAAAATGACTTATTTAATATGCAAACTATTTGATTATTGAGGACATTATTCATTGTACTGTTATGCAATATAATGGTAGTATCTTATATATTATTATAGTTATTGCATTATTTAATACACATTAAATGCTGATGATAATTCTGACTATGAATATGAACTGGACCTGCAGTGCTTTGGGTTTGACATCGTTCAACTATTATATCAATATTATATTAATAATCTTTATTAGAATTTCTCAGCAAAGGCGATGTGCTTGGGATGCTGAACTTTTCTGTAATGGAAACACCAGTATTGTTAAGGTGAAAAGGTGATGCTCTTTGTATCAGAATAAAACAAAATTATTTTTTTCTGTGTGCTAAAGTAATATATATAAACGTTTATTAATATTAAATTTATTAATATTAATACATGTTAAATCTGTCTGTGAAAGTGGATTCTTTTGTTGGTGAATTAACAGGGCAAATACAAGTAGAGTTATGCAGTAAGGATAGGAAAGAATCCAGGGTGGAATCTGTGTTGTCTTTAATTCGTGGTTTTAACGTGTGTTCATGTACTCAACATTTCTCTTTGGTGCTACAGTATTTTTCCTAGAGAAATTAATTCAGCAATTTAGCACCAAAAATGTCCACACTGTATCTCTATAATATCCTTGCTCATGCCATGTAACTTACCGCATCTGTGTTGAATGCTTGCTCCACAGTTGTCTGAAGTTTTCCCATGGGCTGCAGAGCACCTCCCAGGACCTGCACAGAAAGCCTGGTTTTCCTGTGATTTTCTTCGTTCTTTCATAAGGCAGGAAATCAAAAGCCATAGGGAAAGACACATAATAGATGAACCAGAAGATTTCATTGACTTTTACCTGGATCAGATAGAGAAAGTGAGTAATTTGTGCTGTATGTGATGCAGATCCTATCCCTGCATGGATTCCCTGCACCTTTCCTACAGTTGTCTATACACAGCAACATTATTACAGAGCTCTACAGATACAGTTTAAAAACTCTGCTGTCAAATTCAAATATGAACTTTGAATAGTTAAATAGCTTGTTTTGGAAGTATAAATTAGTTACATTGGTTTGTTGTTATACTGTGGAATCCTTAGTTCAGGCTGGGCAGCGGGCGGTAGGGTGGATTTGAAAAGGTGCAGATATTTGGATGGCTGTCTAATTCTGATTCTCTGTGTCTTATTAATATTTGCATTTATTATCTTTGTGCTTTGTAGTGAGCTTTTGTGTGCTTAGTAGTACTGTATGATTATCATAACAATCTTAAAACGATGGCAGTCTCTGCTCTGAAAAAAAGCATAAATCTTTTAAAATGATAACATTATATATGCAATAGATAGCTGAAATCAGCAAATGTGCAGAGGGTGGCAAGGGCGGGATAAAACTACTTTGAAATGTTTTTTCTGATGTGGAAGTTAGCAGCAAAGCAACAAGTCGCTCTAGAAGGCAGCATAACAGGGCCGTAGACAACTGACACCTGTAATTTAACAGTATCAATGTACTTACTTGAGGAAAATCTTTGCATAAATCTTTTTTTTACTCAAGTACCTATATTTTCTCCATTCTCTAGAAATATTGTTTGGTTAGGTATAGTGATCGCTGTCTGTCTCAGTGCTAACTGTTACACAGGTATACTGCATTCTACCTTTCTCATTGACACCTGTAGACTAAAAATATTCCTAATTCTACATTTGATGAAGACAACATGGTGCAATCTGGTTTTGACCTTTTCCTGGGTGGCTCAGAGACCACCGCCACCACTCTGTGTTGGGCTCTGCTCTATATGGTGGCTTATCCTGACATCCAAGGTAAGTTGTAGACACAAAAACGGGTGTGTTTCAAGTAGAACAACTGTCTGTTACACTTTTTTTTGGTTAAGATCAAGTGTTTTTGAAGATAAAGCTTTCTTTTTTTTTTTAAGATCACGTTTTTGAGCTTTGTTTTTAAGAAGCCAGTGAAGTAGAAAATTTTCAGAGATTTTTACATAATTTCAGGGATGTTCAGCTTCTGATACTGTATTTTGTCTTGTTGATTTTGTCAGACTGTTTCAGTATTCAGTACTGTAAGCCTATAACGGAAGATACAGTCCGGCTGAAAACACGCAAGGTGAAATACAAGCTTGGGTTAGGGAAAAGCAACGCTTTTCTGGTACCCAGAATGTGTAATAAGAATGTATTATTTGCACTCATTAACTGAGACACCAGTTGTATTTCTGTATAATAAGTATATTTATTGTAACATATGGGAATGTTAAAGAGAGAAGGAAGACAATAATGGGAAGGCAAAAAGAGGACTGGAATATTCTAGAGAAGGGCATAGGCGCACACTAGTTTCAAAATTTTTGAATTATTTGGTACAGGGCTTTCAGAGGTGATGAATTGCTAAGCCAAGTATACGTTCTCAACTCTCAGGTTTAGAGCTAGAAATCCTTCTTTTCATGCTTTTGGTGCTAGAATGCTGGAAGAACAGAGCCCTGTGTACACACATACTTTTCAAATTCTAATGAAATAAAAAGCAAACAAACCCTCTTAGATTACTAGCCTAAATTTTAGCATGAAATTTGACCCTGAACCCTCTGAGACTGTATAAGCTATGTTATTTGCTGAAGCCTAGATAACAGCCAAAAGAGATTAACAGTGGGTGATGGTTTGGTAATATTATCCTTTTCCAGTTCTCAGCATTGCACATGTGTATCAGCTTGATACGATGGCTCCCTTGCAACATGCTGATTAGTGTGCTGTGAGTCTGTATTTAGCTAGAGTAAAAATAATAGCTTGAGCAACTGAATTGATCTCTTAATAAGAAGTTCTTGTTTTATTTAGAGTTTGCTCCCCTTCCTTTAACTATGAAGCTCAATAAACCCTTTGGGCTTGTGGAAAGATGATCTGAACATAGAACCTATAAACTAAGAAATACCAGAGTGTAGTAAAATCATAACTAGATAGTTGTATAAATGTATTTACATTTTAAGATATGGTAAGTATAAATTATTTGCATATTGTATTTTTTCTATCACTACTATAATACAAAAAGGAAATGAAAGCTCTGTTTCATGCAAAACAGCGTTCTTGTATCTATAATGGACTTTTTATTTTGTGTGTAGAATAAGTCCAGGAAGAGCTAGATGCTGTTCTGAGTCCCTCCCATCTAATCTGCTATGAAGATTGGAAGAAACTGCCTTATACAAATGCTGTGGTTCATGAGATCATGCGCTTTAGGAGCATTGTTTTAATCACAATTCCTCGAGAAGCAATGAAGGATACAACTGTTTTGGGATATCGGCTTCCAAAGGTACAGATACCCTTTCTATTCCAATGTGATCTTTGGCCACGAGTTGAGTTCCTTGCAGTCATGTTTACCATTAACCCCTTTTCCCTCCAGTTCAGGACAGATGGCTGTTGGTGACAGCACTGGCAGACAGCGCTTTTCCCCTCCTGTGCCCTCTGGCCTGTGCCTTTGTCTCATAGACAGTGAGTGAAAATGCTTGCCAAAAGCCCAGTTTCACAACAATTAAACTAGTGTTCTGTGAGAGTGCTGCAGAGTCTTACTTTCCAAGAGCCTGAGATTTTGAAATACTTTCTAAGCATTTGAGCTCTTATACTTTCAAAAGACCTCAGAGAAGACTTATCCAAAATGTACAGTAGGGAAGGTGCAGTGGACTGTAAGTGCTGGGATATTGTCTGCCATGTGGACAAATGGGAGACGGAATGTTTTCTTCATTGGTGATGCCTGAGACAATACCAAGCGTCTACTCAACTTCATTCACTTAGGACTTCTTTTTCTTATTATTACCTCTCTGGCATCATATTTGAAACATAACAAAGATGTTATATTTCCCCACAGCTTCTGAACTGCCATGTAACCTCAAATAAAAAGTTTCTGCCAGCTTCTTCAACTTGTCCAGCCTTTCCAAACTTAACCTCAATGCCAAACCTCCCCAAAGGCACACATGGAGGCATCTTCCTGCACACCCCTGCTCCATGGTGTTTGTCGTGCACACCGTTCCCACCTCTACCTTGAGAAAGATAATTTGAAATATACTATTTCATTTCCAGGGTGTTTTGTTCTTCATTTATCAAAACCTGTCAAAGCCTGTCAGAAGTGGGGAAAATAATTTTACTAGATTTAGGATAAGGTGCTAAAGAACCACAGACCACTCATTCTGTTGCATTTGCTAACAGAATGGAAAAGAAAGGAGACATGAAGGAATACAGCAAGGAAATTCCTGAACCTGCAATACTGAAGTTTCTTATTTATTTTTTGAAGAAAAACCCCCTCAGAACAGTTTAAGATTAAAATTTTTTTTCTTAATAAAATAATCTTTCATTTCTGCTGCCTCTCCTTGTGACCAGCAGTGTGCTGAATTATAGCTGGAATCTGTTTGCGTCCTTTTCTTCTTGATGTGTGAGAGAGAACTGAGCCAACAGCATGTTCCTTTCAGGGCACTGTGATTATGGTAAACGTAGACTCAACTCTTTTTGACCCTGCATACTGGGAAACCCCTCACCAGTTCAACCCTGGTCATTTCTTGGACAAGGATGGAAATTTTGTGACCCGAGAGGCCTTCTTAGCCTTCTCAGCAGGTAGGTGTGCTGATAACTGGGCCCGTTTGTGAGGGTTAGATTGTGAGTGCGAAGCTGTATTATTTTCATTGCAGAGAAGGCCAAAGGGAGTGTAACCCCAAACTACAGGAGCACATGGTTTTCACAGCCCAGAAAAATATTTGATTACAGAAATAAGTTGTTTGGTAATTGTATAAACCCTTGATCTTAGATTTTTGTGAAAATGCAGAGAGGGTAAAAGGAGTAAGGCCCAAGAATTGCCAATAATTTGGGGATTTGAGTTCTTACACTGTTGTCCTCCATCCTCCTCTGCATATGCCAGGTTATGCTATTATAGTGGCTGTTCTGTGGCAGGCTGCTCTGCTGGAGCCAATTTATTTTGTATAAATAATTCAATATTCGTCAGTGCAGAAATTTGAAGCTGGATCAAATACGTCGCAAATGGCTGTGTCTTTCCTGGGGAGCTTCTGGAGTCACTCTTTCACCCAGTGTGTGATTTTATAGAAGCTCAAACAAACAAAAGCTTTTGGGGCTCATGCCAGGATGGAGTAGCCTGGTTGTCAGAGCCCTCTGCTGAGAATTGGAAGTGTCAGGCTCAGGTTCCTGGCCTAAACTGGGCAGAAGAGAAATTTGAACATTGGTTTCTCACATCCAAGTTGAATGGCCTAACCACTACACTTCAGGGTCTGTCACTGTCTCTGACTGGAAATTATATCCTGGACACAGCTGATAAATTTGGGACAAGTTGATAAATTGGGAAAACTTTTTTCTTTAACAACTCGTTTTCACTGAAAACATTATGTAGGAAAATGTCTAGTCGGATGTAGAATGTCCTCTGTATTCTGATTTTTCACTGCTATTAGTGAAGAAAAGTCAGCCTGTACTAAGTGGAAGCTGTGAGGGAACCTGAAGATGCTTTCTTGTCATTCTCATTTGGAATCAAGAGGCTGAAACTCAGTTCATAGAATTGGGGAGTCCTATAGGTTAGGAAGTAAAGAATGAAACTACTGAGAAGCATCTCTGGTATCTTCTTCTATAATCTGGTCAGATCCTGCAAACAAGGATTGCAGGTATCTCAATTTTTTGGTCAGTTCAGTCTGAGAGGAAAATGTCGAATTCAGCAAAGCCTTTTGTTCCTTGATGAGGTTGAGCGATGGTCTTTTGAAAAGCTGGGAAGCAGGTGCTGGTTACAGACCTCTGTGGGGACCGACTGCTCTTTCCCTTCTCCCTCTGCAGGCCACCGTGTATGCCTGGGAGAGGTGCTGGCAAGGATGGAGCTTTTCATCATCTGCTGCAGCCTGTTGCGGACATTCAGGTTCACTCCACCAGGAGGAGTTAAGGAAGTCAACACAGACTTTATCTTTGGGAGCACAATGAAACCCCATCCATACAAGGTCTGTGCAGTTCTTCGCTAGGTTGCAGGGTATTACAGATTTGAGAAAGAGGTGTTGCCACAGGCTTGCTAGTGTGCTGCTTTTATGTTTTTCATTTCTAGCTCAAATTCAGTGTGAACCTATCCTTGTCGTGTTATATGTCTAAGAAGCCGGCCTGAAAAATACACTGTTTTTCCTGTGTCTGGAAAATCTCTGTACATTTTTTTTCTGCTATATTACAAACGAAATAAACATGGAAAATTATTATAGTGTCTGGTCTTACTAGAAACTCAACAGCAATCTTACTGGAGAGAGAAGGAACATTAAAGTCAGGTGTTGGGTGGGCTTCCCCTCATTCCCACGCATTCTCAAATCTAGAGTGGGGTATAGAAATGCTCTTCCCAGAGGTGGTGGCTCTGGGCATTGCCAAGGTATGGTTGCATGGGGGAACAGAGTTGTGGGGCGATGCCCCAGCTAGGTGTGAGCCAGCTGGTTGGTCTGTTTAGCCGAGAGCCATGTGCAGATGATAGCTTGAATCTGGAAGTGATAGAGCTACAACAATGCAACCCTTCATTTGAGTGTGAGGCTAATGACTCAGGCTGGAAGTGAAGGCAAACCCCTCATATTCCCCGATGAAGAATTGCAGAGGGGAGCCCCACTGCTGGTGAAACAAAGTGGGTGTAAATGGTAACGGACGAGTGGGCTGGCCTGAAAATGGTTTATTTGCATATATTGTTGTGGTGCATTTGAGAGGCATTTCTATGAAAGAGGGAGTCCTTTCCCACAGTGGAGTTTGTAGTGATAATGGTGTACAGTAGTCTAGGTCGGCCATGTCTCTTTATTGATGCCTGAAAGCACAGTGAAGGGGACTGCTTGCAGCCTTGTGAAGCAAAGCTTGGCACCTGCAAAGGAGGACAGGGCAGTAGAAATTTATGTAGTGTTTCCTGAGAGCTGTATGAGAATCAAACTTCTTGAGGGTTTTCTGTGAGCCCAGGGGCGGCTGCACACAGCCTTCCAACAGCTGAGCTAAGGGAGACTTAGCAGAGCTGCTGAGTTAAGAGTGCCTCTTAGTAAGGCATGCACATCAGGGGGAAGAGCTGTGCAAGATGCAGCTGGCAGAAGCAGGAACAGTGCCCAAGCAGGGCTAGCGAAGAGCAAGTGCCAGAAACCACTCACACTGGGAGGCTGGCCTTGTTACCCAGCAAGATTTAAAAATCGAGGTCAGAGTGAGGGCTGCTAGTGGATGTAGCAAACGCTCTGTTGCTCTACCAGTTTCCTTCCTTGAGGAAAAGACTTTACAACTGTTATTGCAATTATACTTCAAGGATTAGTTGTCATGGCCTTGTTTATCCACCATGTTAGAGTATTCTTTCTTTAATGTAATGCTGTTGGTTAAAATAATGTATTCGTTTTTGTGAAGGAGCTCAGTATCATAAGGTTCAGTACTCTTTTCTCAGGCTTCTGGGCAGGGGCTCAAATGGATGCTTTTATCATGACTCCCATTGATTTGAAGCCGGCACTTGCTGCTGCTGCAGCTAGCCGGAGCTTGGCAGAAGAGATGCGTAACCTCAGCAGGTCAAGCCGATCAAGCTGACGTGGCTCTGCCGCTCTCTAATCCGTATCTAGCTCTGGGATGCTGTGCTGTGCTGATGTAGATGCTGTCGGGAGCGGAGGGTGGGTTGTGCACTACTGCAAAACTAGGATTCAGTTTTTCTACTAATATAAAGATGATGTTGCAAAAATGGGTATAACGAGGTGATTGGGTAGCTGGTGTCTGCTGTGTTGACACCCAAGTCTCAGGCATCTCTGTGAATATATGACGTATGAGAGACTGAATAAGAGGTAAGGTTTAGGAACAGGCACAGAGGATCCGTATGGTTTTAAAACTTTTTTCACTTATAGTCTCTTAAAAAAAATACCAATGGAGATACAAATCCTTTTACAATTTTTTACAAAGGATTTGTATCTCCATTGGAAATTTTTTTTAAGAGACTACAAGTGAAAAAAGGTTTTTATATGTTGCTGGATAGCATTTATGAATCTGCATTTCTTAATCATCTTTCACCACACCTTAGAAGTCATCTGTGGACCCATTGGGGTCTGGAGGCCACAGGTGAAAGCTGCTGGTCTGGATTGCATTATTTCTGCTGTTGGTAGCTCGATATTGGAATTTCATTTCCCAAATGGGAAGGTAAAAACTGTGGTAGGCAAAAGGAAATATGGTAGATAAAGCAGGAAACTAGCTAGCACTGGAAGAGTTTTCATTCAGAAGTAATCTGGTCCATTTAACTCTGTGTTTTTAAATAGACCTCCAAGTCTTGAGCTGTTTGAGACTTCTGCTCCATAATCTTAGTGGGACAAACTTCAGTAAGGAATATTTTGTGCTCATCTCTGATTGCCTGGCACAACACGCTGTGGCTATCTCATTCCTGAGTTCTGTCCCAAGCAGTACTGAGCTTTCATACCATTGTTACCATGCCCAGTGTTTTAAAAACTAATATTCAGACCTGTGATTCACAAAGTGATATGCATGTGCTTACTACTGCTCCTAAGTGCAAAGCAACCTGCTCTTTCAGATTGTTTGTAATGCTGCAAAATGGTCAAGAAGAAAACGTACCTCAAATTTAACAGCAAACAAGAAAGTGAAGAGAAATCAGCGTAAGAAAAATAAGAAATCAGTAGAAAGGGGTGCGTATATTTGTTTAATTGGGGTGACTTGCCAATGAGGGACGGTGCAATGGTCCTTGTTCTGCCTTTCATGTCCCAAGAGTTAGCAAGCAGTGAACATCATGTGAGATTTTTGTTTTTCCAAACTTGGTCCAGCTCTATCTGGTAAGTTTTTACATTCCTTATTAAAGAACAAGATTAAGAGTCTAAAAAAAAAAAAAAATTAGATAAATGGTTATAGCATCTGCAGTTCTTTTGTCCGAAGCAGATCAATGCTGCAGTCTGACTCTATTGTGTGAACTGATAACAAACTCCACTGCTGCTTCTGCTTCGTCCAGCCTGAGGAACTTCTTGACCAGTGTGCTCTGTTAGAGCTTTTCTGCCAACAGGATGGTCCTGCACCTCCAAAAGGCATAAACTGACAAACCTCTGGTAGCATGATCCTGTCCACAGAAGGGACTTCATCAGTGCGGCAATGTCAGCGTGGAGACAAAGGTTTTTCACGTCTCAAACCAATAGAGCTAAGTCAGCAAAATTTTAAGCACTGGCTTGACCTGTGCAAATCAGTGTTCAAATATTTCATTGTGCTAGGAGTTGCCACATGTAAACAATCTTAACTAACAAAGTACAATGTGAGAAGTACTGAATGGCTTTCATAAACATCTAATCCGAGTATTTTAAAAAACCTTATAATTAACTTTAAGCTGGTCAACAGAGGGATTTAAGTTTTCACGTGCAGTTGACTGACCCACCCTGGTATTTTTGATGACACCATGTTCTTTAATAATGATTAGTTTGTGATTTAAATATTGCCTATATTATTAGTGTGATATTTATTATTTTATGAATTTAAATGTCTTGATTTTGTTTGTATATTAAGCCAAATTCGGGGCAGATGGACAGTATTTATTGGTACCGTTACTGACAAGTTTACATAAACAGGGATTGTAATTCCAGTGTCAAAGCTGGATTTTTAGTTTTTAAAAAAATGGTGAGAGTCTTTGCATGAAAGGGCAAATTTATCAGAAACACAAATTTGAGCATGTTCTCAAGCTAATTAGCTAGTGTGCAATGCAATATAGCAAGACCTGTATGTAAGTGAAGGCTTAATTCATACTTCTTGGTCTTTTAGCTGCTGGACACCTCCATCCTCTCCCTCCGACCTCCAGCTGTTATTTGTTAAACCACAGATACTATTCTTATTGCCATTTGCTGGGAAATATATTGAGGCCAACGTTGGGGATTCATGGAGCTAGATGAAGAGATAAGATCCATTTTTGTCTGCCTCTTGCAGCGCCTTTCCTACATTTTCTATTCCTTTCAGTTCTTCCTTCTTCTCTCCATACTTTGGCATTATAAAATTTATTGGGAGTTGGATAAAACAATTCTTACAAATATCAAACTCAAGTATAAATACACGGAGGAGAAGACCTAGAAACACATGAGAAGAAAACTATGTTTTAAACAAAGAAAACTTAGTCTTGGTTGTGACAGTAAATTCTACCAAGTAAGTTTCAAGGAATAAAACAATTAGGTATAGTCTCTTGTATAATTGTTGGGGAGAGAAAACCAAACCACCCTTGGAATACTGAAATGCCTAAATCTTTCTGTGGGGGGAGAATGAAGATCAACCAACGCAGGAAAGGATTAAAGGTATTTAAACTGATGCTGATCATCTGTTAACTGGAAACACAATTAGAAATGCCATTTAAGTTACATGGCTTTAAATTAACCCACCTTGATGTCAGAGCAGTCTACTTTGAAGAATTCAAGTAATGCAAAACACTTCAGGACCTCAAAACGTGATTCCTTATGCTCTCAAATGGTCATCTGAAGTTAGCACATATTTGTGACAGTTGTCACTGTAATGGTTTATACCTCATTTTCTCATCTTTCCTTTTGTGTGTGTGTGCTGTGTTGCAGCCCTCTCTGTCTGATATTTCTGCTCTTAGCCAGGCTGCAGCTCGTGGCCGTCTCATGCCTTGGAGCTCCTGACAATGCTTGCCTCCCTGGGCTGTGAGAGCACCGAAGTGTCCTCCAAAGGAGGACTGATCTGTGGGCAGTTCATGGAGGTTGATCTTCTCAAGACTGGCACCAAGATGGGGTGAGTGATCAGTG
Organism: Mycteria americana; assembly: GCF_035582795.1. Taxonomy (NCBI): domain Eukaryota; kingdom Metazoa; phylum Chordata; class Aves; order Ciconiiformes; family Ciconiidae; genus Mycteria; species Mycteria americana. The sequence continues at coordinate 11,723,555 of NC_134371.1, forward strand.
TTGTATAAAATTAAAGAAGTCTGTACTTAGTCCAGTGAAACCTTTTTTGCTCATTTCCTACCACGGCCAGCCTCAGCATCCCCCGTGTGCCAGGGAGCGTGCTTCCAGCCTGGGCAATTGTACTGCTTTTCTGGGCTTAACCTTAGGGGGAGGCACGTGAGGGTCCTGGTGAGGTGAAGACATTGGTCTCAGGTCTGTGGAGGGACTGTGAATGTGGCTGCTCTCACTGCTTGTTAGAAGCACAACCCAAAGCTCCGTGTCTGAATTAAGGGGCCGTTGCAGTGATGCTCTTCCTCTCTCTCTCTGGCAAGACACTTGCCCTCACTCAGAAAATGGGGGAGAGCAGAGGAGCACATCCTGCTTCTGTGACTTCCCCTGGCCATGCGCGTCCTACTGCGGGGCACAGAGACCCTGTGTGGCACCAAGTAGGTACTTCAGGTTCTCAGGAAAGGTGCTGGGTGCAGGACCCTTTCCGTCCCATTTTGGCAGGTGGCTTGCAGAGAAGGCAGCTCCTACAGAGTCTTTCTTTTTCCTTCTAGAGCCCCCCATTGCTGTGCCCTGTGCTGGTTTTGGCTGGGGTAGAGTTAATTTTCTTCCCAGTAGCTAGTATGGGGCTATGTTTTGGATTTGTGCTGGAAACAGTGTTGGTAACACAGGGGTGTTTTAGTTGTTGCTAAGTAGTGCTTATACTAAATCAAGGACTTTTCAGCTTCCCATGCTCTGCCAGGTGCACAAGAGGCTGGGAGGGGACACAGCTGGGACAGCTGACCCCAACTGGCCAAAGGGCTATTCCATACCATGTGGCGTCATGCTCAGCATAGAAAGCTGGGGGAAGAAGGAAGGGGGGACGTTTGGAGTGATGGCGTTTGTCTTCCCAAGTAACGGTCAGGCATGATGGAGCCCTGCTTTCCTGGTGATGGCTGAACACCTGCCTGCCCATGGGAAGCAGTGAATGAATTCCTTGTTTTGCTTTGCTTGTGTGCGCAGCTTTTGCTTTACCTATTAAACTGTCTTTATCTCAACCCACGAGTTTTCTCACTTTTACCCTTCTGATTCTCTCCCCCATCCCACTGGGGGGGAGTGAGCGAGTGCCTGTGGGGGGCTTAGTTGCCGGCTGGGGTTAAACCATGACATTCCCTTTTGGCACCCGGCGTGGGGCTGGAAGAGCTCGAGATAATGACAGATTTGATTGGAATGTGCTAGATTGAATTTATACCTGTTATTGCTGTTTAGCTATTAATTGGCAGGCTCCTGTGCTTGCCATGGGGGTGCTTGCCATGGGGCTTGCTTGCCTTACCGTATATTAGAGTCTAGTGCTCGTTAGTGGCTGCTTTTTGCTTTTGCTGCTTGCTCTGCTGCTGATCATCTTACTCTGCTGTGCCTGAGAACATTTTGACAACAGCAATGGCGATGCGCCTGGGCTGGCAGATGGCCAGGGCATTGCTGCTGTTTCTGTGCTGCTGTACTGGACAGGCTGGAACTCCAGTGTGAACTCAAGTCGAAGGGACTGTGACCTGTGGATGAGTCCACGTGGGAGCAGGACACCCCAAAGTGTCTGTGGACATGGATAAGTCCATGCCAAAGCAGGTACATCTCAAAGCATCTGTGGCCATGGTTACGTCTGTGCCGCAGCAGGTATACCTCTGAACGAATTGTGGCCCAAGGATAAGTCCACACTGGAGAAGGTACACCTTGAAGTATCAGTGGGTGTGCATGAGGTCATGCTGGAGCACCTCAAAGCGTGTGGCCATGGATAAGCCCACGACAGAGCAGGTACACCCCTGAAGGGACTGCAGCCATGGGTAAGGCCATGTTGGAGTAGGTTTACTTGTGAAGGGACTGTGGCTGTGCGTAAGGCCACGCTGGAGCAGGTCTATCTCTGAAGGCATTGTGGCCCATGAAGGCGGCCACGCTGGAACAGGTGCACCTCAAAGCAACTGTGGCTGTGGATAAGTCTATGCCACAGCAGGTCTAACCCTGGAGAGACTGTGGCTCATAGATAAGGCTCCTCTTGGAGCAGGTACAGCCTTAAGGGACTGCAGTCTGTGGATAAGTCCAAGCTGGAGCAGGGACAAGGGGAGGAGTTCATTGCAATGTTAAACCCGGTCCAAAGGGACCATTGTAATGGAAATACCTTTAAATTGTTGTAACCCGGGATTTGAGTTGCATGTTATGGGAATTACTATAGCAGGAACCACCTAAACCGATGGAGGACAAGCCTTACAAGAAGCAGTGCAAGTGCAGCAGTGACCTGACCTGAGCTGGCTTTGGTGCCCAGTAACTCCATGCAACACACCACCTCTCCTGTCCTGAGTGACCACCATAACAGATGGAGCCCAAAGTCATGGACTAAATGAACTCAATGGACATTTTGTGGACATTTGTGGGCATTTATGGACATTTTACAGACATTTCACAGGGGTGGTCCATAGACTAAGGGAATTATATCTGTGTATTATATCAAAGGATGGGAAGCGGAGTGGTGGCTAATGAGAATGTATTGGATAGTGTGAGACCTGAGCATGATGTAAATGGTATGGAATAAGGGGTGGAGTATGTGCTGGTTTTGGCTGGGGTAGAGTTAATTTTCTTCCCAGTAGCTAGTTTGGGGCTATGCTTTGGATTTGTGCTGGAAACAGTGTTGGTAACACAGGGGTGTTTTAGTTGTTGCTGAGCAGTGCTTACACAGAGTCAAGGCCTTTTCTGCTCCTCACCCCACCCCACCAGCGAGGAGGCTGGGGGTGCACAAGAAGCTGGGAGGGGACACGGCCAGGACAGCTGACCCCAGCTGACCAAAGGGACATTCCACACCATAGGGCGTCATGCTCAGCATAGAAAGCTGGGGGAAGAAGAAGGAAGGGGGGGATGTTTGGAGTGATGGCGTTTGTCTTCCCAAGTAACGGTGAGGCATGATGGAGCCCTGCTTTCCTGGAGATGGCTGAACACCTGCCTGCCCATGGGAAGCAGTGAATGAATTCCTTGTTTTGCTTTGCTTGTGTGCACGGCTTTTGCTTTAACTGTTAAACTGTCTTTATCTCAGCCCATGAGTTTTATCACTTTTACTCTTCCCATTCTTTCCCCCATCCCACCAGGGGGGAGTGAGCAAGCAGCTGTGGGGGGCTTAGTTGCTGGCTGGGGCTAAACCGTGACAGCCCCCAAGCAGTCAGTGGTGAGCTGATGCAAGAGGAGTGAAGAGGAGGAGGGAGAAGGCTGGTCTGATGCTGGGGAGGGACCTCTGCTCTCACCAAGGACTGCCATGAATCCGGGGTACTGGAGTCTGTCTCCCTACAAGTTATGGGAGGTGTTGGCCCTCTTCAAGAGTCAAGTTTTGTTTGCGTGCTTCTGCTGCCCTATTTCTCTGTAGCTGTGATGTTCATCCCTCTCAGATGGTAGCTAAAAAGATTTGCTTTCCTAGCATCACTCCTCAGGGTAGGGTGGCAGGCAGGTGAGATAGGGAACGTGTCCTGAAAACCTATTATTAGCCTGGGAGGGTGAGTTCCCTCTCTCAATAGCTGCCTCCAGATTATGCCTGGCAGACACCCTAGCAGCTATGTTCTTTGTGGGTGAGAGGTGGAGATTTTTCCTGAAACTGAATCTGGGGCATGGAACATAGGTAATGGGGTGCAGACAAGCTGCCATAAGGCTGGTAGGGCACAGGCCACGGCGTGTGACAGTTCAAATGCCTAAGTACAGGGCAAACGGACCCTTCTCTCTGAGAGCTGAAAGGAAGGGGGGAGAAGAGAATGGGCCAGCAGCTCTCCTGAGGAGAGGGAAAGGAGGAGGATTCACTGGTAAGAGGGATATCTTTCTGTTCTGCTGAGCTGTCAGCCAGCTCTAACCCCTGCCTCCCCAGGCATTCAGTTCTCACTCATGGAAACTGTGGCCAATCCGTGCATCTTATCAGGCTTCCCTCTTCCCTGTCCTCCAGCACCATCTTGTAGGAAGAGGAAAGCAAGTTGTAACCCCTTTAACATCTTTCCCAAAGACATGGCAAAGCTGTTTGGCAGCTGCCTTTCTAACTGCAAGCAGTTCATGTCTAGGCTGTGAGGTGCAATCACCAGAACATGGCTAATATGTGTGGAAAAGTCAGAGTGAGCCTGGAGAGCCAGGGGAGATGCAGAGCGTCCAGCCAGGATTGCTCAGAAGGAATGGAGGGGCCCGATGGGGCTGCAAGTGGGCAAGGCAGGTGAGCCTCAGGGGCCGTGAAGACATTCACATCCCTTCTCCCAGCGATACGTATGGAATCTGTTACTTTTTTGTTCACCCTATGAGAGTAACAGCACTGGGGAAAAGCATCACTGATAGGTATTGCAGTCCATGTAGCCATGTGCCCTAGGCTAGGAACCGTACGGAGCCTGGCAGAGACCATGCCATTCAGGACTCATGTGGAGCCTGGGCTGATCCTCTTGAAGTCTCCCACGGCCACTATGCAGTGCGAAATCCAAGGCTTTGCAGGCTGTCCTCAGAGATCTTGAGCATGACTTGTGGTGGACTTGGTCCCCATGGTTGGGCTAACACCTACCCAGGAAGAGCTGGGGGCATGAGAATCTGCAGGACAACAGCCGTGCCCTTGAATGTGGGTGTGGGCTCTCTGGATGGTGAAGCTGTGATACCAGCCTCGACGCTGCCCCTCTGCATGCTAGAGCTGGGCACCTGCAGCTGGTGTTTTCTCACACCCCCGGGATGAAAATCCCAGTAAGTTAACCACATCTCCTGGATGCCAAACAGCCAGTCAGCCAGGGCCAGAGCAATTGCCATGACAAAAATCCCCAGGACATCACTGTCCGTGTTGTCTTCCTCACAGAGAATATCCAGGAAGGACAGAGTTGTTTTGTTTGGGGTGTCGTCCCAGAACAGCTGCCGCAGTCACAACTGTGACTCTTCCTCCTCCCAAGGAGACTTTGGAAAACACTAAACTCGGAGTTGGGAGTAGTTTGAGATGGAGAAAACGGCAGTGCCACAAATGAAGGAACTACAAGTCACACCAGTGGTCTCTGAAGTGGGTAATTTAGTTTCTCAATTCGATCCCAGCTCTCAGTTCAATTGCTGGCCAGCAAGGCTGTGTAAATGTTAGCTCTCTGCCCCAACTTGTGGAGAACCAACGTGCTTAACACCTCGCAACTTTTATTTTCAGCTGTGCCAGCTCTGTAAGTTTGGCACGTGAGCAGCTAAGCCATCTTGGTGACTTCCCAGAGTGCCACATGTTCCTGTCTATGCCAGATGAGCGGAGTCTAAGCTAGTGCTGTTCCTGAGCAGGTGCTGAAGAAATGCCAAAGCTGTATTGTCCAAAATGACCCCCTTTGCAGAGGCATAAGCTCTACCTCCATAAAGGAAAAGCAGTCCTCAGCTCCCAAGCGGATTTGCTCAGTTGCATGACAGCGCTTGTGAAAGAAGCTCACAAAGACAGTTGTATGTCAACTTTAGTCCTGCTACAGGCAATACAGTGGGAATTAGCCAGAGGGAATGAAGAAATTTTGCTTTCTGCTTGGTCATGAAGACCTTGCAGCCCCACTTATCTGTGCAGCTGAATAGGGAGTGTGTGGACACTTAGGTGTTATGCCATTATAACCATCAAACTCTTGTTACCCAATGACAGATTAGAGTCTCTTTTGGTTTACGTGCACAAAATTAAAAGGTCCGGCCATCTCCCAAAGAGCTTACAATTTAAACCATGAGGAAAAATAAAATATTAAAGGAACAGCAGAGAACATCAGAATCAAGCAATAATATGAGATGAGTAAGAAGCAGTGCACGTGGTTGATGCATGTGATGGCTACTGATGAGCCTGAACTTTTCAGTATCCCACTGGCCTTGGATGTGTAGCCAACCCTCAGGAAAATTTTTTTCTCTGTTCTTGCAAGAGGCTTTTTATGAAACTAGTACTGTTGGCGGGGATTTTTGTCACAGCAACTGTCATGGCACAAGGAGACATATAATTAACCCACCTTTTGTATCCCTTGAAGATTGTCAGATTTGTAGCTGCAATATAATGGAATGATGTCATATATGCTTAAAAATAAGAACATTTCATTCTTTGGGATGGGGAAGTAAAGTAAAGTGATAAAGAGGGAAGGACTGAGAGGTACAGAAGCTTCAATGCCTTTTTATCTTTTTAGGGAGGTACCAGCAAAGCAAGATAAAGTGGATCTAGCCTCTGTCTATATAGCAGTTGTTCAGAGACAACGCAGCCTTGTAAATCAGAAGTGAAATGTTAACAGTAAGTGTTGTGCTGGTATTTTTTGTGGTGTCTATGCTGCTTATGCAGTTTCTGAAATTGCAATGGATGCGAAGACGACTTCCTCCTGGGCCAACTCCATACCCCTTCTTTGGAAATCTGCTGCAGATGAACTTCCGAATTCATCATGAGATCCTTAAAAAAGTATGTATTTTCAGGCAACTAATTAATGGATTCATAAGCTGATTGAAAAATAAATGTGAGTGTTTAACGTGGTCTTATTTTCAGTGCTAGGGAGGGATTTATTCTGAATTGTATAAATGTGAAAATAGGTGGGGATCATTAAAATATCTGTTTCTTAGTATGAAAATTTCCAGCTTACTATGAAACATGTCATTAAAACCTTATGTGCAGAAGAACAAAACAATACTGATGATAATACTCTGTCTTACACATAGGAAAAAGATACATTTTAAAGTAGAGTCTTTAATTCTTTTGCATGTCTATGTGTTGGCTGTTGTTTCACTGGCAGTTTCTAAATATCTCATGAAATAGCTACTGAGTGCATATGTGTTTCCAGTATAGAAAGGATGAATTTTTTTATACTTAGTCAACAGATTTTTCAAAAGGTCTTAGAATAAATGTTTTTTTCTGATATACTATTTGGTCAGATTTTCACAAGAGACTTTGGTCTGCTGAGCCTGATTGAGCTTTTAAGTAGCTGAACTAATTCACTGTGTGCCTACGCTCAAATTCTTTTCTAAGTCCCCCTGTAATGCACAGCACTTCTAGAATTTGTATCCTAGTGTTTTATATTCCTCATACATATATACTAAATATTTAACATTTAAATATATAAGTAATAGCACTGACCTTTCACTCTTTGTTCTCAACCTTCCTTTTCCCTGGTTCTTCCCTGTCCTGCCAGTTCTCTTCTCCCGAGTTGCATATTTCAAGGCAAAGTAGCATGACTCCACAACATAAAATTATAGCCAGTGCATGTCTGTTGTGTTTTCTTCTATTTCTGACCTCCCAAACCTGAAGAGTAGTATTGCTCATCCCAAGATTTCAAAAGCCATGAATTAGTCCTTCCAAAAATGAAATTAAACACAAATGTGCAAGCACATGTGTATACATTTTTGCTCAGCGTGCATATCTGTTCCCTCTTGTTTGCTCCCAGGCAGCAAAATTTTGTAGTCCTCTAGTCCTGCAGTTCCTGGGATGTTTTGGCAACTCCCCACTCTTCCCAGACTACTCTGCCCCACGGACTCGCTACTTTGATCTATGCACTGTTGCACTTCCCTCCACCTTTTACTTTTCCAGCTCCCGATTCTGCAGCCAGGGAAAGGACAGTCCTGCCTACTTCTAGTGATGCCTGTGTGCGTGGCATTGTGGAGACAAGGCTATCACAGCTGAGCTAGAAAGGAGAGGGTGATTTCTGCTTTACCCACCTCCTCAGCTGCTTTTGCTACACTTAATACACAAAGGGGAATCTGTAGATGGTTCACGTAAATCTCATGAGCTAAAGTTTTCTTCTTACAAACGTGTAAGAATTCATCTGCAATGAGTTTGAATTGTAAGACATGCGATAAACAACATCACAGACATTGGCAATATTGGCTGTCTGACATTTTAGGAACACCTTGATCTTTATTAAATGAGACCTTAGATAGAAACCTGACTTCAAGCTATATGTAAGAATAGATTTGATGCTCTCTTCTAAAGGTCAGTCACCCCTGGGGCATCTGCCAAGGGAAAAGATCTGGTTCATCTTGTTCGATTTAAATGTACTGGTTCTCACCCATATTGTTCTGATGCTGCTTTGTTCTACAGATGGCCAAAATTCATGGTAATGTCTTCACCTTATGGCTTTCAAACATGCCTGTAGTTGTCCTGCAAGGGTTTCAGGCAGTGAAGCAAGGTCTGACTGTCCATGCTGAAGATGTTGCTGGAAGGCCAATAAACAATACCTTTCACATTTTGACTCATGGAAATGGTAATTATTATTTTCACAAATTCTTTTCATGTGTTCTAACCCTGGTTTTGGAAACTGATTTAAAGCCTCAAAGTCCTTAATTTACAGTGGGGAAAAAGGTTAATATTCTCATGAGTTTTTATGGAACATTTCTTTTTTTGATTCTGTCGGAACAATAATGGCAGAATATAGCTATTGTAAGAGTTTCTATACAGCAAATAGATGACTAAACTAGAAGAAGAAAGGAGAGGAAAGAGGAATGCTGCTGGACTGCTGGCAAAAATTTGAAAAAATTAGAATGAGAGAGAAGCTTCTTTGATGTATTAACTATATCAATTCATTAATCTATAAGGCATTAACAGCATTAGTTCATTATGATCCTAGGTGTTATGTTCTCTAATGGTCATCTCTGGAAGCAACAGAGGCGTTTTGGACTTGCAACAATGAGGAAAATGGGAGTAGGGCAAAAAGACCACGAGTATCAACTACAAGAGGAGGCCTGTCGCCTGGTGGAATACTTACAGAAAACAAACGGTATGTGACTCAGTATGCAGGTCAGTCTGTGCAATGGGTGATTTTGCTGAAGAATGGGTCACCTGTAGCTTTTGAAACTGTTCAATTACAAAAATGGATTTAAAGTGTACATGCAGAGCTGAGTCTCAAAGGTCTGTATCATATGATCTGCACGAGACGTTTCCTTGCAGAAGTGCTACATGTGAAACCCCACAGCATGAACTTAGAACTGAGACTCCATGGTCCCTGTCTGTTGGTGTTATTACTTCTTAGTTTTACATTACTTACGGTCACAGAATCAGGGTGACAGCAACCATTAAGAAAATAGGTGTCACAACACCCCATATTCCTCTGCAGAAAAGAAAACCAAGGCACGAAATATTAAAAGCTTTGACCAAGGCTACACAACCCTATGGCTCTGCTCTGGCAAGTGCGGTGGAAAAAGCTCACCTCACATGGCTTGTGGTAGCCTCCCCAGTAAGAAAGGAAGTTCGTCCAGATTGTGCTGCTGAATAACGGGGTGAATTCTATAGGTATGCTCAATTATTCTGTTATTCAGGTGTAAAGGGTATGAGCAAAGAATAGCAGGTGGTTCTCTTTTCAGTGCAGCTGCTTATTCATACAGTGTCTCAGCTGACCTTTTTTGTACCCTGGTTATTGCCAAACTTGAGACCTACTGATGCCAAGGTTCTGTGAAATCTGGGTATTTTTATAACTACTACTAATTCCATTCCCGCCAGCAGTCTTGCCGTTTTTTTAACTAACAGGGTTTTTTAGATGTCTGAAGTTACTTTTTACTTGTGCCTTTTACTAATAAATTGCAATTTGCTATCCAGCAATCTAATTAACATCAGAAGTGTTTATAAAATGTTATCAGCTCTCCTTTCAGTGGGCAAAGCAGGAATAGTAAGTGCTAATGGTGAATACTGTTCACTGTGTTTACAGGAAAACCTCTGGACCCCACTATGCCTATTGTTCATGCGGTCTCAAATGTGATTTCTTCTATGATTTTGGGACATCGCTTCTCTAAAGATGATGAAAATTTTCACCGCTTGATTGAATCCATTGATACTATAACAGCATTTATGAACAGCATCTCTTTTTTTGTGAGGAAAATTATTTTGTTTGTTTGTTTGTTTACTTTATATAGATAGACAATGAAAAAGGCAACTTGCTTGTTACTTTTATAACAAAAATAAATACTACTGCACTTGGAATTGCTGGAGTATGCATCGGAACAGTACTTCCAGATGCCTAGTTCAAAACTTGTTTCAATTGCTTATGCTTCATCATATTGCAGAAATTTCCCATGTCTGGTGGACAGGGATGGAAACATATAGGCTTGCTACCTGTTTGGGAGACGTACAAAGGACTTTCTTGCAGAAGCGCTACCTGTACAACTCCAGTGTTTGAACCTATAACTGAAACTCAGTAGTAAAATATAGGTAAAAATATCTGAAAAGCTCTGAAATAACAGGCTTACCTTAAATTCTGTCTGACAAAGTGGCTTTCTTCACTATATGAAATCATATGACTGCCAACAAGTGTCAAGAGTAATATGGGTCTTTACTACTTCCTTCACTACTGTTAGTTAGCTTCATAGAAACTTAAGTAGAGCAACTGTTTTGCACAAAGGTAACATATCATGAAATTGCTTAATGCTAGCTTTTTCCTATAGTTTTTGGCAGCAACACCTGCACCACCTCTGCATGTCCTTAGGAGAATTCAGTAACACACGCTGGAAGTCACTCTCCATTAGCTGCTGGATGATAGTTGTCTCCATTCAAGACAGCAGATAGTAATTTCACATCTGGTCCACTGGACAGAAAAAATTGCTACCTTGCTTCTGTGTGAAGCTGTGGCTGCAGCTGCAAAACCAGTGGAACAGATTGCCTCAAACAAGGGCAGTTTTATCATTAACCATTTATGAATGGGAACCACAATACTGTGTCTAGTCAAGAAGTCAATTTACCAATGTACAAGGCAGCTTGCTTCTGCAGAACTTGCTGAAACTCATCTGGCTCAGTATCTTGTATGATTTCTACCATCTTCTAACTGGAAACTGCTGTAATCAAGGTCCTAGAGAATTTGAGGACTAATTTGATATTTTTGGTAAAAAAAAAAAAACCACCAAAAAACCTGCTTATGATTTTTTCTCCCAGAAGATGCAGGTAGAATGACGCCTAAGCTATCTTTTAATCAGGGTAAACACAGGATCAGATATTTCCAAACTGCCCTCAGGAGGCATTTGTATAAGCTGTCCTTAAAAACACTTAAGTAAGTCCACAGCTAACAAAAACATTCTAGTCCAATATTTCATTCTGTCCTGCTCTCCACAGTGCTTTCACGGTGATGTACAATCCTTTAATGATGGTCTGTACTAATCTGTTTCCTGGTAAGTGGACAGGTAGTTTTAAGCAAAATTATGCAATAGGACGAAGAAGAAATACAAGCCAGGAATCTGAATAGGTTTGTGGGAAGATAAATCTTTGTAATGCAGCTGCCATTTAAATAGGTGAGCCCAAGAGTTATGACCTAATGCATAATTTAAGCTGCAGTAATTCTGTAAACTGGAAGGACATGGTGCAATCTGTAAAAGGGGAGAAAAGAAAGGGAAATGAAGTAGAGGAATGGAATTAATGTAAAAAGTGCTGTGTTTCTTTTCTGCTGAGATGTCATTTTAAAAAAGTATGAATGCAAGAATGAATAGGTTTAGAACAATGAATAAACAGTAGGGAATCCACACGGCTCAGTATTTCTACTTCATCAAGTTGTTTTGCATATCACATAGATGTGATATGTTTGCTTCTTATCTATGGGAAGGTGTATCTGAGTAAAATCCCCATGCATTCGGTATCCTACAGCAAGAAAATAAACCTGGGTTTGGATATTTCTATTTTCAGTTAGCAGATATGTCAAGGAAGTCAGCCTGGATCTGTTTTTTAGTGATGAGATAGAAATGACATGTATGTTGGATAAACTGAGAAGAGGGACATGTTTTACATGAGGTCCTTGCTACTGAAGTTCAGCCTAGCAAAGAACTGGGGTACAGAGGAACTTAATTTATTCTTTGTACATCACAATGGAAAGTTTATAGCATAAAACTAAGAGAAATTCTGCTCCAGGGAAAAATGGGATTAAGAAAGGCTTTAATGAATCACGGGATAGGCATTATCCCTTCAATATAATGCTGAAGATGCAGTCATCAGTCTCTTTCATTTGCTTTTTCCACTACCCAAAAGCCTGTATTAGGATTCAAATTTACTTTGCTAATGTCAGTAATAACACATATCTAAAATATCTCTTTTATAGGTATATGAAATGTTTCCCTGGCTTGCAAGCCATTTCATACCATCATTTAAAACGTTTATGTCCAGCATAAATTTTGTGAACGCTCTATTAGCAAAGGAACTTGAAAGCCACAAAGAAAAAGGAAAACCAGATGAAAATCAAGATTTTATTGATTACTATTTGGATGAGATCAATAAAGTGAGTATCTCTGAATTCTTCTTACACTCCACTAACAACAAGGGCTTTTAAGTGCTCCTTTGATTATAATGATGTCTAATATAAATTTAGAAGTATATAGTTTCTCCATAGAAAAGTTTATAGGTAGATGAATTAAAAAAAGCTGACACTAAGAGATGGCAGGAGGAGGATGAAGTAATAATGTAAGTAGATTTACAGGTAGATTATCTATAACCACAATAATAGCAGATCTGCATATGGTTAAAGTAAAACTAGAAATGACTATTATGATGGGATTTGCAGCAGGAGTAGAAAGCATGTACAATTAGTAACTTTGTCATGGCGGAAGAACAAAACGTGTATGTGGATAGGATAAAATGACAAATGCACTAGAGAATAATAGAAAATGTCTTCATATTATTTGGAAAGTTTTATTTTCTAGTCCTTTAATTTCTTTTTTTTTTCATTTTGGAGAGTATCAGTAAATATTTCTGTGATGCAAGGTGGTTTACTTCTTTTTTGTGTGCCAAAACTTGATCTTTCCAATTCATATCTGCAGACTAAAGGAGATCCTGGTGCTACTTATGATGAAGAAAACTTGATCCAGACTATTTTTGACCTCTTTCTGGCAGGTACAGAAACCACAGCCACCACTTTACGTTGGGCAATGCTCTATATGGTGGTTTATCCTGATATTCAAAGTAAGCACACCCAAACAGTTCTGTAACGTTTTAGAAATTATGCATGTTCAAATAGTAGTCGAGCTTGTTCAAAGAATAGTAGAGGAACTAATTATTAGGGTATGAATCAGGTGAACTGCATGTGTCTGTTTCTTGCTGTATCCTTTCTAACATACAGGCTTACATTTTAGGTTTCATTTTTAAGAGACCTATACAGAATGCAGGGTGTGATTCATCTGGTCAGATGGAGGAGTCTAGTCTTGGATGAGATAAATTGAACCATTGCCCCTCCACTGACAATAATGATTAGACTTCCACTGAGGACAAGGTGGAATCTTCAGGTCCTCCTTTTCAACCCATGACTGCTACGCTTTGATGTGCTCCTGGCTTCTTTGCAGCAGAAATAATTTCAATGCAGTGGGAGGTTGCTAATATGTGTGGTTATTCCATGAAGCTTAAAACTTCAAACATAGATATCTACATATAAATAGATATAAAAAAAGATTGGGGTGAGTAGCTTGAAACTGTACGCTTTTAATAATGATATTCACAGAAGAAAGATATAGGTTGGCAGAGTAAAATAAGTGAAAAGGAAGAGTCAGAGTGTACAGGATAGAAATGATTAAAAGGTATACAAATCACTTCAAAGGCCTCATATTTGAGAGTTTAAGGTGGGTACCAGGCACAGCAGGAGGCTGGCAAGAAGAAAATGGTGGAAGTGGTAAGGAGAAAGGATGTCCCATTGTTGTTACCTAACAGCTCTTCAAAAGACCTAAAATTTGAGACTGGATTGCACATGCTGAATTTTCATAATATCATCTTTCACCCTCTCAGGATATATTAAAACAGTCTTAAGTTTCCTGATGCATAGGGTCAATCTAATTGCAATGATAAAGGCTGTAGTATTAATCAGACCATTTCAGCTCGGAAATTAATCCGCAATTACCATTTCAGCTCAGATTGTAAGTAAAAAAAAAAAACAAACCAGGTCCTTGAGAAAAATTAATTTGTGTAAGTGCTTCCTAAGGCAGGTAATTACAGCATAGCAATTAGGCCATCTGTAGATGACAAGCAAAATCTATGTGGTTCTGAGTGAAGAACAATCCTTGATCAGATACTAAACTGGTCTTCTAATACATGATTAATATTTTATTTTCCAGTTGATTCCCTGCCTGTAAAAATAAATATTAATAAAAATCTTTGTATAAATTACCTCAGAGCAGCATGAACCTAAATATTCTTATAGAACAACTTTGCTACCATTATTTTTAAAGTATTACTTGGGTATGCAACCTATAAACAACTTCAATGTCAAATGTTATTCAGGTCATCTGTATGGGAATTTGAAGGCATTCTTATTTTATAAAGTATCTTTTTCATTTTGTTGGATGTTATTCTTACTGTAAAAAGCAATAAGAAAAATTATGAGTATATAGATTGTTTCTTGTATATTTAAAGCTGAATATTCCTCCTTAGAGAAAGTCCAGAAGGAGCTGGATGATGTTCTGGGCTGTTCCCATTTAATTTGCTATGAGGACAGAAGAAAGTTGCCCTATACAAACGCTGTACTTCACGAGATCCAGCGATACAGTAATATAGTCCTAATTGCACTTCCCAGACAGACCATGAAGGACACAGAGCTGCTGGGAATTCCTATTCCAAAGGTACAAATATGCTGCATATTTGAATATCTGATGTCTGGTACACTTGTAATAGTTTTTAAAACTGATTTAACGTAACTTTTTAACGATTGAAGCCACTTCAGCTAGTGATTCCCAAAACACTGTTCTTTTTTTAGTTTCTTTTAATGTAATTGCTTGTTTAGTTGAAAAGCAACTGTGAATGAGAACTGCTGATATCAGTAGGTCTTTGGTACATTAGATGCATTTAGAAAGGCTTTTGAGGGGTTTCCTGACTGGGGACATGAACTCTTCTGTCCTATCGGTTCTAGCAGTGCCCCTAAGCTATGACTGTCTCTAAGACTGGCCTTTTGCAAGGAAACGTGCACCTTGTCCTAACTATTAGTAAGTCCTTAGATCATTATTTCTGTTGAGAGAAAACTTGTGAACGGTGACTGGAAATAAACATATTAATTTCCAGCAATCTCAGGTCTGTCCCTTGTCGAAATGGCTTATGAGCTGGTGAACAGAGGCCATCAAAAATGGAAAAAAAGTTTTACTGAAAAACTTGGAAATTTGAAATTATTTTCATATCACAAACTTCTAAATGCAGTATCTTGCAAATGTTATAATGAAACTAAAGTATTTTCAAGTTTTGTAACTGAAAGCTATATTAGGGCTTGTTTCTAAATATTCTCCCATCACTGCTTTTCATGTAGTTTCATTTCCATTCCTTTTTTCTGGATCTGCTCAAAGCAACTCCAGCGTTGCAGAAACTATCGAGTAACAAAGGGAAAAATTAAACTGATACTTATGATATTCTGTAACTCAAAAGCTGAATAAGTAATAAAAATACTTAATGACAATAGGAAAAATAAAAGCAACCCATTTTAACAACATGAATATCATAAAATCCTAACCATTTATTTTATTGAACTTATTGGCAGCAAGTAATAAAGGAAAGGAAGTCACAACATTCTCAAAAGTTTAAACTTCTTATGAAATGTTTTAAAGCTTGATCTAATTTTTGAAAAAATGAGACTTTAAATTAGGACTTTAAATTCTTTGCTCCTTTGTCATTATTTGCTTATCTGATGAATATGAACAATAAGACAGAACCGAAGCCGCTGCTCCTTTTTTCAGAACACCATGATTGTAGCAAATATTGACTCTGTTCTGTCTGATCCTGGAAAATGGGAGACACCTGATCAGTTCAACCCAGGCCACTTTCTGGATAAAGATGGAAACTTTGTAAACAGAGCCGCGTTCTTACCGTTTTCAATAGGTATGTGCACTGAACAGGGATTTATTTACTCCATGTGATAAAAACTTAAGATCCATTCATTCTCCAACATAACTGGGAAGGCATCTACAAATAGGTATATAAACGCATGCCACTGTTTTAAAGATCTCCAGGAAGAGAGAAGTCCAGTTGTATGTGGAAAAGATTGGAAGAGAAGGAATGACACATAGAAAAGTTTCTCTTGGAAGACAGATTCAGTTTCTCTTGGAGGAGAGATCCAGTTATCAAGATAGTAGCAGTAAAATGTATACTGCTAGGAAGACTGTAAATGTAAACTATGCAACCCTGGTGATCGTTTCTATAATGTCTTGCCGCCTGCTGTAAATATAGATTAAACCTTTCGGTGGAAATACAAGCAACCTTTCAGTTCTGAATCATTAAATGACTAAGTCAGTTAAGAGAAAAGGACAAAGTGTGCAGAAAACAAGTAAACGAACAAAAAACCCCCCAAGCAGGTTAGAAAGGGAGGTGTGAGAGAAATCCTTTGCCTGATTGCCTTTTCTGTCTTTTCACAGGGCACCGTGTATGTTTGGGGGAGCTGTTGGCAAGGATGGAGCTCTTTATTGTCTTTTGCACCCTGTTACAGGCATTCACGTTCACCCTGCCAGAAGGAGTGAAAGAAGTCAATACAAAGCTTGTTTTTGGGAGCACAATGAAGCCACATCCCTACCAGCTTTGTGCCATTCCTCGGTAGGAAATGGTGCCCTACAGATTCAGGGAAGACTAACTCTGCAAGATTGTTTTTGCACGTGAATTCCTTTTTGCATGTCTTAAGATTTTTGCTTTCCTCTTGATTTTGTTAATCACTACCCTGAAAGATGCTTTTCAGACAGTTGCATCCTGAGGATTGTACCTACAAAGAGTTAATCTTTCATTTTTGTTTTCTGCTTGGAAAATATTGGTAAATTTCTCCTGATGTGTAACAAATAAAGACATTAACTCAAGAATTAGAATTGGGCCTTATTTATTGCTATCTGGAAAGAGGATTTACAGAGAAAGAGCTTAAAGCAAAGTCTATAAATTAGAAGTCTCATGATTAAAGTTCTGTGCATTCTTTCTCATAAGTCACAGTTGCATTTGTGGAGATAGGCTTAGAAGTCTTTCACTCTGTCCCAGGATATTACTGGGTGCAGGAGTTAAAAGAAGCTCTTGGGGGAAGCTTTCTACAGAGGCAGATAATATGATCTGAGATAACATTTCCTTAGACTGATCAGGTTTGTTGTTGTGCCAGCTTGTTGTATACAACTCTATCATTGGGCCTGGCAAGACAGTTCAGGGTTTCACCCACCAAACCAGGTAGTATTTCAGTCCTTGAGATGAAAATAGAGGAACGGCTTCATCAGCCAGGTGTAGAGAGCTTTTCATAATACATGCAAAGGGCAAAGGACTGGAAGACAAATGACAGCAGGGAGCAGACACAAATTGTTGATAAATTGTTCTTTTTTATGAGCCCACTGGTTGACAGCAACATGAGACCATGTCTTTTTCATTGACAGGTAGTCATCTGGTGGTGTTTGTTCCAGACACCTCAATAATTTATTGAGCTTCATTTATTCTTTTCAGTTCTTTAATGGAGTCTTTATCACAGTTAGCTGACTTCACATCAGTCAGCATAAATCAGCATATCACGACCAACAGAAGATTTGGCACTACTGAAGACTTCTTGAAGCCCTTTATGAGCATCGTGCTTAAGGACTTGGCAAAGTGGATATTCAACGTTTTGCTAGTTTGGTTACTGACAGTTGACAAAGGATTTTTTTTTTTGGACAGCATTGGGAGTATGTTCTTTCCGTATGACATACAAAGTGGATACTGTATGCCAACATACGAAGGGTTATTTTTATACACTGATTAGCTGGTAGTGCTGTCTGCGTGACTGAAGTCATTATCAGCTGTATTTGTTTCAGGTACCTCTGCCTACCTTGCATTTTAAAGCACCCCAGTCTAACAGGCAGAGATGTGTGAAATCAGTAATCTCATACGGGATGAAACCTGGGTTGCCAGTTTCTACCCCTGCACGATTACCTTTATGGGATGGTTCAACCCTTTTCACTGCTGTGGGCTGGACGGCAGCATGTCCGGACAGGTAGGTAATTGGTGTGAAGTTCCCTCCGTGCTGGAACTGCAAACATCCCCCTAGCAGTAGCTCCACACTTGTAAGGGGATGCTTCATTTGTATCCACGTGGATAGCAGGAGGAGAGGCAATGTCAGCAGCAGTTTCTTGTCTTTAGCACCAAAGTTAGAAATCACTAATTCTAAAGAATAGCTGGTAGATAGCACTGAAGAAATGCTGCTGCTGGCTGCATTTAGTAATTATGAAGAAAATGGAGCCTAGGCAACATCATAAATACATTTTCCATCAAATTAAGTAAGACGAATCCCACACCTCAGATCTAAAACAGCCCACACTCATCTTCCTTTTCCAGTGTGAGAGAACCATATTTCCAGGCTAGCTCCAGCTGCACCACTGGTTAAAGTGTCTACTGAGCTCAAAAACAAGTAAGTTTTGAAGCTATCAAGTGTGAACAAATGATTTTTTTTCCCACCTGTGCAGCACCCTGGTTCCCTCCAGAACCTCTGCCTCCTCTTCCTCCCCATATTTGTCTCACCTCTCCAAAGTGTTCTGTTACCTTTACAGTCTGTACCATCTTTCCAACCTACCCCATTTTCTCATTTAGCCTAATTTTTTTGCTCCTCGTTTTTGTTCTTGAGTCAAGGCTGCCCCTTGACTATTCTTCCACCAGAAGATGTCATTCAGTTTCACAAGTTAGTAGAGAGAATAAAGTCACCCCCACTGTTCTAGAAGGACTGTTACAAGTGGCTAAAAGTACAGTTTTGAGCCCAGCCTCTAGACAAGCTATTAGGGGTCATTTGAGAATTAATGAGATTTTCTTTTCAGATTCTTTTTTATATGCCTTGGACATTTGAGCCTTAAGGATCTGAGTAGATTACAAAATATTCCTAAGTAAACTGGAATGTAATCCTGCAGTGTCACCTAATATGAGGTAAAAACATATCTGCATACTCTGACGCTGTAGTCATCCGTGGTAAGTGTCTGCTCATACTTTCTAGGGAAAACTACACATACCAGATTAAATGCAAACATTTCAGAGCATGAAATTCAGCTTTGAATGTGCTTGCTACGCAAGCCATGTGTAGTGGCTCCAAAGGAAGCTCTGCTCCCCTTTTAGAAAGGAGAGGAGAGGGTGAAATGTCTCCTTAGGGAGGAGAGGGTGAAATACCACTATTCCAGCTCTCTTCATCCCTTTTCTAGGGCTAAGAGACAAATCCAGGAAATAAATAATCTAAAGGACAATCTTGCTTTTCCTGGGGCGCTCCCTTTCAGTGTCACTTCCCTCGTGTTTTCTGGTGCCTGCTGAAAGAGAGAACAGCCAACTGAACTTACTACAAAAAACATGGTGGCTTCGTCTTTCTGCCTTCAGGAGCTGATGCTATTTGTAGAAGAGCACAGAGCAGAGAGGGACTAACACCGTAAGGTGACTACTCACTCTGCTTTTACCGTAAGTACTGTGAGTTTCTGGGAGAGGACGCAGTCCCCACCAAGCAAAAGAAAGGTGCAGGACTTGTGTGGAGTAGACATATAAGAAGGTACTGGCCATCCTATTCCCCACAGATCACTCTACTCTCCTTTCCTTGCTTCTATCTCATCTTAAAAATCCACGCCAGGTGTTCTCTTGCTTGGTCTGCCTTCCTGCTTTCAATTTTTGCTGCCAGTTCGGCTGCATTTGGCTTCACTCTTTGCCACAAAGGCTGGTGTGAAATAAGCTTTCAGAGGATCACACACACTTTGTGTATGCTGTAGTGAATCCAGGCAGGGCTGAAGTACCTTGTGATAATTCCCAAACACATATGAAATTGGATCATACAATAGTAAGATCTCTTTATTATTTGCCTTCGGAGGGACCTCTAGCCAATTTCTTTGCACTTGGTAGAGAGAACTCTGAACTGATGTACAAAAAGACTCTTAAGAGAGGAAGAACATGTCTTTACCCTCTCCTGTCTCCTAATGTAGCTGCTTGCTGGTTCAGCCCCTTTCTATTTAATGTGCTTTTTTACACTGTGTTTTCAACTTCCCTGTACATTCCTCCATTCATTTTCTTCCTTATACAATGTCCTCCATCTCCAAGTTCTTCTTTGGATATCTTCTAGGCCTGTGCTGTCTGCTGTTCCTTCTTATGCTTTCCTGACTGAAATCTCTCCACCTATTCTTCTCATCTCACCTCACTCCCATCTGTTGTAATGTATATTTGGCAGATGTTCCTCATTCTAGTGTCTTCCACCTTCTTTCTGATTCTCTCTTGTATTGTCTTTCTGGTTTTGCTCCCTTTCCTGGACTATGCAGGTTTTTTGTCTTTCCCTATTCTATACAGTTTCTTAAATTACATGCAGAGTAGTGATAGTTATGTTCCCTAACAGCATTGCTTTGTATGCATTGAGATAAAAAGCTGATAATGACAGCATGGATTGCAGCCACCTCACCTCCACAAGCAGAAGATACAGGGGAATAATGTCGTCGTTGAAGAAAGCAGCATGAGGCTTTATTGTCACTAACAGCAGTAAGAAAATACCATTTTGTACTGTCAGAAAGCTTAAGAAAAAAAGACCAAGTGGGTAAGTGCCAGCTTCTCCCTTCCTGTCTCTGGTAGGTCATTGCTAACAGCCTCGTCAACTGCATTCATTTTGTTGTGAAAATGTGTTTCGTTTTGGAGAATGTAATCAGCATCAGAGTATCACCATTTCTGCACATGAAACAAAAATTACTCAATCCTTGTTTCTTGGTTTTCTGAATCTCAACCCATGCTCCCAGGATCTTCCATGTCCCTGGTGTCAGACTGAGTCCCTGCAGCTGCTGCTTCATCGTTTAGGAAACCCATCGTGTTGGGAGGGTTTGGGCTGCATGCTGCAATGTCTGGATCCTGCTAAAAGGCTTCAAAAAGTTTACTACTTAAAAATCATCACCGGGGATGAGTTATTGTGTTTAATACACATGGTTCAAGGAGCTGTGCCATCCTAGAGAAATATCTGGTAAAAATTAAGTGGACCCCAATGTTTCAGAGTTTCACACTTGAAAATCTGGCAGAAACAAAGATAGCTCTGGAGAAACTGGAGATATAAGATGGATATTGAAATTTAAACTGAATCTTTGTTGCCTGCCATAGAAGTATAATGTTAAAACATATATATTCTGTTTAAGTCCTAGATTGTTACCCAGTGGAGAGAAAGATGGGAATTTAATGTGGTTCCTCAGGAAGAGGGAGGCGGTGCTGGCTAAAGAGGAGATACAGAGAAAGTCCAGCTGAGTCCAGAGAGAAATCTGGTCTTTGACCAGTGTGAAGGAGCAAGGCAGCGGGGCTGGGTGATGCGATGCCACTGGCCACCTCACGCTGTGGTAAGGAAGCCATTTTAGGAGCTGGCTAGCCCTGAGAGAAGGCTGTGGCCGCCATCTTGAGTGGGCAGCGGGGAGGCAGCCGAGCTGTCACAGGCAAATGTTGCAGAAAGATCTGGGAAAAAAGCACCTGGACTGGTGCCTGGAGACAACCTGAGGGGAAGGCAGGCTGCTGGCTCGCAGGGGAATGGTTTACACAACTGTGTCATGCAGCCCTTTGGAGGGAACTGCACGCCTCCTTACAGAGCAGCTTCCCACAATGGTTGCCTCACATGAGATTGAGTAAAGCTGGGGCTTGGGGGTGCCTACTCATGCCCACTCTCTTCTCGAGCATGGTGGTGACTGCAAGTGCTGGTCTGCTTTCTGTTCGGCTCCATTTCCTGCCCTTTTACTTTTTCCTGGCTGCTCCTGCCCCTGTGGTGTGTCCCCATTTTAGCCGGGAAAGGAGGACATGACTGCTGCCAGGGAGGGGCCTTGGTATCATGGAGGGAAGCAGAGGGCCAAAGTCTGGAAAAGACAGGAAATCTTCTTCCTCCCTCAGGAAAACACCACCAGGAAAAAGGTTTTAAAGCCTCCCGAAGTGGCCAGAGCATGAGAGGAGATGTGGATCTTCATCTCAGAGGAACTTGTTAGCAGAAATGATGGCAAAGGAATAAGGAAGGAAGAGCTTCAGGCTGGTGTTAAGACTATGACAAAGGATGTGGGTGAGTCTGACAAGAGGTTGAAGGGACCAGTGGTATTTGAATATCTGGATTTGTGAGAAATAACTGATAACATGAAAACTCAAGGCTGCCAAGGCTAAAAAAAGAAATAAAGAGGTCCTGTTGTGAGGCTGCAGCCCCGGGGATGGTGAAGGACCTGGGCCTTAACTTCTTCACTTCCCCATGGAAAAGATCACTGGACAAAAATTACTTTTCCTGTTGAGAAAAATCATTTAGATGGAAAATCTTTGAATATCTAAAAGGCCAGGGAGGGTACTACATTAATTCCAAATGAAAAATTCTGATAAATTGGTGAATTTTAAGTAGATTTTGTAAAATTACACTGGATACAGAGCAGGTAAAAAGTATCAGAATTTCTTTTTAAAGATAATTTTTTTTTCCCTATTGAAGGAGAGAGTTAAATTAGAAATAAGTACCTCGAAAAATAAGCTTTTTATTGTAAACAAACAAAGCTTTTGTAGAAACATAGATACATCCCTTTCTTGGTTAATACACATTAATTGGGTTATGCTTTAGTGGTAACGAAGTGCAGTGGTTGGAGGCTAATTGACTTGGAGGTCTGGAAACTGTGGGCTGGCAAACTCCAGGCTGTTCTTTCTGGATAAGGGTGTTTCATGTCGCAAAGCCACAAATCCTGTGAAACCATTTCTGTCCCAAAGACAGGGCACTTGAAAGAAGCAAGCTGATGCACAAGTCATCTTGGCAGGTTTTCAGAAGATTAGTGAAAACACATTTCTTTTACGAGTGTTTTGCTTTCAGGGCATGGGCATTTTTCACAGGGAAGCATTTACCTGTTAGCATTTCAATCTAGATCTGTAACACAGGGCTATAACTGTCATTGTTATGTGGTGCTCAGAATCCCTCTCACGTGGTTTTCATGGTCTGATTGCAGGCATGTAAACTCCCCTGATGCTAGGTTTGTAATTCCTGCATGTGTTGAGGCTTGGCAAAGAGCCTTGGCTACAGACTGCATTTATTCTCAAGTTACCAAGTATGGCATACGTATGTCATGACTAGTTCTTGCTGGGCCCCTTAGTTTTGGTTGTGGATCAAGATTCCTAGTAGGTTTTTCCCCTTTTTTTTTTATCTGTGTGTTTCATACTAGACGTACTTTGTATATGCATATGCTGTATTTATCTGGCAAGCTTTCTGATGATTGCTCAAAATACCCTTTAGGGTATCCACCCTTATGTCAAGATTGAAAGGGGAAATTCAGAAGCAGGCAAAATCCTCAGTGAAGTTAGCTGTTGCAAATAGGTTAGAAAAACAAGTGAGGTTATGTATTAAACCAGTTATGTTTTCAATTAAATTTGAAAGCCTAACAAATTTTGCTTTTTGTATTAAGCAGTAGATACTCGTATATCTATCTTAAGATAAATGTGGGCTTTTAACTTTTATCAGCCTTGCCATTACTGGATATACGTGTACATGGAATATATACAAAACATTTTAAAAATGCCAAGATTTAATATCCACTTACATTTGCATGCTTAATTTGTATGTATGGCTATTGCTTTTCTAAAAGCATTCATGAAGTATTTGTAGGAGCACATACCATCCACAATTGTTTCAGAAAATTGGATGGAGAATTTACATGTGGATATGTGTATCCACATTGCCTGGAAAATCTTGGCCCTAGTCTTTTAAGACACTGTTCCTACAAATCTTGCGATCCATATTTGCTAAATATAATCTGAATGAGAGGAGGGAGAGAGGTATGCAGCTATTAAATATGCTTGAGCATGAGAATGTAATGAGTGCGACAAAAAGGGAGTGGTTGATAATAAAGAGGGAGGGTTAGGGGTGGGGAATAGTTATTATATGAAATTTAAACTCTTATGAAAAAACTGATTGAGCAACCAGCCTTAATAGCTTCAACAGACTATTTTCAATAAAGACAAGCTGGTAAAAGCAGGTGTTAAAATGTTGACAATAAGTCACATTTTTATAGCCGTGGCTGTTTTTCTTCTAATTATGCAGTTTTTTAAGTTGCAACGAGTACAGAGACGCCTTCCTCCTGGACCAATCCCTCTCCCAGTTTTTGGGACCTTGATACAGCTGAACTTTCAGTTTAATCGTGATCTCCTCATGAAGGTATTTATTTTCAGATACTCCTAATTGTTTAAAAGTCTTTGTAATTTCCCATTTCTCATGTTGTTTGCTATGTGAAAACGTCCTCTCCCAAAACTACATTGGAAACATACTGTAATTGTTAACTAGCCACTGTGATATTGCACTTGATTTGGTTCAGAACTGCTGGTTTGGTTGGCAAAATAAGAAAAAGTTATTGCAGCATTAAGTAGTTCACCAAGATAAGAAAACGAGTATTGGAAGTTCTGAATGTGTGAAAATAATTCTGATGCTTAAACCCATCAACTTTTAACACTGAATTTGACAAATTCATGTGAAACTTGATATCCTTCCATCACCCCTGAACACTAAATTTGTCAAATTCATGTGAAAATTGATATCATTTAGGATTAAATACCTTTAGGGATAATATATCAGATTTGCAATTAGGGAAAAGAAATATTGTTTTAAAAAAATTACTTTTACAGCATGGATTTTTAGCTTTCTGAGCACTGGCACTCTCTAGCTTGAGCAGTAAATAGATACTTAAGATGCACTATGTGTGTATATGCTTGTTTATATTGACAGGATCTGAAAAAAAACCATGAACCTTTTGTTAGTTGTTTTTTGAGAAGTACTTCTGCGCACAAAGCCACCTCCGTTTCATTCTGTTGGTTCGCACAGTGCTTTCAGGATTCTCAACAGACAACTCCAGCGGCTTCTGTCACTGTGATTTGGACAAGGCACGTCAGTTATTGAGACCAAATGGCAGGTTCAGACAGGAAGTAAGGACACTGTGAGACAGAATGGTCTAACTCAAGTTCCAGTACCTAAATACGCAAAGGCACGGAGGGAAAGAAGAAAATAACTGGTCCAGTTTCTACAAGCTAGTTACTCCTCTGACACTTCTTTGTTCCCTTTGTGCCACTTTACCAGTACAAATGATAGCAACCCTCTTGAAATAAATTCATGCATAGAAAATACCCTTTATCACATGAGTAATTGTGAACTGAGCCTTGGCTTATATACAGTAATAAAAGCTACCTAATGTTTCTTGGCATAGATATGTGGCTCTGAAAAGCTGGAATATTCAGTTGTTTCCAACAGTGAATGCTGGAAAAGACATTCACGCTTTCTCACAGATAATTGTAATCTTCTGGGAAAGATGGAGAATATCATTCCACCTTAGGGCTGGTCCTGTAATCCGTTTAAAAACCGGTTCATCCTCTGTTTGTTTTCAGTGTGTGGGGTTTCATCTGTGCTTTCCTGGCTTCTCTCTCATCTATAGCTGGCAAAAATTCATGGCAACATATTCACCTTATGGTTTGGACGGGTCCCAGTGATTGTCCTGAATGGATTTCAAGCAGTTAAGGATGGTATGACCATGCACCCTGAAGACGTTTCTGGGAGGCTAGTGTCTCCTTTCTTCAGAGCAATGGCCAAAGGAAGAGGTGAGAATTTCTTGCCATAAATATTGTCTTGACAAACTGCAGCTCTTTTGTAGCTTGTAACCACTTCCAAAGGTACCACAGTAGCAGGGTTTGAGGAATGACTGCCAGGTGAACTGCAAAGTAGGGAGGGGTGAAATAGCCTTTGGATAGTAGGAGGAGGAAAGGACCAGCAAAAGAAAGAAGATTCATAATGCCTTGTGTGAAATATTCACTGGAGCAGATTCAGAGGTGACGAGGTGAGGCAGTGGTAGGTTGTGCCACAGAGAAGTGGAGGAAGAGCAGGAAACAGCATACTTCCTTGTCCTGGACTTGCTGCCTCCCACCATTATGTTTTCAACTGAAGAGTGAGCTTGATGGTGGGATCTTCTTCCCATTTCCTTCCTTTTGTGAATATTTTCTTACTCTCACAGTTGCATCTAGAGATTCAGTGCACTTCTGTTTCAACCTTGCTGTGGCTTTCATACTCCCCAACCGTACTGGAAATTCCCAAACTCCTGATTTTCATGAACACATGCATTATGAAAGAACCTTTACTTTATTTGGGACCTCAGCTTTTTCTAAGGAAACCTAATTCCTTAAATATTTCTAATTTGAATTTGTTTCAGTCATTGGTGATTCTTATACTACATTAAAGATCCTGTTAGTATATGATGTTTATTTCTTCTGAAGATAGTTGTCACAAAGCCCAAGTACTGAACTTTTCTGCCCTGTGGACAGAAACTTTTCTCCCTGACTGTGGACAGTCAGAACTCTTTCCCCTTTTCCCTTCATGAAAATCATTACCCTGGTCAGGTGAGCTCCAAGTATAGAAGAGAGCAGGAGGCAAACACTTCAGAGAATGTCTAGAGAAGCAGCTGTCAAACTTTCTGAGATAACTGGTTGTCTTGTATCAAGCTGAATCCTGCAAGTCATCTTATTACCCAGTTGAGTTTGTCCATGTTAGCCCTGCCCACATGCTTACATGCCACAGCTGTTCCTTTGTGTCTTTGTGTTCATAGGCAATGCAATAGTTTCATCATATTCTGTGGTTTAGTAAATCTTTTAATGTAGTCTTTGTCTATAATAAATATTAGCATGATAAAGAGCTCTTCCTTGAATGAAATGGATGCAGGGATAATGTTGGCAACTGGTCACACCTGGAAGCAACAGAGAAGGTTTGCATTGAGGACTCTACGCAACCTTGGTCTGGGGAAAAGAGGTCTGGAGCATCGAGTTCAAGAAGAAGCCCGCTACCTGGTAGACTTCTTTGCAAGTATGAAAGGTATCTCTGCAATAAATACTGATTCATTTTTGTCATCAGTCTGATGTCTTTAGTGTATGAACTTCTCTGTCCTGCTCTGAAATCAAGGGCAGCTTTTGTTCCACAAGAGAGTGTGCAGGATCTTACAGTGTCTATGTGGAATGGACTGAAAATGCAAAGACCCCAGTCCCGTGTTTTCAAACTCAGTGGGAGACTATTCTTGTTCAAAGTTATTTACAAAACTACTAAAATTGGGAAGCGAAACTGGAGCTTATTTATATCATAGAATGCTTAAAGTGGAAAAGGATCTCTGAAGATGGTCTAGTCTAACCCCTTCTCAAAGAAGGGTCAATCAGAGCAGGTTTCTTAGGGCTTAGTCCAGCTGGGTTTTAAATATCTGCAAGAATGGAGACTTTACCACCTCTCTGGGTAACCTGTTCCAGTGTTCAATCAGCCCTACAGTAAGAAAGTTGCTTATGTTTAGGCAGAATTTAATGTATTTCAGTTTTTGCCCATTGCCTCACTTGATACCACTGAGAAAAGTCTAGCTTCATGTTCTTTATTCCCCTCCACCAGGTATTTATACACATTTAAGATAATTCCCTGAGCCTTCTCTTCTCCAGACTAAACAGTCCCAGCTCTCTCAGCCTCTCTTACGTCAGATGCTCCAATCCCTTAATTGTCCTTGTGGCCCTTTGCTCAACTTGTTCCAGTATGTTGATGTCTCTCTTGTACTGGGGAGCCCAGAAATGGACCCAGTACTCCAGATGGGTCTCACCAGTGCTGATAGGAGGGGAAGGATCACATCCCTTGACCTGCTGGCAATGCTTTTCCTAATGCAGCCCAGGATGATGTTGGCCGCCTTTGCCTCAAGGGCACATTGCTGGTTCATATATGGTGCTGGTGCATAAAGATATGGACACATTATCACTGCTGATAAATTAAGTCTTGTAGCGTCATTTGCATGAACTCTGTAAAGCATTGCCTAGAATCTTGTCTTCATTACAACATTTTATCCTGATTAACCCAGTTAGGGGCATGTGAGTTGGATTTGCCAATACTGATCATTATGCAAAGGCATAGTAAATCAGGACATGCTGTGGCTAGCATTGTACCAATTAAAAGTAATTAAATCTAGCCCAATCCCATGGTTTAAGAACTAGGAGAGATTGAGATGTGACCACATGTGCAGGAAAGAAAAGCCCAGAACAATAAGTTGCTAACCAGAATTGTGCATTGGGTGTTGGACAGTTGCATCAGTACATACATAAATATAGTTGTTTATAGTCATTTATTCTGGAGTCATAAAATAGGTTTTTCTGAGATGAGTTTTACAAGTAATTGCTTTAAAATCAGTTATTATATAGTTGGCACAATTGGTTTAAAGGAGTTTATGACATTTTATCTTACTGGAGGTTGTACATCTCTAGTAAGGTCAGACAAAATGTAGTAGCCTTGCATGTATTTATGTTCTTGCTGAATAAGGCTGCCTGTCTTCTTATGGTTCTCCCCTTAGATTTCCTTTGACGACAGTGTTTTCAGTCCTTCCCATGCTTGAGACCCATTTTGAATTTGCCAGACAGCAAACTTGCATATAATTTTTTTTCTTACCTCTAAATTTCCTCTATCATATTATGATATATTTTACACATTTGGCATTTCTTTAGGGTGCCACACATTCCTGGGATTATAGGATTGCACCATAGTTGAGAAGAATCAGTTTGATACTACAATTCTGTAAGAAGATTGCTGCTTCTTTGTGAAGTGCAATGCTCTCTTGAAAGTTCTTTGGGTAACCTATAATATTCTCTCATTTCAGTACAACAGGAGACATTAACAGTGACATTTATTATTATGGTTGCAGGGAAACCCCTGGATCCTTCTTTCCCTCTCTTTCATTCTGTCTCAAATGTAATTTGTGCTGTTGTTTTTGGACATCGCTTCTCCAGAGAGGATGAAACCTTCCATGAACTGATTAGAGCCACAGAGTGTCTATTCAAATTTGCTGGCAGCTTTATGCATCATGTAAGTAAAGGATCTGTTGTCTTTCTCTGAATAAGACAGAAAGTGAGAAATGCAGATTCAAGAGGTAGCTGTTAGGCAAAAGTTTTTGAACAGGTGAATGATATCCCATGCAGCTTTACTGGGCAGTGCACTATCTCAAAGTGTGATGGTAGTGGTCTACATACCAGCCTTGGTCATTTGTGTTCATTGTCCTATGTTTGAGTACTGTGGTAAGGTAGTTTGCTCCTAAATCTTTGCGGCAAGGCACAAGCTGATGGACTGCTCCTGGGTCATGTTTGTTACTTGGTTTCTCAGACCCCATGCACAACAGATTCCTGCCTTGGGCATCATGATTGTTAAATACTAAATGTCAGGTCTAAAAGTGTGATTCACATGCCAAGTTTAGGCACTGTTTTATATACAGTCAACAGAGATAAGAATGATTCAAATACCTAAGTGTTTTGCCTGTGGCTACTTATCTCCATTTCCTCTATAAGAAGCAGAGACTTGAAGACTTCCCAGAGAAATTCCACTCCTTCACCCTGAGTGAGTAGCAGCTCTAGATGCAGGCAGCAAAGATAGGAAATGCTAAGCCAGCAAATATACCTGTAAGCTTGGCAATCAAAACAGTCAGCGTTCTTCTGAGAGTCAAGGACTTACCTGATGCTAGAAGAGGCCTGCTTTGCACAGAAGTGTATTCAAAGTTGCCCAGGAGTTCTGGTTCTGGTTCCACTTCTGAAGTTGTCTCATACATCTTATGCGGTAGCTTCTTAATGTAAAACACATAAGCAATCCCTGTAATACAGAGATTCCCCCCACATGACATGGAGCATTCTTCTCACTGAGGTATGATCAGGTTCCCTTTTGCTTAGCCTAGCTTTGGTCCTGTAAGTTGTGTGTAGTGGTGGCAGGTGGGACCTGCTTTTGGGATAGAGAATATAACTCCTTTTCTTCTCTCCTTTATATCCTAGTGTTGCTTTAGTCCAATGAATAAGATGCTGTTCTGGGAAAGAAGAACAGGGGTTCAAACCATTCCAGAGGGAGGGCTGCAATCTTCCCACTTCCTGGATGCAAAGGGTACTCAGTATTATGTAAAAAGTGGACATTGCTGCCTCCACATCCCCATTTCTTAACTGGATTCCATGCTGTGAGGCACTGAATGGGAGAATGCTGTCATTGGGCCCCTCCAGAAATGGAGGAGGAGTTTTGGCAGGACTGGTAGCCAGGAAGGTGGATGGGCTCAGTTTCCGTCTTGAACGTTGACAGCTAAATTCCACTTATAGGGTGCCATAATAGCTGGAAAGTGCATGCATTTGAGAGTAGGAATGCATGTAATCTGGGCAACCATATATGATTAGTGAGACCACAGTTGTATATAAGGCTTCTGAACAGATTTTGAAAGAAAAAAAATACCAGAGATGGAACTAAACAAAAAGTATATGAAGTTCTATGTGAATTTACCAAGGGTTGGACTACTACCTTTCTGTGATAAGGCAATGATTAACTGATAATCGGATGTCTGACAATAAGAACTGATTTTCCAAAAAGACAGAAGTATAGTCTATCTAATTCAGCCAGACTCCAGTGAACACCTAATAACGTGCTTTCTGTGATATAATTAGGAGAGTACAAGAAGAGCTCAGCAAAATGAAGACTGAGAAAGGATAGAACTCCTGCTGATAAATAAATCATGGGATTATGTTTCAAGCAGGAAAAGTACGATTAAGAGAAAATACACTGCAGATACAAGAACAATGTATACAAATTACCCAGGCATAAATATAGGCTGAAAATCAGAATGAATTTTCTAGCTATTACAGTAGGTAGAAAGCCACTATTCTTAGGCCAGATTTTCCCAAACAGTAAAAGAGAAAGATAAATTTAATCCGGTTGTGTCAGCTAATCCCTTCTTCTTTTCTAGAGAAGAGCACTCAAAAATGTCAGGTAGCTGTTTCTCAGCTTTTCTGGGTTTCAGATGTTTCAAGTTTTATTGAGGACCCTTGAGAGCTCGATTAGTAGAGAGTGCTTTGGAGGACGACCGAGTTTGTATACCAGCTGCTCGTAGCTGGCCCTTGCTTTGGGTTGTATCAACTGCTTTTGCACATGCTGGTGAGGACAGTTTGCAATGGCTTTGCTTCTTCCTTCCTGGTATTCTCCACTGGAGGGCAGGGCAGGATCTCACTTTTTAAATGTCTGAATACAGTTCATTGTAATTGAATACATGAACTGAATAATTGAATAAATGAATGCAGTTCATTCTAATTATAATAATTCTAATTTGGCTTGTGGTTGAGCTGAAAGCCTGTGGAACTCTAAATCTTACCATCAACACAGCTAGAAATTATATAGTGTACTGTTTCACAACTTGAAAACATAAGCATAGTCTTTGTCAGAATATTTTACTAATGATGCCAAAACCACATGGTAACATTAATATTACCTTCTCTTTTTAGTAGGCCCAAAATGCATTTTCTAGTGATAGAGACTTTGTGGTACCTCTTGTGTGTCACTCCCGCAGCTGTATGAAATCTTCCCCTGGTTGATGTGCCGTCTCCCTGGTCCTCATAAGAAGGCGTTGTCTTGCTATGATTTTCTGAGCTCTTTTACAAGGAGAGAGATCAGAATGCACATGGAGCGTGGGATGCCAGATGAACTGCAGGATTTCATTGACTTTTACCTGGCTCACATTGAAAAAGTAAGTATTTGTTCTGCCTGATCATACTGATCATACATTCATGGGGAATAAGGTGAAATGGACCATTAAATCATCCAGTCCGAGCCCTTCTATTACAGTCTCTTACCTTTCATAGGCTTCTTAATGTGAATCCAGTAACCAGGGACTTGCTAAATCCTTTCTAATTATCGATATGCCACAGCACCTTGCAATCCTTTCATTAAAGAGCAGGTTAATACACTGCATTTTTTCTCATTGGCACAAGTTACAAAATGATTTAAGGCCTCCAGGAAAGAATACTGAAATTCTAAATGGACCACAAGAGAACTGGGAAGGTCTTGGGGAGACAGAGTGGGATGTTCTGCATAGGATATTTGGCTAGTAAGGGTTTGTCAAGAGAGGTTGCTGCAAGAGGACAGTTGGATTTTGAAAGCATGTTGTGGGGAAATAATCTAGGAGTCAGCAGAGTTTCAGACAAGGCTGGAGAAGAGGAGAGTGCCAGGGTCAGTGAAGTTTCAAACAGACAAAGAGAACTGGGACAAATAAGGGCTTTTTGGGCAGGCAGGCATAGTAGAGGTAGGCGGGAATCTGTAGGATTTTGAAAAGCTGTAGGAGGCTTGCACAAGCTGTGAGTGGTGACACATATCTCTCCCTTTTCTAGACCTTACCAGGATCACTTTCTGTCTGAATCTTTTGGGAACTTGATCCCCTCCCTAATCGCTGGACTAGCAGCTGCCCTTCCCCTCTGTGACTCTTTCCACCTCCATTTAATCACTCTTCCTTTCACCTTTTCTCCTCTGCAGTAGGCCATATTCCTCTTCCTGTTCTGCCTGGTGATAGGAAGAAAAAGGAGAAAGGGGAGGAAGTAACGAGGTGAGACTGGTGTTACTGGGCAGTGACAAGGCAAGAGTGGCTCAGAGAGCCAAATGAGATATCCAGGGTGGAGGGTATCTATTCTTGCAGCCCCTGGAGAAATGGGTAGTGACTGCTGCTCCTGGGTGGCAGTGCTTCCCTGCTGGGACAGCTGGTGCCCCTTCCACTGTGGTCATGTGCTGTTTGCAGTAACAGAGGGCACTGCAACCTTGTCAGGCTGTAGGCACCCATCCTGCATGTCCTGGCACAGCCAAAACAGGTCTGCTGTCCTGGACTGCTGCCTGCCTTGTGGCTCTGCTGCTGTGCTCAGTCACACTACAGAGACATGCATCCAGGGATGAAAGTCTATTAGCTATTTCTGTCAGCCAGCTCTTTAGTCTTTTAGCATGTGTCTTATGAATTCTTCATAGTGCTTGATTTTTTTTTTTGTTATTCTGGGGAACAAAAGCAACTATCTTGTGGAACTCCAAGTATATTTTAACTGTGAAATTGTCATTATTGTCCAAGCTGGTAATTCTATCAAAGAATCAAATCAGATCTCCTTGCCAAGATCAGTTTTCTATATCATAATAAATAGCATTAATTTGTATTTCTAGCTGGTAATTCTTTATTAATTGATTCCCATATCAGCTGCTATATTTTTATGGCCAGGGTGGATGTCAGCCTAACTGGCTTCTAGTTCCTTCAATCTTCTTGTTTTGAATTTTTTGATACTGGCACAATGTTAACATATCTGGTCTTCCAAAGCGTTTAACTGCTTCTAAAGCCTTTCACTGCTGTTCTAAGATTTATGAGACTTGAACATCAGTGGACCAGAAATTGTTTCAGCGAGCTCTTCTGGGACTCTGCTGGGTGGAAATCATCCAAGTTTGTTTATTTAAAAAATTGAACTGTCTGTAATAGATATGCAGGGGCAATATAAAAAGATTTGATGACATTACAACAGGGAAGAACGTCCTTCCCACTTTCCCGTTGCTCCACTGGCAAAAGAAAGGTTCAAGACCCCTGAGCATAACCTCCCTAAATTTAGACAATGAAGTCCCCCAAACCATAACAATGTTCTTTCATAGTTTCAGCATATACATACATGTCCTCACACTTCTAACTGAAAGCTGTAAAACCCCAGAGCAGCTGTACGTGAGTCATTGTGGCCTTATAGTGGAGAAGAAGCCTGACACCACAGGTTAGAACTCTTGACAGCCCAGTGTTCATTACCTGGTCACTGTATTTCTTGGTAGAAAAACTAAGTGATGGAATATGACTTGAGGTGTGAAGAATGACATGCTGGTACACATCTTCAGGGGAACATTTACTTATGAAACATTCTAAATGTACCACTATTTGCACAATCAAGCCAACAATCCTTTTCTGTGGAGAACATGCAATTTAGCTTCATGATTAAGAGTGGAGTAGATGTGGCTTGTCCATTTGTGAAATGTTAGCTTTTCGTATTGATAATCATCTTTGGTGTCTAATATTCTTTATCAGCCTCTCTGTATTGTACTATAGGCAGAACACACTGCAGCTTGGAACCAGTAATAAAATCACATTTAACCCTGTTCTGGTTTTTCTAACTTTCCTGTATAAACCTCTACTTTTTCTTATCATTTGCAGTCCAAAGATGAACCCGGGTCTACATACAATGAAGACAACATGGTTTATTCTATAAATGACCTTTTCTTGGGTGGATCAGAGACAACAAGCACTACGTTGAACTGGGGCCTGCTCTATATGGTGGCAAATCCAGGCATCCAAGGTGAGTAGATAAGCAAATATCTCTGATGCAATAGAACAGCCAAGTCATAACATTTTCATGGATCAGAGATTATTCCTAGGTACTGGTATGTGGCTAGTGGCTAGTGGACCTTTTTGTACTAGTCTGCGCTGGTAGATCTGCCCTAGACAGCTTTGGTAGATCCAGAGTGTCTGTATAGAGGCTCTTACAGCAGTCACAGGCGTAAGGCAGTTCCCAGAAAGAGTTAACAGTTTGGGAAGTATGCATATGCAATCACGTTGTGGCTGATTGAGATGTAGGGGTTGAGGTCTTCGGGAAATGAATGTGGGTGGTCAATGGAGTAAGAGGACTGGAGTTGCTGTTTGGGAAGCCAGAGGGTTTGCATGCATAATCCTTGAAGGAACGGTGGCCGCTGCTGCAGCCATTGGTGAGGTGCTGATGGTACTTCAAGAAACTGAGTTGGGTTCTGTCTTAGTCATAAACACACCTGATGGCTGAAAATAATTAACCAGAAACTGATGTGTGATAATAGGGATGTCACTCTTTGGAAACTTCAATTCTGCTTTGTATTGGCTGAGTATCTGTGATGGGGGCTACAGGGAGTCTTGCCCTTCTTTGTGCTCTGTAGGTTGCAGAAGTAAAGATAATCACCTAAAGGTCAATTGGCAACTTTGACTTTATTTTTTTCCATCAGTCCATTTATGATCCCACAGTATCAGGGTGTCTATTTAATCTGTGATTAAATTAACTCTGTGATGTATTTGAGTTTCTTGCAACAGAAATTATTCCAGTAGGGAGGGGAATTTGATGGCTCATCTGTTTTGTCTATGTATATTTAAGAAGTTTATTTTTAAGTCTAGCTTTTAAATAACCACCAATCTCTTTCACAGACCACTAAATGAAAACCAAAGAAAGAATGATCTTTTATGCTGGATAACAGAAATCTCATTGTTAGATAGCAGAATATGTGCAAATACCCAGAGGAGAACAGGATTTTAAATGGAGGAAAGAGACAAAGATAAGAAAAAATTGCTCAGCTTGTAGCTGTCAGACAAGAAGGTCTACTTCATCTCGTGTTATTGCATGTTTATTATCCCCTAATGTAATTAAGGTTATGAAAGCACTGACTCACCTAAATAATTTTATTTATCTAAATATAATACCTTGCACATACTTGGGAAAGCAGGGTGTGTGCAGAATGATCCTTCCTGGGCTTCTTGAGTCATCCATTGCATCTAGACTCTCATAATGAACTGACACCAGTATATCTGTCCTCATTTAATTGGTAGCTTCTTTTTGAACCCATTCATACTTTTGCCTGTTTTGATACCCAATGACAATGTTATGCAGTTCCATTATGTACCATATGGAAAAGTTTGTCCTTTGCCTAGTCACTGAATTGGGCTCTCCTTGTTCTCTGAACTACTGGAACAGAGATGCATATTTATGCTATGCAGTGACCGATGACTTCAAACTATACTGGATCCTGAAGTAGTCGTGCTTGATTTTGCAAGCTAGTTCTTCATAGAAGGAAATTTACTTTACTTAAAAATCTTTCTGGATATACATTTTACATTCTGTGAGGTGCTTAAATCTCTGTTGTCAGGGTCTACCTAACATAGTTTTGTGAAGGACTGCTGGTAGTCACTGAGCAGGCTTGATGTGAACGAACACAAACTGATCAATGCACAATGGGCTTCCCTGCATCTTCCTGTTGCTTCAAAGGGCCTGGAAAAAGACAGGATCATTTGTTAAAAATCTAAGGCATTTTTATTATGTATGTACTGCCTCTCTTGAAGTTTACAAACCAAATATTATGCTTTTGTTAATGCTCCCAACACTCCTGTGCAATAAGTAATTTAAATCATGCTATTCTTGATCAAAAGGCAGGCACCAAGAAGGAGATCCAGGTTGTTTTAAAGGTATTTGGACATTGTTCTAGTTGGCATTGCTTCACTTAACAGATGTCCTACATAAGAACCATTTCCTTTTAACAGGAATTAGGCTTTTAAGGCCAAGATTCTTCTGGCTTAAATTCCAGAGAGCTGTGAGCTTAGTGGTTCTAACTGGCTGTAGGTGCCTGAGGCACCTAGCCAAAAGAAAACAGAAAGATAAATCAGTTATCTCTTGCATTTAACTGTTAGTAAGGCAACTCTTAAAGAGTTTTAAATTTTTGAGCAACAAATGTCTTTTCTTAGTCTACAATCAAATAACTTCAGACCCAGAAGCAGAGCTCTCATGTTTAAGCTGTTGGAACACCCTGCTACTTTTATTTTATTTATAAAAGTTACTTACATTTTTACAGTAATTTTGTTGCTGTCCTCATAGTTCTAAATGGGAAATGTCTTTGAAAATGGAATTAGTGAAAATACTTGATATATTTTTCAACCTGAAATGGTGAATATTTCTTCACAGAGAAAGTGCAGAAGGAGCTGGATGCTGTTCTGGGTCCTTCCCAGTTAATCTGCTACGAGGATCGGAGAGAACTGCCCTACACAAATGCTGTGGTTCATGAGGTTCAGCGCTTCAGCAATATTATCTCAGTTGGCATGCCCAGAGTGTGTGTGAGGAACACTACATTGCTCGGCTTTCCCCTTAAAAAGGTACAGACACAGTTTCCCAGTTGCTACAGACCTTTCCTGCATCAGTAGAGCAAGCTGTGGATTAAAATCTATTTGTGCCAGGGTCTTCTCCTCAACAGCAGTGGGGCTGGATACCTCTGGGTCATAGCCTGAATGGGAACGAGGACAAGAAACCATCTGCCAGGCTGAGTTGAGTGATGCAGCTCTTGGGAGAGGGTTATCAGTAGTGAAAGATGCCCCTGGATGGAAGAGGGGATTTTAGCAAGTGTTTCTACAAAACAATGAAGACAAAACTTTAGAGATTGATAGTGAAGGATACTGTGATTAATTTGTGCTGATAAGGCATTGTAAAGATTTCTGACTGAATTTTTGCCTGCAGAAAGCCTGTACAAGATCCAGGGGAAGAAGGCATGAGGGTTTGCAACTAGCTTTCGTCAAAGAGACTAAATCACAGAAACTTCTAATGTTAGAAGTAAAAATGAGTTTAGTACAAATAAAGTTGTTAGTTTCTAGTGACATGGCCACTTCCACTGTCAGGCTTGGACTGACATTCTGAAACAAAAAGACTTCATGTTCCTCTCAGTTCCTACTGGGGAAATGAACCTACCAGCATACAACACTGAACTCCGAAAGTAAACTAACACTGGTCTCACCTAGCTGGTTCTGACTGCTGGGGGAGGATTGACAGTCAGAACTGAGCTAGTGGTTTTCTCCTTTCAGGGCACCATAGTTCTTCCAAATATTGCTTCGTCTTTGTATGACCCAGAGCAGTGGGAAACACCTCAACAGTTCAACCCCGGTCATTTCTTGGATAAGGATGGAAACTTTGTGAGCCAAGAAGCCTTTTTACCATTCTCAATAGGTAAATGGACTGTCAGCACAAACATTGATGGTTTGGATTGGGACTGTAGAATTAAGATGTCTATTAAAAACCTATTCATAATTTATTTTAAATCTCTTTGTGGAAAACAGTGATAAAATCAACATGATTATTTTCAGTAACATTTCCCAATCCAACTAGAAACATTTGTTCTACTGAACAGATAGTAACATGGAAAATCAGAGATGTCCTGACGAATGTATACATCTAACTTGCCCTGTTTTTGGAAGGAAATTCTCTGCTAATGATTATGGTTATTGATTTGGGGCAGACATTTCAACACCAGACATACACGTAGGAAGTACTTGCAAGCAGCTGTGCTGATTCTTTATGCATACAAAACTAGAGCACGACATCTCCCAGGAAGAGCAAGTCCTTATTCTTCATTTACATGATTGAATGAATTCCTTTAAAGTTGTCAGTCAAATGAAGATGAGGTTTTGAGGTAATTGAAGCGAAACTCAGAGCAGAAGGGGTGTACAGTTATCTATAGCTGCAGATAGGATTCTTTAAAGGAAGAATTACATGAAGTTTTGTGTCATTGATTGCATTAAGTCCTAAAGAAATTCTGGACTCAGCAAAAATACCTTTGCTTTGTGTGAGGATGAATACGATTGCTTTCGAGATCAGGGTAATTTACGCACTGTCTCTTCCCCTCTTCCTTCTGCAGGGCACCGTGTGTGTTTGGGGGAGCATCTAGCGAGGACCGAGCTCTTTATTTTCTTTGCCAGCCTGCTGCGGGCATTCACCTTCCGGCTCCCTGAGGGGGTGACGAAGATCAACACAGAGCCCATTTTGGGGGGTACGCTGCAGCCCCACCCGTACAGGGTTTGTGCCATTCCACGCTAGGGTGGTACGTGCAGTATGTCACAGACCATCTATTAAGCAATCTTATTTACTTTTGTGAATGTATGTCTTGAGACCATATAATGTTTTTTTGTCTTGGATATGAATTTCTGCTCCAGAAGCCACCTTTTGTCCACAGCAGGTAATTTTGTTCAGACCCTGTTACCTGGTCTTGAAGGTGATCTTTTTTTTTGGTCAAAGTTCTTTGATCTGGAACACACCATCATTCTCAGCCATAAAGGCATCATGCAGTTGCTGTCTGGCCTGGCAGATTTAAATCTGGTAGGCTGCTGAGCAAATGACAAAACTGACTGGCAGACTTCAAAAATTAATTCACTATCTCTGAGTTATCCTGTTTTCAAAAGCAATGGAATTTGGAAAGACATACCTGGAAAATTCTGCCTCTTTACACTACTGTCATCACTCATCACATTTCAGTCAACTTTTTGTTGATGGTCTCTAATAAAAGATATGAAGGAAAAATTACCAACTGATTTTGTTTATGGATGACTTGCAGTTCACTGAGAATTTCTAGATTTGATGCAGCAGAATATGTGTAAGGCATCTTTAAATCTGCCAGAGGATAATTGGTTTGAGTTCAGCAGAGAAAAGGTGCAGGCTGAAACTCAGTGAAGAGTGAAGCTACAGAGAGAGGATTTCTTTTAGGGCCAGTGTTGTATAAAAATATTTCAATATTTTATACTATTTAATAGTTCAACACTGAACTGAAGTATAAAAATATTTCAATATTTTAAAATTCTGCCAAGTTAATTTTTGGAAAGTCCGTTCTAACAGAGCACTGTTTACTCCTGTGGGTTGGCTCCTGTCAGGATGAGCACTGGGTGGTTGCTACAGCAGGTGCAAGGAGCTCCTCCAAGGGGCAGTTTGGGTGAGGAGCCTGCTGGAATTAGAGCTGATGGTAAATTGAAAAATATGCATGGAAAACACCAGAGATACTTCTTAATCACCTCAGAAGTTCAGCAGTATTCCTGAAGCTACAAAGGCTTGTCATATACACAAAATAGTGGTCAAATTCAATGAAAGAGTCTATAATAGCAGAAAAGGAAAAAATTGGTTCCTGTGGTGAATATAAATTTATTTTTATTGTCTGGAAAAGACTTGTAAAGTGTAAGTAAACTTGTCCTTCACTGATACTCCTATTTCTGTGAGAGAGGATAGGACAGCTAAACAGACGATCATCTGTTAAATCAGTTATGACTAGATGTCGTCTGCTGTGTGATTGAGATTAGTTTAGACAGTTTACCATGAATCACAAATTTAGACATGTCTCATTATTTCTAATTCAATAGCTGATGGAACACAGCATCAACATAGTAAGCACTTGGTATTTACCTGTTATTAAATTAAATGGCAGAATAGCACTAGTGAAATATGGAAGATCACATCCTGACATTTTATTTGACAGAAAACTGTGTGTCCTGTTAAAAACTGATGTCAAAGTCTCTGTGGATTTGCATGTGTGCACAGATAGATAAGGCAAAGCAGAAAACGCTGTGATTTGGGGACGTTGGAGCTGTCATTGCTTCTTAAAAAATGAAGCTGGAAACATCAGTAGCATTACAAGCATTAACGTCATTGCTATGTCATGCTGTCACTCCTGATGGTCACGTGCTTCCCCAGATATCCTTCCAAAAGGGAAGCTCATAAATAGGCCTGAGGTGGAAGCTTGTCCAGGAAGGCCCATATACAGCCAGAGCACACTGAGTTGCTGACCCCATGGGAATGACACAACCCAAAACAACAGGCATAACTACCACTTGTCCGGATCCTCAAGAGGAGACACACAGGGTGCTTCAGAGGAAAACTGTACGTCATAC
Source organism: Mycteria americana (assembly GCF_035582795.1). Lineage (NCBI taxonomy): Eukaryota > Metazoa > Chordata > Aves > Ciconiiformes > Ciconiidae > Mycteria > Mycteria americana. The sequence goes on from NC_134371.1 coordinate 11,763,611, forward strand.
GTGGGTAGGTTATTTGCACATGGTAGTTCTAATGTCTATCTGTGACAGGAACTGCTCGTTGGTGATTTTTAATCCATTGTGCACAGAAGCCCGGGAGAGGAGAGCCCAGCACATGAGGTGTGGCAGCAGGACATCAGAGGAGGGCTCACAGCAGGGAGATGTTCAGAGCCTTTGCATTTCTGTTCTTGCCTGACCTATTTTAAAAGTGATTCACTTTAGCTCATGTTCTAATAAAGCCTTGTCTTTTTGAGCTTTTAAAAGCCTTTTAAAGCCTGGCTGATGCTGCCATAGAAGGCCAACGAAGCTGAAAGCAGCTTTGAGAGGAGCCCAGCTGCCACTCCCATGTTCCATGCCAACTCTCTCAGCCTTGTCTGCGTGATGCCTCCTCCATGAGTCAGCTGAGCCGTGTTGCTCCAGGGCTGCTGGTCTTAAGGGCTGTTTTGGAGACCTCCACCATATCCTTCATTCCTCTCTCTTCTCTTGTTTATTGCTTCTACATTATCTCTCATGGCTTGCTTGGGCTCTGTTTTTGGGACAGATGAGAGGGATTGACGCCCTTTCTGTCCCCTGTATCATGGATGCTAACCAGCCTGCTAGTGTCAGTGCACAGCTCAGTTTGTTGCTCCCACATCGTCACCTTTCCCTGTGATGGCTGAGGTGAGTTGCTTTTAGCCTGTGAAGCTGATTGTACTTTAGTGCCTGATTTCTTGGCATGAGGCCCCATTTAAAGGACTGCTGTTCTCCTGGATTGTCACATCAGTGTGTAGGACAGTCTCTGTCGTCACCTTTTAGATCACGCTTCAAAATGTAAATCCTTGTAGATAGAACATTGAAGAATGATTGGGAGCTGGCCTGGGTGACCAGTCAAGGAGGATAGACTTGCAGGGAGGCGGACTGACTGACTTGGTTAGGCCACACTGTATTTTCCTGGAAACGAACTGGAAGTTCAGTTTTGTTTACAAACATGGGAAGATGGTCAGGCTTTAGCATAGTGGTTTTATCAGATATGGAACTCTTTGCTTTGTCCTTCATCATCCCGTCCTCCCCTCGCTGCTGAGCTCTTCCTCTGTGACTCCCCCGAGCAGCACCAGGCAACTCTTCAACCATACAGTGGAAGATCTGGCTATAAAGGAAAATATAGAAAATGTAGAGAGGCAAAGTTGAAGATTTGGGGTTCATGTAGCTCTTGGAGAGGCTCAAAGCCTTACGATACTGCTATGCTCATCTGTCTCCCTTTCCAATGAATTCTGCAAGGACACTTTGAACCCAGAGGAGTTATCTGGTGAAGGTGGCTTCACAACTCTGTCTCTGGAGTAGCTCATGTCAGCAGGTGTGAGAGTTAATCTCCTTATGTATAAAATTGAGGCCAAAATAGAAAAAGAAAAGAGAAAAAAATTAATTATGTCTTTGCTCTAAAGGCATTTGGAGACAGAAAGCTATAATAATTATATCATAACTATAAATGACAATTAAAACAACACATGTAGGTCAACTTGTTTTTTTCCAAAATCAGGTGGAAATAAAAGGTTTTCTGTGTGAGTTTTAACTTTGTTAAAACATGATTTTCCTGAAATTAACATGTAAAATGTTTTCATGTTCACAGATCTTTACTCATCAGAGGAGAAAACATTTTCTCAGAGGTAAGAGGTTAAGAAAAGTAGATCACTGCTTAGTGCAGAGATCTTTTAAAATATACCTTGACCTAGCAGTCCTTTTTTTACCTGGTGATAATAAAAAAGAAGAATTCTAAGGAAAGGATAAAGGTAAGAAAAACAAAGCCGTTCCAGGAAGAAACCCTTAGAGTTAGTAAGAATTTAAATTTTTCCAGTATTGGCTGAAAGACAGATAAAGCAGCAAGGAGGAGTGAAGATTGAACAAATCTTTAGTACCTCAAATTATTTCTCTTCTAGCTGTTTGCTTTCTGAACTTACAATGGACCAGCATCAGCTTCCTTCTGTATCAACTACAAAATATGATCTTAAATGTAATGATTTGGGAGTGTGGGAAGGTGTGACTGCAATGGAACAGGAGGAACACGTAAAATCCATTCCTTTGGTGAGAGGAGAGAGCACACTGGAAAAAAAAAATCCAGCATTTATATCAAATGTCCTGTTGAGGAGAAGGTAGAGTGGTTGCACAGCTGTGTTTGGATATTAGGATGTACATTCAGCACCAATACTTTTGAACTGGCTGTACATGACCTTGCTCGGGGAGCAGAAGCAGGCCAACTCAGCTGTGCAGGGAGCTTGCCCTGGTTTTCAGTGGAGCAATTAGCCCAGGCAGGATTTTGCTTTTCTGCAGTGAGCTTCTTCCTGATGTTGAAGTTAACTCTTGCAAAGCCAGTGCAGATGTTTCTACTCTGCACTGTGCTGCATCTGCAGGAAAAAAGTGGACCTTTCCCACCTGTGAGAAGTATTCCTCTTTAACGGGGAGAGAAATGTGGCTCCTATAAAAGAATAAGAGAAGGGCAAGGAATAGAGTAGGGTGGAGTTATTTAATAGAAATTTCCACATTAGTAAGGACACAATTCTTGCCCTTGTTTCTTGAGCCTTAACAAATGTATTTCAGTGTCTGCACAGTGTCAGAAGCACAACCTAAAGTGAGTGCTTCTGCACTGTCTCATTCCTCGAAGAGTTTGTCAGTGACTATTGAGACAAGATGAAAATTTCAACATCTAGAACTTCTGGATGTGTTACCTGGCAGATTTCCTCTGTGTATCCTTAAAGTTTATACACAAAGCAAATATAAGTAATAAAGAATAAAAATTCTGTATTTCAGTCATATAATGAGGACCAAGGAAAGTGCTGGTTTCTTAAAACTGCAGTACATCAGGAAGGCTCTCCAGCAGATGGACAATTTAATGCCTTTTTTGGCTTTGGTTGTCAATGAAAATGGCAATGGTGATCCAGAGGCCAATACATTTAACACCACTGATGTTCATGGAAGATTTCTGTCTAGATTCGGAAGAAGAGGTTAGAAAATAACTAGATAAATGCGATGTTTTCAAATTGGCTGGGCTGATTCATCCCAGGGCACTTAGGGAACAGGGAACTTAGTATCAACCTCAGAGCTATTAGCAATTATCTATGAGAACATGTGCAGGATGGGAAAAGGCCAAACATTTGCTTGTCTTCAGAAGGTAAGAGAAGTTGCAGTGTTATAAATCAGTCAGCATGATTGCACTTCTCAGAATATCCTGGGAAAATAATCAAATTGTAAGCACAGAGAAGAAAACAGAAGGAGTCAGTACTCACCAAATAATGTCAAAGTTACTTACTTTTGTTTGATGACATAGCTAGAGGTCTGTTTTCAGGAAAGACGCCATTAATGTAATTTACTGCTCTTTAATGTGGCTTTGACACAATCTCAGAAACTCTAGGGAACTGTAGGGTATCTGAAGCTTTGCAAAACTTCATGGAAAGCTCAGGAAATATGTATGAATAGTACCATGTCAAACTGGAAAGATACACTGAATGGCGTTCTGTCCTGCATCTGGTACTATTCAAGGACCTTGATAGTGAGTGTAAACACCAAGCCTGGGTAAGGTCTAGTTTCTTGATGCTATCAGATCCCAAACTGATGCCTGCAGCAAGGTGAGAAACAGGTATTCCCAAACTTGTCATGGTTCACAGAAACTTAAAGGCAGGATCATTTTATTTGGATTTATTACCTTTGTGAAAACGTGAAGGCTGTCATAACATGGATACTTCCCCTTATCAATTTTAATGTCAGATAGCTGGAGAGGTGAGGATGACCCTATTCCAACATCTCTCATTCTTCCCTCCTTCCTTTCATCCTGGAGTGACAATTTTCTCTGGGGAGTTTCTCTGGGATTTTTTTCCTTGATCATTATGGTTCCCACAGAGCAGTAAGTTGCAGCAGAAAAATACATTTTAGTTTTACAATGACTCAAAATGCCTCTAAAAGCCAGAGTATTCAAATTCAAGTTTGATGTCCTGAGCTAAAACATTTTCTTGAATAAAAGGTTTAGTGGGAAAAATAGAAAGTTTTCCTTAAGAAATTCCTGAGAGGGGTTATTTGAAACTGTATTTATCCATTGAGATCATCAGCCTAAAAAATCCCAATGAACTGGATTAATTTGAAATAATATTTCAGCCGAGTTTGGCATATCTTTTTTCTTAGTGAAAAAGCTTATGAACTTGTCCTAATATCTGTGAAGAAATCTCAGCCTGTGGTATTTTTAGCCGACACTCCAGGAACTATTTATTTGCTGTCCTGCAGTGTGAGATTCTAATGTTAAAGGAATAACAATAATAAAATTGCAGCCATTTCCCTGAATAGTTTATGAGATACAGCAGATAAGACAGGGGACGAGCTAATAATGAGTATATTCTGGGGTCAGCTGGTGCTATGATGATGTTCTACAAGGAATGAATTTAAGGAGCATTACAGAGAAAATGAAACATTTTGGACTGTTTTGTATTACATTCTTTTCAAAATAACTTTTTTGAATATAAAAATGTTTATTCCAATGATGCAGTCACATGAGCATAGACTCTGCCTTGTAAATTCGTCTTGGATTGACAACTGCAAGCTATAGATAACTCTAGTTTGTCATATAAAGCAGGTATCTTCCCTTAACCTACTTGCGAGTAGTTTTAGGCAGGGGCAAATATCACAGCCACCACCCTCCACTAATACTGAGGCTATCAGTAGCTTCAGCATTCATGGACAGTAATCAACATCATAGAGAAATGCAGACCATTACTGCAGTTTTAAATGATGTTACAAGTTTTAAGACTGCTATTGAATTATGGGACCTGCAGGCAGAGATGCACAGGATTTCACGCTTGCCGCTTTCTGACACTGTTGTGGCATTGGCCTGAGTCATGGCAGAAAAGGACGCATCTTTGCGGGAGTTCACTGTTTAGATATCTAGTCCTAATGCATGTATTTGGCCTGACGCTGTATTTAAGGGAAGCTGTCTCTGCGCAACCTTCAGCCTACTCAAGAACATCAACAGCTGCTAGAGAGAGTGCTGGTTCATTCAGCATAGATCAAGTGTGAATTCTGCAGCGCGAAATTATCCGATTTTAATATTTCAGCAGTGCATCCTCTGAAGAACCAGGCAGAGGGCAGCAAAGGTCTCTTTGAAAGGGCTGTGCCTGCATTGCCGTCACTAGCTTAGCAAGAGCTAGCTTTAAACGAACCAGTTTCACTAGGGTACGCTGCAGTTCATTACATGCTCATTTGCCATCAGTATGAGACTGGCTGAGGATGAAATTCAAATGCTACAATACAATGTCCTTAATAGATTTCTTGGACACTTTGGTAAAACACAGTATCTGCAAGGTTTCTTGTTTACCAGGTACATGGATACTATTCACCGTGACCATGCTCTTCTGCCCTCTCATCAAGAGGTCCGTAATTTTTTCTGTACTTATAGTCTCTCCCACATAAGGGAAAGCAGTGCACTGTGGAAGCTCCCAAATAAGTTACTGTGTGTCTCGCATTAACCCTCATTTTCTCTAGGTGAGATAGTGGCATTAGACCGGCCCAGATGTTGGAAAAACAAAGTAATTATACAATTTGAAATGTGGGAATTGCATCCATGAGACTCAGAAGCAGAACATTTGTTTCATTTACCCTGCCTCTCTCCTTTCCTTGCTGCTAAGTTCTGCCAAGAGAAAAGAGAAGACTCTGCTATAATTAAAAAAACCACCATCAAACACCCCCCCCCCCCCCCCCAAATGAAACAGAAAATATTGAATAGAATAATTCTGGGTTTTGTTCATCAGTTTTAACTTGTTGATGATTTTTATCCATCTTTTCAGGTGAGCTTCTGCAGGAGGGGAGTCAGTCAGGACTGAAAATTACTTGCCTCTTATCTTTATGATGTGTTTGACAGGTTGGTTAACACAGAGCTGACCAAAATGATTCTCCTTGAACAATGCTGTCACTTGATCAAAGAAAGCCCTGTACTCCATGAATCTGAACGGTGGAAAGCGTCTCAACAGATCAACCCAAAGTGCTTAATGCACAAAGATGGAGGACTTATCTTTCCATCTTTCTCTTTCTGAAAGGTGTGTTGAGCACTGACTCCTTTAGTGGGTTACATGAAGTGCAGATGTTGGAAAGATGATTTCCATGTTAAGGACCAGTTACAAGGAGTGCGATCTATTGTTATTGTTCAAACTTTTCTCATGGCTGTCTGTCTGTAGTAACCTGTGTCACTTGTTTGATTGCATATTATGTTATGAATACCTGCTTTGTTATATGCGTGTAGTGGCATTTTCAGGCTTTAAGAAATTCTGCATTTAAGACTGTTCATGGTCTTAAGTTAGTCTCTTTGTAGACTTGTATTATGAGGCATGCTAAAATTTCATTGCTGTTTGATCACACACTGTGTTATTCTCAGGACCCCCATGGGATGGACCTTGCTAATGGCAAAGGTTGCCCTCAATTTCTCTACACCCTTATCTCCCAGTGGGTATATGCAGACTTACTGTGTCACCAAAATTTGCACAGAACCAAATACTGCATGACTAATGCATCCATAGCATTTCCTGTGGCATATTTGTTGTATTGTCTGAATGCTGCATAAAAGATAACAACTAAATCTTCACAGCTCCAGGTACCATCACCCTGCTTTTGCTAATGGGGAAACAGTCCTCGTAGCCTCTATGCCAACACTGACAACAGCCTTGTGTACTTCATTGGATGAGCTTAGGGCCTGAGTCTTTCAGGAGCTTTAGCATATATTTGCATTTGTGTATCAAAATATTAAAATAAGATAAAATTAAATATTTATATTCAAAGCACAACTGCAGTGGCTGCAAGCTGTGAGTACATTATGCTTCTCCAAACCTGAGCTTCGTTGTCTGAAGACAGACATCCATTCAGTGAATGTATAATTGGCAATCGGCTACATCTGAAGGGTAGGGACTGTGACTTGCTCAGCAGTACACAGGCACTCAGGGTGAGAAGCCAGCTCTCAAAAGTGGTTTTCTGTTGGCTTGGCCAGAAGATTTTCTTGCTATTGTCTGTCTTTTCATGACAGCATCAGAATTCAGCATCAGAGAGATGAAGCCTGAGACAAGAGACAAAGCTTTCTGTAATCTGGATTTGTTCACAGAGCAGGGGCTGCCAGGCACAGTGCTGTGGATAACATGTCACATAATTAAAGACTTTTATGCCCACTGAGGTCTGAACTGAGCTTTACCATAGCAAAAACTATCTTTGTCCTTGGATATTGCTGTCCACCTTTCACTGAACTTGAAAAAGAAATTCAAGCCGACACGTGGAATCGTTCAGTTAGCTTGATATTGACATATGCTGGGATGTTACATCCCTACATGTGCAACTAGTACTGCTTGCTTGAGTACAATTATACTGGGACCTACAGTAAGTGGGACATAAAACTTTGTTACAGTGCTCAGCTGGCACGTATTTATTTCTTGCTATTTCAGCCTTGTGATCTACCATTTCTATGCTCTTGCTCAGCTGCTGGTTGAAGTACAGAGTTTTTGAAAGCTTGAGTTAAAAAACAAAAACCAAAACCTGTTTTTGAAAACAGGATAAAAAGCTTTTCAGTTCTTTTAAAACTTTTTAGACCATTGTTTTGCAGTTAGATGTTCATTCTGTTTATAAAAGCAGTTTCATTATTGTTTCCAACTGTACATGAGATTTTCCTGAATATAAGGCAATTTTTTCAAAATCCAGTGTTTGCACTATCTGTTGTGATTCCAGTTCTCATTTGGTCATGCAGTTGTCTCTTTTGCATTCATAAACGGAACACCATAAGGATCTCTGGGAGTAAAACATGAATTCATTAAAAGCAGTTGCAAATGTGTCATACAGTTGTGACCACATTGCTTAGAGACAGCATATTTGAGGAGTGACGTCTGCTGTGCTGGAGAAATTTGCTTGTGACAATTAATGACATTCTCTTCAGCCTGGAACATGTTATTAAAATGGGTGAGGAAAAGATGAGTGGTAAAAGAAGGTATGTGTGATGTACATATTTAACAGGGTTAAATCTGTAGGAAGGACTAATAGAAAAAAAATGTTTGGCCTTCACATTGCTGCAGGATTTTTTTTTTATACAGACAAGTGGAGAAAACCAGCTGTGAAATGTAGACAAACACAATTCTCTGGCCTTGCTTTGTGTCTGCTAATTGTACAGTTTCTGGAGTTATAATATGCAAATATGCAAGTACAAACTCTCATGCTGTTTTGTTTCCCGGTTTCTGAAAGAACAAAGTAGTCAGTGTGATCTCCTCATGAAGGCAGACAGGAAATACCAATTGCAATAGCATAAGAAATTATCCTACTGTTTTTATAAATATTTAATAGGAGAGAGAAGGACGTATTCCTTAGTAACAAAGCCTGTGAAGCTCATAGGTCAGTGAAGAGATCTTGTTCTTCCTATTTATTTGTGGATTTTTTTTTTCTAACTTGTGTTTTCTGGGACCTGATCCAGCTCAAACAGGTTGTAAATCTGCAGCATATCTTCACTTTGGAGAGGTCCCGGTGACTGAAGTTTGAGCCGAGGGGAGACACCTGGCTGCCAACCCCAAACAAGCTGCCACGTGAGCTGTGCCTATTTCTGGAAAGTCACAGCAAATGGAAAGGATGAGATCACCTTGCCGTAGAAACTGCCTGGAAATACTCAACTGTCCTTTTATGTGGCTGTCCCTGTCGTTTCCAGCACTGCTGTGTAAATGTTAACAGTCTCTTAGAGCAGCAGAGAACTACCTCGTGTATGGCTGTTCTGGCAGGAAGGAGTGGTGTGGAAAGCAAGAAAAATGAAAGTGAGGGCAAATACCTGACGCAAAAGGACAAGATCTGAGACATGCAGGCGTCACAGAGGTTTTGAGGAGGGGTAGCTGATCTTTCAAGTATATACCCTGACAATCTCTGCAAGCTGAGTGGATTTTCCAGTTGGTGAAATAGTTTATAAGATGTTCTGAAGAAAAATCTTTCCTGAAGCAAATAAGCCTGAAAGAAGTTGCTTTCCCTGCTCCCTACTTTTCTCCAATTTTACAATAGTTCTTCAGCCTCTGAAGGCACTTCTTTTCTCCTCTGTCCCCAGGTCCAGAACTGCAACCTTGTGCTGTCCCATGCATGTTCGACATCCCCGCTCTGCCATAAATCCTCACTCCAGCTGTCGCACGAAACCGGAGGCTGCAAAGGAGCTGACAGGGACGATATGTAAAAGTGATGGATGTTTAGGATGATACATATTGTTTCCTGTGGTAGAAGATGGCTTTCCTGGTTTATATGAGAAACTCTGAGGCCTCTCTCAGCAGTATTAGTGCAAGCAATAAAATTTCTTGCAGCATAATATCTATAAGAGGAACAACAGTTTTGACCTCAAGCGGTATTTCTCAATCCCTTTTAACTCAATACCCATGGAACATTTTTTGGGAAAAAGGACCTTCCTGGACATTGCTACTGTAATACACAAGCAATAACATAATAATTGGAACAACAAATAAAAATTAGGTCAATTTTTTAATTCTTTTTTTTTTTTTGCTTGCTTGCTCAAGTTTGGGGATGTGTCCATGTACTGCAGTTACTTCATGTGCAATTGATTGAGAAAATTCTGTCTAAAGGACTGTATTTCTTTGCCAGTATTTTCTATGCCAGAGACTGCTAATCTCTTGCATATTAATTTGTTATATAGTGTCAATGGCTGCCACCCAACTTACCCTTTGATCCATAAGTAATTGTCAAATGCTGAAAGCTGCTGAGGGTGCTTGCCGTCTTTCTTGGAAGTCACACTAGCAGAGTTGCTATAGATGTTGGAAGTTATTTCCTGAAGGCAGGCGCTGAATGGCAAAGCCATAAGCAGCATTGTCCGAGGGCTTTCTTCCATAGGAGATTCGGATAAACGTGGAGGGGCATTGATTAGCTGTGTCCCTCCCTCCCTCAGGGAACTGGCAGAAAAGCAACAAAGAACCAGCACGGAGCCAGATGCTGAGAGAGGGCAGCTTAACAGGGCTTGTTGGGGCACAGTCCTGGCTGTAAGATCAATTGTGAAGGGAATTTATTGCCACACACAGTGTGTAACTCTCAATCCCCCTGTTCTCTTCACATTAGCACCTCGCAGTGCAAGTCCCCATCATTCAACTCTCCTTGGAAGCAAGAAGAAAAAGCTTCCCTGAAGAGGGAAGAAAGGCATGAGTCAGACTTCTGGCCACTGCACTTTATACATGGCTAATTGTCACATTGCTGCTTTAGCAAAACAGATGTCCTCTGTTAGCAGCTTAATGCAGTTAGTGCAATACTTCAAAAGGTTGCTGTCCCTGCCACCATGCTGGAGATTTAGGAGCGTGTGTGTGATGGAGAACTCTCCATCTGCTTCTGTGCTACTGCTTGATTTTTTTTTTCCCCTTAAGATATATAAAATCAAATACAGAAATGTCACCTAAATCTTTCTCCAAAGTATTTTTGGAGGCTTATTTAGGTTGCTAAGTCAACCTCTCAAACCTGAAATATTATAGAAAATAGCTCTGCTTGAGAAAAAGCCTGTGAGGAATGATGGTGTAATGGAAGACTCTGAACTGCCAGTCACAATTTCAGCTTTGGTCAGAGGATGCGTTATATTCTCGTGGTTAGGAGCCATCCTGACTCTCTGTAACACCCACGTGGCTGCTTGTATCTCAGTCTTCCCTTGGTTTCTACCTCCTGTTGCTTGACTTCTGTTTGCCATGCCCTAACCAAAGACTTTGGGGAGTTGTAAATACCTGACTGCAAAAGATTTACAATGGGAAGTGTAAGGTGGAGATTGGTAATGGGATTGGTACAGCTCCACTTACACTTACCTGGGATAATGTATTGCTACAAGTTGGGTGTAGTAATTATAATACATTATTGAGATGTGCTGATTCTGCCTTTCATGTTTTGCATTTAAATTCCTACCGTGTAAATTTAGGGGTATTAATATCTGCCTGATTAGCAAGTCTGCTCCGTTACACATTTTAAATATAAACAGTCCTGTAGTGCTGTGTAATTTCTTGTCTTTATATGTAGGAATAGATATCTTTGCCTTGACAGATCTAAAATGTAGTTAATAATGATAAAGCACCCTGAGATACTTGATGGAGTGTGAACTAAAGAAGGGAAATCACTGCTTATTTTTAGTATTGTATAAAGTAAGTTGGAGTTATAAGTCACTGCTTATATCTTGAGGTTGTGGGTTTTTGGTTGGGTTTTTTTTTTAATGCTAGTTTAGAAGAATACACATAGTAAACTCTTGGATGTCCTCATTTGGAACACATGAACTGTTTAGAGACAAAGACAGGGTGGGGGTCATATTGGTCTTGCAATCTTTTAGTCTTGCAATCTTTATTCATTAGCTTGTTTGTTCACTGTTGTACATTATTGCAACCTTCTCAGCCTTTCTTTGTCTCCAACTCTTCTCCTGTTTTAAAAGCTGCTTCTTATTTTGCAACCACAGGTACATACACCTGCATCCCTTTAAAATGGTGTTTCTTTTCCATGTGCTTATTCCCTTTGAGCTTTCTCCTGTATATGACTTTTCTGGAAGCTGTGGGTTTTGTATTGCTTTGTTGTTTGTGTCAGAGGGCCACATTCCTGCCAATGTTGTTCTGAGCACATATCTGCCAAGCTTACTCTCTGCAGTCAGCCTGGTGAGGAACATGGCAAGAGTGAAACGCTCATCTGCAATGTTCCCTGCTGGGTAAGTTGGACCTAACCATCCTAAGTCAAGATCTGTCTCAAATATTATTGTCATTTTTTGTGCTGAAAAGATGTAGCTATGTCAAGTCAGACCCTGGAGCTGGTGTTTTCAGTTGAGATGACTCTCTCTGCAATATCCCTATTCTGAACAGAAAGACAGATTGACCAGGTCATTTCAGACTGCTGGGACCTGAGTGGGAGGGGAATGCTATCCTCAGAGCCATCCTCTCATATTTGGGCTATTTTGAGGTCAACCTTTTTGTCCTGGAGGGTGCCCATTGTTGTGCTTCAGAGTTTGTCTGTCTCTGGTATGTCTGGACATGCTTGTGAGCTCTTGGTCAGGCATGCCGAGGTATGTGTCCTCCAAATCCTCTTTTGCTCCTTCACTCAATGAGGTTGGCTATGGCACTCATTAGTCCTTGGTCTGTATGTGGCTGAGGCAGGTTTGGTGCCAAGACTTCTGCATTTCTCAGTGCAGAGCTCCAGGAGATCGCATCTAAGCCTCGGTCTTCCCACCTTCCTTGGGACAAACTACTTTGTGTTTTGTGGCTTTACACCTGACCGCACTGCAACTGACCTGAGTTTCACCGTTCTCTCAATCTTGAGATTTGCAGGCTTTGTAAACAACATTTTTAGATTTTCTTAAATTAATGGTTTAGGGTAATTGAAAAACATATTAAGTAATGTAACTTCAATACTATTGCTTTATCAACCAGATCTGTAATATTTTCAAATAAAGAAAACAAGTAACTTTATCTAATCTATTTATGACAGAGATTGTTCTCTTTAATCTGTGAAATTTTAAGACTGTAGAATGAATACCTTTCAGTACATAACGCTTTCTTTTATTATTCTTAGGGTGAAAAACATGGGCAGTCAGCTACTGTTCTTGCTTTAACTTTGTCTTGTCCAGTTTCTTTATCCCACGTACAGTGATATGCCCGAGGTTTTTAACTTATCGGTTTTGCTAATTGTCGTGAACTTTTAAGTGTCTTTATTTTGGCATCTAAATATGACTTTTTCCCCATCCTGTTGGGTTTTCCCTACTCCTATGTGAATAAATTATTTTTACCTGTGGTCAGTACAAGCTTTCAACATTTCCCCAGCCATTCACTCTTTAATTGCAACTCTCCTGCATTTTAACTTTGGTGTATTTTTTGTGACAAGCTATTATGACACACACTTTTGGGTGCTTAATTTCTGTCAGACTTTGTGGGAGTCTCTTGTGGAGCTCGTTTGTTTAGCTCAACTTAAAAGTGCTCTGCCATCAGTGTCTTGTCATCATGTTTTCCTTATTCTTGGCAGTCATTAGTAGTGCTGTGAAGAAACCACTGATAGACGTTGAAAGGATAAATTGCTCCAGCTGACATCAGCATTGCATTTTACGGTTTTGGCCATATTTTTGCCAGTGCTTCTCTTAGACATTTCTGAAAAGAGGGTATTTGTGGACTTTGAACTTCTATTTTTTTCCCACAGGTCTGTACATCCTCACTTACTCACTAGCAGCAATAGCACAGTGCCTATTGCCTTACAAAAAGGATCCTGATGTAAGAATGTTGATTTCAGCCTCTTTTGTAAAAACAGAAATCTGTTTTTCTGTGAGACTTTAGAATTTATCCTCTTAACAACTTTTTTACTCATCTCTTCCCGTTGATTTTCTTAACCCTTTGGGGGATTTTGTTTGCATCCTCAGGCTTGTTGTGCAGGAATTATGGACATGGTCTCAGATACTTTGCATTTTCCTGCACCTTGAAAAATTCATCCATCTGTTCCTTACATAGAGGAATCATGCAGTTCCCGGTAATTTCACCCAGAGAACGTCAAGTTACTCTTCTCTTTCGCAAACGCTCTGCAAGAAAAGTTCTTGCAGCAGTTTGGATCAGGGATGCCAGGCCCATTTCTGTTGTCTTTCCCCATTTTTATTTTAGATAGTAAGGTCACATATATTGTTTTCTTCTCACGCTGTGCCACTTCAAGTCCAGCCTTAATGCTCCCAGTTACTAGGCACATTCCAGCTTGTGAGTTTTGCAAGTTTCTGAAGGTAATTGTGGATGAGGAGTTAAAAAGCATAGCAATGTATTGTGCAATTTCCCCTTCTAAATATTATATATTTGAAGCCTCACTCACAGCAATTGACTGCTACTTTGTTCCCAATCTATGAGCAGTTCTTGTGCTTTGGAGATACTAATTCCTGACATTCCCTCTTACCAAACGTGTTACAGTTTATTCTTAGTATTTAAGTATCGACATCCCAGAGCTGAAATTAAACATTTGCTTGCTCAAGGATATCAGGACCATGCTCGTTTGATTGTCACATTACCTGCACAGCTTTACTTTTGCAAGTGTTGTACTCATCTTTCCGAAATTTACTTCACAGTGTGCTTTTATGTTCGCTAAAAATCTTACTGAAACTTTTGGCTTCCTGACAGCTTTCATTAAAACTTGCTCTTCTTGCCCTCTGAGTCCACTTCTTTGGACTGCTCTTTACTTGGGGTACTATCTTTTAGGAAAGCTGAATTTTCTGCCAAAAATATAAACCCAGCAAATATCGCTAATAGTGTGTCCAGAAGAGGAGGCATCAGACAGGAACAGATCCGTGCCAACACAAGATCCCTCAGCCTGGTTTTGTTTCCAGTACAGCTTATCCAGTGACATCAGGCACTGGCGTAAGTAACTATTCATGCATCTGGGTTTCAGACAGTCGGAAAATTCTGAAAACACCGAAAAAGGAAAGGTGATGGTAACAGCTGGTAGGATAAACTGCTGCCTGGCTCATTTGGCTTCATCCTGCTTCTGACACTGGTGATTTGATTCCCGTTAAATCTGACCCATGTTGTGAAAGAGGTGAATTCATTTACTGATGTCAAAATACTACACCAAGTACGAAATGTCTAAAATGAAGCAATGGAATATTGACCAAACAGGTAACAGATGAGTGTATTTAGTCTATTAATGAAATTTCTGTAATTCAGCATTTCTTCTGACTTCAGCTGTCTGCACAAAACTAATTTTCTTCCAATTTTTTCAAAAATTTAAACTTGATATTTTGGTTTGAAGAAACGAATTTTTCTGATTTTATATTTTGCTGATTTCGGCCTCATTGTGGGCAGTTGTACCTGACTTGCACTGGTTTTAGCAAAGCCATGGAGCCCACCTCAGCCTGCTTCCCACACATGCTGCCCGTAATGTCTTGTTAGTTTTGCACAGATAAGGTGGTAAAAACCTACTTTTCCATGCTGTCTTCACTGTATAACACAGGCTTGTAGGTACCTACAATAGCTGCAAAGTTTGGCCAAATGAAGGAGATGATGGATTGATATGACTGAGTCACATTAGTTTCTTAATGTTGCCAGGTTTGCAAAATACTGCATTTATATGCGTTGTAGGGCAGGGCAATTTCTTGTTCAGACTTGTACTTCATTTTTAGTGAAGATGCTTTCTCCTTGCAATGCAAGATGGGATCCTCTGGTAATTGACACACAGTGCTTTCCCAGTCTGTGTTTCAAACTAGGTGTGAATCCCTTCATTATCAGAGGACAGATTTTCAATGTTTCCTGTAAACTTATTGATAACTGGTAATAATAGCAGGATTTTGAAACGGATTTAAAAATGTAGAAAATAAACCAAGGCAAATGAAGCCTTCAATTAGGTTACATACTAAAAAAATAGAAAAGAATTACAATTGGAATTTTATATTTAATTAATTTTTAAATATAACAAATTCTAATATTCTGATTTTTTAAAATTATTTAATTGTAATGTGAGTTTTTAAGCATTATCTCCATGTCATTAATCCTCACTTGATGAAACGGTTGTTTTTTCCATTTACTGGAAAAAAGAGTTTGACTGAACACTCAAGGCCAATTTTTCAGAAATTACATGTAACAATTTTGTCTTCTAACTGCATGCTTAGTCTGCACCAACTGTTGTTTTTGCCTGTGTGAACTGTGTGTGCTGGCAGGCAAATCTGAATTTACAACCACATTTAAAGATAAGTTAAATAATGTTCGTGACTAAAGCACCTGGAAAATCTAACCTATTGTAACTGACATGTAACACTCATAATCTGAATTCAGTGATTCTGAGATGAACAACTATGTATGTTTTTGAAGTTCCGAAGGTGGATGAAACAACTGGATTTTACTCATCTCATATCCAGTGGTCAAGAAGGGCTCTCACCTGGTGTCATTGCAATCCAGATCTCCCAATGCACACCAGCAGTTCCCTAACACAAGCTTCAGGACAAATACCTTGAGTACAAGCGATTCCACGTTTTCATTCTGTGGCTTGCTGTAACCAGCTAGCTATGCTTTTGGCCAGGGATCAGCTTGATGCACCTCAGTATGGGACATGTATGGGGTTCAGGCAGTGATAAGGAGGGAGGGACAGAGGGAGGGAAAGGAACTGAGACTTTACAGAGCTCAGTCTGCAGAGAGAACTGGTGGAACAAGAAGGAAGATCACCTTTTTCAAGCTCCAGTACCTTCTTTTTGATAGAGACAAGCTGATAAATCAGCTCTGGAATGCTGACAATAAGTCAAGCTTTTGTAGTCCTGATCATTTTTTGTTAATTGTTGAGTTTTTCAAGCTGCGAAAGGCATGCAAGCAATTCCCTCCTGGATCAACTCCTCTCCCGCTGCTTGGAATCTTGGTGCACCTGAACTTTCAGTTTCATCGGGATCTTCTGATGGAGGTACTTCTCCTAAGATGCTCTTAATTGGTTAATTTTAGTCACAGCTTAAACAAAACTGATATGTTAATAGCAAAGTGAAGGTTTTAAGTTTTAGAAAGTTACAGACAAGGTATGGACATATAAAGATCAACTTGATTCCTACGTTCGGGTCACCTTCTTATGTGTCATCTTCATGAGAAACTTAATGTCCTTAAGAATCAAATAAACTTGGGGACAGGGTTTCTGACCTGTTATTAAAGTCGGAGAATACCAATAATCGAAAAGATGCTTTCCATTGCTGATAAGTCCATATGTGTTACTTTTTAAAATTCTGATGCACTGGCATTGTCTAATTTGATCACGAAGTGGGTAATATGGTGCATGCGTGTATATGCTTGTAATATGGAAAGGGCATACACTCCCCATCTTCCAACACCTTCTTAAAACTATTTGTTTGCCACTTGTTTTTAGAGACGGCTGCTCTTCCCCAGGCCAACTCAGTCCCTCCCTGTACCCTGGCAGTAATTCTTCTAATGGTTTGCAGATGACCTCTAATTCAGACCTATGCTTGAGACAGTACGCACAGATCATTGAGTGCGGTGCAGACTCAGACAGGCAGGGATGCTATAGCAGGGAGAGGAAAGCCAGTATGTAAAAATCATAAGGAGAAGCGAGTGACTAGTGTGATCAATTGGATGCCATTCTGGTGCCACCTTAGACACTGTCTACCTCTTCTTTTGTATCATCGTGGGTGTGTTGGAGCAGAGTCCCATTCTTGGACAAAGCTTTTTCCACAAATGATTGAATTTCCTCTGTCGTACACCTGTCCCTGCTTGGATACCTCCGCTGTCTCCAATGGTCAGTGCTCTCCTCAGTGCTGTGAGGAAACCCTGGACTCAGCCGCAGCCCCCTGGCACTTCATGGCTGTTGACTAGTTTCTGGCTCCACCTCTGCTCCTGGAATACACAGATGGAGCGGGTTTAATCAGTTGGTTTCCTTTTGCAAAGGAAGGGCTAGCTGGAGGCACAGAGCCCCAGAGAGGTGCAGACTGTGGCTGTTTCAATTAACGAGGTACAAATGTTGGGGTTGGATGTGATGCAATGTAAAATACAAAGTTTTCTTTCTTTTGCGGCAGTGTTGCTGCAGCCTGTGCTTTGAAAAGAAAATCACTTCCCCCTGGCTAAATAAAATTGGCTGCTGAAAGCCTTGTACTCGGAAAAACAACAGCCCCTTTCTTCTTCTAGCTATAATTATATTCATAGGGGTGATCTCAGCACAAAACTGGCCATTGGGCTGGTGAATAGCAGGTGCAGTGTCTGTTTCAGATGTGTGGGGTTTCATCTGTTCTTTTCTGGCACATTTTCCACTTACAGCTGGCAAAAACTCATGGTAACATATATACTTTGTGGTTCAGGTGGGCCCCAGTGATCATACTGAACGGATATCAAGCAGTGAAGGATGGCATCAATACGGAACCTGAAGATGATTCTGGGAGGATGGTGTCTCCTTTCTTCAGAGCAATGGCCAAAGGGAAAGGTGAGATTTTCCTGCCATAAATAGTGCACAGGAATGTTGACTTGGCAAACTCCTTCGCTTTGTTAGACGCTCTACCCTCCCATTCAGAATGCTCTTCCATCAAATACTGTCAAAGTCCTCCATTAGCTCTTGAGAATAACTTACGATTTGCCCTGATGCCTTTTGTCCTGAGCTTTCCCAAGCCTGGGAAACACTCCAAATCAGGTTGTTTCTAGGTGACCTTTTTGCTGTGTTCAAGACGTATGTGATCCCAGCTCAAAACTCAGCAATTTTTCCCTCCTCACAGAAAATCCAATTTGCTGCACATGATTTTGCTGTACTTTAAATGAATGCAAAGCTTGTTTATATGTTTGGTAACTGTATATATTATGGTTGCCAAACACCTTCCATCATGAGCAGGAAACCTATAACACCCTCCTTCAGAAGGGTCATTGCTGTGTTTGCAGCCACTCTTATATGTTTGGTGAATACCCTTTGACTGTGAGAGTGCCTCTGACACACGAAAACCCACTTCTCCTTAGTGTATTTTAGCAGTTTACAGTCTTTTCTTTTTCCTCCCCTGCATTTGCTATACCAAAGCAAACACAGATTGTTTAAAGTTAGGTAAAGCATCACCATCACAGCAGCAGGTCAGGGCTCTTCAGGTAACCACTAGTGAAATTTAACAATCAGTGGAGTGGTCTCCCTTCCAGAGGAGAAACAGGGCCCAAATGTCACTTATCCTTCACCTTCTTCACCTCAACCTACATCACATTAATTGATCTACATCTCCATAAGCATACCCTGGCCCTGTACAACACTCTGTAGAAATTAATTAAGTTATTCCTGTCTTGAGCACGAACACTTGAGTGTTCGTGCTCAAGATCTTCTAAAAGGCATCTTAAGGGTTTGGGTTTTTTTTAAGACATCAAGAAATGGAGCAGTCAGCAAATCTTTAGACTGCTCTTTTCAAAGATTAACTACAATCAATATTAAGAACATGTGGTCTAGTTATAGTTTGGGTATGTTTGGCTATGATTTCTGGTTACTGATAATTTCACCTAAAGATACTTGTATCACAGTGTATTCGCTGATTTACTCCATGTATTTCATAATATATTTTTAAATTAATCATTCATTTCTATGGCAAATATTAATGTGCCAGGGAATACCCTCAGGTATTATACTGGCAAGTGGTCACTCCTGGAAGCAGCAGAGATGCTTTGGTATAATGACTCTACACAGTCCGGGAATGGGGAAAAACAGGCCTGCAGTATCGAGTGCAAGAGGAGGCCTCTCACCTGGTGGAGTTCTTTGTGAACCTGAAAGGTATTTATCTGCTAAGAAATCAGACATTTTTCAGTCTTGGATCGATAGCTTCAGTATGCAAACTTACCTACCCCTTCCTAGGGTCGGGGTAGGTCCAGAGTGGTGTATCCAAACTTACCAAAGCCTGAAGAGCAGATAGAGCGTAGTATCACAAGCGGGGATTTCTTTCTTAAAAGGCTGTTCATAAACCTAATGAAATTGGCAACTTCTGAAATTCCACCTCCATGGGCTTATCATTTTTCTATGATATAATTGTACAATGATATGATGCCACTGAACTGCACAGCCAAGCCATTCTCAGACTGCCTACAATAGGTAACTAAGGAGTACTGCAGAACTTAGTCATTTCTCTAAATCTCTAAATTTCAATGACATTAGGTGCCATGAGGTAAACTGGATAGTGTCTGGCTGGCTAAGTAACTACTGGGAGGAGAATCAAAGAAAGAAGGAAGTGGGAGGGGACTTCAGTGGATTATCAAGTTCATCCTAGAGTCCAAGACAGTATCATTTCTATCCAAATCGTTTTTGATGGATGTCTGTCTCATAACTTTGAAAAAATCACCAGAGATATGGTGATCTACTGTTCACAGCTGAGACTGTAATAATTTTATTATGTATACTTTCCAGTTCTTATCTATCTATTCTGCTTCTTAAACCTTCCCACGTTCCCTCAGCCTTTCCTCCTAAGTAGTTTTTTACATTTTTGAAGATGTCTGTCATTGTCTTCTCTTAGTTCACCTCCACTGACATTTCTTCCTTCTCACATTCTGACTTGTCTTCTTCCACACAACTGAAGACAGCAGATTTGACGTGATATCCTCTAATGGATCTTAGCTGTACAATGTCAATTCACAGGAAGGGCTATGAGATTGTTTTAGAGCTATGAGGAAACAGTTTAACAGTGTCCTTTGGTCTAAGACTATGTTCTATTTTCATGAATACACACATTAATGCCACATCTCTGTCCCCATTCATGGCCTAGCTGGATAAAGAGAACATTTTATGTAATCTCTAATAACATCTTGTCCTATCTGTATAAGGAACACTCGAAGAAAACATTGAGAGTGAATACTAGTTACTGTGTTTGCAGGAAGACCTGTGGATCCTTCTTTCCCTCTCTTCCATTCTATTTCAAATGTAATTTGTGCTCTGTTTTTTGGATATCACTTCCCTGATGAGGACAAAACCTTCCATGAACTGATCAGTGCCACAGAGTATTTATTCAGATTTGCAGGCAGCTTTGTTCATCAGATGAGTAAACAATATGCCATTTTTTTTCTGAAATAGGCAGAAAATGAAAGTGCAGATGCAAAAATGTGTCTTCACTAAATATAGAGCAACTGGCAAATGCAAACTGAGAGTTAAGAGGTGTCCTTAGGGACCTTATTACTGCCTCCTGGGGCCATTTTTAAGAACTCTCTTGTTTCTTTGCAAGTTTTGGGGACATCTCCCTGTTGACTCCTGGCTTCAAGCCTTTCAGCATTTCTGAGACTGTTAACAGAAACCTGTAAACGTAATTTGAAACTGGAGTTTGTAATAAATTTGAACTCTGCAGTGCTGCTCCTCCCACCTCTATTTACTTCTGTCCTCCAAAAATGGGTATCATTGAATTCACTGTTCTGCTTTTTTACTACTCTGCAAATTGTATGCTGACAATTTTCTTTTTTTCCCCTCCCTCACAAATAAAATATTCATTATGAATCTTTCCATTACTTCATTATAGCTTGCAATTCACACATTACAAAAGTAATACGTACATTCTCTGACAGTCTCACAATTCAAGTTCTGTCAGAAATTTTTTGGTAGGTACCTCCCACAACATACCATAAAGGCCAACTTTGCACTTGAAGTGTCTTGAAGTGCACTTGAAGTTTTCCCCATGAATTAGACTTTGTGGTTTAGGCCCTTAAAGAGGGACAAGCTGGGTGTAATGGGGACTGTGGATGGCGTAGCAAATTCCACTGACATTTGATCATAGGAAAAGGCAGACTAAAATGCTGATGTGGTAGTAAACCTTTTCAACAAATCTATCATATGAGGGTAGCACTATACAACTTTCCCATAGTAAAAAATAGAAAAATAGATGACATTTGTGGATAATCAAAGCCAGGAGACCTTAAGAATACAGAGGAGGTTCAGGATATCCTGCTGCAACAGCCCATAAGCACTGTGGATTGGAGTTATAAGGATGGAACAAATTGGAATAGTACAAAATTAAATTATGAAATATATTAGGAATTAATGACAATATCTGCTATGAGCTTAGAACATTTCAGTGCAAAGGTTAAGAGGAAAGGGACTGGTGTGAACTAGCAGATAACAGGATGAAAAAGGCAAATGGGATCCTAGAGTGTTTCCAGCACTGTTTTCCCTTTAGAACCAGAGAAGTGTTAAAGTAGGTTCTGGTGTGTAATAATGTGGGGGACCTGTTCTAGGGTCTTGGACACCTTATGTTGTGAGTCTGGAGTGAAACAAATGTAGAGAAGTGTTAATGGGATGACCTACAAACTATCACTTAAAATTAGAGAGACTTTGCTTGTTAGGTCTGAAAGAACCAAGAGAGGAGATAGAAATGCTGTTTGCTTGGCACGGTGGAATGGCAGATACTGTAAAGAGAGAACTATCCAAGCTAGAGGACAGTACTTTGAGCTGACAAATGTGTGTATAAATACACTCAGCAGACTGAAGATGTAATATTTCTAACAATCAGAACAATTATTGGTCCTGTAGCAGTCAGGAGGACTCTGACGGGGAAAATTAAATTAGGTCTTAGAGTGATACCCAGTCTACACTTTCCTTCTGTGAGCTCCACAAATTCCACCAGTTACTTGAGGCTGCAGACTTGTTAATCTGAGTAGCCACACAGTATCCAGAAAGGATGTCCTTACATTTTGAGTGTGTGGGAGCTCGGGTCTCCAGCTGTGCATGAGTAAGGTCTTCCAGTGATATTGCCTTAGTCAAGTAAACTTAGTGGCATGAGCAGAGTGTTGTCAGTACTGCCTCGACCCCCAGGAGTGTGTCAAAATTACTAGTAAAGTTTTCCCACATGATGGCAAAAATCTACTCAAAGCAATGCTAATTTGTTTATTCCACTATCAACATTTCCAGACAGCACAATTCAGCCTTTTGGTGTTTCTAAAAGCAGCTTTGTTACTGACAGATAATTCACACTACCTCTTGTATGTGACTCCCACAGCTGTACGAAATCTTCCCCTGGTTGACGCACCGTCTCCCTGGTACTCATAATAAAGTGTTATCTTGCTATGATGTCCTGAGTTCTTTTGCAAGGAAGGAGATCAGAAGACATGTGGAGAGAGGGATACCAGACAAACCGCAGGATTTCATTGACTTCTACCTGGCTGAGATAGAGAAAGTAAGTATTCGTTCTGCCTGATCACACAGTTATGGAGTGTAAGGCCAAACAGACCATTAAATCATCCAGTCTGACCCCTTCTATCATAGTTTCTTACATTTCATAGGCTTCTTAATGTGAATACAGTAGCTTGGGACTTACTAACTCATGTCTCCCAGAAAGGCATCCAGTTTTATGTTTTGGTTGCATGAACGAATTACCACAAAGCATGTTAGGGTGTGAACTCATGAGCTATCATCTGCTTTCCATAAATATCCGTGTGTATACTTCAATCCTGTAGTAACTATGAGACAGTTTATGCCTGTAGGTTACATAACTTTGGTAGACCACCTCACCTTCTACAGCAGGGTACCTCATGTTTACAACGGGATTAAATATGCATGCATAGATAATTACCCTGCAATAGCTGACATGCTTCTCTGGGTTTCAGCGTGTGTCCTAACACTGGCTGTCCTTGTGCCACACAACTGTGTGGTTCCTCCCTTTGGAGGGAACCATTCATGAAGGATCTTCCCTTTACTGGAAACTCTCTTCAGGTCCTGGTCTGAGGAGATTCTCTACTCTTTAAAGGATTCCCAGGCTATCCCGAAATCCCTTGGTATCGTTCCTGCAGCCGTCAAAAAGAGAGCAGTCCTTACACCTCCAGCCCAGTCCCTTTCAGCAGTTGCACCTCAGCAATCCCAGACTACTTGATCATTTGACCAGCCTTGGAATAGGTATTTTATGCATCACACCTGTCAGCTTTCTTGGCAGATGGATGCTGTCATCAGTAGGTCCTAAATGGGATGCATTTGGAGGTCCCAAGCCTGTTCTCCCTGTGTTACCTCTAATTTCCCCACAGTTTGGGGCACGGTTGGCTTGGCACCTATATTCACATTGGAGGGCCTAGGAAACAATTTCACAAACAACGCCATAATAAGCTGTTAAACTTCTTCCCTGCCCAGGCTATTACCTTCCATAGCAGGAAGCGACTCATGAGCCAGAGAGGCTCTGCTAAAAGCATCAAAGTTTCTGTTTCAAACTTAGTAATTTTGGGATACTTTTGGGAGCTAAAAAAAGCATTTCTTTCCTAGGGTAGATGAAGTTTATGTAGCTTCTACCTCTGGTCATAAGCTTTCAGCTAGTCAGGCTGCCATGTTCTTGCAGTGTTGGCTCATGGGCTCTGGAAGGAGCTGATACATTCTCTTGTACATTATATCTGAATGAGTACGACAAGATCTACTAAAATAAGCATTTTAGAGGCAAAGATGCAACTTTCTCTGGTGTCAGGGGTGCAAGTTATTGCAATCTGTTTATTTTAAAATGTTCTTGCCTAATGTATTTTCTCTTAATTGTTTTTATATTTTACTCCCTTATTATAAGAAGAAAATAACTTGGGTACCTCTCTCCCATCAGTTCACATCTATCCTAAACTGAGAGAAGAAATTGCTCTCAAGATGTTCTGTTGAGATCCTTTTATTCAGACAGGTTTCGCTCTGGTATTTGCTAGCACCATTTGATAGCATACTGGAGAGACCAAAGCCTAATGAGTGACACACTGTGGGGCACTTGTTTTGAAGTACACTCTAGGCTAACTGCAAAACTTGTAGTGTGCTTTAAAGTTTTCGTGATTAAGCCAACAGGCATAAAATTGCCTGTTTTTTAATGGAAGAATATTCCACCTCATGAAAAAGAGCAATGTAGACTTACTATGTCCATTTGGGAAACTGCTAATCTCTTAGTACTCATCAAAAACTGTAATTTTGAATATTCTTAGTGCACATGCCAGCTGTGGAAATGATGACTCTCACACAGGAGGCATACAGGATGACCTAGCTTTTATGCTTTAACTTCAACTTTTTATCACCATCTACATTCTAAAGATGGGGTCAAGCCCAAGTATGATGAAGACAATTTGGTATGTGTTATAAATGATCTTTTCCTCGGTGGATCAGAGACCTTAAGCACAACATTGTACTGGGGACTGCTCGATATGGTAGTGAATCCAGCCATCCAAGGCGAGAGGGATTCTTGCTGTGAAATGCTGTAGGTACTACAAATGTTAATGATGGCTGAATACGATGAGTTGCAGGCACAAAAGCCATTAGTTGAGCCTGGCTTCTCACTCTCTGGAAACATAAAGAATGGCAGCAGAGGAAAAAATCAGAGACCCATCCTATGACCCGACCAAACCAGGTGGTTGAAGGCACTTGCACTGAGACAAAAGTTAGCTCTTTGCTGTGACAAGTCAGTGAGGTGCCCTGCGTGGAGCGTTTGCAGGATGACTGATGGCAGCAGAAACAGAGATCAGAGCTCTAATATAAGTCCTGTCTGCACCAGACATCCTTCAGCTATAAGGAATGCTAACACAGCTTTGCCGTGTTTGCCACACAGTCAGCCTCTTCCCCTCCCGGCACAACGCTCCTTGCTGAGCATACCAATACTCCTAACAACCCACTGGATCCCTTACTGGACAAACCAGCTGGACAGATCTTGGCAGGTTATAAAGGGCTTCAGGTTGCCCTAGGGAAGGCCCATGGTCCTGGTAGAGGCGGCTGCTTCGTCCTGAGTCTTTCTTGTCAGGAAACAGGTAGAGAGATGCAAGATAATTTGCACAGTGCAAATCCATATACTTCCTTGAAGAATGCAGTGATTGCTTCCTGTCTTTGCTGAGTGCTTCATGCACAAGGCTAGGCAATGGGCACCCATGGAATATGGGGTGCTCAGGGGTGGCCTCAAGGTTTCAGTAGAGCATATTCTGCATGTAACCAGTCGATGGTGTTAGCATCCAGTCTTTAAATAACCAGTAATGTTGCAGTTTGTTCACAAACCAGCACACAAACCTTAGGAGAAAACAATGCATGAATGTGGAACAACTGCAAGGGATGGAAAGACTGTAGAAATAGAAAAAGAAGTTTAAGGGGACGATTCTGGCTGCCTGATACGTAGAGGTGGTCTTTTCAGGCAAGAAGTGCTGGCAGTACACACGAACTGTCCCTGTCTGAGTTAATATTGCAAAAGAAGTTGCTTATCCAATTAACACCAGTTCCATGAATGCCTCTGTAGATCCAGGCTGAGTTTCCTCATCCACATCTATGTCAGGAAGAGAAAAGATATGGCCAGAGTTTAAGGAAGACTAGGGTACTCCTGGGGCTGGTGGCTCTTCCATCTGCTGTGCTTGAGCACTGAAAGCAAGGGAGATATCTGTATTCCCACAGCCTCAGTAAGAGGCTGAAAAGTCTGTCATTGGGTGCATATTTGCATCCAAGGTTTTAGGCTGGTTCAGGTGTTGTTTGTTCATACAGTATGTTGCCATACTTGGACCAACTCTGCTCAACTTATCCCTGGCACTGGGAGTTAATATCTGAGGCATTTATGTCAATTTTGCAAATGAGATTTAGATTTTCAGGTAAACTAAGCAATCCCTAAATACCTTCAAAATCTGGAGCTGAGTGACTCGCCCTACACCCACCAGGCATTCTGTAAGATAAATGTCAGAGCTGGAATAAGTAAAATATAGTCCTTGCTTATGATTCTGGACCACACTGTTTTTTTCCTATTTATTTTTATTTTCATATATTAAACTCAGGCATTAAATAATATTAAATCACAGGTTATAGACTTTATGTGCTATGTGAAATAATACATTTTCCTGTTGCTCTAAGAAAAGAGACGAGTTAGTTAAAATATTTAATGCATTCTTCCCATCTGAAATGGTGAATATTTCTCCACAGAGAAAGTGCAGAAAGAGCTGGATGCTGTTCTGGGTCCTTCCCAGTTAATCTGCTATGAGGACCGGAGAGAACTGCCTTATATAAATGCTGTGGTTCATGAGATCCAGCGCTTCAGCAACATTGTCTTTGTCGGCATGCCCAGAGTGTGTGTGAGGCACACAACATTACTAGGATTCCCCATCAAAAAGGTACAGACACATTTTCAGCCTCTCTTCTTTCTTCAGCAGAGGGACATTTAGCTTTTTATTCCAGTTTCGTAGCCCATGTTCCAGCTATAAACTATTCTCCATACAACCCAGGAACATGGTGCCTGGGGAAGGGTTACCATTTGTGGCTCCAGGAATGAAATAAGTCTCTCACTCAGCATGTTGAAGCTCAGACAGCTGATAAGACCCTTGCCCCTGCCACGGAAGCCTCAAGCTCCTGCCCTGCTGATCAACAGCACAAGTGCAGAGACTAGCTCTGCTTGGCTGGGGATGGACTGAGAGAGGAAACTGCGTTTGCCAAAGCACTGGTTAAGACATCCCTGCCCAGCTTGGCACTGCCAGCGCTCCTGGGATGGAGGGACACTTGTGAGAGGATGGCTCATAGCTCCACTGACTCCATGAGCTAAGGCACCTGCCTGAATCCGTAACAGATGAGAGACTGTCAGCTACAGCTAACAGTGAGGGAGTTGCTCCCAAATACTGCCTAAAAGACAAGTGTTCGCACTGGTAAGGCATTTTGCAGAGCGACATAAGCTATGCTGAGTGCCAGTTCTCCCTGTAAAATGCTAGCAAGAAACAGGAATTGGTTGCTTTTATTGCAAGAGAGATGGGAGAGGCCAGCACCATCACTGGCATCTGGGACTGGCCCCACCTAACTCGTTTTGTGGTGAAGGTTTCACTCTGTTCTGTCTGCTTCTGACAGCCAGGTAGATAAGGCACACAAACTGGTCTGCTGGGAACAACCAGTAAAGAAAAAGCCTGAAGTACTACTGCTAAAAGGGCTCAGAGGTTGTTGTCAGTGAAGTATTGCAGTTATTTCTGGATGCATTTCTCTGAGGTTTCCAATGGTAGGAGCTGAATATCAACAAGAGTCCTACTGGAAGTGTTATTAAGATTAGTAGTAAAAGTGGTCACAATGCAGTTGTACCAACATCACTAATGCTGTTAACACCCACTGACATAGCTCCAGGGCTGAGAACTGATAATTTCCAACTAAAATGATCACAAACTCCAATTTTCTAGGGAAACAGTCTTCTAACCACATCATATCTGCTCATTACAGAGAAATGGCAACAAGCTGCAGTTTTATCTGCCAGGCAGAAACTGATGGGTGAGAGGCTAGTAGACAGAACTGAATCCACAGCTTCTTCCTTGCAGGGCACCATTATTATGCCAAATATAGCATCTGTTCTGTATGACCCTGAGCAATGGGAGACATCTCAACAGTTCAACCCTGGCCATTTTCTGGATAAAGAAGGAAACTTTATACCTCGAGAAGCCTTCTTACCATTCTCAGCAGGTAAATGCACTGGCAGTTTGAACCGACCTAACAGGTTAGATGAAGAATACAGAAGTGTGAGACTATGGTATTTCTTCAGAGAACATCTTCTGTCTCTGCTGTTTGCTGCTTTTAAAGAACACTACTGGCTTGTATCTGCCAAGGGAGATGCTTCTGTGCTGACAGACCCCATACTGTTCTTAGGACACTGTACTGGGATTCCCACTCAAACTCCTGAACTTCCTAAGCTTGTTGCATGCTGCAGTCACCCACAGGTTTTGTCTGTAGTATTCTTTATATGTACTTTTTTTCCTGAGAAGCCATGTGTTTTGTGTGTACTGGAGTTACTTGCAATCCCTTTTAAAGAAACAAGCTGAAAGAAAAGCAGAATGCATCCTGGTAAACAAAGGATTAAGTTCTTGCTTACAGAACTGAAAATCCAGTTGCAAAAGAAGGAGATAAGATAACAATACACAGTTAGAGATCAAATTCAGCAGTAAAGTTCCTTTGGCTTTTTCTTTCCCTTTATTTGCTGCTAATCTGGAAATGTGAATGTATTATTCACCTGTTCTGCTCCTGTCATTGGTTCCAGTGAGGAACCCTTGGAAATTAACAGTAGGCCTAGATACGCACTGTCTCTTCCCCTCTTCCTTCTGCAGGGCACCGTGTGTGTTTGGGGGAGCATCTAGCGAGGACCGAGCTCTTTATTTTCTTTGCCAGCCTGCTGCGGGCATTCACCTTCCGGCTCCCCGAGGGGGTGACGAAGATCAACACAGAGCCCATTTTGGGGGGTACGCTGCAGCCCCACCCGTACAGGGTTTGTGCCATTCCACGCTAGGCTGCAGCACATCACAGACCAGCATCAGACAGCCACCTTTACCTCAGTGAATTTCCTCTCAAATGTATAAACCTTCTTCTGTTAGCCAGGATATTGATATTAGTCTATCCCAGGGATATTCAGAAAACAGATGCAAGCCAAGACCCAGACTACCAGTACTTTTGGTCTGGTCCTTGTGAAAGTCCCAGATATTCTCGCAAGGATCTAAACCATTTTCTCCTCTTGGAGAGCACTTGAAACAAGATGCTATGGTTCCCAGCTGAACCCAGCACGCTGTGTCTCCTCGTCCTAGCCCAGCACAACTGTCATGATGCTCACTCCTGAGCGAACCTCAGTAAAATTCAACAGAGGATCTCAGCGAGAGCCAAGTATGTGTCATTTCTGTGAGTGGTTCGATGACCTCAAGTAATTTGACTCTGCAAAACTCACTTTTAAAGAGGTGTTTTGGTTTTACTGTCCTGAACTTAGACACTTTAATCTGTTGACAGGTTGCAAATAAAAAAAAACCAACACCCAAACCCCAGGAAACACATTAGAATGTGGGTGTGTTAATGTCTGAATTTGATGTAAGTATCTCCCACTTAGAAGATGAAGAGAGTCAATCTAAAGTTGAAGAAAGAAACTTAAATTTGGTGTTTACTAGCAATGTGAATGTATGACTTGGCAGCCTGATCATTGTTATAAAGTATTGCCAGGTGGTTGGTTTGTTGGTTGGTTTTTGCGTTTTTGTTGTTTTTTTTTTAAATGAGGTTTCTGTGATGTAGAATCACACCCATTGTCAATCCTGCTTGGATGAAGCATAAATGTGGGATGAGATATTCACTTTGCCAGTGGGTTTCACTGCCAGCTTCGCAGCAGAGGAATATAGAGGCTTGGGAAGGCAGTGTCTAGGGGCTATGTGCACACTCAGATTTCCACATTTTCTCTGAGCCCTTTTCTTCTTTCATTACAACCCATACCATACTTCCTGCTCTCCATTCAGTCTCTTTCCCATCCTCCTTCCCCAGTTTCAGTTCCTACTCCCACCCACCCTTTATCCATATAAACTCTGCTTCAAGATTCACGTTCCCTTTTGGTCTCCCACCACTTACATCCTTTCATCATATCAAGCTTCTGTCTCCTCTTACTCTTTTCTGCACAAGTATTAGTAGAGGAATCACTGCTGAGCTGAAAACGATGACCAGTGAGTTTTCAGGAGGGAGCTTGGAAGATCTGATTTATTTGTTCTTCGAGGCTCCATGAAAGAAGAACACAGTAACTATAGAGGGTGCACTGGAGATAACTCAGTGTAAGAAAAGACATAAATGATGATGCGATGCAGGAATTCTAAAATATCTATTACTTAATGTAGCTGCTCACTGGCCCTGATCCAACTCAAGACTGAGACAGTTTAAGCATACAGCTGGACGTGACAGCCAAGTCGAGCTGTAGCTTTGTGTCGTGGTTTAGCCCCAGCCGGCAACTAAGCCCCCCACAGCCACTCGCTCACTCCCCCCTGGTGGGATGGGGGAGAGAATCGGAAGGGTAAAAGTGAGAACACTCATGGGCTGAGATAAAGACAGTTTAACAGTTAAAGCAAAAGCCGCGCACGCAAGCAAAACAAAGCAAGGAATTCATTCACTGCTTCCCATGGGCAGGCAGGTGTTCAGCCATCTCCAGGAAAGCAGGGCTCCATCATGCCTGATGGTTACTTGGGAAGACAAACGCCATCACTCTGAACGTCCCCCCTTCCTTCTTCCCCCAGCTTTCTATGCTGAGCATGACGCCCTATGGTGTGGAATGTCCACAGCTGGGGTCAGCTGTCCCGGCCGTGTCCCCTCCCAACCTCTTGTGCACCCCCAGCCTCCTCGCTGGTGGGGTGGGGTGAGGAGCAGAAAAGGCCTTGACTCTGTGTAAGCACTGCTCAGCAGGGACTAAAACATCCCTGTGTTACCAACACTGTTTCCAGCACAAATCCAAAACATAGCCCCGTACTAGCTACTGGGAAGAAAATTAACTCTACCCCAGCCAAAACCAGAACACTTTGTTAAAGCAAAGTGCTGTAGTATTCTTGAATGCAAATCACTTTTGGAAAGGATTCAAATGTTGGGGTTGAGTAAAGCTGTCTGTAAACACTGCCGTAAACTTGAATTTGTATGAGGACCAAAAGTGCTTTTATGTTGGAATATAAACTATTTGTAATTAAATCAGTGTGGTACATCTGAACTTCCTAAATTTAAGATGGAGGAGAATGTTACTAAAAAGAAGCGAGAACTACTGAAAGTCAGGCTGGGTTGGACCAGATCCTGGCATGCTGGCAGCGTCTGCTGCAGCACAGCCCAGTATCTGCAGGCTTGCAGGGCTGGAAGGTAAATTAGGACAGTAAGGGGTTTCACAAAAGCTGTCAAATAATCCAGCCTGTTACTCCACACAGCATATCAAATACTGTTCCAGGGCCTAAACACTTCTGCTCGGCCTCCTTTCCAGCTTTATCTGCGCTTGTCCTCCACCCTACTCCTCTCCACTAACCCTCCTAGAGATGATGTCCCTTACTGCCTTTGCCCACTCCTCTTGTCATCTCGCCACTCACTAACGAAGCTTAATGATAAGACGTGTGTAAAGCTGGTTGTGCTCAAGGGCTGGAACATTACGTCCACTGAGACTGCAGCTGTATTCCTGACTGTTGATAGACAGCTTCCCTGTGACTAGGCAGGACTCAGGAGTGGCACAAGGTGGAAAGAACTGGTAACGTCCTGCCCATTTCAGCCCACCAGACCCCTACCAGGTCTGGAAACATTCAGCACCGATTTACACTCGTGTATTCCCACAAAGATTTGAAGAGAGCTGATGGTGGAAGGCAAACAGAAGCTCAGGAAATCTGATAAAATTAACTTTGCTCTTCCTCCACTCCCTTGGGAAGCTTGGGAGTGCCTCTGGGATGGAGAACAACTCTGTCTCCCCTCCCAGAGATCATTCTCCTGGTACTTGTCCAGGGGTACAGATGCCCAGCTCCTGGACTGGCTGACCTCTGGCAGTGGAGAAATGTGCAGGTTATGGGGAAAGAGCTGAAGTGATCCCGGGCCGAGTGCTGGTGAGGGATGACAGCAGAGAGTCACCTCTGGCTGGCTCAACTGACTTCTCTCGTCCCCTGCCCACAGCCCTTCCTGTTCCCCTCCTGCCCCTCCACGTGCTGCTTGCTTTCCTGACCATCACCTTGTCATCACTTAGCTGCCCACTGGTTACAGCCCCTAGGCACACGTCTGCACCACGCCATCAAAGAGCTGCCAGATTAAAAGGTGTATGCCCTGGTGCTGATGACTGGAGTCATGTAACATGTCTTTTAAGTGGAGTGACTAACCCTCTACCCCATCTTTTTTTTTTTTTATAACCAGTGTCAACCACAGCCTCAGGTCTCTGAGTTGTGGTAGAACTGTCATCCTTAATAATATGGTTTGGAAGGGTTTGAAACCAGGTTGCAGGTGTTAATTCCAGGAAAGATGCACAACTGGGCACATTACTTTTTAAAGCATTGCGATGCCTTCGGGGAAAAGTGAGTTCATGTCATAGAACTGCAAAGGTGGCTGCTTTGTTTCATATTTGCAGGACAGCAGGAGTGTGTGAATCCAGAAAGCCCAAAGTATTTAATGCTGCTGAATATGAGAGGAGACAGCTGCCTAACATTATGTGGTGCTCAGCTCTGCTAAGGTTACATTTAAGGAAAATATTGCCAAGTTGTCTGATACCAAGACCCTCTGCTAATTTTTTTCTTGTGCTTTTCTTTCTGCTTCATGTGACACATTGTGACAACATGTGTGTTGGTCAGCTATGCCTCATCACAGGATGTTGTACTAAACATTAATTTCTGTTCAAAAAGCAATCGAATAAATTTTCAGCAGGAAAATCCCTTTTGGGTTGTTATACAATAGTATATATATACAATTGGTATATATAATGGTACATATACAATTATATATACAAATATAACAAACCAATACAATGCTTCTGGTTGTCCTGTTCTTACAAACTTTCCTAAGGCATCTGCTGTCATGTGCTGTCAGAAATGGAACATGAGACTAGTTGAACTTTCATCTGACACGCTATGGCTCTGCTTAAGTTTTATGCCACTTATGCAGAATGAAAATAGTTCAATATTTATCTTACTTCAGTTTGAACATTTGTTGTCACAATGTTCTATATTCTATTTGAACAATTTGCTCTTACTTTCAGACAGTGCCCTGACCAAGTGCCTGCTGAGACATAACTTGGGAGATGAGAAGATGATCATCCGAGCAACTCGTAATCCTGGAGTATGAGCCAAAATGTACTTAATGTTCTTCGTTTGCCTTTGATTAAAAGACTTGCTGCTGGCTCTTTTCAAAGCTTAATTTATTCATTTGCCAGATGTCTTCAGGTGAGAAAAATGCATTGTGAACAGTAAATCAGATTTTCTTCAGCACTAGAATGAAATTTCTGTTTTTAAAAAAAAAAAAAAGATAATATGCTAATTGAATTGGGGTTACACACACTTCCTTTAATGTATTGTTAAGAAGCCATGTATCTTCACATGTGAGACCTACTTTCAAGCCCGTGCTGTCAGGGCAGCCTTGAACTGGGAATTGTGGGTAACCCAAGGTGAGGAAATCCCTCCCCATAAAATCCTTATGCTGTAAATGTCATTATCTGCCCACTTCTTTTTTTATCTTCAATATCTCCATTATTTTTACTGTTGTGAAATGCCACGTTAATAATGTTTGCAGTTGAATTAAAGCGTCATGAAAGAACAGATTTATGGAGATTTGGAGATAGCTGAGTTTTAACGTGTGAACAATACAGTTAACATACCTGCAGAAATCACCCTGAACTCAAATATTCAGTGGAAGAGAGAGAGAAAGAGAGGTCTAGGGGTGCATATGCAGAAACACACCGCAGAATAAGGCAAGGGCATCCTTTTGAGAGTAGGCCTGTATAAGGAGTATTTGGTTCACCTCTGGGTGTTTGTCACAGCTAATGATACAGGCCAGCCAGACCAGATAAGCCACAACACATAGTGACTGGAGGACAAGGGATGGTGAACATGGGGTCTGAAGAGCAGCTTTGCCATTTCACTCAAACATTATGGCTAAGCCAGTTTTGTGTGTAAATCAAATGGTTGGAGATATGGGTACTAGGATTTGAATCAGCAAGTCATTTTGTTAGATTTGTAGATAAAAATTGTACCTAAGAAAAGAAATGTCAGCTCCTTAACCTTTTTCCAACACGCATAGGTAAGTTTCATTTCATCCTTGTGCGCTAGCCCTTTGAGATGTCTCTCTAGATTGAAATCACACTGTTAGAAATTATTCTCATTTGTTGAGGTGAATTACACTATGGCCTTTTTGCCTTTTAACAGTAAGTCAGCACAGGAGGTCTGGTCTAGTCAGCTCTGCCAAGAAGGTGCCTTCTCTGAGACCAAATCTTACAAAGTCAACAGTTTTGCTTGCCTTTTTTTAGCTCAAGTGAGTTCAAACCAGTTCACCGTCATGATTTATAAAGGAACAGTAAGGGATGAGTTTATGATTCTGTAGTTCAGAGGGTATAGCACAGAGCCCATGCACAGGCAACTAGCCAGCTGCAGGAAGCTTGTTCAGGGCAACGAACACCAGTCAGGATCTGGACTACAGCTTTATTTAGGAGTGCCGGTACCCAAAAGCATCACTCACATTCTTGACTGCATGGTATACAAAGCCCCTGAGTGACTGTAGACTAGCATGCAGACAGCAGGCAGGATTCAGTTGCCCCACCAGTGGAGGGAGATGAGTGACCTTTGTAAGAGGTTAGGTTCATGTAACTCAGTTATCAGTGTAATTATTAACAAACCGCCAATTTTTAATCTTCATTTATCCTTCCAATAGGGGAGCCTTACCTTTCTGATCCCATCTATTAACCCACTTCCACAGCCCAGCAGGGGTGTAACAGAGCTCAAGTTTAAGTGGCCAGTATTAATGTTGCTTAATTGTTAGTGCTGCTATGTTTGGCCAGAGAAGGGCGATGTGGGTAGCTGGTTCTCAAAGAGGCGTTTCACCACAACCTGAGCAGGAGTTTGTGTTGCATCGCACTGACCAGTTTGAATGTGAGCAATGGATGAAACAGACAACTGCCAGGCTCCACAGCTTTGAGTGTCCTTGCAACGCATTCATTTCTTACAGCGTGCAGGAAGGCAGTGCCTAAGCAGAATCTGGACAGTGCTGAGGCAAGGGCTGTGCCTTTGCTGCCAGGCTGGAAACAGCTGAAAAGCGAAACACTCTTGCTGCTAGTGAAACCTGATGGTGAACTTGGGCTAGACTGGCAGTGACTGAACTTTATAAAAGGCTGTGGGTGGAGGACAGAAGAAAAGGTGTCTGACCTGGGACTGAAAGTACTGCAAAAAAAAAACCCAAACCCAAAACGGGTTCCTGAACCTGGGGTTCAGGGGCTGAGCCTGAGAGCATTGTACCAGAGAACGATGTGGTGGAGGGAGAGAGCAGTATGGCTTGTAAAGAGGGTGAACAGGAGTTTGGGGGAGATGGCAGGTGAGCAAAAAGCAGTGCTTGGAGTAAGGGAGGAAAGGAAGAAAACAAGGATAGACCAGGGGGAAAGATAGAGAAGTGCCCATGCTGGTAGAAAGCCAGTACCTCCTTGCTGAGGTTTGGCACGTATAAGAAGCCTAATTTGGACTGGCTAACTGTGGTGATATGAGACGTGG
Organism: Mycteria americana; assembly: GCF_035582795.1. Lineage (NCBI taxonomy): Eukaryota > Metazoa > Chordata > Aves > Ciconiiformes > Ciconiidae > Mycteria > Mycteria americana. The sequence continues at coordinate 11,798,902 of NC_134371.1, forward strand.
ACTGCTTCTAATCACACATCCTACTGTGGTTAAACACCAGAGCTGACAGACCTCTTTTTCTAGTCCTGAGACATCCCTGGGGAAGGACAGTTACAAGTGCTTGTCTTTAAGGATGTTATATTCATGGGAACCTGGTTCTTGTACCCTTATACCGCACGCTGGCGAAAACCCTTTGCTCACTGTCTGTTTGGCTATCTGAGGCAATGGCAATTCCCAGCCTCCACTGCAACAGCTGCTACCTCCGCTCCCTCCAGCGCCAGGCCTGCGTCCAGTGCTCTCCCCTCCACTGTTGCTGGCTGCAGTGATGTTACTTTTTCACGTCCAAGAAGCAGCCTTGGCAGAGCTGCTGTCCAACTTCTCTCCAGTCTGCCAATCCACTGCTCTTAGAAGCTCAATTTCTGGCCTTCCATAAGGTCTGAGGGTGCTTTAGGCTTGAGGCAGCTTGATGCAGTGGATGCAAGTGTCAGGATGATTTTAAGTTTGATTTATATTTTCGATGAGTCTTTTACTTCTTCTAGTCTCTGCCGAACTGAGTTTGAACTTGCACTCCTGAGCACTGTTAATCTTGTCCACCTTTGAGATGCCCCTACGGTATCCTCCACACAGCAGCCTCCATCCTGAGATTCCTTTGGTGTATACAAAGACAGGGCTTCAAAGACATAATGCATGTGCCTGAAACCTGCGTTGGTGCTGGTACTCTTGGCAGCAGGTGCTTTCAGAGTGCTATCTGCTACAAGTATCCTTCTGGCATTTAGATACGCCTACTTTACTGTGTTCGGTGCTATGGTTGGCTTTGTTTTGGCTATTTCGTAATGTTCTGTACATGTATGAAAAGATTAATTTCAATTAGTCTCAGTAAAAACTCACAGGCATGGCTGGATGCTTGCTGAACGAGGTAAGGTATATTTGCAGGGATGGTACAAAGTGATCTAGCATTAGGTTTGACTTGATTTAATGTCTTCACTGATGATTTAGAGGAGCAGAAGAGTAGAACAAGCTTTGCGATGTGACATTTTAAAATGATTCTAAACTCCTCGCAGACCTCTTTGAGGAAGAGGGGGTTTATGGGTCTGGCTGAACATAAAAGTGAAGACACAAGGTAGAAAATAATACATAGAATAAACCCAGACAAATGCGGGTCCAATAAAACACAGGAAAAATACTCCTAAATTATCCGGGTCATTCTCCAGCATGCTCTGAGGAGCCACTATAAATCTCTATCAATGATCTGTTAAGGTGGTTCCACAGTGCTCTGCTGCTCAGGAGCCGCTCATATTAGCAGGAGCAAACCAATGGCTTTATATGCACAAATACATGGAAACATATCTTATAAAAATTAATTAAAAATTGTGGGTTTAACTGTAGATTTCTTCTTGCTCCAGAGACACCCACAGGAAATAAAGCAATCAAATTTAAAAAACACAGCAGCTGGGAACCCTATTTTTTAGCCCAAATCAAAAGGATTTCAAATTTTTTCTCGCTCCATGTACATGGAATAAAATTTCCATTCAAAATAGCTTTTACAATTCCCCCCTCTGGGGGAGAGGCAAGTCTCAGTAGGAGCTGAGAGACTACGGTGCACTAGGTGAGAAATAGCTGGTGGAAAAGCGTCATATACTAAATAAATTTCAGGCCAGCAGCCCCTGCCTGCTGGAGGGTCCAGAAAAGAAAAATGATGAGGAGTGTAGAGAAGTGTTGGGAAGAAGAAAAGCCTCTCTCCTACTGTTGGAGTAAAAGAAGTTCAGCTCTCGTCCTGGTCAGCATTGAGGACAAACAGGGAGCAGCAAGGAGATAAGGGAGCGTTTAGCAGCTCCAGTTTTTCTTTCCTAGTCTAGCAGTGTCTGAGCTGTGATGTGCAAAGGAGACCAGCCCTCCTGACCCAGCTCCTCTCCCCACCACTGGAAACAGGCTTCAGGCTGTGTTGGTTTCAGATAGCAACACAGCCAACACAGCATCTGGAGGAAGTCACACAACTCCTATATTTAAAGTAGCTAGCAGATAAATGATAAAATAATCAAAAGATCCATGTAAATAAGGTGTGTTATATGTGGAGTAATGCTGTATCTGTAGCTTACTCTTGCAAAAACACGTCACTGCCAGAGTCCATGGAAAAAAGTGTGGATTTAGGGGAGCCTTCTGAGGCATTCCCGGAGAGGGAATGAAAATGCAGTGTTTGCGACTCAGCCAAAAGCCAGTTAAGAAAGCAGTATTTTCACCCTCAGGGAACAATTAAGTCAATTTGAAAAACTTTAGTTTATTGTTGCAAGCACAGGCAGCCTAAAGGAGAGATTTCCAAGTTCAAATAAAGTTACAGAGGTAAAGTGGTACAGTATTTAGCAGTACTGAACTTCCAAAGAAATCCGTGGTGCTCCACACAATAAATATGGACTTATTTAAACCTCTCTGCTTAAAAAATGCCAGCCTAAATCAAGCCAACCTACCTACCTACCTTTCTTTTGCCATATTTGGTGGTAACCAATACAGTCACTAGTACATTCAGTTAAGGACTCGCACTTCCCCAGCTCTTTATTCCTTACGACCTATCTCTCTCCAGTGTGACCTCACAAATAAGAAATTCTCAGTAAGAAATTCTCTCCAGAATGAGGCAAAAGGAGAGAGATGATTTAAGGATATCATGGAGCGACCTGGATCCTCAAACTGCTAGAGGAGGGGAAAATGACTGGCAACTTCAGTGTTCAACAAGGTATGTGTTTTGTCTTCAAGGACAATCTAGCACCTAGAGTCAGAATTAATCAGAAGTGTTACATAGATCTTATTTTCTCTAATGCAAATGTTGGCAGTTTGCAAAAAGCCATGGAGACTGTTACAGGGAAAGCCATATCATCCTGGGAGAGAAGAAATCAGATAAACCAGTATTGAATGATTTCTAATCTAAGAAAAGAAACCAATCTAAAATGGTTCCCAGGGAAAGAAATCAACATGCCACAGGGGATGTGTGTGTCCAAGAAGAACACACGCAAACAATTTCAGAGGATGATTTCTTTGTGCTCTTGCCTGTGCCTGCCGCTAATCCGAGCTGCAAGGGGGACAAATGCACTTAAATATATGCAGAAGGAAGGAGAATGAAGAGGTCTACTGCCATAGTGAGGTCCCGACTGTTGTCAGGTATTGTCATCAGAGCCATGGAGACTCAGAACGGGGTCTGCTCTAAGACAGGATCTGCCACTGCTGGCTTATAGCTAAGGCAATGAAGAGATGACCCAGAGGAGACCTGGTGTCCTCCTGCAGAAGGGATCTATTTCACATGTATTTTCCTACTTCATGTTTTTTATGATTGTTTCTAACATTGCAATCATCAGAATTCACCATTCTTCTTTTAATTCTGAGCTTCTTTGGCAACGTGTACTTGGGTGACTCAAGAGAGGTGGCCCTGAAGAGACAAATCCATACCAGGCAATGTTAAGCACAAGCCCTGTGGGATGCCAGCAGACCAAGTTTGGAAGTCCCAGAGGTCCCACTAAATTTCAAGGAGTTTTCAGGGGTGTCGTTTCTGAAATGACCCTCTGAAACCCTTTGGTTCTATGCAGCTGTTTCCAGAAGAACCAGTTTAAAAACTGCTTGAAGATCATATCCTGCAGATGTAGAAAGGCTGAGACAGAGGAGTCCTACAAGAGAAAGAAAATTAAAAATATAAACAGCACAAATGGAATAATGATCAATACAAAGAAATTACAAAGTACAAAGAATCCAGGTATGATCCACAGGACAAAACATGAAAAGCAGAAAAGGCTGCAAGACAGCTACAGCAGCCATTAGGCTGACAGTATGGCACTGTGGCAAAAGTATCTAAAAAGCTTGTTTGTCAGATGAGAAGAAACTATGTCTTGAGATTTTGCCTTCTCTGAATCTTAATTTTCTTGACAACTGAAGCGTTCTTTTTTTGTAGTCATTCAGATTAGGTGTTTCAGATGTTTCCTAATCGTGCTCTAGCCATATATTTTTAGATGCTGCTAATCAGAGTCCTGAAACTCAACCAACCTCGTGGTGCCAAAATACATCTCTTGGTAAAATTGAATAGCGGATCTTAACTGCCGAAATTTATCTTGGATACTTCAGTAAGTTGAGAGAGCTGCTAGGAATTTAAGCAGAAAGAATAAAGGCAAGGCTGCTATGTGTTTGCTACTGGTTTATGATATTTTGCCCTGGCTCCTGAACCATATCCCAGATTTTCACAAGAAGGTTTTTGCTTGTCAAGAGCTTGTATGTTTTGCACATTTTTGGTAAAGAAAGAACATACAACAGCTGCAGTTTCCAGGGGTACCACAGGGCTCTGTCCCTGCAGGATGGCACAGGAGGACAGTGGTGGAGTGGTGGGACTCTTGTCCTTAAATCTTTCACTGAAATAAGAAAATCCCATGGAGTGTTCTGAATTTAGCAGACCAGCAGATCTCTGAAAGAAACATCTGCCATTGAAAAACTTCCAGCTTGATCTTTTGCTATCATTCAAAGCATGTCTTAACACTGCCCACAAGACAGGATACTTTGTTCAGACATGAAGAAACAGAGACTTACGAGATATTATTACTACTTCCTACAGCTCTTCACATTTATTTACTTTGGAATATCAGAGATTCTACAAACCATTGTTTGCTGAAGTCATCTGGTTAATGACTCCACATGTTGTAATGTCTGCTGTACTCTAAACTCACCCCTCTCTTGCCTGAAGGTTAAAGGCAATCCCAGCTCTGAAATTTGATGAAGACAACCTGGTTGGGGTTCTCCGCAACCTCTTTTTGGCAGGAACAGAAACCACAACGACCACTTTGCACTGGGCACTGCTCCATATTTTGACTTATCCCAGAAAAGAGGGGAGGCTAATGCAGTCACATGCAAAGCCACTTGGATTGTGCTTTCTCAGAGAACACACCAAGGTCAGCACAAAGATACCATTAGGATGGAAGTACAAAGGTAAAAACTTGTAAAACTGCATCCAACTGGAAATTCGTACTCTTTGTGAGCCGACAAACACATCTTTGACTTATTGAGAATCATGGACTCACCCAGGCCCATTAGCTTCATCTTGCTGCCTTGCACCTTGGCAAGAAGTATTCACTCTTTTTTCCTTTCCGTGAGAGTCAGAATGAAAGCAGAGGGAGCTGGGCACGTAACAAGCCTGTAAGATGACAGTAGAGTGCAGTGTCCCTGCAACCGTGCTACTGAGCACAGCCAGTTGCCCAGGCCTCTCCCAGGGTGGTCCTGATGAGAGAGCAGTGCTGTCAGATGCACATTCAATAAGAGAAGGGGAACTCCCATCCTTAACATCCAGCTGCGACACGGGATCAAAATCATTTTTGCCTTACAGGCCACCACTGTCCTCCCGCAGTACAGCCTCTTCTGAGCAGTGGCAGACACCCTGAAAGTTCTTCAAATTCCTGATGCTGAAGATGGACAAAACTAAACAAATATCTCAGAGAAAGGTTTGATTTGGGGGACATAACAGTGCCAGCAATTCCTGGGCTCTTTTGCATGGTCTCTTGAAGTGTTTTGCAGTGCTTCGTTGTCTTTCACAATGTTTCTGAAGAATATAAAATTTATTAGATTTGTTTTCAGTCTTCCATAAAGTCATCCCATTATTATGTCTCCCCATCCCTGAGCCATCCATACACTTACTACCTATAAATCTTATTAGGCCATTAGCTGAGAATGTTTTAGTGCATTAGAAGGAAACAATCACCTGAGAGTGTAATATAATTTCCGTAGAGGGTAGTTCTCTGTCTCCTGTCACTGGAGTGGTTGACTGGGAATGTATTTGTGACAGCAACAGCCCTAGGAGCTCAAGTAGGAGGGACTCTGAGGCAGAGGGGATTCAGATGAAGACTTGTGCTGCAGCTAAAATGATCAGGGAGTCTGCCAAAAGGGGTGGTCCTGCCCCTTTTGTCCTTGGCCATGTTCTCACTGTTTGTGCTGCATTAGTGAGACAGCAGCCAGCAGGTGAGTGTGTTCAGACTGCTGAGCTAGCAAAAAACTATTACTGCAACTAAAAATGAAAGACTTTCCATCAGATCAGACAAATGAATCCACTGACTTTATGGCTCTGTGGTCGCTAGATGCAATCCTGGTGAAAGGGAAAATGAAGGGATGGGACTATTCATTTTCAAAGCATCTTGCTTAGAGGTAGATTACATACTGCTTATAACATGAAACTACGTAAAGCAGCTTGCCCAGAATCAGCGAGGAGATCTGTAGCACAGCAGGGAATTGAACTAAGTCCCTAAAGTCTAAGCTAATGTCCAGACCAAGGTACCAGCCTTGTCCTTACTGCGATAGCTGAAAAGTGGCTCACCTCAGTTCACCTGATCCATTCGTCCTGCTCACTCTGTGCACAGTTCAAGGGACACACTCCATTGTGGCCCAGCTGCGTTCGCTTGGGACAAGACATGGTCAATTTGCCTGTGCTGTCCAAGTGCTCCAACAGGGCTAAAGCCTGTGGGGGTGTGGATCTGGGGGCAGATGGCTCTGGGGCTAGCAGGTCACAGCTGAGTGAGGAGGCACATGAGGACAGCAATGTTTTCTAGAAGTCAAATTGTTGTGGGTGTTCTTGTCTTTCTCTTTGTCTGGATTTCTCCAATATTCCTGAACATCCAGAGGGCCCAAAGGAAGCTCCCTCCAGGACTGACACCTCTCCCTTTCATTGGTAATCTGTGGACACTGGACTTCCAAATTCACTGTGAAACACTCTTGAAAGTACTGATGCTTTCTATAGTTTTATGAATAGTTCAGGTGCAGACTCCTAATGTATCCGTGGCTAGAAGGTAAAAGCATCTTTCTGCTCCTTCCCAGCTTCAGTCTGGGAAGGAAACACAGGCTCTGCAGTTCCTTTGGGTACTAGATGGAATCCAATTCAGGGATTCAAGCATTTGTTTTTATTTCCCTCTCCATCTTACTTGGGCTATTAAGGCAAGAAACTAGGCTTCCAACTGCTGTGAAAACCATTCTTCAACTGTGAAATTTCTAGGTGGAACTTAAAGCCCGGTGCCTCCCTGTTGGACTTTAGAGAGGATTAGCAGTAAGTGGAAAGGGCCTGTAGCAACAGTTGCAAATGGTGCAAATCACTGAACAGTCACCCCATCAAAAATAACGCCTGGGGAATCCTGTTACTACAGTACAAGCTACAAGCAGGGAGGAAAGGAAACAGGAAGAATAAGCAAAACTCATCAAAGAGAGGCAGAAGGCAAAGCTTATTTGCTTGAGGACTGAATCCTGTAGCGCTTTTTTTGGCAATATTGCCATTGTCTGGTTACGTCCTGGCACAAAAAGGCCCTGGAAGGCTTCCTTAGACAGAAGCCTGGCCTGGCCAATGCAGGAGCAGCGAAGTGTGTGAGACTGCAGCACACTGGAGGTGTTACTGCTCCAGGCCAGTCCTTGCTGTTGGGGATAAGAATGAATGATACTGCTTTTAGGGGAAAGGATAAAAAAAAGCTTTGTTGCCTGTGGTATTAAGATTTGAAGGTTGCGCTGAGACAATAGTTCCTCTTTCCCAGAGTTCTGCTTGTTTTGTGAGGGTGTTGCAAGTGTCAGTAATCATCAGGGCTGATGTGCCCTGCAAAACAACTAAGTGGATAGATTAAAGTCTTAATCCATTTGACGACATAAGTAAGCAGCTGCACAGAACTGCAGCTAGGTGACATTTTATGTACTATTTGGTACAGTAGAGTATCAACACACTGGCTTTCTGGCTTTTTTTTTTTCTTGGACAGTGCAGAGGCACAGAAGGAATACATTAGTAATGTTACTGACAATCCTTAATGTGGTCTACATGCTGCATCTGCCAAACAAGACCCACAGGACCCCTTCCTCTCTCCATGTACTGCTGAAGGATGAGCCAGGAAGGATTCTTGCTCAGGATTCATGCTATGACCCCATCTCTGGCTTTCCTGGGAAATGCAGCAATGTTGGTTAAAAGGAGAATCACTAAGCCTGGGAGGTGTGTGAGACAAGATGCGTCATTGAGGCTCCCTATTTTCCTGAGTGTACAGAAGGAAACACAGGCTCTGCAGTTCCTTTGAGTACTAGATGGAATCCAATTCAGGGATTCAAGCTTTTGTTTTTATTTTCCTCTCCATCTTACTTGGGCTATTAAGGCAAGAAACTAGGCTTCCAACTGCTGCGAAAACCATTCTTCAAATTACTCTCCCCTACAGAAAACAACTATTTATCACGGCAAGCGGCAGCAACTAGGTGCCTGATCATATTTGCATGTGTTTTCAGTACGGTCAGTGTATTTCAGAACCCCTGGCTACATATTTGTTTCCAACAATCGCAAAGGAGGAGGACTGCACCCACTTCCAAAGAGATGCAGTCCTGCTTATAGATGTTCCTGAGCAACATATGTGAGTTCAGCAACCCAACGTTGCCAGTGGATTCCTAAGAGCAAAAACTGCAGAAGCCAGGACACGTGGAAACTGTGCTTAGTCAAACTCTTAACAGCTTTACAAATGGCGTGTTTTCACCAGTTCCTCAAAAATCCCTAGAGCAGAGATATGCCTTTTCATTTTTCAAGTGTCTATCGCATATTATTGAAGTGCTGCAACTGCTCAGAAAAAGGTCACACTTTATATATATAGTTACATAAATATATATATAGTTACATACGGTTTGTTGTTACATATACAAATATATGTAACACCAAAAATATGTGCAGGCACGATCTTTATTCGTCCCTCTGCTTCATACTTTAAAATCCCTGAAACAGACGTTCAGAAATCCTTACCTCCTATCCCATACAGTCACAGGCTAGCTGATGTTGTTCCTATCCGAAATCCTAAATCTTTGAGCAAGGTAACACTATCTCGTTTTCCCTCCCTCTGTGCAATTAGGTCTTTCTCAACTACCCAGAGTCGAAGAGTTCAAAACTGGTCTCTAATTTATGGGTGCCAGAGACTTGATTTGCAGAACTACTGAGAACCCAAATGCCGGTGGCAATCAGTAAGATCTGTAGGAGCTAAGTACTTCCCAGGCAGCTCATGATACTCAACACATCTCAAATGAGATACCCCAGATCAATGGCTACGTTTGAAAAGTTTGGCCTAACTGCCTCACTGTGCTAGACTTCACAAACACGATGCCCAGTGCAACGGTGAGCAAACATTACCATCTAATGGCTGCACGTGTTAATTACAACTATATTTTCTACTTTAATGATGAAGGCTGTTCCTTGTGTTAAGTACTGATACACTGAAAAAGCTGTATGCTTGGAAAACAAATAAACACAGAATAAAAGCAATATTTATGATTTTGCAATATCCATCAATCACCTCTGGTGGGGCAATGTAAATGGAAGAAATCCCGTTGAAGTTTTTCTGGATAAAATGACATGGTTGTTGCACTGATGGCTATATAAACTGCAGATACGTGAATAATAACAGCCATAAATAATAATGCAATGCATTAATAACAGTGGAAGCCTTTTAAGATTTTAACAGTGAAACATGATTCCAACCTCTTTTATTTCCTGACAGCAGGATGAAATTTCTCCCATCCCTTTCTTGGGCAATGCCAAGGGATGCAAAACAGCCCTTACATAGCAGAAACAGCCTTTGAGCTCTGGACTAAGAGTACCACTAAGATGTAGGAGGGCCTCTCTGTAAAGGCCTCATATCTTTATGTCATCATGTGTCTTATTGTCTCTCTAGGTGGCCACGATGTATGGAAATACATACACACTCTGGCTAGGAAAAACACCAGTGATTTTGCTAAATGGATTTCAAGCAGTGAAGGATGCCTTGATTGGGCATGCAGAATAATTTTGTGAGAGACCCGTGGCATCCTTTTTTAGGGATGTCGTCAGAGGCCCCTATGGTACTTTCTGTTGTTGTGTGTACTGAAATATTTTTAGCAGAACAAGCTGTTCAGAGAATGGGGTTTGGTACAATGACTGCATCTACTCTTAATGCCTCTTTTCAAGATGAGCTGCACTTGGCAGCAAGATGAATGCTGTAGAACCACTGCTGCATGTCCTTCTCAAATGCTGGGCCCCAAATACACACTCAGCACACAAAACTAATGTGTTTCCCATTTATATACTTGTATAGCCTGTGCAATTCTTAGTCACTGGGCATGTTACCAAGCTATCTCAAGAAGCCTTTGCGGTAAAAGGTGTAAAATTGTAAAAATGTCAGCCAGCAGGATCCAGCGTGTGTTGAGTGCATGGTTCTAGGTAAAGGAGCAGAAAAGGAGAGACAGGCATGGAACTTATTTCCCACAAAAAGGATCAAGTAGATGTGAAAAAACAGCATAAACACCTCTGATTCCCCATATAAATGTGCAAGGTCCTGCACTTGGGCCACAGCAACCCCATGCAACGCTACAGGCTTGGGGAAGAGTGGCTGGAAAGCTGCCCGGTGGAAAAGGACCTGGGCGTGTTGGTTGACAGACGCCTGAATATGAGCCAGCAGTGTGCCCAGGTGGCCAAGAAAGCCAATGGCATCCTGGCTTGTATTAAAAATAGCATGGCCAGCAGGAGTAGGGAAGTGATCATGCCCCTGTACTCAGCACTGGTGAGGCCGCACTTTGAATACTGTGTTCAGTTTTGGGCCCCTCACTACAAGAGAGACATTGAGGTGCTGGAGCGAGTCCAGAGAAGGGCAACGAAGCTGGTGAAGGGTCTGGAGCACAAGTCTTATGAGGAGCAGCTGAGGGAGCTGGGGTTGTTTAGCCTGGAGAAAAGGAGGCTGAGGGGAGACCTTATCACTCTCTACAACTACCTGAAAGGAGGTTGTACAGAGGTGGGGGTCGGTCTCTTCTCCCAGGTAACAAGTGATAGGACAAGAGGAAATGGCCTCAAGTTGCGCCAGGGGAGGTTTAGACTGGATATTAGGAAATTTTACTTCACTGAAAGGGTTATCAAGCATTGGAACAGGCTGCCCAGGGAAGTGGTTGAGTCGCCATCCCTGGAAGTATTTAAAAGACGTTTGGATGAGGTGCTTAGGGACATGGTATAGTGGTGGTCTTGGTAGTGTTAGGTTTACGGTTGGACTCGATGATCTTAAAGGTCTTTTCCAACCTATACGATTCTGTGATTCTGTAAATACTGCCAGGGATCCTTCCAAACTCATGGTGGTAAATCTTGGAACCACGATTTCACCAGTCCTGCTTATGGAGATGTCAGTCCCATACTTCTCCCCAGTCCTTCTCCATTTTGTTGCAGGCATCATCTTTGCCAATGGGCACACCTGGAAGCAGCAGAGACGGTTCAGCCTGATGGCTCTGAGGAACCTAGGACTAGGGAAGAAAAGCCTGGAAGCCTGGATCCAGGAGGAAGCTTGCTGCCTGATTGAGGTCTTTGCCAGAGAAAGAGGTGAAATATAGATCTGTATGTGGTCATGACTTGGGCTCATTCTCCTTATTTCCAGCCCTGCTTTTTCTACGGGAAGTTGCAACTTCTGCAGTAGGTTCAACGGGAGGTTTACACAGCTGATGCTTTCACAATTCATTTTTCACTTGGCTGGAACATCATGCTTGACTCATTGCTTTCATGCTAACCCTTTATGGGAAAAAGTGACAGATGAGAGACTCCTAAATTGTGCTGATTGTGCACTTTTCTACCGGATGGAATCTTTCCCTCATTTGTTATAAAGGTGCCTGAAGAACAATCTCCCATTAAGGCTCCTGCATCTTGATTCCTGCAGGCTCAGCTATTTGTGTAATCCCATGCAAATCAAGAGCAGGCTGGATGGGAGCTCAGTGTAACAAAGGGTCATCGCCTATAAAAGAAGTTAATGATGCAGCTTTCTCTGTAGGCATGGATTCCTCTGTCCCACTCCCTTCTTCCATCAACAGCGTGTTTGCTGATGTGTTTTTTGGACATTGCTTCTCTACAGAGGCTGCCACGTGCCAGAGGCTGCTCAGAGGCTCCCAGGCCATGGCAGAATTCCATGACACTGCCTGGCCTCAGGTGAGTAAGGAGTAATCCGTTCCCTGTAACAGTATCAAAACCCGACGGCGTTCCTTGATGAGCCGTGGCATGAAATGGTCACTCTTTGCCAATGCACAGACAGGAAGAAGAACTCTGCTAAAAACAGCACTCACTTCTGTCCCCTTCTTTCTCAATAATGATCCCCCTGCAACCATTCCTGGCTTGCTTTGTCTACAGTCCCATCGAATCTCCTGTAATAGTTCTCTTCAGAGAGACTGATCTGATTTTACATTGATATTATTCGGAATTGAGTTTGCCCCGGGGCCAGAACCAGGTTTTTCCTCTTAGCTTGTGCCTTGAAGGGTTCTGTAATAGCCCTGATTTCCTGTGTTAGATTGGGCTGCAACGGCCATACAGAAAAAACAGGACAAGCTAACATGGTTGTGCCTTTGAGAACTACGGCCAAGTGTTGACTTAAGATTTAGGAGGGAACAGGTCATTTGGGAAAGGCTTCACTTAGAAAACATAAGAAAAACTGTACTCAAGGGCATTTAAATCCTCCAAATCTGAAAGTTACTGGTGGAAAGCAGGAAATCTGGAAAGTAACTGTATGGTAATGGTCACCCTTCGCACGCTTCTCTCTAAGATAAATTTTTAAATATTAAGTGGTCATTCATTTCCTATAGTCAGACAAGTAATATGTCTGGATCATAGCCATGGTTAGGCATGGTTCAGCTGTGAACATTCAGGCTTTAAATGCACTATGAAGCGAAAATGTCACGGTGTTCCTTGTGCTTGTATTTCCACATGCAGCTCTACGACAATTTCCCATCACTGTTGAGGCACTTAAGCAACTGTGTTAATGAGATTGCTGGTGGCACTAATACACTTGCAGGATCTATGAACACCTATTAAGGATGAGATCAGGAACCACCAGAAGAGCTGGGTGCCTGCAGAGACACACAACTTCATTATGCATACCTAGCTCAGATGTTACAGGTAACAACTGGTAACTCTTGTGCAGCTGCAACATATTTAAAATGCTTGTAGTTATTTCCAGCTGTGCTCCTACTTCCTTTTCCTCCTGAGAGACTGTTGAGCTATTTCTTCCTTTGAATTCAACCTCAAAAGTAAAGTAATTTGTGAAGGTACTGAGGATGTTCCTTGGCAGTCACCACAGAGAGAGTAATGTTGTTCCACCCTAGGCTGAGAGAAAGCTTATCGTATGCTGTCTTCCTTTTGTCAGCAAGATTATTTTTTTAAGAGACACATGGCTGCTGTCTTAACAGCTTCATCAACTCAGTATGGAGTCTGTAATGAAAAAAGCTCTGTTGCTGGAAATTTCTAATGTTATTATAACAATCTTAAATCTCATCATCTGTCATCTGCAGGTAAAGGATGACCCACTGTCTATGTTCGGTTAGACCAACATGGTGCAAGCGATCACAGATCTCTTCATAGTGGGCTCAGACACTACCACTATCGCTTTATGCTGGGCTCTCCGTGATGGTATATCTAGAAGTACAAGGTGAGAAATGCATGTATCTGCATTTATATGTGTCTCTGTCCTTGCTCATGGCAGGGTAATAGGCAAAATGCAGTTGACTCAGCTGCCCTAATCCTGCAGTGTAAGGTGTCTTGGGAATTTTGAGTTTCTGCATGGAGTCAACGCATCCACTGCCTTCTTGAATACTCATTATTAGTCCTTTTATTCTGCAGAACGAGTCCAAGAAGAGTTGGATGCTGTCATTGGTCAGTCCTATGGAATTGAATATAATGACCAAACAATCCCGCCATACACAAATGCAGTTCTACATGAGATTATGTGCTGTAGCAGCATAAGTACAGTAGGGTTTATGTGCAAGCGCACCCAGGATACCGCACTGTAAGGCTTCCCTTTACTAAGGTATGTTAATGCCACTAAGCTTTGGGGACAATCCTTAGACAAAGCAAAGCCAGGCAATAGATCTTTCTCACCGATTTAAATACCACATGTTGTGTTTATATTTTGTCCCAGGCTGCAAAACTACCCAAAGGTGAGTTTGAACAACTTGTGAGGAACTCTTCACTGTGAATAGGATGCTGGACATTATCTACATTGTATAATATGAATAAACCTGTACTCAGTTTCCCTCTCCTTTTGTACGGATATTATTTTTACCATTTTTCTATACAGGATTTCAAGAGTTAGATCAGTATAAAGGTACCAGTAAAATGACCCTAGGCTTCTTTTAAATTCATACAAGCTAAATATAAAAACCACAGAAATTTTGGAAAAAGAGTGTCTGTATATGCAATTTATTGTATCAGCAGAATGCTTTAAATCATATCCAACCTCATTTAGGTGGTCTTCCCAATGGATAGGACCTATGTGGCTTTGGGGGAAGATGTCTTCGAGAAAATCAAGATCAAAGTCAAGGGTCTTGGATCAGTGTGAAGCCTTCAGTTTAGTGGTGGTGTCCCCGTTCCCCCCCCCCACCCCCCGGTTTAAATTACTGCATCCTCTGGTGCTCTAAAATCAATTTTTAAGAGTGCCTAATAATTTCTAGATAAGTTATTCTGTAGGAGATAGCACAGCATGACCCTGTTTCTCACCCTGTAATAATTAGTTGGCACTTGCATTGGGCAATTTCAAGAGAGCAATTGATATCTTGGCAATTTAAGTCATTAGTTTTTGACTCTGTAAAAAAAATCCTCATATGTTCCTTTTGTCTTTCCTTAATTTTCCCCAACATATCTTCTGTCTTGTATGATTAAGAGCAGTGGGCGAGTCTTTGACAGTTTAACCCTGATAATTTCCTGGACAAGGATGGAAACTTTGTGAACAGAGAAGCCTTTATGCTGTTTTCTGCGGGTAAGAGCAATCCTCAGTATTGTACACAGCTGTCCTACAGTGACTGTTTCACAGGCCAAGACTTTCTTAACATCTGCTCTCCTGCCACAAGTATCTTTATTAATTCCCATAATAAGATCTAGGTGGCAAAAAAAATGGAGGTGGTGATTTTGGAGACCTGCTGCAACTTCTCTTTCTTGAGGAAAAGAAGCTAAGACTAGCTGGTGTCTGAAATTCTAGATTGTCCTGTGGGAAAACAAGGGCTGATTAAAGCTCCTTCAGAAGGCAGGGGATGCAAACCTGTTTGCTAATTAAGAACTGGCTCCTGGAAGGTATTAGAAATCTTTTACTAATATTGACATCAGCAGAGACTTAAGAGGCCAGCAAAGGAAGCAGCACATTATGTTTATCTATGAACAGTGTCCATAGCAATTTGTCTAACACATTCTTTCTGAAATAGTTGCGTACACTGCGGGTCTTCAGAGCACAAAGATCCCATTTATGTGTAACTGCAACCAACTAGGAAATTCTTTATGAGTTTTTAAACTGTCTGCTAGTATTTATTTCTAAATAATTTTCTGTGTCTTCTAAGATTATGAACACAGGTTTGAGCCCAAAAAACAACAGGATGGGAGTTCCAGTGGTAAGGATATTTAGCCTAGGACTTGGGAGACCCCTTCTCCTTGTTCTGCCATACTTTTATTATTTCAGGGATGTTGCTGAGACACCAGTTGCCTTTGCTTCCAAATAGTAAAATAGGAATACCAGCATTGCATTGCTGTGCTTTGCAAAGATGAATACACTCGGACATTATAGTAACAGAGGACATGTAGTACCTTACATATGTTGAATACCCTTTTTTCATATTCCTGACCTACAGGCTATGGATTTTCTCTGACTCTCTCCACATCACAAGTTGGTGGAGAAACAGAAACTACATCAGTCAGAAATCCATTTACTAATTCTGCCAGATAGCAGAAATTATTGGTCAGAGGTTTGCAAAATACTACAAGAAGATTCGGTACTCACAGGGTAACCTGGGAAAGGATTTATAAAGTGTGAGGAGATGCTGGAGGAGTGACTGTCTCCCCTGCCCTCTATAAACTGTCCAGTATCATCTACTGACGCTCCAGGTGTTGCAGGCTCTTCACTGGTACAGTATTTTTTCCTCTCCACTTCCATGGGCCCTATCCATGTCTCAGGTAGGGCATGCTAGAGAAACAGTGTCAGCAGTCATAGCAACGAGTTGTTGATCTGGACAGATCCACTCACAGGATGGAGTGAAGGATGCTGATGACTGGCCTGTGTGGGGATCATCCCCCAGCCCCACCTGTACAAGATCTGCATCATCCCTTGCTACACACGGAAGGGAAAAGGAAGGGATGGGTGCTGGTGGCCAGGCTGGGTCTTGCCAGTCACCACAGGAGATAAGTTGGGCAGACCCCTTAAAGAGTGACTGACACCTAAAACTGTATCTGCTAGAGAAAAATGAACACTATGAATAAAATGGCAAGGTACTTGAACCCTCTGACCGTGTCTCCCTGTGTCACGTCCACGTCGTGTGAGGCGACAGCTCGACGCCAGGCCTCACCTCACAGCAGTTTCCCGCCTCTGGCGGCGGACCCGCCTTACGCCACACCCAACATGGTGGCTCTGCCTGCCCTCCCGCCGCGCTCAAGATGGCGGCAGCGCGGCAGCGGGGGTCCCGCCAGAGTCCGCACTCAAGATGGCAACCGGGAGCGTTCTTTTTCCCTTTCCCCTCAGTTCCTTCCGTCGTGCGCCGTGCTTATGGCGCCGGGGGGAAGCGCGGGGCGGCTCTCCGCTCGCCTCCGGAAGCGGCGGAAGGCTTTGGAGAGAGGACTCGGCGGAGCGGAAGTCGCTGAGGTGGACGGAGGTGGCGGCAGCGAGCGACGATGAACAACAAATTCGACGCGTGAGTCGGCGGCGCGGCCCTCCCCGACTCCCCCACCGCTGCGGGGGCTGCGCGGCCCCGCTCCCTGCCGGGGACTCCCCTCCGCCGCCGCCGCTGCCTCGGCGCCGGTCGGGCGAGACGCGATGAGTCACGGCGCCGCGCACAGCCCCGTTCCTCCCCCCTGAGCCCGGCCCGGCCCTGCTCGGGTGCTGCTGCCTGGCCCTGAGGGGATGCGGGCCGAGGGGTGGGTGCAGTGGCCCTGCAGCACAAGCCTCTGCTCGTGGCGGGGCGTCCCTCACCGTGCAGCGCCTTTTGGCCCCGCTTCTCGCTCCTCTTTTCCGGCCCTTGGCAGGGAATGGGGCGGGCGGAGAGACCCGTGGGGTGCAGGGCGCTGGCGTGGTGTCTGCTCGCCTGAGGGGCTGCCTCTGCTGTGCTTAGGGGCGTGGGGAGCTGGGTGGGAGAGAGTCAGCAAAGTTACAGTGACAGGTCTTCACGTTCATCTGCTGAGTAGTGAGGGACCCTAACAAGTAGCTGGGGTTTTCTGTGGCAGATCAGTGTCTAGTACAAACTGCTTGAGTTTGTTCTAAAAAGGCATTTTGTTGCTCTCTTCTGCTTAAGAGTGTGTGCATAAGATGCCTGTGATGGGCTCTGGGCATGCAAAGTAGTAGTAGTTTTTACCGTGTAGGTTGTCAAGCGTAGGTTTCCAAACACTGATGGCCCTTGTACCACGGAGGAGCTTAGAAGCAGAGACTACTAGGGCTTGGTATGAAACTTCTCAGCTATGTGATGTAAGACTCACTTTCTTTGTTCTTTTTCTTTATTAGATTGAAAGATGACGATAGTGGAGACCATGACCAGAATGAGGAGAATAACACACAGAAAGACAGTGAGAAGGAAAAGAATGATCGAGAGAAACCACAGAGTACTACCAAGAGGAAGGTACAGTGCTGGCATCTGCATTCCATCGCTAAGGCATGATATGGGAGTGCTAGAGAGTCAGTCTTCAGTTCAGAGATAAGAAAAATATGTCTTGGTTGGCTGTGGTCACTTAATGCGCTGTTACTGTTGTAGTGAAGATAGAGGGGCTACGTTAGCATTTGGGTAATTTGATGTAGCTTTTGGAGGTATATAATCTGAGGGGTGAATGCTCCCTTCACAAATGCAGCTAGTGCTCTGCCAGGCTTTTGAACAGAAATGAGAAATAAACCTGTATTTTCCCCAGAATTTTTTTTTGGAACAGGGTGTGGGGGAAGGACTGATTGACAGGGAAGTAGTGGCTTGCACTTGGTTTACCAGGCTGTGTTTGTGCCACTGTTAAAATAACTCTTAAGATGGGTCTCTGTATGTGTAGTGTAGCCTAGTTAAGAAGGCGTATATCAATCCTGTTTGGTTTTTTTTAGTCTTGTGCTTAGGAAAACTATTCTGTCTGAAGTAATGCAATCCTTATAAACTTACCATAGACAAGAGGAGAGATTTAAGCCCTAGTAACTCCCGTAACAATACCAAGTGATACAAGATAAGGGCTTTTTGGTTTGTTTTCTTTTTCTGTCAGTTTTGACTCTTGGGTAATGAGTTCTCGTTAGCCTCTTTTATGCTCATTAGAAGTCTTTTTAATCAGAAATGGGTGTTTTGGAAATTGAAAAATGATCACTGCCCACTGCTAGCCATGGGTTCTGCCAAAGCTGACATAACAAGTTCCAAGACTAATCCTCCCAGAGTGTTAGGGTGTTGGTTGCTTAAGGGAGTTGGTGTCACCAAAGAGTTATAATTGCTTTTGAATCATGGTTTAGTGTAAATGGGTTTTGTTCTTCCCAGAGAAAGAGAGTGTCTTTTTTTTTTTCTTAATTTGAAAAAGTTAAAACTCTTGCATTGCCTTTTTCAGCTTGTCTTTTTTTCGTCTGAGACAGGCACAGTTAAGGACTAAAGGAAAATTTAGTAATACTGCCTCTAATAGTTGTGAGGGTTGCTTTTTTTGTGACGCTCTCCTGAGCTTAAGTTATTTCCTTAGCCATCCCTGCACTGCAAATTTCTAATATTCTTTGAAATAGTCAGCTGCTGTTAGCCTAATCATCCATTTCAGACAATTAACAGAGATAGTATTTTTCTCTAAAAATGAGGATCAGTTGTTTGTTTTATAATCTGTGAGGGCAGGAACTTGTAGACTTCTGATGCTGCGAATGTAATTTTTCCCATTCCCCTTTTAGCGAAGCGTATAAGGGGTAAGCAAGCTTTTCTGTTCTGCAGGCTGTTGTCCCAGGGCCAGCTGAGCACCCCTTGCAGTATAATTACACCTTCTGGTACTCCAGGCGAACGCCCGGGAGGCCTACCAGCTCACAGAGTTATGAACAGAACATCAAACAGATTGGCACCTTTGCCTCCGTGAGTATATCCCTGTTGTCCTTGTGTCACTTGGGCATGGCGTGGTCATCGTGGCTGGCTTACTCCCTCTGTGCTAGATGTATGCACATGCAGGCTGTGCTCTTGTTGTCAGGAACAGAGGAGAGTGAGTGATTTGCCATGACTTACGTATAAGTTTTTGAATTACCTACAGCAGGTGACATGTCTTAAGCAGTTCTCCTCTGCCCTGTGCCTGCAGTAATGGTGGTAGCTGGAATAATAACAGAAAATGAAAAGAACTCCCATGTAGCTTAAATCGGCTAGCTGGAGCAGAACTTGACAGGTAAGCAAGAGAAGACAGGAACAGCTTTTCTGGATTCAGTGTAGGTGTGGAGCAAAGACTGTACAGTCCTCCCCACACACATCCCCCCTGCCCATATTTCCACCACAAAGACTCTGTTTGGAACAAGCATCTGGCGTGCTGTATATACAAGCAGCTGGTAGTCTGTTGTCTGTTGCCTGTCTGGAAGTGATGACTGGGGTGCAGTTTGGTGTTGCAGTGAAGTTCAGTAAAAAGCAAACTGCTCTCCCTTTCCGCTTCCACTCTGTGGTTGTTTATTCCTGGAATAAATTGAGCGTATCCTGGAAAGGCAGTGTTGTGTTGTTGCATGATACTGGCAGTGTAAAACCATCATTAAGATCCCAAGATACGTAAATGAAACATGCCTCCATTGTAGAGGCACCACTTACAATACCATTTTCAAGGCTGGGAATTCTGTTGGCTGCTTTCCTTTTTATTTATTTAATTTTTTAAAAATCTACTATTTTTTCCAGATTTTCCAGGGTCCCTTGCAAATGTTAATTTTGCTCACCAGTAAATCTCTGTCTTCTGTAATGTGAGAATTTGTAACAACATCCCTTTATCCCTTCTAGAGGCTGCAAAAATACGCCTGTCAATAGCTGGGTTGTGTTATTGCATCCACACAGGATAAGAGTGGGAAGAATAGCTCTAAGCCGATCATCAACGGTAGTTACTGCTCCGGTTCCCCTGTGTGAGCAAGTACTTTCACTTCAGTGAATGAAAAATGTGGCTGCTGCATGATGATCTGGCAATAACTTTTCAGTCTGTTAAATCAGTTTAGACTTAACATTGACTTTTAGCTCCTTAGAGGAAAATCTTCACACGTTCTGTGTCTGCTCTTTGCTGCAAAGACTTTGTGGTTGCTGTTGTAGGTTGGAAGTGCTATAGTTCAGTTAGGATGGAGAGAGACTGGCCAGCAGATCTGATAATGTGTTTGATTCCAAATTCTGTTTAAGGAGGAGAAAGAACAAGCTTCAGAAAGAATTGTCTGAGCCTAAATCTGGGTTCAGATTTATTCTCTGCTTTTCAGTAGAAGGCTCTAAAAGCTTTTAAATGCTAACCACTAGAGGGCATGTTCACTCGGCATAAGAATTTAATTTCCACACTGCGTTTGGATGTGTCTGACAAAAATAGATTGCTTCTGACCCCACCTCAGTCTTGGTTCATAATTTTATTGGCTATAAAAGCAAATTCCTGCTTGGATGGCAGAGGTCAGAGATTGGAGCAGAATTCCAAGTGCTGACCAAGTCATTAAGGTCTCTGATAAAGTACTTGGGATGGTGTCTAACCCTTCCAGCTCCACTGCTGGTCTGCTTAATAGCTATTGTCTTACTGAGTAGAGTCCTCTTAAAATATTGAAATTAGTATAATCTCTTCCAGTGCCTTGTTTTGTTTTAAAGATCCGGCCTCTCTAAAATCCTTTTTTATCCAGAGAATCTCAAAAGATAAATATGTTATTTTTAAGAATTAGAAAAGATAAGTCCCTTGTCTTCTGGCCAGATTGTCTGAAGTAGACACAGGGGTGCCAGAATGGAAACTGGTCAAAGTGAAGTGGTCCAAGTGTACCATGGCAGACTGTAAAAGGAAATAAGAGGTATTTAAATAAAAGCTCTGAATAGTGCCTTGAGATCTTAAACCAGTACCAGAATGTGTCTTTTGTCTTAAAACCTGGACACGTAAAATTAAATACAAAAAATGTCTCATTTGGAGGCTCCTGCATTCTCCACGATTGCAGAGAGCAGTAGTTAATGCAGGGCTGATGTGTATAGTGTAGAGAGGCTTGGCTGTAGCTGATGCACTTGACACATATCCACTGATTGAAAGTTTGGGCAGCAGGATTTACAAGATATGTTTGGAACTGTTCTCCAGAGCAGCAGTTATCTTAACACAGATTTCTTCAAACAAACACCAAGTGACTGTGGAGGCACCTGTTGAATATTTCAAGTGGTCATCTGGTAATGGAGCCAGTCAGAAAAAGGCACCCAAGCTCTGATCCTCCCACTGCCTTCTGGGTATCCTAATCAACACCCTTGTGACAAGAAAGTAGAACAGAAGAGGGGAAGGTGGCTCTGGCCAGCTGGTGTAGAAAGGCGAGCCTCTTTCTGTAGGAATCTTGGCTGTGAACAGTCTGAGCGGCCTCATTGTGTGGTTCGTGTCATTGCAGGTGGAGCAGTTCTGGCGGTTTTACAGTCACATGGTACGTCCTGGGGACCTGACAGGCCATAGTGACTTCCATCTTTTCAAAGAGGGGATCAAACCCATGTGGGAGGTGAGTTGGAGCTCTCATTTCTGCCTTGGTATTTTCCCAGAGTATTCTGGAGAGAACCTTCTACAGTGAAGGGACTCTTGTCTTTAGATGACACTCCAGGCTTCTCTTGGGTGCAGTCCTTTCTTCTGGGTTTCCTGTAAACCTGTCCTCAGAACTCTGTCCCATGTAACCTAGCAGTCCTGTGACTTGCTGGCAGAGGAGAAGGAAGATGCAGAGAGTTGCTAGTTGCACTCCCCCAAAGGTTGCAGAACTGCCTTTGCTTGTGGGCCCAGAGGATCTCTGGGCAATGTTGCCTGGAGCCCAACGAAGGGGAGACCCTAAGTTAGTTCTGTGCCTCCTAATACAGACACTTGCCCCTTCTTAGAGCTTTGTCCAGTGACAGCAGTGTGGGGCTTTCCTCTAGAAGAGCTGGACCCCTGTAAGTGGAATTCAACAAAGCTTATAAGAAACCAACTCTCCTTTTTCAGACAAGGAAGGAAGAGGTGCGTGTGGTTAAAAGCCTACAGCTGTACATGGAGCCGGAGATGGAAAGAAAACTTAGCCCTTCGTTTGCTTTTTTTGTTCCAGGGCACTTAGTTTGCTTCTGTTCATTCCTATCCAAATCTGTTAAAAAAGAAAATAAAAATCTTTGCCCAGCAAATCATTCTTCCAGTTCCTGGCCTGCTTCCAGCAATGACCAATACCATTCGCAATATGAGGATTTTATGTGTTGCTCTGAAGTACCTAATTATGCTGCTTGGTCCTGAGAAATTTATATGTGACCCTAGTTGGCAATTATTTTAAGCAAGGTGTTTTATAGCCAGTTACTGCAAATACAATTTATATAGAATGTTTAACCCTCTTCGGACTCCTAGTGAGCTAGCTGCTCTGATAATGTGTCAACCAGAGAGTCCACAAGTTAATGATACCAGAATTTCTATAAAGCATTTCCCTGTAGCCAGTTTAAGACGGGGGTGGAGAGATTCTTTGGTTTACTTCTGGCCCCACTCCCTTCTTGTATTTATAGAAGAGGACCTGGGATCTTGCTGCTGGCCTTCCCTTTGCTGCTTGTTTTGTAGGGCTTTGTTTATGCTCCTTTCTCTTCCAAACTAATCCTTACTTGCTGTCATTCTTATAGGCACATATATGCGTGTATGTAGCTCTGATCTTTTTCTAGATCCATCTGTGCCTTTTCTGGGTAAAGTCAGAAGCGCTAACCATAATGTTCCCTGGTGATTTACTGGGCTGCAGATCATTATTATTCTGGTAAAAGGAAATCAAATGCTTGACTGAACCGAAGCTTGTTTAACCTGAAAGAAAACTAACAATAACCATAAAACACACAATACAGCATCTGCTTCCCAATCACTGTTCTCTTTCTAGCCTTGAACCTGCTTAAACCACCTTTGAAATATTTTGAGCAATACCATTTTGTCTTCTGACCCCTATTAGTCATTGTGGAAAGTTTGAGGAGTTAAACCCAACTCCCTGCTTAAAGGCTGAAGCCTAGATGGCTTGGTCCTTAGAGTGTGATGTTCACAACTTGGAAAACAAGGATGCTTAATCAGAAAGTAGTCTGCATCTCATGGGAGTATGCCACATTCCTAGAACTTGTGTTTATTTGGATTCTTCACCTTGCATGTGGCTGCTGTCATGCTTTGAGGTTTCTCTGGAGCTGATGCCTTCCCCTTTCAGTACAGGCTTTATCTCATACCTGAAAACTGGGAGTCTGGTGAATGCTGCTGTTATGCTGGCACTTCCATGTTTGCTCAGGATTGCTTCATTAGCACTTGCTGTCTCTGAGAGCACACAAATTTTTAGTTTTATCTGAGCCCTAAAGAAGCTTTAAGGCTAAAATAAAGTTAACTTTGTTTCATTAAGAAGGGTTGGGCTGCTTTGCCTAGCATCTTTAAGGTGTATCCCAGCTTGGCAGAGGGGATTACTGGTGATTTGGCCAGGGATGTCCTGTGTTGTGCAGTCCCATCTGAGTTATCCTTTGTTCTTCTCTGTTTCTGTCCTAGACCTGTCTTCCCTTTCTCTTCCTAACTGCCACCTCTTTGACTTCTTCCTACCTCTCTCTTTTTGGCTTTGGATGGAATTTGTTCCCCTCTCACCCTGTAAGATTTCACAGCTACGGTGTTGTACAAGAGAATGCCACGGTGTTCTGTACAGAGGAGGAGCTGCTGTTTGACATAGGTGTGCATTCTGTGAAGCAGGGGACTCTCTAGCAGTTTTCAGCTCTTTTTCAGGTGCAACATATGGAATCACAATATTGAGATGTTGGACTGGGTGCTTAGCATAAATTTTTTCTTTACACTCTCCCCTCATTTTTGGTTATTTCCCTGGGTCACCACAGTCTGGAGCAAACATCCAGCTGTATGATGTGTGATAATGTCAGTGGTTCGCAGAGAAAGGACTGGTCCTTTCTGTGTTAACACAACTTGTGAGCCCATTCCTGGAAATGTGGAAGGAAAGTCTTTTTCAACTTCTGCTTGCATTTAAATATCACTTTGCAAACTCTTTCCCTGCCTTCCATGTTCTGTGATGAGGCATTTTTCTTGTTTTACAAGCAGAAGTACATATACAGGGTATTAGACAAAGGGGGAATCAGTCTCGGGTTTAGGAATAGTTTTAGGGTCCTTGCCTCTGGTTCTGTGTGCAGATTGGAGGCTGGTGTTAGTCTTTGCTAGTGGGATCAAAACACTAGAGCTGAAGTCTTCAGTGCATAGAGCTTCGTCTGGAAAGCTGAGAGTCATTGTTTCAAATACTTTGTATTTGAAGTAAGGGGTATACCTCTGTCTCTGCTTGTATGGGGGAGAAGCAAAATGTTTTTGCTTGAAAATACCTCCATTCTGTCCCTTGCCCCACCCAATCAATATCTGCTCCTATTTGTGGCTCTGCTGTCTTGTGGGAAGCAGAAAATAGCTAGAAGAAAACAAATCAATTTCTTGCCCCTCTTCCTAGGATGATGCCAACAAAAATGGTGGTAAATGGATTATCCGTCTGCGAAAGGGCTTAGCGTCACGATGCTGGGAGAATCTCATTCTGGCAATGTTGGGAGAACAGTTTATGGTGGGGGAAGAAATCTGTGGGGCAGTCGTCTCTGTCCGATTCCAGGTAAGTGCTTCTGAGAACTGGCATGTACTTCCACTTGGCAGGGCTACAAAAAGTACCATCTGCTTACCCCTCACATGCTATTCTGTAGGAGGATATTATCTCGATATGGAACAAGACAGCCAGCGACCAGGCCACAACAGCCCGGATACGCGATACGTTACGAAGAGTGCTCAACCTACCTCCCAACACCATCATGGAATATAAAACACACACCGATAGCATCAAGTACGTGTGGTGGCAGGGGGAGGGCCTGCTGCTGGTTGCATGCGTGCTTGAGCAATTTAATGCAGATTGCAAGAATTCAGAGAAGTGCTCATGTGCGTTGGGGCTGTTCACTGTGAACAGTATCACAAACAGCAGCAATTGTTTCCAGTGTGCTTTGAAAGCCAAATATCTGTGTCATTATCGTGCTGTTGTTAGGGACATTTGGTTCTAATAGTAAAACCTTATTTTTTTGAAGTGTATAGTCCAGGGCTTTGTTAGCAATCCACCCAGCCTGTCACTTGGGAGATGGGCAGCCCAGTGTGGGACTGTGGCTTGATGTATTCAAAGACAAGATTGCAGTGGGGGGGACGAGATCATTTGAATAAATAGAGATTCTGGGGAATAAAGTGCGGAAGCTAACGGGGATTTATAGTGCCATTAGACTTATAAATGGTCTTGGGAAAGTGCTGTGTGAATTTACAGTGCTGTACAAATGATTTCTAATCATAATAAACGTCGTATATTAAGTCTTCCAGGCCCTGGTGACAGAGGCTCTTTAACAAGACTAGAAGATCACGGTACACAGAGAGGACAGCTATGTTTTTAAATAAACCTATTATAGCTTACCATACCAGGCCATTCAGGGTGACTTTTATTTCCCACAGAGTGACGAAAAATTGCATATATAGCTATTAGTTAGAAGTGAATAATGTAATTTTTTTTTCTTTTTTTCTTAAGCGTCTTATAAACCAATACACTGATTAGGTCATATTGGTTAAATTAACACCTGAAAAGGTGTACCCGGAAAAAGAAGTGGAACAAATTAATAAGACATTGATAGAGCAGTGAGCTTTCTAATCTAGCCTGTAATCAGGGTGCAAGTACCTTTCATGATTTCCTTTCATTATGCTAGCTTGTCCTTTCCACATAATCACCCTGTCATCAGTGTGCTGTCAAACAGCTTGGTGAGATCAATCCTGTTTTTAGCAGACAGCTAGCTTCCAGTTGTGGCCAATTTTGAGTGTGGGTCACTAGCAGTAATACAGAGGTCTCGTTCAAACTGCCTGCAGGCATCTAGTGTTCCATGTGGCCCTCCCTCCTGTGTGCCTGGGGAAGAGAAGGGAAGGAGGAATTACTATTAAACTGAATCTTTTGCAGGCAGCTTTGGTTTCTGAAAGTTCCCACTTCTGTTGTTGAAATCTTGTATTCATGACTTTGCCAGTAACATTTCTCATGCACTTTTTGCCAGGAGAGGGCACTATCGACTCTCTGGCCGTGTTATGAGATAACAAAGTGCTCATGTGGACACATAACAGGATATTTTACTCCTGTTCAGCAGTAGCAGACTGCAGACTGTGGTGATGTGGCTTTGTGGTGAGAGCAGGGAGGTGTTTGACTTCTCTCAGTCTCTGTAGGGAAAGCTGTGTCCTGAGCCAGCTCTCCGAAGCTGTGGTGGTGGTTCATGTAGCAAGTTTAGAATGGAAATGATGTGGGCTTTCCCTTACCAGCTATTGCCACCAGCACTTCCTAGGACAGAGAATGCTGCTATAGCAATGTTTGTAACTTCTTGCTCTGGCAGGTGGCAGTCCTTGAGTGATGGTGCATCCAATATCATGGGCTTATTTCTCTACAACAGTGTAACATGCCATGCTTGCTGCCCTCTCTTCCTGCATAGTATCAAAGTTTCATTTTGTGCTGCTGATGTATGGTGCAAAATGAGCTTGTCCAAGAATAACAGGTGTTTGAGGAATCGAGTTTAGTAGCTCAGATTACAGCTGGGAGCAATTCTTAAATAGGAGCAGACTGGCTTGTCTCCCACTTATTCTTCTGTGGGTAGGAGGGATAGTCAGGACTTGGTTTGATGGTGTCCTAGTGAGGTAGATCTAAGCAATTAACCTTCCACCATGTAGGGGATCATGAGAGCTCTTTTTTTCCATTGCCTCGCTTGAGCTGCAGCAGTCTGATTGCAGTGCTGTCCAACATCTCCTTCTAATGGCACTGGTGTAAATTCAGAGCAGAACTGCTTGTCAGTGGAGTTTCTGTGTAGTGATGCATGGACCGACTTCTTGTGCTTTTCTCGCCTGGTACCAGCAAGCAGCAGCAGCTGCAGAGAGGTAACGGTGCCTGCTTCGTTGACAGAAAAGAGCAGGACAGCCCCAGCTTTCAGTCTGACTCTGTTTGGCTATGCTTCATATCATTAAGGTTCTCTCACTAATGAAGAATCTCTTGTGTAACTAGTTCTATCCTCCATAAAGTCTGGCTCCTTTTCCTCACCCATCTATCAAGCCCTGTTGAAATACTGTCCGTCATGAATAAACTCCACTTATGCTGTGCATGTACCATGTGATTTATGACTCGGGAGCGCTTTCTAAGCCAGCACTCTATATTCACACTCTGGCTGTGTTTTATGAAAGGCTCTAATGGAAGAGCTGTGCTGTAGGCTTTGTCAGGGCTGCCTTTCTAGGGGGGCTTGTGGCATTTTTCATTTGTATGGGCTGCATCTCTCCACTAGAGCTCTGCTCATGTGCAGGGTTTGATTGGCATTGATTGTGCTTCGGGGAAGGGAGCACGCTTAGCAAGAAAAGAACAGGCGTTTCTCTAAACCTTGACTTTTAGGTAGTGAATTGACCTGGATTAGCTTTTGACACACTGTAAATGAACGCTTCTGTAGAAATTGCTAGCATACCCCTCACTGTGGAACCTGAGCCCCGTGCTTCGGGTTTTATATATTCCTTTTGTGATGATGCATTTCATATTAACTCATTTTTAGATACCATTTTTCATGAGTTGTCAGTGAGGCTGCAGCCCCCTTTGTTTCAGAAAGTGGTGATGCTGCCAAGCTGCATTTGAAAAGTATCTGTTGCTTCACAGCTATTCCAAGGAGCTATTCTGCATTCTGTCCTTTCTGCTCTCAGTGGTGGGGCTTGTGCATTTAGCTAGATAAGCAGATCTTTCATTGCAATTTTCCTGTGTTTGTCCTTTCTCTTGCTTGTGATATTGACAAGCTGCCTAAATCCCAGCGAGTGGAAGGGTCAGCCTAGTCTGTATTAATTTCCAATCTCGCTAGAAGAGCTAGAGCAATCTCTTGGACTCTGCTTAATTCCAGGGGATTTATAGTACCTTAGACGTTACAGTGCTAAGCACCTGAAAAGAACATATGTGACATTTTGTGGGCTACCTTGTTTCAGTAGCTGGAGAGAAATAGCTTCTCTTTGTTCCCTCGGAGGTGGACTGAGAGGGGTACACTGGGATGTAGTGGACCACTTAATAGGTTCTGTTCATCAGTGTTGTTAACCTTGGAGGTGACATGGTCCAGCAGTGACAGTGGGTTATGGACAGTGGCACTCCCTGTGGTTTGAAATTAAGAAAAAAAAAAAAACCTCTTACTTTTGCTGCCTTAGGAAGTGCACTGTGCTTTTTTGAAAGCAGAATATTGCTGGTCACAGCCTAGTCATGTCTCAGTGAAGCCACTGAAAATATTCGGGTATCTGTGGCAAGTGAACTGCAGTTGGGAGAGGGGTAGAGGGGAAGTGATCACTGTAAAGTTTGATTTTTGAGCATTGCAGCATGAAGTGCTTGGCTGTCTTGCATACACCTTTGCCCTGCTTGGGGTTATCAGCCTTTCTTTTCTGCACTGACAACTGTGTGGTCAGTGACCATCTCCTGTGTTGAGAGCTCTCACCTGCAGTACCATGCAGGAATCCCAGGCAAATTCAACAGTATTGCTTCGTATGCCAGGAGAGACCAGACCTGTGGCCATACAGCAGGCTGCCACTGAGCGGGCTGGTCTGAAAATATTTTGGTTGCTGTGTGACTTTATGGATCATCCTGTCAGCTCTAAAGCAAGGCTGCTTTTTCTGAAAACAAAGCTTCAGTTATTTGTAAGAGCCTGCTGCAGTGAGAGCTGAGCAGGGTATAAAACTATCCTTTCCTTTCAAAGTCACCACTGATAACTAATGGGACGGCTCGAGTAAATGAGAAGAATAGTTGATCTTAATAGGGCTGGCACTGGGTTCATTTCACTGCAGGCAGTTGGAAGAAATGTCCTCAGAGTATATTTTAGCTAGGAAACAAGCAGACATCCTATGGAGGAAATAAGGGTATGCACTGTAAGAAGAGTGCAGGGGCAAGGTTCTCAGGACAAAAAAGTGAGGAATGACCAAAAAAAGTGAGGAATGAGGAAGAGACATCCCCACAGAAGTGGCAGGTGTTGGGCAAGAAGATCAGTGTTTGTGAGACAGTAAGCTGGTGGTGGGGTGCTTGTGAGAAGTCTCCCTTGTTACATCAGAGTTCAGCTAATTCTGTGACTCTTATGTTTTTATAGCACTGCTTTCCATTTGCTTGCCAATTTCCAAGACCTTAGGAGAACTCCTCAATGCTGCTGTCCTAGTTGTGTCATCTTTGTCTTTGACTGTATCTTAAATGGTGGTGGGCAGGGTTAATTTTGTCTGAACTTAGGTGGTTTGCAAATGGGACCCATACACACTGTCTGATGCCTGTCAGTGGAAGGCAGGTTGCCTTGGGTCTTGCCAGCTCTAGAGATGCATTGTTTCACCCTCATTCCTTCAAGTCTGGGAGCAGGAATAAAAGCTAAAGGACAGCAGTGAGGTTCCAGATCTGATAGCTATCCTCTTCTCCTGAGTCTCTGCAATACTGGCTTAATTCATTTATCACTCCATTCTCCAATTCAAGTAATATTTCCAGGTGCTGCAAGTCTAAGAGCACTTCTGTAGACCTGGGCTTTGAAATGATGGATTCATTGATTAGTTCTCTGTCACTGTAGTATGCTTTATTCAAAGTGTCTGTGACTTTGTAAAAGGCCTCCTTATCTTGGTGGCCTGTCTCTCACCAAAGAAGTGACTATATAACCTATTTATTTCATGTTTCTTTTCAAGGAGGTCAGTTCAGATGTGTTCATTTCTAAGTCATGATGACTTCCGTATTTGCCTTTGCTACAGATACTGCCAGATGTGTGAAAGAATTATTTCAGGCTAGAAGGATATCCTAGATTTTTTTAAAGCTATTAGTTTTCAGGCCTGTCACAAAGTTCTTGACTGGCTTTGAACAAATCCCACTCTGATAGAGCATGGAGAGCACCCCGGAAGAGGCTGTGCTGCTCTGGACACCATAGCTGCAGAGGGTAGTGAGTGGTCAGTGTGCTGGGAGGTTGCATGCAGGCTGGTGGAAGGGACAGCCCTTGCTGACTGTTGTGAGGGTAGCATGCACTATGAGGTCTCTGTCTCCTTTTTTAACTGGGGAAGGAGATTGTAAGGAGGCAGGGCTGCACAGGGAAATACTGAAGGGGAACTGCTAGGACTTAAAGATTGAGGGTGGTTGGAGAAAACAGCTAGTGCTGCTTGCACAGTGGTGATTTGGAAAGTCCCTTGAAGCAGCTGTGGCTGCTCTTCCTCTTTTTGCTGGAGTCTCCGATAGTGGCTACTCTTTGCATTTTTTTTCCCCAGTGTACTTGATGGGGATAAAGCGAGCCCTGCCTGGGTCCTGACCCTGGGCAGTGGGGGAGAAGGTTGGAAGTTTCAACAGTTGTGGGTCAGGAATGAGTGTGGAAGAACAGCTCTGGCTGGCTTTATTTAACCTGCTAATGTTTCCATTTCCCATCTGTTCAATGGGAGTAACCTAAGTGTTGGGGATCAATTCACTGAGTATCTGATTGCTGCGCAGACAGTATAGCAATAAGGTACTAAAAATGTCTATACATAAAAATAACCTCTTAGACTCTCTGGCACTGTGCCTTTGGCACGTCACAGGTCATAAAGATTCTGCCAGACGAGATTAACTGGCAGCCTTGTTCGGTACGAAATGGAGAGCAGTTTGCTCCGCTAGCATAGTTTAGGTACATTAGGGCAGACTCATCCTGGTGGATTTTTTCAGTCAAGTCAGCAGATAGTTGGACTAATTAGTACTATAATATGTATGAAGGTCTTGGCTTAAAAATTCTTGGATGGAAGAGCTTTTTCTCTATGTCTGTGAGAAGGACTTGGCAGCTGAAGGACTACGTGCATGATGTTATTGGGATGTTGCAACAGGGAACTCCTTGGTTTGAAAGGGGTAATAAATTATCAATTATCTTGACAAATAATCTGCCCTTGTGTCCCTTCTGCAGAGAATAGAAGTAACGAGTTTGGGGAGAACTGTGGGAGAGGAAAGAGAGAAGATATGATTATGGGTGATGGGAATGTGGTAGAAATACAAGGCATGGGAGGTTGGAAGGAAGACATGAAGGCAAAGACTTTAACAAGGCTGGAGATGTGCGTTAGCTTTCCAACCTGTATTCAGCAGCTAAGAGGGCTTCAGATCCAGAGTTTCTCTTCCCCCTTTCTTCTGGAGGGAGGCAGTTGTACCCACAGTGTCTAGTACCATGTGCTGACTGGGTGACATGGGCAGTTTTCCTTTCTCTGGAAGATTTCTTGGCCTTGTGGCCTTGAAGGGAGCTGTGTCTGGGGAGACTTGGGGGTAAAGTTCCCATTTAGGGGCTTCTGTGCTGCTGCCTTGCTTAGAATGAGCCATTTGTGGATTTCTCTCCTGCAAGCAGTGTACTGCTGTACGTCAAGCTGGATTGCAGATCTGACCTGGTGTACTAATGTACCACAGCTGTGTCCTGTGTGCTGTCCTGTTGCATCTACAGCACCCTTTGCTGTCTTTCTCACATTTCCTTTGGCTTCAAGGGCTCATGTCTGAGGATCAGCTAGAGATACCGTGTGGCTTTGGGACTCCCATGGATGACTGTTACTCACTTGTCCATCCTAGTCAAGATCAGGAGGATTTTGAGCTACCATGGATGGAGGGAGACTGAGGAGAAAACCTAGCCAGCCATAGATAAGGACTCTCTTAGACTAGTTGATCACCTTGGTAGGTCACAGGAGCCTGTGCCTTGGAGAACTATGGAGATTTAGTTGCTTCTTGGAAGTTTTGTCAAAGCAGTTTTGAACTGGGAAGAACTGGAGTGTTTTGCCGCTCACCAGGCTCATACTGGTGGTGCTGAAGTCAGTGATCTTTAGGATTTCAGCTTCAGTGCTTTCAAAAGAGGGATTTGCTGTCCTGTGGTCAGGGAAAGCAGTGTCACAAATTCCAAGCTGTACACCACAGCGACAAGCTTCTTGCTTGCACCCTCTTGGTTGGGTTCCCAGCAAGACTGCCTGTAGGTGGTGTACAGTCTTGCAGAGTGCACGTGACAGGCGCTCTGCCAGTATACTCTGTTTATTTGGGCTATGACTTTGCTGGGAAAGAGCATATGACACCGACACCTGAGCTGCTTTTGCAAGTGCTGATTGGGAGCTTGACTCTGTGAGGCTCAGGTTAAAGCCAGGCTGGGGCTCTGTTTTTGGCACAGGTGCTGACTAACACAGGATTTCCATTTCTGGACTCTCCTGTTGTGTTGCAGTGGCCTGATGAGGCAATACAGAAAACAAGATGTGAGGTAGCTGCTGAGTACCAGCAACAAAATCTGCAGGGTGGTCCGGGTTTATGACTGACCTGGGTTCCCTTTAAGGTCTCTCCAGCTCCATGGGACTCTCTGGGTTCAGTAAATGGCTTGGCATGTGCTGTAGGCACTAGGACGGTTTTGCTGGGTGTGGAGAACTATGAGGTTCTTTGATGTCTCTGATCCCAGAAGGTAATAGTTATGCTCATATTAACCTCGGCATCTTTTCCCTGAGAGGGCTTTCAGTATGCTGCCTTCGTAAAACAGACAGCAATTTTTCAGTCTGCTAGCTTCGTCCGTCAGTAACATTCTCCACCAGGGAATGCAGCGTTAGGCCTGTCCCTCTAACTTATCTGAAAACATTTTCATTTCAAATAGCTGTAATGTTTTTACTGGGTCGTCATTAACAATGCAGGTTTACAATAGGAAATGAGACTTTCTAATAACAATTGGATTCTGCCACCTGATCGAAGAATTTCGTAATAACTAAGCCATGTGGCATTAAAAGAAGCCCCTTTTGGGGGGATTACTACATACGCAGGTATGTGGTGAAGCATGAGGCCAGTAACTGGCTACGGTTAACCAGCCAAGGAATGTAATAATCCTCCAGAAAGACGTAACATCGGCTACTTTATTAGCAATAGGAAATGGATATTCCATTTGTGACTGGGAAGGTCATACCTGTCTCTGGGTATTAATGTGGCTATATCAGCAGCAGCCAGTGGGAACGCTTCATGTCTGTGCAGAACGTTAAAGCTGCCTCGCGCTGTCAGATGTTTGGCTGGGTTTTAAGGATGCTTCTATCCACTAGGGCTATCAGAGAATATTGCCTTGCTCTCTGAAGACAAGTGCCTTTCAAACGCCATTGAATGTTTCTGCTCTCGTTAAAAGTTAAGAAGCCTTTGATCTGAAGTGCTGGTTTTTTTTGTTTTTTGTTTCATTTTTTTTTTCCCTCTGGCTTGCCAGGGCCTGGGAGGAGTTTCATGGCCTGGTGAACAGCAGTGGCCGCTGATCGAACGCTCCCCCTCCCTCTGTCACACCCAGGGTAGGGCCTCATCTTTCTTCCTATGTGACTTCATGGCATACCTCTCAGCTTCCAACCCTCTTCCCATGGGCTGGCATGTTCTCTTGCCTTATGGGCCTGGTGGTGGGCCCATTCTGCTGCTGGCTCTTTCCCAAAGGTCAAAATTATTTTTTTAATTTTTTTTTTTACCAAAGGCACCAACATTCACCGTGGTCTCCATTCACGCAGCATTTTCTGTTGTGATGCTGTGTGCTATTTTGCTAATGTGTCCTTCCTCTGTGCAAGGCACTTGTGTCCCAGGCCTGGTCCCAGGAGGCTGAGAGGTATGTCTTCAGCTTGGGTCTGTTGCCTAGGGTTGACTGTAAGCAGATATGGAGTGGTAAATGAATGCTAGACACATCCATGTGATGGGCACTGAGAGAGGCGCCTGGAGCTTGGCATACATGCCTTTGCTCTTGACAGTGGGCTGGAGCAGAATAAATTAGTCTGTCAATAAAAGCTTGTTCAGGAAGGACACACAGTAGCTACTGTATTTAGAAATAATAATGCTGTGGCTAATGAGATGAAACCACCTGCTACTTCTGGTAGTGGCAACCGACCATGTGCAGAGAAAATAGCCAAGGTGAGCTCAGGGCTGTTGTGAGCCTCGCAGCTCAGATTGTTTTTCCCCTCCAGAGCCCACTTTGCTGATGGCAGGCCCTTTCCTTAAAAAGGGCTAGCAGGAGGCCTGGTGATGAGGGTTGCATTTGGTTGTAGCCAAGTGGGATTGCTGCACTGCCGAGTGCCAGAGCAGAAGAACCCGCTGGAAGGCAGCGTTACATTGTCTAGTTCCCACCCCATGGTGGTATGTAGCTGCTCCAACATGGCTGAGCTCCAAGGGGCCACTGGGGATCCCAAAACCTCCCTCCACAGCTTTGGGCAAGCAGCATTCTCATAGCTTGCTCTGAAGTCATGGGTGAAGATAATATCTATCTTTCCTCACGGATTTGGCTTTTTGTGAGGATCAATGGTTACAAAATGTTACACAGGCACCTAGTAGTGCTGTTATTGTTAGATGACATTCAAGTGACCTTCCAGAAGAGGAAAGCAGCTCTCTTCATGAAATACCAGTCTCAGAAGACAGTAAATGTGCCAAGTGTATAGGAAAACAGTGATGGAGTTGATTTAGCTCTCAACTGTATTGGGTTACCTATGCTGAGCAGGGAGAGTAGTGATGAGCAGAGGGCCTGGGGCATCCTGATAAAGGCGAAAGGAGGGAAAATGTAGAAACCTGTCCGAGAAAGAGCTAACCAAAGTGTGCTGTCCTCCTGAGGTAGATGGCACGGGTGAAAGTACAGTATGGGATAGAAAGCCGAACCATTGTTGCAAATTAACTGGAATCCAGTTAATGAATCCTGAATCATGTTCCCAAATGGCAGCACAGCCTGCTTTGGCTGGCAGGTGCAAAGGTGAACCCCAGTCTTCTGCAGATGGCCTCCAGCATGGTTTTTGCTGTCATGTCATAGCAGAGTAACTTGTTTAACTCTCTAAAGAGTGTTTTTGACTTCCTTCTGCTCCTCCAGCTCTCCAGCCCACTTCCTGGAGATGTTCCAGCATGTACTGTGCTGTGATGTTACAGCTACCGTGCAGCTCTTAGCAGCGCACAATGCTAGCTCAAGGGTTTAAGCAGGATTTTACAGTCCTGCAGAGCACCTTGCTTCTGAAGCTGCTGCCTTTGCTCTTCAACCCAGCTCTGCTGATTTGGTGTGGTATGTGCTGGGGCATCCCTAGATGTTTGGTTTGGGCAACTTACTGCCCTGTCCCTGTTATGGGAAGAGCTGCCAAACCTATCCTCTCAAAATAATTGTAATCTCATTTATTTCCATTTG
This sequence comes from Mycteria americana, assembly GCF_035582795.1. Classification (NCBI taxonomy): domain Eukaryota; kingdom Metazoa; phylum Chordata; class Aves; order Ciconiiformes; family Ciconiidae; genus Mycteria; species Mycteria americana. The sequence goes on from NC_134371.1 coordinate 11,834,119, forward strand.
AGTTCAAAAAAACACACCACCTTTCTATTAATGTGTAAATATGCTTTGCCTACTGCTGCTGCTCACAGGCTAGCAGTAAGCATTAACACAGGTTTCTGTAACCTGCCGCATCTTCAATTGCTGCCATGTGCTGCAAGACAATACAAATGAAGGTTGTGGACCAGCAGTCCTTTCTTTGTCAGTAGCCCCTGCAACTCATGTGGCTGTACTCATGTGAGTAAAAGCTGCTGAAGAAAGTCTTCTATTTAAACTTGAGGGAAATGTCCTTTTCAGATTAGATATTATTTTAAGGTAGCAGAGACCAGAGAACTAAACTTGTTGACAGCATGGCAAAAGGAGCCTAAATATGAGGGACAGAGGCAGGAGGAGGTTGGACCGATGGTATATTTGTGCTCAAAGCAGAATCCCTGAGCACAAGTGTTTGGGAAGGAAGAGATCTTGCAAGCTGTTTAAACACCAGAATCTGTCAGGGAGGTTTCCAGAGTCTATCATATGCTTTGCTCACAGGAGATGACACTTTTTTCTTCCTGATGAATGGGGATGAACCAGGATCTCCCTGTGTTCCAGGTGTTCTGGAGCAGCAGGTTGACTTATGTGAAAAGTCTCTAGTTAGAAAGCAGACCTGCTTAGGAGGTTTAACGAGCATTGATTGGAGTGATACACTGGTATGGCAACACTGGTAGCCATGGTGGGTGGAATGGGGGGGTGTTGTGATCTGAAGGAATGCACACCTTTAACCTCTTTCTTTCCTCTGTTTTCCAGGGATAATTCAAGCTTTCGAAACACAAAAATCACATTGTGAGAACAAGAGTTGGCACTAAGCTCCTCTCTCCGTGTTGAAAGCACTGAGAGGTCTCCACCAGTGCCCTCCGACCTCTGAAGGGACTCATGGGCCACTCTCTCGCACTCCTCCTTGGAGGAAGGATCCATCTGAAGCCCTCCAGCAGCGGTGACAATAGAGGCTGATTTTGTCATACACAAACTTTTTTTTAGCAGTGGGGCGGGAGGCCAACCTTTCAATTAGCAGCGTGCCCTCGGGGCCGCATCTTGCAGCACTTTCCTCTCTTTCTCTACATGGCATGCAGGATCTCTGGGATTCTGCCTCAACGTCAGAGCCTTTTGCTGAGGGATACCAGTATTATAAGTCTCTCTGCAGCTGGGAGGAGCTTCCCAGTTGAGAGTCAGCCCTATGGTTTTCAAATGCCCCCTTTCAGCTCTGCCAATAAATTATTGGGTCTCTTTGTTTCTTTCAGTCTCTCTGGTTTTTTGGCTCTGTCTAAAAATCGGTGGGGTGGTATTTCTCTAGGCTGTGGTAAGGCCCGAGGCCTGCTTCTGCCAGGTCCATAAAGCATCTTCCCCTGAGCTGCCCACCTACACGAAGCAGCAAAGCACCCCAAGTGCCAGCCATGGCCAAACTTCGCTGTATTTGTGGACTTACGTGGGCAGAGGAGTTAGATATGTAACATCTTGCTTAAAAAACAAGGTGCTTGCTTTGTCTTTGCCCCTTCTTCATACTCCCTGGTGAGCACTGCCTTGCACCCAGCCCTATTTGTTCGGGGGAGGGATGCAAGCTTCCCTTAAACTAGGACAAAGAGATGTTTGGGGTCACTTAGTTGCCTTGACTCTGGCTGTCTCGGTGGAAAGCCAGCAGTGCTGCCCTGTGTTGGATCCAAGGAAAGGCTGAATGCGGAGCCATGCGTGCTTCTGGGGTGCACTGAGGTTTGCAAGTCTCTGGCCATCTGGGAAACTGGACCCCAGTGGGTGTAGCGGAAGAGGGTGATGGCCCAGGCTGCTTCTTATAGCTGCATGAAAGCTGTGACCAGAAGAGGGGCTGCAAGTGACCCCCTGTCTCCTGTCCTCTGCGGTGAGGCTAGACTGATGGGTTGTTGCCTGGAAAGCCAGCATGGCTGCAATTCGGATGCCACAGAAACAATAGGAGCTAATTATTTCCTCTGATTCTGCTTGACTGCAACACTAATTGTACTCATTAACAGCTCCAGCCTTTTCCCCTTTTCCTTGGGGAATTGCACAATTGCCTTTCGTTTTTAATACAGCCTTTGCATCGGGCCCAGGAGGGGAGGCTGTGGCCAGAGATGGGGCACATCTCTTGCCCTACGTGCTCTGCGCAGTTCCCCAGGAGAAGGGGCTGCTTGGGCCAATTTGGTCACGACCGCAGAACTAGCAGCCCATGTCTGGGACAATTACTAGCCTTGGGGACTGGGAGACCTTCAGCCTCATGACTCCAATTGCAAATTCCTCCTGTTACTATTGAAGTCTAGACTGAAAGCAGCCAGGACTGGCAGAGAAAGCAGTTTAAAATATTCAGTCTTCTGAAGGGTTTGTTTTCTGCATTGAGGGTGTCAGTCCTAGGCTGTCTCTAGAAACATTCAGCGCACTGACAGCGATGACTAACTGCTCCCCATGGTCAGGCAGTTTGTGCCTGCTGGCACCTGGCTGGGCAGGGAGCAGGGCAGTTCCCCGGGCTGTGATGGCATCTCTCTCTGTGTTTCTTGAGACCCCATGGTCCTATTCCTGCTCTTGCCATTTGTTTGTCACCAGCTCTCAACCAAATGCTCTTTTCCAGGCGCAGTTTGTTTTCCCTGCTGCGATCAGGTACTACTACGGCTGCTACTTAAAATTCCTTTTAAATACAACTCTCCCCTGCTGCTCTCCGGTAGTTGTTAGGGGGGATTTAGTTGTAATTACATTTTGGCAATCTAAGCAAAAATAGCCTTGCAAGGCAAGGCTGAAATACTAGCTGCAGGCTCCTTTTATCCACAGCGCATTTAGCTTCTTGCAGATGACATCACTTAGGGCTTTAGTCCTGTTGTTGTGCCCAGCTGCGCGTCGCGTCCACCTCTGCTATTTCATGTACTCGCCCACTTCCCGCCTCTGATGCCCCGCATCTAAGCTGGTGCTGATGAGTACAGGCTTGCTATTAAATCTGAAAATGCTGCAGTCCTGCTGTGTTCGCCCTTAAATATGTTTTGCGAGTGAGCTGTGGAAGAGCCCTTCCCTGGGAGGCTGTTCCTCTCCTCTTGCTGACACTGTGGTTGAGATTTGGAGGAACTCAGCGCTTGTTCCTCTTCCTCAGCCTTGAAAGGAGCGAGCTGGCTGGGGCGTGGAGTTTGTCCTCTTTCAGGCTACAACTTTTCCTGAGGTCAGAAGAAAAGCCGTGTGCAATCAGTGCCAAGCACCAGGTTTGGTGCCTCCTATGGCTTGGAGAGGCATGGAGCCAGACTGTTTTTTGAGCAGGGCTTTTGGGTTGCGGTCTGCTCTGTCCCGCTAATAAGAGTGGTGGAAACACAGCCACGGGGTTGTTTGGGAGGGGAGGGAGCCTCTGTCATGCTCTAGAAAAAGGTTTCAGATTCTCTTTATTTACGAAGCAAGTCTGGAGCCGTGGGAGCTCCAAATCTGTGGTGAGTCATGACCTTCCTTGTTCTCCTCATCCTGAAGGCTTTGTCCACCCTTAAACTTCCTCAGATCCCTGCATAGTGGCCTTTGGGGAAACCAGCAGGGCTTTGAACGCCTTCGAGCCCTGGAGTCCAGCCCCAGGGCTCTTCTTTCCCAAGGGGATGGTGGGCTGTGGTGGGCTCATGGGCTCTGGGTGTCTCTGGCTACGGCTGGTCAAGTGGGGGCTGATGGCTGGGCTGGGCTTGGCTGGGGGGCTCAGGGAGTGTGGGGTGAGGGGTGGTGTTGCGCTGGGTGTCTCCAAGCTGGAGCTAAGGATGAAATCTGCTTCCCAGCCCACAGAGAGAAAGGAGTCCCCAGTTTTGGAGGGGAGCAGTTGGGGGATGCTTGGAGGATGATGTTGTCTTAGTGCTTCTTGGGGTGTGGGCACCTGGGGCTAATGCTGGGCTGGGGGGGCTTTTCCTCTCTCGCTGCACTCCCCCCAGCACCCTGCTAGCTCTGGATAGGGTGACCTGTGAGGTGTTCCCCCCCCAGATCCTGCAAGGCACATCTGCTGCCCGAGACCTCTGGCACCCCGGCTACTGCTTTTGTTTTTGTCCTTGTTTCTAGTGTGGTGATAAACCCCAGGGACCTCCAGAGGGCAGGAAAAATCACTGCTTGGGGATGGTGGAGAATGCGGTCTCAGTTGTGTGCTCCTGGCAGGCTGGAAGAGCTTCTCCCTTTCTGATTGTGTTGTATGGACGTGCCGAGGACCGAGCTCACCTGAAGAAGAAGCAGCTCTGTAGAGCAGGGAGAAGTGGGTGACAGTACCTGGCCCTGTTCAGAGCCCCCTTCCCCTGGAGACTGGCAGCAGGGCAACGGGGACCCAGGAATCAATGGGAAATAGCCAGGCAAAGACAGACCAGAGCTCATTAATTCTGCACCTTCTTGGGGAGGGAGAGCCCAGGGGCTGGGGACATGCCTGGTGCTATGGTTTGGGCAGCTTATGGCAGCTCCTGACTCTCGCAGGGCTGGGGACACTTGGCCAGGGCAGCCTGTCCCTTCAGCCACTGTGGGGCTGGGGAGAGGACATCGCCGTGGGGTGGCTGTGTGGGGACAGGAGTGCTGTGCAGTGCCATCACTCACCAGCAAGAAGGCTGTGGCCAGGACGAGTACGGTGCCCCAGGACTTGGTCACCTCACCCAGATCACGGTCACAGGGCTGCCCCCATGGGAGGTGACCCAGCCAGGGGAACAGGAGGCAGGACCCAGCCACGGCACTGGGTGCTCGGTGAGCTCCTCTGGGCACCCTGCCTGCGTTGGTGGGCACCATCCCTGCCTGCTTCAAGGTGCCGGCCTGGAGCGCTGGACCCACCTGGTCTCAGTGCTGTGGGCATCACACAGCTCCCCGGGATGGGGCAGGAAGAGCCACCTTACAGAGAGCACGGGCAGGCTGGCACAGCTGGAGGGTGGCTCCCGGCCATGACCCGGCTGCAGGCATCCCAGAGGTGATGTCTCTGCTGCTCGGTGTTTACCTCCCTCCTCCATCCGTGCCCACAATGCCCTCACCTCTGGCAGGCGGTGCCAGGAGCCAGTTGCGGGCTGTAACCAGCTGGTTTTCTCCCAGCAGCAGCAGAGGCAGCCGGTACTGGGACAGTGATGCTGATGGAGACACAGCACGTCCTGGAGCTGGGCGCAGGTGGCGTGAGCTAGACCACAGAGGAGCAGACGCTGCCCGCCACCGTTCCCAGGCTGACCTCCCACATCTCCCCTGCCAGCAGGGACAAAGCCGCAGGGGCCCCAGAGGTCAGTGAGGGGCATGGGGAGGGGATGTGGCATCGCTGGGATGGGGGGAAGGGGCTGTGCTTGACAGAGACGCTCCCGTGGGGCAAGGAGGGCCGGGGGGGGAGGGAGTCATGTAATGATGCTTGTAGCAGGGTGGGTGCCAAGGGCACCCATCCCTAAGGGGGTTTGGGTGCCTGGTGGCCCAGGGTCTTCCCACTCCAAGCTGCTTGCTAGGGAGCAGGGACAGCAATTCAGCTGTCCCCAAGAGCCATGGCCAAGGCATAAATGGAAGGAGGAACCTGCCCCTAATCCCATCCATGGCTCCATTGCTACCCCGGGATGAGGGCTGTATCTGTGATTCCTGCCCCGTTGCCACCATTGCCATGGCAAGGGATGCCAGGGGCCCCATTTGCCCTGGGCTTGAAGCTGTGAATTTGCAGTGGGCTCTTGCTGCTAGCGCTGGTGCATGGCTCATCAGGTGCCTGACTCTGCTCCAGGTCCGCCTTGTCTCGTCTCTCAGCACCCTTGTGGGGTGCTGGGACAGGACTGTGTGGCTTAGAGGTCTGCAGGAGCCTGCACGGGTGGCACATCCAGCCTGTCTGAGAGGGGTAACCCCATCAGTGGGCGTGCAGCAACAATGCCACGGAGGCTCGCGAGACTGCTGCAGGCTTTACTCCCATGTTCAGCACAGCATGGCCACCCCGTGTTGCCCCCTTCCCCATCACCACCACTGCTGGGGAGTGGCAGAGCCCCGCCACTCCCAGTCCTCCTCCAGTGCTGTGCTTGGCACCAGGAGCTGCTGTGCCTGCAGGGATCTCAGCCAGGCAGGCTGGTTTGGGGGCACCCAGCCCCTGGGTCCAGCAGTCGCAGCAGCAGGAGGGCTGGCAGGTGCCTGCGGGCATCACTGCGGCAGGTACTGCTTGGGGTCCCCAGGGAAGGGCAGGGCCGGTGCCTGGTTGAAGTGAGCCATGAGGAAGATGCCGATGGTGCCGCACACGAAGAGGGAGGCCATGATGAAGAAGCAGACACGGTCAATCACCCGTCCCACCAGGATCCACTCTTCGCTCTCCTGCCGGTGGTAGAAGGAGGGGGGTGAGGGCTACCCCCACTGCCCCCTATGCGGGTCCCTCTCCCCCCTGGCCCTGACTCACGCTGCTGAAGTCGTTCTGTTCCCGCGTGGCATTGGCGATGTGGTTGCAGGCATCCACGCAGGCGCGGATCTCAGGGCTTGCCTCCTCCAGGCTCTGGCAGAAGTCCTGGGCACTGCCGCTCTCCAGGCCACGTCCTGTGGGCAGCGGAGCCAGCACAGTGGGCACTAGTGAGCGCCCAGCCACCTGGCACATCGCCCAGCCTCGCAGGGAGGTGCCAACCCCCCGGGGGCACTCACCAATCTTCTCCAGCACAGTTTTCATCAGCCCGTCCCTCTCCTTCTGTTTCTCAAAGAGCAGCTCGGTCCGGGCTTTCCAGAGCATGTACTCGTCGGCTTTCACCATGAGCCCCAGGGAGCTGCGTCTCCGGGCAGCTCGCGGTGGCCCCGGTGTCTCCTCTGGCATGTGCATGCCCAGGTAGCGGGGCAGGAGGTGCAGGCACACCTGGGCACAGCATCACCCGCGGGGACCTGACCCTCCGCACACCGCCCAGGGCACCCAATAGGTGCAATCGGGTCCCCTTGCATCGCCTGGAGCATCCCCATGGGGTACCCTTGTGCCACTGGGATGCTGAGTGTGTTAGCACCTGCTGCTCCCCAGTGCTCGGAGTGGCTTGGAGGGGTTTGGTGGCACAGTGTGGTCCCCTGGGGACAGCTGGGGGGTCCCTCTTTGTGCCAGGACTTGCACTCAGATGAAGGCTTGCCCGCCACCCCGCTCTGCGAGGGACATGGCCTTGGTCCCCAAATACCCACCCCATTCCCCATTTATAAGGGGTAGGGGGATGACGGCAGGTACCTGGCGCACTCTCTGGGACATGGAGTGAGTGTTGGGTGTTCTCAGTGAGACGTTGAGGACAATGACAGCGTTCACCACGATCACCACCGTCACCACCATGAGGAAGGTCAGGTACCTGGGGACGGGACACAGGGCCTCATATGGGGCTGCTGGGTCACAAGCTATGGGCATGTAAGGTCCTTCTCAGTGCCCTCCTGGGGCTGTACACGGGGGACCGGCAGTGGGACATGGACACGTGGTAGTCCTGTGCCAGCCCCGCCTGGGCTGGGGGTTATTTCTGTGCCAGAGTCCTGTTCCTGGGCACTGGCTGCTGCACAGCACCCAGAGACCCCACTGGCACAGTGTGACAGCAGGGCTGGCACCCCCGTCCCTGTGCATCACTTACTTCCCGATGAGAGGCACAGCCTGGGAGGTCTCAGGCACCTTCTGGGCAATGAGGAAGAGGAAGACGGTCTGGGCCAGGAGGACGTTGATGGAGACGGTGCATTTCTGCCCACCCGCTGCCAAGGAGGGGGGAAGGCAGAGGTTGGCACAGGGCAGTGGTGTGGGCATTGCCTGCCTTTGGCAAAAAGCCTCCACCTCAAAGCTGAACTGGCCAAGTCCTGCCATGAGCCTTTAACCGTGGGGTACCTGGAAATTCTCCCCCCTCCAAATATCACAGGAGTGGGTGAGAGATGGCACTGATGGTCCCCAAGCACGGAGGGGACAATGAGCCCTTCCTTGCCTGTCGCTGCCCCCCTTGCACATCCCCGTGCCCCCCATGGGCACGGCACCAATGCGTACCTTTGGCGGGCAGAAAGTAGACCAGCACAGCCATGGCAGAGATGAGGACACAGGGCACGATGATGTTGATGATGTAGAAGAGTGGCTTGCGCTGGATGATGAGGTAGAAGACGACCTGCTGGTACTGAGTGTCATCTGGGGTGAAGTGCTCCGAATTGATGATCTTCCGAGCGGGGCGGTGCTTGATGACCCATTCGCCGTTCTCTGCCATGCAGCGGTGCCACGTGAGTCCCACCACCCTGCCGGGGGCACTGGGGCTGCCAGCCCTCTTGCCCAGGGGGGGAGGAAGGGGAGAGCTGGTGATCGGTGTGGGCTCCACGGGGCACCCAGGCTGGACACGGTGTGGGGAAAGGTGCTAGAGCCGCTGGGGAGGGAGATGAGCACTGCAGAGCGTGCCAGGGTGCCCAGGCAAAATACCCCGAAAAGCTGTTGGAGGGGGCAGCCAGGCACGTATGGGGCACCTCGTGCCCCTTGAGGGCTCCCAGGGTGTTACGTGCAGGGCTGGGGTCCCCCAATCTCCCTGCCCCCAGGGTACCATGAGGGGAAGCCGAGCATGACGCTGGGTGACAGCATGCTGTTTTCCCCCACTGTCTGCGGGAGCGATAGATTTTTCCCAATCAAGATCGCAGCTCGGGCCGGTAATGAAAAAATAAATCTCGCTGCCCGAAAAGCATTTTGTTCCTTCAATATGCAATTAAAATGTGATGGAAAACGTCATCGTTTGGCCGTGACAGCTACGTTCCCAGCATCAATCAAGCTCCCAGGAGCGGTGCTCTCCGGGAGCAGCTGCCAGGCGGTGAAAGACCCAAGCCGGGGGGGTTAGAAAAACAAATATCTCCCACACTCCTGCTTCCACTAATAGGTTAAGTACCTATGTAATGGCGGGAGCTGCTAATGGCCCCCACAGCCCTGCTTTTGGCAGCCACCAGCGTAGCACCAGGCCTGTTGGGTGCTCCCCGTGGCAGGATGCTCTTGTGCCACGGGGGCGGCCGTGGTGTTACCTGTGAAAGCCTCGGGGTCAATGGAGATCCACTCCACGGTCTGGCCTTCCTCCACCGTCAGCAGCAGGTTGATTTCATTGGCACTGTATGTCTGGGACCTGGGGAGGGAGAAGGTGGTGGCACAGGCTGGCATGCAGCAGGGTGGATGGGCAAAGGGTGCCAGCGTGGCACCAGGTCACGCTGGCCACCTCCAGCTCTGCTTTGGGGTGCTTGTCTTGGCCGAGGTGCCTCCTGCCACCGATGGGGTGCCAGGGGACAGGTAGGTGGCACTTATCTGCCCAGGGACTCGTTGCCCCAGGGCAAAGGTGGACATCCCGTGCTAATCCCTTGTGTCCCAGGAGGACCCGCCATGGTGCCCACGCGTGCCCAGCCGGTGCTCACTGGAAGACCATGGTGCAGTTCTGCCAGTCGAAGGGGAAGTAGGTGACATGGATGGCGCAGGCGCTGCGGTAGATAGCGGGGGGCAGCCAGTAGATGCTGCCGTCGGGGGACACCAGCACGTTGGTGTAGAGGGTGATTTCGAATGTCCCGTCGATGCTGGCAGGGAAAGGGTGGGCTCAGCCCGAAACCATGCTCGGGGGGGGGGCAGCTGCCACCCCCTGTGCAGGGATATGTCCCCATTGCCCCGTCACCTACTTGTTTTCCAGGACGATGTCGGGAAGCCAGACCATGGTGGAGGGCACCCGCAGCAGCTGGATGTTGTCGTATTTCTTGGGGTCCCACTGCAGGCGATAATCGGACCATTGCTGGGGGAAGGGGAGCAAAGAGGGATGGTCACGGTGCTCCCTGAGGCGGGGGAGCTTGTGAGCTGCCCCCAAAATAGGCTCAGCTGGGGGCACCCACAAAAGGGGGTGCAGGTTATGGTGCCAGCCCTCCACAGGGTGCCACCCTGAGATGCAAACATGGGCCAGGGGGGTCCTGCCTGGAGGTGAGGGGTCTCACCATCTCGATCCAGACGTTGGTGGTGAGGGTCTCCTCCCGCTCATTCTGGCAAGGAAGGAAGGGGGAAGACGGCTTTAGCACCCTGCCCGCCTCTGCCCCACATGTGGGGGCAAACCCATCCTGCTATGGGGACCAGGGAGGGGGTCTCTCACCAGGGAGATGAGGTTGGTGAGGGTGAGCTTGAGGGTGACATCGATGATCTGGTCCCCATGCAGGGCCGGGCGCAGGTGCCGGTTGTAGTTGGTCATGAGGTCCTGGAGCAGCTTCTCCTCCTGGTTCCTGCAGCCCACGCCTGGGGAGGGCATGTGCCGTGGGGGCACCCCGGGGTGGGGACAGCAGGGCCACCGATGCCCCCAGGACCTGCTGGCGTGGGGGGGGGGGCATGGGGTGCGCAAGGAGAGGGGATGCCCACGCTTGTGTTACTGTGGGTGTGCACACGCGGCTGCGTGTGCCTGACTGTGTATCAGCGTCCCAGCGTGCAAGCAGGGGGGTGTGCGTCCCCCCCACGTCCCCCACCCCGCTCACCCCAGGGACCTCTCCAGGGCAGGACGTGGGGACAGCGGGCTGCCAGCATGGGGACACCCCAGAGGGACGGTGCACGGCACTGCACTGCGCACCCGTGGGTGACAAACCCCCAAGGGCAAAGGCGAGGGGAGACCGGGTACCCCCCCCCCAGGGCAGGCACCCCTTACCTGCCAGGGCGCAGAGGGCGAGGAGGAGGCCGTGGCAGCGCATGGCGGTGCTGCGGGGCACAGGGGCCGGGGCTCTGCTCGGCCGCCCGTGCGGCGGTGTTCTGGGCCCGGCGCCCGGTGGGACGGGACAGCTGTCCCCCGCCACCGTCAGCTGTTCCCAACAGGCACGGGGGCTGGGGAGGGACAGGTGACCCCCCACGCCCCCCCGCCGGCGGGGTGATGGCAGTTTGCTGGGAAGCTCCTCTGGCATTTTGTGCCGAGGGGGTTGGAATTGGGTCTGGGGGCAAAATGAGCTCCGTGCCTCAGTTTCCCCATGTGCCCCGCAGAGGGGCAGTGCAAAACCAGGCGTCCATGGGTGATGGAAAAGGGGTGCCCCCCTGCAAGCACCCCCAGCAGTGCCCTGTCCCCCCCATGGCGGTGGCTGCCCCCAGGGTGTAGGGTGGGGAAGGGGCAGGCAAGTCCTGCCACGTCAGCCTGGGGAGCGATGCCTGCCTTGGGGGACCAAGTCCTGCGAGACCCTGTGTAGGGGGGTCGGGGTGGGGGGGTGAGATTCCTGGCTCGGCGGAGAGGATGTGACAGCTGTCCCAGGCCACTGCCGGTGGGGGGACGTCAGCTGTGCCCCCTGAAACCGGAGCCCTGGCGTCCCGCTGCCGAGCTGGGGAAGGAGACAGCCCCTCGGCCCCCAGCCAGGCGCTGCGGGATGGGGTGTGCCGGGGGGCACTCGTGGGTCTGGCTGGGGGGTCATGGGGACGGGGGGTGATGTGGGCACTGCAGTGGGTCCGCAGGGAATGGTGCCATGCTGGGGGGTCCATCCCCTTCCCCAGCCCATCCTGTCCCGAGTGCCCAGCCCAACGGGGGTAGCAGGGCTGGTACCACGGATCCCTTCTGGGAAACACCCCTTCCCACCACAGCTGAGGACCACCGTGCTCAGGACACCCAACAGCACCCATTCCTTGGGTGGGCATCACCCTCCCCAGCACACACACAGCACTCAGGGTGGGCACCGTGCCCAGGGGGGGACACCGAGAGCAGCCACCAGCTCGGCGCCCCGTGGTGAGAAGCATCCAGCTTTATTTTCCCAAGCCAAGGCTGGTGAGCGGGAAGGAGTGGGGGGCTGGCACATGGGACACCCCCCTCTAGATGAAGCGCTTGTTCTCCTCCCGGTAGTCATAGGGGTCTCCAGCAAAGGGCAGCGGCGGGGGGTGGTTGTAGATGCCCATGAGGAAGATCCAGAGGGTGCCCACCACCAGCATGGGGGTGATGAGGAAGAGGCAGAGGCGATCCAGGGTCCGGGCCACACGGTTCCAGTTGTCCTTCTCCTGGGGAAGGAGCCAGAAGCCAGGCAGTGGGGGGCACAGTGGGCACAGGGAACCCCCTCTGCCCCCCCATGCCCGCGGCTCCCACCTCATTGTAGCTGTTTTTCTCCTGCATGTGCTTGACGATGAAGTTGGCACCGTCAACGATGGGTTTTATGTGCTCGTAGAGCTGCTCCTCGCCTGCATCCGCAGGTGCCAAACCTGGGAGCGAGGGGGGTGGTGAGACAGGCTCCGAAGGGCTGCCACCCCCAGAGACCTCTGCTCTGCCACCCTTCCCTGCGTCCCCACGGAGGGGCTGAGGCTTACGGGCAGGGGTGATGCGGCTGGCCAGCCCGTGCCGCTCCGACTGCTTCTCGAACATGAGCTCGCTGCGGGACTTGACGCTGAAGTACTCCTCCGCCTTGGCGATGTAGCCGGCCGAGCTGCAGCGCCGGATGCACGGCGTGCCCGCTGGGCTCTCGGCCGGCTGCGACATGCCCAGCAGGCGGGGCAGGCTCTCCAGGAAGACCTGGGGCACAGGAGGTGGCGTCAGGTCCCTCGGCCACCCCTCGGTGCAACGACATCTTGTCCCCACCCTCTGCCCCCAACCCGGGCACGCAACCCCTTGGGGTGGTGCAGATGGGCCATGCCAATGCAATGGCGGGGCTGTGCTGTCCCATGCCCTCTGTGGGGCACGGTGCCACCCCTGCACCCACCAGGTCACGCACCCCAGCCCAGCACCCCGCTCACCTCTTTGACCCAGTCGGACATGATATGGGTGCTGGGGGTGCGGAAATGGAAGTTGAGGACCACGACGCAGATCACCACCACGGCTGTCACCAGCAGCATGATGAAAAGCAGGTACCTGTGGGGCGGCATGGACCTGGGGCTGGCATTGCCACAGGGGCTGAGCACAGGCAGAGGTGCCCTCTGGCACCACGGGGACCCCGCGATGTCCCCGCTGCACCTAGGACTCACTTGCCGATGAGGGGGATGGCATGGGAGGTGGCGGGCAGGCGCTGGGAGATGAGCAGAAGGAAGACAGACTGGGCCAGGAGCACTGAGATCACCAGGGTCATCTTCTCACCACCTGGAAAGCAGGTGAGCTCAGGGCAAACCCTGCTCCAGGTCCACCTCCCAGTGCTCCCAGTGCCAGGATTGCCCTCCCAGTGTCCCACCATACAGTGCCCCATATAGGGTTTTCTATTATGGGGGTACCCCAGGGTCCCACATGGGGTATCCTGCGCCCAAGTGTGCCCCTGCCAGGGTGCCTGGCTGGGATGATGGTGTACGTGGGGGTGTCCCAGTACCAGGATGTCCCCGTGCTGGGCACTGGGGTGTCCCCATGTCCCAGGACCTGGTGCAGGTGTGGGACATGGAGGTGCCCCATGGGGTGACCCCCATGCCTGGCACAGGTGCTGTGGGGCTCACTTACTATCGGCAGGCAGGTAGAAGACAAGGATGGCCATGAAGGCGATGAGGATGCAAGGCGTGACGATGTTGATGACGTAGAAGAGCGGCTTGCGCTTGATGATGAGGTAGAAGGTGATGTCCTGGTGCTCGCTGCTCTCGGGGGGGTTGTCAGGGTGGATGTTCTTGCGGGCCGGGCGGTGGATGATTTCCCATTCCCCGTTCTCTGCCGGGGCACATGGGACAGCGTATGGCATGGGGGGCCCCTGCCATGCCCATCCTCACCAGCCCCACCAGCACCCGTTCTCCCTGTCCTGGGTCTGGGTAGCTCCAGCCTGGTGGGATGGGTGCCAGGGTGCCAAAGCCCTGGGTGCTCGGGTGTCTCCATGGCAGGGTGCCCCAATGCCAGGGTGCCCCCGAGCCCTGTACAGGGTGTCCCGCTGCCACAGGACATGGCAGAGAGCACAAGCGTTACCCGTGAAGCCTTCAGGGTCGATGATGATCCACTCCACCGGGTAATACTTGCCCGTCTTCGGGTCGCTATCCTTCTTCAAGTGCATGCTGATCTCTAGGGCACTGTACGCCAGCGAGCTGGCCCGCGGCCGTGGGGGACAGGCAGTGAGGGGCTGCGCCTGCTGCTTGTTACCCACCACCCACCCACCCTGACCTCCAGCACAATGGACTCAGGCCACCGAGTCACCTGCAAACCCTCACCTTGCTGCACCCCAACAGCAAGGGAAGGTGCTGGCAGCAGCAGGCGCTGCAGGGGGCCGGGATGCCCACCCTGCTGCCTGCCCCTGCCCTGCCCTGCCCTGCCCTGCCCTGCCCTGCCCCAGCCAGCCCCCTGGCACCTGAATTTGAGGGTGCAGTTCTGCCAGTCGAAGGGGAAGAAGTCAACATTGATGGGACAGGCGCTGCGGAAGATGGCGGGCGGCAGCCAGTAGACGTAGCCCGTGTTGTAGATGAGGACGTTGCAGTAGTAGGCGATCTCAAAGAGCCCATCATTGCTGCACCGGGAGAGAGCCGAGGCAATGGCAGGGCCGGCAAGTGGCAGGGGGAGCCCTGGGCATGCTTTGCGGGGTTTGGGAGGGGAAACTGAGGCACGGCTCACTTGTTCTCCAGGACTATCTCAGGCAGCCACAGCATGTCCGGCGGCAGGCGGAGCACCTCGATGTCCCCAAACTCGGACTTGTTCCACTGCAGGCGGTAATCGGTCCAGCCCTGGAGCCGGGGGATCCCCAGGTCACCTTCTCACCACACTGGGACACCCTGTTGCCCGTGCCTCAGGGCACAACTGATGCCATGACGCCTGTCCCTACTCACGTGCTCGAGCCATAGGTTGGTGGTGAGCGTCTCGTCCACCTCTTTCTGCAACGACAGTGTGGGGCAGTGAGATGCCAGGGCCTTGCCCAGCAGCTGCCCCCCCCAGCCCAGGACCCCCAACCCTCACCAGCCAGGGTTCGGGGCAGCAGCCCCAGGACTCCCCTCACCCAGCCAGCCCCTGGGTGAAGCATGGCTGGAGGGCACCCCACGGCGGGCACTGCCCTCTGGGGCTCACCAGTGAGATGAGGTTGGAGAGGGTGAGGGCGAGGTAGACGTCCACGACCTCGTCAGTGGAGATGATGGGGCGCACCTCCTTGTTGTAGCCCTTCTCTTCGAAGAGGTGGTGGATGAGCCGTTCCTCCTGGTTCACGCAGAGCCCGCCTGGGGGTGTGGGGTCAGGCAGACTGGGGTGGGGCTGGGGGGGGTTACTGGGCCCAGTGCCACCCCACGGGGATGCTCAGTGAGGGCAGGGTGATGTAAGGGTGGAGGAGACAGGAGGAGGCGAGGACACTGCATGTCTGTGCTGCACAGGGGCATGGACGTGGGACATGCAGGAATGACACACGTGCGGGAGCACATGGGCGCATGTGGGCATGGGACAAGGATGTGAGCACGGACACAGAGTGACACAGATACAGACCCAGCACACACAGGGACACACAGACATGAGGCACTTGGGTACAGACATGGTGGCACTGTGCACATAGGGGGATGCACAACACAGGGGCACGCACGGACACGGACACATGGACATGGACCCAGTATAGGCAGGGACGTGTGGTCATGGATGCAGCGTCAGTGTGCACGCGGACAGGCACACGCGGGGACACACAGACACAGTGGCACTGTGCACAGACAGATGGACTCATACTCTGGCACACAGGGACACAGGCACGGATGCAGCCCCACCGTGCGCAGACAGACAGACAGACACACACGGCCCAGGCAGGGACACAGCTCCGGGTGGCACAGCCAGGATGGAGACGCAGGGGACGCTCAGTGATGGGGCTCTGCCAGGTAATGCCCAAAATGCAACCCTGGGGCACTTGTGCCCAGCTTGGACCCTGCCACCATCACCCCCCACCAACCCCACTGAGGGGGCCCAGAACCCTCCAGCAATGGGGCAACCCCGTGCCCAAGACCCTGGGGCCCCGCTCACCCGACAGCACCAGCGCCCCGAGCAGGGCCAGCCGCGCCGGCAGGTCCCCCATGTGGTGCCCGCAGTGCCCTCGCGCAGTGCCAGGCCGTGGCCACCTCCCCGCCTGGCCCGGCCAAGCGGATGTCCGGCTGCCGGCCGGAGCGGGAGATGGACGGTGCCAGGTGCCGAGGGGGAAGGGTGCCGGACCATTTACCCGCTCCCACCCCTCTCTTCCGGCACCCCCGCGCCCGGAGAAGGGGAGACGGGCAGGCGCAGCTGGCCTCGCCAGCCCCACGGGTGTCAGCCCATCACCCTGCGCCTGGGCTCCCCAGCACGGGCATCGCTGGGCACGGGGAGGAGCGGTCCCTTCCCCGCTGCTCAGCAGCCCCAGCGATGCCGCGCGGAGGCAGCGGGCTCCCCAGGAGCAGGAGGGGTTGGTACCCGCCGATGCCCAAGCACGGGGGTGGCACCTCCCTGGCAATCACAGCTGGCCCAGGGCACGCTCGGCCCCTGCGCCGGCAGGAGGTTTCCTGTGGGTCCCCGACGGGGTGGCACCAGGGGTGGGCACCGGTGTTGTGCTACGGGTGCCGCGGTGTGCAGGAGGGGTGCCCGACCCCCGGGGGGGGCTGGGGAGTCCGTGCCAGGCTGGGCACAGCACCGATGCCAGGGGCAGGAACCGAGGCTGGGGACATCACTTTGGGGTACAGGAGAATGGGAAGGGGGATGCAATAGGATGTCATATCCCCCATGGAAAGTCCCCCCACCGGCACCTGCCTCGCCAGCACGGGGTGGCACAGCACCCGCTTCACACTCGCCAGCTACTGAAAAATAGAGCCCTTCTTTATTCAAAAATAAACCTTTCTCTGTATAAATAAATAACAGCCCGAGTGCCTCTAGGGAAAATGGAGTGGGGGTGGGCTTGCCAAGGTGGGGGTCCCAGGGGACAAGAGGGCTGTGATCCCCGGCTGAGATGCTCCAGGTGCCCCCTGGTGCCCCATTGCCCTGGGGAGGTCAGACAGAGCTGGTGGGAAGAGGGAAACTGAGGCACGATGGGGGTCAAAAGGGTGGAATAGCCTGAGCTGGGAAGGGAGCTGTGTTTGAAGGACATGAGAGAGCCCTGCCCCAGCGCCCCGTCCCCATGCTGGCATGGTGCCCCAGGGCACCGCGGGCACCGTTAGGTTTTCAGCGCCTCGAGCGCCAAAGCGACGAGGCCAGGCATGCTGCGGGCCAGCGAGTCACTCTCCAGCCCCACGAGGCCAGTGAAGACCGTGGGGCGGCCCCCCACCGTGGCCCGCACCTGCGCCCGGTACAGCCCCTTGGTGTTTTTGGAGCCCAAATCCACCAGGATCTGAGAGAAGATGAAAACACTGTGAGTCCCGGGGGGGCCGGGGCCACAGCGGGATGGTGATGGTCTGGGGGGTGGCCCCGCCTGCCTGCCGGGACAGGGGGCTTGGAGCAGCTGGACGAGGCACTCACCTCCTGGAAGGTCATGGCCAGGTCCGGCTCGGGCACCCGCAGCACCCAGGCGTACAGCTCCCGCACCGCACCCACCCGCACCACTGACTCGTTGAGGCCGGGGCAGGCTGCAGCCCCAGGGACGGGCAGGAAAGAGATGGAGGGGGGACATCAGGGGTGCGCTGAGGGGTGGGACGAGTCACGGGGGCACCATGCTGCCGCCCGCCCCGGGGAGGAGCACCCATGCTCCGGGGATGCTGAGGGAGCAGGGGCAGAGGGTCCCTGTGGAGGGGGGGTACGGCCGAAGGCTGTCCCACCAACATGGGACAACCAGCCCTGGGACCGGAGTGCGAAGGCAAGGCCAGGCTTGCCACCGTCCCCATGGTGGCATATGGCATTCCACAGTGGCCAGGGGCTGTGGGGCACTTACCTCTGCCTGTGCCTGCCTCCTCCTCCTCCTCCTCCTCCACCCTCGGCAGCTCCGTGGGCACCAGCTCCCGTTTCTCCCTCGGCGCGGACCCTGCCACCGAGAGAGGTGTGAAAACCCCGGCGGGGACGCGGCCAGTGGGCACTGCCTGGGCACAGAGACGGCCGGTGGATGGATACCCCGCCGCCCCGTTGGCCCCAGCCCCTCCAGCTCCCAGGGCTCACGGCTCGGCATGGGGGTCCCTGACAGCTCTCTGGGTGCCGATCGCAGCTCCGTGGCTTCAAGAGGGGTGCCAAGGTCCAGCTCCGCCCGCAGCTGGGCGAGGAAGGCTCGTCCCTGTCCCACCAGCTCCTCCACCACCTCCTCACCCTGCTGAACGGAAGGGGGGACAAGATGGACGCTGGGGCACCCACGGGGCACCCATGGGCACCATCAGATGCACAGTGGCAGAGCACAGGGCACGGCTGGGCCGGTGTCGGATGGGGCACTGAGGACACACGACGTCTTTATGACTGTGTTGGGTCAGATCCTAAGCTGCGGGGTCAGACCCATGGCTGGCTCTGCACTGGTTGGACTGGGAGCACTGGTTTCACCTGGGGAGGGTGAGATGCCCCCTCTATGGTGGCAGAGTGGGAGATGCCACTTCTGTGGCTGCACAGGGGATGATGGGCCCAAGGGATGTCAGGAGGGGACATGGGGGAACTGCTGGGCTTTGGTCCCCGGTGGCACTGTTAACAGAGGGGCAGGGGCTCCCCCCAGCCCATCCCTCCCCAAATACCTGCAAGAAGAGCCACGTCTCCCCGGGGAGCTGCCCCCCGTCCAGGGTGGGTGCTGGGGGGCTGCCCCCCCCCATGGCCCTCAGCGCCTCCACCCAGTCCTGCAGCCGGGGTCCCACGGCCCCAAAGAGCCCTGCGAAGGCGGGCGGCCGCCCGGCCCCCCACCTGCAAGCACAGCAGGGCGAGCTCAGGCAGGTGCCCGGTGGCACCTGTCCCTGGGCAGTGCCACCCCCTGCCCTGCGCACCCCTGGTGGGACCTGGCTGGCCCTGGGCACCCCGGGGGGCCGTGCCCACCTCCATCCGGGTGTGCCCTGGTTGCAGGAAGAGCAGGACCCCAATGCTTTAGGCCATCCCCAAAAAGCCATGTCAGCGCCCATGGGCGTCTTGCCCACCTCCTAAAACCCTTTAGCCCCCCCTTGTCCCGTGGCCCACCATGCCTCACCTGGTGGGAGGTCTCTGGGGTCCCTCTGCCATGGAGCTGGGCTGGCCCCCTGCCACAGCCAGGCCTGTGGGGACAAGAAAGGGACAGGAGGGACAAGGTGTAGGGGACTCTCACGGGGGTGCCAGTGAGAGTCCTGCAGGCTACTGGTGCCCTGGCCACTGGCATGGGGGGGCCAATGGGATTCCAAGCGGGCTCGGGGTGGCCCAGCCCGGGAGGGTACCTGGGGTATCCCTGCGGACGCGGGGGTGGAAGAGGTGCCCGTAGATCTTGCCCAGGAGCTGGGGCAGGGCGCGGGTGAGGAAGGAGAAGTCGAACTGGTTTCGGATGAAGTCCCCAGCCTGGCGCAGGAGATCCACCAAGGTCTGGGCGTAGGAGCGCAACTCTGCGGGCGCAGTGGGAAAGTCATGGCCCCGGCACCACGCCAGCCCCACGCTGCCAGAAACGGGGTTCCACTCCATACCCTCACCCAGGTTTGACCCCCGGCTCACCGCATCGTCTCGTCCTGGCGCGGCAGGTCTCCTCGGACAGGCGGTCGCAGGCAGCCCGGCCCTGGGGGCCCCGGCAGGACCCGGCGTAGAAGGCGCAGAGGCGGGCACGCTCAGGCGGCTGCTGCTCAGGGGGCAGCTGGGCCAGCGCCAGCAGGTCAAAGCAGCTCGGTTCCCGGCTGCCGGGGGCAGCTGCGAGGGCACCGGGGCTGCCATGAGGTGCTGAACACCCCCTTCCCAGGGCGACGTATCCCCGCAGCGCCCTGGGCATCTCCATCCCCCCCGGCACGGCCGGCGGCACTCACGGTCCATCTGGAGGCTGAGCCAGTCCGCGAAGGCAGCGACACGGGTGTAGACGCCGGGTTTGCCCCGCTCGCCGCAGCCGTCGCCCCACGAAGTGATACCGTAGAGGATGAAGCGGTGCGAGGAGGGGTCCTGGCATGCCAGTGGGCCCCCCGAGTCCCCCTGGGAGGGGGGATGCCCGTGCATCGGTCTGGGCCGGGACCCCAACCGCGCTGCCAGGCTGTGCTGGGCTGCGGCACGTGCCCAGCGCTGTGTGCCACGAGGGACTTTTGAGCCCTGGGCATTACCTGGCAGGAGTCGATGCCGCCGGACAAGTACCCGGCACAGAACATGGCGTTGGTGAGCATGTCCCTGCCCAGGGCACCCCGGCACGTCTCCTGGCTGAGCAGGGGCACTCGCGCCTCCATCACCACGTCGGCTGCCGGCCCCTCTGCCGGGCAAGGCACCTGTTACGGGGTCCCCCGTGCCCGGGCACCCCCCTCTCTGTTGCACCTCCCTGCCCTCGCTCGGTGCATCGGCACTGGGCATCAGAGAGGGCACTGAGGGGGACACCCCACAGATCCCGCGGGTGTTGGGGTGGCACCTACCTTCGTACAGGGAGCCCCAGCCTGCGATGTAGCAGGCGGTGCCGGGGCTGGGCTCCGAGGGGCCGCTGGGCAGGCACACGGGACTGACGGTGGGCGATGGGGCCAGCGGCACCGCCAGCTCCAGCAGCGCCAGGTCCCCGTGAAATGTCTTGGGGTTAAACTGGAAGGAGATGGGGGGGTGTCAGTGGGGGGCCCTGGAGCATGCACAGTGAGGTCAGGGGGTGCCCACCTCCACTGACCTTGGGGTGAGGCAGGATACGCCGGACGGGCACTGCCCGCTCGCCCACGTCCGGCTTGCCCAGCTCATGGTCGCCCACCACCACCATCCACGCCAGCTCATTCTGGTTCCTGGCAGGGTGGCGGGCAGTGAGTTACAGGGGTGACAGGGGTGCCACCCCATGCCCCCCTCTGCAGGGACATCATCCCTATGTTGCCGTGCCCCCCACCGTACCCGGCGAAGCAGTGGGCTGCGGTGAGGACCCAGGAGTGCCCCACTAGCACCCCTCCGCACATCAGCTCCCCATGGAGCCGCACCGACACCAGCCAGGGCCAGGCCCCCCGTGGGGCCACGCTGCCGCCCATGATCCGTCCTCGGGGAGCCGTGGCGTTGGCTTGGGGGCCCCCGCGGCGCCCGCAGCTCCCTGGGGGACAAAGCTGGGGTGAGAGGGGGGGTCTTGCAGCCCCACTGCCGGGACGCCACCTCTCCTGGGTGGGCACGGGGTGGCCGGGCACGGCGGTGCCGGGATGGCCATGGCAGGCGGTGGGAGTGGCGGGTGGCCCCCGGGGGGGTCAGGCTGCGCTGGGCGTGCTGTCAAGCCTCATTCTGCTCACGGAGGCGAGCGGGCGGCGGGACGGGGGCACCCCGCGGCCCGGCAGCTGCCGACGCTAACCTCTGCCCCCCGGCCCAGCAGGCAGCCGAGGGGCCGGGGACGCCCACCGGTATGGTGGGGGGGGTGGCGTGGGCACCACGGGGCTGCCCTGGCTCACCTGGCATCGCCACCTCTGCTGGTGCATCGGGGTCCGGGGCTGTGGCGGCCGTCCCTGTGGGGACAGGCTGTCATGGCAAGTGGGGACACCCCACCCCGATGTCACCGCCATGTGCCTGCTGTCCCCAATTCCCTTTGGTTCCATTCAGTGACCCCCAGACCTCCATCATCCCAAACAAGAGCCCCTGTACACCCCAGGAGTGCTTGTCACCCCCGGTGACTCGGTGTCCCCAGTCTGTCCGTCACCTCCCCTTGCCCCGTTCCCCCACACTCCCCTTTCCCACCCCAGAGTCTCCATCGTCCCTCAACACCCCATTCCTCCCAATCCGCTCATTGCCCCCAGTACCTCCATCCCCCAAATCTCCACCTCTCACCCCAGATCCCTCCATCCCCCCCAGTCTCCCATCCCACCAGAGCTCTCCCATCACCCTACCGTACCCCCACCTCCCTGACCTCCCCACCCCACCCCAGCACGCCCTGTCACCCGCAATGCCCCATATCCCCTCCAGGCAATCCCAGGCATCCCCTGGAGTGCCCTGTTTGTTTATCGTAGGGTCTCCCTTCTTTGGGAGGAGCCAGGGGCGATGCGGGTGCCCACTCACGGCACTCCTGGAGGCGGTGGCGGCAGAGCCGGGCGCTGAGTGGGGCGCAGGCGTGCTGGGCCCCCTCGGGTGGGCACAGGCGCTGGTAGGGGGCACAGGCCTGGCTCAGTGCCCAGTTGCGCTGGGGCAGCTCGGGCAGCGCCTGGGCATCCAGCAGGGCCTGGCAGCTGGGGGGCATGGCGGGGGGCACGGCCGGCGCTGCAAGGACAGCAGGGCCGTGGGCATCCCCATGTCCTCCCTGCCTCCTGCCCACCTCCACCTGGGCCACCGCGGGCTCCGCTTTGGGACGGGTGGGAAGGGGGCGCGATGGGCCTGCGGTGCTGGCATGTTTTGGTAGGGTCTCCTGGGTGCTGGGATGTGTTTTTGCGGGGATGTCTGGGAAGGAGACAAGGGATCAGATGATGTTTTGAGTAGGGCTCTAGGTGATGTTTGGGTAGGATCTAGAGAGGATGGGGAATTCCTTGGGTAGGGTCTCTGGTGCTTTGGTAGGGTCTCTAGCAGTTAGGGATATGTTTTGGGAGTCTGGGCACTGTTTTGGTAAAGCCTATGGGGTAAAGCCTACAGGGGAGGGGGTACTGTTTGGGTAGGGTCTTGGGGTGTCATTTTGATAGGGTTTCTAGGGGATGGGGTGGTGCTTTGTTAGGGACCCAAAGCAATATTTGGGTAGGGTCTCCAGGCATGGGTGCGTGTTTGGGTAGGGTCTCTTGGGCATGGGGTGGTATTTGCATAGGGACCGCGGGCAGCGTTTGGATAGGGACCCTGGGCAGTGTTTGGGTGGGGACCCTGGGCTTTGTTTGGGTAGGGTCTCCTGGGGATGGGGCCATCGGGGCCGGGGGCCGTGACTCACGTGGGCAGTGGCGGGTGAGGTTGGTGCAGGGGGGGAAGAGGCAGGGGGCACAGAGCCCGCAGGCGCCCCGCTGCCGCTGCTGCTCAGCCAGTGCCCGCTCCAGCGCCAGCAACGCGCTCCTCAGCGCCGCCTCCAGCACCAGCGTCCCCCGGCTCGACAGCGCTGCCGGGCAAATGCAGGGCACTCAGACCCCCGGTGCCCCCACCACTGCCCCCCACCGCGGCCACGGGGTGCCCCCAGCCCACCCAGTGCCCATGCCCTGATATCTCCATGGTGGGAGTCAGGCTACGCAGGACCTGTCACCTGTTGGCATTGCCTAGGGTGACAGGCACGACGGTCACCTCCCTGGTGGGGTTGGCACATGGGCGCACGGTGTGGGGAGGGTGTTTGCCCGGGCCTGTGTGTGCCTGCTGCACGTGGGCACCCTGTGAACACACGTGTGCAAATGTGGGTATGGAGCAGGGTGTGAGCCTGGGCAGGTGTGCCCCTGCGTGCCCATGCGTGTCCGTGTGCGTGCACCTCTGTGCACACCTGTGCCACACCCTGGGTGCTCACTTGTGTGTGCCAGGGTCTGTGTGCCTGTGTCTGCATGTCCCTGCGTGTGCCCACGTGTGTGCAGTCCTGTACGTGCCCTGTATGTGCATCCCCACGTGTGCCCGTACCTGTGCCCACCCGTACCCACCCACAGCCGCCCTCCTGCTGGCCGTGCCCTTGCAGAGGGTCCCCTGGAGCTGGCGCAGGTACCCGGGGCAGGAGGGAGCGCTGGCAGCCGCGGGACATGAACCACACCGCTCCCTGCAACCCCAGTGTCCCCAGGTGCCACAGGCAGCGTTTGCCACCCAGTACAGGTAGCGCGGGTATGGGGGGCTTTGCCAGGGCCCGGGCATCCTGCTTGCGCTTCCCCCCCTTCCTGAGAGTGAACCCAGGAGTCCCGGCTCCTACAGCCGCCTCGTCCGCAACCAAACCCTCCGCAAAGATGCTCCGTCCCCGTGCCCCACTGACCTTGCAGGACGCCGGCTGGCATGGGGTACAGCCCCTGGCCCAGGGGGGCCCCCCCCGCCAGCTGCAGCAGCGGCAGCAGCGGCAGCAGCATGGGGGTGACCAGGTGGACCCTGAGGAGAGCGCCCCGTGTCCTCTTCCCTCCTCGCTCCATCCCCGGGCGGTCAAAGGGGGGCAGGAGGGGGGGAGCCCCCGAAATGCCCGAGGCGGGCGAGGAGGGATGGATATATACGGTGCCCCCCGGGCGGTGGGAGGAGAGAGGGGCCGGGGGAGCACAAACAGGCGAGTTCATTAATGTCGCGCCAAGATGCCAGCTCGGGGCGGGGGGCGCGGGGGGGGCGCAGCCGGGGCCTCAATGCCGCCTTTGTTCGACGGGGCCTCCGGGCGGGCAGCATCAGACGGGCGCTGCGCTCCGGCGCTGCCCGCGGCCCTTGATCATTTTCACGCCAAGCCCCGGCCGCGCCACCCTCCCTCCGGCGGGCCCCGGGCGGGGGCAGCGGGCGGGTGGGAACGCACCGGCGGCTGCGGGGCGCGGGGGGCCCGGGCCGGGCGTGGGAGACCCTCCGGGGGCTTCAAAGGCGGGCAGCGCGCCGGGAGCGGCCGGGCGGACATTGCCGGGGGGGGGGGTGCGTGGGGATCCCCCTCTGTGTGCCAGCCCAACCCCGGCTGAACGGGGCACTGCACCCCCGGGCTGAGCACCGGCTGCCCCCGGGGACCCCCCCACGGTGCCCCCCCAGCACCCCGCGTCCAGACTAAGGCCGTTCTTCGCCTGGGGTGCAGGAGGGGGGACGCTCCCCGGGGGGGTACCGGGGGGGGCAGGTGGGGGCGAGGCAGGGGCTGCCTCTTGCTTTTCGGCAGCGGCAGGCAGCGAGCGGGCAGCGAGCGGGCAGCGAGCGGGTAGCGTGCCCGGGTCTGGGGGGCAGCTTTGGCCCCTGGGATAGGGGGGCCGCACTCGCCTGCCCAGCTGCAGAGGGTCTCCCCAGTGTCTACAGTTTGGCTTGTCAATGTCCCTGCACTTTTGGGGTGCCCACACTGCCCTCCTGCCCCCATTGCCACCCTCCCATGCCCATGGGCCCAGGCTCCGCTCCTTTGGCGGGGCAGGGTGCGGCCACATCCCCATCACCTTTTTGGGGCACAGGGGGTGCCCGTGCCCCCATCTCTGTCCTGTTAGGGGCAGGGGTGCCCGGGTCCACACCTCTGTCCCTGTTAGGGGCAGGAGGTGCCCGTGTCCCCCTGCCCATTTAGAGGTCAGGGGGTGCCCGTGTCCTCATCCCCATTTGGGGACAGGGGGTGCCCACGCCCTCCTCTCTCTCCTCCTTAGGGGGTGCCTCCCCGCCCCCCCCCCGTCCCCGTTGGGTGCAGGAGGTGCCCGTGTCCCCATCCCCATTTGGGGGCCGAGGGGGTGCTCGTGCCACCACCCCCGTCCCCATTCGGGGCAGGGGCGCCTCCGTGCCCGCAGCCCCGGCCGTGCCGCGCTCCCCCCGGCCCCCCGGCCCCGATGGTGCCAGCGGGGCGCGGACAATGCCGCTTCAGTGGCACATCAAAGGCGCGGCGCTGCCCGCGGCTGGCACGGCGACAGGCCCGCCGGAGATGAAAGCCCCGGCCCCGCCGGGCTCCCACCTCGGCCGCGGGGACACCGCGGGGGCACGCTGCGCCTCCGCCCCACGGGGGACGGGGGGACGGGGGCGCAGCGCCATTCCACCGCGGGGAGCGGTCCCCGGTGTCCCCGCACGGATCCCCCCACTCGTGTCACGGGCTTGCGCCGTGGGGGGTCAACCGCTCGGTGGACCGCGGGTGCCCAAGGCCGGCGTGGGGTTCACCCCCGGCCCCACCGCGCCCCCCCCTCCCGGGCCCGGTGCCGGTGCCAACCCCATTAACCTAATTGGCGAGGCGCTCGGCCGTCCCGGGCGACGGCGGCAGTGGGACCCCGGGGCCCGGGCAGATCCCAGCCCCGGCGGCGGGGAGGGAGGGAGGGAGGGAGGGACGGCGCCCCCGAGGGCCCCGATTGTCCGGTAATTGGCGCGGGCAGCCGAGCCCGGCCGGCACCGGCGAGGGGGGCGCGGGGAGCGGGCACCGGGGGGGGCAGTACCGGGGTCTCTGGGAGCAGCCTGGGGGTGCCGGGTCGGTATCGGGGTGCTGGCCACGGGGCGACTCCGGCAGTTGGGGGGTCGGGGGCAGGGGACGTGTGGCGATGCAGGGGCGCGAGGGCCGGTTTTGGGGTGCCGGGAGGAGTGGGGTGAGTCTCGGGATGGGGGGTCAGTGCCGGGTACCAGGAGTGGGGAGACCCCGAGGGGGCCGGGGGCTCGGGGGATTTGGGGTGTGGGGTGACGCTGGGGCTGGGGGGGTCACTGTGGGGGTGGTGGGGTGGGACACCTCTGGGGTAGGGGGGCGGCGGGGGGGCCCACTGTGGGGGTACATTTGGGGCCGAGGGCTGTGGGCGGGGTCAACAGAGGGGCGGAGCTAGACGGCAGGCTGGGGCGGGGCCTATATGGTTGGGCGGCCCCGGGGGCGGGGCGTACCCTCGGGGTTGGGGCGTGGCCTACCGGCAGGTTGGGGCGTGGTCTATCCGGCGGGGCGGGTCCGGAGGAGTGGCCTATCCGGCGGCTCATGGGCGTGGTCAGCTGGAAGGGGCGGGGCTGTGGGCGGGGCACGGCGGGTCGGGCCCGGGTCGGCGGGCGGGGCCGGCGGGGGCCGGGGCCGGGGCCGGGGCCGGGGCCGGGGCCGGGCGCGTTTCGGGGCCGGCGGGGGCCGGGGCCGTGCCGGGCCATGGCGAGCTCGGAGCGGAGCGCGCTGCTCACGTACCGCCTGTGCGGCGGCTCGGGCGAGGAGGAGCGGGGCCGGGAGCGCGCCCGCGGCCGGGCCGCCGCCGCCGCCGCTGCCCCCCGCAAGCTGCCAACCTTCCTGGGCGTCGTGGTGCCCACGCTGCTCTCCATGTTCAGCGTCGTCCTCTTCCTGCGCCTCGGTGAGTGCCGCTGCCCCCCCGGGCGCCCCCGCCTCCCCCCCCCCCCCCCGGCCGCCGTCCGGGGCCCCCCGAGACTCACCAGCCCTGCCCGACACCCCCAGTGCGGGCCCCGTGTCCTCATGAGGCTCCCCGCTTCCGGAGCCCCCCGAGTCCAGAGCCCCCGTGCTCACCCCGAGCCCCCCAGTCTGGAGCCCCAGTATCCTCCCTTTGCCCTCCCAGTGCTCCCTCCCCATCCTTCCAGTCTGATGTCCCAGTGCTCCCCCCAGAGCTCCCCCAGTCCGGGTCCCCAGTGTCCTCCCAGTGCCCTCTCCCGAGCCTCGCTCTCTGAAGTCCCAGTGCTCCCCTCCAGTGCTCACCCCGGTTCCCCAGTCGGGCCCCAGTGCCTTCCCAGTGCCCTCTGTGCAGCCCCCCAGTCTGGAGTCCCAGTGCTCTGTCAGTACCACCTCAGATCTCCCCCAAGCTGGGGTCCCAGTGCTGTGTGTCCTCACCACTCCAGCCTAGGGCCCCAGGGCTCCTGCTGTACCCACAGGGCGGGAACTCGGTTAGGGACCTCAGCGCCCCCAGTAAGGGACCCCAGTCTGAAGCCCTAGTCTCCCTGGGGCGGGACCCCTGTGCCTTCCCAGTGCCTTCCCTAAGTGGGATCCCAGTGCCCTCGTGTCCCCCCATCCCCCAGTACTGGGACCCCACTGCTCCCCAGGCATCCCCCAGGGGCTGGGTTCCAGCACCCCCAGTATAGCACCCCAGTTGCCTCCCAGTTCCCACATGGTGTTCCCAGGGCAGGACCCCAGTGTCCCCCATCAGGCACCCAGCTGCCCCCCCACTCTGTGCCGTTCAGGGGGCCCAGATGGGGTCCCAGTCTGCTCCCAGTTTAGGTTATAAATCTGTTACTGGGCAACCTAGGAGAACTAGGGGGGGCAGCTGGGCATGGACCAGGGGAGGT
This sequence comes from Mycteria americana, assembly GCF_035582795.1. Classification (NCBI taxonomy): domain Eukaryota; kingdom Metazoa; phylum Chordata; class Aves; order Ciconiiformes; family Ciconiidae; genus Mycteria; species Mycteria americana. Next base: position 11,861,631 of record NC_134371.1, read on the forward strand.
GGCAGCCCTTTGGGGGGCCCTGGGGAGAGGAGATGCCCCAGCCCGGCCCGGGGCAGGCAGAGGCCCGGAGCAGGCAGCGTCTGCCCTGGTCCAGGAACAGGGAAGGCTTTTCCTCTTTCACTTTCCGCCACAGTCAGCCCAGGGCGGGAGTTGGCTGCATGCCCGGGGGGCCCGGTAGGCCCTGGGGGGGATCTTGAGCCCCTTCCCCTGCCCGGGGGACCCCCTGAGCTGTGGGCTGTGGGCACAGCTCTCCCCTGCCATCACTCACCCCCTTCCCACCCCCCTGCTTGGGGTCCTCCCGCAGGCTCTGACCCCCCAACCCCTACCTCACAGCGGGCACCGGGGTCCCCCCGCCTGCCCCGGCCCCCCGCCCGGGGGTGCGTTACCCCGGGGGGCCATGGGGCTGGAAGGGAAGTGCAAGGGGAGGGGAGGGGAGCTGCCGGGAAGAGAAACTGTCCCACCTGGGGAGGCCGTGGCTCCCCCCGGCAGCCCCTGCTTCAAACACCCCTCAGATCTCCAGGGTGAGCAGCCCCTCCTGCTTACCCCCACACTGCTTTTGGGGCACCCCTTTATTCCCCCCTGCCTCGCTTTTGGCACTTGGGCACCCTCCGGCCTTCCAGGGATCGCAGGGGTGCCCGCAAACCCAGCCTGTCTCCCCGAGGGCTCTTTGCGATGCCCATGCCCCGGCACCCCCCTCGCTGCCCGCAGGCATGGCTGCGGCCTGGCTTGCGGCTGAGATAGGGCATCTCCCTCCAGCCGAGGGCAGCCCCTTCCTGCCCGCGGTGCCGCCGGCCGGGCTCGCTTCCCGTCACCCCGGGCAGGGCCGCGGGGGCCTCTGGGTGCCCTGTCCCCTGGGGCCGCTTTTGCTTCCTGCTTTGCAGCGAGCAAGCGGGGCTGCGAGTGCAGGGAGCCCATCGGCTCCGGGTGCCAGATCTGGGGTGCAAGGCACCCCCTGCCCACTGAGGGTGGCAGCAGGGCACGGGGGTCCCGGCACCCCCCCCGCAGTGCCCCGGGGCCGGGCAGGCAGCAGAGCCCCTGCCCTGTTTGTTTGCTTTTTGGGTGTACCCCTCTGAGCTGCCTGTGCCCAGGGTGCGCCCAGGCCTGATCCTGGCACAGCAGGAGGGTGCAGATGCCCTGAGGTGGGGGGCACCGGCTGGGCTGGCCCCGGGTGCTGCTGCGGGTGGGAGGTGGCAGCACCCTGGGGTGGGGACATCCCCACCCTGGCAGGGAAGGGGGTGGCATGTTTGGGGGGAGCTGTGGGCAGGGGGATGGGAGCAGCCCATGTGCCTCTGTGAGGATGAGGTCTGGGGGTTGGCTGTGCCCGGGGACCCTCTCTGGGGGGTGGTCCGTGCACAGCTAACGGGCACGCCGGCCTCTCCCCCATCCTCGGCAGGGTTCGTGGTGGGCCATGCCGGCTTGTACCAAGCCCTGGCCATGTTCGCGGTGTCGTACTTCATCATCGGCATGACGGTGCTGTCTGTGTGTGCCATCGCCACCAACGGGGCGCTGGATGCTGGAGGAGCCTACTGTATCCTTTGCTGTGGGTGCTGCTGGGGCAGGGCATGTGCGCCAAAATTGGGTGACCACCCAACATCCTTGGGGTGCTACGCGGGGGCTGTGACCCCCCTGGCCTGGGAGGAAGGGGTGGAGGCACCCAATGGTGGTTTGGGCTGCTGGCATCTTCCCTTGACTTGAGCAAGATATGATCAGCCGTGCCCTGGGCCCGGAGTTCGGGGGCAGCATCGGGATCATGTTTTTCCTGGCCAACGTGTGTGGCAGTGCCCTCTATGTGCTGGGGCTGGTGGAGGCGGTGGTGGACAGCTTTGGGATCCCGCCTGGTGAGTACCCCCGTGTGTGGTGGCAGGGGATAGCGGGTGTCCCTTACCCGAGTAGCCCTAAAGTCCTGCCAGGTGTGCCAAGCACCATGCCCGGCATAGCCGGCATGACTCGCCCAGCCCTCTGGCCGGTGAGTTGGTGCCTGTCATGCCTGGCACAACGCCGGTGGCTCTCAGCTCTCAGAGGGGGCAGTGATGCCCCCTCTGAGCTCCGCTGATCCTGGCTTTTCTCTGCCCAGGGCAAAAAGTGGGCACAGGCGTCCACGTCCTGCCTCAGAGCTACTGGTACGAGCTGCTCTACGGCACTGTGCTGCTGGCCCTCTGCCTCCTCGTGTGCCTCGTGGGAGCTTCCATCTATGCCAAGGCCACCTTCCTCATCTTCCTCATCGTTGCGGGTGTCCTGGGCACCATCCTCGTCAGCTTCTTCGCTACACGGCCCCTTGGGGTGCCCATCCGCCTGCCCTACTTCAATGGCTCTGAGACCGAGAACGGCTCCTTCACCGGCTTCTCGCTCGCCACCCTGCGAGACAACCTGGGCGGTGAGGAGCGGCTCTCCCCACCCTGCCCACTGCACCCACCGTGGCACCTGCGCCCCGGGGAGGGGTGACACTGGCACCTCCACATTGGTAGGGGCTCACCAGAGGGTGGGGGGAGCTTGCAGGCACAGAACAGGTGCCGTGGGGTGGTTTCTCCCGTGGTTAGCGTATGGGGACATTGAGGAGAGGGTATATGGTGGGGCTATGCCGCCCCGGACAGCCTGTCACAGTCTGTGCCCGTGTGTCCTGCAGGCGGGTATGCGGTGGACTACACCACCGGGCAGATGATGAGCTTCAGCTCCGTCTTCGCGGTGATGTTCAATGGCTGCACTGGCATCATGGCAGGCTCCAACATGTCAGGTACGGGCAGGGGGTGCTGGGCTGGGTGGCACCAGGAGCGGGAGCTGAGGCTGGAGGAGAGCAGGGGGGAGCTGTGCCTGTGGGCACTAATGCTGCCTGCTCCTGCCCACAGGGGACCTGAAGCGCCCGAGCTACTCCATCCCACGGGGCACCATCTCTGCCGTGCTCTTCACCTACCTCGTCTACAACCTGCTGGCTTTCCTCATGTGTGCCACCTGCAACAGGTACAGCCACCCGTCCCCTCGCTGGGGCCATCATGCCAGGGTGTGCCCAGTGCCAGGGCATGCTGGCCCGAGCCGAGGCGGGTGCCAGCCTGTGCATGTCCCTCTCCAGGACCCTCCTGCAGAAAGACTACGGCTTCCTGCGTGACATCAGTATCTTTCCGCCCCTGGTCACGGTGGGCATCTATGCTGCCACCCTCTCTGCGGCCATGAGCAACCTCATCGGGGCGTCCCGCATCCTCTACGCCCTGGCCCGGGATGATCTCTTTGGTGAGTGCCCGAAGCGCGCCGGCACCTGCCAGACCCCACCCGGCAGGTTGTCCCTGTGAGGGACCAGCCCTGGCACTAGGGAACCCTCTTGCTGGTGTGGGGTGATGTTTTTATGGGTTGGTGTGTGCCCACTTGGGTCACCTGCGTGCCCTGGCGTTTGCCCACACCTCAGCACTCAGGGTGGGGACAGGACTCCTGGCTGGTGGCCAAGCCTTTTGGTGCCCACCCGGGTGCCCCGGCCCAACCTTCCTGCTCTGCCCGCAGGTCGGGCGCTGGCGCTGGCCAAGAAGACGTCTGCGAGTGGGAACCCTGTGATGGCAGTGATCCTCTCCTGGCTGGTGGTACAGGTGAGTTTGCCGGTGGTGTTCCTTTCCCAGCCCTGCCGGGTGAAGGTGGGTTGGCGCTTGGGCTGGGTGTCATGGAGCCTGGCACATCCCCCTGCCCCTGGGTATCCCCCTGCCCCAAGTGTCTTGCTGCGGCTGTGCCCTTCCCTCCCTGAGCCCATAAATGAAGGATAAATCACAGCAGGGGGCAGGAATTTGTGCCCGTGTGGCAGTTGCCCGTACCCTTTCCTGGCACACTGCTGTGGCATGCCCCAGGCTCGGCAGGGCTGGCTTGGGCACATGCCGGGAGTGCCATCCCGGGGGGTGCGTTCACCCTGTGCCCCCCCTGCCATGCTCTCTGCAGCTGGTGCTCTTCTCTGGGAAGCTCAACACCATCGCGGGGGTCGTGACCACCTTCTTCCTCCTGGTTTATGCCACCGTCAACCTGGCCTGCCTGGCACTGGAGTGGGCATCGGCCCCCAACTTCAGGTACCCGCTGGCACAGGGGAGGGAGGCTGCGCTCAGATGTTGGGCAGGCACCCGTCCGTCCATCCGTCTGTCTGCGGTTACCCTCCCATCCCTGTGCCTGCTGCCCCTCTGCGGGGCAGAGATGCTGAGCACCCCTCTCCTGGGCATTAAGAGGGGCAAAGACACCCCCATCCCTCGGGAGGGAGAAGGAGCCAGGTCCCGGCGTGGCACTGGCTTGGCACAGTCCCCACGCCCTGGCACTGCTTTGCTGAGCGGGTACAGATAAATCCAGCACCACCGGGTACCACCCGCCCCCTCCCCTTAGGCTTTCCGGAGGTAATTTATAGCCTGTGCCCGCCCGGCATCCCCCGGGCAGCTTGCCAAGCGGTGATGGAGCCCACTTTCCATTAGCGCTAATTAAACTAACGGGGAAGGGGGAAGGAGGGAGGGGGATCCTGGGTGGGGGGAGGAGAAGATCTTCCAGGAAGGAGGATTGTGCATGGCAGGCAGCCCCAGCCTGGGGTGGGGGTTGTGGGGTACCCTGGCATGGGACTGGCCTGGCAGGGCTGCCCAAATCTGGGGGGGGCACAGCAGGGTGGCTGGGGGGAGCCTCATTTCCCTCCTGGGTGATGCCTGCTGCCCTTGGTGCAGGGTGCTGTGCTTCCAAAGCAGGGAGAGTCCCCCAGGTGAGACAGAGGCGATGCCCGAGCAGGGCTGGGTGGCACTGCCTGGCGAGCTCCCAGAGTGCCCCATTCCCAAGGGAGAGCTGGTGTCTGTGCCAGGCTGGGGCTTGGGCCCCCCCCAGCTGCTCCCGTGGCCAGGCACGGATGGGGCAGGATCGGTGTCTGGGGGGAAGGCTGCTGGGGTGGGTGGTGACGATTCCCTTGCCCACCCCACATCTGGTGGGCCCCCCCCCCCTCCCCACACTGAGGTCTCCATCAAGCGCAGCGGAAAAGGATTTTAATTACCTTTCAGGAAAAACAACAATTAGAGAAAATAACAGCTTCTTGCCTCCCTGCCTCCGCCTCCGCCTCCCTGCGCCAGGCTGAGCGGGTGCCGTGGCCGCCGGCACTGCCACACGCTGCCCGACACTACCTGGCCCCCGGCCGTGCCAGGGCAGTGCCAGCCCCATAACCATCATTACGTCTGTTTGCCAGGGGCTGGCAGCAAGGGGCTGCCCGATGCCTTGGAGGGTACCATCTCCCCCCTGTGCCCTCTCCTGCAGACATCTGCGGTGCCTGACATGCCCTGGGCTGGCACAGTGGGGTTTGCTGGGGGTGGCTGGTTGGCACCTTGGCACAGCCCCCCTTGCCGTGCCCGCCTTGCAGCTGGCACGGGGGCCACATGGTAGTGGGTGTCCCCTTCTCCCTGCTCCAGGCCCACCTTCCGGTACTTCACCTGGCATACGTGCCTGCTGGGCATCGCGGGCTGCTGCGTCATGATGTTCCTCATCAGCCCTGTGTCGGCCTCGGCGAGCCTGGGCTTCCTCCTCCTCCTCCTCCTTGCTCTCCACTACCTCTCGCCCAGCAGCACCTGGGGCTACATCAGTCAGGCCCTCATCTTCCACCAGGTGAGCTCTGTCCTCTGCTGTCCCCTCTTGGAGTGGAGAGCTGGTGTCCCCGTGTCAGCTTCATCCCAGCCAGTGTGTCCTCGGGGCTGGCATCCCCATGGGTGGTTCGTTGAAGGAAGGAGGGTTCCTCACCTGTTACCCTTCCTCCCTTCCTCCCGCCAGGTGCGGAAGTACCTGCTGATGCTGGACGTCCGGAAGGATCATGTCAAGTTTTGGCGCCCGCAGATGCTGCTGATGGTGCAGAACCCGCGGGGCAGCGCCCGCCTCATCGACTTCGTCAACGACCTCAAGAAGAGTGGCCTCTATGTCCTGGGCCACGTTGAGCTGCAGGACTTGGGTGAGGGTCTGTCCTGTCCCCGGCGCTGGTGGCTTCTGCCCCTTGCTGTGGTGCTGGGGGGCTCCCAGAGTCCATGGGGTGCCACGACTACCCAGCTCCTGGCTGGATAGGGTGGGCATAGCGGGGGAATGTCAGCACTTTGGGCACACGTGTGGCACCTTGGACCTGGCACGGTGTGGGGGACGTAGGTGGCTTGTGTCTGTCCCATGCCTCCTGTGCACACATGTGCTTGCACACACATCCTGCATGCTTGCACATACGTGTGCTCAAGTATTCGTCCCTACACATGTGCTTGGGGCTCCTGCACGTGTCAGCGCTGGTGTGCACACATGGCACGTGCCACCCAGGCTACTCTGGGCCCCCACACAGCATGGTCCCATTGCACGGGTCAATGCCTGCGCACACCCAGCACAGGCGTGGGCACGCACTCGGCACAGCCTTGCACATGTGTGTGCCTGTGTCCATCCTCACCTCATGCCTGCCGCTGTGCATCCATGTGCTTCAGGCGTGTTTGCACCCCGGTGTGTGTTGGTTTGCACACGTGTGCTGCCTGGCACATGCCGTGGCTGTCCCCATCCCCGCCCCAGCGGATGCACGGGCTCTGCTCCCCCCCCACACCGTTGCCGTGGTGACTAATGGCCTGAAATTGGGGAGGGGGGATGGGGCTGCCTTGGTATTTTTTATATATTTATGTATAATTTCATATCTCTGGCTGGAAGCACCTGCTTCCACCCTCCCTGTCTCATGGGTGCTGGGGTGGGCACAGGGGTTGGCACTGGTTTTGCAGGGGGCGTGCTGTGGGGACACCAAGGTGAGCTCCCGGTGTGGGGTACCCAACCCCCTGATGCTGTTCTCACTCCCCACCCAGACACGCTGCCCTCGGACCCGCTGCAGCCCCAGCAGGACTCGTGGCTGAGCTTGGTGGACAAGCTGAACGTCAAGGCCTTTGTCAGCCTCACCCTCGCACCCTCGGTGCGGCATGGTGTCCGGCAGCTCCTCTTCACCTCTGGCCTCGGTAAGTGGCGCCCGGGTGAGGATCCACCCCACTGCCCCTATGGGGTGAGAAGTGCCAGGGGGGTTGGAGGCACCTGGGTGGGTGATGCCAGAGCCAGGTTGGGCCTTGGAGGCATCTGGGGTGAGCAATGCTGAAGCCAAGTTGGGGCTTGGAGGCATCTGTGTTAGCAATGTCGAGGGGCTTGAAGACACCTGGATGGCCAATGGCAAGGGGGTTGGAAGCACCTGGTTTGGGCAGCGCCAAAGCCAAGCTCGAGTTTGGAGAGGTGTTGGGTGGGCAATGCCAAAGCCAAGCTGGGTCTTGGAGGCATCTGGGTGCATGATGCTGAGAGGTCCGGAATCACCAGGGTGAGCAGTTCCAAAGCCAAGCTGGGGCTTGTTGGCACCTGCAGTGCCAGAAGGGCTGGTGGGGCCCTCCACCTCCGCTCAGCCGGGCCGGTGCGGTCTCTCCGGCAGGTGGGATGCGCCCCAACACCCTGGTGCTGGGCTTCTACGACGACGCGGCACCGCAGGACGGGCTGGCCCGGCACCCTGCCTTCACCAGCACCTGCGAAGAGGTCCCCCTGGGCTTCCCCCCACTGCGGGCACCCGCCGCCCCCAAGCTGCTGTCGGCCCGGGAGTACGTGGGCATCGTGGCTGATGCCCTGAAGATGCTTCGCAATGTCCTGCTGGCCCGGCAGCTGGAGAGCCTGGACAAGGCCTGGGAGCTGCGGCGGGCCGCCAGCCCCCCGCCCGCCATCCACGTCTGGCCCGTCAACCTGCTGCGGCCCGACAGCGCCCGCTACGCCGACACCTGCAGCCTCTTCCTGCTGCAGATGGCCTGCGTCCTCAACATGGCGCGGGCCTGGCGCCGGGCCCGCCTGCGCCTCTTCCTCTGCGTGGAGGCGGGGGCCATGCCCCATGCCCAGGAGGAGAAGCTGCGCCAGCTCCTCAAGGACTTGCGCATCCAGGCCCAGATCCAGCTGGTGCCCTGGGATGCCGTCACCCGCCTGCACTGGCAAACCCGACGGGGACCCCCGGGGGGGCCGGCGCCTGCCGGGGCAGCGGAGGAGGAGGATGAAGGGGCCGTGAACTTCCCGGCCAACACCACCCAAGTGTCGGATGAGTACGTCTGTGCCGCCAACAAACTCGTCCTGGAGCAGAGCCCCGCGCCGGCCGTGCGCTTCCTCTACCTGCCGCGGCCGCCGGCCGACACCAGCCTCTACCCGCTCTACCTGCGCCAGCTGGAGCTGCTCACCCGCGGGCTGGGCCCCACCGTGTTGGTGCACGGGGTGAGTGCCGTCACCAGCACCCAGCTCTAGGTCACCCCCCGGGTTCCCCCGCCGCTCCCTGTGCCCTCATTCGCCCAGTGCCTTCAGCAGCCCGAGCCTGGCGTTGTCCCCAGCCCCGGTGTCCCCACCGCGGCACGCAGAGAGGGGTCGGCGGCTGGGTGCGGGGGGGGTGTGGGTTGGTTGTGTTTTTTGGGGGGGTGTCTCCTGCAGAGTATTAAAGCTGCCCTGGCAGGATCTGGGCACAGCCCTGGCACCGGCCGGGCAGCACGGTGCATTCACAGTGCCTTTTCTTTGGGGTGGAGGTGGGGAATAGCGGAGTCCCAAGGGGGGTCAAGCACTGGGTGCCCCAGTTGGCTGCTAGGGGCACCCTGCACCCCCCCTTCCCCGTCCTTCCCCCCTCCTGCAGCCCCCAGCCTCTCCTCCGCCGGCTCCTCCGGGCACCCAGCCAGCAGCGGGGATTGATTAAAGGCAGCCTCGACCTTGGTGCCCCAGCTCCCCGCCATCCTCCCTGCCTTTCATTAGGAAAAATTAAATGGGAAGGGGTGGGGGAGGGGAGCCTGGACGCCTGGGTTCCCTGCGTGAGGCTGTGGGGGGGAGCAGCCGGGTGCTGGCCCTAATGTCTATGGCACCCCAGATCTTGCTCAGCACCCCTGGTGCTGCTGGGTGGGGGCACCCAGATGCTTTAATCTGTAGGGCCCCCCCACATGGGGTCTGAGCCCCTTGTCCTGTCAGGGAGGGGGAAAATGATATGGGGGTGGGGTGGCCTCACCCGGACACCTGGGTCCCCTGGCCTTGCTCTGGGACCTGTCTCACGGGGCATCACCACCTCCCCATAATGCTCTGTATGGGGGAGCTGGCATTGCCCCCTGCCCCCCGCTTATTGATTAGAGGAGCGCAGGAAATTGCCTGGGTGCTGGGTGATAAATCCATCAGGTGCCTGGCAGGCGGGCAGCACGCCCGGCCCTTGCCTGATGGATCGCTTCCTATTAGCCCCGGCACAGGGGGGGCTGCTCCGGGCCAGGCTGGGCTCCAGTGGGGGGGACAAGTGTGGCACTGCTGCCTGCGCCCGCTCTCGCCAAGCCTGACACTGCCAGCTGGCAGCTCGGCTCGGCTGGAGGGCTGGAAAAACCCAGGTGGCCGGGTGCTGCTGGGGGGAAAAAAATGGGGGGGGGGGCTTCCTCCCCACATTTTGCAGTGGGCTGTGCCCAAATTTGTGCCCAAATCCCCACCCTGGCGGGTGGGCAGGGGGCTGGGGCTGGCTCTGCTCCCCACCACGGGAGGTGGGTGTCCCGGGGTGGGCACTGCGTGGCCTGCGGGGTTTATTTACAAACAGGCGGGAGCTGGCACAGGGCAGCCGGGCACCAGCGGGACCCGCCGGCCTATAATGTTAATTATCACCACGTAATTAAAAGCCCATAAAAAGCCTCACACTTCATTAAATTAAAGCTTCCCTGCACCGTGCCGACGGGCTCCAGCAGAGTTAACCTTGGCCGTGCCAGGCACCATCTCCACTGCAGCTGGGGACCCGAGGCCGGGGGTGTACAGCCCCCCACTGCGTTGTAGGGGGGTGCAGCATTGCACATGCAGGGGCACCCTCCCCAACATCATTCATCACCCCTGGGCCACGTGTGCCCGGGCACATGTGGGGAGCACACCCGGCTGCAAACAGTGTCACACACCCGGGGATGCTGTCTCAGTCGGAGGTGCCCACACGGCATCGCATGGATGTGTGTGCCCATGCCAGCCCTGCAGACACGCCGTCGCACGCACCGGGATGCGGGCAGGGGGCTGACACGGGCATACACGTGCACACCCAGACGCGCACACACAGCGTCCACAGCCGCTGCAAAGGCAGCATCGCACGCCGGCACAGCAGCTCTGGCACACCAGCTCTGGCGCACAACGCCCACGCGGCACACACCTACACAAACAGCATTTTTTCCTCCCTCCTAACATACAGACAAACAGACACACAGCCTGCGTCTTCTCCAGGCTCCCACCCATCGCTGCCGGTGTCTGGAGAGGTGGTGGGCTGTGGGGAGAGCACCCATCTGTGCCTGTCCCCTCTGTGCCTCAGTTTCTCCAAGAGCTGGGCTGTGCCGGGGGGAAGAGTGGTGCATGGGGGACCCCCAAACCCTCCTGGCAGCTGGGTGCCCTAGGTCAGGGGTGCTGTGCTGAGATCTGGGGGGATACAAAGTGGGGGGCGGGAGGGCCAGCACACAAGGAGGGGCACATATGCACGGGGTCAGGGTGTGTGTATGCGTTAAGGGGGGATACGCATGGACTAGGAGTGTGTGTGTGTGTGTGTGTGCGTGCACAGAAGGGGGGTGCTGTGCAGGGGGGGTGTACGTGCACAAGGGGGTGCATGCATGTGCACAAGGGGTGTCTATACGTGCACACGTATTGGGGTGTATATATACCCACCCCTAGGTGTGATGCGCACACAGGGCTCAAGGGCGGGGGGGCCCAGGGGAGCGCACACACCTGTGAACGCAGGGTGTGCAAACTGGCACACGCGTGTGCCCAGCACCCCTGGGCACTGCTGCCGAGCGGGGCTGCGGGCAGGGGCCGGCTGGGGGCTTGTGGGGGGCAGGCGCCGGCGGCTGCCCGTGCCCTGGCCCCGCGGGGGTGGGCAGCCAACGGGGCCTCGGCTATTTCTTGGAAATTTTGCAGCATTCATTTCAGTGCAAATAAAAGCTGTCATTGCTGGAGAAATGATACTGATCGGGGTCTGAAAAGACAGCAAATTACCCGCCTGAAAATGCACCGCTGGAAAAAAATGCATATTAAACACACAAAAAGGCACTTTGCCATCAGCCGCGCTTCCCCCGCCGCTCCAGAATAACCACACTTTACATAATTCTCCCTCTCCACCTCCGAATTAATTTCGCAGACAGAGGCAGAGGCAACCCTCTGACAATAGCGGAGGGGAGACGTGGTGGCGGCGGAGGGGAGCGGGGCCAGGGTCTGCTGGGGAGGCGCCTGGCTCCGGGCTGGGGGTGTGTTGGGTAACAGGGTGCTTAGGGTTGGGGCTGGGGGGGACCGAAGGGTCTGGGGGGACTGAGGGGTTTGGGAGGGTTGGGTCCAGGGGTGAGGGTTGTGGGTGCTGGGTGGATGCGCCCAGCTGTGGGTGGAGTGCTGCTGTCCTTCCCCTCTTGGGTGCTCAGGATGGGGTCCCTTGGGGTGGGGTTTGTGGAGTGATGCCCACCCCAGCTGGCACGTCTTGGGCCAAATGTTTCCTACAAGGGACAAACCCTCACTCCCTAACACGGGGGTGGGCCCGTTGTGTGCCCACCCCAGAGCCTGGCACCCTCTCTGGAGGCAGGCAGGCCCTGGTGGGGTGCGCATACCCAGCATGGCGTGTATGCACCCCCCTGCCTCACTCTCCCACTCGCAGTGCCAGGCATGTAGGTGCACCCACAGGGCACTGCGAGGTCGTGCTGCCCACCCAGGTTGACACCCCCAAACTAGCATCCCTCTTCTTAGAAACCCCCCAGGAACCTGCCCCACCAGGCATGAGGGCACCATGCCCAGCACCCCAGCACTGCCAAGGGGGAGCAGCTGGTGCAGTGGGGGGTCCAGCAGCGATGGCAGGGGAGTTTGGCTGGCCGGGTGCTCGGCACCGAGGGGCTGGCAGAGGGGAGGGTGGGTGGTGGAGGTTGGCACTGTGCTGCTTTGCATTTTCAATGACAGACCCATGCCGGGTGCTCGGGAGAGTGGAAAAATCTTATTTGTCACCTGCTGGCGGTGCGCGGAGGCTCCCGCGCCGCGGCTAATCTCGGGGAAAATGAGGATGCCGGCGGGGTGGCCCGCGGGATGGGCAGGGTGGAGTGGGGCTGGCAAGGCCTGTGCCACCCTGGGCCTTGCTCGGGGTCGGAGCTGTGGGCCACAGGCCGGGCAGGACCCCGGGGTCGCAGCAGCCCGGTCATGCCTGGGTGTATGGGCACCAGGGCGCAGATCCTGCCTGCTGGGGGTGTGTGGGCTGGGCAGTGCTTGTGGGCATCCCGGAGCAAGTGCCCTGCACCCCCAGCCCTGTCTGCAAAGGCACAACCTCTTTTCCTTCCCAGCTTTTCCATCCCAGCTTCAGGACCAGCCACTTGCCTTGCAGCGCCAGCTCCGCAGGTTGGCACTGCCCGCGCATCCCCTCGGGGCACTCCGATTTTAGGGGGGGATGGCACTTGGAAGCGGGTGCAGGCACTGCCTGACCCCCCCTCCCCCCCCCCCCATCTACACACAGGTGCCCGTCCCATGCCTGCTGTACCCCAGCTTCTCGAGATGCCAACTCCTGCGGGACGCCGCAGTGCTCTGCGGCCGGCTCAGATTTATCCATTATTTTATATCCACACGCTTTTAATTTTTACAGCCCTGTTGGAGCAATACCCAGGGCTGTTAATAACGCCAGTCCCCCCGCCTCCTGTGTGCATCCATCATGCTCCCACCAAGGTGCCAAGCGGGTCTCGGGGCTGTGTAAGTGCAGGCATGAGGAGGATGGTGTGGTGGCACCTGGCCCTGTGCCCCCACCCTCCAGCCAGCCCCCCTGGTGAGCGGCAGGGCCGAGCACCCCGTGCCCACCCACGAAGCAGCCTGGGTCCGGGTGCCCTTGCACCCCGTAGGGTTGGTGGTGCCCGGCTGGTCAGGGTGCCCAAGCCGGGGGCGTTTCTCCGGTGGGATTCACGGAGCTCCCTGCCCTGGCATGTGCCCCAGGAAAGCTTTGCTGCAACGCCCAAGTGTGTGTGTGAGCGTGCGTGAGCGTGCCAGGGTACATGTGTCTGTAACGGGAGCGGGACGGCAGTGCATGTTTGAGTGTGTGTGTGTGTGGGGCACAGCGTGTGTGTCTGTACTGGTGTGTGTCGGTGTGCATGGGCGTACATGTGATGTACATATGTGCTACTGCCTGTGCACGTGCTGTTGCATGTCTCGGTGCTGCAGTAGGCACCTTGCCCGGGCCGTGCCCAGCACCCCGGCACCCCAGCACAGGAGAGCGCAGCCTCAGCCACCCCAGGCAGTGAGGGCTGTGCCTGGGGCTGGCCCACAGTGCCCACTGGATAAGACAGCGTGTCCCATGCCAGCTGAGCCACCCGTCCCACGCCAAGCAGGATCCCTGTGCTGCGTGTGGCACAGCACCCACTATGTGCTGCCTGGGGCTCCCACCCCAGCACCCAGAAAGACCCAGGGCCCCCTCCAAGCACCCGGGGCTGTGCAGAAGCGGTGGGTGAGGGTGGCAGGACACCCCTGAGCATGGCAGGCAGGATGGCCGTGCGGGGCTGGGATACGCGGCCGCTGCGGGGGGCTGCTGCGGGCGGTGGGAATTGCTGGGCTATAAATCTCCTTGCTGGGCCCCCCCGTGGCAGAGCGGCTCATGATATTTATGTTGGGGATTTATCTGCAATGCAGTTTAATATTCCCGGACCTTCGTATGTGTGTGAGTGTGTGGCCCCCTCCCCATGCCACCCCGTGCCATCTCCATGCCCACCCTCTCACTCGGAGCCTCCCGGGCTCTGTCTCCTGCCCACCCACAGCCCTTCCCCCTTGCACCCACCCTGGCTGGACGGGCCGGGCCCCCCAGGGTGCCCGGGCACGGCGGGGGGGTGCCGAGCCGCCGGGATGGTCCTGGCACAGGCCTCCGGCCGTGCCCACCCGTGTCCCTCCTGGGTGCCGGGCTGCCGGGGGGTGGCAGCAGGGTCCCCGAACGGGGGATGCCAGGCAGAGTGGCACTGCCAGCCCCGTGCCAGCCCCCCGGAGTGGGGGGCCCGGGGACCCCCCCTGCCCTGCCTCCCCGCCGGTGGGGATGAGGTAAGGCTGGCGGGTGGCACAGGGCTGCTCCATTTGCATAATAATCTCGTTAATGGAGCCTGGCCTGCGGGAGAGCCGGGCTGGAGACGCCACCCCCTCCCCGCCCCGCTGCCTCCCTCCGGCCCCGCCGCTCCGCCAGCCGCGGCGCGGGGCGCGGAGCGGAGCGCGGGGCGCGCAGCCGGACGGGCAGCGCCGGGCTGGCCCGCCAGCAGCCCCGGGCAGCCTGCTGACATCCCCCGAGCAAGCCGGTGAGCACCCCCGAGCACCCCCCCGAGCATCCCGGGCAGCGTCCCCGAGCATCCCGGGAGCATCCCCCAAGTGTCTCGGTGAGCAAGCGGCGAGCGACCCCCGAGCACCCGCGGACATCCCGGGCAGCATCCCGCGGAACATCCCCTGAGCACCCCCCGAGTCCCTCGGTGAGCAGCCCGCTGACCACCCTCCCCCCCCCTCCCCGAGTAGCCCGGGGAGCACTCCCCGAGCCTGCCGGCGAGCACCCTGCCGGCATCCCCCGAATATCCCGGGCATCATCCCGGGCAGCACTTCCCGAGCATCCCTCGAGCAACCCTCGAGCATCCCCCGAGCACCACCACCGGCATCATCCCTGCGAGCACCTCCCGAGCATCCTGGGCAGCATCCTCCGAGCATCCCGGGCAGCATTCCCCGTGAATGCTGGGCAGCGTCCCCTGGGCACCCCCGGCCATCCCCCGAGCATCCCGGGCAGCATCCCGGGTAGCGTCCCCCGAGCATCCCGGGCAGCATCCCGGGTAGCATCCCCCGCGCATCCCGGGCACCCCGCGGCCCCCGCCCGCGCCCCGCCGCGCCGCACCGTGCCCGCCGCCGGCCCCGCAAACTTTCCGGCGGCGGCGGCGACAGCTCCCCGGCACGGGCACCGCCGGGCTGCGGCGCCGGGGCACAACTTTGCCCAAGTTGCGGAGGGAGCGGGGGCCGCGGGGCTTGGGGGCCCCCGCCGCGGGGATACCGGCCACCTCCCGAGCGGCTCTTTGTCCCCAGCCTGTCCTCCCCCACCTGCAAATCCAGATGCCATTCTGCACCGAGCAAGGATTGGGGTCCCCTTTTGAAGCCCCCCCAGAACCCATCTGTGCCCCCACCCTCCTTTCCCCATGGGCAGACCCCCTCCTCCCTGGCATGGCACCCCTGCCAGACACCCCTGCCCCTTGGGCACCAGCCAGCAGAGAGCGGTTGGGTGGATGGGGGGGGTGTGTGCCGTGAGATGTCCATAGGGTCCAGGGCTCCCCCCCAGACTGGAATTAACTTTGCGCACACATCACGCACCACACCACAATTTGACACAACGCAATGCAACACGGCGCACCACGACCCAACCCAACACAATGCAACGCCACGCCACACGCCACGGCACAACGCGATGCAACCCGACGCAGGGCCAGACAACCTGACCCAACTCGCAACACCCCAACCCAGCGCTTTCCCCTGCAAATCTCCCCCAAAGCCCCTCAAATCTTCCCAAAGCCCCTCTTCCCCAAGCTGCTCACCCCCCTCCGTACCCCACGCAGAGGGACTGGCAGCCCTGTGCCCCCGCCGGGCCGGGAAGGGCTCTCACGGTGTGGTGTGAGGATGGGCTCGCTGGACCACCCCGGACATCCACCCGGCGTGGGTGCTCTTGCTGGTGCACTGGGTGGGCATGGGGTGTATGTGGCTGTGGGTGTGTGGGATGGAGCTGTGCCAGGGGCCGAAACCCGCCTGGGATTGTGCAGGCAGGACCCTGCCCTGTCACCAGAGGGGCTGGCAGAGGGGACAGCCATGGGGTAGAGCTGCCACCGAGCTCCTGGCACCGGGGCCAGTCCCAGTGCCACCAGCGGGGCACACAGGCAGGGATGGTGACGCAGGCGACGATGACGGCAAGAAGCAACCCCCCCCTTCCTTGCTCCTCCCAACCCCCCCCCCCGAACCACCTCCTCTGCCTTTTCCAGGAGCTTCCTGACTCACCCGGGCACCCTCCACCACCTCCCTGCGGCGGGCACAGCTCCAGCATGAACCGTGGGGTGCCCAAGCCTGCCCCCCGCCTGCCCTGAGCCCCCCCACACCCGCGCTGCCTGCGGGGAGCCCCATCCCCGGCCATGGAGAAGACCTACTCATTGACGGCCCACTACGACGAGTTTCAGGAGGTGAAGTACGTGAGCAAGTACCAGAGCGGCACCCTGCCCAACGGCTTCGCCCTCCAGCTGGGCACCGGGGCCAAGAAACGCCGTGGGGGGCTGCCGCGCTGGACCCGCCGGGAGGTCTGCCTGCTCTCGGGGCTGGTGTTCGCCGCGGGGCTCTGTGTCATCTTGACGTCCATGTTGGTCCTCAAGTACCTGGCGGCCGAAGGGGACAGCTACTGCCTGGAGGGGTGCCAGGAGAAGAAGGCCTTCCTGCGGGCGTCCCGCTTCCTCAGCGCCAACATGGATGCCACCATCGACCCCTGCCAGGACTTCTACTCATTCGCCTGCGGCGGCTGGCTCCGGCGACACGGCATTCCTGAGGACAAGCTGGTGTACGGCACCATCGGGGCCATCGCTGAGCAGAACGAGGCCAAGCTGCAGGCGCTGCTGAGCCGCCCCGTGCGGCGCCGAGCCCCCGCCTCGGCTGAGAGGAAGGTCAAGGAGTTTTTCCGCTCATGCCTGGACCGTGCTGAGATTGACCGGCTGGGCCCGCGGCCCATGCTGGAGGTCATCGGGGAGTGCGGCGGCTGGGACGCGCCCCCGGGCCGTGGGGACCTCAACGAGCTGCTCTACAAGACACAAGGGGTCTACAGCGCTGCAGTGCTCTTCTCCCTCACCGTCAGCCTGGATGAGAGGAACACCTCCCGCTACGTCATCCGGGTGAGGGCACCCTGCCCCTGGGGCTGACCCCCCCCCTGCCACCCAGCTGTGCCGGTGACATCCCCCCGGTGACACTGTCCTTGTCGCAGTGGCACTGGGTGCCTGGCTGGTGTGTGGGTTTGGCTGCAGCAGGCGGCCGGGCTGGGGACAGCCCCTGTCTCTGGGGACCCCCCCATCTCCCCATCATGGAGCCCAGCATCAGGCTGCCCCAGGGTGGGGGTGGCACCTCCTCGATGGGGGGAGGATGTGGGCAGGGGAACACGGGCAGGGGGACATACAGAGTGAGGCGGTGCTGCCCACCTGGGTGCTGGGGACAGCCCAGTGGGGCACCAGGTTCTCCAGAGTGCCAGCAGCCAAGCCCCTCACCTTGGCATCCTGTCTGCCATCTGCACACAGGGGCCAAACCCTAGGAGGTGACAGGGGGATGCCCGCTGGCCCCACAGCGCCGGGCCAGGGTGCCAGGGCAGTTGCTCATGGCTTTGTCAGCCTTTCCCACCCCTGCCAGCCTGTGTCCCTCACCCTGTGGTGCCACCAGGGATGGGTGGGCTTTGTCTGGGTGGCCAAGCCTCAAGCACCCTTGGCGGGTGTGGGAGTGTGGTGGTGGGCACAGCGGGGGCACAGCAGTGGCATGGTGGGGATGCCATGGTGGGCACAGTGATGGGCATGGGTGGCCATGGTGGATGGCACAGCAGCGGGGGCACAGCAATGGCACGGTGGGGACATGGCGGGTGGGTACAGCAGGGCCACGGTGGGCATGGGGGGAGTGACCATGGTGATGGCATGGTGGGGACGAGGTGTTGGGGATGGCAGGGGCACTGGGGGGACACAGCGGTGGGGATGCAGCCTCCCCGTTCCCTGTGAGATGGTGGGGCTGGGGCCGAGTGGGGGTGTGGGGGGTGTGTGTCGGGGTGTGAGTGTGAGTGTGAGTGTGAGTGTGAGTGTGAGTGTGACTGAGTGTGAGGGGCCAGGGAGGAGCAGGGCCGTGCTGACGGGCCACGCGTGTGTACACTAGAGGGAGCGTGTGTCACAGGGAAAGGGGTGGGTGGGTGGCGGGGCTGAGCGGGAGGGTGCAGGTGTGCGCGGGGCGTGACAGGCTGGGCGTGGGGGGAGATGGGCGTGACAGGCTGGGCGTGGGGGGGAGATGGGTGTGACAAGGCTGGGCGTGGGGGGGAGATGGGTGTGACAGCCAGGGCTGGGTGTCAGGGCTTGGCTGGTTGTGTGTGTGTGTGTCAGGGTGTGATGGGGGGTGAGCGGGTGTGCAAGGGGTGTGAGTGTGACGGGGGGTGTGGGGTGTGGGGGGGTGAGGGCTGCACGTGTGGCAGTGCCTTTGTGGGGAACCAAAAGGGGGGGGGGGAAGGGTGGGGGTGCCTGTGGGTGTGCAGGGCAGCGCTGCGGCTGTGCACGTGTGGGGGGCTGGTGGGGTGGGACACGGGGGAGGGTGAGCAAGAGAGAAGAGGGAGGGGGGGTGCGTGTGTGTGTGTGCATAGAGAGGGGGCTAAACCGGACGGTGCACGCGTAGGGGTGTGAGGGGGGGTGAGCGTGCCTAAGCGTGTGCCATGAGATACGTGTGTATATACACACACACACGTGCCAGCGTGTTCAGGTGTGCGTATGTGTTAGAGGCTGTGCCTACAGGATAGCGGGGGTGGGGGTGGGGGTGGGGGTGTGAAGGGTGGGGGTGTCCATGCAGCGTGGCTCATCCCTGCGGCTCCCCATGGGGCAGGCTGCAGCACAGGAGCAGGGGCAGCCATGGGGCAGGTGTGGGGCCACCGTGGGGCAGGCACGGGGCAGTCTGTGGGGCCACACAACTCAGGCCATGGAGCAGGGACCTGCCCTGTGCCCAGCACTCCCAGCCCATTGCACACTGCTCACTGCAGCTCTGACACTCTCTAGCAGGAGGGAAACTGAGGCACAGGACCTGCCCATGCCCAGGGCTGACCCACCATGCTGCCACCCCACAGCTCACGGGGTGCCGGGGCACCCTGCAATATGAGGGAGGCAGGGGGTGCCTTTCCCAGCACAGTCCCACCCCTCCCTCTGCTCACCCACTGCCCCCATCTCCCCTCAGATTGACCAGGACGGGCTGACGCTGCCCGAACGGACCCTCTACCTGGGGCAGGATGAGGAGAGCGAGAAGGTGAGGGGCGGGGGGCACAGATGCTGTGGGCATGGGGACACCAGGAGAGGAACTAGCACCCAGCATGGGTGGCAGACGGAGGGCACCCCGCCGTTGGCAGTTCTAGGGCTGGGGTGCCTGTGGGGTGGCACTCAGTGTCCCTTCCCTTGGCACAGATCCTGGCTGCGTACCGGGTGTTCATGGAGCGGCTGCTCACCCTCCTGGGGGCCGAGCATGTGGAGCAGAAGGCCCAGGAGATCCTGCAGCTGGAGCAGCACCTCGCCAACGTGAGGGGAATGCCCACCCTGGGCTTTGGGGTGCCCCTGCCCGGCCCTTGGGCACCCCAGTCCCAGATCTTTTGGGACCTCCATGCCTGGTCCTTAGGGACCCCATCTCCATTCCCTTGGGAACCTCCACTCCCAGCCCTTGGGGACCTTCATGCCTGGCCCTCGAGGATCCCAGACCCTTGAGGACCCTGTGGCAGATCCTCAGGGACCCCAGCCCCAACATCTTGGGAACCCCCAGTCCCAGCCCTCAGGACAACCAGTCCAGCCCTTGGGGACCCCTATGTCTGGTCCTTGGGAACCCAGTCCAGACCCTTGAGAACCCCATGCCCAGCCCTGGGGGACCCCAACTCCTTGAGGACCCCAGGCCCAGCTCTCAGGGCCCCACTGGCAGCAGAGGGTTCCCGGGGCAGCAAGCCGGGAGGGTTGTGGGTCAGCAGCCCCTCTTGCCCCAGACCTGTGCCCTATCCCTGTGCCACCCCCAAGGCAGGCAGCGGGATGGTGACAACCGTGCCCACCCCATGCAGATCACGGTGTCCGAGTACGATGACGTGCGGAGGGACGTCAGCAGCATGTACCACAAAGTGACCCTGGGCGAGCTGCAGCGCATCACCCCCACAGTGAGTACCCCCGGTGCCCAGCCTGCTACCCCATATGGCCCATCTGCCCTGTGCCCCACACTTGTCCCTGTCCCCCTGCTCCATGCCCCCTCTTGCTGCCAATCCCATGTCCCCAAGGCCAGCCTGCACCCTGGGTAAGACAGCACAAGCCCCAGCGCAATACCCCGGTGTCCCCAGAAATGTCCTCGCTGCCCTCCATACAAGTTCACTTGAGGGTGATGAATCCATCCTGCACGTTCCTGGGTGGGAAGAGGCGGTGGGAGGCTGGAAAGCTTGGAGGGGGTTTCCTGCACGGTGGTATGGAGGGGGGGTCCCTCGCCCCCCCGACGGTGCCCACCCTGGCAGCTCAAGTGGAAGCGCTTGCTGGACCGCATCTTCCACGACAACTTCTCAGAGGAGGAGGAGGTGGTGCTGCTGGCCACTGACTACATGCACAAGGTGTCCGACCTCATCCGCGTGACACCCAGCAGGTGAGGGCGGCTGGCACCCCCTGCGCCCCGGCACCTTCCCCAGCCTGGCAGGGGGTTGGCACAGGGTGGCTGTGGCTGGTCCCCCCCCATCACCCCCATCCTGGGGAGGCCGGGCTGGGCAGGGGGACTCCTGGGAAAGCCCCTGGGAGAGGGCACTGTCGTGGGCCCCACAGCACCCTGGTTGTGCCTGGCCACCCACTGAGACCCCCCCACGCTAGAGATCACCAGACTCATCACACAGCAGGGAGGGACACGGTGCCAGCACGTCCCCCGGGCCCCCACAGGACATGGTCATGCCCATGGCCTGCCTGGTCCCCAAGCAGGGGTGTCCCCACCCTGGTGCATGCTCCCCACCCTCCCCGAGTGCCCGGGGACATGCCCAGTGGGGGGCCTGATCCTGACCCCCATCATCAGGATCCTTCACAACTACATGCTGTGGCGCATTGTGGTGGTGCTGAGCGAGCACCTCTCCACGCCCTTCCGCGACGCCATCCATGAGCTCTCCAAGGAGATGGAGGGCAACGAGAAGCAGCTTGAGCCAGGCAAGATCTGCCTGAGCCAGGCCAACAAGCACTTCGGCATGGCCCTGGGCGCCCTCTTTGTTGAGGAGCACTTCTCCTCTGCCAGCAAAGCCAAGGTAGGGGATGCTGCCTGTGGGCATGAAGCCACTGTGTCCCTCCTGTCCCCTTGCCAAGGTGCCCGCCACCACCTGGCACTGCCCTGAGGACTGGCTGGCAGGGTGATGGGTGGTGAGGATGCCATGCCAGCACCCACGGTGACCCGCCATAGGTGCAGCAGCTGGTGGAAGACATCAAATACATCCTGGACCAACGCCTGGATGAACTGGACTGGATGGACGAGGAGACACGGAGAGCGGCCAGGGCCAAGGTAGTGGCCCCCAGCGTGGACCCCTGCCCTTGCCTCCACCACAGCCTGGGGGCATGGGGGATGGGGACCTGACCCCACCGCTCGCTTTGCCCGCAGCTCCGGTACATGATGGTGATGATCGGGTACCCGGATTTTCTGCTGAAGCCGGAGGCCATCGACAAGGAGTATGAGGCAAGGGGTGGCCCAGGGCCATGCAGGGGCATGGGCACATGGAGGGGGGACATGGTCCCCACATCTGCCTCAGGGTCTGCGGAGACCAAGATTGGGAGGTGCCACCCCAAAGCAAGCCACCTCCTGGTAGCTCATTGTGCCCACCACTCGCACGGCCACGGCCACGTGGGCAGTGCCATGCTGTCCCTGGGGTCTCGGATGATGTCCCCTTCCCCACACCACACCCCCCAGAGCTCAACCCCATCCTCAGCAAGGGTTAGGGGTGCCCCTAACCCTGCGTGGCCCAGGGACCCCACAGAGGTGACGGATATGCAGCCACCCACATGGCCACACAGAACAGGACATGAGGACGCACTCGTGCCACATCTAGCCCATGGCCACACCCCCACGCCTGAGGCCCACGGGGGTGGGAGGACACCCCAGCCCTGCTCCCCACACTCTTGGGGCTGGCACCTGGGGCTGGCATCCCCCTGACATGGCCGTGCCCCCCAGTTCGAGGTGGACGAGAAGACCTACTTCAAGAACATCCTCAACAGCATCGCCTTCGGCATCAGGCTCTCAGTGAAGAAGATCCGGCAGGAGGTGGACAAGTCTGCGTGGGTATCCCCTTGCCCCGGAGGGGCCATGGGGGGCACAGCATGGCCCCACCAATGCCCCCTGTCCCCATGCCCGGTTGCACCCCAGGGGCGTAGGCAGGAGGGCACAGGGCAAGCCAGGAATGCCCTCCTGACCCCCCAGCTGTGCAAGGGGGTGGCATTTCCATGCCCCCCGGTGTCCCCGCAGCCTGGCACCGCTGTCTCTCCTTGCAGGTGGCTGCTGCCTCCCCAGGCGCTGAATGCCTACTACCTGCCCAACAAGAACCAGATGGGTGAGGCATTGCCCGGCCCCCCGGGCTCAGCCCCCCGGGGCAGGGGGTGCGGGGAGGGCCCGAGGTGGGGGGCACGGCGCGGCGTGCCCTGGTGCCAGGTGATGCTGCAGGTGGGGACGGGACAGGGTGGCCCCCCAGCTGCAATGCTCTCCTGTGTCCCCAGTGTTCCCCGCTGGCATCCTGCAGCCCACCCTCTACGACCCCGAGTTCCCGCAGTGAGTGTGGGGCTGGGGCACGGACGGGGGGTGCCAGGGCAGGGTATGGGGCTGGGGACGGCGGCGTGGGCAGGGGGTGCCAGGGCAGGGTATGGGGCTGGGGACAGCGGCGTGGGCGGGGGGTGCCAGGGCAGGGTATGGGGCTGGGGACAGCGGCGTGGGCGGGGGGTGCCAGGGCAGGGTATGGGGCTGGGCACAGCGGCGTGGGTGGGGGGTGCCAGGGCAGGGTATGGGGCTGGGGACAGCGGCGTGGGTGGGCAGGGTATGGGGGTATCAGGTCCTGGGGCCACCGCCATCCCTGCCAGCACTGTGCCCTCCGCTCTCTCACCTCTGCTCCCCCCACAACAGGTCTCTGAACTATGGCGGGATCGGCACCATCATCGGGCACGAGCTGACCCACGGCTATGATGACTGGGGTGGGTGACCCCCACCCTGTGCCGGGGCGGGAGGCAGGGTAGGGGCAGGAGGCCTGGGTCCCTCAGGACTACTGCGGTGGCGGTTGCCTTGGCAGGGGGACAGTACGACCGGCACGGGAACCTGGTGCACTGGTGGACGGAGCGGTCGTACAGCAAGTTCCTGAAGAAGGCGCAGTGTATCGTCAACCTCTACGACAACTTCACCGTCTACAACCAGCGGGTGAGACCCCCCTCACCTGCTGGGCCATGCCTGGTCACACGCTGCCCCGTGGGGGGGGACCCCGCTGCTCCGTGCCCACAGGAGAGCATGGGCTCTGCCCTGTCCAGCCCTGAGACCCAACAACTCATCACACCTCAGCTGGGAAATTCCTCAGGGCACTGGGTGGGCGGAACTGTGGCACAGCCTGGGCGCCAGGGTGGGAATGGGGGGATGCCTGGCTGGGGGGGGCATTTCTTCTCACTCCATGTCTCTCTTGGCAGGTGAATGGCAAACACACGCTGGGGGAGAACATCGCTGACATGGGGGGGCTCAAACTCGCCTACTATGTAAGTGTCCCCCCACCCTGGGGTGTCACGGCCCCGGCAGGGCCATGGGGCAGCTGCTGATGCCAGCCCCACTGGGGGGGCAGGAGACCCCCCAGCCCCACCTTGCTCCCTGCAGTAGGGAGCAGGTCTGATCCAGCTTGCTGGTGGCTGGGCGGCTCTAGGGGGAGGCTTGGGGCAGGTTTGGGGGGCACCCAGGCCGTGCTGAGGGCAGCCCTTGTTCTCCAGGCCTACCAGAAGTGGGTGCGGGAGCACGGCCCCGAGCACCCCCTGCACCACCTGAAATACACCCACGACCAGCTCTTCTTCATCGCCTTCGCCCAGGTGAGCCCCTGCCCTCCCCACACGTGGCACGTACTGGGGAAGGGGGTCACCCAGCGTGGGGCTGGTGGCCCCGAGGGAAGGGGCAAGAGCCGTGCTGGACCCAGTGCCCATGGCCAGGAGCCGGGCTTGGCTCCATCAGCAGGTCCTGGGCTCAGGGCATGGGGCTCAGCCCTGCGAGGAGCACCCTGCACAGCCCCTCTGCTCCTAGGGACCCCACAATAACAAACATGTGCCCCCCCCATCACCTCCAGAGACCCCACAGTAACAAATGCACATGACCCTGAACTCCTAGGAGACCCTGCAGCCAGGCAGCCCGCTCCCCTAGGAGACCCTACAATAACAAACATGCCCCTATGCTCTCCCAACACCATACACAGACTCCCGGGAGACCCTACAATAACAACTAGGGCATCACTGCCCTAGGCCCCCAGCAGTAAGAAGGGCTGTTGTGCCCCGGTGGGTGCCAGGACCCCACGGGCCCCGGCGGGTGCCGGGACCTGGAGTGGCCCATCCGGCTCACCCATGGGAAGCCTTTCTCCCCCGCAGAACTGGTGCATCAAGCGGCGATCCCAGTCCATCTACCTGCAGGTGCTGACGGACAAGCACGCCCCGGAGCACTACAGGTACAGCCTTCCCCACACCTGGCCGTGCCGTGCAAAGCGGGGTGGGCACCAGCGTGGCTCTAGGAGGCTCTGGGTGGGCGTCCCTGGGGCAGGGGATGGGGTGCTGCTGGGGTGAGTGGGTGCCCCGAGCGGGGTGCATGGCAGTGGCGGAGAGGGCAGGGGGTGCCCGGCTCTGAGTTGCCCCCCCTCTCCTGGCAGGGTCCTGGGCAGCGTCTCGCAGTTCGAGGAGTTCGGACGGGTTTTCCACTGCCCCAAGAACTCGCCCATGAACCCGGCGCACAAGTGCTCAGTATGGTGAGGCTGTTCCCCCCCCGGCAGGCTGGCACCCCCCGTCCCCATCCCTGCCCGAGTGCCACCCTGTGCCTGCTCCCCACCTCCTCCTGTCTCCCCTGCCTACTCTCCAGGCAAAGGGGACACCCCCGGGAGATGTGGGGGGTTACTCCCCCAAAGACAGGCACCCGCCGGAGGGGTGGAGGCAGCAGGGAGACACTTGGGGTGGGCATGAGCTCCTGCCCAGAGGCAGCTGCCTCCTGCCCATCCCCTTCCTACCCCCTGCCCTGCGAACTGGGGGGGGCCCTGAGGCACCCCCCGAGGCACCCGTGTACTCCCTCTTCTGCCCACCCACCCCAGACCCTTCACCCAGCCCTACCACATCCAGCCCAGCACTGGTCGGGCCAGGGAGAGTGAACCAGAGACGCCATGGGGCTGCCCCGCACCAAAAGTCCCCCTGCCTGGTGCCCTCCCTGGCACCCCCTGTGCCAGCCCCATCCTGTCCCCACACCAGCCCTGCCAGCGGGTGGGCACAGCTGGCAGGGCTTGGGGCTGGGTGATGCCAGCCTCCCCGGGAGGGCAGGGACACGGATGCCTGCTGTATTTTTCGCTGCTGTTTCTGGTCAATAAAGCGCTGGATATGCTGGGCGGGTACAAGGAGGGGCCGTGGCCAGGGGACGGGCAGCAGCAGCCAGCACCCCCATCATCACACCCCACATTTGTTAACCACCGAGTACCCCGCGTGGGTGGTGGAGGGCCCCCCTGTGCCCGGGACCTGCTGCCCCACAGCTGCTGCACCCGCACCAGGGATGCTCCGAAGAGGTGCCGGCCACCTATGGGTGCTGCAGCCATGGGAAGCGGGGGGAACGCGGGTCCAGCAGCACCCGTGGGGTGCCCCGGGGCTGCGGGGTCAGTGGAAGAGGGGCAGGAGGAGGGTGGGCAGGAGCAGGGCCAGGGGGGTGGCATGGGTGCCGGGGGCAGAGTCCCGCTGGTGGCAGGTGGTGTAGGGCTCGAGGCAGGCGGCGTAGGCCATGGCGTGGGCCACGTAGGTCTGCTCCTGCACGCCGTGGAAGAGGTGGGCCATGGGGCCCTTGGCCAGGATGGCCACGTCCTCGCCGCCGTGGGTCTCTGAGACGAGGGGCACGGCCGCCTGCTGCAAATAGTCGTACTTCTCTGGGGAGGGGGGAGAAGGAGGTGAGAGGGCCAGCAGTGGCCCCCAGCCCCATCCCGCCACCTGGTCATGGTTCCTGTGCCCTCACTGGCTGTGTGTTCGTCCACGTTGGGCCGGTTGGCGCCCGGGTAACCCGGCCCATTCCCGTAGAGGATGGATGTGTAGTTCTTGTGATCAGTGGCTTCGCTGGGGGCCAGACCTGGGGATGGGGCGATGGAAGGGGGGGGAATCAGCCAAGAAACCCCTGTATCACACCTCCGGCCGCAGCCAGGGTGCCCCAGAGCCGGCAGTGCCCAGCATGGGGCCGTGCCCCACTCTCAGCAGCTGGGCAGAGCCCTACCGAAGATGGAGGAGCCGCGCAGGGTGTAGCCACCGAAGGAGAAGACGTGCGAGTGGTCGGCGGTGACGACGGTGAGGGTCTGCGCCTCGTCTGTCAGGGCGCCCGCCCGCTCAATGGCCCGGTCGAACTCCACCGCCTCCGTCAGCGCCTTATGGGCTGCACCATCGTGGTGGCCGTGGTCGATTCTGCCGCCTGCAGACAGGTGCCCATGGTGGGCTGGGGACCGACAGCAGCACCCCCAACTCTGACCCCCACCCCAGGATGTGGGACCCCCTCTCTCGCCTGCCCCAGGGGCACTGGCCCTGACTTATCTTCCACAAAGAGGTAGAAGCCATTGGGGTTCCTGCTCAGGATGGTGATGGCCGCCTCCGTCATCTCGGTGAGCGAGGGGTCCATGGTGGTGTTACGCATCAGGTTGTACTTCATGTCCCCGGGTTCAAAGAGACCTGGGAGGGGATGCGTTGGGGACAGCCTCAGCGCCTGTACGCGTCTCAGTGGCTGCCAGGTCCCAGCACATGGGACGTTTGTTACCCATCAAATAATTCACGCTGGGGTCAGCGGCGGCGGCCAGCATCTCCGTCTTGTTCCAGACGTAGCGGGCACCCTGTGGGCAAATGCCATGGGGGGTTAGCAGGTGGCCCTGTGGCCAGGGACAGTGGGCAAGAGGACCGTCCCCGCCGCATCACCCACCGGCCGTGCCTCCAGCCACACGTTGATGAGGTTTTTCCCGTCCTTGCGTATCCCGTTCTGTGTCTGGTGGGTGGGATATTCGGGGTCCGGCGTCTCCACGGGGGTCATGTATTTCCGACCACCCCCCAAGATCACCTGGAGGGGACGAGATGGGGGCACAGCATTAGTGGGGGTGCCCGGGAGGGGTCTGCCCTTTCTCCCCCCCCATGATGCACGGGTGCTCACATTGATGTCGACGTTGTGGACCAGCTGCCAGGCAATGTCCTTGCAGCCCTGGAGGCGGGCGTCCATGGGCATGCTGCTATCCGCGTACCAGTTGCGGTTCACCACGTGGGCATAGGTCCCCGAGGGCGATGCGTGCTGCACCCGCGTCGTCGTCACGATGCCCACTGCCTTCCCTGCCACCTCCCCACCCGTCAGGCCCCATGAAAGGCGACGGGCAGGGGCATGGGGTCCCCCACCACCAAGCCCTGGGATGCTCGTGGAGGGGGCAGCCCCCGCCTTGATGCCCCTTGTCCCCGCAGGGTCACCCCCAGCCCCTCTGCCCCCCGTTACCAGCTTTGCGGGCTCGCTCCAGCACCGAGACCACCTCGTTGCCCGCCGTGGTGTTGCACTGCGAGAGGCGGGCAGCCGCGCTCAGCCCCACCGTCTGGAAGTTGCCCTTCACGCCGCAGAGGTAGGCTGTGGCTGTCCCCGCGCTGTCGGGGACCTGCCGGTCCACGTTGTACGTCTGCCGAGGACAGGCGCCAGGCTCAGGGCAGGGGGCGGCTGGCAGAGGCACCCGGCGGGTTGCTCCCCCCAGCACCCCTTGCCACGCTCACTCGCAGGCCTGAGGACAAGCGTGGGACAGGCAGGGACCCTGTGCAACCCCTGTGCGCATCCCCAGGGTGCTTCTGTGCCAGCAGCCCCATGGGCATCACCCTGGCCCCATGCCCGGCATCACCCTGGCCCCGTGCCTGGGGTGGCGGGGATTTACCTTGGAGAGAGCCACGTAAGGGAAAGCATCCAGGGCGAGGGGGGTCTCGGGGCCCAGCTTCCCCTGCTCCTGCCCCTTTAGGATGCGGGTGGCCGTGATGGTGGGGATCCCGAATCCTGGGTGAGGAGAGAGGGTCTTGGTCACCCTCCGGCCTGGGTACCCTCCCCGCATCCCGCTCTGCGGGGCACTGGCCAGGCCAGCCTGCCTGCCGGGGGTGTCAGCGGGACTCACCGTCCCCGAGGAAGAGGATGAGGTTTTTGGCTTCGCTTATTCTGGGCTGAATCTTGAGGGAGGCCTCAATGGCTGCGGCCGCCTGCTTGTTCCAGAAGGATGGCTTCTCCTCCTCCACTGGGACAGGGCAGCACCCATCAGTTCCAGCTCGCCAGCACCCGCATCCCTGGGGTACCCGCATCCCTGGGGTACCCGCATCCCTGGGGTACCCGCTCCCTGGGCATCCCCATGGTGGGACCTTCTCTGACATGGGCCAAGCGGGTCAGGGTGCTGTTTGGGACGGGGAAAGGCCACAAGGGCTTGCATCCACTGCCCGGCCTGGCGAGAAGGAGGGGTCAGCAAAAAGGGACATGACGGAGGGAACTATCTGGCAGGTGGGATGGGGCCACATCCACGGAGGGGGGAGGTTACAGGCACCTCCCCCAGCCCCCCAGCCCAGAAGCAAGCAGGAACCTGACCCCACAGGGGGAAACTGGCTCAAGGTCCCCAGAAAAGCAGGAGTAACGCCCATTAACCCTTGCAGAGCCAGGCAGCCCCTGCTCCCCTCCCCAAACCCTCCCCGTGGCCAGCCAGGCTGGTGCCCTGCCGGGTGCCCCACTTCCCTGGGCACCCGCTGCAGCCAGCCCGGCACCCGTCCCCATCCTTGTCCCCACCTGGGATGACAGCAGCGCTGAGCCCTGCCCAGAGGCCCAGGCAGAGTGCGAGGGGTGCCAGGAGCTGCATGGTGAGATCCGGTAGCCCAATGTCGCTGGCACCGTCTGCAACTCTAGCAGATCTGGGGAGGGACTTTGGACCAGGATCAGCCCTTGTGGGGTGCGTGGAGGGGTTCAGCAAGTCTCCGACAGCCTGGCGTCCTGTCGGGCAGTCAGCACAAAGGCCGTGGGGCTGGGCTGCAGGCACCTCCTTGGCACACCCGCCTTATTGCTGCTGCTGGGGGACGGACAGACCGGGGGTGCAGATGCGGGGGGTGAGGCGATGGGCAGTGCCTGGCAGGCATCCTTGCCTGCCCTGGCTGAGGTGCCAGGCGGGGGGATGCCCTGGCTTGGGGTGCCACAGGCAGCGCTGAGCATTGGACCTGGGCCAACAGGGGTACTGGGAGCAGCCCTGCTCTCTGCTGCTCTGTGCCCAGCGCTTTCTTGAGCAATAAATCCACTAACCTGGACTAAAACTCTGCTCCTTGCTCAGCCCTTGCCGGGAAGGTACCAACCCTTGTGTACTGTGCCCCAGCCTGGCAAAGCTGGGGGGGACATGGCCTCCCCTCACCCTGATTTCACCCTCCTTCACCCCAGTGCCTCCAGTGCTGGTCCCGGAGGGGGAACTAGGAGCTACGACCAGCTGGGGAAACTGAGGCACAGGGCAGCACCTTAGGAGGCGACCGCCGCTGCAAACCGTTGCACGGCAGATGGAGACAAACAACCCGTGTTTTATTGCATCCCTTGATCCTAGCCACAGCAGGGACCTGGCCGCCAAGACCCTCGATGGGCGGCTGGGAGTGGCTCAGCAGGGGCCGGGCAGCCCGGGTTGAAGCGGGACTCGCCAGGGTCTTTCAGCCCCCTACCAAGCAGGTGGCCATGCAGAGGGTCAGGAGGGCGAGCAGGGGCTGGGGGGAGCGCTGGGTGCCACGGGAGGCCCTGCGGGCTGCTCCGCACCGGGGCTCGGCGGCGTAGGGCTCGAGGCAGGCGGCGTAGGCCATGGCGTGGGCGATGTAGTGCTGCTCCTGCACCCCGTGGAAGAGGTGGGCCATGGGTCCCTGGGCCAGCACCACCACGTCCTCCCCGCTGTGGGTCTCTGTCTCCAGGGGCACGGCTGCCTGCTGCCTGTAGTCCTTGTCCTCTGCAGGGTGGGCAGGAGAAATAGGGCTGGGGGGCAGCAGGCTCCCCTACCCGTCGCAGGGATGGGGGGGGCAGCGCCCATCACCCCAGCGTCAGGGCGATTCCTGCCCAAGTGACACCTGAGCCACGCGGGGGTACCAGAACCCAGTGCAGCCCCAGTGGCCGTGCCTGTGGGATGCTGCCCCCAGCCACCCTGCGCCCCCCGCCCTACCCCCAGCAGGCTCCTACCCGCGGCGGGGAGGCTGGCAGCCGGGCGGCCCCCATCGCGGATGCTGTAGCCAGGCCCATTGCCGTAGAGGATGCTGGTGTAGGCTCGCTTGTCCTTGGCTTTCTTGGGGGCCAGTCCTGGCACAGGGAGAGACACTGTCACCCCCTGTCCCAGCTGGGTACCTCTCCCCAGCTACCCACCTTGGCCGGCTCAGCCGCCAGTGGCAGCAAAAGGGGTAGGTGGGAACAGGGATGCTCGCAGCCCCTCCCTGGGACCCACCAAAGATGGAGGTGCCGCGCAGCGTGTTGCCCCCAAAGGTGAAGACGTGGGAGTGATCGGCTGTCACCACAGTCAGGGTGTCGGAGCGGGAGGTGAGCTCGCCCGCCCGCGCCACCGCCCGGTCCAGCATGATGGCCTCCATCAGTGCCTGCTTGGCCCGGCCGCTGTGGTGGCCATGGTCGATCCTGCCACCTGCACGGGGAACGCGGTTGTCACCCCCTCCCTGGTCTCCTGGGACACCCACCTTCTCCCATGACCTGCACCCCACCCCAGCCACACTGCCCGCCTGGGGCTACTCATCTTCCACGAAGAGGAAGAAGCCGTTGGGGTTCCTGCGCAGGATGCGAATGGCCTTTTCTGTCATCTCCACGATGGAGGGGTCCGTGGAGGCATTGCGGTTCAGCTCGTACTTCATGTCCTTGGGCTCGAAGAGGCCTGGGGGAGTGGGCCGGGGGGGGGGGGTCCGCACTGGGGCTGCTTTGTGCCCCCACCAGCACTCCCGGAGCCGGGAGGAGGAGGAGGTGTTGCCAGTGGCGCAGACAGTGATGCTCTTACCCATCAGGTGGCTCACGGAGTCATCCTCGACCGCATCCAGACCCTTCTTGTCCCAGACGTAGCGGGCGCCCTGCCAGCAAGAACAGAGCCAGTGCCAACAGCACGTGCCCCATGCCGGGCATCACATCCCCTCTGCCCCGGCGCGGTACCTGCTTGGCACTCAGCCATTCGGCAATCAAGTCCAGGCCGTCCTTCCTGGTGCCGTTCTGAGCTGGGTCCTCTGGGTACTCGGGGTCCGGGGTCCGCCTGGGGGTCATGTACATCCGCCCGCCGCCCAGGATCACCTGCCGGGAAGCTCAGCAGACCCTCCCAGTGTTCCTGGTGTCCCCTCCCTCCCACGCCCGCTCCCCGGCTCACGTTGATGTCCGTGTTGTGCACCAGCTGATAGGCGATGTCCTTGCAGCCGTCCCGCAACGCCTCCTTGGGCATGTTGGCGTCGGCGTACCAGCTCCGGCTGGCCGAGTGGGCGTAGGCTGCCCCGGGGGACGCGTGCTGCACCCGCGTGGTCGTCACGATGCCCACCGACTTGCCTGCAGCGCAGGCAAGGATTTACAGGGAGACCGTCCAACCCCGCACGGCAGGGGACGGCTGTGCCGTGCCAGGCTCTCTGATGGGGGTCCCCGCTGCCCCGTACCCGCCAGCCTGGCCCGGTGCAGGATGGAGTCCACCTCGTTGCCAAAGGCGGTGCGGCATTTGCCGTAGACGGCCGCCCCGCTCAGCCCCAGCGTCTTGGCGTTGGCCTTCACCCCGCAGAGGTAGGCTGTGCCCGTGCCGGCGCTGTCGGGCACCTGCCGGTCGATGGTGTAGGTCTGGAAGCAAGCGGGGACCAGTGGGGTTTCAGGCAGGGGCAGGGTGGCCACCCCCCAGCGCCGCCCCACTCACCTTGGCCAGGGCCACGTGGGGAAAGGTCTCCATGGCCAAGACGCTCTCCTCACCCAAGCCGCCGGCCAGCTGCCCCTTGTAGATCCGAGCTGCCGACATGGTGGGCAGCCCCATGCCTGCGGGCATGGCAGAGCTGCGGGGTGGCAAGGGGCCGGGAGCGGGGAGGGTGCTGCCCTTCCCAGGCATTGCCCGGGAGCGGCCGGGGAGAAGGGGACCTGCGCCAGCCCCATCCTCTCGCCAGCTGCGTCCCCCGGCTGCTGTGGAGCCGTGGGGCCTGGCTGGGACCCGGGGGACTCACCGTCACCCACGAAGAGGATGATGTTTTTGGCCTGCCGTGCTGCTGGCTGCAAGGCCAGGGCCGACTCCAGCCTCCTCCTGGCCCCTTCGTTCCAGTAGTCCAGGGTCTTCTCGGCATCTGGAGGCAAGAGCAGAGCCGGGGGCGTGTGGGGGCACTGGGCACCCTGAGGGTCCCCAGGGACATTCCCCCCCAGCACCAGAGCGGGCATCGCCACCCAAGGCGAATTTAGCTGCTCTGAGCCCCCTTCCTGGGGGCCTCGGAGGGGCCAGGAGCCCTTTGGGGATCAGCCCGGTCTTTGGCAACCCCAGCATTGCACAGAGCCCATCTGCAGAGGGGGAAACTGAGGCACAGTTCGGCAGGGAAGTTCCTCGTGCCTCTCGGCAGAGGGGATGAGGTGCCCGAGCATCAGCCCCCCGTGGCAAGTGTGCCGTGTCCGGGTAACCACGGCTGGCTGTGGCTATCAAGCCGCTTGATCCAAAGCCACTGCCAGGGGGGCGAGGGGACAGCGGGGCTGGGGGGGCTGGGGACAGGGCCTGCTCTGGTGGGGGCTGAGGCAAACCCATTCAAAGGTTGGGGTCTCAAACCACCCTGAGGTGGCCGGGAGAGCTTGCCTTTGCTGGTATTCCAGGGGAGGTGACAGGGTCCCCGGAGACCCCCAGGGAAGTGGCACCAGCCCCAGCGCCCCCCACCAAGGGCTCCCACCCCCCCGTCCCACATGTCCCCTCTCACCTGAGGCCGCAGCGGCGAGCGGGGCGAGGAGGCAGAGGAGAAGGCAGGTCCCAGGGGAGAGCGGCCGCCCCATGCTGCCCACCCTGGCTCCCTCCCCAAATGCCGCCTGTGTCCAGGGCGGGGGGACAGCCCTTTATGGCCCTTCCCCGTCCCGCCGGAGGGCTGAGCCCCGCCGTGGGTGAGACGATGGGCTGATAACACCCAAGGACTATCTCCCAGCCCTGCCCAGGGCCCTCCCAGTGCCCCCAGCCCTCCCCGGGGCCATCCCTCCCCCACAGCGGCGAGGGAGGACCGCCAGCCCATCCCTGGGACCCAGGACACCTCAGGGCCCCCAGCTCCCACGGTGGTGGCTGCCTGTGGGACCCCGGGGAGCGGCGGGGAGGGCACAGGGCAAAGTGCTGTTTTTGCAGGCAGGCTGAGCTGGGCTGGGCTGGATTGGCCTTGTTTCCCCTGAGACAAACCTGAGGAGGGGGACGCTGGGCTGAGGGGTAGGGGGAAGGCATCTTGCCTTTGGTGACGGTGTCCTCAGGTCCCCTCTCCCAGGGGACACGGTCACACGCTGCCTGTCAGGCCCCGGGGCAGCCCGTGCCAGCGCACCCGCAGAGCGAGGTACCTGCTGCGGGCAGGGAACAGCCCCGCGTCACCAGCGCCCAGCGAGGAGCAGGACAGCCAGGGAGGAACGGGCTGCTCCCACCCGCTCCCGCATCCGCAGGTGACGTCCACGCACGGTTGCGCCAAGCCATCTGGAAGGACGCCACCAGCAGCGCAGCCCCTGGGGACCACAGGTGACCCTGATGGCTTTCGCGGCTCGCCAGCTCCTGGGGAGCATGTTGTACCCAGCCCTGACCCACCCCTGGGCCTGATCCCCTATCCTGAGCTGGGCAGCCTGGGCTTGGCCAGCTCCCGGCTCCTGCAAAGGGCAGATTGTCCGTGCCAGGGCCACATTTGCCACCACCCACGAGGCAGAGAGAAGCAGGGCCCCCTCCCTGCCTGGCACAATGGATCCACTCCTCCTCGCCAGACGTCAATCCCTCCGCCAGCCGCCGCTCGTGGCTGCCCGTCCCTGTGGGGGTGACGAAGCAGAGGCTGCCAGAGCAGCCCATGCCCCCGGGGACACCCTGCACGGTGTGGGTGGGGGACGCGGGTCGGAGAGCAAGCAGAGGTGGTGGGCGCAGAAGGGCTGGTTGGTCCACGAGGTGCTGGATGCTCTCTCGAGCAGCAGGGAGAAGTGAGGACGTTGGTGCTGCAGGGTCCCCGAGTGGGGTGAGGTTGGAGGCTGGGGAGTGAGGGGCTGGAGCAGGCACCCGGCGAAGGCTCAGACTGAGGGATTAGCTGCTGGAGTGGGAGCCAGGAGCACGTGTCGACCCGATCATCCCCCACGCCCTCCCGCCAAGCACATGCCGGGGCTGGGGGAGGCGGCGAGGCTGCTTGGATTTCACAATGCCCAGAAGCGGCAGGCAGGGGAAGGCAGAGGGCTGCCCAGGAGATGAGTTCCTGCTGGGATTCCCAGCCGGGGAAACGTGGAGGAGACAAAATAAAACCTGCGTGAGCCATCCACGCGGCTGCTAACCTGGCTTTTATTACATGACACATAACCCTGCAAGAAACCCTCCTGCATGGCCCCACGGCCACATCCCACTACATCCCACCGCATCCCACCCGGGATGGTGGAGCCAGCCCCTCTCTGCTCCCAGCATCACGCGTCCCTGCTCGGCCCTCACCACAGGCACCCAAGGTGGTTGGGGACAGATATCACTGCCTTTAAAAAAAAAAAAAAAAAAAAGCATAAAGCTAAAAATATCCAAGAGTAGAAATGCTCTGCTTGGGGCAGGCTCAAGCCCTGAGCCTTGCTCCCAGCCAGAGTTAAAATCCAAACCAGAAATAAAACTGCTTCGGTTCCAAAACTCAAAATCCCAAACTCCTCGTGGGTCCCTTCTGTCCCCAGCGGGTGCCGGTGCAGGGCCTGGGAGGTGAGCAAGTGTTGGCAGTGGGGAGCGCACACAGCCCAGGGCGCTCACTTCTCCGAGCTCGGTCTCTTCAGCAGGGCACTGTACTTGAGCGGGATGCCGTCCGACGTCAGCACGACCTCCACCAGTGTGAAAATGGTGATCACCTTCAGCGAGGGAGAGAAAGACAGAGAGAAGAGGGTTTTTCAGGTGGCTTGGCATCAGACCAGGATTTGCTTAGAGCTGTGCTGGCTTTTGCTGCCTTCACTGCAGCACCCATCGGGAGCCGGGGAATGGGGCAGGATGGCTTCAGATAGCTCTGCTGAGGTCCAGGGTGCTCCTGGGGCTGGGGCCGGATGCAGCATCTTCAAGGGCAACACCACTGGGCTGCAAAGCCAGCCAGGGAACCCAAAATGACCCAAATGAGCCTCCCAAAACATCCTCACTTATTCCAGCCTGATCAGGCCCCAGTCTTGTTCTCTGCACAGTCCGGGAAGGAGCGTGGGTGATTGTGCCCTCGGCTTTGGGTCTCAGCCCCCCCTAAAGCCCGCCCGTGTCTCCCTTCTCCAGCCAGAGAATGCACATCATCCCTTAAAGAAGCAACGTGGCCAAGCGCCAGCAGCGAGCTGCGGCCAGAAGGGTTTTCCACATGATGCTGAGTGTTTTTTCAGCATCCTGCAAGGAGGGAATGACCCCCCCGTGCCTGCACAGCGAGAAGAGACCCAGGAAGGGAGCATGATGGACGAGAGAGACACAAGGGAATAAAGACCCCAGGAAATCAATCCCTCCTGTGCAGGAACGTGCCGCCACCTCCCTGGTCCTCTGACTCCATCTCTTCGTGCAATTGTGTGGATTAGAAGCGCAAAGCATCGACCAGGTCTATCCACAAGGCGTGGTTAATGGGCTGGCTGGGACACCAGGAAGGGGCTGCCCCGGGGCCGTGGCCAGGCATTTAGGGACTTTGCTTGCCCTGCGCTGCAGCAGGGCTGGCTTGCAGGAAGAGTGGGCACGGAGCCACCGGTGTAACCTTGTCAAACCCCTCCTGGCTCATCCAGCGCCGGCTGCTCCAGATTAATCATTCAGAGCAGGAAAATCTCATTGAGACTTAAACGTATCAAAGTGGCCAGCGAGGAGCAAACAGCAGGGAAATCCTTTTGCAGACGGCTGCCCAGATAGCTGCTGGCTATCTAGCACCAACCTCCTGCCCACCCTGGCTGGCAGGAGCGCATGGGGCAGTGGCCATGGGGGAGTCCCACACGTCTGGGGGAGTCAAATGGGGATCATCAGGGCTCTCCCTTAGCAATCCTGTCTTATCCCTTTGCTGAACTGCCAGGGAACAGCACGATTTCACATCAAATCCCCTGAGTCTTAGATCCACTTCATACTCAAGCCCTGAGTGAGGTCCTGGCCATTGCCTGGAGCTTGGGGAGAGATGGGGGCAACACCTCCCCTCCGTGGCAGGGCCGGCCAGTCCAGACCCCTGCACAGCTTCCCGCAAACAGCCTTCCCCGATCTTCCCTCTGCCTGGCTGGGCTGAGCCAAACTGGGAAGCAGAGGCTAAGCGCCAGGGCCAGGCAGGGAGCTGGGGGTGCTCGGTGCCGTGGGGTGTCTGGGTGACATCTCCCACGGTTCGGCACAGCTCCCGGGGATCCGGCTCATCCAGGGATGATCCACGGAGATTTATCAGCTCGGGGATCTGTCGGCTTGGAGGACAGCT
Organism: Mycteria americana; assembly: GCF_035582795.1. Lineage (NCBI taxonomy): Eukaryota > Metazoa > Chordata > Aves > Ciconiiformes > Ciconiidae > Mycteria > Mycteria americana. The sequence continues at coordinate 11,898,134 of NC_134371.1, forward strand.
CAGAGCCTGCTCCCAGGGGAGGGCTCTGGTGTTTACTTAGGAGGCGTGGAGGGTTCGTGGAGGAGTTTTGTCTACCGCCGAGTGTTTGCTTAACCAAAATGGGCCCTGTTCATGCTGGGGCGTCATTTTTCATGCGGGTCCCTGCTAGGGCGTAAGTGATACCCGCTCCTGTAGGAAAGGAGGAACTGAGGCCACTTTGGGCCACATCCAGGGGGCTTCTCTGAGCCAAGCTGAGAAAGGAAAGCTCAGCTTCAAAGGGAAGGAGGCCTGCAGAAACGCCTGCAGCAGCTGGGGAGCTCAGCCGGCTCTGACCACAACATCTCCCCTGGGAAGGAAAGGACTCCCCAGGACATGCATCATACCAGCTGGGAGGGTCGGCCCAGCCCTGTATCGGGAGTCCTTTTCATCCAGCCCTAGGTGGACAAGGATGGGTTGTGCTGGGCTTGGTTGGAAATGGGGTCCAAGCACAGAGCCCCCGCAGCGGTGCAGGGAGAGGCTGGGATTCAGCCCTCCCGTCCCCGCCCAGGCAGCAGGCAGGGATCACACCAGTCAACACAGCTGTGGTTTTATAGTGACGCCGGACAAAAGTTGGCAAAGAAGCACCACTTAATCAAGCCAGACAAATGCGATTGCTCCCTTTGATTGAGTTACCAAGTTAATAGATGACAGGGACACAAGAGAGATTTCTAGATGCTGTTAAATGATTTGACACTGCATCTCAGGAAGTCTGACTTAAAAAATTCCTCCTAATTGGGTCTCAACCCTGTCACGGGGATGGAAACCCAAAGGAAGGGCCATGCCAGCGAGGGGGCGAGGAATGCCAGGATGGGGGGAAGGGTCTAGACAGGCGCTGCCTTAGGCTTGATCTTACTTAACATCTTAATTGGTGGTCTGGAAGAAGGAAGTAAACAGCATGATAATTCAATTCCTGGAGGAAACTGAATTGGGAGGCAGGGCACACAGCAGGCAGGGCAGAGTCTGAAGGCTGTGGAGGGGTCAGATGCCGGGGCAGTGATGGGATGGAGCGGGGCTGGATGGCAGAGGAGGTTGAGGCTGGGGTCGGGCTCACTGGGGAGGGGACACAGAGGGACAGCAGGACCTGAAAGCCTGCAAGGCAGTCCTGCCTCCTGGAGCTGTCCCTGCAGAGATCATGGGATCCATATGTTGCACACAGCCTCCACGCCAGCCCCATGGTGTTGTGAGCCTGTCCTGCACTGGGGGGTCTTACCTGGGGCAAAGATTCCTGCTCCGGCTTCTCTGGCTCCCACATGAGCGTCAGCTCTGGCTTCCTCCCCACCTTCTGGAAGTGGAAGCCCAGCAAGGGCAGTGCCTGCAGGCAGAGAGAGTGTTGGGAACAGCCTGTGGCCCTGACAACATCCCCCCACTCAGCTCTCCCCCTCCACTTTGCCTGCAGATGGGGATGACATGGCTTTTGCCCGGCACGCTGCCTCTGCAGCTCTTTAACAACCGGGATGCAGCAGCCCATGAGCCTGAGCCTAGCACGTAAATCAGGGGCTGCTGTGATACACAAACAGCCCATATATCATGCTATATGTCCTGTTTAAAGATGTCATTGCCAGCCATATAACCAGGTTATTAAGAGAAGATGCTGTCACTAACCGCAGGTGCTGGCCTACAGTGGTGCTGTCACAGCCCCAGATATACCGTCTGATTAAATGAAATGAAAACCAGCCTCACTCCCTTCCCTCACTCCAGTGTCAGCTCCGTGTTGATCTCTATCCCCCTGAATCTGTCTTTATTCTCTTTTACCTAGACTAGATCACCCCCAGCACATAGCAGGGAGAAGCTGGTTCTCAGAAACTGGGCTGTTCCAGACCACCCCAACCCCTCATGCCTGCCCAGGGCTGAGGGATGGAGGGGAAACCCCATGAAAGCTCCCTCCCCTCCAGCTAGCCTGGCTCGGGCACAGCTCTGCCAGCGGCAGGGCTGCCACAGAAGGGCACCAGGACAGCCACTGCCTCCGATGATGCCAGGCTGCTGCAGCCCTCTCTGGTGAGGCAGCATTGGCACTATCTCACACTGCTGAGGTACTTACATTGCAATAGATGCGCTTCTGGACTCCAAACTTCAGCACCAGGACATCGAAGGCCTCATTCAGGACACCCATCACCATGGCCTCTGACTCCAGAGGACCACACTCCTGCCAAGAGACAGGGCTGTCACTACACCAGCATCCCCCATCCAGCCATCCCCAAGGGCAGCCAGCGTCTCCAGGCCCTGGAGCTCTGGTGGTGGTGGTTGCTCAGTGCATCCCCTCACTGTTTGCCTTCCCCAAGGACAGCTGGGCAGCCGCACAGCCCTCTGCCTGGTGGCATTTAGGCTGAGCCTTCACGGGGAAATCCAGAAATGCCTCAGGGGAAGATACTCTTGGGTCTTACCCTGACAAAGATGGCAAAGAAGAGGTCAGCACTGAGCTCCTGCACCCTCTTGGAAGCCATCTTCCGGTCATTGCAGTGATCTGCCTGTCTCTGGATGGCCTCCTTCTCCATCTTGATGGGGGAGCTGGCACCTGGGAAGGGGACAAGTGACAATGACATGCCCATGCTCCCTCCTGCTCCAGAGCCATGCCATGGCACCCTGGACCCAGATGCCCAGCTCACCTCCACGCCCCTGTTATTTGAGGGCACCCACGTGTCAGGGAGCTGCCCCGTGGGATGCAGACTCCAAGCACCCAGCACCCATGGCAGGCAAGGCAGGAACCTGGGAGCCCTGCCTGTGTCGGGCACAGCCATCCCCTCCCCTCACAGCACCCAGAGCTGCTCCACAAGTGGCTGGGTGGCACCCACCGAGCGAGGCGGAGAGGAGACGGTGCACGATGACATCCGCGTAGCGGCGGATGGGCGAGGTGAAGTGCGTGTAGAGGGGCACGTTCAGGGCGTAGTGTCGAAAGAGGGTCTCGTCCTCCAGGACGCCAGTGCAGAAGTAGAGAGCCATCTGAAAAGGGTGAGAAGCGGGGGGAAGGGTGTGAGCAAGGATGGTGGCAGGACCCTGCACAAGGCTGGAGGGGTCTGTCTGCGAGGCAGAGCTCCAGCAGCTGATGGTCCTTCACCTGCTGCTCAGTTCGGGCTGTGCAGGGACAAGGCGGGTGCTGCAGGAACTGAGCACAGAGCAAAGCGGGCAAAGCTGCTGCAGGGAGCTGCCGGCTGCCAGCTGACCCCAAGGATTGCATCAACCTTCATGTCACACATGGGTTTAAGCAGTCTCCTGCTTCTGCTCAGGCCCTGGGGCTCATTCACCATCCCCCTGTCTTCCAGAGGAAAGACCAGCCTGTCCCATGCCCACTGCAGATGCTTTCCCAACAAGGGGTCTCGCAGAGCAGCTCCCATGCCAGGCTCTTTGGTTCTGGGTCCGGCTGCAGGCTCCGCACACCCACTGCGCCTGGCTGGAGAGCACTGGGGGCTGGGATGAGTGGCTCCTCTGTTCACTGAGGAGGAGGAGACAGCCCCGCTGTGATCCCTGCTGCTCCATCCCACTACGACAGCTGGGAAGCCGAGTGGCTGAACTGCCCACCTAAACCAACACTGGGGCAGCGGCACCGTGCTGCCCAGCAGCCTCTTCAGCGGGAACCTCTCCTGGCTGTGCCGCCCCTGTTATCCCACATGTTACAGCTTTTATTTTTACATCTGTGAAACACCAGCCCTCGGGGCTGGGAAAACAACAGGAGCTGAGCCCAAGTGGGGAGGGGAGGCTGTGCGGGTCAGGGGGGTTGCGGCGGGGTCACAGCACAGTGGCGATTGAATGAACCCGTTTAAAAATAAGACCAAGTGATTTAAAAAAAACAGGAGTAGCCAGCTCTGATTACGGAGCCGTCCTGGGATCCACGGTTTGGGCAGCTGTATCCTCCACTCTCCAGCCCAGCGGCACAGCCAGCTCCTGCTGAGCAGCAACACACTGATCCGGGCAAGTAAATAGAGCAGGTTAAAAAAAGCAGCATCGGTCCCGGCCTTATTATGAGACCCAAGAGCTGGGATAGGAGCTGTGGCGGCTGCCAATTTCCACAACCCAGAATTAAATTGTTTCTGATGGACTCCACAAAGTATGGTCTCCACTCAATTAGCTCGGCTCCCCCCAAACACGGCTCTGCGCAGTCGGGCAGGGAGACACGGCGAGCGCTGGAGGCTGCTGCAGGAACAGATGAGTGCAGACAGACAGCATGAAATTACAGGGAGTTTATAGGCACTTATGCCTGGCTCCTGGGCAGAAGGGAGGAAGATCCCTGCAATGCCAGGTAGGTAGGGAGCAGAGCACAGGTCAAAATTCCTGCTACGAGAAAGCCACTGGGAAGGGCTCATCCCTTCCTTATGCCCAGCAGTGCAGGGCAACCCCTGCCTTGTTTCAAGTTAGAAAAGATGCTGAAGGTCCCGTGCTGCTTGCTGTTGTCTGGGGCACTTCTTCCTGATGGATGTGCTGGCCAAACCTAGCTGCTGCTGGGTTCAGCACCATTTTTGACACCCTTTTGGCAGCACATGACCCTCACTGAGGCTGGCTATCATAGCAAAAATACTCCCTTGGGCTGTGGTAAGGTTACACGCTGCAGGGAGCCCAGTCTGATACGTATCTGATACCTGTCCTCGCCACCATGACAGTGATACCCAGTGACATCAGCCTGGCATAAAGCAGATGTTTTCTCATTAACAGATTTGACTCACAAGTGGTCTCAAATCCCCAGGGTTTGCCACAATCCCCGGAGAACTGTGAGGAGCCTGGAAATAAATCAGCCCGAGCCAACCAGGGGCGGCTTTGCTCTCATGGACAGATTGAATCCCCGAGTGACTGAGCCCCTGAAAAATGGTATGTCGCTGCTCCTTCATCTGTTACAAGGCTCCTGGCATGGCAATCCAGGCACTCCCGCAGACACATGCATTACCAGTTGCTTCCCATCTCCCTCCTCCTCCAAGAGGCTGATGTTTTGACCACCAGCATGCAGCCGGGTGAAGATGGAAGGCTTGGTGTGACCATGGGTTAAACCTGTGGGTAGCTTGTTTTGGCCAATTTAACTGCAGCCTTGTCCCTGAAACACCAGCTTTATCACTGGCAGCTGAGATGTGTGCAGGGATACGGGTGACTCCTCAGTGCCCTGACCAGACGGTCTCGCCACGCCATCTGTCAGAGCGATGGCCCAGCCCTTGACACCAGCACAGGCCCCTGTGTGGCTGTGCTCCGCAGCTGCCAACGCTCAGGTCTGTCCTCTCCCCCATGAGGGACTGCGACATCCGGGGACACAGGCAGCATGGGGCTGAATCTTCCATCTGCTCTAATACTGGTGGCAGACAGCAAAAAATCATCCTCCCAGGGAAAGCTCCTTCTGCTTAGTAGCTGTCTGCCCTTTCCAAGGGGCACTAACACGGCTTTGTGCTACCCATCCTCTGCATTTAGCAGCAGGAACAACAGTGGGAATCTGAACTGCTCAGGATTTTGGGGAGCTGTGAGTCCACCCCGCAGTGAGTGTGGTCAGGGACCAGAGACCACAGAGAGCAACAATGATGTCTCTCGCCCCTGCAGTGCCGTGGTCCTCCCTTATGGACTGGAGGTCATATGGATCCACCATCACGAGCACATCCTGGGTCATACTGGAAAGCAGCCCTAAAGACAAGAGGGGAGCGTCTGCTCACCTGGCCAATGGCTTTGGGCAAGTCTGAAAATCCATTTACATGCTAAACAACAGTTCAGCAAATGGCCAACTGCATAAGCTCACCCCAGGATCAAGACAGATTTCTGCTTCTTCTGGCTCATGTACCACTTCCAATAATGAGAGCACCCCATCACGCGCGGCAATACCATCCTGATGGGGAACACCGGCAGATGGGAATGCCGGCAGATGGGAACGCTGCTTGCCATCCAGACACGGGCTGCCCTGCAGGGCCAACGGGCTCAGCTGTAAACTGGGTTTTGCCTATTATGGGAGTGTGCCAGACAGCAGGTTTGCCAGGCCCGAGTGGACTGCACAGCACACCTGAACACACGGGCACCTTGGTCTTCTGACGAAATGAGTCTAGTTCCTGCCAAAATCATGTCTTGTGGAATATCTCCTCTAAAAGTTCCTCTTTCTTCTTCCCCAAACTCTCTGTCTGGTATCTACTCTGCAGAAGACTTCATCCCCAAAACCTTGATACCTCTTTTGCGTATGGATCTAATGTGTATTCACAGGGCTAAATCTTAACAAGAGCCACTGGGAGGTACCTCAAACTACACCCACCACTTCTCAGACCACAGCCTCAGGAGACCACAGAGGCAAAATTTCAGCAAGTCAGTGGGTCCCAAAAAGCTCATCTCCTCCTTGGTGCCAGGGCAGAACCAAGTTGCCTTCTCCTTGCTCATCCCTCCTGGCCCACAGCCAGGCTTGCTCCAAGCACTGCTGCTGGCTAAGCCCAGGCTTGCACCACAGTCAGCAGGACCAGAGAGGGACCCCTGTCACCAGGGAATGCATGTCACCAGGGCGTTCACCTGTTAGCACCTTCCACCAGAAAAGGAAGATGTGACAGAAGGGACCAGGACAAGTCAAAGCAGGACAGGGGATCTGGGACAACGCAGCCAGCTCCAGAGGACACTCCCTGCACTTTACAAAGCAGCACTCCTGAGCTGGACACATACATGAGGGGGTGATTTACTGAACAACTTCAGTCCCCAATCCCACTTGCAAGCAAGCATTAAGTCACTAGAGTACAGCAGGACTTCAGGCAACTGCTAATGAGCAACTGGAGCAAATAAACTAATTAGAAGAGTGGCAGTCAAATAAGTGGTGTTGGGAAGATGATTCATTCCTGCAGCGATAAGCAGGCCACAGCAGAGAGACCATTTCAGGAATGTGCCCCTTCTCCCTGTGGGGTAGGACTACCCTCAGAAGAGGCTGTGCTATACCCAGCTACAAACGTAGAAAGGCAGATGCTTCACAGAAACTTTTTTTGATGGTGATAAGCACCCAAGTAAGCGTCCTGAGCCACAGATGCTCCAAACACGACAATCAGCATGAGCAGCACAAGTCTCCATCGCGGAGACCTTCACAGAAGGCGTCTTTGGTCTCGAGGGAGGCCAAAGGGTTTCCAGAGCTTCCCTGCTTCTAAGAGCATGTGTCCAGGTACCGTATCGTGCTTTAAGGCCAGTCCCACAGCCCTACATCATCCTTACTCTTGATTCCTTCTTTGGACCAGTTGGGATACCATGATGTGAAGAAATGGCACAAACGTGAACCATGGAGCCCGCCACCAGCTCTTCACAGAGCAGGCTGTGTCCTTGTGAGTCTGTTAACACCCTGCATGCAACATCAAGGGTTCATCATCCCAACCAGTAATAACAGGGACGCTATGGGGGGGGCGATGAAAGGCTCAGCCTGACCATGCCATCCAGTGAAGCTCTGTTGCCCAGGGGATACCCCCACCGCCAGCTGCATGGGGCTGGAGGCAGTGCGGGAAGCTGCTGGCAGCCCCACAGCACCATGTTCAGCGTCCATTCACTCTCCCTCTGTGTAACAACCAGCTATGGTAACGCAGAAGGGGCGAGGGTTGAAGATGGAGCCACAGCAGACAGTTACAGCCAGACGTGTCCGACAGCGCAGTGCTGTTCTCACCTGCATGGGCCTGGAGAACATGTTCGTCAGCACTTCCTTCCTGGCTTCAGAGTATTTGTCAGCACCAAATGTTTCATTTAAGCTTTTCTGGAGGAGAAAAGAGAAAGAGCATTCAGTGTTGGCAAGCTGTGGTGGTAGGGGGACCCAGGCAGCCCTTATTGGGGCAAACAGCAGCTCATCAGAGCCAAATTCCTCCTTTCCCTGCAAACCTCTTGTAAACCAAAAAGCGCACATGAAATTGGGTTTTGCTCTGGTCCCAGCAGCCCCAACAAGACTGCACACACAGTCCTTCTGCGTGTTGACCCACCTCCCATGGTCAACAGCAGGAAGCACCCGGGCCACGGGGGACCACTGGCTCCATCCCCAGACCTGCAGCACGCAAGAGCATCCGCAGCCTGTCTCCTGACTTGTGCCTGGCTCCTATCCAGCTACGGAGAGCTTCAGTGCATGGACCAATGGGACTCTGGGGAGACGTGGATACAGGAGGTCACTGCCTGGGGTTAGTGGCGAGGAAGGGCTGGAGGGTTCAAAGTGCAGAAGAGGAGCTGAGTGCGCAGCCCCGTGTCTGCTGACATAGCCTCAGTGCAGCCAGCAAGTGGGGAAAGCAGTCCCAGCTGACGGAGGGGTGTGCGGGAGGCCAGTGGGGATGGGATTAACAGAGGATTATCCACAGTCCAGTTGCAGCGAGTAAAGAAAATCCTGGAACCTGTGCTGTGCTGTTCAGCTGGAGTTCAGCCCCAGGACATGCTCAGTGGAGGATCGGTTGGATACCTCCCGCGCTGGCTGCGTCTGACCTTTCCCAGTACCGCTCTCCAGTCCTTCCCAGTCCCTGCTCCCCACCCTGCCGTCCCTGAGACCTTCAGCAGCCCAGACAGAAAGACCCCCTTGCAGAGCTACTTCTTCTGCGGTACAGAGCAAATGCCCTGCCCAGGACCTGTTGAGAAGGCAGAGAAAGGAAACATGGGTGTTCCAGTGAGTGCCTCTGCACTGAAACATCCTTCCCATTGCCGAGAGGGCAGTGCTGGGGTCACTTGCAAGGTCCTCCTCGCCCTGCTCTAAGCTCTGTGCACAACACGGCTGACAGGGACAGGCTGGGCCACCCTTGCCCAGCACTGGTGGGGTCAAGAGCAAGTGAGGGAGGTGTTTTGTTTTTGCATGGGATAGTTGTCAGCTCTGCTTGGGCAGAGGGGAACAGGGAATAAACCACGTGTTGCTGTAAACATGCCATCACACAGCTGCCCACCCTTCACCCCCATGGCCCTGCTCCCCACCAGGCCAGGCCACTCACATGCAGGGTCCCTGCGCTGCTGAAGTCAATGTCAAGGCCAACTTGGTTGCAAAATTCCATGAGGTCTTTCAGCAGCTTGGTTTGGGGTGGGGGGTGGCGGCGAAGCAGGGCCTGCTCCGGGAAGGAGCGGTAGATCTGATGGGCCACGGCCATGTTCGCGAGCAGCATGAACTCTTCCACCAGCCTGCAGTGCGAGAAAAACAACCCCGGGCCCCAGTTAGAGAGGGGAGTCCCCTGAGAAGCCAAGCCAGTCCATAGTGATGGGAACTAATACGACACAGGGGGACGGGGGAGCAGCTTGTAGTTGCTGTTATAAGCAAAGATTAGATGTGAGACTGAAGCAAATCCCCCTCCAAATTCTCACTTTCTAGCTGAGGTTTCCCTGCGGACTCAGAGCAAGCTGTCCTGCTGGCGCAGACAAGCAGAAGTCAATGATAAGTTGACAGCTTAAATTAGGATAAAATAATCTCCCTTTAGGTCATTTTATCTCCTGAAACGCTCGACAAGCAAAACAATCGCTGTGCGAGAGATAGCATGGAAAACAAACACACATCGCTGTCTTCCCGGGCCAGAGAAAATAGCATCTTGCTCGCTCCCCCATCCCGGGCTCAACATGTGTGGTCAAGCCCAGCCACCGAGCCCAGCCTTCACGCCGGGCTTCCACCCACAGCAAGATGCAGCGTGGCCCCCGGGCAGTGCAAACCACCAGCGCAGCTCGCTGCGGGGCTGCCTCCGGCATCCAGGCGATGCAAGGACTCTGGGGGCTCTTCCATGCGACCTGCAGACTGCTGGGGGTACCCCAGGCTGGGGTGACCCCCCCACTCCTGCTTCTGAATGTACACGCATTGAATGGAAATCTCCGGGGCTACACACTGCAAAGAAAAGCAATCCCAGCGCTAGAGATCACCTTTGGAGCATTTATGAGTTGTACTACCAGCTGTAGGGCTGTGCCACAGGAGATTTGTTTAACTGGGCTTAGATAAGCAGAGAGATGTGCTTAACTGGGCTTCCTGCTCTTTTCTGCATGTATTCCCAGGGCTCCTAACTAGTGCTAATTGCCAAAAAAGATAATAGATTTACAGAAGTAACCTCATCCTCTGAGATGTCCACCCTCGGCAATGCCCGAGCAAGCTGTCACTGATTACGCCAGGTCAGCCCCATCGCTCCTGAAGGCAAAGCAGTGATCTTGCAGGGCTAGCTGGGGGACCCGGTCTGGAGCTGGTGGTCTGCAGCTCCCGGCCCTGGCCATCACTGGGAGGACTGGCCAGGAGAGATGTGCATGGTGCTGTGCTCCCGGGGTACTTGCTACAGCAGCGATACATTCCCAGCCTGGGAGTACTTGCCAAGAACTCAAAAGAGAAAGGAAAAAAAGACAAGCCCAGAGGAGGAATAAGCACCTGACCAGTGATAATCAGTGGTGGAAACGTTCATCTTTAATGGGAAGGAGTTCCCTTAATAAGAGCCTCGTGGTTTCTCCCAGAGTGTGTTGTGCCAGAGGCCAATACTTCAGACCCCGCAGGGAGGGCAGGAGGGACACCCTCTCGCATGGGCAGGGTGGGAAGGGGTGGGGAGCAGCACAGCCTAAGTGGGAATGGGCCACCCATCCTGTCTCCTAAACACCTGCTGATGGGCAGATGCTACCAGAAGGCCAAGGGCTGGGTCAGGGGGTGGGCAATGAGCCCGCAGCCTGGCGTGGGAGCAGGGTCCAGGGTCCGTACACACTCATGATGGGTGACTTCCAAGAGGGTTGAGCCAAGCTCTTGCTGCTCCTGTGCAGCTAAGCCAGCAGATGGCAACATCGGTCCCTCTATGGCCACCTGCACTGGGGGGCTGCGGGACAGCATGGGCCAGGGGTGCTGGGCACCCTGGCTGCGCAGCACCCAGGGGTGGGAGGCAGGGCAGGGAGTGGCACCCAGAGGGTTATGGCATGGCCATCCCCATCTCCTGGGTGTGGGTGGACCCACCAGCTCTCACTCAGCTGCCGCACTTGCAGATGGCACGTGGGGAACGGTGGCCTGAGGACACGTGCGAGGCTGTGCTGGCCCACGCTCATACCTGGGAAGCCCTTTCTGCCCAAGCCAGCTCACAGCGAGGCACAGCAAAGAGCGCGGGCTGCGAAAGGCAGCACCTCGCCTTCCCGCGGGCTTTGGTGCAAAGAAAAAGGGAGACATTTCCAGCACTAGCGCCAGCTACACAGATGCACACGTGGGCAAAGGCTGGCCATGGAGTTCCTGTGCCCCCCTTGAAATGTGGCCTCTACAGAGTGTGGTGCAAACCCTTTTTTAAAGACAAATCAATAAACACCCGGGAACAGCATCTCTTCTCTGTCACAGGCACAACGTGCTTATCTCATGTCCTAGAGACAAACACTGTAAGCGAGTGCTCAAGCAGCCCCTGCCATTCTTGCTCCCGTTGCACACTAGAGTGTGAAGCCTTTACCTCTTACCTCCACCGACACTTTGGGCTGGATGCAATTTCCACCTGATTATTAAGTTCTGTATTTTGTTTTACCATTTTGGGGCTTGGGGCTTTTAAATTTTCCTGAAGATATCCTTGTTCTGATGTTGCAGGTAGCACTGATTTGAACCTAATACCTGAGCGCCCTCCTGCCAGGAATGCTTTTACCCCCAAAGGAAAACTAACAGCACGTACATCCCGCTTTGCTCTGCAAAACCCCATCCTCTCTCCCTTCAACATGTCCACACCTGGAGCACCAGCCCCCAGATAGCATCCAAGACAGCCTCCATCAAGAGGAGGTACCCAGCACATGGTTGGATTGACCACGTGGGCAGGAAAATCTTATCAGGAAGCACCCGGGAACTTTGTATGCATGACAGGGTGCACAGGACGCGACCACAGATATTCAGAGTTGAAAAGCTACTCGTCTTGCTCAATCACCCAAAGGCAGGGGTTGACTTTGCGAGACACGGCTGTGGTTTGTGCATCCAAGGAGCAGATAATGCAGGTGAGGTTGGACACTGCCCTGTATCCAGGGGGAAGAGAAGCCCCGGGACCCAATGGATTGGCTTGTGTCAGCTCAGGTTAACAAACCATGGTGGCCCAGGAAGGCTCACTGCCCTGTGGGTTGATGCCAAAACACCCTGCAGGGATGGAGGGTCCTTCCCAGGTCTGGATCACGTAGGGGTCACAGAGCTGCTCCCACACACACACCCTGTTGCAGCAGCTCTGCAAGCATGAAAGAGATGAACAGCGTGGGGCTGCTCTGTGCTAACTCCTAGACAGGTTTGTTTCAAACATCGAGATTTAGTCCCCAGGGAGGGAAAAGCAGCTTCCAGAAGGGACAGGTCACAGCTGGGTTAATCTGGAGCATGTGAGAGCCTGCCAGGGTCAGAGGGAAAGGGCTGAGGACAGTGAAGGAGCTGGCATCTGCGCTCAGAGTTAAGCCAGGTCACCTCTTCTGCAGGGGAACAGGGTCTGCGGCTCAGGACACGAGGAGGGAGCCAAGATCTGCAATGAACAGCTTAACGTGGCGGTCTCACTGCACCTAAAAGGAAAACCTTATTTCCATATGGGGCTCACGCTGAGACTCTACACGGGACATTGGAGACTCAAGAGGATAAGCCAGGGCTGGGACAGCCCACGAAGCCAGCGTGGCTTCAGGTGCTGAGGAGCAGCAGGGCACAGAGAAGCTGCTGCCTTCCTGCCCTCCCCACATGGCCTTTTAGCTGCACTTTTAGCTAGTGTCCTCACCAGGGCTTCGACTCAGCAAGCACTACGCCGCGGCTCAGAAAAAAAGCAATGGATGCTGAGGCAGGCGGGAGCAGAGGCTGGCTGGCAGCAGCTGGGGGCCAAACCAGTGCCTGGCACTGGCGTTCCTGGGAGCCGCACTGAAGCCCTGCTAACTCGCCAGCAGGTCAAACGACAAGAGGGTTTTTTTTTTCTTTTTTCTTAAAACAGCCTAGCTCGGAGCTTGGCTCGGTGCGGCTGGCAGACGGGAGTGCAAAGAAAAATATTTCATGGCTAAAAAAATGGAGACAGAAAGACTGGTCCATCTGAATGCGCACTGAATGAATCCCATGTGAAATGCATTCTAACGCCATCGCTACAGTTTCCTCTGGATTAGCTGAGCTATCCTTGGCTCCTGACTCCATAAAATCCCATAAACAATCTGATCTGAACTTTTGCCCTTTCTGTGCTGATGCGAGGTTTCCTCCACTGTCCCGCGGAGAGGGCTGGGGGTTAGCAGGTGGCTGTCCCTCCCGTAGGTGCCTCCAGATCCTGGCTGTCCTGCTCGCCGGGGCAGCAGGAGGGAGCGTTTCCAAACCTGTTCAATGCATCATTTAACGTGTGCACGTGTGAGAGGGAGGAGAGGGAGGGGCGGGACGGCTTGTGAGCTCTGTAACATGCATAAGCGTCTTCTGCCGGCTCTTTCAATACCCAGATTTTGCTTATGAGTTATGGGTTCGGTGGAGGACTTAGTGGGTGAAACTCTATAGCTTGCCTTATGCAAGAGGTCAGCCGGAGTGTACCGTTTTCAAAAGCACTTGCCTCTGTGTTTCAAACATGATTGAGGCATGCCAGCTCCTAAATCCCACCGACTGCCGGGGAGCTTTCAGGCTCCTGAGATGCTCTTAAACACAGGACTTGGTGCTTTTCAAAGTACCTTAAATGATGGTCACGGCTCCTGTGGGCAAATAGCCACCTATGAAACCATCCAGCTGATGAGGACTGATGACACCTCGATGGCAGCCCCAAACCCAAGCTACTGCGATGTAACTCCTCTCACACAGCTCCTGCCAGAGCCAAACATCCGTGGGATGCAAGAAGAGGAGCTGCACATTCAGACCCTGGAATTGCTTTAGTAGCAGCGTTACTATTTGCTCTGTAAAAGGTTAGCTAGACCCTTTCCAGTCCCTTGATAGTAACCTTGAAAAACTACTCAGCAAGTTGGTTGGTTGACGGCAAATAAAATATTGGCTTCTCATGCCAAATCTCTGCAGAGTGAAGCTGGGCAAGTAAAATGGCTGTTTGGCTGCTTGTCTCCATGGCAATGCAGCCAGGCTATACAGCAGCCATCGAAGTGCCCACTCTCCCTGATTAACTTGACAAATGACATTAGCTAAGCAAGGTTCACTGCAAGGGAGAGACAAGGAGTACTTTGTTTTCAATCCAGTAAGTGCAGGAACGAGGCAGGCAGCTTGGTTAAAACAAAGCAGCATTAAAACATCTGCTGTTCCACCAGTGTAACAGACCCGTAGGCTTCAGAGCAAATGGCAGCGAGGTAGGGCTGACCGGATGAGCACAGCTCTTCCCCCACACCGCCTTCTTCACCCCCATCCCCTCCTGCAAGATGTAACCACTGGGTGTATCCAGGCATTGGAAGTGTTCTCATAGCTGAGGTGTAGACTCAGAGATAAACCCAAAACACCATGTAGCTCTCCCATGGCAGAGGTTTTTTTGCTTTTGACAGACTGGAGAAGTTGGTCTTTTCTTCATGCGTAGCTCATTGTGGAAACCTGCTCCCAAAGGCACAGAGCTGAACCATCCTGAGCTGCAGTCTGAGCCCTCTTCCAATGGTGGTCCATCCGGATGGGTGAGCTGCCACCAGGCAAATCCCAGCATCTTTCCAGCATCTCAGACTTGAGCCAAATGTGACCAAATCATTTCCGCAAAGGTTACCAAACTTCTTTCCGCTATCCCATTACAAAATTCCATCTGCTCCTCTCAATCTTGTCTCCCCATCACGGCACTTGCTCCCTCCTGCACAGGGAACAAGGCTTTTGCTGTTCAAAATCCTTTCCCTCTCCAGGTGGGTTTACTATCCCGGCTCAGCATGGGTTTGTGCTTCAACCAGCAGTCAAGGCCTCTGGCTTCTCAACCTATAGCTACGTGTCTGCCTCAGGTGTCCAGCTCCATGCTGGATCTCAATAGGAACAGGACAGAAGAGCGTTGAAGGCATCAGACTTGGTTTGTGTTTGAACCAAACAGTGCCATGGGAGGCTAGTACTGAGAAAAGGAAGCCCTGATCTGTTTGCGTGTGTCTGAGAGGGCTCTAAAGGCACTGATGGATATACGTCCCCTTGCTAAGGGCAGTACATCGCTGACAGCCCTCGCTTTCTGCTTGCTTGAAGGGGATTATCGCTGCAGTGCAATCTCATAACAAACGAGATCTACAGCCACCTCCTGGGAATGGGACTCTAAATCCTGCTGCATTCACCAAGAGAAAGTCACCTTCCACAAAAGGCTGCAAACAGTCCTGTGCACATCAAACAGCAGCAGCAGTATCAGCTGAAGGAAAACGGTAAAGAAACAGCACCACAGTTTAACCAACAAACTCTCTCCAAAGCGTTAAGTCCAAAGACGCTGGATGTGGTACGGCTTTTTCTTCTTTTCTTTAAATCATGTACGTTTATTTTTGATTACAGCTCTTCCATGAAGCAAAGGAACTTGAGAGGTTTCTATAAAAGCTCTTCTAAAAGCAACATGAGCTAATCCCGCATCTCCTGAGAGCACAGCCAGTGACAGAATCATGCTCTTTGGCGAGTAGCTGGACCGGCACTTGCGATGGCTCTTTTCCATGCAAAATGCTGCAAGAATGGTGTACTGTCTTCCTGGTGACACTCTGCCTATCCAACGAACAGGAGCATCTTCAGCCACGCACTCCCGAACAGCACTGCTGCTTGAAGAGTTATGAAAATCAAAACCCGTTATCCAAAAAATTGGATCGCAGTGTTATATATGAGCCTTGCAATGTTGGTGTGGAGCTCCCTTTGCCAACAACAGTTGCCAAAAGCCCAAAAGCCCTACTTTTTTTTGAAAGAAAAAGTAGTAAAAGGCAAGAACGCTGGCGGTTCCTGGCTTGATGAAAGTCATTTGTGCTCCTTTCGCAGCTAGCAGTAGCCTTGAACAAAGCAGAGCTAAATAATGGAATTACTCCACTTTCTGAGATTGCTCAATTAGCTCTTGGATAAAACTGTTAACATTGAAACTTGATGAGAATAGCAGCTCTGAGGCAGTTTTAGATTCATTTCTTACTAAGCTAGAATGGCTTTTCCCTCTAATGAACTCCCTTTCCGGGGTATAATGAATGCCCTTTTTATTAGCTATGGTGCCTTCCCAGTAATAGATGCCTACAACACAAATGCAGGGGAGGGTTTTCTGAATACAAATGTCACTTACTGGCCACTCTCACACCTTGAGGCTGGAAACGCCATGAGACCACTCTCTTTGCTTTATCCAAATTAACTGCGGTACGGTGGAAAACCGTTTTAAGCTCTCAATACCAAAGCTGGGCTACTGAAGGCATTCAGCATGATTAGGAATTAATTGCTTAAAGCCTGATGTACTGGGTTTGCACACAGGGATTTAGACCGCTAGAAAAACCTCAACCATTTGCCTAAGTTCCTTTGAAAATATCGACACCACTTTGCAGCCCCGTTACATAAAAGAGCTGACTTAATCAGGCAGCACGACGTCAGGCCAGACGTCAGGGTGCCGAAGACGGCACAAGTCAGTTGTGGGGCCTCCAGCACCTGTTGGTGCTCGGCTGCATGGATGGCAAATGCTCCCCACCTGGCCTGGAGCTCCTCAACCTCATCTGTGGGTTGTATGGAAGAGAAAAAGGCAACGCCTGCCCGTCCCACCACCCTCCATCCCGTCTTGATCCAAGTGGCAAAGAAAAAGTCATCGAACTGAAGAGCGAGTGTTGCAGAGGACGCAGTCTCTGCGGGCTGCGCCTCTTCATTAAATGTTAATATGACTGCAGTCTGCTTCTTTTCATGCAAATTGGTGACAACCTTCAGAATCCTGGCATGAAGCTGAAGTGCCCCTCTGTGCCAAAACAGCGTCTTCAGCTGCCGCGGGCCAGGGATGAAAGCTTAGACCTGCACCCACGTGCTGGGCCACACAGGACACGCAGGCGCAACTTCAGCAGGCTCCCTCGGTCCCAGCTCCCGTGTTCTCCACAATTTTCTCAGAATGATCACATTTTCGAGCCCGGAGCAGAGGGCTTCACCCTCAGCATCGCAGACAGAGGAAGATCTCCCTCCAGGAATGGCCTTCCTGGGTCAAGAAACCCCTTTTTCCACGGGCCCTAAAGAAGCCTGCAGAGTGCCGTTTGCCCAGTGTGGGCACACAGCCCCACATCTACCCCCTTGTAGAAATGCCTCCACTGCTGCCGCTGCTGTACAGACCTCCCCACTCGTGCTGGATGTCAGCATCAAAGTGACAACGCTGTTCAAAAGTCCTCCTTTAAAACACAACCCCTTCAGCCTGCCTAAGCATTTCTCCGTGGGGAAGACAACGGCAGCACTGAAAGGGTTTGCAATCCCTGCGTTTAGCTCCAGGAGCTGTGCGGCTGGGAATCCCAGCCCAGCTCCCCATGGATCCGTATCAGATCTGGTTTGTCTTTCCAGGGAGCCACCAGCTTACTGAGATCTCGTCTCTCAGAGGGAGCTATGATGGCCAAGGCCCTGCTCCCTCTCCGCAGAGCCACAGGGGAGGGATAAGCAGTGACCATTAATGCACATAACTCAATGCTGTGTGTTTGGCTAACGGGTCTCATGGGGGCAATCACCGCCTGGGCTGGCAAGCCTTACTTTCGGGAATGCATTAGGATGCTCCCGAGCAGGGGTGCTGCCCAGGGCTACAGCAGGGACCCAAGACAGTTTTCTCTGGCCCGTGGGAATTGCCGGTGGGCAGAAGAGCCCAGAGCCAAGCTGGGTCTGGGACGGTGCAGAGGAGCAGGGAGATACCCCCCCAACCAGCGCCCAAAGAGGACTGGCAGTCGACATTCCGGAGACGTACAGCCTGATACGCCACTGGCTCCAAAAGCAGAGCTTATGACAAGAATACTCTCATGGACACATAATATTAATGTCATCCAGAGTCTGGCTAAGAGGGGAATGGAAAGAATTCCTGAAGAAATGCAGACAGCCCCTCTCCTGACAGGAAAGTCTCCGGCCCCACACATCAGGCCAGCACCGCCTGTTATCAGCCTGCATTTCCCACTGAAAGGAGGAAGCAGGAATGAAAGGCACTTTTCCTCACCATTAAAAGTTTACGCAAGTGATTTACGGGTCAGAAAAATTAGCAAGTCTGTTGCTGAGTGCTCCATACAGCAGCACGTGTTACATGGCTGCTGACCAGAAATGCCAAGACCCATTAGGTGGAAGCAAAGGGCAGCACGATGGAAAGTTAAAGATGCTTTTTGCCCATTTAATTAATTAGTCAGGTCTTTTTTCTATCCCCTGCAGCCTTCATTAATGTAACATTGAAATGAAGGAATATTAACAATTCAGACAACACATTAATATTAACACAACACCTGCAAAATGCAAATGTAAGTCCATTAGGTAAACAGATGATCTTAAGCCATTGAGGCAGAAATAACATTCTGACATTTCCTAGCACAAGTATCCTGCAGAGATACTGTCCATCACTTCTGCTCTATTATAAAGCCATGGCCCCTTGTACGTAGGGGGCTCCTCATCTGTTACTAGTCCCTGAAAGGATGAGAAAAACCCGCATTTCCATTAAGACATTTGCCAGTTTCATACGGAAAGTGTCTTACTAAAGCCATGTCATGAACCAGAGAGATCAAAAGGGATTTTTAAAAGGATTTTATCTCAGTGCCAGCAAGGGATGGAGATAAAACCTGAAGCTGATAGCTTGTAAATATTAACCTACACTTGGGATCGCTCCAGAACCTGAGCTTTCTATTACGGTGGTTTAATCTGAGACAAGTTTTCAGTAAGGGAGAAACAAACAGTTAATCACCCGGAGAACTGATAGTGCCGTAGGGAGTCACAGACTGCTAGAACCAGCCTTCCTGTACCACGTTCCTCACCAGCTAATGCTCTCCCAGACGCTCCCGCTGAGGAGACACTCACACCTTGTGTACATTTCTCCTTTCAACCTTTGGCTTTGCTTTTTGCCGGCTTTCCTGGCATTGAAGAGTTGATTACTCCCAAAGCAGGAGACAAACTGATGGACAAGGGGGAAATAAAGAAGGGATGAATATCCCAGGCTGGAAGCTTACTCTGAGATGGCCAATGACTGGGGAGAACATCCATCTACCAACCAGGATGTGACCCAGGGACAGACAAGCAGGAGCCTGCAGAAGCTCATGAAGAGATGAACAACAAAAGCTAGCCAAAAAAGTTTAAAAGACTAAAACCATGGAAAGTAATCTAAATAAGCTGGCAGCCAAAGGCAGTGGTGGCACAACAACCCAATGTGTACGCCCTGATGTTCATGAAGTGGAAGCCAGGCAGCGACTTGCTAAGTAATGCCCTCTTTTGCTGCAGGTCTCTGGTCCAACCTCCTGCTCAATGCAGGATAACTTTGAAGTTGGATCCAGTCGGCCTTTTCCAGTTGAGTTCTAGCAATCTCCAACGTCAACTATCTCACAGCCCCTCTGGGTCCCTGTTCCAGTCCTTAACCATGCTCATAAGTGTTGTTTGGGCTCATAGGAAGAGAACTCCAGGAGGAGCAAGAACCCGGACTGGCCAGCCTTTAGCAAGGGCCTTGCTGGAGAAGGATTGCTCAGGAGAAACTGGCTGCAGATCAATGGAATTAGAGCAACCAGCAGGACCACTGGTTCTGAGAAGATCCGTGTCAGGAAAACACATTCAACCTAGCAAGGTCCCCAGTGGACAACACCCAAAGGCAGCTGCTCCCTGGCTGTGGGACACTCTGCTGGGGGTGCTTTCCAGGCAGGGCCGTGGCCGTGGAGCAGGGCTCACAGCGCTGTCCGTCACCGCTCCGGTTCAACCTCAGATTTGCAGTTGTAGCACAGAGTGTGGGCAGGTTAAGGGGAATAGTTGTATCAATACGGAGTGAGGGATCCAGCTGGCTCCGGCTGTATTATTCTTGGTCTGAAATGATTGCGAAGCATAACACATGAACCTTCTGGTTACCAGGACTTTCAAAGACATGGAAACCCTAGGGGGAGGGGAGCAAGGTACGGGGGACATGGACAGCAGATCGGGGTTAAAACAACTAATAAAAGTTGGCAAGGGGATGAAAGGGAAATGGGCAACACAGGATTTGGGGGTGAAGTTTTCTAAATAAGGACTACTGAAATACTCTGGATAACTTCTGTTTTCAGGCAGCCTCTTGGCAGATTAAAACGTCCCAGAAGGTTTTATACCCAGCTCCTACAATCTTAAACTAAATATTAGGTGAGAAAAACATGCTTCTAAAGAAAAGTCAGGCACAGCCCTGAGTGAAAAACAATGAGCAGGAGAACGAACGTATCAGGTTTGTTGAATATACAATCAACAACAGCTTGCTTTCCCAAAAATAAAGCCAAGGGAATGAAATGCAAAGAGATGAGCAGGATGGAAAAGCTGCAGGAAATTTAGGCAGTCTCCCCCCATCCCACGTCTCCCCCAGGCACTACTCTCACCCTGCCTGGCCTCAGCGGGCAGGCTTGGAGCTACGCCGTAAATTCCTGAGAGTGCCTTACCCCCTCTGCAGTGGGACAGATTCAAGGTACAATAGGTCTTTTCCATCTGTAACTTCTCTCTCTTGACTTTTATGTGCATCGATTCAAAAGATATTTGATTTACTGGCGTAGGGGTTGTGAAGAGTCTGGCTTGGTCTAAGGACAGCCTGAGGTTAAAGGCAGCAATGCAATTTCACCACCCCGTCCATTACAAGAAGATGTTCAGGTCTGGATTTATAGTCACGTTCCAGCGAGCCCACACATCACGGCAGGCTGAAATTAGCCTCATTTACGCAATGGGATCGAGAAGAAACGGCTAAACATTCTACTGGAATTTGGCACACAACGGAGAAAGCCAAGCGGCATGGGAGCGGGTGTTGAACGGCACGCTTGCTGTCAGAGAGGAGGGCGCACGGTTTGGTGACAGAGGGCTGTTTGTCTCCAGCTGGAGCTACTTACAGACAGATGGACAGATGAGGATAGATGAGGTAGTTTCAATGAGACCATAAGAGGTAAGGATGGGTGGCACAGGACCTACTGCTGTACGCAAGGAAGAATCATGTCCTTAAAGCCCAGAGATGGATATGACGACTCTCCAGAGCTGGATTAGTAAGAAAGGATTTTGTTTCACATCACAGTCCCTCTGCTGAGATCGTATAAAAGAGAGAACAAGCTCTGTTCACACTGAGGTCTGCAAAACCCCACACGCTGCTGGGTGAAGGTAGCAAATGTCTCAGTCCCTGGCTGTCACAGACAGTGAGCTAACCTGGTTACTCCTGCTAGTTCCTCCACTGACTTTTATGGGTCCCTCGGCTGCATCTAAGAGCAGAGGAACCAAAGCTAAATCCACCATGATACCCTGAAACTGCTCCTTTGGGCCAGAATTTTACTAGATCAAGGAAAGACTGGTTAATATGAGGACCCAGGTGTGATGAAGAACTCCTGCAATGTTACCTTCCAGGCTCTGAACTGGGAGCTACAACCAGAGTTCAGCAACACAGACCAACCTCCTGAAAAAATCTACCATCACCAAAAAGCAGACACACAGATCTGTCAGCATATTTGCGCTGCTGAAACCAACGGATCTCAGCACTGGATCGTGATAAGATTTGCAACACTGTCATCTTGCAGAGCCTTGGCAGTGCCTTTTAATCTTTAGAAAAGGAGCATTTCAGGCATCAGTTCTTGCCTTTGCATATGAGTGTTGCAAAGCCAAAACAACCTCTCTTGGAACATGGGGCATATCCTAAGATGCCCCGGAGCTTTCTTGTCCTACAGACATTGACTAGTAATCTCCAAATGACAAAACAGAAATAAAACCATATATCCTCATGTTTTGGTGAGCCTCCAGTTCAGGCCTGACAGATACCTGGCTCTGGGTGCTGCATCTCTCAGACTGCTTAACCCCTGAATGAACAGGATAGCTCTGTCCATTTAGAAGAAGGAAGCACAATGTTAAATCTGCCTTTTGTTTCTGAATCACCATCCTGGATTGGACAGCAATGCCCATCCCCTTTCCCAGTGCCCAAATCTGTCAGTCCACATTGGGAATCACCAGGGCAAGTCACCACCTGCAAGGACCCTGCTGTTGGAAGTGCAACTGTGGCTCCAGCCCTGGCACAGAAGGACCTCCGTGGCTGGATCTCTTATGGTGGTTGGACCCCAACCAGTCATATTCCTTCCGGGCAACCTAGTTTGTCATGCCTTCATACTTGGCAGTCAAATGTGAATGACTTGGATCCTAGACCTCTGTTTGACCACCAGATCTGCATGCTGGGTCAGTCATTTGCAAATCTGAGAGTGCCAGTCTGAAACAGCCCATGTGGCTGCACTGCACTGCAACCTCCAAGCTCAGACTAAGCAGAGAGCTCCCTTGTCCTTCCCAAGCTCTGAAAATACTGTGGGATGGGAGAAGAGCAAGCGGCCATGATGACTGCTGCCTCCAGTAGGTCCCTGATGCTCTGGTCCCACGGGTAGGAATACATCGAGGTCACTTGGAGAAGGCAAATGCAGTGCCATGTCTGACACCAAAACAGCTGCCCAGCTCTCTACCAAGAGTTATTCAATAACATCACAGTAAAAGCTTTGGGAGCTTCCTCCAACTGATCAACCTCTTAAATCCGGACAACGAGGGAGAAGGCCAGTGAAGCTCCATCAAATGCTCGTCGCTAACCAGTTTCAGCAGGGGACAAAACCACTCAGAACCACTGCCTGCAGCAGCAACGCGATTGTGCCAAGAGGTGTTAAGAGAAAGGGGACACACACGCTAGTTAAAACAGACAATCCGAGTCCCCAGGAAAGGGCAGGGATTACGTGAACCTGGTAACCCACCACAGGGGGTACAACAGCTTCTGTTATTGCCCACATTTCACGTGCCCACTTACTGTTGTCTGGACAGACAGACACCAGCAACTTCTGTGAATGCTCGTCGGAGCATGTTCCTCTGCAGCAGGAGTGGTACCAACCCCATTTCAGCCTGAGCTTGCTCCATAACACACCGAGATAGATCCCATATAGAAAGGAAGCAGTTCGGGAGCAATGCATGGATGGGCTGGATGTCAAGGCATGGGAAATACAGCTCATGGTACGTGCAATCCAGGCACATCATACCCTCTCTGAAAGCCACTCTCCCATTGTTATTTAACATCCTGCAAGTTTCAGCCAGAGACGCAGTCTCCCATCCGCGCCCCGAACTGGCCTGGGAATGGCTGGGAAGAAGAAAGGGAGCTTGAAATGAACTGTGGAAAGATTTAAGTGCTCTAACTGCTGCTTTCCAATACAATTTTCCACTTGGGGCAGGGGAAGGGAAGGAGGAGAGCCTGACAGCAGTTTAGAGCCAGTCACAATTGTGACAGGTTCTTCTTTTCCATTTCCAACCAGCTCACAGGCAGAAGGAGCACTTCAACCTCCATTAATTATCACAGCCTTATTCCAGTCCAGGGTTTCAGAGCAACAGTGGCAAACTCTAAGGACTAGTTAGGAGCAGGTCCTGCCTCAAATTGTGCTTTTCAGCTCAGTGCAGTAAAACTCTGTCATTCATGGAAGCAAGAGCTACTGCAGTGCTTCCTATAGTACCTTAGTTTGCAGCTAAGGGCATCTCCCATAGGCAGCACCAGTACTGCCAGAGAAGAGGATCACACACATGACTTCTTGCACTCCAGACTCTGAAAACAGGTTAACAGCCTTTTAACAGTCAGATCTGTTGTACAACCAAGCCGTACACACAAAAAAAGGAACTTAACAGAGGAATACATCACTTCTGCCTCCTCTCTGGCTGTCAGAGGCTCCTGCTGTAACTCTACCACCACGTGAATTTTACTGCATTTATCAGTACTGATCACTGGATATGCAGCCTGAAAGTGTGAATGTGTTCAGGGAGACACGGACAGCTTGAATACACATAGCACTCATATAATGGGGGCAAAACTAATATAAAATATTGCTATGTGGTTTCTCCCACTGCTTGGCTTCATTACAAACTATCAAAGATCATTATAAAAAAATAGCCGTAACTGGTATGTGCCTGTGCAGGGACTAAGCATGCCCTAGCTCAGCATTTCAGCCCACACTGCTCTGTGTCCCTTTCTGCTCCGCTGCCGACAGGGCTGATCCACCCTCAGCTGGTCTCCCCTGTAGAGATCCGGCCCCTGCTCCCACCCACTCCCAGCACCTGGCTGCAGGTACCTTCCCTTCGTGCTCAGTGATGATGAGACGCGCCATTCTCCCTTCCCTGGTGACACAAGACCTTTGCAGAGCTGCCCGCTCTGACACTTGTGGCTTGCAAGCCGCTCACAGGTATTTTTAGGATTACCCTTTGGCACTGAATAACGAAAGGAGGGAGATGATGCTGCTGCTGGACGCAGCCAGAGCTCTTCCCGGCCGCCCCGCAGTCACACCAGGAGATGCGGGTGAGCAGCTCTCTCAGGGTTCAGGTGTTTCGTGGCTCTGAGCCAAAAACAATCCCAGCCACAAGCAAGGCAGTTGTTTCCCCGCCTGGAACAGTTGATGGCTCCAACCGTGGTAAATTTACCAGTATACAGCAGGTAAGGAGCAAGGCGGTGTGCCTGCGTGTGCGCAGACACATTGTAAAGGAGGGAGCAGGACCGGCTTCAAATTCAAATTTACAGTGATGGGGACATACTGTGCTGGGATGCTGAGGTTCACACAGCAGAAGCCGGCAGCTTCACATTCAGCTCTGAGTCTCACAGGAACCAGCCTGGGGAGCAATTACTGGTGTACAAATGCTCTTGAGCTGCAACAAAAGGACGGCAAGGAGTTTCCCATCAAAAACCCTTGAAGTCTTTATCTCCCCCACTTAGGCTTGGGAGTATACTTCCTCCTGCTCAGACAAGCGAAGCCTCAGCAGAGCATCTGTTGGGGGGCCTGAGATGCTGGAGGGAAAGTGTCCAGTGATGTGAGTCAGGGGCGAGCAGCAGCCACTGCGGCACGGCAGGTTGGCCCTGCCAGCGTCACCCTGCTCCCCTGCCAGCACTTGTGACTGCAGGAACTACGCTCCGTTACGAACAAGCTGTTCCTCTAATTCGGCCCTCCTGACTCCTCTGTTAAAGAAGACTTTCCTGAAATTGTCTGGGGCTTTGACTAGCCAAATGCACTTTTACATCTGACTTCAGTCCTCTAGCTGCCACTGCACCGCTCCCTGCAAGCCCAGCCTGTGCTACTGAGAGCCACGGGCAGGAGGAAACCCCTGAACCACAGCCTGCTCTGAAAACCAGGTCTGCAGCACTAACAAGCTCCCCACACCTCGATCCTTTCTCCCGCATCTTCGCACATACACGAGCTTTTTATGCTAGCAACCCCATAGACTGTCTTAGGACTGAAAGGGAAAAACATAACAGCAAGTGCACACCCAGATGTTCATTTTGTATGTGCTGACAGTCTCACTTTAATCCTACTTTCCACGTTTAAGGTGTTAATGGGAACCTTGATGCATTTCAGAGGGAACACGCACGGATAGAAGATAGATGCGTGAGTCTAAAACCGTGCTCTCAGATTTCATATCAAGTGCCGGATTTGTTTATATCCATATGATACAATCTCCATAAAAGCAATCAACCACCACTGAAAGGAGATGTTTCAATATCTGCACAGCCTTCACACAGACTAGGCATTAGGTTTGCTTTTATGATGCAGAATAATATAATGGATTCCTTCCACAAGTTCCCAAACGTTGTTATTAAGTATTGCTTCTCTAATAAAATATGCTGCAACATACAGTAGTACATGATGTGGCATTTACACAAGTCTTTTCTCTATATAGGACTTGCTGGCTTTTAAACAAATCTGTCTCTTCTACACACTACAGAAGCACAAGATGAGTAATTATGTTCTCTGCTTAATAATGTTTTTGCACTGGCCAATTTAACAGCTAATCTCCACAAACCTCTGAGATAGTCCCCCAGCAGCTACATTTGCATGTTGTAATCAAGTCTTGCTATTAAATCATACTTTGCAACAATAGCTGAGCTGTCAAGTACAAGCAGCGGCTCTCGTGCTGGCACTGTACAGGCGAAAGCCCTGGATAAACAGGCACAAAGCCACACTGCCCCACCAGCTAAGAGAGCATCCCTTTGCACTTTTGGGAGCTTGGGGATGGCTGCACCCACCACGGATCTTAGGACAAGCATCCTTTGTCTCTCTCTGCTTTCCGGAGAGGCCAGTCAGCTTGCAGGTTGTTTTCTCCAGGCCTGCATGCTGCTCTCTGCAGTGGTGCAAAGCCAAACTGGTTTGGCTGTTGTGCTCTGTCTTACTCCTCAGGCTGCTTTCTACGATGTCCTTGAAAAATTGAGCACTCCGGGTGCAACAGAGACATCCCTTCATTGCAAAGGTCTCCTCCTTGGCTGCATGGGCAGAACAGCTTGTGGAGCTGTGCCATGAATCAGAGCACTGCACCCTTCAGGGTTAACTACCCTCCTTGAAAATACCCTGCCCAATTTTCTGGTTTCTTTGCTGTCCTTGTTGATCACAGTAGAGCATGAAGATGCAGCTGAGAAAGAGGGCAGGCCAGCACTCGTTCCGTTAAGTGTCCCTGTTAGTGTCACCATATTTTGACTGTGGAGCCTGGGAATGGCTGGTGTGACACACAGCATGAAGCAGATGTTTGATCTTCCTCTACCGGCTTCTACTGGGGACTGATCCGCTGCTCCTCACTGTCCCATTCACCCTCCCAAAAACTCATCCCCAAAGTGGCCCATAAACCCCAGCTTAGCTCAGCACCATGCTCCTGCTCCTGTACGTTCACTGAAGCAACATGTCCCTTCTCTGCTGTTCTACAACCTCAGTTTTTTCTTGATGGGGATAGGGACTGCAAAGATCTGAGTGACCTGAGTGCATCTGTCAAATAACTACACCAAGAGGCAATTCCTATGAATTCCCTGCAGGAAACATCACTGCACTGGTCCAGGCTGTTATTGGTGCCAAAAACTCTTGCTCTGAACCAGGTTCTGCCTCTCTGCACTCCCCTGCAACATGCTGCAAATGTGCAATTAATAGCAGAGACCTTGTTGAATTCTGCCTTTTGCAGTAGCGTACCACGAGGCAGAGTTTCAACACAGGGATGCAGATCAGCTGCAGCCTGGCCGCATCGATGATGCCCTTCTGTCCTAATGATTCTTCCTACGCATTAGCACAACATTTATTTCTACCTTGCCCTGTACTTCCCATTTATCTAGAAATCTGACAAGGTCTCCTGCCTTTTAACACGGAGACAGAGGGAAAGGAGAATTTCTTGCTGGAATCGTCTCACTCTGTGAAAGTAGACAGATCAATCTAGATTCAATCTGTCTCGCTAATTGTTGGGGGCTGGAACTGACCCCGGGCTGGCCCGGCTGGGAGCGAGCATGGGCAGCCCGCTCCCAGCCTCTCCTGCTTTACGCTGCAAACGAGTCACACCAAATCTCTTTGATTACGGTGGACCCTGCCTGCTCCCCTGTAACCTGGACACTTGTGCCCAGGCAAGTGGCACCGCACCAGACGGTGCCTGACTGGCAGCAAGACTGCAAATGAGCACTGAGCTTAAATAAAGCATGAAAAACTCATTAATAAGATGACTTCTCCAAGAGCTGCCCTGTTTTACTGCAACAGAGCTGCCTCCCCACCTCTCTAGGTCCTTTTTGACCACAAAGTCCCTTCCAGGGGTACTTCCAGTGGGGCCAAGCCAGTGTGGCCTTTCTTGTCTGCCAGGACAACTGCACGTGTAGCTGCTCGCTAACCTGATTATGTTGAGATGAGTAGGGTTTGCATCAACTCTTTTACTACATCAGGCTGTTTAACCTGGACTGTCTGAGCGAAATGAGATTATGTCAGAGATGCAGCATGTACAAGAGCTCTGCCAGGGCTGGCTTTCACCAGGGGGATGGGCAGTCGGGATGTCGGTCTCTGCTCAGCTCAGTTGGAGATGAAAAGAAATATCTACCAGCAGCCCAGAAGGAGGCAAGAGCTCTGCTGAACGAGGCAGGAGTGAGCAGTGATCCGATCAGTGAGAGATGCTCAGTAACAGTTAATCACTGCTGTGTTCAAGCATCAAAGTTAACAGAGGAGCAGGAGGGCAGCGAGCAAGGAGAGAGGGAGGGGAAGCAGGGGATACCGAGTTGCTCGGCTCAGGAGACCAGTGCCAAGAGTAGCACGGCCCCACAGAAACAGGAAAGCCACACAAGACCTTACCCAGGTTAAAACCCCGGCGGGGCTCTACACCGCCTGCAGGCAGCCAGGCCTGCCCGTACCAGGCAAACGAAGCGTGGCAGGTAATCGCGCCCAAGGCAGCAGAGCTGAACCACCCCCTCTTTGCAGTAACAGACTTGCGAGGCAACGATAGAAGTTCACTTTCCTCTATTCTCTCCTGTTTGATGATTGCAAAGTGCTTTATAAATGCTAATAAAAAAGTCCCAGAGGACTCTTGCTCTTTTCTGCTTTACAGATGGCGGTAGAGCAGAGACAGACGACGTGACTTGTCAGAGACCATGCGAGGGACAGCCTCTGAGTTGGGAGCTGACCCTGGACCTCCTGCCCTGCATGTGGTGACCAGGTGAGGGGTCCAGTGGGGTCACCAGAGAACAGGACATTGCCAGAGAGATCAACAGAGGCCGAAAAACTTGAAGGACATCTTGGCCAATAATGATGCTGCTCATTTAAGGGTGCTTCTGCTCATTTGCCCCGTTTTAGATGAGGCAGGTGAAGGACACAAAATTTAACATGTTCAAAGCTGATCTGAGGAATTTAGAACCATCTCCCATTAAAATTAATGGAAACATTAATGCAAAGTACACTCGGATCCTCAAGCAGGTTCTTTCCAAGCAAGATCTTTCCATTAACTTGAAAGGAAGTTGTGCCCAAATCCTCTTACATTGCTGGAAACGTCTCAGACAATACAGGCAAAGCCAGGTTACAAAGCCATTAGGCTCCAGATTGACTAATGCATGGCAAATTGAAAGAGGTGAAAGTGCTAAGCTGTAACTGGAACCCCACTCAGGGTGACCTTGACACTGTGAGTTGCTGAGCACACAGAACATGCTTGTGATTCGAAGTTCCTTTTATCGATGGAGAAGAAGCAGGGAGGTGTGGAGGGAACAGAGTCCGTTGCTAGACTGATTTAGCTGCTCTGAACTGTGGAAAAACAGTTGAAAAAGCAGCAAGACCCAGAGCAAAGCACGGCAGTAGCTGGAAAAGTAGAACTGCTCACCCTTGCTGCTCAGGAGGTGGTAAGGAGAGATGCTTCCTCTCTCACCTTCTGATTTGCAAGGACATCATTTCAAGCAATAAGGTACACTGAATGCCCAGCTCAGCAGAGTACATGGAGAGGGGGCAGGACTCAAAAAAAATGCTCTGTTCTTCCAGGCCCAGCAGCTGGCAAAACCCAGCTTTGCAAAGAAGTGAGCAGTGTCAATGCAACGCTGATCCTTTACATTAACACAGAGCAGTGTGCCAGGAATTTAAGACTGGGAGGATTATTCCAGCAGCTGACCTCCTGTGTCTGGAGGGCTTCAGGTAGCTACTGCTCCGTTAAATCCACTGACTTGTAGGGTCTAAAACACCTCCCAGAAATGCGCTTGTCCTTGAGAGACAGAGAATTCCCTGGTCTTCTCTTGGGACATTTTGCCAGTGATTAATCTCTCTTGCCTTTTAAACGCATGCTTTATTTCTAGTCTGCATGCTTCAGCTTTCAGCCAGTAGCTCTTTACGAGAGAGCAATCCCAGCTGGCTGACAATTCACCTGGTTACTCCAGCTTACATTGCCGATCCCCTGGGGAACGAAGGTACTTAGAGCTGAACAGACCGTAGAGGTCCTGCCCACGGCAAACTGAAAGTCCTCGCTCTCTCCAGGCAGAAAGCACAGATCAAACAGCAGGTTGGCGAGCGGGACTGGAAGGTCTATCTCCAAGCAGAGCATCCTTCAACACTGCCAGCACAACACATGCTCCAGGTACTCAGCATCCCCTTCGTCATCTTTGGTCTTACTTCACTGCTTGCCACTGCATGCAACTTTCCACCATTAGTTTGTACCTAAAGCACATCCTAAAAAAGCAAAAGAAGGGGGCACATGCACTTGCCCGCTGGTGCCAGTGCTTCCCGCTTGTAACATCACAGAGCAGACAGCAAAACCTATACCTGGCAGAGAAGTTGCTCTGTACCATGACTATACATTTGAGGACACAGAGACTAAGCCAAAACAAGGACTCCTCTTCCATATTTATTACGAAAAAGTATGCCTAGAAATGCTGCTGGGAGAGGGATGGCTAGGGGGTCTGGAGGTTTTCTAGCCAGATCTCAGCTCAGGAGAGGGCCTTCCTGGACACAAAATCAATCCAGCAACTTGTGTTCAAGGTGAAATTGAGAGGTGCTTCTTGTGGAAGGAGGATTATTCGCTCCTTCCGACATCAGACCTGTCCTCTCCCGTGTACCTAAGGGCTGATCAGAGACTCGTCTGATTCAGGG
The DNA here is from genome assembly GCF_035582795.1 of Mycteria americana. Taxonomy (NCBI): domain Eukaryota; kingdom Metazoa; phylum Chordata; class Aves; order Ciconiiformes; family Ciconiidae; genus Mycteria; species Mycteria americana. The sequence continues at coordinate 11,928,365 of NC_134371.1, forward strand.
CTACTAAGAAAACCCAGATCCATAGGTTAGCAATTCTAGTCCATAGGTTAGCAATTCTAGTCCAACTGCCTTTGGCACTAGTCAGACATATATAGGCCAGGGAAACGGTGCTGAAATGCTGCTGAGGGCTTCCAAACACATTCTTAAGCAAATGGATATGTAAACAGATCTCCAGGGATGATACATGGAGACAGCACCTCTGACTCAATTACAATTGCAGCTGATTTTCTCACCTATTTGACTGCCACCGAATACCCAGACACCTAACACTGACACAAGGAGGTTTTACAGCTCCTCTCCAAGCAAACACTCTGAAACAGGTAAGACAACAAACTCCCCTGATTCAACCCAGGGAGAGTAGGGAGGTCGCGCACTCACATGGGTTTAAGAGCCCAGTCCTTCTTCCCCCTTGAGGGTGGGAGCACACACTGACTGTTCTGGTACCCCACAAGTATTTAAGAGAGGGATCTACCGGTCGATGTGGGATGTTGTGTAGGACACCAAAGAAAGCCTCAAATGTTCATTTGGAAGGGGTCAGGTCATCTTCAAACCCCATCAGCTTGCTCAGGGGAAAGGCAGGTTTCCTTGATCACCTTTTCCACTTGCAGCCCCCACATGGCACTGACACTCCAAGGAGCTGGCAGTTACTATTTCTACAGCACTGATGGATTGGAAACCTGTTATTAAGCAGCAGGGTGGCAGGAGGAGGCAGGTTTGTTGTCAAGGAAAGCAGCTAAGTAGTACCTGGGCAGAGCCTTTTGCAAGAGCCCTTATTCCTCACCTAGAAATGGCCATAGGGTCCCTTCTGCAAGGAAAGAACAACTCGCTGCTCCTCAAAGTCTCAAGTGACAGAGGCTATTTTGCAGCATATGTCCCAGCAGCCTTTGGTTGTGGCATACAGAAAACCAAACTCATGCCTTAGGCAGGAAGGATTACGTATCTTTTGAAGTTTTAAAGGTCAACCTCCAGACTTAATTCTCCTGGACAATTTACCGTACACTGAACCAATGCCAAAACCAGGAGGACGGGTTCATTTCCACGTACGGTGACAGAATAATTCACCAGCCTTGCCTGGCCAACTCCAATGCCTACCCATTGGCAGGTGAAGGATATACATCACCTGATGACTTGAGTAAAGTTCAGTGCCAATAAGTCAAACAAAAAACAAGACACGGTATCATAAGAAAAACTCCAACCTGCTTAGTCTTCTCTTTTGTAGAGCATATCTTCTGGGCAGTACTGACTCATGCCCTGGCTTGCATTTTGCTTCCAATCCCATTCTCATCCACACAGGCACCCCTTCCACCAGAGCTGGGTAGTGTTTTAAGGCCAGGGGAGGCTGGCTTAGTCTCAGACCCAGGGGCTGGTTACAATGAAAGTGGCGGTATGAAAATACCACCTAATGAAAATACAGGCTTATTTACCCCAACTGCCTCTGATGTTTTTCTGTGGCCTCCAAAGGCAGATAAACCCTCCCAGAGCTCACCAGGAGAGTCACAGGGCAGCTCAGCTACCTGTAATCCAAAAAGACTTGGGCAATGCTTGCAGAAACAGAACTGCAGTGCAGTGGGAACATACCTCGTCCCAGCTAAGCCACCTTGTCGAACAGGGCACCATAAAGTGAAAATCTTACCCTGGAGAATTTGACATTGGCCGGCAGATCCATTTCTGGAAATGGAATTAATTTTATTTTGATCTGAAATCTAAACAAGGCATTTCATAAGCTTCAGGTGAATAACTGCTACTAGACAGCATCTGTCCAAGCCTGTGATGTCAAGGGATTACACGTATATGGATTTCCCCCATGAAATCCCAGTCTGCCAGGCAAGACAAATAAGAGGAGACTTCTGGCCGTGCAGGTCAAAGTAGGGCAGAGCAAGTATTTGCTGATTACTAACCAGAAAATCAGATGCCATTAGGGGAGACGACCACCTCCTTTACACCAATACAAGCAGTGCTGCTTCACTGGGATGCATGCCATGAAACAACTTATTAAAGGCAGGTCAGACATCCAGCGACTGTGTGAGCTGTGCAGCAAGCAGCTCCTTGTACAAACAACCCACTCTGCAAGCCTCAATTTCTCACAAGGAGCAAAACATACTATGATAAACCTGCCAGCTCATTGCAAAGCAACCAGGTCCATGCTAAAGTCCAACAGATGAGCTGTACACCTGGGAAGTACCTCTGAAAACAAATCAGTTATGCTGTGTCAGCTGCTTTACATACTTTGTTCCTAACACTCTCAGTCAACAAGTCTCCTAGCAAAAAAGAATAAACCCCAAACAATTCTGCTTTGCTCTATTCAGAAAAATACCCCCCCCCAAACCTCCACCCAAGCTCTGTTTACACCAAACCTGCTGCAGCCCTGAATGGTAGCAATAAATGGAGTGAGCTAATGTGTTAGTGACAAATAACCCGTTCAAACAATTCAAGCATAATTATAGGCTGGCTCTCCTGATGTAACATTGGGTACATCACTGCAGATATTACATTCACCTTATGAAAAGATTGCACAGAGGAGCTCAGTTGGTAACCCAAACAGCATTATATATCACTAGCCTGTCAGCATCAGGAGTGCATGCACCCTGGCATTTGAAGTCCTGGTGTTTTAAGTGATAATCCAATGTACCAGGCATCATTGATCTCTATATAAAAGGGGGCACCACTTTTCCTTTCAACTGGAGCTATTTTTCACTTCTTATCCTGAAGAGTTGTGTGGTGCTGCCCGCAAGTGGCTACACTGCACAGCAGCTCTATCTGTAGTACTCCGGGTCCCCGGAGAGAAAAAATGATCAATACTCCAACACTGCTTTTGTAAGAGGTCTCTAAGTGCTTTCATGCGAGATGCTGCTCCTCTGGGTTTCAAAATTACTCTGAAGAGAACATGAAAGCCCCCACTGCAAATTCATAATCCTGACACAAACGCCAGCTGCAGCAAGGAATTAAAATTAAATTCACTGGTGAACTGCAAGCTGGTCTATTGGCAAAGGCGGTGTCTGTGACATGAGGAGGGGACCTACAAAAGAGACCAACACCTGGAGGCTAAGGGAGCAGGAAAACCATGTTAAAGGAGAACCACCTGGGGACAAGGAAGCATCACAATGCCCTGCAAATACGGCCCATGTAACAGGATGAATCTTGACAGGGATTTATAGCTCCTCGGTGGGTCTGGGATGGCAGGGACCCTGAGCACTGCATCATCTGAGAAAGGTGACAGTAATCAGAGAGTCCTGGGAGGAAGACAAAGGCATTTGAAGGGTCAGACTTGCTGTGGGTAGGTAAGACCTCTCTAGGAGGTCTCCAGAGAAGTGTCTGGATAGCAACAGTGAACGCAGAAAACAGACTGAATCTTCTATTTCTTGGATACAGCCAAAAGACACTAATTTCTCACAATTACTTTCTTCCAGGGGGTTTTCAAGTTGGCTTTGGCTCTTCCTGCACTTGGGCTGGAAGAATTCTTTCATGATCATCTGTAACCTTTCTTGACCTAATCCTTCTCGCTGCCTGGCAGCCCACAAGAGTAGGACCAGCTGCGCCAGGCAGGCAGGCTTCAGAGCAGGCAGCCAGCGTTTCTTCAGCAGCGCCAGTATCATATTCCTAGATTGGGGACCAGTGAGTGCGTCTTGTAGGATGGGATTCATGAGCCACGGTGGATGTGAATGGACTTGACGGTCTTTTACTACCTGGCTGGGTCTTGCAATTGGATGCTGTGCAGGGCCAGAGAAACCCAGCCTGTGCAGGAGGCAGCAGCAGAAAGTCAGTCCCACCCTCAACACCCGACTTGTGCCGCAGTCTCACCGTGGATGAGTCTCACCGTGTCCTCTCCTGGATGTGACTGCTCTGGGGCCACGTGAAGGCTGACAATATGCTCCTGTTCCGAATGTCACCCAGCACACATCACTGGCCCATCCCCGTGGCACGGCACAGTGCTCCTGTCGCAGGACAGCCTTCCCACAGCGGCCTGGTGCAGCAGCCCGGTGCTCTATCGATTATACTGACTGATCCCCATTAGGGAGAATTTAAGTAACATGGCTTGAAAATGAGAAAGCAGAGTGCTTGCTTCTGCGTGAGGTCAAGTCATTTCCTCTGGGGCCACGAAGGACTGAAGGGCTGGGAAGGACTGGCAGCCAAGGGGAGGAAAGTGTCTGGGTCTGAGCAGGGGAAAAGGGGAGAAGTGATGTCCCCTGGTCTCACTCCTGTGACCGCAGGGGCAGCGACAGCCTCTCTCCTCCATACAGCTCCAGGCACAGCACTTGGATCGCTACTGGGACTATCAAGTGCCATCGGATACCAATATATTATAGCAGGGGGTGGAGGGGTGAGCAGCTGGCTGCTCAGCACCTCTTCTACTCTCAGTCCAAGGCTCCCAAGGCTCTGCTGAGTCTGGTCTCCCCAGAGTGCTCGGCACCCAGGGTGCGATAGCGGAGTGGGCACCTGCCGAGCGTTGTGCCCGTGAACGCTGCTGCAGGCAGGCAGGCAGGCAACGGGAAGCTGCCGGGAGAGGGCAAAAATTCCTTGGCACGGTTTTATAATTTTAAAGGGAACAAATTCCAATTGGTTGCCCTTGTAAGAGCCTGCATGGTACTTGCACTTCTAGCCTAAGCAATAGAAATTTTAATTGCTCTGGTAATTACACTTTCAGCAATGCTGCAGTCCTTTGTTCTGAGAGCAGGAGGCCAATATCCGCTGTTCTCCGGTGGCCCCGTCTGGCTGCAGCTTGGAACAGCATTTGCCACTTAGAGGGGAAGGGACACTCCTGCAGTGACCAAGGTGGCACTGAGCCTTGCCATGCACAGCCCCACTCACACAGATCTCCGGGGCACCGGCCACACTCTCCAGGTCAGAATGGGTTCCTGTGAACCCAGATCACCTCTGCTTCCTCCTGTTAAAGCTGCTGCTCGAGAGCTTCACACACTTGCGCTCCCGCCACAACTCTGTCCCCCGTGCAGGTCCCAGCCCCAACGCTCTGCCGAGGATGCTGGGCTCCAGGGTGCACATTTCCCCAGTCTTTCCCATGCACGAGCTTGCAGGGATCCACAGCATATTGCCAGCATTTCTTCTCTGGGCTGTAAACAGCTCCAAAACATGGTGCAGACACAAACGTTACGTTACTTTAACTTCTAGATACATCTTTAGAAGAATGCAGAAGAGCTGTTATCCCCTTGGGTCACGATGAGTACTGTCAAAGCCTGACTAGGCTTTGGAGAACCCAAGGCCTACAATTTACCCTGGGAAATTGCTATGGAAAAATTATCACGACAACTGCCATGCTATTGTATGGATAACAAATTAACCCTATAAAAGACCCAGTGCTTGAGAAGTACGGTCTCTGCTTGGCTGAGCAGGAGCCGCATCCGGTGCTTCACTACACTAGTCAAATGCAATGCTCTGCTGCCAATAAAGCTGCAGCGCACGTGGCCTCCTCCAAAATCACCCAGGGTACAACCAGAACCAAGCACACGTTTGGCTCAAGGGCACTCTACCTGCAAGAATACATCAGCCGTAGCACAGACCTTCATGCTTCAGTTCACCAGCCAAGGATTGTTGGAGGCGCTGGGCTGCATGCACAGGGCTTAGGAGGATAAGTGTGGGCACAAACTTAGCGAGGCCCTCCCTGGGAAATGAGATCCTGCTCCCCCCAGGTTGGTCAAGCAAGCTACAAAATACAAAGCACGCGGCCCCACAGGGAGGTACAACTGCAGTTTGGATTCATCAGACGCGCACAAAGTCTGGGTTTACTTGCAATCCCACTCATCCTGCCCGCACCATATTTTTCCAACCCATGATCCCGGCTGGCATGGCTCGGGGTGGCTCGGCTCCCACGCTTGCCAGAAACGCAGGTCACAGCCATACGTCTCTAAATCAACAGCTGCCAACATGCCGCAGCTACTTTGTCACATGCTGGACCACTCACAGCTAAAAGCAAGGTTTCCAAGCGGAATTGCTATTGGCCTTAGCGCTTAAACAAAATAGCTCCACTCCCGTCCCCAGAGTTTCCTCAAACAATGGCACAAAACACCCACTGGAGCCCGGGAGAGGAGGGTCTGTGGCAGAAAAAAACGCAGCTTCTGATTTTTGAGATATTCGCCACACAATTAGAAACACTGGATCTATAAACATCCTTAACAAACCCCAATAGGTCTGGGGGTTTTCTTTTCCTTACTGTCCATTGTGTGCCACTGCCTTTAAAAACCTCAAAACCAAACACTCTGCCCTTGTTGATTTTATGCTTTGGTGCTGAACCGCACGTTTCCCTGTTAGCTTGGCAGTGCTGGAGGTACCAACTCTGCTCATCCGTGCCTCTGGGGCCAGGATAGTTGGGAAGGGACCGTGTACCATGTGCTAATCGCCCATCCACAGGTGGGAAGGATTCTCCCAGAAATGATCTCCCTTCTTGTTTACACACTGAGATTTCTCAGCTTATAAAGGGGTAGGTGCTGTTTGCGGATGTCCCTCTTCCTCGTCAGGATTGTTCTCGTCAGCGTTTCAGAGCAGATCTAATTACAGGCTGTTCCATTCATTGACAATTTTATATATCCTCCTTTTTTAGGTTAACCTTCAGTAACTGGCAAGAAGCAGAACTATACGGGTGGAGGTAACAGGCTATGGATTTATGACATGCTGGTATTCAGGCAAAGTAACCCAGCACGAACACAGAAATATCCTGAACTGTGCTGCTGCTGTCAATTTGATAATGAGAATGTGATTTGAAATGAAAACATCTTGGGTGCCAATTCACTACAGCAGCTAGTAAAAATAGGCAGAATACCTAGAAACTGAGGATTCTGTTCTCCAAACACATCCAAAGCTTGAATATCATACGGTACCTTACAAAAACTGAGCATGTGGCTGCACTGGGGCTACAGTACCACAAGTGAAAGGCCACTCAGTGAACCCGTGCCTGAGCTTTAGCAGAGAGAATGGGGTGCTGCGTGTCTCTAGCTGAGCAGAGGTGAGGGCTGCCCTATTCAGTGCTCTGCAGCCTTTGGATGCTTAACCCAGCCCATGCTCCCAGAGTCACCCCAGCACAAAACAGTGCAGGGTCTGAGTTGCAAACACCCCTGGGCAAAGCCTGGGTGAGTTCTGCCAGAGCCCACGGTACCCAAGAGCTGGCCTTTTACCCAAATAAAAGCAGCTTTTAAATGCTGCAGAAAAAAGGGGGCTGCAGGGCCTCGTGCATTTTAAAGGATCTGGCCTTTACAGGAGCTGTTCCCAATTTCAGGTCAAGCCTGAAGCCTGCTTTAATCTACTTTTAAGTGGTACAAGCAGTTGTGATCCCTCTGCCAGAAGGCAGGGCAGTTTCCTTTTAATGCACCTTCCCCTATCTGCTGTGTGCAATCTTCTGTGGGACTTACTTGTTGCTGTCCCGGTACTGATAGATATAACAGCCTTGAGGCATCCCACTCGCCTGGTCCAAGGTAAACGAGAGCTTCAGCTGCAGAGAGGAGAGGGGGTGGGGGAGAATGAAAAGAGAGAGAGAAAAAAAAGCAACATTTTAGGCTCTCAGTCATCACAGCAACTTCAAGCGAGGCTTGTGGGAGAAAGCTTAACTCACCGACTGACACGCAAACACCGTGGCCTGGAACATACTGTGGGGTTCCAAACCTCAGGGAAAAGTCACATGCGTTGCAGAAACCTCTCGCTTTTTCCACCCTTTGTTACTATAAAGTGTTTGTGGTTCTTCTGAAATGCATGGGTCATAACGGTTCACCCCTCCAAACCCACCCACACACACCACCCTTCACCAAAGCGACTGCGGTTCCCCTCAGACACTAAAGAAATGAGTCTTCTCCATCGGCAGCTGTAGTTCCCACGAGTCTTTCCCTGAAAACTTTCCCGGCTCCATCTCATTCCTCCAGTGCATTAGAACAGAGGAGAAACCACAGAGGAGAAACCACAGAGGGAAAGGTGACAGATTTTTCCTTCTGTGCAGAGTTATTAAAGAGCTGTTAGAAGGGTTTGCAGTTTGGATCTGCGTCCGGCAGGAGGCTATGATGTGACCTGGAAGCTGCTTTCTTTGCAGCTCCAAGGCGGCGTTCGGCAAGGGCTTTCAGATTTCAAACACGGCTCATTTTATTTAAGGGGGAAAAATTAATCCTCTTTCAACAAGCAACAGAACGTTTCTGCGGGGAGGCATTTTTGCTGAAAATGTCTCCAGTGATTTTATATGCTGAATTGCCTAGAAAATAGCGCAGGGCTGAGCCCTGCAACAGCCCTGCACATCCGAGCAGCCCCTCATTCCCCAGGGGAAGGCTGCTGGCCCCTAGACCAGTGTCCCACCAGCTCCCACAGCCACAAGGTGCAGCCCCTGGGCTCTCCAAAAGGGCTGCAGACCCTGACCAGGAGCCAGCAGGCTGGGTAAGAGGGGCAGCATCCTTCGGAGGAGGTAGCTGCGATCTTTATGCACTGAGCGCTTTGGCTTTTTTGGGGTCACAGAGATTACTAACAGCAGGGCTGTTACCACTGCTGGATCGTGCAGGACTCTTGAAATGGTCTGGGAAGACCATCGCAAGGGCTCAAAGCTGAAGGAGGTTTGTTATGATGAGCCCAACCTTTTTAAACAGTGAAAGGAGAGAGCAGTGTTGAGCCACTCCATTTGATCACAGGCTCCTCTCCTCTGGGCTCCAAGGAAATTGCTAACTCAAATTAACGGCTTATTCAGGAACGAACACAAAATTAAAACATCTTTCTCCCGTAGGCTGTTAAGAAACCCTGTGTGCTGAATCATTAGATGGTGCACTGATTTTCTCTTCCCTAAAGGGTAGCAAAGTCATACGCTGTGCTCTCACTGACCCAAATAAAACTGCATACCATGAAATCATCGAAAAATTCACCATCTCGGATACTGAGTTAAGAACCAAGTACCAGGCTGAGGCCAAATCCAGCTGATCTCCCTTGAATTCTATGCCCCTAACTCTGTAAACTATTCTGAAACACACGCTCCTGTGCCAGCATGTATCACTCGTGTCCATGCTTTGCATGTGTCCGTGGTACAAGTATCACGATTTATACTGCTGTCCAGATGGCAACCTCTTATGCTGTCAACCACTACCCCTTCCTGCAAGCTCTGATCTCACTACAGCTTAGCAGGTTCCTCAGATCCATTTTGGAGACAGACCAGTGCCTAAGGCAGGACTAGCAGGGCTAGCTGGGAACGTTTCTTCTTGCCGAGACCCACGAAGCCAGGCTGCAGCTCCAGCCTTTCCAGATGCTATGACGGCACACAGCAGCTACCCCACGGCAGCAGGAGGTCAGCAACAAACAAGCCACCTCCCCAAGGGAGACAAACGACCGCCTTGCTGTGGCATGGGCAAAGGTCACTTGTCCATAACCAGAGTCCCCCAGGTTGAGCTGTCCTGGTTTGGGGAACTGAAGGAGGAACTGGGAACTGCCCAAAGCCATTTTTCTGGGCCAGGTTCTCCAGAGCTTTCCTGCTAGAGTATCAGAAAGCACCTCTGAGGCAAAAGGGACAGCAGTTATCTCAGGCACAGCTCCACCTGGTCCTGCGCTTTGAGGAAAGGGCACTGCACTGCAGAGTCGCTAGAGAAGAAACACAAAAGAAAGTGCAAAATCGGGCAAAAGCATGGCTTTGTCCACTTTCAACAATATTTCTGATCAGGGCAAACTCAGGAATGCCTGAGCCTCTTGTCTGCAGCTCTCAGCTAAGCAGGCTTTGGGCTTGCAGTGACCAAGCACCTCTGGTTACAGCTCACCTGGGCTCTGGGCCCCTGGCACCACCTGGGGCTGGAGCCAGCTCTGTGCAAGGAGACAAGTCCAGGGGAAGGGAAGGAAGGAAAAGGGCTTGGAAGGAAGACAGCCTTGTTTGGACAGGCTGCCAGGGAAAGCTGTGGGGCAATCAGGTATGGGAGCGTGACCTTTCCACTGTCTGGGGGGACGGGATTCCATGGAACCCGCCTACCCAAAAAGGAAAGATCACAGTTCCCAGAGATAGCGGGTTTTCAATTTTCTGTTATTTTAACCCTTCTTTGTCTGCTCACGGTATTCCAGACAAATAAAACACACCCTGTTTGGCAGGCTCAGCTGCCTCTGCTTACCCGCCAGTGCCAGCAAGGCCTGTGTAACAGGGACATTGATGTGCTGGAGCGTGACCAGAGAAGGGCAACGAAGCTGGTGAAGGGTCTGGAGCACAAGTCTGATGAGGAGCGGCTGAGGGAACTGGGGTTGTTTAGCCTGGAGAAGCGGAGGCTCAGGGGAGACCTTATCGCTCCCTACAACTACTTGAAAGGAGGTTGTAGCAAGGTGGCTATCGGTCTCTTCTCCCAAGTTACAAGCGATAGGACAAGAAGAAATGGCCTCAAGTTGCACCAGGGGAGGTTTAGATTGGATATTAGGAAAAATTTCTTCACTGAAAGGGTTGTCAAGCATCGGAACAGGCTGCCCAGGGAAGTGGTTGAGTCACCATCCCTGGAATATTTAAAAGACATGTAGATGTGGTGCTTAAGGACATGGTTTAGTGGTGGACTTGGCAGTGCTAGCTTAACGGTTGGACTCGATGATCTTAAAGGTCTTTTCCAACCTAAACAATTCTATGATTCTATCTGGGGCAATACTGTCAGGCAAGAGGATGCTGCTGTCACCCACAGTGACAAGAGGACCCCACTCAGAGAAATGTCAGGGTCAGGCTGTCGCACGGAGAGACGTGTAACTAAAGGTCTGTCCCAGCAACCATAGCTCAAGGCAGCTGTGCTGTCGCTGACACACAAAACCGTGCTCTTCTGCCAATCTGCCCTGCTGATGCACTGTCATGGCCAGCCAGGAGGGGGAAGAGGGGACCTGTGATTGTCACCCAGGCTAGGAGTCCTTACAGACCCCAAATGAATAGCCAAGCTCTGGCTGTGGGGCCACAGGCAACGTTTCAGCTGCCTTGCTCATTTGGTGGCATTTGGTCTCTGCAGGGAGCACGGAGCGCCCAGGCAAAACTCATCACAGGGCGGAAACAGAGTGGGTAAGGCAGGTAGAGAAGGACTAGCCGAGCGCTGCCAGGAGGCAAACTGGTATGCAGAGACTGTAAGCTTCCTACTAAGCTTGAAAAGGTTGTCCAGACCCACTCAATATCATGTAGTTGGGTCTTCTCTGCTGTTGGAGCCACAGGAGTGCTCCACTGACCACCCTCAGGCAGGTGCTCACTTCTGCATGGCCGTGCTCAGCTGCAAAGGCACTTACGCTCCCCTGCACCTCGGTGCTTCGGACAGTCTGCTCCACAGATTTTTCCTTTCATGCTGAAGGTAATCTATGAGGCTCCTGCTGCCACAGGTCTCCAAGAACAAAACTCAAGTGTCCTTTCCCAGCTCTCTGCACACCCTACACTGCTGCTTCTCTCTGGTCCCATCTTCTCCAGCAGCTGCCCTTTCCTTTTGCTTTTGTTCACTAAGCTCAAAACCCCTGGTTACTTCTGAATTAAAGAAGGTTGCAGGGCAAGGCTGGGGGCAGGAGAGATGTCAGGAGCTGATCGACCACTTTATCATTCCTCCTATCTGACTTCTGCTACAGCAATGTCCAAGACATCCAGAGCCTCCCAGGTACACGAAGCCCTACAAAACAAGCAGGCTTTTGCAATCCTCCCTCTGGCACAGCTCTAACTCTTAACCAATTTGACAACATTGCTCCAACACCGCGTGCTGCTTTGAAGCTCCTTTTTTTGTGTGTCGGTGCTCCTTGTCAGAAGGCAAAGGCTTGCCGTAAAGCCAGCAAACAAACTAATACCGAGACAAAGGAAAGGGCGCTGCTCTTCAAAATACCGGATTTTATGCCTGCAGGGGCAATGGGGGACTGAAGTTCCTTACAGAAATGCAAGTGCAAGGTGACCCCATCACAAGGAAGGCTCATCAGATCCAGGGATCTTCAGCATTAAACATGCGAGATCATTTCATTTTACAAGACACTGCTGGGCTTCACTGGGAGAGGAGGGGGAGAGGAAATTTCCCAGCGCCGTACTGCGGTGTGATTTGGCTTGCGCTGCCCCCTTCAGCAGCGTAGCCCTGGAGCTCACATGCTAATAAAGATCCCTTTCCACTTCAATAGCTTTGCACATAAAGAAACGCTCGGCATGGTGCGTGCGTGAACTCAATGGGAAAGGGAACTGGAACGTAGCCATGCTGAGAACAGAGTGCTGCCTACCAGGCGAGCCCCATCAATAATTGAGATGTCAGAGGCACAGGGAGGTGTGCGAATAAGAGCTGTCAAAAGGAGTAATTGGGATCTGTGTGGATACAGTGATGGATAGGCTCGCTCGCTACCAGACACAATTGCAATACACCCAAACAGAAGAGGAGCAAGGCACTGAAATTCAAAGGGGCTGAGGCAGGCTGTTTGATGGGCAGGACGTCGTTGCCTCCGTGGTACCCAAAGTAACAAGCAGGCGTGGGCACGTTACGCGGTGATTGGTTGATGGAGCAAGGGAATGTATTCACAACACGTGGCTGATCCTTGGTAATGTTTGGTGGCACGTATCGCAGGCTCGAGGTGAAGCTAATGCCACCTCCTTGAGGAAAGTCATCTCAAGGAGAGTCATCTCCTGTTCACAGTGGTCACTGGGCACAGAGTGCTATGTGCACGTAACGCTTGTTCGTGCAATGACTCCACTCTCTAGATTGGTAACATCCTCCTGCTCTCTATTCCTACATCCTTAAATCCAGCAGTTGGCTGACAGTGGAATGCCCCCTTGTTCTGCCATCCATCAGACACTGACGTGCTTCATCTGCACTCAAGGGTTCCCACACACGCTCCCCTGACAGTGGTGAGCAGACACCAAACCAGCGCACAGGCACGGGCAGACACAAGACACCGGCGAAAGCAGAAGGGCTCAGGGCAGCTGCCCTTCAGTGCACTGACAGCCCTGTGCTGCCTGATCCCTGCAGGGACCCAGTGCCCTGCTCAGGCAGACAGGCCTTGGTGGGGGGTGTTGAGGAAGGTGCCTACATCTTGGGGCTTCCTCCACCAAGGCCAGAAAGAGGCTTTTCGGAAAGGGGGAGCAGTGCTTAACGCTGTCATGGACCTCCAGGCTTGCCTGGTCTTCAGTGCAGCCAGCAGCCATCCTAATTTTAAAGAAAGTTTTAGACCTGCAGCAATTAGGGGCCCAGTCATGCGATAAAGCCTGGTAGCTCCAAAAAGGAGAGAGCATGAGGAGCAGCCTTCTGGCTGCTGAAATGCTGCCAGTATTGACTTGACTGGGCAAATTCTGCATGCCCCTTGAGCAAATGGTTTGGCTTGGATCCCCCTGTTCCCAGCCTTGGCTCCGAGCAGCAAACCTCCGTCATTAGATGAAAAGTTTTCTCTACACATGCACTGTATCAGAGAGGTATTATCGGTTCAGCCGAGTAACCGGGTCAAAGATTTCAGATGTCCCAGTTCTGGGGCAATGTAAGGGCATGCTTCGGCCAGCCTTGGTTATAACTGTTCAAGGTAATTTCACCAATGTGGTGGGGTATTCAAGCAGAAAGACTTCACCCAGGGCAAGGAGGAGAGGCAGAACACGAGCCTCCAAGACAAAAACCAGGGGGCTGGATCTAAAGATGACACTGAGAACAGTCTCCTGAAAGGCAGGAGTTCTTTTCTACCCTTGGCACTCATTCACATTTAACCCCATCTGCATGGATGTTGGAAAAGACTGGTATCAGCTCCCTCTCACAATAAAGGCTCCCCCCTCCAGCAAGCTCTAGAAAGCTTTTTAAGAATAAACTTAGTCATCAAGCAGGTTTTTATGCCCCGCCCAAACTTCGGTTTTGACCCAAAAAAAAAATAGCCCTGAAGTCCTGACACTCACTTTTAAAACCACAAAAAACGAGCCATGCTCCAGTAACGTAATCACAGAGTTTTCTGGCACCTCGTCCCTTAAAAATACATCCATCTGCCTCCACGCAGGCCATCAAACTCAATCTTGTTCACAATGGATTTCCCAATTCCTGCGTGCTGGAAGGACTGCAGTGGTGCTGGCTGTGCCGGCTGGACGAGCCCTTACAGAAGCGCAGGCTGCAAACCTCACAGCTGTGTTTTCACTTAAAGAAGTTGCTCTTGAGACCGAAGCACTTCTCCTTCCACGAGCTTTTCTATTTGTGCTGCAGTTCAAAATTGCTGGAGAAAGACCCTGAGTAGAGGCTGAAGAACATGTGGTAAGGACAGGATGGGGGTTATAAAGCAGAGACCATAAGTCCTACAGGCAAAAAAGAGGAAAGACAAGGAAACTTGCTACCAGCTCAACTAGTCACCTCTCGCATTGGGTTGGGGTGGTCCTTCCCTTTTGGCTTTGCAGACAGAGAATGGTTGACCAATCTCAGCACCTCGTTACGGGACTGCTGTTGCTGCTGGCTCGAAGTCCCGAACTGGTCCTAAACTGGTTGCATCTCACCCACTGCCTCCTCAGTGAGACTCCTTCTCCCCATCCCTAAACGCACATTTTCCAGGTGAAGGTTTAAATTCTCTAGGAGGCTCCTGAGGCCGTCCCTGCTGCCCTGTGTCCTCAGCACTGCCGATCCCAAGGAGACGGAGACAAGCAGAAAGGTAAAATCAGCTGTCCCATAAGCCTGCTCCTCGGGAAAAGGGTGCTCTGATGGGGATGTCACCAGCAGCTGCTCTTCCCGCCCCACTGTCACCACTCCTGAGACATCTCAACCCCCAACCCGAAATGCAGAGCAGGCACAGGAAGGAATCAGCAATGATCATGCTGGGCACCCAGCACGCTCCGCAGCCAGCCAACCTGCACGTCCTGGAGCTCCTGGGTGTGAGATGATGGTGCTGTGTTTGACAGAAACTCCATGCTAGCCTTGCCCCCTTTCACGGGACAGAAGAACAACTGGGTGCAAATGGGCAGCAGAGCAAAGGGTGACTTATTTCTGGGGGTGAGACGACCTCTCCATTCCTGTTTTGCTTTGTCATCTCGAGGTCTCCCATGCAGAAGGGTTCTCTTACTTGCTGTAATACAACACATGATCTTGGGTTTTACTCATTCTGCACAACCCAAGCAACACAACTCTCTAATGTCTCTTCCCTCTCATGACATTAGCCCACAAATTACCTCTGTTAACAGGCTACAAGATCCATGTGTGTGGCTAAAGGACAATGTCAACCTGAAACCCAATCCAGCCTAGGAAATGGAGCTGAAACTCATTTGGGGTATTACTCTGGTCTGAATCCCTCTGCCCATTTCTATTTTACAGTCCCATAGAATCATAGAATCATAGAATGGTTTGGGTTGGAAGCGACCTTAAATATCATGTAGTTCCAACCCCCCTGCCATAGGCAGGGACACCTTCCACTAGACCAGGTTGCTCAAAGGCCCATCCAGCCTGGCCTTGGACACTTCCAGGGATGGGGCATCCACAAGTTCTCTGGGCAACCTGTTCCAGTGCCTCACCACCCTCATAGTTTACTCAAATGTTATTCTTCTCCTCTGTTGCTGCCTGCATTATACAACTGCATAAAATATATGCACAGCCAGTGAATCCCTGACATAGGGGAAGATAGCAGATAGCTTTGCGCCCTTCTTAAACTAACCTCCTAGGCCAGAGGTTCCCAGCCTGGGACCCAAAACCACTATAAGCTATTACTAAATTATCCCACAGGCTGCAGCAGGTCTTCCTCTCCAAATATCTCCCCTGGGATGCAGCAAGGACCCTGGGGTCTTCCCATCATGGGAGCAAAGTCATCAACGCGTGTTCCTTAGCACATGCAAGGGCTGCCCTGTTGCTCTCTAGTGGCCCCCAAAACCTCCACCACAGGTGGTCGGGCAGTGCAGCAAAACCAGAAAGAAGCATGGCTGGATCCTTTGCAAAGACATAGGGATGCTGTCATCAAAATGGCAAGCTGGCATCATACCCTTGGCTTTTATTTCACAGCTGCAAGTCAAAGCTGAAGAGCCTTTCTGGAAAGATGGGGCAGGAGACAACTTTCACCACTTGGCAAAAATATAAACCGCAAATGAGTTTATTTTTAAACATTCACACTTGCCTGCATCAGAGATTTCGAACACAGCATGCAATCCATGAAGAAATGGATCCAGATTTATTTAGAAAGAAGAGCTGAATACTTCCGTTCACTTTATAATTTATAAACTGGATGAGATCATTCTCTAGATACATGATTAGGAAACCACAGGACTAAAATACAGATTATACAATTGCAAAGGGTTTACATTGGTGGATTAAAAATACCTTCTTCAGAAGCTAACGAATTGTGACACCACACTGCATGCTCTAGACCACTAGGGAACTGTCAATGAAGTTAAAAGTATTTTCTACACATAGATCAATTTTAAAATAAAAGCAAAACATCACTAGGAAATGCCACATAAAAAACTGTGACACTAACAAGATACATGCCAAATTTCAATGCTTGGCTGTTTTATGTTACTCGGAGCCTGTCTCTCAGCCTCTCTTTAAAACACTCTCAGCTCTTGCACTTCTCCCAGCCTCGCCGGTGCTCTGACAAAAGACAATTTCACTGATTTCATCTTGTGCAATAACAGAGCCTTCACAAGCTTGGCTTTACCAACCTCAATAGAGACAAGAAGGTTTGGGCTGCAGAAAATTCTTGCATTTTAAGGACTGATGATGACTTACAGGCTTTACGAGGCCGCAGGGGAACAGTTAGGTCCTGACCAGGCCATATCTCCCAATGGGAGATACGGAAACTCACTTGGGAAAGCAGGAATTTGGGAGAGGAGGATGATCAAGACTCTACTAAGAGGCTAGATTGCAATCAGGAATTTGAAACAACCCCAGAGACTTGTGGAGGCAGGACTGACCCTTCTCAAAGCCATTAAAGTTGCCGGGAAGTCAAATCTCCCTGTTCATGAAGAAGCTGATGGCTGGAGGGCAGCACTTGGACACCACATACCTTATCAAAGAGCGAAAATTCCCCAGGAGAGACCAGAGGCCAACAGCCAGAGGCCAGTGGAGCAGCACAGGGACCTGTAACTGGTGTGAACAGGAACAGGCAAGAGCAGGGTCTGCTGCACAAGAAGAGAGATGGGAAATGCAGCTGCTGACACCGTACTGCCCAAGCCCATGGGCACCAGCAGCTGGTGCAGAGCCTGGAGAAGGGCAGCACGACACCAGCAACACCCGACACCGACAGCCAGGACTGAGAGAGATCCCGGGCCTCCTAATCCCTGGCTTGTCAGAAAGCTCAGGGGCTGGCAGAGCAGCAAATACATCCACCGCTTTGAAAATTCTGGAGCAAACAGACCAACCAAGTGAGTTAAAGTAACCATGAAAAAAGGGAAATATTTCTCACTATTAGCAAGGCGAGAAACTTTAAGCGTATGGCTGACGTAAAATTTCCCCTAAGCTGACAAGTGTCAGCAGCAGAACAGACAGGCGTTTCTGTGTGGCCACGGTGCCCGCAGCCTGACGGCTGGTCGTACCCGGGACCCGAGGGGACCTGCAGGACTGACACCAGCTTTTTCACAGGGTGGGCAGTATGGAAGTCCATGTATATGCCGTTTTGATCTGATGAAGGAAAGCAAATTTCCCTGATCAGAAAGGGATCCCTAAGGTGTTTCTGTCCCAAAACGGTATGTGAGAGCCTGAAAGACTTAAGAAAAGCAATCAGTGTGTTCCATGCCTGCTTTAGATGAAGAGTGACACAAGCAAGTGGAAAACCCTCTCTAAACACACTGCTTGGTATGTCGTTATTAGAGGGTACTGCAGGTAACAGGTCATTATCCCCAGCTGCTGTTATTTCAGACACCTGACAGTCATGTCTGAAAACAGGTCTCAACTTACTGACCCTAGGTTTAAGCAGCCTGAAGTTTAGCTTCACGCTTGGCCCTGCTATTTTGCGAGAGCCTGCGGTCAGTAGAGAGCAGCCTTGCAGAAGTCAGCGGCTCCCAAAGAGATGGCAGATCCAGCCACTGATGGATGTACAGCTCTGCTAAGGAACGTAATGCCACAAGGGAAACACGGCATGCGGCTTGCAGGCTGTTTCTTTAATGGAAAACAGAACAAGAACACCAGCCACGGTAAATGTTCATTTGATGAAAAGCAAGGGGACAAAGAGCCCTTCACAAAGTGCTGGATGGTTTCTGAGAGCTGCCCCAGCCTCATGCCAGCGACAGATCCCAAAGCGGTGGTTACCTGAAGGAGGACAGGACACCGCGCTGTCTTCACGTGACTTGAGCCACAGGGAGAGGCAAGGTAAGAGCTGTGGGTGCATGTGGCAAAAGGAAAAATGGTTCGGTGTCTCTTATTGCACCCGACTATAGTACAACTTTTTTTTTTTTCCTCAAGAGCCTTGGAGGATGCTGATACACATTTTACAAATCAGCCTATTTTGTGTCTTCCCTACGACTGTTTTGTGCCTTCCTGTAATGTGCCCAGTCTTTGTCATTGCTGTTGGGAGGATACACGGAGCCGAGGGCAGATCAAACACAGCAAATCCTATTTTCTTAAGTTTGTTAATGCTAACTGCTTCCCCTGCTAAGCCACTAATGGAGCTGTGAGAACCCAGGAGCACAGATTAATTCAGTGCCCAGGTACTGCCTCATGCCTGGAGGGATTTCCGTAGAGTTGGACTGGAAGACAGACGAAAGCTTGTAATACTCTCCATACCAGAGATAAACCCATTAGAATATGAACAGCCCCTGTGCCGACATGATAAGAGCTCTGCCAGGTAACAAGAGAGATCACAACAGGATTTCCAGGTTTAGTTATATCTGCAAGCCATTAAACTGGAGCTGCGACTATGAAGATGCAAAATGCCCTGATCACACCGCACTGATCTCAGTTTGACAGCCACGCCATTCTCCCCCATCCTGGGGTGCTGCTGGGAAATACCTGCCAGTCCTGAAGTCCAGTCCTAGCACTGCTGACTCGAGCTTTGCTCGTTCTCTGGGGAAGATCTGGACTCTCTTGCAGCTTGTTACGACCTGCCAGGACTGCAGGCAGCAGGCAGCTGTGCTGTGTCCTTGGCCAAACCTTCTCCTCCCACCACTGTTAGCAGCAGGGGATGGGAAGGTATCTCCTGCCATACACACTCAGCCCACTGCCTTCCATAGAGCATCTTCTCCACACACCACACGCCATAAAATGCCACCCAGCACCCTGCCATGGCAGTGCCAGCTCCCTCCTCCCCGGGCAGAGGCGGGCTGCGTGCCATGACCTCCTCTCTCTTACTTAACCAAATCTTGCAGCGTACCTAAGCACGATTGCTCAGTGCACGAGATCCAAAACTTTCCATGGACATCCTGCCCCTTCCCTGCCCATTCCCATGGATGGCAAGAGTTGCTGCCATTAGCACAACCACTGCTGGCTCCTGGGCTCCCTCAGGGACGGGCTGGCTGTGGCTCGGTTGAATTCCTCCGGCAGCAACCAGAGGAATCTGGTCACTCTTTCCTAGGGACCTCGCAGCTCCTCTGTCACAGGGAAAGAAGGAAGCAGGAGTGGATGGGGGCCAGGCAACTTGTCCCAGCGAGCCCAGAGCCCACTGGCAGCAGGACAGGCACCCTGCCCTCCAGCTAACCCACGGCCAGCCGTCTTCCTCCAGCTCCGACATGGCTGCGCTTCAGCGGGAAGCAATTTCTGCATGTAGACGCTTCGGAAAGGGCTCTGGCAAGGCTCACTCTGAAAAGGTGCGGCGTAAAATGTAAAGTATTTTTGTAGGCCAAGTTGATGTCAGAGCCCGTGAGGCTGCTGTCGATCCCCGGGTTGGAGTACGGGGGGTAGGATCAGTGATCTTCTTCCAGCATTAATGCACAGCAGGCTTTTTATAACCCTGTATTCTGCACTGTTATTTAACATATGTGAGGGGCTCGACATGGTTTATGTTCAGTAGTTGTGGTTTCCAAGCAGTACTGCGTTTCTTCATAACGAAGATACATAATATTTTAAAACTATTTTCAAAACCAGTCACAAATCTGCAATCTTTTACGTCATTCCTCCTTCCTCCTATCAAACCCAAACCATAACACGCAGTCACAGAATACCAGCAAGCTCACGTGTGAGAACTCAGCTGCAAGAAACACATGTGTGCATGCACACACGCGCACACACACAGAGGGAAACTCAAAGCTGTAATTCAGTTAAATTGGTGCAAGCTATGTTTAAGGTTTCAAAGATATCCGGGATGTAGTTCACTGTTTAGACTTGTGGGTACCAGCACGCTGTATGCGGAGAAGGAGAACCGAAGAGCTGAACCAAAGCATGAGGTATTTATTTAACAATCTGCCTCAGCAAGTGTAAGGAAATTAAAACGTTTCCTGCCCCTGGGAGTTCAGCATACTAGCAACCTGATCATGTATCATCCTAAAATCTCATCACTGCCTTCTCTTGCCAGGACTGACCCCATCCATTCCTAAAGCAAGTCACAACACAACTGGAAGTCTAATTCCCATTTTTAAGCTACACTTCCATACAGCAGAGTCGGCTGGGGCAGGGAAGTCTTAGAAAAATCTTTAGAAATCATCCTTAAAAGACAGTCTGTAAAGCACTGCTCCCTAGAAATGCCTGGCTTCTGCTGAGCATGGCAGCTCTTGCAGAGCTTTCTGGTTTTTGCAGTAGTTTTGCATAAATCAGACTTTCCAGTTTCCCAGCTTGATGGACTTGGGGCTTTGTTGGGTTAATTTTGTCTGGTCAGTCCTGGAATTGGAGTTGTCCATAACCAAAGTGGTAAGTTTTAAAGGCAGAAACCAACACCATATTTTACAGAGACAGTCAAGTTCTTAAAATTAGTTATTTATTCCAACAATATTAAAAGGAGGCACACCACTTTCTCAGTCATTTTTCCATTCGTAGTATTTTGTTTTGTTTTTTTAAACCCATGAGCCTAATCCTTAATTTCTCTATGGAAAAGCTGGAAGAAAAAGATCACACGGACGAAGGGTCAGCCTCCTAGAGCTAGTGCTTTAGTACTGCACTCGCTCACCCTTTGGAGAGGTTACTGGGTTTGTTGCTGAGATTTTTTTTTTTTTAAAATACACTCTGAAAGTAAATAAATAAATAAAAATATCTCCAGGCATCAGTATTAGCTTGTGAAGGAGACCCAGACAACACACAGGAGGCTAGAAAGGAGCCAGTAAATTCTAAGGGTGTAGAACAGGAGAGAGGATTAAGCCTGGTGATTAAATTAGGCGATGCATGAATACATTCCAATGCGCAACATCACTCAAGCACTGGACAAAACATATGGCAACAATGGAAAGTGCTGCCCATGAGGTCACTTTTAATATGATTAGCCATGGACGCCTGAAAGGAGATCTCCCAAGTACCGGCGTGCTAACCCTCCTTTGTGCAGGGTGGAGAAGCACCCTCTGAAAGCCTTTGAGGCTCCGCGAACCCCGCACAAACGACTGCTGTGTGTTAAGGGATGTGCCCAAGTCCATTGAAAGCAGGACAAAAAAAAAATCAGCCTTGAGGCTGGGCAAGCGCGCTGAGAGTGGCTTTTGTTCCCCACTCGCAGGGCACCAGCGGGAGCCGTCCCCAGGGTGTCCTCCCTGACAGCTGGGTCACCCCACGGGCTCTCCTGTTCCGCTTGGACTTTTCAACTCCGCTGGCCCGCATTCACCGGCACGGCTCGCCTCTTTGAAGGGGGAGAAAGCGCCTCATCCATCACTGACACGAAGGGAGTTAATTCACTTCTTTACAACTGGAAAGGCTTTTGCTGTGAGCAGGAGGGATCGCAGGAAGAGTAATGAAATCCAAAAGGGAGCCAAATGATGCTTTCCTCTGCTAGACGCCAGTGCTGGCAGCGCTTGCTGCTGGCACGGCCCGTGGTGGGTGAAAGGAGACTCTTTTGTGGTATGCCATTAGCTACTTCCAAGGCCTCAGTTCATGTTTACCACAGCCACTGTGTTACTTCACTTGGTATTTTTTTCCAGTCCTGTTGATCGTACTGCAGAACTGACCGAGTCCGTTTGGAAGCCTTGCTCACAGAAAGCAGAAACAAATTGCTTTTCAAAAGGACTATGTTTTTTTTTCTTCCCTAAACCAAACCTCACACTGCTTTCCATAAACCCAACCTAAGGCTGAAATACCCACTTAAAGCTGAAGAGCAAAGGTACCTGCTAGGCTTTGCCCACTCTGGTTATCGCCCAGCCATGCCACTCGCCCCCAGCGCGGCGGCGATGCCACCAGCCGTGGGAGCACCGAGCTATGCTGCCCAGACCGCACTAGAGGGCATCTCGCACCCCGGCACTTCTCTGCACCACGCAGCTGCGTCGAGTAAAACCCCATTACAACAGCAGCCAGCAGGTTGTCTTGTCAACTGTAATGAGAAGAAACACTTGATGACATTAAAGATAATCTTGTGTGAGTCACTTTGCATGACTACCTTGCTGTAATCAGGTGAGCCCTTCAGACTGCTGAACTCTACCCCAGAGGACCTTGGCACGCTCGGCCAAGGTCCTTGCAAGGTTTCTGCAGGCCTTTAGTATTTCAGATTCCAGGCAATGACTAATCAGGGACACGTGAGAGACAGGCCCAACGGCAAACTTCTTCCACACACTTTGTATCTGCACGGCTGGGTGGGTGAAAGTCATGGAGACAATCCCAGGAGGAACTCGCTCTGGCTACACAGGTCCCAGCAGCTACAAAGGCTCAGTGACAAAGCAACAACAAACATGGCACAGGACCACTACCAGCTGAGCTCCTGCTGTTGCCAGGAAAAGGAGAGGATCATCTCCTAAAGCCCTTTCCAGCTTTGCATTTCCAGGATGCCATAACTGCAGCTCAAGCCTTGAGACAGCACATCCCAGGCACTGCACTGCCACAGATGACATTCAGCAAGCCGTGAAATGCCTACCCTCTCATACCAAAGAGTCACCTTGGACCGTTCTAATAGAGCTCATAGACTCTCATGGGATCTGCCAAGACTGAAGATCAAGCCAGTTTCTAATGAGACAAGGAAGACCAGGCAGCTGCACGCTAGTTCTAAAAACATTTGGAGCAGCAGCTCCGTGAAGGAGGTAAGATTTTTTTATTTTAGACAAACAAAAAAACCTTTCCCCAAACATAACTCTTTCAAAATGAAAATTAATGAGGGTTGGGAGAAACGCCTGTGGTGGCACCCATTTCTTGGCTGTTTAAGCTCTTTTCAGCAAGTCTTCCTCCTTTGAATTGTATTTTGTGCCCATCGCTATGCTACCACTATTACAAAGGTTACTTGTAGCAAAAACACTGATCCTCAGTGCTGGGTTCAAAGCAAGCTACAGACCTACCAAACAGCAAGAGCAAGGATGAACCAGGCCTGGCAGCATACCAAGCCAAAGCTGTGCAAGAAACCCACCAGCCCAAAGGAGTCAGTTGTAGAAGCTGCCAGCCTTTCAACAATTTTCCTGAAGGGATGAAGCCCAGATGACGTTACTTTGCCCAACTGCTTGGTGGTTAGGACACGTCCTCTCTTTCCTGCAGTGCTCAGCTGCAGATGGTAGCTGTGAACTCAAAAGAAAGAAGGTCATCAAGTTCACCCTGAGGAGTAGCTGTTTCTCCCTACAAAGTGGGCACACAAGGGCAGGTTTAACACACCTCCACCTGCTGGATTTCTTCATCCCAAGAAGCATGTACAACATCCTGTTGGTCCTGGCATGTGGAGACCACCTGGCTTCTGTGCTGGGCCTGACCTATGGAAACTCCATTTAGATACCATATTTCTATCTGGCCTCTCTCAGTATTCATTGTCTGCTCTAGATTTTATCTTAAAACTCCTGGGACAGTGAGCAATAGCATTCTCTAGCATGGAGAACCTTGGAGGGTTTAATACTGTTTTGCACTCTTTTAAGAAAAGACACACCTGTCTGCTATCTCAGCTGGCTGCAACAGCACCATGTTCATGGTCTTTAAACTGGTTTCAAGGAACCTGTACAAATGCTTGAGGATTTGAAAAGAGATGACCACACTGCACACGGATTTCAAGGTTGGTCGCCTGCGTAAAGGCTATTTGACAGCAGCACCCCTTGGCACCATGTTATGGATCCATCAATACATCTACCTCTTACTGCTACCTAAACATGAGAAACCAGTAACTCCCTGGCTCATTTAACCACCTTTATGTTACCCACTGGCTTATTTAAAAAAAACCCAAACCTAAAGAGCAAGGCAATGCGAGCACAGCATTAAAGACTATCAACCCTCACTTTCAGTAATGTTTGAAAATAATAAAAAACAGAGAGCTGAAGTGAAAATTCAAAACCTCAAAGTAATTTCAACCATACATACATGAGAAGGGAAAAGTTTATACATGATGCAACAGAAAAAATGACTCACTTTCCAAAATGCCAAAGCCTGTTTTAGTTCATTCTGTCTTCTATACCTGCTAAACACATCACCAACATAGAAATCATTTAATAAATTGCATTTTTTAAAATCCCATTTTAGCTATTCAAGCATTTTATTTCCTAGTATTGTGGGTCAGGTTCTACTCTAACATGCTAATCAGAAGTAAAGTGCTAGCTGGATCAATGGGGTTTCTTCTCAGAAAAACAAGGAGAGCCTTGAGATTAAAACAGAGACCTTGAAATTGAGGTGAAACTGCAGCCTTAAAGCTAATGCAAAACCTCCTGTTGATTCATGGGGCTGAGAATTTCTCAGTCGGAGGGCTGATCTCAGCATTGCCATGAGACACCCAATAAGCTACAGCTCCGCAGTCCCCCAGGGTAGTGATTTTGCATGGCTGGTTTCTTCCAAATGTCTGAAGTCTCTCAAACCACTCTAATTCAACAAATTCTTGAGGCTACTTTCTCACTCTCTCTTGCTTAGTTTTCAAGTGACCATCAATCTAACGGTAGCCCATCACAGACGGGCAATGGACTGTAGCCAACTCAGCTGGTAACTAATTAGCACAAATGCAATGTATCTGCTACCAGCCTAGACCCAAACTGGAGAATGCATTCCCTTCAGAGGGCAAAGTTTAATACTCCTGTCAGGTTTTAAGGCGTTGACAATGCAACAACTTGTGAATACGTATCTCTGGGGAGAGATGGGTATTTGTGTCTCAAGATGGGAGCAGGAAGCAACAGGGAATCACAGTGTCTCCCACAACCAAACACAGTGCTGCACAAAGAAGGAGCACATTCAGGGAGGAGATCTTTCTCAAATCTTGAGTATGGACAAATCTCAGAAACAAAGTGCAACGTGAACCACCAGCCTTATCTGGGATGTCATGCCTCATGCTCCCATTTTACGCAATTACATATTCAGGGGAAATCTACACTCTGAATTATGCTCATATGCTTGAACAACTTCCTTATTACCATATGAAGATGTACAGAAGGGCAAGATAAATGATCTAGACTACTAAAGACAGCTTCAAATCCACTTGCTTTCAAAACAAAACCAAGAGGTTGCTCAACAAAATGTACTCCCAGTGAATCACTGCAAACTTTAGCAGGGCATTTAATTTCAGGAGACATGGGCTTGAACTTGGAATGTTTAAAGATAAACGGGAAAGTGGACTTCAGCAGCCACTGGCTTACTCAGATGGGGCAAGATCAGCTCCGTCCTCAGCTCAGCTGCTGGGATCTTGACTAAGACTCTTGTAGCCTCATTTCAGAGGGCTGTGGAAACCACAGGTGCTCTCTGAGTTTCTTTGTACTTCAGCATCCGTATGCTATGGATGAGAAAAGATAAAACATCCCAGGACTCAGAAGGAATGATCATGCCCAGAGACACCTGATAAAATGAGTTGTGGTCATGGAAAGCAAGAATTTTTCCCCTGCTCTCACTTTGGAATTGAAATGAGAAATCACAGAACTGCAATGTCTGAATCTTTCATCCCCTTCCAAACGTTGTCTTTTGTCATTATACAATTAGCCTTTCTTCCATTTACTGTTAGGTGAAACAGAAGTGGCTCTGACAAAGAGCTGCTACATCTTCACCTATGGCAGACTGATCACATTTGAAGTTACATCACTCAACACGCAGTGACTACATCTAAAGAGAATGATGGATTAGCCATGCAGTCAGCTATAATTAATACCTGAAAAAAACCCTTGTCAAGTCTCTGTTCAAATACGTGATAAACGGAATCTGAAACAACAAGAGACTTTCTGATGACGTCTGTTCATCGCCAGGGAAGAAAAACACCATTAACTGGAGGGCAAGACTCTCAGAGCAAGGATAGTTTCCTCAGTAGAAAATGTAAAATAAGAATTTCCTCCCAGCACTCACCCCATATGCACCTCTACACAAACACATGTTTTCCTGGGTTTTATCTGTCTTGCCATCAGAGACACTGAAGAACCAGTTTGTTTCTGCTTCACTGAGAACCAGTTTTTCCATCCTGAATCTTTTTCAATAGAACCAGCAGAAGCCACTATGTCTCTCCCTACCAACCTCAAAAATGCCAGTGAGTGGCTTGCTCAGCACTGAATTCTGTTCACCTTAGCTATCAGCTTCACGTTTGGGACACATTCCATCACACTAAGCCACCACCTGCCACAGATGCCCTCTCTTTCCCCTAGAGATGCTATTTGGCGCTGTCTGAGGTCCCTATGAGCAAGTGACCCCAGGCTGCCTATCGTACAAGCACGGGCAAGACCCATCTGTGTCCAGTTAGTCCAGGAAACCAAGAGATGTCTACTTCATGCGTGAATTTGGAGTACCTGCAAACACCTTCAACGCTACTTGCAGGTCAGCATGTGATGACTGCCAGCTCACCCCCCTTCTACAACAGCTGATCACCAACTGGATTCAAACGATAGAAAAAGCCAAGCAATTTGGAAGGTATGATAAAGCACTGTCCACTGCAACTCTGTCCTGTTCAAGCAAGAGAGACTTCTATGGGACAGCAGCACACTGGCTTGGTCCTGGCACACGTAGGCAAAGACTGAGAACTGAAAGGACCGGGGAGAGAGACCACTTGCGAAACATGTTGATTGCTTCTGCGTTGCAGAGAAGTGCTGGCTACAGTTCAGCCCTTCGTGCTCATGTCGCTTGTTTCTCTGCTCTGTGCCCTGAGAAGTACCTGCTGGGGAACTGGGATAAAAAAACCTGACCTTAACTGGGCCAGCAATAAACAGCAGAAACAAAAAAGCACCAATTCTTATTCAATAGCTGTCCGTAATAAACGTGAGAGGAAGAGAACGGTCAGCGTTGGCCTAAGGCACTGGATTTGGCCTGGGAATCAGGAAAAGGCTGTCCTGCCAGCTCTGCCACTGACTCACCGCGTGAGCTCAGGCAACTGCTTCACCTCTTCATGCTGTTCACATCGCCTGGAAGGATGGAGCCGGCCTCCCCTCTGATACTTGCTTTGAGGCTGGCAGATGAAAGAAGCTATTGCTGTGACAGACAGCATCTCAAAATTAAAGCATAAGACCCCTTCTTTTTGGAGGATTTTTTGAGCTTGCAGGTCTATGGTAGATTTAATAAAACTCAAGAGTTAAGCTGTGTTTGTTTAGAAGAAAAACACTTGTACATGACCGGAAAACTTGAATATCTGAGCTAGTGGCTGGAATACTTACTCCAGGAAGAATAAAGTCATAACCCACTCTTGCATTACTGATGGTAAATTAATGCCAGAGCACCACTGTGTGGGGAGCTCCTTCCCGGCCGTGTTTGCCCAGACATCTGGCTGCGGTGGCTCCCAGCACAACACTCTACAGCCGAGCCCTGTGCTCCAGCGTCCGACTCCCCCCTCCTGCCGGAGCCAGCTCGACCACTTCACCACCTGCTCCTGCTGGGACACAGCTGCTCAGCTCTAAAAGAACGATCGGGGAACGGCGGGACATGTGCGAGAACATCAATCCTACTCACACCCCTGGGAGGACTTCATTAAAATCCCAGGGCAAAAGATTAGATTCTGAGGGCTTTCCACTCAAAATCCTAATTTAATCAAAATATTTAAAAACCTACTGGCAATGCAAACATCTCCATGCAAGCAGAGAGATGCTCAGCCAACACAGCCCCCCTCCATAACAAGATCCCGCAATCTCTCCTTCCTCCGCACATCCTCAGTGCATACGCAAACTGCCCGACCCGAGTTGTTAGCTGTTCCTGACGACAATGATGACATTTCATATTTGCCTGCAAAGTACCACGTTCCCCTGTGGTACTGTAGGAAAGAGATTTCAAAAATCATTCCTACTTCGCTAACGCACCTTTGCAAATGCATTTTGATTACTCCTGCGGGGAAGAGCAGTATCCCCCAGTAGAAAGCTGTGGTCTTGGATGCTCATTTTGACATATTAACTGGGGCTATGCAAAATACATAAAATCCCCAAAGGAAATTAATCTCCAAATACATCCAACATCCCCCCAGCTGCCTTATGTATCACACAGTATAAGCAACTGTCTATAATGATTGTATAGCACCTGCTGTCCCCATTCTGGGTATCAGTGATGTCTCTTTAACCAGACATCAAAGAGAAGGAACAGACAATAGTGGAATTGTGATAGGAAGTGAATAGTGAAAGCTCCTTGTCGGTCTGCATTTCCATTTATCTTACAGCACCATACGTACAGCCCACCCTGCCTCTGCTGTCACGTTCACG
The DNA here is from genome assembly GCF_035582795.1 of Mycteria americana. Lineage (NCBI taxonomy): Eukaryota > Metazoa > Chordata > Aves > Ciconiiformes > Ciconiidae > Mycteria > Mycteria americana. The sequence continues at coordinate 11,956,800 of NC_134371.1, forward strand.
CACTGTTGCTGTAACGGCCGCTTTCCGGAGGTATCATGGCAGTTTTCAGGATTTTATAAATGGGCCTTTTGGATTTTCTCTTGGGCCAAAGCAAGTGCCAAAGCAGGTACACACCTCAACCTACCCTGAGAGAACCAGATCTGAGAGGTACCAATGTCACATCCTAGGCGACGAGCACCAGGACTTTCTCTTTGAGACTGGCCAAAACCCCAACCAAGTAACGCTCCCCGGAGAGATGCAGCCAAGAGTCAGGGGTTGGAGCAAAGCCATTTACTCCTCCCTAGAAAGGTGTGCGCACTGAGAGCGTGCAGGGGTAGCACACACAGCAACCATGGCTAGAAAATCTAAGCATCACACCAGGGAGTACTCAAGCCAGGATGGCCTTCCTGCCCCAACAGCATTTTAAGACATAAATTCAGATCATGCTATTAGGGAAAATATAGGCACATTCAGTTAACTGAAGTCTATACAAGATTATAGCCCTTTGCTGTCCCATCTAAACAGTTCTTCTAACCTGAAGCCCCTTCCATTCATATACGAATATATTGTATTTTGCACATGATGACTGTTTAACCGGGGTAGAAACATTTACTACTTCCACAGAGCAAGAAAAGGAGAAGACCTGAACGTTTACTATACAGATATGAGGCAGGAAATATGACAAAACAATTTCCCATAATTATTTCCAGCAGTTATTCATATTGGAAAATTTTAATGGTAATAGTAATTAATCTCTGGCTCTTGAGATTTCCAATTAAACAGCATTAGCAGGAGCTACTGTCTAAAAATACGTGTTGCTGTCCTATCCCATTAGCCACAACTAAATACGAAATTTACCAACATACAATGGCACATCCTGCACGTACAATGCCCTTCCTCCTCGTTTTCCCTGTGTGGATGGCTTGAGTCAACTTCTCAGAGCTGTTTGCATCAAGTAGGCAGAGGCAATTCTGAGAGCTTCAAAAACTATACAGAGCTGGTTAATATAGCCAGTATGCCATACACCTGGGTGTTTTGGAGCTGGTATTCTGCAGACGTTCTGGTGTTTGGAGTGCTTGTTTCCCTATGTTTCCTGCAGCAGCAATACTCTATTACTTCAGGAGTCCCACCAACCTTAATTAAATAAAGCTGTTCTCAAAGATCCCTTATTTCCTTATCACCAGCAGCCACTGGACAGGACCATAGGTAAGGTCTCCAGCATGATGCAGAGGTACAACAATACAATTTTAACTATCTTTAAGTTATTCAAAACAATAGAAACCCACAGGGAAAAGCAACCCTTGCTCAGATGACAAGGCAGTGACACGGCACACAGGCTGGGACCAAGCAGAAGCGAGACCATTTCACTAGCAATTCAACCTTTAAATTTGCATAACATTCTCATCTTTGCCTTCTAATCCTTTTTTTCTTCCCTTTTCGCACACACCTGCAAAGCTGAATGTCTGTTGCGCAGAAAACAAGGAGAGGAGCTATTCTAGCAAACAATTCAATGCCATTAACCAGTCTAACGCAAATGCACTTTGGGTTATTCTCACAGTGAACTTTGGTCAATGCCAATGTTTCGAGCACCCAGGTGTAAGTGCACTGGCAAAGGCAGAATCACCGGCACAACAAAAGCCACCGCTCAGCTCACAGACAGTTGTCATAGAGACAGATCAGCATCCTGGGGTATTCTCATTTTAAATACGCACAGAAATCCTTTTTAACCTGTCTTCTTGTAGGCATCTGTCCTCGTGATTCATTTATAAACTGCTGAGGCCAAAAAGAGAACCATTTATCAGCAGGTCTCCTCTAGGCAGGCTTGAGCTAAGGAGCTTTTCTGCAAACTTGATGGTTTTTGTTGAAAGCAAGTTTCTATTTGATTCTCTGGCTAGTGTTTCTAAAAGCTGTGGTTTGGGGAAGTGATCCAGCCTCAAAGTAACCTGGCCAGGAAAAAAAAGGAAAGCTGTGGGTCGTGCTCACTTTGGTTTTTAAACCAGGTCAGATCCCTGCTCCAATTTATAGTGCGGGCGCACCAAGAGCTGTGAGGGGACAGCACAGGGGTGGCATTTCATGGTCCAGGGCAGGAAGGAGGCTGGGGGGGGGAAGACAATATTGTAAATATCTGAACACTTTTTCTCAAAGCCACAGTACGAGGCACTTCTTGTCTTTACATCTAAAAGGTGCAGCTCCAAATGAGAAGGAAAAGAAATACATTAATCTCTGTCTGTGTGGACAAAGTTTTGTAAGCTCTTTAGCCGCTGAAGGGACAAAGACTTTAAACCTCTAGAACTCAGTGCTCAGCTGCCTTCTGGAGCTAGGAAGCTGGCAGGCAGCACAGGAAACCATGTTCTACGGAAAAAGCCCCAGAAGGGGCCTATGGGGACAGCGAGAGCCCATGGAGTGACAGATGCGTGGCTCTGGTTGCAAAGATGGTCCACAGACCCAAGGTCCAATGCAGCAGGATTCCCCTACAGTCCTCTACAGAGGCACGAAAGGAACTGGGGGGGAGGGGGAGAGTGGCAGGTATGTAGGTTGCCATGGCCAGGACCGAACTGAGGCAGGAATTCAAAATTACACAGCCCCAAAGAGACACATATATACTGACACTGAATCCACAAATCCTGAGCTTTCAAGACCATGTGCTACCTCTGTAATTTGTCTCAAGGTCTTCTGTGTGACACAGATATGTAACTCCCATGTTATTAAAAAAAAAAAATATATATATATATTCTTCATCCATTGAGCTACAGAGATTACTGCTTCTAAAATTACTGCTAAAAGATAAAATCATGGCAAGCAGATGCCACTCTCACAGTAGGTCATAAAAATTCAGCAGCGCCATCCAAACAGGAAACATACCCCTCACCACGGCACGGCCAGCCTGACACTGCTGGATCTTACTGGAGCCATCCTGTGTCGGGTGTAAGGGGTTCCCTGGCCAACCAGTACTTCTGCTATTATAAAGATACACCCATGAATGGCTTCATTTGAGAGACGTTCTTAGTTTCGGGGAATAAATCCCAAATTATACAGATGCTATGGGGGAGATTCCAAAGGGGAAACTGAGGCTGGCAGGGAGACCACCAGCCCAAGGCTACCACGGCCAGTGGCAAAGCAGGACAAGAGCTTCTTCCTCCAGTGATTTTCTTAATACCGACAGGAAGCACCAGAGCACGTCACACTGAAAAATGGCAGGGTGGAAGTAAGCAAAAAAAGTCATCACTGTTCCATCAGGAGTGATCCCAAGGTAGAAACTCTCAAACATAATGCAATGTATAGGAAGAGGGCTCACATCCCTTGGGAAAAAAAAGCACAGGAGTCATCCATGCCCAGCCACCCCCTCCCTTAAGATTGTGGGATGATCATTTCCTTTGCTCACATATTTATTTGGAATCTGATAATTCATTGCCCCTAGTTTCCTGCTGGAGTTTGTCTTCCATTGTTCAGGATTTACATTACTCAACAGGAAATCAGTGAGAGGTCCAGCGATTAGAAAGGTGTGTTTCCCATTCGGACCCACCCTTGCTTGCTTGCCTGGGGCTGGAAGTCAGACCCAGCGCACAACTGCGTCTGTGGGAACTCAGGGAAGTGGGGGAGCAAAGACTGATCTCCTTCTATTAAAAGCTACAGATTGCTTTGCCTGGCCATACGCTGCTGGCCATGTCCACACACCCATCCCTCACATACTGTTCGTACTCAGGCCTTACAGTAACCGCTTTCTCCATGCACTGGGGAGGGTGTAGTTTATCAAAATGCAACTATCAAGGCAGTACTTGAAAAGAGTAAGTATGGTGAAAGTGTCCCTTGAACTAAAATACACTTCTTTTTCCAAGAACATTACTTTTGCTGTGACACTCTTGCCAGGGGAGAGATTCTGCGCAGCATAAAGTGCCACTTGTGAGATATAATTCAGTTTATCATGTTGGTCGAGTAGGCCGAGTAGGAATCAGCCCTCTCTGGTGCCCATAGCAGTGGCTTTTAACCCTGATCTCACAAATGATGCTCCAATACGTTCTCTTTAACGGCTCCTTTGTAACAGCACAGAGCAAAACAAAACACCACTAACCTTTTACAGGGTATCACTGAAACAGAATGCCTTCCTAGCCAAATCCTCCCATTGAAAATGTCACAGCTGTTTTAAAACATACTTTCCCTGAGGTTAGTTTGATAACAGGTACTCAACTCAGGCACATATGGTGACCGCTCAGCTCTACACTGTAAGTGACTTGTGTAATGCAGCTGGTGACCTTTCTGGGCCAGAGCTCCCAGTCACTGTGGACTGTTGTTCCAACCCAGACATCTCCAAGGCTTCCCAGTTAGCTCATCTAGTGCAAAGGTTGGGGGTTTTTATGTTTCTCTAGCATTCAGAGTGTGCTTGGGAACAAAAGCCCAGCTTACTAGCCATTGTACAATAAACCTCAGAGGGAAGCCTTTGTTCCAAAAGAGGTTTAAGCAAACTCTGCAGGATTTCAAAGTGGGAGTCTGATTTCCAAAAATTATTTGAATACAATTTTAAGAATGATTATTTCCTTTGAGCAAGGAGGGATGTTGAGGAAATACCCTTGCTCCAGGCTCACCTATGTGTGTCTAACCAGTCCTCTAAGTCCCCCTACAACAGAGGTAGGCAAGATAGCCTTAGACACCACATTTCCTACACCAGAAATTTTATCCGAATGTATAACCCCAATCTCGTCTACTGAAATTCAAGATACAGATGTCTCATCCTGTCCATCTTAGACATGGGGAACAGAACATTGCCTCCTCTTCACAGCTTTGACAGACTAAGCCACGTGCTCTGTCGGGGAAGGTCACAGATTACAGACACTCATTGCTCTTCTGCTCTGCAATGATTTCTCTAAAATTAGACTTTCCTGCAACTGGAGACAACACCACAACACCGAGTAAAATCGAAGGGTTACAACATACCTTTTACATACAATAGTGCTGTTTACACATCTCAGTACGCTAGCTTCTTTCTCAGCAATATCCTTATGTTGACTCATGCCCATTTTGCAAAATGAAACAATGGAGCTTCCTTATATTAAGAGATTATTTTGTCTCCTGCTCAGGAAGGCCACTGGGTTCTATCAATTACTGGAACCTCGTATCCACAAAAACTGTCAGAAGCCACCTCAGAGCAGCTGAACCTCAAATGCAAAAGTATTTTTGCTGTGATAGTCTAAAATATCTGGATCTACTTGTAAAATAGAAATGACACATACCACAACTGATACAGATTATTTAAATCACCCCAGACAGAAAACCTCCTCACTAGCATTTCTTTCTCTGAAACACACCCAATGCTTATAAGTATTAGCTTAGATAACATTTAGTCATTTTCCCTGCCCAGAGAACTGCTTTGAAAGCTGTGGAAAACATGAGTATTGCAAGCACAGAAATAAATGTGGAGGATGAGCCTTTCACAGTGAAACATGCACTAAGGATATCTGAACTGCTTGATAATGAATGACACCGTCATGATTTGTTTCACTGTGTAAGTTACTTACACACTCCACCAGGGTCTTAGGATTTTGAAAAATGTTGGAAAATGGATGACTCCTTAAAAAACAGGAACTTTTTTCTTTTGATCCTGCTTTACTTAGTGCTTTTGGTACATAATTTCATGCCGCTTTTAAGAAGACATTGGCACACAAACCTGCCTTCCTATTCCAGCCTGACTTTCCCCTTGGAGTTTTTAGGCTGATCAGGAAATCCACAACGTGAAATTCCTTCACTGGAGTAGGAGCCCCTTACAGGGGCTGGATTTACTCACCTGGTCTAAGCGCAGAGCACCATCGATGAAGCGCTGTTTACGGAGGTGCTGGGCGATTCGATGCAGGTTCAGCACAGCTTGCTGGATCTCAGCTATTGAGTGCTGAGGGGAGACAGGGGGAAGTTCTTCAGGTGAGAACACCTTCCCAGGGCTTTCAATCATACTCTGTGCATGGTCATAGCTTAGCTTCACGCAGGAACAGATGACTGTCCGCCCAAACCATTCATCAAGGATCTGCAAAATTGGAAAGCGTAAATAGATCTGAGGACTTATTCTTCCAGTGCACAGAAGCTTGGGAAGTTGTACAAACCCTGGAAGGAATGACACCAGACCTCATCACTGACCATGAACTTCAAGTGAAGATCTTCTCATACTGAGGCCACCAGAAGGCCTTTTGCCCATATAGATTCTCTAGTGTCTAATAACATGTATATGCATAATAGAGACTTTCTATCACATAGGAACTGCTTGGAACTCTCTCCTCTACCTGATTTCCCTCTTTCATAGAGCTCATAAGAGCTACAGCCCAGCTGGGAGTTGAAATCAGTCAGTTGACTCAAAGGTTACTGGGTGCAGGGGTGGCAACAGGCAGATACACACATGCAAAGAAGGATCTCTTATCTAAAACACAGCAGATTGCATTCCACCTCTTCGATTAGTACGTGGCCAGCAGGGCACCAGGGGCTGGCCCTAAAATACTCCATTTTCAGGAGTACTGCAGGGACCCCAATCTCTGACTAGCCCTTGTGAAAGTGCCTGAGTAGGACTTTGGTGAGTCCCCCAGTCACTGACCCGTCGTTTCTCTGATCATGCCTATGGTCCTAGGCCCAAACTCAAGCCAGGAACCTTTCTCAGCTTCCAAGCTATGTTTGAATCTAGAGGAAAATAATCTATAAATTGCCTATAAAATTATTTTATTTTAAACCAGAAGCCACTCCCATTTTAAAGTCTGTAACAGAATACCAATGTAGAAGTAGCAATTCAGAATTATTTCTTAAAGCAGAAAGGAAAATCTGTTTTAAGCTGAGATATATAAGAAAGTCCAAAAGCTCATCAAGCCAGTGAGAAAGCACAGAGGGACAAAGGGCAGAAAGCTCTTCAGAAAAGTCAATAGCACTGGCATGATGGCTCTGGAGACAGATGCAGTCTGTGATAAACCATTCAAAGCACAAGTGCTCAGAGAATGAATGGAGAATTGTAATTCTGCCTTAGCTACAAGTGCCACCTTACCCCTTCATCAGCACAACAGGACAAGGTAAATTCTGCAAGTGACGGTGTCTGGGGAGAACAGCCAGCTCTCTCTCTGACAGACTCATCAAGGCAAACCAGAAAGGCAAACCCTCTGCTTAACAGGAAAGGAGTGATCCCCAAGATACCTTTGCTGCCTCCCTCCCTTATGCCGCACAGAACATATGTGCAGTATAACTCAGCAGCTCAGAGATCTGAAAGTCACAGAGCATTTAAGCTCATTTCTAATTAGAAAGTGTCCTAACAGCGGAGATGCAGCAAGTGATGTCTTGCAATGTAAAGTGCTCTGACCCTTGGCTCATGGTTATTCTGTGTGTGCCCCTGTCTCTATGCCAAGGAGAAAGAAAGGAAGTGAAAGTCACAAAGCTGGACAGAGATGCTGCAACACTGCTGGCAGCACCTGCTCTGCACTCTGCTGCATCCTGTCAAATGTGGTTCAGCTTCTTGTGGTGATGGGGGATCCATATCCGGTAGGTCAGCGACATCTGATGAAACCTGCTGGACCCAAAAAACCTCCTGATATTAAGCAACCACGATCTCTGGTGTGAAGGAGGCTGCACTGCTCTTTAAATGATCCACTTCCAGCAAGTTGAAGACTATTAGCCAGTTGGCAATAGAGATACTTCAGACTTCAGTAAGACATGGATGATACTCGGGCACCGAAAAGGTGGTGTTCCTTGTTCAGATGATCAGGGAGCAAGGCTGAGCAGCCTTCATTTCAGCTGAGCACTTCTACACGCCCTCCAGTTGTAACAGGCAGCTCTTTCAACTTGCTCTTCAAACGTTTTCAGACACCACTTCTATTTCCCTGCTAGTTCCTCCATCTCCAGCTACTAATTTCTACATCAAAGGTCATTATCAATTCTAGCCCTCACTGTTATATTATTCCACACTAAATATTTTGTGTTTGGAAAGCACTCTTATTTTGCTTTATAAAGTAGGTGAGTCAATTCCATCATGTACATGCATGTTGAAAAGGGTTAAGGACTGGGCACAAAACAGGAGGGTAATTCTGAAGAGAAGCACTTTCCCCAGTCCCCAGGTTACTGCTGAAAGCCAGCTCTGAGGCTACATGGTGCTTTCTGCGACTGGCTTCCAAGAGCTCTCTCTGTCCCTTGCAGGAGGCAACGGACCGGATTTCCACTTTGCTGTCTGAACTTGAAGCTTTCAACAAAATCTCACTTTTCTGTTTGCTTAGAAGAGGCCAAATATTTCAGAGCTCCACTCACTTCCTTGTAAGACGAGAGATGCAGCATATTGGGCCCCCAGACTATAACTAGAACATCAAATCTCAGGCAGGCTACGTTCAGGGCAAAGTGTCAGGACAAGCAGCCCATTACTAGCAGATATTAAACTTCTTTTATTTCTCTGTTTCGTCAATTCCTTTTTCTGTTCTTGGTCTCTCAAAGGCAACCAAGCAGCGTGATGCAGAGCGCCCAATTTCCATTCCTGCAATGGCTCTAACAGGTGTAAAGTGGATAGTGACAATCCTGAGAGATCTCTTATTAACGTACCCAATAAGCACCTTCTCATCAAGATTGCCTGGATGCATTAAACACGTCACGTAGGCAAGGAATGGAGTTTGGACACATCTTGCCCCGTGCAGTCCAGTAATCCCTGTGTGTAGTGAGCAGAGCTGCCAGACTCAGCCTTGCTGCGGCAGGCTAACTTAACTCTACCCACTGTCCAAGTATTTCCTGGAAATGCCCTCCGTCTCTGCCTTCAGCGGCCATCCAAGCAGACTTTGGGTAACCACAGCCTTGCGTCCCTGGTTTGGAAACCCCACCAGAGAAATGGGCAAGCTCCACCTCTGCGGGGAAAGCCGCACAAGGCTGGCTGGCCCACATTCCAGTGGCTGGTGGATGGGCAAAGCAGTGCAGAGGAGCAACATTTGGAGGTTGTGAGCTGGGACTTGGAGATTACAACGAGTAGCACACAAGACCAGTCTGCAAGGTCTCCCCGATCACAGCAAACCTGGTGCACCCTGACTCCAGACAGAGTACCAGTATCTGAGACATTTCTAGGGTTATGTTAAAGCTTCCCCCAGCTCTGGCTGCTTTTGAGAAAAAGCTGTAGTCCCCAGCACATCATGTGATGGCAGTCAGTGTGGCTTAGCTGAAACCCTCCCATTAGCACAGTCCCCGGTGGTATGGGTCTCTTTGAGGGTGTGACATAGGTGTGCAGGAGGCTGAGGGCTTTCTCCACGCAAGGCAGTGTCCATATCATGTCCTGGCTCACAACAACAGTTTTGAGCCTGGAAGACACGTTGTTTGTATAGGTTGTTTCAGACGGAAGCAATTTCTCTTCCTCACTGGTAGAAGGAACCAGCAGGGCTGTGCTTCAAACATCAGCAGGCAATAACTTAAAAAGGAGAGTTGCATCGTTTGTTTTCAAATATCTTTCTGTTGACTGCATCTGAACAAGAACGTGCTACGTTGTTCCTATAAACGCCCAGCTCTGCTTCTGAAGAACAGCACAGATGCAACAATATGGTTAACGCCTCTGCCCTTGGAAAGTCATCTCAGATACATCATGTCTGGAGTCCATGGAGCTATGTGGAGTGCTGCTCAGGCAACATTTTGTTACACTTATGGAAAACTAGAAGATAAAAACTCCAGAACCCAAAAGCAACAGAAACAAGAAAGTGTCTGTCCCCCAGAAAGGGCTGAGCCTGGCATTATTTTTCTAAAAGAAACAAGAATTAAAAACCCCAACAACTTATCAATAGTCACATTCAAGTGAGGAATCTGCATGGCTTTTCCTTGGGAGATGCATTAACTGAAGACTTATTTCCTTTGGAGCAGTAACAGTGGGAGCTCAGAGCAGCTCTCACCTATAGCAGTGCTGCTGGGCTCTGCTTTGCAAGCTCAAGGTTACAATCCTGCTGTGCACACACGGTGCAACGAAGTGCTCTTCGGCCTCGTGCATCCCTCACTGAGGAATGTCCTGTCCTCAATGTCAGTGTTCTCATGGTTCTCCACCACCAGCTGAGGCTCAAAGGCCATGATGGGGCCTTTGACTCCCCTCCCTTTCACCCAGCAGAGCCTGGGAGAGCATGTGATCCTGTTTAGACTGAGATAAGGCTATAGTAACACCTAGAAATACAGGAGACACATTCTGTCCTAACTCACAGATACGCTTGTACAAGAATGTCCTGCTGGGCAAAAGCCCTACAAGCACTTTTCCTCTTGGAAGGAGTAAATTCTCTTCCAGCCTTCACCTGATATTCAAATCAAGTGACCTCGATTAAGACTGCAGTCCTGAAAGGCCTCCTAGGAGAAACCAGTTTGCTGAGATGGCTGTAGGCAGTCTAGTTTCCAAGGGGCAGCATGGTCATGGCCCAGACCACTGCTCCTGTAGAGATCAGCTCCCTGAGCAGGCGTAAGGCAGATGCTGCAGCTCCTCTGCTTTCTCACTGACCAGACAGGGTTGGTCTGAATGCTGTTTGAAAAGCAAATAACGTATATATTGCAGGGGACAAGAGACAAGATTTAATTAAAAGCTTATTTTAATTAAGAGTTGATTATTAGCTGTTCAAAGACCACTCAGAGTCAATAAAAGGCACACCAAGTAGCTACTATTAGAAGGTCCCATGAGTAATCATGCTGTCACTATAGGAAGTGGAACACTTTTCACAGTGAACAAACAAAACCCACCTCAGTGCCAGAGCAGGGACTCGTTGGAGAAATACAGATACAGGACTGCAACTCTATTTTGCTAAAGCACAAAACAAGATTCAGTATCCTTTAGAGCAGCATGGACAATAATAAGGAAGTAAAGTTAATCTTTGTGAAAAATTACCAAATTGGCACAAGAAATACTCTCCACAGAGTTGTGCATGAGCACAACACTGGTTAAAAAAAAGTAATTCTGAGTACAAAAAGCGTACTTTTCATGGACTGAAGAGTCCTCTACTTGTGGCAGTCTTTAGCCCTCCTCGACTACTGAGGGGACCCTGTGATCACCAAAGAGGAGACTGTTAGGATTACAAAGAGTGTAGGAGAGGAATAGGGAAAGAAATGAAGACCTGGGGAGAGCTGGCAGGCAGCTGAAGGCAGCTCGCTGCACTGATAGACAGCCTCCACAACTGCTCCCTGGAAATAACACACGCAGAGGATGGAGCTGTGCCTTTGCTGAAGAGCTATCGCGCTTTATTTGGATCGATGTAATTTGCAGCTCTGAAGAAGAATGAAATAGTCTGTTTACCAGAGAGGCCACAGAGGGCTACTGCCCTCATCCCCTGCATTGCACAACTGCTTACGAGCACAGGGCAGGCTTGGAGTAGGGGGGGAACATCTTGTCCCACCCAAAGCATTAGCTGTGAGCTGCTGCTGGAGGTAAGACATTACATGGATGGGTGACCTGGCAAGGAGCAGGAAATGTTCTGTTCCTGAGATTCATACAAATATTCTTCCTTTCCGCACCATGTTGTGAGATTATTCCAGTTGGAAGTTCCACAGTATCTCATCGGTAAAACAAGACAGAGTCCTACATCTGCCAGTATTGTTTACCAACAAGTCTTTTGCTATCCACCTGGGTGTTAAGGGATGGCATTTTTACCACTCTGTTTGCAAGAGTAGGGTCCGGCCACCGAGAGAGGACTGATTAGCAGGATGACTTGCCCACTACCCGAGGTACCTTGCCTTCTGGAGTCATCTTCCACATCACAGAGAACGTCAACCTATCTTGCATGGGATTGAGACTGCATAATTCCTCACAGAGCAGCTTGGGAAGCATCGGGACCACCTGGAAGAGAACAGAAGAGGAGAGCACCTTGGTGAGATACGGGCTTTTAGTAAAGACCTGTCTGTAGCCAAGCTTCCCTGACCAGTTGGTAAAAGAGAGGCTCAACAATGCACAAAAGGAGAAAATGCGTTAAACCTTCAGGATCACATTCTTTGTGGCAGGAGTGGCTATGTCAGCTCTGGGATGCATCACCCATGCCAGAGCTACATTACATGGCAAACAGCATGCCGGCACGGAATGAGTTAGTAACCCAAATCCTCTGAAAGGAGAGGAAGTCAGACACTGCCGAGGCCACCAACACTCACATCAGCCCCGTCCCTCAATGAGACCAGAGGGAGCTGGCAGTCTCCCACCCGTGAATCATTCCCAGCACTCCCCTCTGAGGTATGGATTAAGCACCCTGGAGCATCCTGCATCCTCAGTTATGCAAACACTTCCCTCTGCAGCTTTTAAGGTCACAGCATTTGCTCTGTTTTCCACTTCTTTTCCACTGCCATTTTGACACTGGGAAGAATAAGGAAGCCTCAGCACATCAGGAAACTTGATGTTGAAGAAACATGGTTCTGGCAGTCAGGAGCTGAAGAGCTTGGATTTGGGAACTCTGTTTCTTGCTTTGCCACTGAAGACTGTGTAACCAGGCAAGTAATGCAAGTCTGCTCCCTGCAAAGCATAAATGAAACCTCTCCCAAACATGAAAGGAGTGGTGCATGGCTTTAATAAAGATTGAGCCATGCTTTGTAGCACAGACAGGAACGTGTAGATGTTGGTGAGATAAACAAAAGCACCTGTTTTATGACTACTGAACATGGTATTTGCAAACAGAGGGAGAACAATTATTATTTTACTATACTCAACTCTGTTTGAACAAAATGTCAGCCAACAGAAATTTCTGGCAGGGATTTTTTAACCTGTGTCCTAATTCCTTAAAACTAATCAATATTTCTGCTGCTGAACACTGAATTACCAAACCATGAATTACTCACCTGGCTACAGCAACAAAGCAAAAGCTTTGGAGCATATTCACACTAGAGCAAACCTGAGCAGCTCCAAGTGTTTCTACCATCCCTGAGTTATTTCCCAGGTGAAGTCTGCAGTAAAGATAATATTTAGCAGATGTTTAATGAAGCAAACCTAATTATTACAGTTTCACATTCTTACTTCCATTCTCACTATTTACGTTTGTGAAGAAGCAGTAACTGCCCTCAAAGGAGAACCACGTTATTCCTCTTGTTTATTTTGAGTGGCAATGTGGGCTGGTGCATTCCAGAAAAACACAGAGAGAAATACTCTACTTGGTTGCCATAAAATATTTTATCTATTTAATTTAGTTTCTGTTTTGATTGCTCTGTGTGCCACCCTGTAAATATAGGACCAGTAGCAAGCTGACTGGCATGCAAACCGCAGCTCTTCCAGACTGTGACACCAATTTGGTGATTTCAGAGATAACTTTTTCTACCTGGATGCCAGGGCAACAGCTGTTCTTCAAAACAGTAAGAAAAAAAAAAACAGTCTCAGATGTCCATTTTCTCCTCAAGTGCACACACTTCGTATTTACCTTTTGCTTTGAAGGAAAGACTCTTAAAATATTTAATCACATTTGTGGTTTGGCACCAGACGATGGCTATAAATCCATTCTAATTGCAGTGCATATTAATGCCAAAAGGTTAACTGTATGGTCTGTGACTGTCAAGGAGTCACTTGCACCATGAATCAGCAGGACTGGTTCAGCTGGAAGGTCACAAGGGCACAGATTATGATAAGCTGTTTCCCGCAAAACAAAGGCCGTCAACTCTGTTATTCCAGTTGTGAACAGTACATTAACAATACTGGTACATTCATAACTCACAGATCCAGTACGTGAGCTCTGCCATGCTGCCTGGAAGGACCTACACCACAAGGTTATAAATTTAGCATGAGCAGTGCCAACCCATAGCAGAAAGGAGAGAAAATAGCTTTATAGACTATCGGAAATCCCTGCCTGCATAAGATCGCCCATGACCACCATGAGACCCTGAAGTTCAGGTCACAGTGAACAAAGTGCTAGTAATTTAATAAAAGCTCCCATGTCCTTTTTCACCCAAATTAAAAGCTGCAGTTACTAGCTTTCCTCTCTCTCCTCCCCTCTGTGATTATCTGATAATGGTCTGTACTTATTAAATATTTTTGTGCCTTAGCACATCCTCTTTCCCTGCACATCTCCTGAAGCAATAACAGTCTGCTAGAAAAATGCCTACATGAAACATGAAAGCCCATCCATGAAGAATAGCCCGAACGAAACAACAGGATGCTTGTTTTAAGTGTACTTGAGCAGGATTAATATCCGATTCAAGAGGCTATAATTCTATGGAAGGGCTTTCAATGATGTGAAACACAAGCAAAGCTTTAACTCAGATCATAATTACAGCACTAAACACTCACCAAGCAATTAGCTGTAACAAACCTACTGTTAAATAGGGAAGCATCAACCCGCTTTACCCTTGTTTTACAGGAGAGAAACTTTAGGCAAAGTAACTTAACTCAAGCCATGGAGGAAGTCTCACAGGAGAGCAAGAATTCAGTCAACCTTTTCCTGGGCTCAGCAAATACACACATAACATTAGACAATGTGACCTTGCATTGAAGGTATTTCAATTTTATCTGCTTTACTGAATTAAAAGAAGAAACCTGTTTTCAACATCACGAAAGTCTTGGCTAACTGCCTCCCTCTGCTTTAACATCACGATTCCTCCTCACACTCTACAGGGAGAATAAACCAACTGTCACAAAGCACAGAAGTTTAAGTTATAAATCCACATTTCCTTTTTCCTTAACATGATACAGTCACAGGCTGAAAGGATTCTTAGTAGGTGCAAGCCCAGCATTTAACATACAAAGATATCACAATTGTGTCACACTTGGAGAGCAAGATGTTTCAGGAGTTATCCCAGGGGCTGCCCAGAAGGAACTTCTGCAATAGGATTATCTCCATCTATTTCTGAAGAAGACGCAGGATAAGAGGAGATTTCCCTAAGTACGTCTTTAATGCCCAGATTTGCAAAATATCAGGGTTGCATAGCACCGCCTCAAATAATCCAGACGTCGCCCGGCATCTTTTAAATTCTTTGCCCTTCCCATGACTGTCTGCCAAGCCGCCCTGCGGAGTGTCACGGCATGCAGAAATCCAGCTAGCTGAAACGCTGCCGAGGGATATCACCTCCAGTGTGAAGCGGTTTCCTTAGCAAATTGCTAAGGATGTGCCTACGTTGGGGATCACATCATTCAGCTTGATTTTACTGCAGCTGGAAATAAAGTCACCTGGGCTTATACAGGGATCATAAAGCTGGAACAGGGGGGGGTGTATAAATGTAGTTGAATCTAGAAATGCAGTTGGAGAGACCCAGCAGGGCTAGGGGAAAAAACTTTCACAATGAAAAAAAGGACCTACGGCCCCCAGGAAATCCCTTCTAATGAATGTATCATAGAAACCAGGGCTGAAGAAAGGCTTGGGTGGTGAGAGCTTGTCTGGTTTTCATCCCCCTCTATCAGTCAGACTAATAAAAGACATCATCTCTCTCCACAAGCCTAGCAGGGCCCAAGAGATACTGGAAAGGGCACTTCTTTGAGTGAAAGGCTGATATCCACAATGCTCACAGCTGTGGGTCTGCATTTCAAATCAAATTACAGACAGAGGATTTCTCTCTCCCTATTTCCAAGTCCTAAATGCAAAATCTCCAGTGCTACCGTACACAGCTTGAGATTTAGTGCTCCAGCACTGCCTGACAGCCCCCCCTCCACGCTATCGGCTCTCCCCGCAGACAGCCATGTGTCCCGGCATGCTGAAGCCGTGGGCAGCAAGGGAAAACCAGAGTAAGAGAAGGCACCGTCAGGGCTGGGGGGTTTCCTACTCATCATTGTCCCAGGGTTGTAAAACACATGGACCTGTAACCATGGCCGGCCACACTGCTTAGCAGCTGGCTCCTCTGCATGGTGGAATCACTTTGGACATGGGAAGAGCTAACCTCCTGCTTGTGAGAGCCTGTTGTTTTGTTTTGTTTTGCCTCTTCGGCTAATAAAGTGCTTCCAGAAACCAAATGCAAGTTTCCAGCCTTAGACTCATTCCTAGGGAGCTGGGCAGTGGGAGGGAGCACATGCATACTGGGATGATAAAACTCCCCGTTCCCTTTAAAATCAGAAACATCTGCTGCAGCCAGGACTGACTCACCGGCCAGGTTCAGGGCGGGTTAGCCAGGGCAGCTCTCATCAATGGACTCGCTGTAGCGGCTTTTCAAGGAACGGAAGGGGAAAATTGATCAGTCAACCAAAGGGAAAAGGGAACAAACTCTGGTTAAGAATAACCCCTTATTTTCACAAAGTCACGTGGGCAGTTTTGCTTCTTTCAAACAACCCCATTCTGCTGGCACCCTGCTTTGGCTGCTCGCTCAGGCTTGGTTTGGGTTGGTTCCGACCACCACTGACTCCCGGGGTCACCCCTTCTCCCACCGCCGGTCCGATGGGGAGGGATTGTATTAACTGAGAGTTTCCATCAGCTGCTCTCCCCAGAGCTGGGAGGAGGACGCCAAGGTCCAACAATAGGGTGGGCTCAGCAAGCCTTTTGCTTACACACTTAAAGACACTCAAAGGAAACAGGCAATTTGTTTATGAGCCAAGATTTCTGCTCAAGAGTTGTATCAACACTTCCATGAATTCAGATTTCGAGCAACTCTTTGTTACTCAGCCTGAGATTATCAAAATATCAACACCCTGACAACCTGCTGGTGTCAAAAGTGAATGTCTCGAAGTCCTTGGACTCAACATGAAGATAGGCTTACAGTTCCGATCTTTGATCTCCAGTATAAAATAGGACCAATAAAATATTATAGGGATTTATGGCTGACCTCTCACTCGAGCTGCTTCACACCTAAAATAACACTATAAGATGTGCCAAAAAAGAGGAAACTGTTTAGGTTTTCTTGCTTCTTAAAACCTGATACACTCTTATTTCAAAAACTTTTTACTTGTATTAAATAGACCGCTAGCAATTACACAATAACTCCCTTTCTGGGTAGGTTCAGGAAAATTAAATATGTGGCTTTATTTAACTTCTTTGGGAGGATTAGCATGGTGCTAACCTCTAGCAGAATCACAGCTGTCTTGGGAATCAGTTCCATCAAAGGAAAGCATATTTTCTACAAGAGTCATGCTACCATCTTGTTTCAGACAGCCTGGCTGCTTTCCTTTGCCCATCCCCTCTCTCCTTTTCATCTCTTGCAATTAAAATATTGACTATTTCATCATCTAACCTAGTTTGCGCTCTTAAAATATATTTTCTGCAGGGCAGAAGGGTGGGTAAAACAGTAATCCTGACATCTGGGCGAAGGTAGTTGAAGAGCAATTGAAGATTATGGGCAAAAGATAACTTGTGTTGACATCACACGTGACTGACTGGTAGTGCTGGGGGGAAAAAGCGCTTTGAAAGAAAACTCAATTAGCTTTTGAATTCAACTAGATTTTCATGAAAAATGTCTCTTTTCTATATAAAAATCTTCCTTCTCCCTTTAAAAAAAAAATCACATGCCTTCAAATCACAGTATTTTGACTTGGAAATACTGCCACAACATCTTCCCGGACTACAGCTTTGCTGCCCTGCAGTGACATCCCCCCTGGGCCAGCCCACATCTCCCATAGGGAGCTACGGCCATTGAGTCATCCATCAGAGGTGGAAGCAGAGCACCACGGAAGCCAAGGGCTCATCACTGGAGAGACTGTAGGATTGGAAAGACTCTGGTGCCAGAACTGCTGTTTCCATGAGATACGCATTGCTTCCCACTCCTGGAGAACAGCACGTCACTGGTAACTTGGTCCTGCACTGCAGCATCTGTGTGCTGTTGGCCTCACTACCACCGACCCAGCTTGGGCACTTCTGCATTGCTATCAGGGCTATTCCACACAACCCATACCCACAGAGACATAAAATCCACCGACTCAGAGACCCCTCTGAAGCTGTGCCTTGCTATTTCTACCCAAGGAAAGTTACGGAACATCTACGAAAGGTTAACAGCTTGATCTCAAACCACTAATTTGATTTCAATAGTGTAAAATAAATCATTTCATCATCTGGAAAGTGTGGAGAGGACACAGTAACCTATTGGAACAAGCATCACTACAAGACCCTCCCCAGTTAGCAACCCTGGGAACATCCAGGCAGGGAGGGGAAGAATCACTCCTAATCCTAAGTAGCAAGTAGGATATGTTTATTTATTATACAAAAGATGCCCTGTCATCCCAGAAAAGGCTGCGGAGACAAGGATTTCAGCCTGACTGAATGGGAGCGTGGGGAGAGGCAGATTAATCTGCTCCTATGAGATTGCCTCAACACTCCTCTTCATGCAGCTGATGCTACAGGCCGACACAGGACGCTAACAGCCAAGCTTCCCGGCTTCCCTGCACACACAGTGCCGGCGGTATCTGATCGGCTAGGAAATGTTTCTGCACATTCAACTGAAAATGAGACAGGCACAGACAAACCCTGGATGTTTCCTTTCCAATAATGTTAAACTTGAACCTGCTCATTTGTAAAGTTCAGAAGTCAACTTTAAACTTGACTTTAACATTTGATTCTGTTACACTAAAATCTGTACAATTTCAAATATCTTTTCACTGCATGATGAAATAACGTATATTTCCAGTATTTAGGGCACCCAGATAAAATAAAAGTGGTTAAATACTGTTGTACCTCAAAATGTGAAATTGCACAGGGTGTTTTACACCGTGCTCTGCTATGCATCCACTTCTGGGAGGGATTAGCTACTACTGCTGCACTGAAGACAAAAATAAAACTCTCCACCACCAGCACCACATCTACAAATTTCAAGCCTGCAACAGCGAAGCAGACGAGCCAGCTTGGGTCTCTCAGGCTTATCTCAGGCTCAGCACCGTACAAATGTAGCTACACAGCTCTGGGCCCTGAACTAGCTCCAGATCAGCAGAGTCCTGTTCACACGGAGCTGCTCCTGAGCTGGCAAGCCCAGTCACTCCCAGGTCTCTGCCCACAGACACAGAGTCACAAACTGCTCCTTCACCCCCTGCTCTCTCCGTAAGCTCCGAGGTAGTCAGCAGCTATGCTAGCTCTTGTGTTTGCATCAATTTACACATTTTTGCAGGTTTGCTGCAATAACAGCCAGATTTTGATTGTGGGCATCTGAAAATGAACCTTTAAAATGAATTTATGGTAAATGGAAGAGACAATTGTCAGATGAAAAAAGGAAAAGTTGTCCTTACCTTTTGCACTAGATAGACACTAGTTGCTCTTTCGCTCGCTACTTTATCCAGTGCTGTGTCTTCCAGTACAAAGTAGCTTACATCCGCGATGTGAACACCCACTTCGAAGTTCCCTGAAATTGCACAAGGCAGTCAGTAGGCTGCAGGTAGAAATGAACTGCTGACATATTTAACTCTCACCTCTCGCCCCCCTCTCCCAGTGCTACCGTAACCTTTTTGCCTTATGCCTAGACCTCACAAAAACAATACTTTGGTCTACCTCCTCCGTCTGAGATGAAAACTGTGGTCTCTCAGGACACTACCAAATTCACAGCCACTGTGGCTACAACATATGAGTGAATACACGTACGAGTGAATCCTCAAGCACAGCAGTGGATATGTGAAAACCCTTAAAAACCATGTGGATAAGTCTTCCCGACTAGGAGCCTGTAATAGTGAGCCCAGTCCTCATCCCTTTGCTGTCAGATGACAGTAAGCAAGAAATATGGGACCCCACCTTACAAGCACACAGGGAATGCAGGACACCATTTCGCAGGTATGGAGCAGCAGGTCACACACGCTTTTGGGTTCTCAGAGCTGTACTTCTTTCCACTTCACCCTGGTTGAGCCCAAATTGCTGCTGGGGACCTGGGAAGTCTTCAATGACTTCGTATCAGGCTATACAGAAGCGCAGCTTTCCACAAGCAGAATATTCCCACTGTTATCCTGCCTTCCCTTCAGATTAGGCTTTTTATCCTTAGAGTCCAGTCTAGAAGTATCTTAATTCAAAAGTTAGGCTAGAGAGGAGTACTACGGAGGTTTATCATGAGGTTTTGGCAATAATTTGGATTGGAAACAGTGATCATCCTCAGCTTTGGAAGTAATTAGTACCTTGGTCCAAGAAATTCTGGTTTGCTAATCCTCAAAGAAGCCTATTGACCTTTGTTTTCTCTGGAAGGACTAGGCTAGATTTGAGGTGCTTATATGTAGAATAGTTCTAAGTGCAGCGGGTTCCTAATTATAACATTTGGTTCTTTAGAGGAATTCACTAACTTCTTGGTATCCAAAATTATTTTTCTTTCCTTAATTTTTTTGAAAAGACAACGTAATAAGATACCATGCTGGTGACAATCCTGTTTGTTTATATGCCTTGCAAAGAATATTATCAAAGCTTTCCTCTAGAGTGTCAAGTTTTTGAAGGATAAATTGTTAATAGCTGCTGTCATTACGCAGTACATCTGCCCGTGTGCCCTTCTGATGGATACCGATACTAGATTTCAGCAGAGTGAGAAAGGAAATGTATTCGGGCAAAGGGAAAGCGTGAGAAGGTTCAAGCTCGTACTAGGAGAGCCAGCCAGCCCACTGTGCCCCCAGCTGGCAGTTCAGATAAGTGAGCACCAACCCACCCTGTGCGACTGTTTGAATTCGTAACAATTTTAACTTAACTTTATTAAGCCATGTTTGCACAGCACTTTGAGTATGTAAAGTATTATCTTGCTTTTTGTGCTGCTTTTGTACACTTGACAGAGCACAGATGTAAAAGCAGCAGAAACGCACATGGAAGACAGGAGCGCTGGGGTTTAGATTTGTCCACATAACCTACAGTCACTGGAAGGTCCTGCAGAGAGTACATATGATGGCAGCAGGGGGAGAGGGCAATAATCCCATCACACACCAAGGCACAAATTCCACCACTCGCTAGGAAGCTGGGAGAAAAGACTGCAGATTAAATGGTCCACCTCAGAAAGCTGCCTACAGCTGTGTTGTGATATTATCACATGCCTTGAAAGCTGCTCTACATGGATTAGGCATCCAAGCCTGAAACTACTTAGACAGTAAGTCTTAGACCAACAGTCCAACCAACAGGTTTAATATTACACGCACTCGAAGCCAACACACTCAGAAGGTAAAAAAATACTGAATACTTTGAAGTCAATATTGTAACGTATTGACCCTGCAGGCAAATATTGACGAAAGGAAAAGGAGAGGGGATCATTACATCATGCCTTTAATTGTACTTTAATTCAATATGTGCACTGTTACATACATGAACTTTTTGTCCTTGGTAGAAAATCGACAAACCAAGAAAGATCTCATTGCATGAGATAATAAAACATGGAGTTAGCCAACAAAAACACATTGAGCAGAGTTAAATTTCATTCAGGTTTCCCACCAGAGCTTCTAAAAGCTGGGGTCAGCGTGAGCCCCCTGCTTTTGAACTTTTAATGGAAATTCTATCTAAATATTTTCTTACATACATTGACATAATGCAAACTGGCAGCTCTTGGGTTTGTCTTGCTCAAGTATGAATCACCCTATCTCCCTCACCCCCAAAAAATTCAGACCAAGAGAAGTTGAAGATACAGCACCGAGATCAACCAATCAGATTTCTCTCAAATCACTGCTTTTCAATGTGTTAGACAAAATACCAGCCTAAGCCTGCACAGAAATACCTGCCTACTGCTCTCTCCTGGTTTATTTGCTAATTAAAATGAAAGAGCTTTGTGGATAGAGAAATACTGTTCACTAGGATTCTCTTCCAGGTCCACAAACAGTTCTTCTAGTCTCATTAATTTTTATGACAACATCACAAAAGCAACATTTCACGTTGTAAGTCTTGTGTTATTTCCCAAGGAAAAAAGAAAATGTGGCCTGAATGAAGAGAGTTAGACCAGCACTCGTTTATTGAAAAAGTCTTGTCAGAGAGCAGAGAAAAGGGGGAAAGGGTGGACACCACGTGGACCACACACCACACGCTGCTACACATGGTCTACTCCACCTTCACTTTGATGAAGAAATCTACTTTTCCAGCAAACAGAGGCTTCAAGTCTTGGCATGTAGCTCTCCATCATGATAGACTTTACACCCTAAATTTCTTACAGAAATGAGTAATTTGCAAACCACAGACTTGTTTCACCCCAAATTTAAAATTCTCCTACAGTGAAGCTAAAGCTGCTCAACAACCCCTAAAGCTAGGTATACACTACCAGTTTAAGGATTTTTTTTTTTTTTAAAGGAATTTACATAAGAATGTACAGGAGATTAAGCGAGACACTTTATATGCTGATATTAAAGCAAGAGCTGAAGGAAGCATCCATTGCAATGAAAAATGCTGAAGGCACTTGGATGGCTTCTTTCACTCAGGATCTCTGGGATTTTTCATTTAAAATCATTTCATCTGAAAGTGGGTGCAAAATTGTCATCCCATTCGAACTCCACCACTACAAAGCTGCTACGTGGGAGACGTTTAGCAACAGGGAATGCAGTTTAGAATCAAGCAACCCATGCTTTATTGACCAGCTGTACCCTATTAGCCCCTCTCTGCAAATACAGAGATGCAGCAACAGAGATGGATGGGAGACAGGAGTATTATTTGAAATTACACTACGGCATTGCGAAACCCAATAATGAGGCCCTTTGCAAAGAGGAGCTCTCCTCCTGAGGTCTGCAAGTAGAAATAGGGAAAGCGCTGGGCACTCAGCCACCAAAGCTCCTCTTGGGCCAACGCTCTGTGCAAGGGGAACAGGATTTGTTGCCATCTCACTGCAAACAACACAGTTCTGATGCCCTTGAGGCACTGCACACAGAGAAGACAATTTCCCTTTTTGTTTACCATCACACAGGCTGCTAGAATGGCAAAATACAATGGACCTGTATTGCTCCAAGTTTCTAGAAGCCCGGATCCCCTCTCTCAAAGCTTACCAAGTGATAGAGCTACGAGTGGCAGGTCTCCCCCAGCACGATGCTGCATTAGGCACACAGTAGCTCTGGAGAAGGTTTGGCTCCTTGATTTGGGAATCTGGTGTGTTTGAACCCACTCCAAAACCTTGTGTGTGTAACACTGATACGATGCTAAAATCAAAGGAGAATTGGTAGCACCTCACAGAAGAACAAAGAACAAGCTGTTCCTTTTTTTTAATTTTTTCACTGATGATCTCATTCTGTACGACAAAACAGTTCAAAGAACTTTTTTTCCTTCTTTATTGAGGAAAATTATAAACAAAAAAGGATTAGCAAGAAAGAGCTGGAAGAGAAGGAAAAGGTCCTTTCAGTCTGTAAATGCTCCATAAAAACTGCCAAGCCAGCAAGTCATATCAAGTATTTGCCCCAGGAATTAGAAAGCTGAGTTGAACGTATTTGAACAGTATGCAAGGGAACACACGGCAGCAAATCCCTTGTCTCTGTCTTCAGCAGCTCTACTCACTCCTAGCACAAAGGCAGACAGAAAGACCAAGCAACTTCACTTCATACCTTAGCATATGCTAATTTTAGGACCATGCAACTTAAAAATGCAACTCTTCAAGGATAAAACAGCAGAAGGTAATTCTCTAGCATGCAAATATATTCCCCTTTATTTTCATCTCACCCTGAAGCATCACCTTTCTCAGGAGAGAAGACAAACACTAGCAGAGCGTTAAGTCAACTTAAAATTTAATACCAAGTTTTTTGTATTAATCACTATTTCTTACACTGTCTTCACCCCTCAGTTAGGGAGACACAGAAGAGTTCAAAGCAGATTGCAAAGTGTTTGCTCTAGCCAGAAAACAGCCAGCTACCTACCTGCTGCCAGCAACTAAAGGTAGTTGGCTGTTCCCTGGCTCGACCAAACTCTTGCAGCAAATAATTACAGCTCTTTCCCATTCCTCTGCCCTGGGGGTACCATGCTCTTATCTGCAAAGCAATATTTAACGCCTTGCAAAAGTATGAAAAACTTGCATAAAGAGAGACAAATGAGGCCTTTAACCTACATGGACGTTTTGTTGCTATTAGCAGTGCTACAGTAGAGCATGGGTCTTCATCAAGGCTCAAGTTCTCACATGTGATGGTGGGCGAATGTGCAAGGATAGCCTCTACAGGGGTCTCAGTTACAGAAGGGACAGCCAGAGGGGCTGCAGACAGCAACAGGGGTGGACGCAAAACAAATACAAGTTGCACGGATGCAGAAAATGGCACTGAGACTTGGAGAAGCTGCTAGAAGCAGCTAGGGACTATCACAGATCTTTAACACACGCCTTTAAATGAAGGACCTGATCCAAGCCTAAACATTTCTGTTTCTCTTCGGCATGTCTATGTACATCCATGGCTCAAGTGTTACAGAAGTGTCCCTCTTGAGACACAGAGAGAAGAAAAAGAAAGAGCAAAAAAGAGAGAAGGACAGTATAAGTGGGAGAAAAGAGCAAGTGGGAAAGTAAAAAAAAAAAAAAAGAAAAGAAAGATGGAGAAGAGAAGAAGAGTTTAATACAAAAGTAAAAGTGGTATTTAATACAAAAATAAAAGGGGTAAAAAAAAAATAGTAAGAGCAAGTTATTTGTCTGCTCTGGAGCCTGAAGACAAAGGTGGGTGGCTTTAATTCTCAGCTGAGGTTACTTTTCCACCGCAGGAAGCCAAGCTATTGTTCAGAAAATGTGTGTTTTATTTTACCTATTTTAAAATAACAAGGAAAGTGCTTAAATTTTACTTGTGTGCCCTAGGGCCATTTTGCTTTTGAAAGCGCAGTGCAACTGAGCGTAAATCCATTAATTTGTTTACCAGGAAACCAAATTTTTTAAATTATCACATGATGGTCCTTAGCCAACCGAAATGCAACTAATTACACCTTTTTTTAAGCAAGTAATAGCTTTTTTTCTCTAAAGGTCTCTTCCTTGATATAACCTCACAAAAAGACTCTGGCAAAAGGAGTCAGAATCCTGTATCTCAAGACAGCAGGACAATTCCCCGGGGCGCAGAGCAGCAACTTTTCCAACCAAGCATAAATATGACTAGTAAATGTTGCAACAACTTCAAAAGAGGAAAAACTGTCTGCCCAAACAAACAGAAAGTACCTCTAAAGGGTAATGATCCACAAAATACTACGTACTACCAGGCATTGCCTCTAGGAGATGTCCCCATCCAGGCCCCTCTGCCACTGGTTCACATGAGAAACGTCCCACAGAAAACAGCCCCCTTCACCCACCAGCCACAGAGAGACTTGAGACCATCGGGAACAGCCCGGCCAAGGTTTTAAGATATTTGAACTCTTCTTTGAACTATGCTTAGTCACTTTTTTCTGGGTTTGTAGCACCTGGAGAGGCAGCCAAGGTCAGGCCCCCGACTCTTCTCATGGGTCGAAGGGAGAGGGAGCAGTGGCACACGCAGCACGTCAACGTGACCGCTCCAAGTGCCTGCATCAGACTGCAAACAGCAAACGGGCTGGGTGGGGCTGGGCTTTTCCTTTGCTTCTTAAATCACAATTAAAACCATTGCTTCCTTTCAACCTTTTAACTCTTTAGCCTTTACAGATCACTTTTACATCCTTTTCTTCAGGAGCTGGGCTGATGTAAAGACAATAAAAGCTGTGACTTTTCTCATTTAACTGCACAAACTCATGAGCTGCGAGATGGACTGTATCCTCAACGTTAGCAGAACCAAGATCGGCCCCAGTTATTCCAAAGTGAGAAACAGGGTGAGATCACAGGGGAAGGAAAAAAATAAAAGTAAAAACATCTTCAAATGTTAACTCTTCCCATACTGACGTCTTGGCGTTTCCTGGATTTCTGGAAGTATCTGAGAAACAACTAGGCAGGAAAAGTGATGCTTTCAGTGATCCCAAGAGAACCGGGAAATAGTCAGAGCATTTAATAAAAATAAAGCATAACAGTTTTTTTGTTATTTTCTTTTTTTGTTCTTTAAGTTAAAAGGTCAGGGTGGGACATTAATGAGTCTAAAATCCAGAATAACTCCTACCTGCTTTGTAGTGACTTTTAAAGCACTGTTTTACTCAGGTCTCAACTACCCTGACCTTTGGCCATTTTGTCTCTGGCATCAACTCAATGTTATGGAGACAACTATGATTTTATAAACCAATTTGGGATTGGCTCCAGGTAAGGTACAAAACAAAACACATGTGCTCATTAAGTGCCACGAAGGGTAAGTGAAGATGAAAAGCAGAAAAACATATTAGGAAAGGAACCCTTCCTAAGCAGAATACTTTCTAGAGTTTTCCATGAGCCATCAGCAATTGCTTAAATAGTTTCAGAATTATGAGGAGACTTTGTCTATTACTAAATTAAATGCTGGGAGCAGGTCTTCCATGTGAATTGCATACAGCTTTTGTCTGTAGCAGCTAATAAATTCAGCAATGTCCTAAAACCACTTGATAGAATTTAAAAGCTACCTTTTATACCTCAAAACAAAGCCAGGACACCTCCATAACATGGCACTTCACGCATCGTGCATTACAGAGCCCTGAGTTTTATACACAAACCAGCAGAAGCCAAATCAGTTAAGCACTGTTTCAAATACTTTGTCTAAGGTTAGCATTTAAAGCCCCTGCGAGGAAGGTGCTCCCCCACACTGCCCAGCTCTGAAGAGTACACTCAGAGATGGCTCTTGGTCAGCACGAGGCAGTCCCAGGCTCTCAGGAGAGCGGGAGGGTCGATCCTCCCATGGGAACACAGGGCAGACCTTCATGCTGGTGGGTTTTCTCTGAACTTCCATCTGCCATGAGCTGGAAACATATAAGCTGGTGATCAATCAGAATTCAGGTCTCCAGACCTCACAGAACATACCAGGATACCGAGGCAGAGAAACATAACACACGAGTATCCTGTCCTGTGGGTCACCAGCAAACCCACGTCAGTTCTTCATCACTTTGTGACAGGAGATGCTGCCATCCAGAATGTACCTACTGCCTACACTGTACCTTCAATATCTCCTGAGGAGAATAAAAGAGCTCTTCTGTGCAAGTAGTACCACTGCACCATTAAGTTGGGTACTTACACAAGGAAGGAATTCTCCTGAGGGAAAAACACTAAATACTCAGAAGGACAGAATTTACACAGCATGTACCAGATAAAACATTTAATTGCAGACTGAAGGACACAGGGAACGATATCCAACAGAATAAGCACACAGCATAAAGATTTGTTCACACTGCTGAGCAAGACACAAGCAGGAAAATACAGATGACAGCAGGGCACAAGTATTTTAATAGTGAAAGTCAGGTCAGAGCACAGGACAGTTGGGGATAGACAGTGTAATGATGGAAAACAAAGAGAATGTGCCATTTCTTTGCTATATCAAATGTGTCCAGCATCGGCAGACTAAGACCAGACACAATGGTTCCTTATGCAGCGATGCCTATGTCCCACCTTCTGCCCATGCAGATTTTCTCCCCATTCGTATGCTGGTACCTGTTTACGCTGCAGAGGGTCATGGGTAAGCTCGTTTCCTCTGTGCCTGCACAAGTGTCTAGCAGGCTTTGTGAGGTGCCAAAATAGCAAGTTCCACTTAGAGGTTTTATAGATTGTATTGATTTATTTGCAAGATTCAAGTGTAATGAGCAAAATGAAGAGGAGTTACAAACCTCAAATACATCAGATTTATCCACTGAATGCCAGTAGTTGCTATATGGCCATCTCTGGGAGAACCTCTAGATGACTATGACTTAGACCAAACATGAATCATTGCTACTTGGAGTCTATCCCAAGCACTTGGCATACAGATGTTCAACCCTTCACCAAGACAAGATGTCAAGCAGGACACCAAAGCAATGACTGTGCTGCTGTGAACTCAGATTCCCAGCTCAGAAAGCACTCCTCGCTGGTAGAGAGAAGGTACCAAGGGAGACTCCTAGCAGTCTCTTAACAGTGAGGTTTCCAGCCAATATGATGAAGGTAAAGGGACAATTTACGGTATTCATGTCATGAATTGTTTTTATCACTATTCCAAGACCCATTTAAGAGGCTAACTCTATCAGGAAATCAGTAATCTTTGAATTTAAAGAGATGTGAAGTGGCACCCAGCAGCTTTCAAGATGAATTACAATCATTTTGGGTGTAGGATGTCATCCTGTTCCTGAAATGAAGGTTTAGAGTGGGGAGGGACCAGCCTCTCTCTACTGCTAGGCCAGTCCCTTTTGTGATATCTCTACTGAATACAGTAATCCAAGGCTGAGTGAGTGTTCCCAGGCATTCAAAGAGACCTTGGGATTTAGTGCTAGGCCAAACACATACAAGGTACTTCCACTGAACAGCCTTGACATTTCAACTTCCTTGAGAACAGAAGGCAGCCACTGAGATTTCACTTTTAGCCATCCAACTTTTTTGTTTATTTTTTGAAAGATTTCCAAAATATTTCCATCTGCACCTGGTTTTACTCTTTCTGTGTAACTAGCATAATAGTCAACAATCAAGAAATACTGTAGTGAATTGCACTGCAAGAAGATGTTTTTCCTGTTCAGCTGAGTTCTGAAACCGCTGCATTGCAATAAATTAAAAGTTAAAACAATAGCCCAGTGATTCTGAGGGGTCCTGCCATTTAAGAAAGTTGATAATAAAGAATATATAGAGCAGTAACTTCTTTGCTGCCTGCATGCAACAGAACATATGACTGAAGTTAACCATGTGGGAATTTATTCCTAGCTATTTGTACCCTTTTAAAGTTTATCTTCCTCATATATCTTCTGATTCTTATCTGCTAAATTTACTGAAAAATCCTGTTTTCTCTAGCTCTGTCTGGTCATCACCTATCATTTGTGGTTCTTCTCTAAAGACCCTTCTGGTCCCCGAGGTCCTTTTTCATGAACAGAAATCCTAGACAAAGTGCATTTAGATATCTTTGTACAGGAATTTCTGGATCCTCTCCTCATTACCCAGCTCCGTAAAGGCATTTGGGTTTTTTCTTCAATATACAATCAGACACTATTGTTTTTAAGTCTGTATTCACAAATAATAGTGAGATCCACCGGGACACAAAATCCCGCGCCTCTAAATCTTTGGGGAATTGTCCCAGGTCCTGAATTTATGAACTGAAACAATCCGGAAGGCAACTTCGCCCAGAGCATCTCTCCTCCCTGCAGGAAAGTAAACTCACTTTTATGAGTAATTCTACTGGTATTTGCACATCTGTTTGCATGTTCTGCAGCCATGGTCTTCATTAGATTAGTCCTTCATAGACAATCTACCTTTTATTTTGTTTTAATCCTGTGTCTTTTTCCCCTACAGCTTTCTTTGTGTACTGACAAAAAAAAAAGCTTTTGGGATAAGGATGGAATCTTTATAAAATATCTATACTTGATACAAAAATCCAGTGCAATAAATATGAACTACCAATGACAAATACTGCCCATTTTTGCTTAACCAGGCTTTTAACCAATCTTCTCACAAGTAGCTTTCAAATATATGCAAAAAATGTTTTAACAAATTATGTTCCAGCAATCAATGCTCCAACCAAATCCAAACTTTCTTAATCTCCACCCCAATACTTTATCACGCAGTTTAATGCACTTCTCTGGGGATTAGGCTCAGTCTATTTCCCTCTCAACCACCATCAGTTTGGAGCAAGCTTCCCTATTTCCACTCAAGCTGAGGGGAGCCCTACGTTGTCAAGTTGTCTCACCGATTTCAAGAGAAATGTTCGGCGGATGAAAGGTGACACAATCCAGCCCTCTGATTCCATTCAGCCCTGCACTCGGAAATTGGAATTGATGTTTATTTCCATACACAACCCCATGTTACTTTAAAAGAAGAGGCAAAATATACTGTACATGCTGCAGTTTCCCAGCATTACACAGGATTACATTATGGGACACAGCCTGCATCTGGATTTGGCACAGACCTGAGGGTATTTTGCACATTTCAAAGAATCTGCAATGACAAGCCCTCGATAGAAAGGAAGGATATGTACCTGTTTCTAATCACTGCAATATGTCTTTTTCACTTTCCTAGTGACACAACAAAAACCCACCAGACCAATCAGAAGGTAACAGGAGAGCCAAGCTAATTATGTCTGATACCAAAGGAAAAACTGACCAAATGTTACGCACAATCCCACTCCTTGTAGGTCTTCTTTATTTTTCCCATATTTGAATCCTGCAATAAATTTAAGTAAATTGCAGTTTATGGTCATTTTACATTTGACTCATATATCAATGTGGGGTTTCTGTCATGTTCTCTCTAAGCTGAGTCTGGTGTCTGTTAATCTTAAACATCTTACAAAGAATGAAGCATGGTAATTTCATAATGTAACTTGTGATTCAACACTAGTCCATTCTTCAGTGTTTATCTTAAGCAAGTCAGCCCAACATGACTCCAATTACAAACTCTTCCTATACTCTGCGCTGCAGGAACCAAGTGGATTAGCTGAAAGGTCCTGTACCGTGTGTAGCTAGAGCAAATTTCACCCTACAGTCCTTAAGTGGCCAAAGGGACAAAGCTGAATGGAAGAGGGAATATTTATGTCTTAAAAAGCAAAATATAAGTTCACACAACTTTGCAAAATTAAAACAACCCAAATGTTTGCAACCTACGTCAGGAAAGAATAAGGATGGAAGGAGAAGAAGAGCAAGCGGTCACACCTGGGATGGCAGAGAACATCTCAGGGCTACCAGGGCTCTACAGGTGTTTTTCAGGCACAAGACGCTAGATCTCACACACTAGGGATGTCTACTAAGGTGTCCATGAGGTCTAAGAAAAGCAGCCCCAGTATCCATAAGCCTGCAGTAGACAAGGGATAATTTTACCAACATTTGGCAAAACATTGGTTGGTTTTAGCAAAATGTGTGAAATAGGCTCCTTGAACAGAGAGGTAAGTCCTCATTCTCTGCAGATCTGTTTCTGAAAACTGCAGCCCACAGTGGATTCACTGGTGTCTGCTAAGAAGAAAGGTCATGCTGCACTCTTCCCAGATTTAGGTCACTAAGAGAAGCTCTCCTCTTTGCTTATACACCATTTTCATGACACTTACAGAAACACAATGTGTTTGAGGTTTTTATCCCATTCCACTTAGATATATTTGATTTAAATTCACCAACAGGTTGAACAGATTTAAAGGGAAGGGAAAAAACAGGGAGCAGCACACTGCAGAAATCTCATTTGCTTAGGTCATCAGATAAATACTGGGAAGATTCAATAAATGTATCTATATATGACCTCGCTCCAAAATGCAGACAACCAATGTCACTAGGGACATAAAAACCAGGGCAAACAGCCTGTGGAATATATTTCTGTTCTGCAGTACAACAATTCCTCCTAGAATAAGATTTAAATTACTTAAACTTGACTTTGTGAAAGATTGTAGGGATACAGGAATGAAAGAACAACAGTGAGAACTGTGTTAGTCATCAATAAACACACAAAAAGATGTACAGAAGCTCTGTCAGTATGGCCCAAAGCACTGTTCTGAAATCAGCATTAAAAGACCTGCACACGGGTAAGACAACCCCTCAGAAATGTACCTCAATCATTTTGCTGCCTCCTTTGTGTCACAGCCTGATACTTTACTAGATGGAATTGTCTGCCTTTAAATTTGTCAAATTTCAATTCTGTTCCTACCAGCAAGCAGCCTTCAAACACAACTGCATCAGTTGTGTACATTACCAGAAATACAAACACCACTTGCCAGTGGTTCCCAGAAGAGGTTTGGCAAGTGTAGGAAACTTGCCTGGTGCCACTGGGACGTGCAGGTCACCTGGTGTGCTCTTACACAATGAGATCAGAATAAATCTTTAAATGTCTGCACCCTGGGTGAAAACATTCAGGCTTGAAAGTGGTACGGTTGTTTCCTGTGAATGCTCTGCAACATTTGTACAAGCTGAGAACGGCTCTGTTGTATGCTCCTGGCTGCAGTAATTTGCTAGATGACGTGCAGAAAGGATCACAAAAAGAGTATTGACTGAAATGAACTTGCTTAAAACCTCAAGCTACCCTGAAACAGCTCTACAAAGGCTGTAGAAACTAGATGCAGTCCAGATCCATCCTTTACTCCAAGATTATGCTGAGTCATCTAAATGGAGTACAGTTCGTTCATACTTCTAAAGCTGTTACATAAATAACCCTATTTTCCTTCTTTATTGGAGCTGATCTCTTTTAAAATATATGCTCACAAATGCGAACAGCAAGCTTACCTCCCTACTGCTATCATTAAACAATAACGAGGAGCACGACTGTTAATCAAAAGCAGACTCCAATATAAAATCCTCTCAAAACCAGACTGGCCCACTTAAGACATATATCCCTGAAAACTTTCCAACTGCTGCAATATCCTACTGCAAGCTCCATTAAAAATATAGCTATTCCCACAACCATCCCATGCTTCCTTCGCTAGTGACACTCTGCTACTGGGTAGTTCTTCATGACAGATTTGTGGATTACTTCTGCAAAAAATTCCTTTCCATCTTTTACTGAGGATATAGCACGGGTGAGTCCTCCATCCAGCGACTGGAACTGATAAGGGTTACGCTGAGAAGTTCTAAAACTAGGCAAAGGTGCAAAAACAGTCTCTTATCTCTCTGCTTGTTGCCCAAGATCCTTCAAGGCAAAGAAAATGCCTCAGTCTTGAATAAATTAGCAATGAATGCTTGAGGACAAAGACAATTTCATTCTTCAAAATCTTCTGAAATGCACTGATTTAGCTGTCTGATAGAAGTAGTGCGGGCAATGAGTGGTTTCTTTTTTCTTGTAGTTATTACAGGCGCTATACACCAACAGAGAGACATTTTCTGAATTGGGTTCTGCATTCTCTGTTGATTTTTGGAGATCTCCTGACATCATGAGGATGCCAGATATGTGGTTTGCTCATGTTGAGGTTTTTTGGTGGTGTGTTTTTTTTTTTTTAAAGTGTTTTACATATGGGCAAAAAAGATGGAAAAAATAATAATTTCTTGTAACCACATTTACATTTGGAATAAAAGCCGTGTTAACTCTTAACACAACTTTGCCCTCATGAGAGATGCAGCCTTGCCAGCCCTGGATAAGCTCTTAACCTCTAAAACAACTCTTTGTCATAATAATTGCAGCTAGCATAGCAACTTTTAAAGCCAAAAATCCTCAGGGTACCTCCAAAACATATCAAGAGGCTCTATTAAGCACAAGATTGAGGTTCCCATAGGGGCTCTCCTTAACACCGAAGAGCTGGGAATGGACATAGCTTTGCAAGCAAGTGAACACAAAGAAGTGAACCCAAAGGACTCCTGGCACTGCTTTTGGACCTTTCTAAATTTGCAAATTGCTGAAAAATTTTAAGTCAAAGTACAGATATCTTAAAAAATTTCACATATGCTGATGGATTTATACCCCTGATTTTGCCAGCCACATTTCATGGACCTGTAACAGTAATCTACGTAGTGCTATAGTGGTCAGTGGATGACAGGCTGAAAATCACTGAGTAAGGCTATCAGCTCACACTGGGTCAAAAAAATAATGAATCCACAGAGATTAATTTGCGTGCAAGAATGTCCCAGGAACTTGTGATACAAGATGGATCTGGATGTCTCTTGCAACTGCAAAGGACAGGTCTGAGAGCTGAAGTCCCCAGTGCTGGAAGCTGAAGAGAAGAGTCTTTCCAGCTGGGTAGAGCTCAGTCCTGTCCAGGAACAGGTTGATGGTAATGAACTAGCTCTAAATGTTAATTCCCCATCAGGATGCAAAATAAGGACTGCAGTGAAGACTGCATATGTCAGGTAATATAAATACACACATTTCTGTTACTTTCTCCTGCTAGGAACAGACACTTTGTGATGCTCATACCCTGGCTGAGGATCTAGCACCTTGTCTCTTGGGCAACAAGCTCTGCAGCTGTCTCTCTGAGGTGACACCTTAGAAAGGGGCACAGAGCATAGCTTATATTGCCAACTGCATGTGAAACAGATATCCCTTATAGGACGCTCACAAAATAATGTTTTGATTGGGTTCTTCAGATCAGGAAGTATTTGAAAAATTTAACCTTTGGAATTTAGCATTTCAATACTGAACCATAGTTGGCAGAGGAAAAGGTAGAATGCTGGATCAAGTTGGTGCCTCAGACAGCAGCACATTGGGAGGATAACGGGCAAGAGTCCATCAGTATGGTTCTTAGTTGCTTTTGTTACTCATCTTCACTAAAAGGATTCTGCAAGCATCTCCTTCCATGACATCAGGAGACTTAAAAATGGAGATGGATGTGATTCCAGCTACCAGACTGGACATCTCTGCTTCAGAGATATCTCATGTTTTAAACAAACATTGCAGCACAGATACAACACTGAGATTTCACAGAATCACAGAATCGTATAGGTTGGAAAAGACCTTTAAGATCATCGAGTCCAACCGTAAACCTAACACTACCAAGACCACCACTATATCATGTCCCTAAGCACCTCATCCAAACGTCCTTTAAATACTTCCAGGGATGGCGACTCAACCACTTCCCTGGGCAGCCTGTTCCAATGCTTGATAACCCTTTCAGTGAAGTGAAATTTCCTAATATCCAGTCTAA
Organism: Mycteria americana; assembly: GCF_035582795.1. Classification (NCBI taxonomy): domain Eukaryota; kingdom Metazoa; phylum Chordata; class Aves; order Ciconiiformes; family Ciconiidae; genus Mycteria; species Mycteria americana. The sequence continues at coordinate 11,991,016 of NC_134371.1, forward strand.
ACCTCCCCTCCCCTAATTTCCTTCCTCTGCCTGCCTGGGGACCCACGCTGAGCTGGCTGGCCAGCCGCCATGCCTGCCCGAAGGATGAAAAGGGTTTCCTGCAGTCTTTTTATGCTACTCGCTCCCACTCAGCTCCTCAGCTCCCTCCCTAACTGATCATAACTGCATCAAAGACCATCAAGGCCCGTTTTCCTGTCTGTATTTCCTTCTGAGCCACAAGGTCTCCTCAGAATAAACACCACAGATTTCAAAATAAAAGAAAGGGTATTTCCATAGCAGTTCTTTTCACACTGATTTAAAACCTTGTCCCTGGGATATTCACCAGCATCAAAATTGGCTTTCCCAGGGGGTGACTTTCCCTGGCCTAAGGCTGAGGCAGTGCTGTGATGGAGTGTGGGCACCGCTCTCACAGCAGACCTGAGGCTGAAAGGAGAGGCAGAGGGCACGATGCCCAGGACAGGCACAGATAAGATCACTCTTAAAAAAGGCTCCAGCTCAGAGCACCTTCTCACTGAGAGGAGCCCAGGGCGGAACAAGCCCACTGGAGGATGCACAGCTCCAGCCAAAAGGCAGAGATCTGGCACACAAAGGGCTGCTGTGAGCAGGCTCCTGCTTAATGGTTCATGGAAAATGAGATGTGAGGGCGAACAAAGACCTTCGGGCTGGGACAGCCACCACCGGGTGCATTCACTTGTCTGCCTTTTGGATTTTCTCCTCTGAGGCTCATCTAGAGGAAAGTGGGGTGTGTATAATGATCCTGAGATGGACGTGAAACTTTCAAAAGCACTAAATCCACACTGGATTTCCCATCTTGTAAATTTTGGATACAAGCTAAGCAAATCTTTACTTTTACTCTCAGGAGGACAGTCGTGCCCTGTCCCCTACTCTTTCCTGGTTTCTTCATGTCTCTTCTAAAACACACTGGCAAAGTGTATTTTGGGGAACTGAAAGAGGAGAAAGGTCCCTGCACCTTTCACTTTTGTTTTGTTTGAAAAGCTGATCTTTGCAAACTTTCCCTATGTAGAGTGACGCTGTGGTCTGGTCCATTTTACCTTTCTTTCCCAACTGCCTGGTTTTCCTGGGAAAAGGAATTGTTATCTTTGACTGCAGAAGCATCCTCTGTCCCCTCAGGTAAGTGCATCTGAGATCACCTTTGAAATAACAGGGTATCCTGGGAGAGAGAACTGTGCCTGCTCCTGTGTTATGTACAGGTAAAGATAACCCCTGAAAGCATGGCTTTGACACGATCCTTTCACATATTCCTTAGCCTTCATAGAAGATGAGGGAAGCGCAGGGAAAACCTTCATCTGGAGGCTCCAGGAGGCCAGCACGGGCCTGGCACAGCCCCTGGGAGAAGGACGAGTCAGAAATAAACAGGCCAAGAGGATTTGGGTGTTTTCTTTCTCCCCCACATGCAGGCAGTTCCCTCTGCCTCATGCCTGTACAGAGAAGAGCAAAGAGCAACAAAGCAGGGAAGACTGGCAAAGCACAGCAACATGAATGAAGTCCACTCAGAAGGCAACTTTAAAAAAAAAAAAAAAAAACAAAAAAAAAAAAAAACCCAATTTCCGCTTGTTTGGTTTTTCCTGAGTTGGATTGCATGAGAAGGACTTGTTCCAAAGAGGTCTGATCAGGGCACGGGGCAGCACTGCAGCCACCCACCTCTGCATCACAAGGGGATTTGTAGCCGCAAGGCTACAGAGCTCTCACAATCAAGCAGCAGCCCAGTAACACCTAGAACCCTCTTGGGGTGGACCTCACAAGTAGAGGATCCCTTCTGTAATGGTACATCTCCTTCCTTGTAGACTGCAGCAAGAGGCCTCATACAGCATTTTCTGCAGTTGGGGTCGGAGAGACAAGGCAGACTCAGAGTGCAGCCACATCCCCAGTCGGCAGGTATATTAACAAGTGCCGAGTATGAGCGACAGCCCTGCAATGGCTTTGCAGACTTTCTGGGAAAGAAGAATTCTTGTTCAAACAGATATTTTCCTTGAACACTTTCTCCAAATGGTGGATACGAGAAAAATGCAGATGTATGCACCACAAACCAGCTCAGTGAATGGTTTCCTGCAGCATCTAAAACCCACGCGTATGTGATCAGTAGAGGCTCCCAAGCCAGAGTTTCAACACTTCAGATCTGAGGAGCTGTGGGATCACAGCACTGCCATAAATCTACAGATAATTCAGATGACAAATTGGAAAGAGGGAGAACAGAGTTCAGCTTAGGATCTCTCAAGAAGACTGTTTAAATTTTCTGTGGAATAGAACAGCAATTTTTCTGTAATCTTGCCTCAAAACTGCTATTGGACAGTATAATTGGAAATAATTTTATTGGCCTCAAATTTTCTTTCATCTCTGATTTTTTTATCAGTTTTATAGCCCTGTAACACTATTCTGTACCTGGGTCTAAATGACATGACAATTCATTGGCCTCACTGCACAGAATGAAATCAACCCAAAAACAGGGAATGATGTCTTTGATATCATCGTATTGTGATGATTAACAAGAACAAGAAAAACTAAACACACACAAAAAAATCACTTTATCTTCTTTATTAGTGGTGGATGGGCTAACCAAATCATGCAATATTTCTAACCAAGCCTGTTACTGGATCTCATCAACCAAAATGAGCAGAACTTGGATGGCAAAGTAAGCTTACAAGAGGGAAGTTCCTCAAGTCAGAATCATCAAGATTTGGCTTCTAAAGCTTTACTTTCTGTTCTGTTGGCTTACGGCATAGTAAAAGTACAAATAAGGCAGAACAGAAAGCTTAATAGGCAATGAGAAGAATAGCACAACTTATAAGGCACACTCTGCTTATCTGACAATTCCCAGCATCCTATAAACACCAAAAAGCAATTCAGCCAATGACCTTCAAAAAAATGGATTCCTTTATCCAGGGACTGCGTATTCAAGGTCAAAGTTTCACTCGAATTCAGCCTGCAAGAGTGGCATATTAGCTATTCAGCTGTAACTCCTGTAATGACAGGAGACAGTTGAGATCTGCTCAAATCAAATTATAGCTCTGATGATGCAAAACACTAGTTCTGCATTTCCTGACACCACTATTTCACAGTGCAGCTTGAAGATATCTGCTCTAAGATTTCTGAAAACAGGCAATTAGAACAACAAGAGAAAAATATTACTCTACTCATATTTGGTAAAGAATACTTCATGACAAATTATATATACAAATGTGTTAACGGCTGAATATAAACACTGAGAAGTATTTTGTAAAATATATCTCATACCGTCAGGGAGTTGTTTACAGGACAAAGCATCATCAAGATCTTTGGCAGTTGATGGGTCGATGGTGAAAATGCATTCTTTCCTATCCAAGGAAAAAAGAAGAAAAGAAAAATTTATCTTCCAGTCATGAAGAAGGTATCAAAACACAGAGCCCATCAGAGACATCCAGACAACAACAACCATGTTTTCAGAAGACTCTGTCTGTTGAAACATCTTCCAATCTAATCTGAAAGTCTAAATCTAATCTAAAAAAAAAGGGGGTTAGACAAGTGAATCTCCTTGGTTTTTTTTTCATTTTTCTTTTTGGTTTAACTGCTTGCTCTTAGCAGCTTTCATCTCATTACCGATTTTCCTCCACAAAAACTAAACAATTTAGCCCATCAAGTTCACTCCAAAGAAACAAGCAGGAAGAAGTCTTGATGCCTTGCAGCTAGAGTAAAAATAGATTGTTCCTAATTGCAAAGCTAAATGGAACACAAATAACCCCCATCCCCATGCATAAGAGCAGATATCAGAGCATCTGAAACTCCACGAGCACAGCTAGCATGGAGCAGAGGCAGTGAAACACCTATAAACCAAGCTGAATGATAACAAAAATGAGTGAGAGTTTTGGTCTCAGTAAAGACACTCAAGGGGTGCAATACTTTATAACATCTATGTTGCCTATTGTGCACCAAAGGGAAAAGCAGGTTCAATAGGAAACACTATGAAAGTTATAGAAGAAAAGAGCTCCAAATCAGCTAATTAGATCTAGCAAATCAACTTGGTGCTTAGGAAAAGCTGAACGCCCTTTTGCATATGCTGTACCAGGTGGTACCTGAAATATGCAGCCCTGCCCTGGAAGGCTTACATACTTATGTCCTGTAGCAGTGGGTGGCAGGGACACCAGGAACACACCAAGATGGACCACAGATATGGTCTAGGGCGACGTAGATGAGACAAAATAGAGCGTCTGACTTGGGAATCATCATATTTGGCATAGAGCAGAGCCTGGCACCAGCAAGAGCCAAAACCTGTAGCACTCAACAAATAAAACTTCCTGAACTCCTGCTTTAGGGCCTCCCTTCATCCAGGGCTGCCCTACAGCGACTTCTCCCCCCGGCCCCCTGGACTACGTGTGGAATGTGGGACTGGAGCTGAAGAGCAGTGAAGACAGTAAAGGAATGGGTTTGCTGGTTTATTTTGTTTTTATCTTAAGCTTTAGAATAAGTTCGGCCCCTCCCTAGTTAAAAGATCCCCAAGCACAATGGTACAGGCTGAGACTGCCAAGGAAGAGAGCAGACTGCTGCTTTTCTTCTTGCCACAGAAAAACTCATATCATGATGGCAACTCCCTTCTAAAGATATATAATGAAAACATATATTATTTTTCTTACAGCGTAACCACTGGTATACTCCTGGGGTAGGAGAGGTGGCAGGGGAAAAATTACAGCAAACTTTTAAAGGAGCAAGTGTCAGGTGGAATTAGCAAGTCTTAGTCTTTTTGCATGGGTGCTTGCACAGTGAGAGCAATGTCTCTATCTTCGCAGGCCTATCACTTCGGTACTTAAATGCTCTGGGTGGTATCTGTTGGTGTCAGACAGCTGGCAGCACGTATTTATATAATTCCAGCAGGCACACTAAATAGACATTTTCAAAGACATAAAAATCAGTAAAGCACTTCACTGCCTTCTGAGACTTTGAAAATCTTTTAGAATATGCTAGCTTTCAGATTGGATAGCAAAACTGCCTTAATCCCCAGATGCACGTTAGTTTCTGATCCTTCACATGCATCTAAACAAATTAGAGACTGTGACACTGAAAGATATAAAATCTTTTCAACTACACCGGGACTTTGATCTGTTGCTGCCTAGCTATCCAGCACCGGGAATCAACCAGTTTTTAAAGGCTTGCAAACAACCTTGCTTCCGTAAATATATATTCCTTAAAATTCCACCTAAGGATGGAATTTCAGGATACCTCCGCTCCAAGGTACTGTGCAACTTTCTTTAGGGAGCCCTGCGTATGCAGATACACAGACACCTATACTACAAGCAGTATGGCGGCATGCATGTGTGCCAGCCTGCATGTATTGATACACCAGGTCCCGCTAACTCACAGGGTATAAAGGCAACAGCATCCTGGCACTGTGACTCCCCCCCCAGCCACATCTAGTAAGTAAATCTTCCTTTAAGTTGCTTCATTTAAAAGAGCAAACGGCACTGAACGGACACTAATGGCTTGCTTTATCTGACAAGCGAGCAAGAAAAAGGTTTAAGAGCTTCTTCAAAGAGAATGTGGGTTCCTGTGTCAGGGGAATAGATAGCTTATCCCAGATGTTCAGGGCCTGCAACCACAAGCATCTGCCACCCATTGCGAATCGTCAGCTCCAGGCAGTTCAAAAATTAGCAGATTGGTTTCAACGAAGCGCATATTTGCAGTCTGCCCTGGAAAGAAGTGAGCATAAATATGCGGGTGCCAAATTCTGAACACATTTATACAATGGCAGCAACTAACAGGCTGCTTTGCTGAGATGTATTCGGCCAGTCAAATCTACTGCAGAGGTCAGTGGTGGCCCAAGTTCAGAGATCCCAAACCTGCGGGGCAGCCCCCAGCCCCCCCAGGCAGCATTTCGTGCACAGCCTGCTGCCCTTTGGGACACGCTGGCCAGGCTCCGAGCAGCCTCTTAGCATGCAAACTGCAGGCACAGACACAGCTCACCGTCTGAGATCCTTAAACGCACAGATGCAAAGCTGAAGAGGGGTCCAGACAAATACTGATCTAGCACTTCTCACCAGCATTTCTATGTGCAGCACAGCTGGGATGTTTTACCACCAGGCTCAGATCCGTTTCTCCTTTAAAACTACTCAAGGGACTTGGACTTGTAGCTTGTCACAGGCAGTTTATTCTGGGCACAGACTGCAAGGTGAGGTAAGAAAGTCACTGAGCAAGTAACACAAGGAATGATACTCCCTGGCATAAGGACTCTGCAGAAGTGTTGCAGAGCCGATGGCCAGGTAGTCAATGGGACAAGAGAAGCCGATCTGCAAGCAGAGCTCAAAGTTCATAGCAGTGAGATAATCCTGGCACACAAGAGTACACCTCGCTGAAGTTTCCTAAGCGAATTCCGCTCACCAGTAATTGCATTATTAAGTGTGATGAATTATATTTCTGGTTTTCAGTTTTTATTACTGGAGAAGTTTCAGATGGCTATAGGAACCAGGGCTGGCGTGTGGGAAAGAAAACAATCCAACGAGTGATGGGACCGCAGCGCTGAGCCCAAGGGCAGCACCCCGCACACGTGCTCCTCCAGGGCATGGTCTCCAAGGAAGGCATGTTCTCAGCTATCTCGTTCTGCTTTTCCTCCAGCCCTACCGGTATCACCTTTTATCTCCAGCACAGTGCAGAGAGCCGCCTCTCGTCCCCAAGAGAATCGGCGCAAGGCAACGAAAAGCAAGGGGAGGAAGGGCTTGGTGTGGGCAGCCCAGCCTGCCCACTGCTCTGCAAGCTGTCTCCTCCCTTGGCACCTACACCAGCCACTCCTGTACAAACCCCCAGGGAGGACCCTGGAGGCAGCTGACAAAAACCATCTGGGTGAAGAAATAACATTGCTCCCAGCTATGTGGCAAGTCCTCTCTGCAAAGAGGAAGGAGCCGTTCAAATTCCTCCCCTGACCGTACCCCTGATCGTACCCCTGTCTGCCTGTACAATACCCCAAAGGCTGTGGCACAAGGGATCTCGGAGAGATCAGACCACATTTCTGACTGTAACCAATAACAAAACCAACCTGCAGTGGGCTGTATGACTAAACCTCAAGGCAACAGTACTTTTTATGCACCTGCTAACAAAGACGTTGCTTAAGCACAAGCAAATAGCCTGGCTACAAGCATGCACATTTGCATTGACCACAGGTAAATACAAATTGGCAGCTGTCTCCAGCTTCTGAAAGGGTGCCAAGGTGACCTTGTGGGCTAAGGAGCTTGATCATCCCACTCTCCTCCTTCTTTAAAAGCCCCAAAGGAGCCATCTCTCATTGTCATTACACCTAATAAAAATCTGTTTTATTCATTTAAAATTGTCAAAACATACTTTGTAAAAGTAATGAGATGTTCCAAGTACACTCGTTCCAACATACACACAACTTGGTTAGTTAAAGGAAACCGGTTTAGGAGATACAGACACACACAGAGTTAAGAGATTTTCTGGTCTTCATGCTGGAAAGGATTAGAGATAAACATGTGCCTTTAAGAACCCCCCAGCCTCCTCACATTGATCAAAACCAAACATTTCAGTGTGGAAACTTCCACTTTTTACAGGAGCCTCTTTGTCCAAAACATACGTTTAATGCAGGTTTGCAGAGGTGGACCTGCTCTGGCATGGAGTTTCTGTCGATGGAAGAATAAAATCTTTTCTCCCTCCTCCTCATGGCCAGAGGTTTCATGCACTAGAGTGAGGCGATGCTTACAAGAGTTTTGGAGGATCAAGTGAACGGCTCGCACTGAGCATGGTGGACCTGCAAGCAAGAGTCATGAAAGCACATGCCACACGCAGACTGCCCAGACCCTGCCAGCCCCAGGCAGTGCCCGGGAGCACTGACCCAGCCACCTCTAGCCACGAGGCAGTGACAAGAGCACTGCTAAAGCCAAAGCTTGCATGCTGTTTCCATCTGCTACTTTGCAAACCAACCACCTGGGAAAAAAAATTGCAGAATAGAGCACTTAGTTTATTAGACAGTAACGACAGCATCAACATATACAGGCTGGTATATCAATCCTAATTTAAGGAAAGCTAATTAAGTGCAGTTTCTCTTTGCACAGCTTAAGGAAGACTAATTAAAGCAGACAAGCATTATCTGTAGAGCAGTTAGTCTTTTTACCTTTAACAGGACCTAAAATAAATGGCTAGTGCAGTGGTAGAGGTAAGATAAGTAGTTTGTTGGTGAGCTGGAATTACCGTCATGGTAATTAAAACATTCACAGATCACAGGACGGTAACAGCAGTTTGTTTTTCTTTGTGCAAATATGTGTATCTATGCAAAGGTATTCACAAGAATCAGCAGAGAAAATACTGTGCAGTTGGTGCTGCAAGGTTTGGTACAATATTTCAATTTTTGCCAGCTAAACTCTTCAGAATTCAACATATCAGAGTTAGCTATAAAGACCTATGACACAAGGAGATTACAACTCCCAGTGGTCAGGGCTCCATCTTCACTCAAGTGGAAGGCTACTTGGACCAAGATGAAGCACTGCATTTGTAAGCCATGGGCTCAGGCTGTATTAGAGGCAAGGTTTCTGGCATAGCCAGTTATTGGGCAAAGTTTGGGTGTTACCAGTGTGATTTTCTGTAAAGGCAGCTTGGTGCTGGTAATAGAGAAAGGCGCCAGTTTGTACACAGTAGACAAAGCAGCACCCTGCAGCCATATGCAGATCCTCCTAACACAACCGGACGGCCTTCCCAGCCATCAGCACACAGATGAGTCAACCCACCAGTGGAGACACGAAGCCCAGATTTTCACCACTCTTACAAATGCCAACAACTGTGAAATAACCGTTCAGAGAACTGCATGTATCCACTAGAGCATCAGAAAACCCTTGGTGAAGCAAGATGATGTCCTTACCAGCTGAAGTGACCATCTGCAGGAGGCAGAGTCCTAAAGAAGCAAGCACAAGCCAGCTATTCAGGAACCAGGGAAAGCAGAGATGGAGGAAGGACATCCCAGGCACCACGAGCACAAGTCAGCTGGGCAGCCTAACTGCGTCCAAGTTCCTGTGTGCTGCAGATCACCACCCCTCCTGGCCCTGGCGGCAGCAATCACCAGCTGAAGTTACTTGGATTGAAACCCCAACTTTACCATTTGCCTGAAGTTGGACTGCTCAGGGCTGAGGTCGTGGGCAGAATTTAGATTGCCAAGTCTCGCAAGAGAGAGAGAGATGGGCGCCTCTGCAAGCAAACCAGAGCACCTAAGGAAGGTGCTGAGCAGGAAACCACCAAAGGTGTCCCAACAGGAGACCCAGGCAAAGGGGCTTGGGTAGAATTAAGGTGCCTGAACTTAGTTACCTTATTTACCTCCCCATCCTGACTCTCTCCCAAGGGCGACTTTCACACTGAGGCAGTCTCCTGCAATGTTTACTGGTCACTCATGAAAACCAACACATCCAAAACAACTACAAAAGAGAACAAAGAACCCACGGCACCCACTAGCATGGAAAAGGTGGCTGAAACCCACTGCCTGTGAATTCCCAGCACACAAACACTGCATGACTGAAAATTCAAGCAGCTCAGTGGCAACCCACACACTGACCATCCTGCCCTGCCTCAGGCTCGGTGCTCACAGCCCACAGTCCCTCTAGTCATGCAGTAGCTCCTGAAACACCAAGATAAATCTTCTGCAGAAGCATTAGCCTATTTCCAAAGACCAGACTGCTGCAGCTGGAGGTGAGACAGTAATGACCATCATTTTGTTTATTAAAGTTTAGGCAGTGCAAGCCTTCTTTAAACTTGAGTATGTCAGTGCTAAGACATTTACAGTACGAGTGACTGCATGTCTAGACACTTGCACTGCATTTACATTCTTCTAGAGACTCCTTAGATTGTCCTGTTCTCTCCACTTTGTGAGTACATACAATAGCCTGGTGGGAGTGAAAGCTCAGCCTCCTGGTTTACCCTTATTAACTCCAGCTCAAAGCTGGCATTTTAAAATTAAGCACAGCAAAGGCACTTTTAGAATCTTTAAGCTCTTCAGGTCATTTCTAAGACCCTGCTGAGCTCCATCTTGCAAAAGTTAAATAGACATCATTTCTTGGAGCTGGAAACAGTTGTTTTAATTTGGGAACAGGCATCCTAGAGCTGTCAACTCACTCCAGTGAACGCTACTAACATTTTTTCACACAACAGTCCAATTGTTATGGCAACCACAAAAATCAATCTCGTTCTTCAATCACGAGTAAACCCAGCTCGACCACGGTGTCTGCGCAGGTTTGTTATAAAGCGCCAATAAGCATGGGACCAATTCCACTGATGTTCATCGCTCAAATGGGGATGAAGTACTCTTTCTCAGAGAGAAATTTCAGAGAACAATCAGTGCTTGAACATTTTAGAGACTTCAACATCCCACTCCTAAAGACATCTATTACGTGTAGTGTCTACCACATTTGTCACACTTGATGCTGGCAGATTTTAGTTAAAACCCCAGAGTAGCTCCTTCCAAGAGAGATTCTTAAAAGCAATATATTTTTAAAAAATGCATGCAATAGAAGTACCCTGACAAATCTCTGAAGGCACTCTGAATGCCCTGTAACACACCGACAAATATACTTGACACATCACAAAACCCTTTTTGCATGGTGCATAAATTTCAAAACAAAATGAAATTATAAAATAATTGGAAGAAAAAACTGCCCCCTCCAAACACTAATTGTTATAAGCCCCACAAAAATCCAGCACAGCATAAAATGCACTGAAAGCCCAACTATCTACATCAAGCCAGTACTGTTCTTTTTAATTTCTCTGTGTTTATGTTTTAGCTAATGTCCTGTTCTGGTTCAGAAAACAGACCTTGGTCCAAGAGAGCAGCTGACAATGAATCCTGATGTATTACACATCTACAACAATAAACATTTTACATTTTCACCAAGGACTGCTCACTGGATTGCCGAACCAGAATCAATTATTCCTTCTATATATTTATGGCCTCCAAGTAAGGAGGAAGATGGAAAAAAAGAGCACTGCAGTCTTGTAACAGACCTAAATGGCTTGAAAAGCTAACATATATATAAACGAGATCAGAGTCTCTGAGAGACCAAGTACCAGCAGTATTTCCTACAAGTCACGCTGTAATTGTGCCACAAATATAATGAGGTCTCTGCACCACCACTATCCCACGCAAGAAGGTGGACTGTAATTGAAAATGCACTTGCATTATATAAACTACTTTAATCATAGATGCACAAAGCTAGAAATGGAAGAGACATTAGGTCATCCAACCCCCATAGGTCAGAGCCGGACTACTCATGACAATACATTTGCAAGGACATTCTCCAGTATAGTATTAAGCATCTTTAGTGATGGAGTTTCCAATACTTTCTTTAGCAGTCTAAGCTACAGTCTATTTTAGGTTGGACAGGAAAGGTTTCCTCTTTGTTTTACCTTACTTGTCTCCTCATAACACCCCTTTCTATCCTCCCACCACCTTAAGTGATTCTCATTTTTAATTTTTGGTCCACATATTTTAACTATCAACAACTATATCTTTCACAAACTTCTAGTTTCAGTGTTGGCAAATACGCAATGAACAGTTAATCCTTCCTTGTAAATCAATCCCTCATCTCCCAGAATATTTTTGTCAGTCTTTTCCAGACTGTCCCACTTCTAATCCATGCTGTGATACCTCCAGTACAACCCTGCCTCATACACCTGCATGTGTGCATCTATATTATGATGGTTTGGGTTTTTTTTCTTTTTAGAGAGTGAGGATCTGAAAATAACCCGGGAACAAGGATCCAATCACCCAAAAACTTCAGGGTAGATGGACAGGTCAAAGCATGCTTCAGACCACTCCATCAGAATGGAGCCACGAGGAAAATGTTGTTCCTTGTAATGACCAGCCTGTCCTAGTGATCAGTCCTGAAATACCACATCGGGTATATACTGCCTCACCTTCTGAAGTAGTTCTGGGTTTCTTCATCCACAGCACCAAAGACAGATACCTGGGTTGACACCAGGACTTGGATCTTTCTTCTCCTATCCACCCCCACGCTATCTGACCGGTAGCGAGAGAAGGGCACCAGCAAAGCACTGTAATATCAAGGAAACTGGCAGTATTTGGCACACCTGAACTAGGCCACTTAACATATATAAACATGAGAGGATAGGGCACTTTATTCTGCTCATCAAAAGCCCACCTTGTGATCCAGTGGAATCCAGTAAGAAATAGACACGTTCTCAAATTGATTTAAGATTTTATCCTCATCTCCCTCTATTATTCTCTCCATTTCTCTCCATAAAATAGGCAGCCAGGCAGGAACAACATTGTATGTATAACAACCTAGTCACAAAAGTTATTACCATTTTCCACAACTGAACAGATTCTTAACTAAGCAAGCTTAGTTTTGATGGCCTACAAGATCAGAACGCAATAATCCTGTCCAACTACACACCACCGATTCCACTTGAAGCTGCACTTCCAATGACCACACGTGCTTTCCTGTAAGGAAAAACACCAGTGAAGTTGCCAGTGTGTCTATGTACACCAGCCACTGGTAACAAGAGCATCTGAGAGCAAAGACCATGCATCATTTTGTACAAAACAGTGTCACCACAATTGCCGTAGCTATGATGTAGTAGAAAATGTTATGAAAACAGAGAGAAGGATCCGAAGAAGCCAACCAGAAGCAAGGAGATGAATCATATCACTCTGACAGCAGCACCGTATTTATTCAGAGTTTTACTTACTCGGCTAATGGGTGACGATGGAGCTAACACGAGCTCTCCTCACCGATCCAAGAAGGGTACCATTCCCCAGACTGTCTGGACAGCAGAAGTACCCAGAGCAGGTACAGCCACCATCACCATCTTCTGGAATCAATCCTGTTAGAGAGGGACTAGATCTGATATCCTTAGACACCACTGAGTAATCCTTTGTATGCCTTGTATCTCCCTATGGAGAACATTAAATTAGTCACAGAACAGCTCAGTGAGAGGGCAGAGATCATAATCTCACCCTGTTTGTGTCTCCACTCCATGCCAAGATAGCAGTCAGGTCTGTAGCAATGTTGCTTATACATTTGCTAAGCAAGTAATTTCTCAGTTTCCATCAGAAACCAGAGCATTTTTACGTATGCTATTATAGCTGAGTAAGTCTTGCTCTACTTAACACTAGCTTTTTGTAGTGGAAAATCTCGAGGAAACAAGCTGTTTAATGATGTTTTAGTTAGAAATGAGTGCAAGTCAGATAAAGTCGTCCACCTGCCTTGAAAAGACATCTGTTTCAGAGGCTGATTGCTTTCCTCCAAAAGTCCTTGCACAGCTCAAGGCTGCCATTTTTACCATCACTTCTAAATTTATCAGCCAGTAACCTCCTCGGGCATGTACAGCAAAGAGCACGCTGTCAAACCTTTACTATAAGCATTGCAAATCCCTGTTACCAGCTGTAACACTCCTCAAGAAAGAAATAAATAGCAGGCAGAACTGCAGTGCAGGTACTGTCCTGCTGCCAGTGCTTTCCAGTTACAAAGAGTGCTACAGAGCTTCCCTCCACAGTGGACAGAGAGACACAGCAGAGCACCTCCACTCTTCCTCCCTTATCAACCAAAGGAAGGATGCTACATTTCTGAACGGGCAGCCAAAATTACAATTTAGCCTTCAATAACTTGGATAGCTTTAGGTCAGTTGCAATTGAGGTCACATGCTGAAATACCAAGATGCAAATTTCAGCTGAAAGCTTTGTTGCATTAGAGCTCTTTGCCTGCAAGAGCAAAGTTCATTAACTCTGCCCTGCAAGGGAAGCAAGTGAGCATTGATTGTCTCCTGCCAATGCAGTGGATCCTTGCTGTCCCCCAGTCTGATGCCCTCCAGGCCTTTTAGCCTCATGGGAGGAATGGGCAACTATGCTGCCATTCAGAGGGACCTCAGTAGAGAAATGGGCTGATGGGAATCTCATGAAGCTCAAAGGGAAAATCAAAGTCCTGCACATGGGGAGGAATGACCCCGTGCACCAGTACAGGCTGGGGACCAACCAGCTGGAAAGCAGCTTGGCAGAAAAGGACCTGGGGTCCTGATGGATGAGTTGAACATGAACCAACAACATGCCATTGTAGCAAAGGCAGCCAACAGCTTCCTGGGCTGCATTAGGAAGAGTGTTGCCAGCAGGCCAAGAGATGCAGTTCTTCAATCCTTCCCCTCTACTTGGCACTGGTGAGACCACAGCCAGAGTGCTGTGTCCAGTTCTGGGCTCCCCAGTACCAGGAAGACATCTACATACTGGCGCAAGTTTGCTGAAGGGCCTCGATGATGATTAAGGAGTTGGAGCATCTGACCTACAAGGAGAGGCTGAGAGAGCTGGGACTGTTCAGCTCCAAGAAGAGAAGGCTCAGGCAGGAAGATGTTATCAATGTGAAAATATACCTGATGGTAGGGAGTAAAGAAGACAGAGCCAGACTCTTCTCAGTGGTATCCAGCAACAGGACAAGAGGCAATGGGCACAAAATGCAGGAGATTCCATTTAGAAGTAAAAAATGCCCACATTTTTACTGTAAGGGTGATTGAACCCCAGAACATGTTCCTCAGAGAGGTTGTGGAATCTCCATCTTTGGAGATATCCAAACCCCAAATGGACACAGACCTGAGCAGCCTGCTCTAGTTGACCCTGCTTTGAGCAAGGGGGTTGGAGTAGATGATCTCCAGATGTGCCTTCCAACCTCAACGATTTGGTGATCCTCAGGAGTTCAGAGCTGATCAATTGAAGTCAGATAGTTTCTGCTCCTCAGACCACATCCATCTTGTAGATATTTCAGTTTCTTGCCACAGCACCCTTTCTCTGCTCAGTATTTTTAGCTCATTGTTTTGTATTTTGCCAGCTGAGAAACTGCAGTTTGTAATTTTACCTTCAGCTTCATATTTCTTCTTAAAAGTGAATACAATGTCCTGTTTATAATAATAAAATCACTAGTTGGCAGGATGACATCAAATGGAAAAAGAGAAAGCAACTGGAAAATTTAGAGCAAGCAATTTTGAGTGCCAAGTTTCACATTTGTAATAGTCCAGCGGAGGTCAACAGGCTCACTTATTATTAGGCAAATGGTAAAGAAATAGATATCCTCAAGTTCTTCCATGTTAGACTATATAAACCATCTCTACTTGAACAGGCTCTAGTGCTTTCCAAAAAAGTGATGTTATACATTTTCCACAGTAACACCAACAATGGGAGACAAGCAAAAGGCAGAACTGCTTTGCAAAGAACGGCCTTTTTTCTCTCTCCAGTATTTAGGGTTTTGTTTCACACTATGATCGGACTTTCCTGGCTTTAGTTTCTTGTCCCAGTTAAGCAGTAAAGGAAACAAAAAGATATGAATGAAATTAGAAACATTTGGAATGAGTCTTAGAAACAGCTTTTGGGTTTCTTAGATTCCTGGCTACACCTCTTCAAATGGCCTCCTCCTCCAGCCCCCGTCTCCTGCACCCACCTCTGAAATTTGCATTTCCTCCTTTGCCCTGACCCCTCTTCTGTTCAGGGGCTATATTTTGTCCCACACCACTGAAACACCAAGTGCAAAGCAAAGCAAACAAGGAAATGAAAACTACATGTTGAACACTGGAAAAGACCGGAAAATGGTTGAAACTTTGCACCCATCAAAATTTGTCTCTATGACACTAATCCTCCAATGTTTCCCTAAAAGCAGAAACCAAACACTTCTCAAACTTCTAATGAAAAAATACCAGTTCCAGTCAACCTGAATAATAAAATGAGAACGCTGGTCCTATCTGTATTATCACATTTAAAGTCTCTGGAAGGGAAGTTTCCTCAACCACGCTATTCTGAGACTTTATGAAACTTCATGCTCTCTATAAAATACAACTGCAATATGCAATGCCAACATGTAATACTTGCCTAGTGCTTTTCATTAGAAGTTTTTGGTGCTCTTTACAAACAAGTAAGCTGGGAGTGCCCGTGAAATACTTGCCTAATTTTACAAATAGATAAACCCATGCAGGTAAAAAGCAGATGTCCATGGCAAAACTGTGCACTAGTGGCAGAGCAGAGAGTTAAATCAGCTAAAAGATTTCAAAGCCATCCACGAGGTCTGGATCTTTTCTGCCTTAAGTAATATTAAAATATTATGTAAACCTTTCTTTGTGAGCCATTACTGGAGAAATGAGAAAAAAAAAAAGATCTCTTGGAAGCAATTCTGCACAGGCTATGTAGGTGAGATCACAGTTGCTATCCAAACAGACTATGCATGGCAAGAACAGGCTTCCTGTAAAACTGAAAGACTTGCAGGAAGATCAAGGAACATATTTACAAGATGGCATGGACAAAATATCCTTCCCTCCTCTTGCCCAGCCTCAGCAGCTTGGTGAAATGCATTGTCTCACTTTCATCTAAAACCACACTCACAAATGCCTCCGGTGCAGATCCGCCACCTCTGTGCTATATACACTGACTCACAAACAGACCTGACCACACTCGGGACACTGGTTAGCAGAACACAGAAGTTACCTTTTGAGGAGGAAAGGGTCATTTCCCATGATGAAAGGAAACAAGGAAAAGTTGCCTCAGGAAGAAGAAACACCCAAAAACCCAAGACTTTGCTTGGGTCTTGGTTCCAAATCCCAAAAGCTTAATGCGTGACACTAGAAAATTTACAGCACTGTGTTACAGAACTGGAGAGGATTTCCTAGAGATGAAAGTATTTTAAGCCAAACTCTAATATGTGTTTACTCTTGTCAGGTGAGCAATGTGTAAACTGAATTAGGATGAGCTATCTAGAAGTGTTAACATGGCTGTTTCAGGAGAAAAGATGAGTCCTTATTTCACTGTAATTTATCTTATACTGTACTCTCAGAGTACTGTACAGTAATCTGGGGAGCCTGACAAGGTCAACATACACAAAGTACAGCAAAGATGGGCACTCACAGAGGCAGATGCCGTTGAACACGGTGTGAGCTCCCCCAGAAAACAAGGCACAACTCCCGTATGCACCCAGACCGGATACCCAGGTTCAGGTGTCTTCCTCTGGATGCCAGCCTGGGCCAGTGTGTACTGGCTATTTGTACGACACTGCAGACCACAATGCACTTATTGCTGATAATATGAAAGCTAATATTTAATACCAAGTTAAAGCTGAGCTACCTTGGGACTTGTCAAGAACAGTCTCTCAAGGTCTGATGGGCGAGACCAGAAGAGATGGCGGCCAGGTCTCCAACTGCAGGACTCCACTCAGCTACGATTCACACTACATTTACTAATAAAACTCATCTTTTTCTAGGTAGACAAACCTCTCACTGTGAGGAAACAAAAAAGACGACTCATCTGTATTTTACTTTCCATAACTAGAAGTCTCATGTTATCTCCATATGTGTTTAGACCACAGACTAGTTAGTCAGCAATGTGGCAGTTGACATTAAAAGGATTAATAAATTAAGCTCAAATAATTGTCTTAAAAACTTTGACTGTTAAATGTTTATATTTGAGAGGATCAAAAGGAAATCTACTTTGTAGTGTGTACTGTGGTCGGGAAGGGGCAGAGAGGGATTTAAATGGCTTAACTGCAAAACTGTTATCACCTTGATAAGTCCCAGTGTAATAATTCAGCAATAAAAGCAAGAAATGCACTTGGAATTTGTTTCCAAAACTGATTGTCTGACTGGAGACAAGTCAAGCTCTTTATTTGCTTGAAAGAACTTGGTCAGAAGAAACAGAATGCTACTGAAATGTAGTCAAGAATATAAAAATAAGCACTTTCCAGTGACTTCTGAACTGCAGCATTCAGTATCTTTTTTTTTTTAAAGCTACTTGAAGCCTACAGTCTGGATCTGGTATCTGAGCATTACCACTAGTCAATCAGGAGTGTGATTCTCCCCTGAATTATTCCATTGTATGGCAATGGAAATCCAGTAAAGCTGAAGCAGGTTGCAGGTTACAGTGCAGGATTAGGTCCAAAGTAACATCTGGAGCCCGGGTACAGATATAAACGGCTGCAGTTTATCCGCTTATCCGCTCAAATTGCTAACGTCCATGCCAATAACACAGATAAACTAAGAGGGAGAGAGGAGCTTGCTACATATGTGCAGGTGCTCGTACCAGTGCAGTGTCTTGAGGAACCAGGCTCATGGGGCTGTTTCACCTCAGCAACATGCAAGAAAGCAGTGAATCTGCCAACTGAGACAGGATGCTCTAGTATAAGCAAGGGTGGGAGCAGAACACACCATATCATCTTAATAACACATTTATCGTTTTGCTTTCTTGCACCTTTATTGCAAAGTGAGGTTCTAAAATTACTTTTCTTTTGTCTTTAAATCTTTTCTAAGATTTCAGAGATGTAAAGACATCTCTGAAATCTGACACTTTGAAGCATAGCAAATCCACTAGTTTTGGGTAGTCCAGCAATGTCAGAGTGTCTACCACCCAACAGACCATGGAGTTCCCGAAAGCTGGTGGGAGCATCACTAAGTTGCAGGGATGGCTAATGTGAGATAGGTGGACAGCACAGAGTTGCCAGGCTGCAGGGAGGGACTGCATTTGCCAGCTGCTAACCTGATCAAGAGCCGTCATAAACTCCACATGACACCAGTTCTTCAAAACAGAGAAAAATGTTGAGACTAGACAGGAAAACGCAGGACAGTCTCTACCTGTGCTTAAGTTTCAAAGTAAAAGCGTCCAAGATCATTTGATCTGCCAGGCATTCAGAAAATCTCTGCTATAAAACTACCACTAAAATACGTAATACATTCCAGACAAAAACATAAAGCTTTCAGATTAGGTGCCAAACACCAAATTTTCAGTTTTCAATAGTTCTTTTGAGAAAAAGCCTCTTTGCCTTACAAAATTCTTCTCCACATAACTGATCTTCTGGGTTTGTAGGTATTTTCAAAAGCAGTTTCTTTCCATGCTAGCACAGGTAACGTGTAATACAGTACATGTAGTAAATTCAGTGCCTTCTCAAAGTGTGATGAAAACAAAACAAAACAACCCTGCACCAACCCAAGAAGAAGTGTCAGACCACGCTTTTTTTTGTTACCTTAAATCTCTTCTTTTGGCCAACTCTCCCGGTGAGATAACCCAGGGCAGGCTCTGGGGAAGACATGCCAGGGCTTCGGGGGAAAAGTCAGAGAAATCCACACCGTACTCTGTCAGGATCCCTTCCGTTTCCGGCTCAATCTCCCCAGCCTGCCCAAGACTTTTGGCCAACTGCCTGTAAAAAGAAAGAAAGGGATGCTTTTTTTAAGTGTATAATTACTACTGTCATGTTGTTACTGTCCCTGCAGAGAAGCTGCTGAGCCCTCAAACATACTCTTTCACCCATTCACTTCTCCCTGAGTTTTGGCAGAGGACTTTAGCAGGAATTCAGACCATACCATGACTTATGTCTGCTGGAGATGCAAAACACTAGCCAGACAGTACAGTACCCTGGGCTGTTTTGTGCATCTCATTTTAAGGAGACGTTTTATATTATCAGGTTTTTGCAGAGGTAAGAAAGTGTCAAATTTTAGAAAAAAAATACATTCAACAGGGATAAGAAAAGCACAGTCTTCCACACAGGCAGCTCTAGCTTTACACATGCCTGGTTCCCTTGAGATTCTCCTTCCCCTCCTCACCACTGAAAAACGTGAACTCACCCCCACTACCTGAAATGGAGAACAGGTTCCCACCAGATCCCAGAGAGTTCTGCAGAAGACAGCTCCTGGAGAGCTCAGCATCCCAAAGGATACGCATCTCTGCCTGGGCAAACTGATGCCCTGTGAAGAACATCATAGAGTGTGAGGACCCTTCCAGGAGTCACACACACAGACGTGCCCACAGATCATTGTTCCAACCATTTTCCAGGCTCTTTCCAGGACCTAAACATTCCCAGTAGTTTGTCCCTCCTCTCCTAGCTAAGCAGAAGCCTCTGAATCAGGAGCTAACTGGAGAGGAGCCAACAATCTAGAGGCAAGTCATAGACAAGGGAAACTGTCCCCCACATGCTAATAGGCTTTGATGAAGTATTCTGCACATGTGTGGATGAGGCTGCTGCTTTATTATGCTTAGATAAAGTTTCCATCTGCTCCAATGCAAACCCCAGCACGCATTTGTCCAAGAGCTCTGCTGTCAAACAAGAGTTCGGCTCTGGACACTGCACGCAAACTGGGACTCCAAAGGAGTGGGACATTTGTTCCCTCCCTACCTCGTTACAAATACTACATGAGAACCTATGTCACATGGTGGCTCTCCTTGTCCCCTTTGTCACCTCCAGATTGCTATACAGTACACAGAAGTAATTTTTTTGTTTTTAATATACTGCCATTAGACCAAATGGCACATTACAGCCAATAGAGATAACACTCCTGACCCAAGAAAATTACAACTGAAATTAAGGCAAATCCATCAAAATATGACACAAAAGAGAGGGGTAATAACACAGTGCAAAAACAGCCACTCTAATAAGTGTTTTTCCACTGCATAAAATACACAATCATTATATTGATCCTTCTGCTTTAATTCCAATGGGCGAGAACAGGCACTAATTACTTTCCTAAAATGGGGCCAAAACAGTGCACTTGTCATTTGGATGAGCAAGATGCTCTCACGGCTTCAAATGTGCCATAAACCCAGAGAACAAACCCCATCCGCGCAGCGCAAGCAAGCCCATCTTCTTTATGGGAGCACAGCTATCTCTCTTCACAACGGGAAGGGCTGCGTAATAAACCTGTCACATTGTGTAATATGCTGGAAAGGATTGCGTGCTTCGTGGCGTGGTAAATTGTAGAGTTCACATTGCCTAGCTTTAAAATAAAAATGAAAACAAGGATAAAAGATATTTCCCTCCATTGTTTCAATTTTATGTACAAACTGTATGGCAGAAATACATGCACGTTTGGCATCAAGGCTGAGTTCTCTGTTCCTGCAGCTTGGTCCCAGTCTGATCCTTATTTTAATGTAAATAAACGAGGCATCAGTTTTATCTCCCTCTCCCTCAGCAGTAACAATAAACCAGAGAAATCACCACTTCATTTCCAACATCCAGTGCAGAGCTGGGAGACTGAGCAAGGACAAGCCCATGGGTCTGCTGGCCCACCAGCACCACCAAGGATGGACTGAAAAAAAAAAGAGGAAAAGAGAGGACATGTTGCCCTACAAAAAAGAAATGGCGAGGGCTTGAGTCTCAGGTGCCCCTTCTCTTGGAAGGGCAGAGCTGGGAGGTGCACCAGGAGGGTGGCTGGACGTCTGCGCGACAAGTCATGGAAAGCACCTCTGAATGCCAGAGTGCTTTCCAGCTCAGTCTTGAAACCCATGTTCTCTTGATCCGTTTACTGAAATTAGATTACGAACCGTAAGGGGTTTACCCAGAGGTTTGATATAGGGCTAATATTTTTTTAATAGTAATTAACATTTGATTTACAGTGTTCCAGGGAACATTTCCCAAGTACCTTGAAATAAAAAGTGTACAACTGGCTTTAATTGGGGCCATGTTACAGTCACGCAGACATGATGACTTGCATCAGAGCAAAATCTGACAGGACAGCATGTGATCAAAGGTAACACATATAGGATCACCGATGGCCCTGGAGTAACAGCCAGGCTGTAAAAGCACTCATGGGGCTCCGCGGCCACCAAGGGTAGCAAGAATAGTTCAAGAGTCTTATAAACAACAACAGGCACAGGGCCCAGCAGCAGTCAGACATTCACTCCCGGGGAGTCATGGTGTCTGTGACACCCCAGGCTTGCCTGTATCTCTTTTTTTAAAAATATTTAAAGGTAAAAAAAATTATAATGGTTACAGACGTAAACATTTCTTTTCTATGACGTTGATGGGGGAGCATTAGAGAACCTTGGAGGGTTCCTTGAATTCCCTTGGACTGATGTCAGACACGGTGGCAGCGTACACCGACAGGAACGTGCTGCAGTCGGGGCGTTGGGCAGCACACAGCACAGGGTACTCCTCCAAAGCAGCCACAGCTGCAAGCTCATTGAACTGCTCCGAGCTGCCGCCTCACCGGAGCTTGACCTCCCATGTGTGTGCACCTGGGGTAGAGCCACACTCATGCTGCCATCTTCCCCTTCACGGTGACACTGATGGCATCTATTCGGCCACCCATTTCTACAAACATTTGAGCCTTCTCCACTCCCCAGACTCAGCTGAAACTGGCCAACGTGTTCAAAGGTTACATGATAAGAACTCTCCAAAAAGACAAAGCATAATTACATAAGGCTTGTTTCCTTTGGAAAGCCGGGCAGGCTCCCAGATGGGAGTGAATAACTTCCATGGGGACTTAACAACCTTACTCAGTCTCTCCTGGAGCAGACTCGTCCACAGTCATCCTACACGGAGGGTTTCTTTCAGCAGCAGCAGAACATCCTACACATCAATAAGCCACCAGTCCTAGAGGAAGCTTGTACAGGAGCAGGAGAGGGGACAGCAAGGAAGGCCACCCAGCTGCTCCCACCCCCCAGGGCCTGGAGTTCACAGGCAGAGCTGCACAGGCTTGAGAAAGTCCAAAGGTCCCAGTGGAGATGGCAAGATCTCTGTAGGGCTGAGCATCACGGAGACAGAGAGCTGTGTCACAGGAACCCCCAGCACCCAAGAGCACAGTCCAGCCCCACTCCGCACCATGGAGCTGCCTCCCTTCAGCTGCCAGGCCACCCATCACCGGAGTGCAGGAGCAGCATGGTGCTCCCCATGCAGGTGGGGCCATCCCACACTTCAGAGTGGTACGGTGATTAGCTGTGCCGGGGGAACACAGCTTTACTGAGAGACAGTCCCATCTGCAAGAAGGTGTTTTTGCAACAGAGCTACACTGCTTGGGGATCAGACCTTCCCTCAAGCCTTACGGTGAGCTACCCAAGGTATCTGGTCATTTCACCTCACACCAGATACATCTGTGAATTAAAAAAAAAACAGAATAAAATGCCAGAGATGAAAGGAATTCAAGCCACTTGGATGGCTTTGGAAAGAGCACCTAGTGAAAGAACGTCCTGCAACGTTTCATTTTATTGCAAATGCCATGAGAAATCTTGTCACCTTGACAGACCAATATCTAAGGCCCTGAGCTAGAATAGCCACAGGCCCCACGCGACACAGAGGGAGTCAGTGATTCAACATTTTACTATTACTTTTTTTTTTTTTAATAGTCTCATCCATCATCATATGTGGGGGCAAAAAGATTCTGCCTTAACCATCTCCAAGTGCGGAGACGTCTGGACTAATACTCCAAACAGCCCTGGACTGCCAACACTGAAAAAAGGACCCCAGAAAATAACTGTACGTGGCAGTACTTGTAATATTTGTCTGGAAACGGAGAATATTTTGGAGCTATTTTGCTTTACCTGCTACCTGAAGCAGGTACAGTTAGATGGCATTTCACTGTCACGGTAAAATCAGTTCACATGCAGGAGGGAGCACAGCAGCACACACTCGGGGCATCACCAGCGGGACATGGAGACATTAGTTCCTCCCTGCTCCTTCCCAGCACAGTCGGGGTGACAGGGTGGCCTTCAGAGGGGACAGTGTCTCACTGGTGACCACCAGGTGGCAATCACGACACAGAAACACACCCCCCTCCCCAAGGGGACCTCCAGGGACTGTCAGGTTGCCCCTGTGCAGGTGACCACCCTGCGTGGCCAGCGCCACCGCCAAGCCCTTGGCCAGAGCATCCCACTGCTCCAGCCACACACAGTCACCATGAAGACCAGACTATGCCATGAACTGTGCTTGGAAACCCAGCACTGAACTTCTCAAGGGAAAAGGAAAGCTGAGGAAGGTGCATGACCAGCCTGGGGGAGTTCAGCTGCAGGATGGAGAGCGCCTGGGAACACCCAAGGTATCCAGGGGAAATGACTGCCAACTACAGAGGGAGTTTCCCTTATTGTAGTTCCAACAGACTTGGACAGCGCAGAGTGATGACCTACAGGCTCTTTAGTCCAGACACCTTCAAAACCATGGTGGTACTGCCAAAGGGGTATCATGAAGTCTGTGGGCAGAACTAAGGGGTGCATGAGAAAGTTCAAAAACCCAAGTATGCAATGAGCTGCAGATCACAGGCTCATGTCTCCTTCAGGTGGGCCACGACTACTAACATGGCTTATAAACAAGCTTATAAACTAGCCCAAAAGCAAACAGGAACTTTTGGGACCTTCAAGAGGTTTCCTTGTCTTTCAGTGTTTAAAGAAACATGTATTTATAGTTAAAAACAAAATGGGTCACCAAGGTTTTATGCTCCCATCTCCACAAGGCACTTACTGGAGTCCCAGAGGAAATGGCTATGTATGAAGACAATCATGGATGTTTTCTTTCCTGACAACACCCTTTACATCTTGGAAACTACCAAAACAGCCAGATGAGAATATACAATGCTGTCAGAAGCACAGATTAAAGAAACACACATTAGCCAATGAAAAAAGGCATAAGCCCATCCTCCTAATTTCCCCAGTTTCTGCTGAAAAGGGGGGTTGTTCATGACAAGAAGCCAAGCAGTACAATCACCCTCCAGTCTTTTCTCTGTTGGAGTCAAAGACGACAAAGAAAATCTCTGCCAATGAGAAACTTAGTCATAGTGAAGTTCACAGCACAGCCAACCCCTAGTTAAGTGGGGCTCAAAGGGAGGCCACTTCAGTTCATGCGCTGCAGTTTAGCTAGGAAATACTGAGTGACTTAACGGCTCATGTGGCTCTCAAGGAGTACACGTGAAACTTGCTATTCCTGGGCATACAAAGCAGCCGTAACTGATAACGAACTCAAACTCAGGGAAACAGGGTTTAGTTTACTTTTAGTTTTAGGGCTGATAGCCCTATACCAACATACTTTAAAGAAAGTATACTCTGTGCCAACATACTTTAAAGAAAAAAGTTTTATGTAAGTTTTAAGTTTTACCAGGAGTTTGAGCTGAGGACTCCAAAAACCACGCTGCTGACACTGTACATCCGTTGTGCTACCCCATCGGAACAGCTTTGCAAGGGGAAAAGTTGGGCTTTATGCCCGACTCCCACTACCGCGCATGCTCCAGATTACATCCAGATTCCCATCACCTGTAAAATTTGACCATAGCATTGCCATAGGTCAGAGTTAACTGCTCTGGATCACCAGCTAAACCAGGACTACTCAGTTTTTCCCAAGATAACTGAATAGATTTATCAATGTCCACCATTTCTTATTGAGACCCACTCAGTAGGAAGCAGCATGGCCACTCCAGGTGGTGGCTGGCACACTGCAGCTGTTCCCAAAAAAAGAGTCAAAATGCTGAAAACTACAGGGTCTTCCTCAAGAAGAGGCAAAATGAACTTGCAATCTGGATCCAGTGCAGCATAGGCCATTTGAGTAGCCCTGACTTAAAATCTCCTCCTTCACAGTGCTGACTGCAATTTGAACTCTGGACAGCAATGGCTTTACAGTGCCTCCTGAAAAGCACAGAGTGCAACACTCTTCTCATCTGCTTCACGAGTGAATGAATTTCTCTTGATTCCTAGTATCCTTCCTTGAAGCAATGCAAATTTAAATACCACAATAATCTGTGATTTCTTTCTACTACTTATCAGTAAAGGCTTAAAAAACAAAGATGAGCCTCACAGCTACCGATCGTCTTCCTCTGGCAGAAATGAAGTGTCTACACACTGTGTACTCCTCTTACACAAAGGGAGGAAGGACTGAAAGGCTGCCAGCACCCTACGGTGCTTGTGCTGGTCAGGATAAGTACCTGTGTGTGTTCCCTCTAGACTGCAAGCTCTTCTGAGCAAAGACCATACGCTCATTAACACTGTGACGTGCCAGCACACTGAAGCAAGCACCAAAAGAAACTCACATTATGTAGCCATGAGATTAACTAGCAATGAGCTATCCTTAGCCTCATCACAGTTTATCCACCAAATACCAGAGGGATACAAGACACATATCTTGTTAACAGACTCCTGTCTCTATTGCATGTATCACACTAAGTGAAACCAAGAACTCCGACTAGAAATCTCAGTCATCTCTACTTCCAATGGCAGCCACATACCCTGTTGCAAAGTTGCTGTCTTCTTTCCAGTCCACTATGCGACAGATGAAGAGCATATTTGAATAGTCCTCAGGCCTGGTCACAAAGTCCGGAGGGCAATCAGCCAAAGACACATAGGCCCTGGGCACTCTGTGGTCCACAGGTGAGAACATGGCACACCTCCTGAAGAGTTCACTGTTCTTGTCTGCCAGAAGCTTGATGAAGCCTGTAGCTGCCCGGGAATGCTTCCTTTCCAAGATATAGACCACCTGGAAGAGGCAAAGGTTCCTACAGTTAATACCTTCAGAGAAACTTATTTTCTTTAACAGAATAGGGATACACAGAGGCTTAGCAGAATATCTGGAAAAATCACAAGGCCTATATCATGTTTTCCCTGTGTGTGTATATGTTTCTGAGCATTTTTTAACTGAGTACCTATTTACAATGTATTTTTCTTGCCATCTTGCTCATGGCTATAGAAGAGCTAAGTGCCTTCCAAGTGCTAGCTCTCTACAGCAATTTTCTTGATTACAGAACAAAACCAGACAAGAAGCAGATGCTTCCAAATGCAAGGAATTAGCCACAACATACAAGCAACTCCTGTAAAATCTTTCATTTGTATCCTCGGCCTGCGATTTCGACATTCAGCGCAGAACAGGCCAGTCCAAAAACAGTGCCGCTGGCGGATCCAATGCTAACCACAGGAAAGGATGTGCTGTGGGGAATTTGGCAGTTCTCTCCTCCTCTCTGTGCTTTCTGAAGTTAGGGGTTATTTTACCTTTATACAAGATGGCTTTGAAAAGAATAATAAATTACAATATCACTAAATAATTGTTCCAGAGAGGTGTTCATCCAGGCTATATTTTTGTAGACCATAATAAATCACTGGATAACAGAAATATTATAGCCGATTTCCTAAGCTTATACAGAACAGTCCTTCCAGAAGGTTTCAGGAGCTGCACCTCTGTGCGATTCTGAGCGCTGGAATTGCCACGCTGGATGAGACCAGAGGGCAGCCCAGCCCAGAAGAGGGACCAGAATCAGAGGCTGCAAGGGAAAACACAAGACGTGGAAGAGACCTGACCCAGCCTGACCCAGTAGTCCTTTTCTGGTTTCTTAACATTCAGAGATTGACTCAAATCTTGAACCAACAGCACTAACAGCCTTTCCAAAGTCTGTAAGAATTAATTCTGACAACTTTGGATATCCTAACACTCATATTAGTAGCCAATCTTTTTTCTGAATCTTGCTAAGTAATTTTGCATAACAAACAAAGGGAATTTAAACTAGAATAATTGGTAAAAATAACAAGACATTTGATTTTTATCAGATCGGACAATTACTCTCTTTGAAATGGGGAACAAGATTCAAAGATCAACAGATGGAGACTACAAGGAGGCCAGGGATGGCCTCCTTCAGCCTTTGGGAGCGCACACGTGCTCGCTTCTCACTCTCCGCAGAGTTACCTTGGCTGTCCTTTGAAGAAACTTATCTGGGAGGAGCCTGGGATCATTCACCTTGGGTCCTTCATCTTGCTTTGTTCTGTGCACACCGCCAATACCAACAGCCTTCACTGCATTAAACAAGACAGACACAACAGTTACTGTAGCACATTTCTATCATGAAGTAGTGTTGGGCTTGCGCTGTAAACTACAGTACAAGGTGCGTGTAGTAGACTTATTTGAAAGGAAAAAGATCTCTTAAATGTCAGAATAGCCAAGCATGAAGCAATTATTATTTCTCCAGACTAGCACAGAGGGCAGATATATGTTCACTTACCATGCAGATCTGCTGAAAAACAACAAAAATCAAAATAAATCCAAACTTTACAAGTACAACTATACCAGCCATAATAAACAAAATGGTGGAAAACACATTCTGTTTATTAAATACTAAGAACTACATGAATTTCCTGGCATTTCTTAGTTGGAGTCATTAACATTATATAAACAGTCTGTTAAGTACATACATTCATTTAATATTTAATTTCCTTTAAAAATGTTATGCAAGGTTATAAAATGCATGTTTATCTTTGAAACTGAAACCATATCGACTAAGTTGACCCTCTTCAGCTGTGGACCAGGATTATAAAAAAGTCTTATGAAAGTAATCGCTACATATGACAAACAGCTCCTTCCCCCTGAAATTTCTTCACCAGGTACTGAGAATATTTAAATCAACTGTCAACTAATTTCTAGTTTGCAATTTTCCAATATTCAGGTATCTGAGTTTCAAAGTATCTGCTATAGGTGGCTGGCACACCAAACACATTTAGTGTTTACAAACATCCAAAGTGATCTTTGCCATGGAGAAGGCTGGGAGTGGTCCGTTCTTGAGTTGCATCCCTGCTGAGAGCCCGTGGTTACTGCTCTGAGAGCGTTTTTCAGATGGAAACATCCATGTGCTCTTCTCCGAAGGGTTCATGGAGGATGGATGCCTTTTTCCACGGGTATGGCAATTGCATCCATCTCAATCACATGTGCTAAAATCAAGCCCTGCACGTTCAAAAGAAATTTTGCTTTCTCAAGGAGAGACCGCGGCACCAGCTGCAAGTTTCAAGGGACGTAGCTGTCACTGTTTCCCTTAGAAGACATGAGATAAAGCAATGTTTCACTGAAGACTGTGCTCCAGCAGGCCAACGGCGCTCCTGCACGCCAGAAAGCCTCAAGGAGAACAGCGGTGACACGCAGACCCTGGCCCCCAGATGACACCCATCTGTCCCGCAGGGACCCTCGACAGAGGCTGCTGGTGACATGACGGATGAAGGGGGCCAGGCTGTGGGAGGGGAGGCTGCAGCTGCCGGCAGCGCCGAGCAGTGCCAGGACGCAGGGGACCAGCGCTCGGGGGGAGCCGTGGTGGCAGCGGGGGCCATCAGCTTGCCCCGAGGGGAACGGCTGTGCACCACCATCATGAGGGCACGTTCACAGATGGTCCAGCCACCGCGGACGGCCTGGGTTGCCCTCGGGCAACGTTACCCCAGCAGTTGTTTGACAATGACGGCTATCGCTCTAATGACAAACTCTGCTTCTCATATGCCGCTAATTATCCCTAGCTTTGCCTTCTGATACAAAGCTCTTCAGACTTTGCCTCTCCCCAGAGATCATCTTTTTCAGAAGAATCTAAGTGACTTTAATTTTATTTTATCTTTACTGACTGGCTAGCAAGGTTGAGAGGAGAACAGACAGATATTCAGGGGTTTAAATAAAAATCTACTTTCCTTAAAAAAGCAGCAGTAGTAGCAGCAGCAAACCCCTTTCTCTTTTACTTCTCCTACTGAAATGAACTCAGATGTGCCACAACCGGGGTTACTAAGGGATAAAACCACCCAGAAAATCACGGTGACAAACAAGCTGAGGAAAAAAATTGCTTGGATAATTATAAAAAAATTTTAAAAGTGGGGATACCCAAGTTACACACCTCATTTGCTTGCCTCCTCTAAGATCTCTGCCAGCTAAGGTCACACCAAGCAATCAGTTAGTAAAGAATAAAAGCAAGGAGCCGTTTTGTTTTCTTAAAAATTTTCAAGCCATGGGTTAATAGTCATGGGTTTATGGTGTGCCAACCTTAAAGACAGCTAGGACAAAGAACAGGACGATCTGGAACAAAGAAACGTTGGCAGGCGCAGAGGGAGAGAGGAGGTTGGTAGCCTTCCAAAGGCCATGCCTTCAGGCACACCTGCCACAAGCCCAGGGCTTTACTGGAGTGAACTCTCCCCCACTGAACAGCACATACTGGTTGGAAGAGAAACCAGATCTAAACGTGTTTGGAAAAAAGCAAGAGCTGCACTTGCTGCTTTCCCAGCGCAGCAGAGTAACAGCACCAACTCAAGGCACAGCGGGCAAGAATGAGAAGAGCACCAGGAGCCACATGAGGAACATGCCCTTGTTAGCACTGCCTTCTTTCCACTTCTCCTTCCAACTCCTGTTTCTTCAAAAAGTTGCTCGCATTTTTTCACAGAAGCAGGTTTCCCTGTCAAAAAAAGGAGCCAGCAGTGGTGTCCTTGGGAGGTATCACGTACACGCATGCAAAAGCACAGAAGCACCAGGAGAGAGCTGTCATGGGGAGCACAGCAAATGGGTCACCATATTGCCTGGGATGAAGAACGCGCAGGGCTGGGGCATTACCCCCCATCCTGATGAAGCTGAGTCCCACATGAACCCAGTACAGGTACCAGAAAGCACCTAAATTCTCATTGTAGCACATGGTAGAACCTGCCTTTTTCCTTCACAGTCAAAATCAACCAGGGGCCTTTGGCTGGGTGGAGAGTACCTTCTTCCTCAGGGATCTCTCCAGTTTCAGTATCCCTCCCAAAAAATCCTAGGATTATTAGAGACTCCAGCAGACAGAGGCTGGGATCTACAACTATACCATCAACAGAAAGAAAGAAAGAAGCAAATTCCGGCCATCTACTTATTCCTACCCATCTTTCTTAATCAACTCCAGTATCTAAAAGCTCATCATGTACATTTAGTGATGGGCAACGCTCCTGAAACAAGGGACAGGGAAGAAAACACACAAGGAACTCTGCACTCTTGGGGCCAAGAGATGTAGACTTCTCTATAGCTTCTAGCTGCTCCTTTTGAAGTCAAAATTCTGTCAGTACCAGGGCTGCATCTAGTGCTTGGAGGTCTACATTAGCAGAGGACCAGCAATGAGGCCTCCCTGTGACAAACCCCTCTGCTCAGAAAGGACAGCTACCCAGACCAAATGTCCACCTGGCTCAGTTGTGAAATTACCGCACAGAGACCTCAGTCTCAACAGCGATAATCTGCCAGGAGAGTCTGGTACCCGAGTTCCCTACATACACTTCTGACAGTCCCTGCCTTTTGTTGCACATCCCCTTTCCCTCCAGTGAACTGGAACTTGGTGGGTGGGCAGAGAGGGGAGGTATCCTGGCCCCACTGGAGACTGGTGGTCTAGAAGGTCTGAGCTGGGAGACACAAACATCTCCCACAACAGGGCAGAGCCACGGAGGCAATCCTAAAGGAGAGTTAACTTGTGAGAGGAGCAGGATTTTGAGCAGGGGAGGTGGGAAGAAACTCCTTGCATTATGCCAAACTAAAAATGAATTATTCTGACCCCTTTACTGCAGTGGTTATCCAATGACCATTCAATATTTCCACCCTGGGCAAAGACGTGTTTTCTGAGAAAGATTTACTATGTTAGCTTGGGCAATACTTCATAAGCTTATCTTACAGTGAAAACACACTTCAGCAACTGGGATCCAGTGAAACTGCATTATAATCTCAGTGTTTTCCTTTCAGCGATTATCTGACAAACCAAAACTGTAATCGTCTTAAAAAAAAATTAGGCACGAGATACAAAAAGCAACTCAAATTAGTTATGTTATTACCAACAAAGTAGATCCAGGACGCTTGGAATTTGCCTCCCTCTGTACGAGATCAGTTTAGGCAGCTTCAATACATACTTAGATTTGCCTGATAGGCATTCCTAGGTCAAACATTATTTTTTATAAAGCCCCCCAAATTTCCTTTTACAATTAAATTACCATGACATTAAAAGGTGGCCAAAGTGGACTAAAAGTCATCAGACTAGAATTCTGATTACTTGTGACAGATCCAAAATTATTTTCACTAGGTTTGCATTGGTCACTGTGGAAATTTGCAATTCTGTCCAAAACGAATACAATTAAAGATGCAATATCCACTTGCAAATGAAAATATATCGCAGTTTCAGATCTCAAAAACAACTCACTGGAAAAAAAAAATCTCTCTCCCTGGATGGAAAGAAACAAGTTTTAAAAAAAAAATAGTTCAATGTTTGCTACTTCAGCTAGGAAAAAAAATCTACTTGAGAAGTTATTTGGCTTACTCTACATGGGCATATCTATGAATCCCATCAGAAGGCATTATTGACATGAAGCTTTTAAAAAAGAAAATACTGCTCTTCAGCTTAGTGCTCAGATACCAGCACATCTATAAACCTTTCAGTAGCAAAGTCTACTACTTGCTAATGAAGTAACAACACTTAGGTTCTTTGATGTCTGCTTCAATAAGCAGTTTTCAGCATATTCTGGTTTAGTACCAAATACATAAGGAAAGTGATGTAAAACAAACCAATTTATTATAAGTATCGCAAGGATTGTGTGTCACACTCAAAAAGGATCTGTTTTGGGAAGTTCTGTCTATACCAACACAAGAGACATATGGAAATGAAAACTCCCTTCAACAAAAAAGCGATACATTCAAATGCATGCACAGATTTGCCCTGGATTACACTATTCTGCTACGATCTTCATTTTTAGGGACAACGACAAGGAAACATGTTGCTCTTTAGAAGACAGTACAAGGGCTCTTCACATTCTGTCATCGATGTTTATTGGCACAGAACAGGATTTTCCTCCGGAACACGAAACTGATGGTAGGAACCAGTGGTTCACATCATATCTCGTCCTCCCTTCACCAAGTAAACCAAAATGTAATTTTTTGAGGATCAAAGCAAAGGGATCTGGTTTCTTAAAAACACCTGTCCCTAGCTGGATGATTTCAGTTCCTACAAAGTTATTTTGGTACCTACAGAGGTAGAAGCTTCTCCTGACCTCAGCAGATTTCTCCCCCATGGAGTCCACAGTACAGAGGTCCAAGTGAGCTCTCTCTGAAGTCTCACCCAGCAGGCTGAAGAGCCTCTCCTCCCTACCCAAAAGGGAGGGAGGAAGGAAAGTGCCATTTCACTTGGCACCAGGTACTATCCAAAACTGGAATTTATTTTAAACAGGCTATAAGAAGGCTCACTTGGGAAAATATCATGCAAGAAGCAGTATTTTGCGAGTATTTATATCTCTACACACACAGCTTTCCACCTGTGATGGAGAGAAGATAGATAGTTTACTATGATGAGACTGTTAAGCCAACAGCTTTGGAATTTAACACGTGCAGCCTGTCCAAAATCAGCCTAACAGCTCCCGCGTGCAATGCAAGAGGGCTCTGCAGGTATGAAGCAAAGCCACTCCAAACCATGCCGCACTCCCGAGTTGTCTCATCACAGAGCCGTGTGTCTAATGAACAGGACTAACTTCCTTAGAGATGTTTATTTTGAATGCTCATTTAAGCAGACTCACCCTGCCACAGCTGTTCATGTCTAAACACCTGAACTCAGACACCTGCGTGCCCAACGGCACACTGAAGATGAGGACCAGGAGACTCAGATGATTAGCAAGAAGATTTTTGAAGATGCACAGGCAGGAGGAGACCCTCAGAGAGGGAGAGGAAAGGCATAATAATGGATGCGTACAGCAGAAAGACAAGCATCTGCAATAACACAGAACAAAGGCAATGTGAAAAGGTGAGTATAGCTGGCTTCCTTACACACGCAACGCAGCCAAGCATATAATTATTTACTTATATTTAGTAAACATTCTTCCACGAGGAAGGATGGAGGACATGGCTGAATTATGAGATAGGAGTGTTACTTTTCCTTAGAACCCTCCAAGCCTGATCCACAACAAAGATTCAACATCATTTTGGGAAGCTGCCATCTAGCCCAACAGATCAAATCGTAGCTGTCTCAGTAGCCACATAACATTACTACAACCACAGCACGGGTACTCAGGCCTCCTGGCCCTCTCATGTCCTTGAGAAGCTGCCAGTCAACAGGGGGGTTGGAAGCTTATTGCAACAGAATTAAACCTCAAAAAATCAGGTAGTGTTGCAGTCTACACAAATACAGTTTTATTACATTAGCGGTGAGTAAAATTAAAATGTTACAAAAACATTTCCATTGAGTATTTTGCCTATCTACTTAATGTTCTTCCTTCCTGCATGTGCATTTGTTCCTAAAGTGTGTGTGTCCAATTTTACTATTGCATGGAAAATATGTTAGCTGAATGAATCCTAATCTGATTCATCCTGGAAACCTTGCTGCTAACAATGACCATACTCTAATATGTTTATTTTCACACCCACCATTCATTCTCAGTATCATGCCCTCTCACTTACTTGACCTAAACTTGTAACTCAAAGGAGAAACACAGGTGAATTCAGGAACATATGGTAATAGGCTGAACTTAATCTTATTCTTATTACCTAATTGCATAAGTAATTTTTTTTTTTCCTTACTTAAGAAGTCATTCGGGGGTCAAGATAACTTACTAGGGAAGAACAGCGTAAGAAGCTTTCCCAACATTAACTTCCATTGCAAACATCGGCTGTGCAACAAAAGAATAACTGGAGCTTATTCAGCCCATAGCATTTAATCAATGCAACCATAAAGCCCAATTTGTTCAATACCAGTAGAACACTTTTCTTAAGTTGCTATACTGTTTATTCTTCAAGAAATCTATGCTCTCATTTAAGAAAAGTTATTGCAACAACCAAAAGAGCTAGATCCAGAGACCCACAAACATGAACTTAGGATAAACTAATACAGAGCTGTCTTGAGCAGCTGAAACGGCTCCAGCTTCTCTGCTGGTTTTCCAGGCTTCAGCAGAGTGAAACCGATCTGATTTTTGACAGTTCCACCTCAAGGATTTCTATTAAAAGCCGTGTAACTGAGAAGATTTCCTGGTGAGCTTTCACTCTGCTGTGGCCTAGAAATGTTAAGAGCTATGCAGTGGAGACGATCCATCTCCAGAAAGCTGCAGGCTCGGAAAGAAGCGTGAAGACTCCTTAAAAGCGCTCAGAGCAAATGGGAGCCTCTGAAGAGGAGGCAGAACAACATTTGTTCCTTCAAGCAGCCAGTGATATTGTTGGGCTCCAAATTTGTCAGAGATTTCATGGCAACTAAACTGAAAGAAGGGAGGACCTGAGCAGAGCAGAGGGACACCATGTGGTCCAGATTCTTATCACCATCATCCTTTCCCTACCAGCCTTGGCCAAGGAGAGGAATAGCAGTATCTCCCTAAACTCTGCCTACACCAATACAAGACACTGCTAACCGCAGAAGGGCTCCAGGTGCCAGAGGAAGACACAAAAGGCAGGTAGGCACCTAGTCAAGCTTAAAACAAGACAGAGAGCACACAAAAGCACAAGAGGGGACATGGGAGCGCATGAGAAGGTGCAGAAGTGCAAAACAGAGATTAAACTCTACAAATGCATTTTTCTCCTTCGCTAGGATCCAAAAACCTTTCTAAGCACTGACTCCAGAGAGTCATCATCTTGAGAAAAGAATGGCTTAATGTATTATCACACAACCATACTGTGAAGGTACCAAATGCCACCACTTCTGTTGAGCCAAGTAATCTCAAAATACTCAGTAACAGACTCCAGTCAGTAGTAGTGTGGACACCAAGCAATTTTAGATTATAATTTCTGACCTTACCAGGGCTATTAGAGACTGACAGTCACATTTGACTTGAAAAGAGACCAACCAGCATCCACCTGGCCAATGCTGAACAGACAGGCAGACAGGAGCAAGTTCTGCAGCAGCTCCAACCCAAATTCTGTTGACTCTACCTATTAACCATCAGCTATTCAATTCAATTTTCCAGCACGCAATTGTCTGAGTTAGCTGTCAGTTTTCTCTGCCTGTAAATAGGCTATTTCTATTCAAACTTCATTACATCAAGGCAGTAAGCAAGCCTCGGACATTCGCATATTCAAACTCTGATTTGCAGAAGTGTAGGTGTAAGTGGAAATCCTGAACACACACAACTATCTGATTGCTGCCAGGGCAGCCAGTCCACCAACTTGATGACTTCTGTGAGCCACCCCGTGGGAAGCAGGATATTCTGCGTATCTGGTAAAGTAAGATCTCTCGTGAGAAGAGTTGAAAAAAGCTGAGCAAACTAGTTTGACAAGGACAGCTTTTGGCATAGTGACACAGTTTTACAAACTTTTATTTGAATATTCTTTCACTAAGAAAGGCTGAGGCACTTTTATGAGCACAGCTGCCATTCCTGAGTACAAGTAGCTGCTACTGTTTGCTGATGTTTCTTTATCAGAGTAATCTGATTCCAATATTTAACAAGAGACAGCTCTCATTTGCATGAAACTCGTGCCATGCAAGTCTGTGTAGGGATACACCATCATAAAGTATTCTGTACAGAACATTTTGCACTTTTCCTGGGTTGGGAGGATGCAGAGAAGTTTCTGATTTTTATTACATATTGAAATGGAGTATAAGGAAAATCCTCCTACTGCAATGACAAGTCACAGACATAATGTATTCCAGCTCAGTACTAAGTGATAAGATAAAAGTTACATTACCTGCTGCAGTAGTCAATGTGAACGAGGATTAAGGAAAAGAATTGCAGACCTGGCAAAGGTTGTATCAACTGGTGGATGACTTCTCTGGATAGCAGTGACACAAAAAAAGTTTCTGTGTCACTTCTGTTTCTTGAGGTCTCAGAGTAAAACACAGAGGACTTGCATGTCAATACCAAGCACCATGGAGAATTAATGTTTTCTGTGTACACAATATTGTTCAGACTAGTGCCAGGATGCTATTGCCTTGATCTTTGCCTGCATTTTAAGAGGACATAAAAACCCAGAGAGGGTTTGAAGGACACTAGTAAGGGAGCTGAGAAACTTTCTTTGGGGTGCCCATTCTTACTGTCTTTGTAAAGAAAAAAAAACAGAGAGAAAGTTTGTTCAGCTTATAGAGATATTTATACCTTGGAAATACAGCTGAAAATGCCAGAGGAAAGAGATTTCCAACTTTGCTAAAAAAGATCTACCTCCAATGACCAAAACTTAACATTAAGAAAATCTAACTTTGGAACAGGATAATATTGCTCTTTGTGTAGAACAGTGTGCTGGAGAGGAAAACGGCTCATCACTTCCTAGATCTGAGACTTTTCTGAAGATAATCTTTAACCCAACTTCTTTGCAAGAAAAGTTCAGAAAAGCAGAGCAAACTCGTTTGACCAGGACAGCTTCTGGCATAGTGACACCAGCTATGAACTTTCATTCAAATATCCTTGAGCAAAGCAAGACCGACGCACTTTTATGAGCACAAGAACTATCAGGAAGTACACAGGCTGAGAATTAGGCTGAATGTGATGGTCTCTTCACTTCTGTAGACTTCCCTCTTGCTTATCCCATCCCTTCTGGGGTCTTAGGAAGAGAAGGGCAGGAAGCACAGCCCTCATAACTGCAGCACTTAGTGAAGACAGAGCCAACATCTGAGTCTCAGCCTGCAGCCCCATGCATAACAATTTCTACCAGTTTGCTTTAAGCCCCACAGAGGCATAAGAAGCCAAACATACAGTGACTTCAGGGAAATTCAGTCCACTCAAATCTGGGCCATAATCGGTGAACACAACGTTTCACGCTTCAGAGCTTCTGACAGCAAGGGCCAACCCAAAACTCTTTGCCCCAGTGCGTAACTAGAGATGGAGGGGGTGACTGGTGCTCTGAAGAGGAATAGAGCCACAACAAGGGATGGGACACAGGCCAGGGTAGGAAAGATACCAAAACAGCCTGCACTCCCAGCGTGACCCAGAGTGTTCTTATTCAAATGACACGTCTACTTTTACTCTTCATGGTTCATTCTGGCCATCAGCAGCAGAACAAATGAGCCAGCAGCAAAGATATTGTGTCATTCTACTCCTCCGTCAGAACGGACAAAAGCCATCTTGCAACTGAGAGGCAGCAATCTGCAGAGCTTGCGTACATGCACAAACACTTGAGCACCGTCTGGTAATGTCTAGAGCAACATGGCTCTGTTCTTTCACCCCAGAATGAGTAAAATTTACTTTTGATTCTATTAGGGTAGCTATACTTTTCACCCCCAGAAATCTGGTGGGTTTTTTGTTTAGTTTGGATTTTGTTTAGGTCATATATATATATGGATCTTTTTTTATATATATACACATAGACACACACACATATATGTATGCATATATATACATAAACTGCACATGAGAACATGATAGACTGTTTCTTGATTTTATTTTGTTAAACATGATACCCTTGATGGCATCTTTGTCCAGCTTGAAACCTTCAGACTGCCCTATGTTAGGGAAAAAAAGAAGCAAGTCCACTGCAAGTGTTCATTTAAGAGTTGCACCGGCCACAAATTATTTCTCCTGGTCCCTCCTGTGCATAAGGCCATGCAATGAGTCTGTGTAACAAACCCTACAAAGCAATGTTCTCGGGGAAAATAAATAAAGCACCGGTTTTGGTGGGAAAGCAAGAAATCCCCCCATGGGATCTCATCTCCCATCCACCTCTCCGTGTTTTGCTGCAGTAGTGGTTTCCAGCAGAAGGGTTGTAACATAAAATAAAAGACTCAGCTTGAAAGGAAAGTTCAACGGGCAGCACCAGCCCAGCAGCCGCCCCAGGGGAGGCCCACGTTACACAGGGAAGGGCACTTCCACTGACTACGGTCCAACCCTGCAATGCACTCTGCCTCCCAATGCCGGTCCCATGTTCCAGTGGATGGCCTTAGCTAAGTTCTGCCTTGAAAAAGTGTATGTTTGGTCCTTTTAAAAAAGCATTTTGAGCCACACCTGTGAAGGCTGAATTTGGCAGGATATTTTCTTTTTTCATGACAGTTATCACTGATGCTAGAATAACTATAGCTGTTTTCCAGGCAAGACTTAAAATCTGGATAAGTGATGATATGAGAAATTGCATGAAAGACAGGAAACAAGCCAAAGCAATCATCGACTGCTCAAAAACACCTTCAGAAAAAGCAGCATCGTAAACTTTATATGTACAAAAAAAGGAGGGCATTAAAAAGCAGAGAAAGAAGAAACTAGAGAAAAACCCATATGGGTTATATGGCCAAAGAAGCTGAAGCAACTATTAAAAGAGGTGATAGCAAAATACAAACTCAGCAGAAATCTAATTGGCACATCCACACGGGCCACAAGGCTTGTTAAGGATGAACACGGAAAGGCCTTGAAAACAAAAGAAAACAGCTGGCTTAGGCAACTGCAATGGAAAAGTAGG
Source organism: Mycteria americana (assembly GCF_035582795.1). Taxonomy (NCBI): domain Eukaryota; kingdom Metazoa; phylum Chordata; class Aves; order Ciconiiformes; family Ciconiidae; genus Mycteria; species Mycteria americana. The sequence continues at coordinate 12,029,760 of NC_134371.1, forward strand.
TTGGATTTCAACTGTGTAGACAATAAGCTGATCTAACATCTCCCCTACAAGTATTCTCCAAAAATAGAATTAAACAGCAAAAACCACTCAGATGGCACAGGTTTTAAGAGATGACTTGATAACCTCCAACACAGGTCACTCCAGAGCATCTCGAGGAACTATGATGCATCAAGAAAAGTAACTCTCATCAAGCCTTTACACTGAAGCACAGTTATACAGGTAAAGGAAAATATTGGCTTGAGTCTGTTTTAGGTGCTGCTCTCAAACTATAATGTATTTTTCTGAATTTTAATTTGGCATTGCTATCAAAAGCAACAGAGATGCAACAGATGCAACATGTGACTCAGGAGCATTTTAGGAGATTTAGAATTGTCGAGTCAGTGTCAAAGTGGCAGCTCAACAGCGTACAGCTATAACACAGCATCCAAGACTGCAAAAAAGATAGGGTTAACAACAAGCTGCATAAAACATCTGCAGACAAGACAAGTAACTCCCAACTCGAGCCCTATGCTGGAAAGTAATGGAACAAGACGGAAGTTCACATACTTTGGCAGTAACTCAAAGACAGTGGAGGTACCCAGAAGGAAATAGCATCACGAACTGGTGAGGTGGCAGCTCCATTCATGAGCTGAAACCAATGTTTTGTCATAAAAACTACAACACTTCCACTCAAATGTTATTTCCAGTTTTATTAACAGATGGGTGTGAAAAATGGAAGTCTACCAACAGTATAGGCAGAGGTCTGTGCATCTTCAAAAGCAATCTCTCAGGAAAACACGAGGTATTAAATAGAACAGCTTTAAAACCACCACTAAGATTTGTCAGAGACCAACAACTACTTATGTCCTAAGTTACTGCCATCTTTTCTGGACAACTGGGGCATGCGTCAGGAACACAACAGAATATCTGTCCTGGCAAATTTTTCACCAGCAGCTGAAGGCACATGTTAAATGTGCTAATTGTCAGAATCCTTTCAACACACAGCTCTTCAGGAGGGGATTTAGTACTAGAAAGGACATGCAAAGAGCAGCATAAGCATAGTTTGGGACAGGGGAGCCTATTTTATTTTGCCCTAAGCAACACTTGATGGTTTGGATGGAATTCAGATTCAGAATAAAATAGGTTTGCCTTCAAAACAGATCGCATAATTGGCTTTAGGTTTTAGTGCAATTTTCTTTTTAAATGGACCAAATCTTTAAGTTGCTCATAACTCAATTGTTTGAAAACAGCAGCAAACCTAACTGCCCCCAAGGAAATATATTCTTATCCCCAAACTGAGACACATAGATTGGCCAGCCAAGCTGCGATGAAGGAAACTGCTACAGCAGCATCTTGAATTAAACAGCAACCGGCAGTCCCCAGACAGCCCTGAGAATTGCAAATCTAAAGGTGTGACTTCGGTTTCACAGATTTACTTTGCATCAATCAAAACTACATAAAACCCAGTCCTTAATATCCATTCAAAACTATGAAGGCAGTTTAGCAGAAAGGGATAGAAGTGATAAGGCATTAAGCTTTTATGCCTGTATTTTATATCTTGCAGCAAAGCAAGGCAACAAAGTAATACTTCAACAGTTTGCTCAAATAAAGGTTTAAATCAGCAATCTGATCTACTCACCCTTTTCACTGGTATCCAGGGAAAGTTTCTTAATTTCATCAGTCAACGTATCCTGCAAGTGGTCTTGTCCATGCTCTGCATCATTATCATCAAACTGAGCTTCTATAATGACATCCGGACTTCTAGCATCACCTTTCGCTGCCTCTCGAGGAACGCAAGTCCCCAACATATCCTCAGGGACATCTGATTCATGTGTGGCTTCTGTTTCTTTGTCACTACCATCTGGCTTTATTACCTGAAGGAGCAGGGGATTAAAAAAAAAAAAAAAAAAAAAAAGAGGCAAGCTAAATCACTGGACTGAAGAAAAAAAACATTATCTTTCCTTTTTCATCCGCATCCCCAAGGAGCTGACAATGAATTGTGGGTGGCTGGTTGCACACTGCAATTGCCATGTAATTAGCTACAGATATTGCACAATCGAAAGAGGTACCTCACTAGGATAAAGACAGGAATGGCATGGCTTTTGCAATAACTCAACTGTGACAATAATGTATCCAAACTGTAGCTAGAGCATAACCATACAGTTCCTGCCAAGCCTCTAATCAGCTCTCCAGAAGTTGGGAGTAAGCGCAGAGAGGGAGGAGGATACCCTACGATTTAATAAGTTGCTTAGACCATTGTTCACCAAGATACACTAATCATCCTTGGAAGTCCCAAAACTCAAGCAGTTCCAGTGAATGCTGGGATCATGTCAAAGCACATCTCTGGGAGAGCTCCCCAACACACAATTAGGAAGAGACTGAAAAAGTACAGACCAGAGAACACGGTGCCCTGCGACCTGCAGAGGAACTGGACTGTGGCAGCTTGGTAAGGCACCAAGCTTTACATTTATTTTAAGCTCCAGTCTTTTTATTAAAGGCACTCAATTATTGCTGTTACTTATACAAATCTCCTAATTAAATTACCAAGAGGAATGAAGTCAATTAAAGTACAAATTACTTAACCATTAACTAACTGATAATTCAGATAAGTAACTGACTGTTGCTACAGATTTGTCCCCACTTTAGTGCAGCAATGGCACAGGGGGAGGAGAAACCATATGTGTAATCATGTCAAACAAAATCATGAAGAACCCATGTCCCAATAAAATAGACACCAGACCTGGATGGCATCCCTCATTGCATGTGACAGAGGCAGAAACTGCTCCATCTCAGGTTATAATGATCAAAATGGTTCATACCTTGGGTATATATGCCTTTATTAGCATCCTTCATGCAACCAACAGCGAGTTGCAAGCACCTATCTGGCCCTGGACCTAGATCCAGGTTTTAGTTTCAAAAGTGTTCACGTTTCACTCAAACTGTGGTACTTCAGTGCGAGATTCAAATCGGCATGGAATAAGAAATAACCTACTAGACATTAAAATCACAAAGAAACTGGGTGACCCCATTCCAATGCCCTCCTGGCGACTGAGCTCCTCTCCAGCTGGTGCTGGTGTTCGCCAGGCAGGTAACTCCCTGGGCGTGCTTCTCCAAGGTCCCCAGTCCTCAGCATCGCTAACCCAGTACATGACAGCAGCAACTCATGCCACCAGCAAGGCAAGCGAAAGGGCCCTTTAAAAAATGCAATTAAAAAAAAAAACTTTCTGGTAACATACTTTACATGATAGATATAGTCACTAGAAATAAGCATAAATAGCCTCAACAGATCCTAGATGAAGACAACCATTCCAAGTAAGAAAAATACAATCCAAAAAGCTCCACAAATTATTGTTTAGTAACTAAAAAGCAAATAGATCAAATCAGACCTGTATGGGGAAGACTGTCACAATTTTACATATACAGAGCTACAGTCATGCTTTCAAGTGGTACCCATTCCTCTGTAATCTTTTCACAATACATAACAGAAATAAAATCAACTTTAAAATGGGGTTGAATTCAAGTCTTAAAAAAAAAAAAAAAACCTCAGATGACATTACTTTGAACTCTTGTTACCTTTTGTGACTCTGCTTTCCATCTTTATTTTCATTTTTTAATATGTATATAATTTGTTACCATAGCAGATTTTGACTCAAACATTAAATTGTGACAAAAAGGGAAAAAGTTTGGCAGAAAGTGGGAAAATGGCCGATTATTAAACCTGGCTACATTTGGTACATAAAATACTGACACACTATGGTCTGGGCAAGAACAGTCTATTAGATTAGAGAGCTGACAAGGCTCCACACGCTAGTGACTCTGCCAGTGTGCCTATCCAAAAAGAAAACCAGTGTCAACAGTAATGTTTGGACCCTACCATGGTCAGATGTGGATGTATTCAGCTCTTAAATTTCAATTGCACCAGATGTGTGCAAGTGTGCAACTGCAACGGCAGTTCATTTTCTTCAACCCCTTCAGGCTTCGCCTGAATTTCTTTCTCTCCAAGTCGTTCTTTGGAGAGTGAGAGATGTGTTTCGGGTGCTAAATTACAAAGCTTTCTATATGTAATGCAGCAAACAACATCAAATACATCTGAATAATAGGAAGTGCTTCTCTAAAGATGCAGCACCGAAAAGCTTATGCTTGAAGAGTTTATGTTGCATTAAAGAAGGCAGCAGATACGGATTTCTTTTTAAATGGTGTAGGCTAAAATTACCATGCTTGCCCCAAGCTAAAGGATACACGCTGCTGTCGCTAGCTAGCATGATACTCCAGCTGTGACTACCTAAGCCTCCAGTCACACATTTCCTTATGGATTTGCAAATGGATTTTTAAGTAAAGTTTTCCAGAGTCCACAAAATCATGACCTCCACACAGTGTAGAGCAGCAAAATGTCCAGATGCTGGCAAGCACGGGTGATAGGATTTGTTTTCTTTTTAAGGCCAAGACAGATCATTTAGGCTGACCTCATACGTAACAGAGCAGGGAATTTCACCCAAGATTTCTTACATCACACCAAAAATTTAGGGAAGCTGTATATCACAAGACTGGAAAGCTGCGTAAGACTTCACAAAATCAGGAGCTCAATGGATACAATTACTCCATTTAAAATGATCAGAGCTCCTGGCCAATATGAGCTCATCACACAGATTCCAAAAAGCAGGATCCTTCTGTATATGAGCAGCAGCAAATCCGACCAAGACAGAATAAGCATTTCTTACATGCAGCATCTCGGAAACCAGAATCTGATGATATTGCACTCTCCTATTTCTTATTAGGCTATTGAAGCTCATACATGACATAACACATACAGTTAGATAGGTAATTATCAGAGATGCAGAATAAATCAAATAAACAATTGGCTAAGTCTATCATGTAGTCATACATGCAGTACAGAGCGTCGTTCTTTGCCAATGCAGCTGACTGCCTGGACCCAGAAGGAGAGGATGGCCCCATGCTGCATATGCACGAAACGCGTGACCCTGCTACCATACAAACATCCCAGGATGCGTGGTTAAAGACCCGTAAAGGACCTTAACTTCCTGACCTGGGAAGTCAGATGTCAACTTTATGGTTACATTATTTTCATATGCCTTTTAATAAAAAGATCTTTTAATAAGCATTTTTATGAAAGTCAGTTGCTTATTTGAATGTCTGATCCCTAAGATAGTGGCTGAATAAGTTTTCTTCCAACTTTAAACAAACATCTATCACTGAACAAGCATCAAGTTTCTGCCCTACAGTGATTAGTTTGTAAAGTCATAGCTGACTGAACACAAGATCTTTGAATGAAAATCCCATTTCAACCATAAATGTAATAAAAAACAGCTAGTGGGCAAGTACATCCTGGCATGGATACGTACAATCTGGACAGCAGAGTGATTACCTCGCTGCATCCAGCCCAGTCTTGAAGTAGCCATCAAACGAACAATTGTCCTTACTCGGGAGGAATTTGTTCCAAAAGAAAACTGAACCGGGAGCCTGTGCATCTGAAAGCACAAGTGTTACCTTCTGAGCTGCAGGAGAAACTGCTTTCTCTGCCAGAAGCAATCTTATACCTGCCCTGTTAGTTCCAAGCTTTTCACAGACTTTCCAACTAAGCCTCACACCCACACATGGACAAAGTCCAGGCTTGTTTATTCTTGGATCAGGTATGGGGCTTTTGTTGCTGCATCCTCAATGGCAAAAGTTAACAACTCATACATTAGTCTATAATCTCAAACTACTGAACCAGACCAGTGATTTTCAATCATCTTTGAGCTATTAACCCCCAGGCTTTTTCCAATAAATGCACCAAGTCCCCAAAGTGTTTAAGCCTGACACTAATAGGTTTGCTTTTCTTCCTTATTCATCTCTGATCCTTACAAGCAATCCATGAATCCTCATAGATCTGAAGATGAAACATGGATGACTACTGGTCTAGACACAGTTGGACAGATGCGCCTTGTATGGCTAAGGTTACTGGTTTCAACAACAGGAGCTTGTGCAAAGAGACCTCCTTCACTGAAAGCATTTTGCGGTAAGGAAGCAGGATCATCTTCCCTACAGCTGTTTTGGACACAGATTCAAGAAAGTGAAATTCTTCATCTCACTCAAAATGCTGGTATTAAAAAGAGGGACTGAAATATTGAATTTTAGACATTTCCACTACAGCATACTATTCTTGGGATTCTTCAGGTCAAACTTGCCCACCACGCTCCAAGACATCACTATTACTTCAAGCAGAGAGCCTCTTAAATTCTTCTTTAAACATCCAGCTACTTGTGCTCAGTTTTCGCTGTCCTTTTTTCCATAGCAGAACTGCTTCAGAAATTCAAAGACAGCATTTGCTTCCACTTAAAAAAGAAACAACAAATAGATACATGACTCATTCTTAAAAAAAAAAAAAAAAAAAAAAAAGTGTTTAGATTTGATAATGAAGGAGTACGCTTGTGACATGTATCACATTAGCCAAATTTGGTCAGGTAGACCCCTTGCGAGGTATCCTTCTTGCCACTCCAGAATTCACCAAAGCCCCCAAAGGAGGTCTTGCAATGAACACGCAGTAGGAAACCCACAAGTACACAGAACAATCCACCGGGAATTAGGTTTTTGGTGGGATTCCACAGAGGTCTACAGTAGGCCAAGCATACCCAATAATCTGAAACTAAATATTAAGTCACTGGTAATAAAACTCATAGATGACAAAGACTTGCAGAGCAGTCAAGTCCAACTGGTGAACAAGGCTGATCTGAATCCAGAATGTTTGAGAATAGCCAAAAGTAAACTCAAATATCTAAGAATATGCAACACATGCCTGTGAATGGCTCTGCCTTGGAAATCGCTGACTCTGAAAAGAATGTGAAAGATTTCTAATGAACAATAATCTCGGCAATAGGATCCTTAGTATTATAAACAGTAAAAGCAAGCTTAGCTCTGTAATACTGCACTGGTGAGAGATGCCAGACTTGTGCAACATGTATTTTCATAAGGATGCTAGGGAAGAATGAAGATGATATAGCACAATACCTCTTCTCCCTAAGTCAGTCAAAACCCAGCAAAATGCCTCATAATGAGTAATCAAACCCAAAATGTGTAACTTATCCAAAGGACTTTAGAAGGGCCAAGCCATTACTGGTAACTCTCTTCACTGGGGCAAACAGACGATGCACAAAGAGGCTCCTCACACTGCTACAGAAAGGTGCCATAGATTCACCAGCAAGTGGAAGCTGAAGACAGATTCATAGCAGGCAGGGAGCTCAGCTTAAACAGGGAGGTCTAAACATGGGAACAGCTATAAGGGAAATAAGGTCTTCAGCTCAAGACTACCTCCTGAGGTCTGCAAACCAAGGTAAGGTGCCTTTCTTCCAAAAAATACTTTGGTCAAACACAAGTTCTGCTTTAGCTATAGACAAGTTATTATGCTCAATACTGGGTAGAGAGACAAAGTTTAGGTCAGTTGTTGGTCCTCTCTGCAGTTGAGCTTTAGTTAAGCAACAAGTCTGAGAAACAGAAACAGGTTGAAAGTGGTAAATAACCAAAAGGAAGACAGCTGAAAACAGGGGCTTTGGACCAAGTTACCATCTCACCGTTAAAAAGACCGTTGCTACCACAACACTAATACAAACACCACATTTCATACCAATGCTGTGAACACCTGCATCTATTAGTCTCCCAGCTTTTGCCATATTAAACAGGCTTCACTTAAAAGCTGGTTCCCTTACGTTCACTCACGAGGGAGTAGGAACGGAGCCTGGCTAACATGAGGATGCTGTCACAGCTCATACATACATGCTAGAGCCAAGCTACCATAAATATTACAAGGAGCTTTGCTTTTCTGAAAAGAGCAACCAAACAAAGGCTGGCTCACGCTAGCTCTCTCTTGGCTAAAGAAAGGATGGCCCTTCCAATAAGAGAAAAAACACCTGTCCCAATCACCCTTCCTTCTCTTCATAATCCCACATACACCAAACAGTTCTGGCAAAGACAACAACTCAGTAAAGGTCACTAGTCTCAGTAGAAGCAGTTATGGCATTACTTTTAAATAGCAATAAGGTTAGAGTGGGGTTTTTTGTTGTGGTTTGGGGTGGTTGTTTTGTTTTGGTTTTTTTTTTTACAATCTTTTAATTCTAAATCACTGGAAACACTTGCTAACAGCCCGCAGGATAGCTATTTTATATTAGACAGCACATTATAGTTTACATTCCAGGCATCACATTGGATGCAATAATCATACAAACATCCAACCCAAAATCTCTCCTCTTGACTAGGAAGGGCTACTTGCTCCTCCCCAGCTGGCTCTTGTGTTCCCAGATGTTACACACAGTTTTGTCATGGCAGTCGCTAGAAAGCTGTCCTGCTTGTGGATTCAAAGGGGTAAACAATTTGAGTACACAAAGGCTTCTTGGAAACGGCAACTTTTCAGAGCTCCTCTCTGACTCGCTCCCACTGCAGGAGGTGAGAGGTGGGAGAGAAGCAAATGAAATCTAATGCATGTGTTTTCAAAACAAAATATAGAGACAGATCTGCAATACACCCGTCAAACCTATTGCATCCCCCAAAGCCATCTCCCCTGCCTTCACCAGCACCCTGCATGCTCTCTGCTCAGACTAACCTGCAGCAAAGTGAGTTTTTACTGCAGAGGTAATTCAAGTAATCAGACTGAGCATCCAGGTTTAGTCCAGCCCGAGCAGACACAGCAGACAGCCCTACATCCAGGCATGTCAGGCAGCTGCTCAAGTAACAGAATTAACTGCAGAAAAAAAACCCACCTATCTCCAAACAGCCACCTTTTCTCACTACTTCATCCTGCTTCCACCAATAAACCTGATTCCTGAACAGTTCACTCATCTTCTCTCTGTGCTTCAGTCTGTACTTAAACATCACAGGTTACAGTGTGTCCCCTCCAAGTGCAACTCAAGTCCTTCTCCTACCACCTTGCACAAATAACCAGAATAACAAGTGGAAAAGCATCAACAGGGAAAATTCTCAAGACTGACCTTTCCAAATCCCAAAGCCAAACAAAAACTGTCTCCTCACCATGTATCTCCACTCCCTATCTGGTCTCTGACCTATCACTTGCCCCTCAGAGCTCGCCGCTAACGTTGCCCTGGCCCTTGTCCCACACCTACGGTCTGCTTCCAAACATGTTTATCAACACTTCATTATCACCTAGCAGGAGACAGTTGCCTCTCCCCTTGTTTCTCCTCAAGTCTACTCCTGCCTTCACGCCCTTCCTGCCACCTCTCTGTGGTCTCCCCAGACTCATCTCTCCCAAGTCTGGCTCTTGCACCACTGCCTGTAGGACACACAGTCCTAGGATCAGCACCACATTCCCTCGGGTTCATTTCATCTGGTTCTCCTAACAGGATAAATTAAACAGCTCCATCTGTGCGCTCCCACCTTTTCTACCCTCTAACAACTGCTGAGAAGCAGGAAAAGAAAAAGTTGTCAGAAGCAGCTGTTCCCTGCGCAGCACAGGTACCCCATGTGCCGTGGCACCAGTGGTGTGGGTCACACCACTCCAAAACTCCAAAAAGGAGCCACTCTGCAGCCTGCAGAGGAAATATCTGAGCTCAAAGAGGGTCCCTTGCCCCAAGTTGCTTTGAAAACAGAGCTGGTAAAGGCTCATAATAGGCCCATGGTAGGTCTGTACAACCTTTCCCAAGAATTACTTGGGGATACCTGTGAGAGATATCTCTCTGGGCTTGAGGGGATTCAGAGCTGCTCTGTGATATTTAGACATGCTGAGGCTAACGGTGTCAAGGAGACGTGGGGAAGCACAGTGTCCCCATGCCCACTTGCAGGGAACACGGTATGATCTCCTTTGTAGACAAGCCAACCTGGTAAGGACTCCCAACAGCATTACAAAGAGCTGTGTATTATTATAGCCAGATCAACAAACCTGTTCCACACTTTCCACTCCTGCTGCCTCCCCCAGGATTTGATTTGGTGCTAAAAAACCAGCCTCTATTTTCAGCATACCTACTGTTACTGCACTGACCTTCCCACACATATGCCCCAAAACACAGGATTCCCTGGAGCAGAAGCGATGCAGCAAACACCTCGTGTCCCAGTCACGGCTTCCCAACCCATACGCTGTTCTTCTGTGCAGCTGTATGTTGTCACACTTAAAGCAGTGATGAATACTTAGCCATAGCCCATCATCTGTACAGCAAATCTCTCTAGTGAGAAAAGTTTGATCTTGGGGAGGTGCAAAAGATCTAGTTCAGCATCCAGCCTTTAACAACACCCAGGAATCAACCTTCTTCCACACAGTCACAAAATCTGATGAGGCACACACAGTTCCTCCATCTCCTACAAGCAAATTCTTTTCATAAAAGAGGCCTTTAAAACTGGCAGCCTCCCTGCTGGACCCCAGTGAAATGTTCCTTGTACCTTGGGTCTTTGTATTGCCTGCTCCTCGCAAGACCTCCCACTTTGGTGCATCTCATGAGCTGTGTGTTGCACTCCAGGCCACAGCGAACTGGAAACAAAAGCGTAATGCACAGGGCCCAGCTATGAGGTTGCCAGAACATATTGGTTTGAAACATCACAGAAAATATTCGGCTCCATATTTTCAACAGTAGCCAGGAAGAAAATGCATGGAACAATTTTAAGAACTGTTTTTCAAAAGTCATTTAAATCAAATTATGCCCCATCCACACTGGCAGCAAAACCCTCTCTACTAACTGGAACTGGTTTTCTTTTCTTTGCGTGTGTGTTCTTTTCTTTTTGGTTTAACATATTTTTTTTTAAACTGTCTCCCAGCCATCTTTTTCTGGTAATGTGGACAGGCACTGCAACACTACAGGAATGGGTGCCAGGATAAAACCTATGATGCACAGCCCCTAGAATAAATCACTCAGGAGGGGTGGATTAGAGGAAGAGAGCAACGTAAGGTTACATCTTCAAAGGTACTTTGCTGAAAATGCAGTGATTTCAGAGAACTACTGCAGAAAGATATCCAGCTTGTATCTGATCTAAAGAAGCAGACAGGCTTTTGGATTATTTGCAACTTCAAGACAATACCATGAATCAATATATATTTTAAAAGATGTAATTATTACACAGTGCTTGCATGTAATCAGAAAAGAATCTACTTGTGCTGAGTGTGTATCGTTTGAAAGCTGCAATGCCAAGCAAATCTATACCATTGGCTCCCACAACCCCAAAGTATTATCCATTACTGCCTTTTTTTTTTAAAAAAACAATACAAGTATGTATGAAAAACATATTTCCTGGAAACAATGATACTCTTTGAAGACTTATTCAACATTTCATAAACCGAACAAGCCTGCACCCGCACGTGCCCGTAAGAGGAAAGTGGGTTGACAATGCAAACTAATCGAAATGTGCTGGAAGGGCTATCCAAGATATTTGCATACCTATACCTCCCAAGGCTATATAGGTTTGAAGCTTTGTTCAGAACTGTGTACAAATGATTTCCCATGTGTCTAAGAAAATCTCTTACTGGTGATCAGCACTTTAACTCATCAAGGCAGGAAACAAACAAATCAACCAAGAGTTAACACGTTGGGGCTCGTGCCTTAAGACCCTCACCTTCTTTTTTCCTTTTGATCAGGCTCCGAGTGCCAGTTCCCAGGGGTCTTAGCCCTGCGCATGTTTTGACACACTTTCAAAGCCCAGAATGGTACACCTGGGACAAAGCACACACTGTTCAGGAAGTGCACGGGGGCCAAGAAAAGCAATAGAAATTTCCACAGTTAACTTGCATTACTGGTTGCCAATAAGCCTCTTATTATGAAAACCCATAATTGGAAACTGTCATATTACAGAACAATTTATGGAAGTTTTCAGAGTGTATATGCCCCAGTGGGAACTTCCTTTGACTGGTGTGTTCCGTCAGCCCAGGTCTGCTTATTTATTCACACAGTGGGAGAAGAGCATCAGGAACCTAAACAAGTCATTGCTGAAGCATCGCCGAGACTCCCACTCTAGGAGTGCTTCAAATAGTTCTTAGCTCCTTAGTCTTTCCAGTCATCCATCTTTATGGCTGCATTCAGTCAACAGCTGGGCTGCCCTATCTTTATTTCATTTTATTTTCTGCAGAAACGTTCTTGCATTTACATTGTGATCAGCTGCTCCTTTGCGGACACAGAAGGCAAAATGCAGCTGCTCTGGGCTGAGTGCATCTCACTATGCCTGCCTCAATCCTATCAAATGAGCTTGGCAAAATTAGATCCTACTCCTACAGGCTCTACCCTGTCACACCAGGAAAACTGGCACCTACATTAATTCCTAAATCAGATTTCAATTGTATTAACATATGGCTCCAACCAAGAACAACAGCCTCCCCCAATGCCAGCATGATACTATTAAAGTAAACCGCCCAAAACCAGCCAGTGTTTCCTTTGCAGAGAGTCATGTTTTGGTGTGAAGGTAAAGGGATCTCATAATAGGTACTGGAGATGCATCCCAGGAAACTTAGACTTTTAGCAATAGAAGACTGGAAGTCCACTTTAACGCTACATTTTTTCATACAGGAGCCAGCAGGTACCATCTGCCAGAGTGGTTTCTCACTATGAGCAGCTCCATCCTCTAGGAAATGGGTTGAGACATCAACTGACCATCAGGTTAACTGTATTTTGGCATGCTGCACTGCTGCCAGTTCCAGTCATGCACATCAAGACCACTGTGAATTCAATACCTTCCCCACCACCCTGGGATGGGCACCGAAAAGGCTCTGTGCTCAGGGGCAGAAGACGGACAGCTATGGCTGAAGAGGACCACCCACAGAGGAAGGGAATTGGAGGAGCTAATCCCTGCAAGCCTGGTAAATTGGGGAAAAGAAAATCAGATGATTCACTGGGGATAAAAGATAACAGCTTCCTCTACTGTTGAGAGCTTTCTGTGTCCCTTAAAGTCATTTCTGAAGAGAAGACAAGCTGTGAGCCAAACATACTCCTTCGCATTTGATACCAGCAAATTCTGACTCTGGACAGCATCTCACTGCAACATAAAGCACCAAGTGCCTGTGGAGGAGAGGAGGGAGATGACAGCAGCACATTTTGCTCAAAGATTCCCGCAAATACACAGTCTGGGTTTTCAAGCAGGGAATGTTTCCCACCTGTGAGCTAAACCTGCTACAAATCCATTTATTGGGCTTCCTGACTTAGAGACTGTTTCACTCAACTGCACAGAGGAGTCCTTGAATGCCTAGTTAGAAAGCGCAGGTGGGACTGCCTTCATATTAAATCACTATTATACCCAGGAAATCCCACACTTCCATATCTATCTTAGACGCTTAACAGGTTCCTTACAAAGTGCATAAGGAAAGTAATCCTGGTCTCAATCATCCACAACTTTTGGTAAGTCATTCAAACCATCTTGCCTAGTTTGCACTACTTGACACTGTGCTAGGCAGATCTGCGTATTCTGTCCTGAAGACGTTACAGCTGAATTTCACACAGCTAGCAAGGCAGAGTCCGACTGTGAAAAGAAGGCTGAAAATAGCAAAGCAGCTGTGGTAAAGTCACACACACAAATACCTGACAGTTTTCATAAATTAAGCATCTTGGGTTGCTCTGTTTCATGGGGATCAAAGCAAGAGCACACCAAACAAAAACACATTAAGGCAGCTGGGGAGGCAGGTGTCCCAGGAGAAAGTGAGGGGGGTATTTCTCCACTCAGAAAATGGGGATATTTGGTTTACACACAGATGTGAGGATTAATGTTTCCAAATACTTCACCTAGGTTCAAAGCATTATTTAACCCTTGGGGGCTTATCAGGAACACTAGTACACCAGTTAGCTTTCTATGAACGGAGGGAGGCTTTCTCTCTTCTTCCCAAACAGGGACTAAGACTTAACCACACAGACCGAGTCCAGGGTTTCACAACTGTAGATCAGACTTTCACAGCAGGTACTCACATAACCGAAAGGCTTATCGCTAATCACAGCAATTACCGAATTCCTATTTAAAGATTACCTGAGACATCATTCTGTTGTATCGCACTTGGGATTATCATTAAAACAGCAAAACAGAAGCAAAATCATGAATGACTCCATAGTTATAACCATAGCATAGCTACCTCTTCTTAAGTTTCAGGCACTTACTAATAAGAATTTTTGGCAATTTGGTTATCCATGCCTATCCAAAATTAGTTCATACCTTGGCCAAAGCATTTAAAACCAAAATTTCAACTAGTTTAGAACCAAATTATCTGATTCTGAAATGTTTGTTTAGGTAATTGTCTATTATAATAACAGAAAACTAAATTTTTAATATAAACTTCTTCACTGAACTCACCTCCAGCAGCAAAACTAGTTCACCAAGTTGCTCTGCATAAACACAGTCCTGCTATGACTTTTTCTTGTTATATAGCTTCATCTATACACAAGCAACAGCAACAGTACCGAAGAACTAATCTCTTTCTAAAAGCGAGTCACAAACCTGACACAACAGAAGATATACTAGAAGAAAAGGCATAAGAACATGGTAACAGGTCTATCTCCAGGGAATTGGCATGTCTTTCTCTTCCTGCTGGAAGGCAAGGAAATGCCCATTCAAGGCAAGGTTCCACACACCACTATCTTTGACAAAATGCATCCTTCCCAGGGTTATTTATTTTCTAGTTGTGCTCAGTTGCCCTAGTCAGAACCAGGGACACACCAAACCAAGGCCTGTATCAAAACATACACAACATTGTTAATGCTCCACAGAACTTTTAGGAAGTTTTTATTAAAGACAAAACGTATTAACAGGAGGAAATAGATGAGAACAAGAAGGTAACACACAGATTGCCTCTGAAAGGAGCCCATCTTAATGGAAATTCAGGTAAACTCACTTGAGTTTGCATTTGCAACTAGGGGCCCAAGGTGTAGTAAAGACACTTCTTGAAACAGATGGGTGACGCTCAGCATTTTGCTGAGGACATGTATTGCTGCAGTGTTTTCTCTCCGTCTAGTGAAAACAATCAGTATCACCAGGTTTCCTCTTGAAATGGCAGCAGGGAAACGACTGCTGGCATTTGCGTCATATGGATCTGCTCACATTACTTAGTGACGAATCTTATTAAAAAACAAGCACCTCAAGCAAAATGTCTATAGCTCAGTTTGCTTGCATTTACCTTTAGCAACATGGTATGGCTTCATTAAATTTTGAAGCAGTGTTTATTAGAAGAGTAAAATGCATCAGCATCCTTCACCAGGCTTCTCAGCTTATTTTTGTGACGTCAATATTCAGGTTGATTTAATCCAGTGAAAATATACATTGATTAAACATGGTCTCAGAGCATCTCCTGCAGCACTGAAAAATGCAGTAAATAGGAATGACATATTTTTATTTCTTTCCTTCAGAATAAGATTTACCATTACCATAAACAAGGTATATCTTACCTTTGCAACCAGCAATTTAAAAAGCCTCTCCCTGCAGTGAGCACTGGGAGGGACTGGCCACCACAGAGTTCCCTGCTTCTTGACGCCAGGTACCCTCTGGTCTGTTTTTCCTGCCTGGCAATGGATGCTGTTTATCAAAAGCTTTTCCACAGAATGAATCAAAAGTTAAGCTCAATTGTTATAACTCAAGTTAAAAATTAATGCAGGGCAAGGGACTAACACTGGGGGGTTTCTGTTGTACTACTTCTCTACAAGCTGAGTACCACTAACAAGAGATTTCAGTGTATACTTCTCCTCTGTAACCTCAACTTACAAAGCAGTCCAGGTTTTCCTTCCTTCTCTCAAAATTCATTAAAAAGCCTTATTCGAGCTGAGATTTTGTATACAAGTTTTCTGCCAAGAACAAATTTTTACAACTGAGTTTTAAGCTCCTTTAAAAAAAAATCCAGAAATTTATAATGGAAATACTGACAGTGCCCATAATCACAAGTACAGAAACATTATTGCGATAGGTAGTTTGTATCCCATCCAAAAAGAAAAGAAAAGTTGGTCTCTCAACCAAATTCCACGTTCGTTCTGTAACAATGGCCAGTTATGAGATCAGTAAAAACAGGTGCAAACAAAAAATACTGAAGATTTAAACACTGATGATGGCAACATAAAGCTATCACCTTGGTCATTAAACTCTGATTGTGCAAGATTTTTTTTTTTAGAAAGTCTTGAATTACTTTGTAACTCATTTCTCCTGGGCAAACTCTTCTCTTAGTGGTCATCACAGGCTAACTTGGCAAATCTTTGAATCATGCTTCCAAATCCTAATAGCTTGGCCATTCCCAGAAATTATTAATATACTGATTTATATTCAGTTTTGTCAATTTTATCTCTTGGCTCAGTCTGATGAAGCCCACCACTATACGTGTGCAGCTCAGACAGTCACACAAAAGCCAGCTATTCCCTGCTGACAGACTAATGCTCTGCCCTACGACTTGCCAGGAGTTCTCCCCTCTGCCCCAGGATAAACTTCGTGTTCCAGTAAGAAATGGATGGCTGCACACTGTAACAAACTGGATCTCGCGGGCTATGCCGAAGCAGTGATGAACTACCTGCAACATCGCCTGGAAGAGTTACACATCAAACAGAAGGAATCAGTGTCCACCTGTAGCAATATATTCCTCTTAATATTCTGAACACGCTTCCAATTCTCTTAACAAATATGCAGTGAACACCACAACGCAAAGTAGAAATACAAGAAAAATTATGTGCTTGGTTGTGTTAAAGAGGTACAAAGCTGAGACGCTAATGGGCCACGTGGGGAAGCACCACAGTGTCAAGTGTTAACCCCATTCAACACTCTTGCAAAATGAATCTGAGAATGGCAAAATTCAGAAGTACAGCTCAAAAACATGTGACTGTGAATTAGCCTTGACACCTGCTTATGTCATTAATAAAATATTTAATATATGAAGAACCCTGGGTCTCCAAAAGTGCCTTAACCGGTGCTGAAACGTGTTAGTCATCCAACAAGAACTCTCACTTCAACACTGGAAATTACAGAACAAGGAAATCAAATCAAACCTTTACAAAGTAGCCAGCTCAAACGCTAAGTCTGGACCGTGCTACCTGCAAACATTCATTATTAAAAATTACAGACTGCTAGTCCTTTTTACCAGAAAGGAAGGGAGTATCTCTCCCTTGCAGTACATTGTGTACAATTATTGGATCTGATGGGGCTTTCAATACGCTCATTGAACAAGCCCAGTAAATTCAAAGCTGTTTCATACACATCTGCTGAACTCAAAGCAATCCTCACTTGTTCAATCTTCCCCTCTGGGTAAAAGTAAGTATGGGATGACATTTAACAATTTTCCTTACCTGGAAGAAGTTATTTCAAGAATATCTACAAAGGTAAACAGTAGTACGTACAGTAAATGTGTTAATGATAAATTGTTTAAGCAACTTGACAAAAGAAAAAAGGCAAATTTGCACTCAGCAAAAAGGCAGGCTATTCCAGAAAACTGAGAAGAAAGTAAATTTGTGTTCATTACAATTATTTATATATCATTTAATTAAGCTGTTTCCATAACAACTTCTGTCATGTAACTTAAGAGGTCTTGAGAAGTATATTTTTGAAACTCCACAAGTGACAGGACTAAATCTCAGCTCCACTTCATCACAGGGAAGTTTGGAAAGCAGCCTCTGGAAACAGTACTGCTGCTCTGCAACTCACCAACTGAGTGTATGTTTATCTTGTAAAAAAAGAAAAAGTTAGCCCTTTCATATACACACACTTTTTAAGATAACAGGATTTTCTTCACAGCTTCAAGTTAGGCACTGAAGTACTTTGTTATGATTAGTTTTATCACATTGAATCCAAATGCTCTGGATTATTAATCAACTCTTCTGACAGGTCTCCAATAATGAAACGCGCCATGCAGCTAACAATGACTCACCATTCATCTTAAGCTGATAAAACAGAAAAGGAAGACAGGCAAGTTCTCAGATCCTACCCAGGCAGCCCACAGCTTTAGGAAACCCCTTCCATTTGCTTTCTCACCAGCAAAACCAGCGTATTTGTTGGCTTTGACATGGCAAACTTCCCACTTGCCTACTCCCATTCTATCCGTAGATGACAGCTACCACATCAAAGACTATTAGTACCCAAAGCATCTATGTTGTCTCGAGAGCTGAGGACTGAATAGCAAGTTAATGCCCTCTCAAATAAAACGTTGTCATCCACTTCCTTTTTGCTTAATACCTCCTTACATTCTCTGCCTTGTTTTGAAATGTCTGTTCACCCTTCAAGCTAATTTACTGTTTTACCATGTGCCATGCTACGCCTATGCCATAACACCATTATCAGAAGAAGAAACCGCTTCACACAGCAGTTTGTTCTCAGGCTGCTGGGGATCCAAACTCAAACACCATGTCTCCATTTGGGACCCAAAGTCACCACTTCCACCTCCACAGTTTGGCTACGCTGGGCCCTGGCACTGGTGGATGAAGGATGCATAGAAAGAAAGTGAAGGAGGTAACATAAGGGTAGAGATTGCCCATGTGAAGTGTTGAAGCGTGCACACAATCTCCCACCTCAGTCTACCCGTTCTCACCCACAGACTACTGAATAAAGTACTTTATAACCCCTAGCCCCCCAATTATACAGCACTGGGAGAAGTCAAATGACACCAGGAGGCTGCACATTAGGCACTGGGAGTAACTGCAGTTCTTGCTTAAGCAATTGTAACAACCCGGGGAATATTTGCTCCATACCCTGCAACACCTCCCTGCACACACGCGCTGCTCGGTGGCATCAGCAGCTCCACAGGCACTCTGCTGGGGCAGCACCCCCCAGAAACCCCTTCACTGCCCTTTTCTGAAATTAAAGCTTTTTCTGCATGTTGCAGATGATTAAATGGCTTTTACAGTCCCTGATCCAAAACAAATTAAAAGGGGTACAAGTCCAAAAACATCTGGTGATAAGCGTTTGTTCACAGTGAAACAATTAAACGGAAGGAATTGTCTTGTTAAACATACAAAAGGTTATCGATAGCCTACCAGTTCACACCATGTCTTCCAGCTCCAGGGAGGGACTGGTTCCCATTCCATAACAATGCACCTGTGCTGCCAGCCATGAGCAGGCACGGCCAGTCACCTCCACCAAAGGCATCCTTCCCCTAAGGAGCACATTCAGACCAACTGAGAAAGGCTTCTGAAGAACAAAGGCTATCTGCAATGCAAACTTGACTTCAAACCAAGTACATGATCAAACCTGCTTCCTTGTAAAATCTCAATAGGACTCCACCATAATTAAACTAAGCAAATTATTCAATTCTTAACTAATAATTTTCTTTCTAATCTGACCACATTGTAAAGTTGTCTTAAAACCTCCCAGAAGTTATTTTACTGCATTACGCACAGTCCTACGAGTACAATTAAAATGTTCTACCCAAGCTCTACAATATGAATTGTTTTCATAATTTCTTTGCCCAGCAAAGTTTTCATAATTGCTTTCTGTGCCCAGCACAGTCCATACACCCCCAATTTATCAAACCCCTACTCTAGGCTAGTTAAAAATAAAGCCAATACTTCAAAAAATGGATGAAAACCAGTTTCACTTCTCACACCATTCAACTGTATGCTCTTATTTTATCCTCTCATCGTGACTTTATGAGCTGCTCCCACCAAATTCCACTTCAAATAACACTGAAGAAAGCTATGAATTTGTAATTGAAAGATGCAACTGAAACATTTAATAGCTTCGAAACTGGCAATGATATAAAACAATGAGCCAGGATCAGCAAGCTCTAAAAGCACCGAGACCTGATCTAAAAGAAAAACAGAAAATTGCTATGGTGCCTTGAAATTAGGGGTCAAGGGACATTAATACACAAATCAGTCTCACTATAGACACAGTTCTCACCTGTATAAATATTTCGCAGCAAGTCATATAAAACATATGGATAGTGCAAGAGAGGTACAGTGAAACAAGCATGCTACAGCCCCCCAATACAAAAAGTAGTCTGTCTTATTTTTCTTTAATGATAAAACACAGAACTTTTAGAAGTATAAGTTACTCCAGCATATTAGCTCGAAACCTTGCAAGCTACAATTCATGTAACTATGCATTACTTGGGAATTTAAACTGCTCTTGTTCCTTTCGAACAGTCAAAAATTGCCACACAAATACCAATGTACTCTTGACCTCCACAGGGAGCGGCTCATTCCTGTCTAACATGCCAACAACCGCTTAAGATGAAGTTTCCCCATCGCTGGCCTAACATGCTCGTCTATCATATCAAAACTGTCACATGCACTTGTACGATTCACTAGACTCTAAAGGTATTCACTTCTAATGAATATTAGCTTTTCCAAAGCAACCCCCAAAAGTTTAAACACATCCTAAAGACTCTGGGTCTTTCCTTTTTTTTCTCCGCTCGTAGACAAGTGGAAGCACACATGTCACGTTTTCATCCTGCAGTCATCAGCTGCAAAGCTTCATCATAAGAGAAAAGTCTTCAGCTAAGTCCTTCCACAGGTACAACAACATGAAATGAAACCATTTCAACACACAGCGTTCTACTTTAATTTGAGAAGAATCACTGAATAGACTTACCACATTTTGTCCATAAAACACCGACTTCAAAACAAACTTCTAAAGTCAGTTTTCTGCCCAGAACAAGTTTCACTTTAGACTTACACTCAATTCTCTAAGCTTGTAACAAAGAAAGGTTGACTAGCCTCAACTTTAACTATAGTGTTTACACAAGTATAAATATCCTGTAATGTGTAATGTACTAAGGCACAATTTAAACCTTCTTCAGTGAAAATTTTAAAAAATCATCCTTGTCTGTCTGTATTCCCTGTCATTTATCAAAGACACATGAACTGGGCTTTTCTGTTCTAAACTCACTCATTTATTCTGTATTTACCTCTGCACAGTGAGACTATTAGGAAGACTGTGCTGGAAAAATCTCACAGGTTTTGGGTAAAATTTTTTCACAACCATGTATCAAAGATAAGTAATGCGGGGGGGGGGCTTTTTATTTTTATTGTGCAGAAAACATTACGTATAGCTGGTAAAAAAATAAAGCAAGCTTCCCCCGGTATATCTTGGGAAAGAGCAGAGCTTTTGCCAAGCCCACATTATTTTTCATTTCAGAGCTGAGGGGATGCAATGCAGGCAGGAAGATATTTATCCTGATGCCGTTCTGACTAACCCTGGAAAATAGAGACTTGAAAAACTTTAAAAGATGGCAGCAACTAATAAAGCAGCACCTGTGGCAAATTTAAAATTCCATGTTCATGTTTTCATCACTTTTTTATATCATAATCCTATAATGTATAGCACACCCAGCCATGCACTCAGCTGGAAAAACACTACACAAAAATGGTCGACACAGTTTAAACAAAGAGCATTTCCTTGGGTTTCTTGCTAGCCAGGACATAGGAACCATGCTATACACCTCCTCACATCTGCAAAGGGGAAGAGATTTTCTTTAATAGACACGAGGGCATAGAGCTGCTGATTAGAGGCAAGTATTTCCTCTCATCCTGTTCCCTCACCTCACCCAGGTGACATGGATCAACCTGTGCAACCAGCTACTTTTACATATGAAGTTAAGGCTGAGGCAAGGCGCAGGGCATGGCATTCAGGCCACGAGGAGGGGTAGGAGAGACCATGCCCAGCCTGCTGAGCAGCGGAAGTGTTGAGGCAAGTCGATGAAGACAAAAGGATCTGGGTGTGAAATATCCGAAGGAAGAGTATTTCACAAATACTTAGTGCTTTCTAAAGTAATCGATCCTTAGCTGGTGAAACCACAATGTTTAATCAGAGAGGGTGATAGGCAAGTGTTGGGAACTCTGTTTCCTAATACCACAAAAGCCCTGCACAAAGAGTTATGTATATTTTGTTGTCTGTCATTTGGTACAATGCCCTTCTCTCAAGCAGTGGTCCTCAGAATGCATTATATGTTGTTAGAGGAGATTAGTTTAACTGCAGCTTTTTAAAAAATTTTTTTCTTTCATTCACAAAGCACTTAACAGAAATCAGTTCTTGGGGAACTGGAGCTCTGAAGCACAGTCTAAGTTTATTTATGATCCTAGGAACTAATTGCTCAAAGACAAGCCTCAGGCCCCAGGACCATTCCCACGTCACTGAAGTCAGCTGCTGCACTGATGTGCCACTCATCCCCAAGAAACCAGTGTTGTTAACTTGCTTAAAGTGGCTTTGCTGGCGCAGGAGGGCGGACAGCTGAATAACTGACCACTGGATAACGCTGACTCCTTCAGAGACAAAAAGACAATGGAGGAAAAAAAAAAAAAAAAAATCAATTTTGACATGTGGTAGTAGTTTTGTTAGCAAAAGTCTGCCCAAGGTCTCAGTCAGCTCATAGGAAATTACTGTATAGATGGAGACACTGCCCTGACAAGGCCAGCCTTCCCCTCCCAGCCTTTCCTTTACTTGACAGTGACGGCTGCCACCACACCTAGTCTTTGGGCTCCGTTATATCTTAGCCACTGATAGGAGTCACCCCATGGGAAAGTAGGATGGTGGGACTAAAATGATGTCAGGTACCATGAAGAACATTTTCCTTTTTTTTCCTTTACAAACTTTTGAACCTTACAAGAGGGGAGCCATCCGCTTCTATGCTTTTTTTTTTTTCCCTACAAACAAATTTTAACAATGCATATCCTGCCAGGAAACGTTACCATGCATTAGTGATAAAGCATTACACAAAAAGGTAAATTAAGTTTCCAAGATGCGAATCTGAGCTGATAAACATATTACATCCACAGTTCAACAACTGTGCAGAGAAGAAAAAAGAATAAACAGTTTTAGAGAAAGCTTCAAGAATATGGGGGAAAAAACCAGGAAGAGTAGATAAAGTAATGCCATGCTGTCAAAACACTGCTCTGACTATGCGTGAAGCACAGCTCCTGAACTAAATCAGATTAAACTAATGGCTACCCATTAACCTTGGGTATGTCTACGTGGTACAACACAGACCTGAAGAGGGGAGCTCAAGCACCAGATGGCTTGCCAACACAGCACTCACCCATGGCATTAGACCCCCTGCTCAGCTAGATAAATAAACTAGAACCAGACGAGCCATTTATTCTCACCCAGGGGCGGCAGCGGTGGTGATGCTGTGCAGCTCTTCAGTACGAGAGGCAGCGACTCTACTCCCGGCTGGGCGATGCAGCTGGGCGCAGTCACCAGAGAGGATCGCTGGTACGTTCCCTCTGGGTACTGCTCTAATACAGAGATACTGAAAGAAATTAGCAGGGAGGCCATACGCTCCTCTCTAATACCAGCAAGCCAATTAGACATTTAAGGGATAACTGTGAGACACAGGCCGAACGGAAAGGCATTTGCAAAGCTCCAAAGTTGCCAGGCTGCTTTGCCAAGAGCATGAGCCTAAAGGTCAGGGTACTCGGTTAGAAAGAGACTGGGCTGAAATGGGCAGTGAGCCGTTCCCAAGGCAATCAGGCTGTGCAGGACATGGGTCCCGCAGCATCGTCGGACACAGCAGGGCTCTGCCCAGATTTGTTGTGGATGGGACCCTCTAGAGAGGATGCTTGTCACTGGACAAGCTCTCATCCTCAGGCTGAAGGGAGAAGAGCTACAAGTCCAAACCTAAACCAGACCATCAGAGCAGTTGTAGTTACTATAGTAACTACAGCTCCAGACCTAGTCTCCACAGAAAATAAAGAAGTCAGGCAATCTGACATCAAAAGGGATGGTAAAACCCTGGAGGAAATTCACTTTACAGGAAAAAAAATCAAGGAGGGCATAGATGTGGGTTACGCAGCTACTGTACTAAAGGCTTTTACCAGAACTCCCCACCCCACTCCCCTGAACAGTCATTAGGTCAGGAAGAAAGAGAAGCTGCTGAGATAACCTTCCCACTTCACACAGCTCCTTGGGACTTTTCCCAGACAGCAGCAACCTGGCAAACATGATGCCACACAGGATTTAGAGACTACAGGAAAAGAGATGCCAATTTCTATAGAGCTTACAAACAAAAGCGGCCAACGCTCATTCCAACAAACAAGCCAAAAGCAAGGAGAACAAGAACACAAGGATGTCCTGGCAGCTAGCTAATTAGCAAAAGCATTACAGTCAGGACTTCCAAGCACCAACAAGAACTAAGCGGGATATACACCTTTATGCAGGATTTTTTTCAGACAGAACAGAGAATGATGTCTGGGGAATTCTTCGCCAGTCACTTTTTGCAACCAAAATACACAAGTGCTAATTAGATCATGCCAAGTCTTCATTTTCACACTTCCAAGGCTGCTCAATTAAAAGTATGTGTTTTGGCACTGCTCTCTATTTTAAAATAATTTAGACAAAGCTAAAAACAAAGAAATGCTTCAGCCCCAGGAGATGATACAGCTGAAGATGGATGAATCATTAGCATACTGGAAACCTAAAAGACTCATAAGAGACATAGACAAACCTACTTTCATGAAACAGTTATTGCCTAATGTGACAGAACACAGAAAAAAAAAAATAATCCAATAGAAACAGTGAGAAATCAAGGAAACATATAAAAGTGACTGCCTTTTTCAGCAGAGTTAGTAGATCAGCAGTCTGTCCTGCAGTATTTTCCTATAATCATTACCAACACTTTTTTAAAAGCCTCCAGGTAGTTAAGGTTGGGACAAATACTGGAAAGTGCAGATAGAGCCTGGGACCTTCAAAAACCCACATCAGTTGTCTTATCAGTGAGAACATCCCGAGAAATGATGTCAAGTACACAACTACTGAAGCAGTGAGGAATTTGTTGGAAAAGATAATCAGGAGGAATTTTAATTTATCTTTCAGTGTTTTGAGTGGCACCTCTTAAACGAGAAACTTGATTGAAAGTATCACTTGCAATTCTTCAAGATGTTGTAGAAAGAGATGCTGCCACAGTTACAGGTTCCTGGGCATTGACTTGTATGTTAATTGGGTGAAGGATAATAGCAAGTCACAAGCAACTAAGACTTCCTATGTCAGCAGTGTTAAGAAAACTGCTATTGATGCATATAAATCACTGGCCACCTTCCACTGCGTGATAGTGCACCAAAAATAGACTCATTCCCAGTTCTTGTGATGTGCCTAGCAGTTAGGACATTAGCTTTAGAAATCTGAGGAGAAGGGAATCCCCTCATAGCAAATAATGTCACAAAGCTAGGACAGCAGGGAGTGGGAGGCCAGGAGATCTCAGCCTGGCTACACTTTGCCTCATCTGGAGGAAGACACAGGAACAGCGTTTGGGAGAAGGCACAAGCACCCCAGCCCTTTGATGCTAGCGGCACGCTGATTCAAAACCTAACTATTAGACTTCAGACACCTTTATCTTAGATAGTTACAAATTACCTTGTGCCGACAACAAATTTAAGGCATCCCTTCCCTGATGACAAATATCTTCCTTATCTCCAAGAACCACGTGGTTATAAATGAGGTCCCACATCTTGCCCTAAAGAACCTGCTGTAGAAAAATCCCTGTCACTCCTCCAGCTGCTGCAGTTGTTATTTACATAAATCACCTCTATTTTAGATTCCTTGCCGCTCTGATTTATGGCTTTAAGAAAAATAAACATGAATTAAGGAAATAAGCGAAGAGTTAATGAGCCAACCTTAGTAGCTTTGACCACATATAAATACTGCAGCCAATTGTTGTTTCTCTGCCAGCCGATAACAAGAACAAACATGCAAATAGATATGTAGTACTTTTCCGTTTCTTCAGAACTTAGGATACGATCCAAAACCACCTTGCCTAGGGACTTTAAAGATTAACAGCTTTTTAGTGTCATAGTAGCTCTTCGTTTCTCCAGCTATCAAGCTAAATTAGGGGCATGATCTCCTTAAAAAAACAGAGTATAACATTCACTGTACAAATTTTAGGCCAGATGGGACTTTTATCATCAGTACACTTTATTTAAACATTCCTAATTACATGGATCTGAAAGAAACCCAGACTATTGAAAATCTGGACAGTCTTTCAAGAAAGCATTTATAAAAAGTTAAGTGAGTTTAATGTGCGTGACATTCCAAAAACCAATCCCATCACAACAACAGGTATCCTGACTCTCTCTTATAAGGTGTGGGCTCCAAATACTCATGTGATATCATCAAATAAGTGTCCAAACTGGCATAACCCAAACAGTTCTAAGAAATACTAATTCCACAGGAACCAAGAACTAAGAAAAGTCCAAAATGATAGTGGTTATATAAGAGATTGGATTAAGGATAATCTACTGTGATGTGTGCATATTTACAGAAGACTTGGAAGAGCAGAGAACAATCACTTGAAGAAAAGTTAGTTGTTAAAGGAAACAATTTGCTGTACTAGATTATGTTCATGTGACCAAGGAAAAAAGTGAGCAGGAACAGAGATCAGGTATTAAATGTTGGCTTGACTCCTATTCTAAAGTAAGATCAGATGCCCCCAAGAGCGATTCCTTCCATTCAAGCTGAAGCTCTTCTAGCAACACGCACTGAAATTTAGTGGTATCTCACACAGCCTGAAGTCACCCCCATCACAAGGGACTTATCTGCCATTATTCCACTAGGGATATAACAACTGACCACATCCGAGATGAATGATTATTTAATGCTTGACTGTTCACCTAAGGGTAACATTTTTATCTTATTCTGCATCTGTGCAGCCAAACCACATCTGCAATGTAATTCTGCGCGGGTAGGACAGGATGCAGGCAGTCAATAAAAAGAAGTTTGCCTTCCTACCTAAAAAAACAATTTGCCTTTTAATAT
Source organism: Mycteria americana (assembly GCF_035582795.1). Taxonomy (NCBI): domain Eukaryota; kingdom Metazoa; phylum Chordata; class Aves; order Ciconiiformes; family Ciconiidae; genus Mycteria; species Mycteria americana. Next base: position 12,056,337 of record NC_134371.1, read on the forward strand.
CACTCTTACCCAGCACAGAAGAAGGAAGAATAAAAAGGACATTAGATTGTTCAAAAACTCTGTACCTTTCTTGTGATTTTATTATATGGGATCCTGGTTTTGGCTTTCCCATCAGAGACACAGAGGCAGGTATTGACAGGAAAGTTCCTTCTCAGGAAGGTAAGGTTGCTTGCAACATCCAAAACACTGGTATTTCTACCTCCTTGTTTTACACATCCGGGGGAAGCAAGGGCTGAACGCAGCACTCGGTCACGGCAATTTCACACAGCCCAGATCGTTATAGTAATTTTATCATTATATACCATAAAAAGCATGCCAGGTCTTGCTATTAAAACTCACTGTGTTAAGACGTCGGTTGATTCACTTCAAGTGATATTTGATTAACAAAATGTGAAAACAACATCTGCAAGAAGAGCAAATTTACTGCCACATATGTCTTGGTGAGAAACACTTCCTATTTTCTCAGCTTTTTTGCTGTCAATCTACTGTATTGCTACTCCATACCCAGCCAGTTTGGAGCTAAGCAAAGCCTGGAAAGAGCCATGCCAGCTCACAGCAAAGGTCCATCAAGTCCAGCAGTGTGGAACAACATGTGGCCACCCAGAGAATGGCACAGTCAGAAAGTAAGCATGTAATGAAGCTTCTCCAGATTCCACCAATTTGTGGTTTGGGGATTTTCTGAGGTGGCGAGGGGTACGCATGCACTTGTGTGTGACCATCAACTTACAGCCTTCACTGTAAAGCCTACAGCAAAACAAATAAAAAACCCCAACTACCCTTCCTCCCTACACCATCCATCAACCTTTCAGATTTGCTAGAGCTCTGCTTTTCTGGACATCTTCCTAGCTGGCCTCTTAGGCTTCCCACTCTACTCCTGGATGTCATGAATTACACTTGAACATTTTTAGCGTGCCAGAACACTTACTATTTCAATAATGACTTCTCCAGAACTTTTTTTTATTATTATGAATGTAATGTTTCCAAACAACATTCTTGATTGTTAGACTCAAACAGTATTGCTGTGATAACCCTCTAAGAACCCCATCTCCTCCTGAGTTACTGTTATCCTTACATTAGCTGGGAGATTTTGAGAAGAAACTGACTCTCAGAAGAATTCGGTTGAAATGAATCATTATTCACCAGGGCAAATCCAAAGCTAGCATCCCCTCTGGACAACTAATGGTTCATAGGTTTTCATCAACAGTTGGAGGCAGTGACTTGCCAGGATACGTAGCACTGTTCAAACTATACATGGTGATATTTGCGATGTCTGCTTGAATCAAATTGTTCCTTCTCTGCCTTTGTTTGTAATTATGCCGACAACAGTCACAGCTGGGAAAAGTGAATTGTAGTTTATGTCTTCTGTACAGAAAGTGTTTAAATATTTATCTCTGATGTATGGCTTTAGAAGAGGCAGGTCTAAGATCTCCTGCTGCACTGTATTGTATCTGACACCTCAGTGTTGAACAGAACATGTGCTTTCATGAGCTATAAAGAATTACTATTTCTATCACTTTCGGATACTTCATGACTAATATGCTGGACCCATTATCCTATTATCCAGCAACACACACTGTACGTAAATGAACAGTTCTACATCCTTGGCCTTGGAGACCTTCTGACAAGATCAAAAGAACCAACTGAAAAATAGTGCAAAGGAGCACTTTAAGCTGAGGAGGAAATGATTCATGAAACAACAACAATTACAAAAGATACCACTTGCAGGCACCAATTTCTGAGAAACTGGCAGGTTAATCTGTCATTATTTTATGTACATATATAGTATATGTTATTATTGTTTTAATATACCACTGCTGCAAGCAGATGCAGAACTGGAGATCTCTCCTGCATATTGTAGCAAGCAATAGCGGGTTGGACCCCAAAATTCCTTTCAAGCAGTTTTGAGCAGCAAAAAGCCCTCGTCTATTTTCAGACTAAGACTCTAAAATTTCAGCCATAGCATGCAATGCGTGAGACGGTTGTCATGAAAAACATTCCACATTATAAACTACTACGCTAAAAGCACAAGAGATTGGGCCAGGAATCCAAGCCCCAAGTGATATCAAATGACTTATTATGCTATTTCCTTCCACCAAAGAAATTACATCTTGCAAGAAAAACCAAAACAGATATCTGAAATTAAACAAATTCTGTCTGGCAATTAAGCAGACGGTAAAAGAGCAAAAAGAGGCTGTGAGGAAAGATGGGTTAGGTTTATTCTTTATACTGACATGCTGCTTCCCTCCTTGATGAGCCTGAGAAATATTGCTGTAATCATCATATCGACAGTTTTTTGCCTTCCAGTAATTATGCCACTGTATAATTGAAGCTCCTGAAATTGATGGAAGCATAACTCCATAAAATATAAGAACCCAGGGGTGGAAGTTAAAGTAGTAAAAATCAGTTAAGAAATAAAGCACCATTTTTCTTCTTTATCAGAATAATTGACAAGGACTGAGGTAAATCCTCTGTCACTGGCTATCTTTTATTGTGATGTTCTTCCAGAAGATAAAGGCACAGATTCAGGGAAGCCCTACAGCTTGAAGTAAGAAGGGGACTGTCTAGCTAACTGCAATGATACTCTGACTTCATTTGCTAAGAGTAGGTTAAGTACCTGGAAAAACAGTCTAAGTCAAATACCTTACTTTGCAAAAGCTAAATATTTGAAAGTTACCATAGCACCTCAATATTCCCAAGATGTAACACAAGAGGACAGGAGAGGAACTTCTGAAATACAGCCTCCAAATGCGGTCACCGCAACGCATGCCACTCGACCCTGGCAGGAAGCCGATGGCCACCTTCTTCAGGAGCGCAAGATAACAAATTTCAGGGACAAAATGTCTCTCCCTCAAGCCGGTGGTGCCACAATGAAGTTGTTGGCTCTTGATCAGAACTAATAGTAAGCACAGAAATATGAACTGACCAACTGATCATCACTGAACAGCAAGCAGCTCTCCCAGAGGATGTAGGAACAAACAGAGCTTTAAGACCAGACAGAATAAGCACAGGGAGGACCACGGTAGCTCATCCAAGCACTTGATGCACATGCTGGGAAGGACATGATGTTGAGAAATTCAAGCCTGATAAATTTCCCACCACTGAGCCAGGAAGTGGAGGGCTGGAGGAAGAAAATATTGCTGTCCCTCTCAAGAAGGTATTACATAAAGTATAACCACGCATCTAGAGTATTTCACCATTCCCCTACATGCGGCATTTATACCTGTGTGTAAGGTGTCAGCATTCAGGCTCAGCAGAACACTGGAGAGTCAGCAGAATCCCTGGAGAAACTGCTCTCAAGCTGGTGTTTTTTTCTCTCACAGGCACTTGACCTGCAAAGAGTGACTCATTGGGTAAGGGCAGCTCCTAACTTTCTCAACTCTTCAAGCAAACACACAGATTTCCCTATCCAAAATCCATAGTTTTACCAGTCACAGGTTTTCCCCCTTTCTCCCATTTACACACATAAATTGAACCGAGGTTCCCACTAAGTCAAGTCCTGCCATTACTGGGATGCAGCATTACGCTGTGACTTTGCACAAAGAGGTCCATGGCAGGAATCACCTGCACTAGCAACAGGAAGATCTTCCCCCAGAGCACCCAGAGGCCATCCAGGGTGCTTGAAACTCAGAAGGCACAGACCCACCATGCTGCTGTAACAGCAACCTTATCTTGTGCAAGACATTGGTTTACCAGCCAAAAACCCAGCTCAGTTCTCAGTGGAGCACAGACTAATGGGTTGGGAATAGCAAACCATAAAAATGATCAGCACGCACATCTCAATCCTAACAAACCAATATGTACAGAGCCTGTAAAGTCTCCTCTGAGAGCATCAGTTATACCATACATCTGATTTACATTTTTCAAGGAAATAATTGAAGCTGTTCAGCTTGTTCCAAAGGCCCAACGAGAAGGAGAAAACCCTCAAGACACCTATGTGGCAGCTTTGCAGCAGCATGAGACTAAACAAATGGAAAAACCTAAAATAGGTTGCGACAGTTAATCATTAATCAGTATGAATTACTTGGCAGAATGCAGTATCTTTCAGTGCAACTTAGTGGCACCTTTCCCAAAGAACTAATACAAACATGAGTGCATAGCAAGAGATTCAGTGAGCGGGGGAAAAGGGATGTCATCGCCGATTAAGTTGCTGATGGCAAGAAACAAAAAATGAGACTACATAGGGCAGCACCTGTGTGGCTGAAAAACATGACTGGCATGTTCCAGCTACTTCATTTGGCAAGGTTAAATTCACCACGGAAGAATCATAATCATACTACAAAACACTGAAGTCTTCTGAATTGCCTCCTTGCAGTCAAACACCACTTCTCCACCAGTTCTATTTATTCCAGCATTTGCCCAGGATAGGGAGAATATTCTGAACCCTTCCTCTAGTATTCATAAAAGAACATTACTGTTGAACATATGAAGGTATGAGGATATAAGAGAGAGAGAGAGAGAAAGAGGTGTTATCTTTGTTTAGAGCCAGATATAAATGGAAAACTGCAGACAAAGCTTCCAGCTCAGGCAACCTCTATCAAGCCTACAAAGAAGCCCTTGTGCTGGCAGGTTCTGGCAAAGTATCTAAGCACCCAAACTATTCCATTTTTCCAACTATATGAAATGGTCTAATACAAAAGATAATTTATGTATATGGGTTTGGTGATCCAAACATAGAGTAATCATCACAGCTTTAGTGAACTCTGATTTGGACTCTTGAATAGCTATCAAAGAAATTTTGCTTTGACCCTCAAAATTGGTTTTCAGAGGTTACATAGATAGCAGCAGAACACTTTCCCATATTTGTATATGGATATACCTGTAATATCTTAGATCCCACTTATGATTGCCTTTTGCATAAGGTAGTTTTGCATTTACATGTGTCAATACAGGTCGTTTACTCATTTTATGTACACTTAAAAGGAAGAGACAAGTTCCAATATGTCTCAAACCATCATTTCCATTGCTATTAGATTTAAACAGAGAAGGTAGAAAGTTTAACAAATGACCAGACTGAAGACCTTGCACTTGCAAGCCTAAAAACACATGAGCTCAAAGACGGGCAGAGAAGGCAGCTAGAATGAGTAAAAAGCACCAGGTCAAAGTAGTTCAGACCAGTCCCCACCCAGCTGGAATCGCCCTCACTATTACTTTTGTCCAAAAGATATACAGTAGTCTTTAAATTCTCAAGAAGAGTTCAAAAACCATGTTTGGAAAACAATTTGTGGTAGTTCTGTCATGCTTATGTGTGAAAACCCATGTTAAAATTGCTAACTGTAGGTTACATCTCCCGGCAACTAGAGAAAAGGAGTAGAACTTTACTTGCATAGTGGTGTTAAAAGATAAACCTGCAAACAAGATAAAATTATCCAGATGTTTGAAAGGACTTTGAGTCTGATCAGTGAAAGAAAAAAAACCCAGAGAGAGTGATCTTAGTGAAATTCTCAGACATGAAAACGAAAAATGGATTGTCCCACATTTGCATTGCTCCAATCATTTCACACATTCTTCATTCATGTAAAGAAGGGTATTACCACAAAATCTGGAGCTATGACAAGATAAGCTTTCCATGGACTGAGGACCCATAAATTAAAGAGAGTAATCATTACTAAAGCTTTGTGAACAGCACTTGTCAAATACATGAGCAATTGCAAACACCTACACAGAGCTATCCAATGCCACAGCATGAAGACAGCTAAATAACAAGATATCAAAAGTCACCTCTGACTACCGTACTTTGAACCAGCCTTGTCGTCAGACTTCCCCACACAGTGATTAAGAAGGCCATTCCATGCAAAGAGTGAGGTTTCAACACTTTAGGTATCACTTCTTCCAAACGTTGTAATGGATAAAGTGTTCTAATCTACAGCAGCATAAGCCACAATTTAGCTAATCTGATTTGTAGGAAACTCTCTATTCTCTGTCTCAGGCCCTAAATTTAGTGAAGAAAACAGTAATAAGCTCTTTCTGTCAAATCACAGAAAAATATACTGAACTGACCTTCCATTGCTCCTTGGGAAGCAGTTTCACTACCACGATGTCACCATTCAGGGCTCTGTTGCGAGCAACCACTCCATCAATAAAGATATCACGAGTCCCATCCTAATGAAAGAGGAAGAAAAATAAATGCCAGACCAAAACATATTAAACTAAAGTTATTATGAGATTTAAAACACTGTCATCAAAAAAGACACACACCCTGGTGAGACAAACATCCTGCAGTTGCATACAGAAATGAAATGCATTCACCATACGCCCTTCAACATGCAGTATCTTTCAGCAAATAAGCCCCTTTGTATGTATGTGCCAGCACAGTAGTTCCACACTATTTATTCCAAGACACAGCCAAGCCCTCAAGATGTATTGTCTGCAAGCTCTGCTCAGTTCCTCTACAGTTACTCTTGGGAATGAGCAGAGAGTTTTCTGCAGTCACAGCTCTTCACACATTAAGTTCCCAACTCAAGCACTCAAAGCTATTGTTCAGAACATGTTTACAAGACAGTCTCTGCAAAGTGCCCCGGGCATAGCTGCCTGCTGCTCTCCTGGTGAGATGGGAAAGCAGGGACACGCAGCTCCGGGATCAGCAGGTCAGTCTGTGAAGGTGGCCTGTAGAGTGGCTGGGGATGCAGTCTCTTTTTTTTAAAATGAGTTAACACCATATAGTCTCCATTTGGCACAACTGATGTTAGAAGACATTCCAAAAAATGATGACTACAGATGCCAAATGCAAGCCAGAAGATCTTTTACTGTAACAGACATGTTAGGACACCTTCTCTCAATAGTCTGGGTTAACTTGCTTGCACAAGAGCCTCTATTAATTGTAAGCACTATGTAAGCACTTATCCACCCCAGACATGTTTGGCATCCAGCTAACCTAGATTTAGTTTGGAAGATTCTCTTCATGGGGTGAATAAAGATGAAGTTTCCTGAAGATGCCAACACAAAGGTTTTAGTTTTTAAAGGACTGCCAGTTTTGTCCTCGTTTTTGGCTAATTATTGACAGTGCTCTTGCCACTTTCATTTCTGTTTCCCCATAATATGGGGAATTTTTCAGTATATGAAAAATTCCATATGTCTGTTTACAGTGCCATGAACGCATCAAACAATGTGAGCATTTAGTATCAACATCAGCAGTCAACATAGTTTTTCTAAAGCGTGCTATCTTTGCATAGTTTTGAGGTACAAAAGAGGATTAGTTTCTTTAGATAAGTACTTCACTGTCTTTCAATGAAAAAAACAGCCTCACAAGAATTAAAATCTTAATCACAACTTTAACACTTCTCAGATACACACTCCTGAGTCTCATATGCTTGAGTAAATCCAATCAGAACTACCAGTGTGCTCAGTCTCCAAGAAAAACTTCTTTTATAACCTGAAAACACGAAGCCCTAATATCACATAAATATCTTACTCTGCTTAGATACCAAAACAATAAAACGGGCAGAACCCTGCCATGATGTGAAACTAAGGCCGTCCTCCAAGAGACCAAATTACTCTTAGAAAGAAAAGCAGCAGCAGCTCAACAGCTGTGTGGAAGCTGCCTCCCATGACAAGATGCAGAAAAATTGCAAAGCCTCTTGGACCAACATAATTCAAATTGGAAACTGTTCTTCTCAAAAAGCCAGATTTTTTACACATGGTCTTATTCCTCATTTCTCCCCACCCTCTCCCTTCTGCCCCAACTCTTCACCTAAATCCACCACATACATAAAAAGAAAAGTTCAAAGTCACTTTTTAAGGAAAATGTCTGCTTTTTTTGTGTGTGTACCTGTAGCTGCTCTGCGCTGCAGGACACAGGCTGGCATTCATGACAATTTGTTTGTTCTATACCTTTTTTCCTTCTCTCCTGTGTCCAAGAAAACGCAAGGCAGACCCTTTCCCCCACCCCCTGTAAAGGTGCCTCATGTGTCACACCACCTAGTTAAAGCTGCATCTCCATACTCTGCAAGAGCCTTGTTTTGAATTGCAGACAGTCGCTCTCATCCCAAACAATATACCCCTATATATATACACACACGCTTATATATGCGTATGCACACCTATTTTAGAGCAGTTAATTTCAATGCCTGCAACAAAGCTGTAATTAGGAAATTGCCATCAGTTTTGGTTTTGTCTCCAAAAAGAAGCATTTCTATATCTTGAGCTCCAGGCTCATGCTTGTTGGGTGAACTTACACACTTCCAAGAACACTTGTGTGTTCCACTTTTTCCTTCAGTGTCCCCTACTCTGCCCAGCTGGCACTTCTGAGTAATAATACAATTAAAATGGCACCGAATCACAACAGAATACAATCACTTGCAAAGTCTCAGCTGCCCCCGGGGTGCATATACTGTATTGGTTGCAATGGCTTCAAGACTTCTGCAGCCCCCTCTCCAGGGAGCACAGGGCTTTCACTGCTCCACGGTCACGTGTGACTATCACCGGCAGTGCTCTCTATCCCCCTCTGACAAGAGGGAGATCTACAGTGCTTTCATCTGCTCTGGAAGTGTCTTCACAAGCACAGCACAGCCACAGTCACTCCATCACTCATGCTCAGCAGTATCATTCTTCACACTGACAATGCCGTCATTTCAAACCACACTACTGTGTGCAGGGAAGATACGAGGTGAAAGGCAGAGAATTAAATGCTCAGGTCCATTCTCTGAGTAGGTTTCAAGAGAAAGGCCCTGGGCCTTCCTCTCAAGTCTTCATGCAACGAGACAAGCAGACAGAGCACATTTGCAGGAAGAAACACCCTGGGACTTCTGGTATTAGAAGGTGAACAGCTGTTGCATTTGAACTCCATGAAGCCATAGCCAAGTCAGAGCTGAAGAGAAAGGGGTACACAGTGCCCTAGTCAACAGCAGGAGAGAAAGGGTAATTTTTCACAGCTGCAGCTCTTGCAGCATCTGGCAATGATGGGAAGTCCTGCAGAACACGAATGCTGCAAACCCTCCATTATGGAAAATAATGTTATATGAAGGACAAGTGTCCTAAAGCATCTGTCTTAAAGTGAGGACTGTGTCCACACCAGCCAGAGTCATCTTCATCCAGGTGTTGATTCTGCTTGTTATCAAGGACAAGGCTGGTTCTGGTATTCAGCTCCACAAAGGGCAGAAAAGTAGAAAGATAGCTGAGATAACAACCTCAGCCAACACTCCTTAATGTGTGTATTCCTGCATGCAGAAGAGTGAGCCATCGACTGAACAAGGCAACAGCTGGACATTAGGGGCGATTAGGGGTAAAGCTTTACATCCAATTAAACTCATCTGAGTAGCTGGATTTCTCATTTAACCTTGCATTTTGTAATTTCAGGGAATATGTTTAACAGCTTACACTTACCACACCTACAAGGACACCTATAAAGAAAGGATCACAGTTCCTTTCACTTATGCACACAGAGCTGCTCTACTGATGTACCGGAGAGCTGCTCTGTACTTCTTCCTCTAGTTAACCTTAATCTACTTTGTGTACCCCGACCTTCCTCCACCCCTGTAATCCCAGCCTTCTCTAACAAAGTGGGCTCCAAAACGTTATCCCAAATTAACAACATGAACTGACAACACCACCAATTTCAAGGCTTTCAATCCAAGCCCCAAAACAATAGCACTGTCAACAACAGAGTCAGTGTTTCACTGCCCCAGGGCAGGCTCTGCCTTCTCTCCCCCACACCAACTAAACGTTTCAATATGAAACTCTCTCTCATTGACAGTAACATTTTGACCAAGTCAGTTCCAGATAAAAAGCCTTAGCTGTGCCAGCTGTGAGGTCACCTTCCCTACTGGAAGTCTCTGAAATTGCAAGAGCCCTTCTCTTCTGTCAAAATAAGGAAAGAAGAGAGAAGAGGCACAAGCCAATCCCATGTGACTGAAGCACATCCCAAGCCAACCAAGATACAGTTCGCACAAAAGCGGGCACATGAAAAGGAATCACGCATATTATTTCTGGAATGATTTTTCAAATTAGCTCATGCAGCAGATCGAAAATGGAGAGCATATTTGTTTAGGGAAGATTAACTTAAATCAGTGGAAAATCTATAAAACCTCTGCAGCCATAAACCAAGGGTTTCCGATTACGCTATCTGGTGGTCCTCAAACCTGACTTCAGCTGGCTTCTGTGGGACCCAGCAGTATCCCCAGTTTCAGCCCAAGCTAAGTAAGTAGTTCTTTGAGGTATGAAAAAGCAGGATTTGTTTGGGAATATTTGATTTAAAAGAAAATCCAGATCATGTTCATTTATTCCAACTCATTCACCTCTGAGTGACCTTTCGTGCACAGCATAACTCCTATCTTAATGCACCTTTACTTATGAACTTTAAAGCATTATAAAATTACACTTACTGGAGATGGAATGAAGGCTTCATGGTACTTCTTAGGATTTATTCTCAAGGGTCCCTTAAAAAAAAGAGAAGAAGGAGAAAGATTATGCCTGAATCTTATTAATTTTATATAACATCAGTTAAATTAGAGAGCTGTGGGTAATATATCTACTGTGAAACATGAGAGATACATCTAAATTTCCATTATACATTTCAAGTCTTGACAACTTAGCATCCGAGCAATTTCAAGCCAAAAGGCAGTTTCATGATAGGCTTAAGCAGTCTGTCATCGAAGAGATGTTGAATCATTAGTTGTTGCTGCTACTGGGTGAACTGAGGATCCAAGCCCTCCTGTTCCCCTCACACATTTTCTGCTGAGCATCCAGCAACTTCGCTAACAAACAGAAAATAGAAACAATTTGTTTTCCTCTGTTTTGGAAAAGCAGAATGTTGGTTTTGCTTATTTTGGAGGATGGGAGGAAAGAGGAAAAGCTGACCTGCTGAGCTTGCACGGCAGCAGGCATCAGCCTTATGGGGCTCTGGCTGCTTAGGCTGTTCCTGTAAACAGACAGTAGCAGTAACTCCATGATAAAGGACATTTCCAAAGAAGAATCAAAAGGATTTTCCAAAAACAAACATTTAAAGTCTACAGGATTAAATTCTGTCTAAACACGCTTAAAGTCAAACTATCTTAAATACATTTGAACCTCCATGGTTTATCTATTTCTGCTTTGTAATCTGCCACCTCAAAGCTCCATTCACCTGCAACAAATTCATATCACCCCTCCAAAGTAAACCAACCAGTTTTGCTGCTTGCGCTCAGGTCCATCCAAGAGAAAGGGAGAGCCAACCAAAGACTTACAGGCTCCACAACAGTGCCGTTCCCATCCCAAGAGGGTCCTGGGAATTGTGATTCAGGCGACTGCAGTTAAAACTGACAGCATTTGATTCTTATGGAAATACAACTAGGTAACTGCCTTCAGACAAGCTTCTGCTTTGGGCTGAAACTTTAAAACTTTCTCCACTTGTGCATTTGAAATAACGTTGGCCAATTTGTTATACGAACAGATTCCATCTGTTTGCACTTCTGTGTTAAGCAATCATAGGAACCTCTCACAGGAATTGCTTCCTTAAAAATTTACTGCGGCATATAATTTTTTTATGTATTCTGGGAAACACTCAGACGATAGGAAAATAAAGCTGATTACATGTGAAAGTTTTGCTGCCTTGAAGAAGAATTTGCAGATTTATGAAGGTTTTCCATTGTTTTTATTTGCTTAAGTTTGGAAATACCAGCACCATATATTCTATATTCTTTAGGCATTATTTGAATACTTTGCTGCGATGTCTTATTTTGTGCCTTATGTAACTAGTATTAACAAGCACACTAGCCACATGGCAGGCACAACCCAGGACAATGGCACGAAAACAAAGACGACCCACTGGGAGCAACCCTGGGGATAGTTTATGCTTAGGCAAAATGAGAGCTAACTCACTGTCATCAGCCTCTATTAGTGCTGGGACCCACTGATAGAAAACTCTCAATGGCCTTTTTTCTCCCCTTATTTCCCAGAATCAGCCATCAAAAACAATACGTTGTTAGTAAAGGAAGCTGCTATGGAGAGAAAGGAAAAAATGAAAAGGGATGGCTGCTCTGCTTGACAACAAGTCAAACAATTCCCATACCAGCATCTACCCACCAGCACAAAGCAGATGAGGGGATATCCTGTGTTACTCTGCAGAATCCCCCTGAATAGTTTGGGACAGCTGTCAATCAGCCAGGTGCAAATGCCCATTATGCGCGTGAAAAATCAGGTTTTGTGTCCATGGCCCAGAAGGCGCCAGAGTGGCTACGTGCACATGGATGCCCAGCTCCAGCAAACACACAGAGGAGCAAAGTGTTACCATGTTTGCCGTGCAGCGGGTTTCTCTACATTTTATATGCACTACCTAATTATGATCAGCGTTAGAATTCTTACGTCAAGTAGCATTAAAATACTTCAGCTCTTTCCTTAAAGCAAGGAACTCCCAAATTTTATCTTAGAAAGCAGATGGGCCCTATTATCTGTGCCTATGAAAATCCTATTTACAATGTTGTGCATTTCACGCTGTGATATCATATCTGGAACCAGTCACTCTCCCCATCTGCAATGAACAACTGTTCTCATATGTGTTTTAGGGGGTGAGGATCTGGCTGCAGAGTCTCATGATGTCACACTAATGTTGTATTATTTTACAATAGCTTGCAAATAATAGCTGCTATATTTATCAGTGTTTTTATGTCAGTAGGGCCTTTGTTTTGAAAGGGAAGAGAAAGGTTTGCAGGAAGGTTTCTAAAACACTTTCTGATGATTCAAGTCAGCTTAACACATACTTGCCAAAAAAGTTTCTAACCTTATTGAACTTCCCCAGCAAGATACAAAAGGGTCATGATTTCTCAAGTTGCTCTGCTAGAACCAGGGCAGGCAATAGTCAGACTAAACTTCAAACATCTCAAATCAAGCAGTTTATAACAGCTATCATAACACATGTCTAGATTCATTTTTATGTACAAAACACCGAAAAAGGTAAGGGTTCAAGTATGTGCTTGCTACCAAGGCCACCTCTGAAAAAACAATCCATGAAAATTAGGGAAACCCCAGCCTTCATACCCACAAAAGAACAGCTTTCCAAGGAAAAACACCCTCTTAATGGCAAAGCAGGCTCTGCACCTCTGTATGCTGTGCACTCTCGCTCCACCTGACCCCAGCAGCCCTGCAGGGAGGGTCTGAGAGACGCTGGAGGCGTGGAGCAGACATGAGTTTCTGGCTGGTACTTCACAGGATGATTATGGTCCTTTGGGTCAATGTTCCTTAATACATAACCTGACTTCATCTGTTGTGTATAGCCAACACCATCCGCTTACGTAACTACGCAGAAGTTATTCAATCTTGTTTGCCTTCAGACGGACCGATGTGATTCCAACCAACCTGATATGCTTGGTGTTTGCTCATTGCAGACAGTTTTACAGGCGAGGAAGTGGGAAGTCTACGCACTCTTAAACGCCTGAGCTCAGATCCCCTTTCTTGTGGAAGGACACTTCCGCACACGTTGCATGATTAAATGAATCCAGGAATCCCTCAGGGCACACTTCTCCATGCTACTTATCAAAAACCGAGTTATGTCAGATACAGTACCAGAAATCATTAAGACTAATATTATTGACAGACGTCAGCACCCATAAAGATAACACTTTTGTTCTTCTTGATCTAGGACTGCTTAATCTTCATGGCACTCGTGTTTTATCTGAGCAATCTCCACGTCTGCCAGTAGTTTCCATGGGTTGGGTTTTCAGGAGCATTTAGTTGCGTAGCTGCATTGCCTGGGTCCAGCAACATCCTCAGAGTTCATGGGAGGGTCTTTTCTCTCTAACAGATCTCTCAAGTTCTCACACAATTATATGCAGATCCACTGTTTCCAGGATGCTCCAGCTGACAGCCCCTGCTCAGAGCCTCATCCTTCTGTCTGGCTTGCACTCATGTTTGCTCAGGACCATCAGATTCAGACGAATAGGTTTGTTCTTCTCTTCCACATCCTCTTGTGGAGCATTTTTGCAGGTTACCATGCCAGACTAATGCCCTGCTTTTGGGAATTAATGCAACAGGTATTTGTTCACTGTGTCTCTTGCCATTGTACAGAATAGTGCTGAATATTTGTCCATTCACTAAAGTTGCTTTCAGGATCTCACCTATCCTGGTTGAGACTGCAATGATGACTGGGCTTGATGAGATCATGAGGATGAATGGGCTGAAAATGAGAGATACTGAGCTGGGATGCCCATGATCTGACACTCAGGCCTAAATGATTAAGTCCAGTTTCTACAGCCTCAACTGTTTCCCTGAGATGTGGAAGTGGATGAAAGGAAAACAGATACAGCCTAAGAAAGGACATATGACTCTTCCAGTTACGCAGCACATGACCTGGAGTAGACACTACTCATTTACAAGAATCAGGGATTCTTCTGCCAGAGAGCATGCAATCACAGGTCCTCCGGGACTCAGCATTTCAATGGGATTTTCAGGTAGTAGTCATAGTCTGATGTGCCTCATCTGCAGCTGCACTCGACCTCATGGGCAGTCTACACACACTGCACTTAATGCTATCAGGCTGCATTACCAAAAACAGGTGCCAAAAACACTCCTGAAGGTAAGGCAGAAGCTTTAGTTGCTGCCATATGCCACTGCAGCCATGGGGGGAAGTCACAGCTTGAGGCTCCCATTTCTTTCCTCACCATTTACTTCCCATTGTGAATGTCTATGATGGTCTTTAAAAAGGCAGTGGCCTAAGGTCTGGGTAGCCCAGTGGACCACTCCATTCATCAGCAGGGATATGCCGCATAGTCATTTTTCTGAAAGCTAAGAGCTCATCAGATTGGTCTTCAGGACAGAATCAGGCAATCTTATATGTGGAATCCTCATCACACCTCCAGAAATTATGCCATTATATTATTAAACAAGAATTACTATACAATTATAACAAGAAATTAGACAAAAAGTGAGGTGATGCCACTTGCAACTTCAATGTATTGATGAAACTAAGTATCACAACCTCACCAGCATTACAACACTGATTAAATGGTAATGCCATTATGTGTTCAGGTAAACAATGCCTCAGCATGAGTGTCTGTCATGACCTTACTGACTTCCACCTGCCTTTTTTCCCCAGCCAGCCTGATCTCACTGGGACCCCAGGAGTGTCCTGAAGAACATTACACCATGTTGAGAACGGTACTACAACAGCTGTTCTAGGATGCTATCCTCTTCTCCTACTCCTCAGTGAACCTCAGCCCTGACTGCCTTTATGCAAAACTCCTGAAATCCAGCTACCCACACAAATGGCAGGTCCACCCCCACATTTTGCTAGATATTCAGAGAAGAATTGCTGCCTAATTATGGCTGCAGTTTTGCTGCTCCAAATGGAAGCACAAAGTCCAACCTTTGATCTTTACAATCTGTAAAATGAGAACATGCTTATTGCCAGCTGTCCAAGGCAAATAACTATATACACACATGCAAATGATTTTCCATATCTTGATGGGCTCTTCAGCTCCATCTACTATCTGTGCCTTACTTCAGTAAACCAGACTCTGTCATCAGTGGCTGGGTCAGCCCTATGACCTTAGAGGAGTGCAAAGAAAATTATGCAAGCAAGGGTCCAGTACCACTGCCTGGCCATTTGATATTAATTTAACCAGTTGCATCATAGTTTATAACAAGTTATTGCAATGCCCTGGTAGGCACAGCCCTGAGACCCCAGGGACCACAGCGTTACCTGCAACAACACTCTCCTTCTTCTTTGTGGGAGGAAGACTTCTGGGAAGAGTTGATAGATTGAAAAAAGAAGAGTAGATCTGGAAGTGGAGGCGTCTGCACCTCATTGCTGAGGACTAATGAACATCTTCGTAAGGAATTTCAACAAGAAGTATCTTGCTAAGGGCATTCATTTTTACTTAAACTGACAAAGACAGAGGCTGCCAGCACCTGCTGTGTTTTTGAGCATCATCTGTAAAAGCAAGTGTCTCCACAATAATGACTATCACAGCTAGCAGACCATCCAACCAGAACTCTGCAATTCATCATGAGTGTGGATCAGGAATTTTATAGAACATGCAATCAAACTAAAAACTATACTTCAGCTGAGCGTAAAAGATTCCATTCTACTGCTAGAACCTTCTGAGAGGGAAAAAATCTTCCTCTAGCATCTACAAGTGGTACATCAATTCCCTGTCATGCAACCAACTGACACTGATTTCCAACAACTGCCTGTGATTTCCACAGACTTATCACAAGAGCATGGACATTGTATGTTCCAGGCACCTGAATTAGCTCTCCTCTTTTCAGTCCTGCTGAAACATCTTCTTTTGACATGTAGGCTTCAAATATACTCTTCTTCCTCCCTCGAGTGGGTTTATTTCGATTCTTTCTATCACCTGATGTTGGGACAGCAGCATAGGATCCTCCTGCAAACAAAAATTCATAAGCGTTATCTTGTCCACCAAACTTGTCTATGTATCTTAACTGCAGCTGTACAGAGGCTTTGTATTCAAAGTTGAACTTCTGAGAACAGTTTGCCTAGAAATACTGGCACCCGACTTCAGAGCACCGAAAAGCCTGGAATAATCATATTTTACAAATAATCAACAGTCTTTTACAGCTCATTTTAGAGTTAAGAGCATTCATCCCAGCCCATCTTTTAATAGTGCTGAGCACATGCTTCAAGGCAGCTTATTCCTGAAGCGTGTACGCACTCTGCTTTAATACCTCTGGGAGTTCCCAGTTGTCTAGGATTTATTCTGCTGTCTGAATTGTTCATTGTTTCTGTCTGCAATTCAGAGAGTTGCCTCTTCCTATTGAAGTTCTGGGGAGTTCTTGCAGATTCAGAGTTGTTTCTGGTCCTTGCAAACCCTCTCTTTTCTGCACCTGAAATCAAACACAGGTTTGAAATAACAGGGGAGGGAAGAGGAACCCCATTGCCAGCTTGTGGTCCTGGTAAAACTCATGGTCTGCAGTACATCAGTACAAGTCACAACTGTGAGTCACACTCTTTATCCAAAAGAAACGATGTCTTCATTAGTTCATTTGTAATCTGTTGGCTATTTGTGCCTCTTAATCCACCACTAGCTTATTTTAGCATAAATAAAACTCTGGAAATTACGATACTAAAGTTGGATACAACCCTTCCAAAATCCTGGGAAATTCATTAGGGCACATAAAATGTGAAATTGTTAAACTGTTTCCAAAGCCTCCACCCCATTAAGCCCCCAAGTAGTGAGAAAATATAACTTCCCTACAACTTAATTAAGTAGTTCAGGAATCACGGAGAAAAAAAAAAATCTCAACAACCCACTCCGGAGTAATTAACTTTTGAGCTACCAGAGGCAGCACAGTACACAACACCACCAAAAAGCCAAGGCTCCAAATGCCCAGCCTGCTCAGAATAGGCCATGATCATACAAAAATATTCTGCAAAGACTCACCCCTTCCTTCCCTGCCATCACCTCAGCCCCTTCCCTACAGCCAGGAGAGCAAGCAGCAGCTTCCAAAGCGTATGCCAACGCTGTTCCATGGATCAGCACATTGGAATGCAACCCAGCACTGCGCAGCTGCCCTCTTGGCCCTCCACCTGGATACTGAACATGTCATCACAGCTTTGCCTTCCAGCCCCTCCTGGCTACTCTCCCTGGGTCCAAGCTTGTACCTGCAAGTCAGAAAACGTGCAATGCCAACTTATTTGCTATGGGGCTATCCAAGTTACAAGGCAATTTTTTTACGTATGGTATCCTTCACAAACGAAATCACAGATTGCTTCATGGAATTAAACTGAAGCAGCAAGAAAAAAAAAATGTTTTAAAAGCTGTACTTAAGAGATGTTTAAAAATATGGTATGGTAAGAGAAAACTGCTACTTTACCCACTCACAGACAAAAAGCAACTTCCATATATAATAACAGGCAAATCAGCAGGAGGAGGGAGGGATCCTCCTAATTCAGGAGAGGAGACACCCAGACAGGCAGAGGGACAACTCAAGGTGCCGACTCAGACCAGCCCAGGTAGAGATTATATGCCACAGCAGTGTCTCCAAATGGGATGCTTAAATGAAGAGGGGGGCTCTGTGTTCAGTGACGATAAGGATAAGAGCAACATAGTTTGGCCTCTTTCTACATGATCAAGCTTTTCATACTCTGCGCATGCTTTCAGGGAGGAGACTGTCCGAGGGAGGTTGCAGCTGTAACACGGCGAGAGCGCAGCCGCAAATTTAGGTTTCAGCCAATGTGAACAAGGCAATACTACCCATATGGACCACATGATGAGACAGAACTAAAATTAACTGATTTGCAAATGCCTAATGAACTGATTTGCAAATGCCCTAAGCGTCAAGAGATTAAGTTCAAAAATAGACACTAAAAGTAAAAGTATGGACTGGAGACATCTGAGCAGAATAGCTTTTGAATTGGCAACACAATTTGCTCTGGATAGGGTTTTCAGAGACATTTTGGTGAAGGAATCTGACTTAAACTGCAACAGGCAGGATCTTAGGAACGCTATTAAAAAAGCAAGGCACTAGGCTGATCACTCAGAGAGGTCACACAATCTGCTTCGTTGGAGGTTCTTAAAAATAGGTGAGACAGACGTCTGCCAGAGTTGGTCTAAAAAGAGTAGTTTTTTCCTTGATGTAGTGAAATGGATTACACGAGCTTGTAAGGTCCTCTAAAGCCCTCGTTTCTATGACAGCAAGTCACAGAAAATAATACTATGAATTAAAGAACTTGGAATAAAAAGGAGGCTAAATCTTAACTTGTAATTAAGAAGGAGCCGAAAAAAAGAGAGCAGAAAACTAAAATGCAGGGGATAAAAAAGAAAAAAATGTCTCGTGAGTTGGGAAGTGAGCTGAGAGCCAGAATTAGCCACTGCAGAGCAGAGCTGCCCCAGCACTTGCTGTGGCCGTCAGTTCAGAAAATTTGGGACCACTACTGCCAAAAATAACGCACAGCAACAGCAAAGGGTGGAGAAGCACCTTTCCATGCCGAAAGGTAGACATGCAGAGAGGCACTTGCACGGTTTCAACACTTAATCCTTTGGCTTGCTCTCCGGTGGGATTTTTCATCCACTCAGACTCGGACACAAACTCAAAGAAAAAAATTCACTCAAGTGAAAAAACTCTGCTTTGACATAGCTGGCTTGCAAGCCAGTTTACACACAGCCACTTTGGATAAGTTGGCCGTGATGTTTATGGCTAAACAAAACCACCCCTGTTACAAAGCCACAGACAACTGTCACAATTAGCATTCAACTGGAACACATCGAATTCTGCATGACTCTAATTTCTTGTATTTCTCCTTTTAAAAGAGAGCGAGCTAACTACAGGTTGCCATCTGTTTCACCTAGATTCAATATTTGCTTCTATAATGCACCTGTCCCCTAAAACTGGAAGTTACAAGTACTTCTCATGATGGGCTTTCCTGCTGTCCCTGCTGCCCAGCATTAATATTCTGATGGATAAACAGACATCATTCCACAAAGCAAACTGTAACATGACAATTCTATAGATAGCAGGGGATATATTGAGACTATTCTTTCTGAAATAACTGCTGTCACTAACTTAGTTAAATTTTATTCCAGCACCAGGTCTGACTTTTTCTGTGGTGTTAAAGTTGTGTGATTTGTAAGATATAACAAAATCTTTTAAGGTAAGATGTCACACAAAGTAATAACACTTACTAGGCATTAAAATAATCAATGACTAAATAAATTAGTAAGTAAATAAATATAATAAAAAATTAAAAATAACTTCAGTAGAAGGGAGACTAAGGCACAGCGACTGAGAGCTGAGGTTGGTTGATACATCCTAACAGGAGGGCTGAAGCAACCACAATGCACCAAACATGTCTGCGTGTGCAGAACCACTCAAGCTTGAACGCAGAGCAATTCTAATGCAAGACACAGATGTATTCACAACACACAGCAAATGCAACATGTTCAGGTATGTCTACCTGGCTGCACAGATGATGTAGAGCTGCTCTCTGTGGATACAGTCACCACTTGCCTGGGATTTCTAGACGTTCTGCCATTTCCAGTGGGAAATAATACAGGAATAACAATTTGAGGAAAGGTGGTTGACTGTTGATTACCTTAAGCCCTCTGGAGGGAGGTAGTTTGAAATAACCCCAACACCTGTATCAGGCAAGGAGACTGCCTACAAAGGTGACAGAGAGACACCTACATAGGACCAGGACCACTGCACAGGCAGAACAGTGAACCACCTCAACCTAGCCAAGGGGAGGCACCTGTGGGAAGTAGAAACACACAACCAGGAAAAGGAGCAGAAAGGATGGAGCTGGGGGCTGGCTCCAACCCAGGAGCCCAGTCCGGCATCCCGCGTGCAGGTAGCAGCGGTTGGTTGAGCTCTGCTGGAAGGACAGCGCTGGAGCTCAATCTAGAATCCAAACCATCACACTTCATCTCTGTCACAACAACAATGACATCACGATGGCACGTTTTGGTCTTTAAACCTAAGTACCTATTAAACTTATTTTGGAAAAAAAATGCATGCAGGCAGCTTCCCAGAATAATTGATCTGGCTTACAGTAAGAGAGGAGGCTAGATGTTTTAAATCAGCTTATTCTGACATAATTTCTACAAAATCACTCTATAGTTTAGGTTTTGAAAAGTACTACATTTAATTAAATTTACATCTATTAGTCAGTTGATCAACTGACTAATGGTCAGTTGGACTAATGGACCATCAACTGATGGTCAACTAAATCAACTAAACATGAAGTTAGCAAGGCCAGAAAGTATTTAATTTTATATTAAAATTTGCATATTGCTTTACACAAGAAAGAACCAAGACCCTCAATTTTATTTACCAAAAATAAAACATTTCCAACTGCCCTCTAATACCTGACAAGCTATTTGATTACTACCAGCACAGAAGGAAAGTATTCCTCACTGAATTTTCATCAGAACATCCATGACTCCTTGGATACCTCCCATCCAGGATCCAGCAAGAACTAATTTTACTTGAGCGATCTAAGTGAATTCCAAGGTATGGAAATCTTGGTATAGCTTTCTCTATTCCCGTCAAAGGGCATCTACCTTGCCATTAGGCATTTTTACCTCTAACTAAACTTCCAGCTTTGTTACCATCTACCTTATTTGTATTTAGCCCAGCTCCCTAGGGTGGGCAGGACTGTGAGAGCATCACAACAATTGTGCTGGTAACACCTCTACAGGTTTAGGACTCTCACCCCACTGACAGCTATCTCGACACGTAACAGTTCCTTTTACGTTTAAAAAAAAGGAATTCTATTGAAACCATTGGACGGAACAATATTGTTACAAACTTTTCCAACACAAAATACTTCCATCTACTAGTTACCTTTATCAGCCCGTGACTGGGCATCAACACCTCTGCTAACTCTGCTATTGCTACGAGGATTTTCCACTGCTTCCCAGGATTAGATCATGATCTAGATATGCAAAGGAATCTTTCGAATACCCCCGCTTTACAGTTAGCATAAGCATGAGAAGAAACAGAAGCATATCCCCAGAACTGTTAACAGGCAATAGAACAATTTGTTATCAGTTAATGAGACACTCTCAACACACAGTTACTAAATATTTGTCCATATTTCTACAATGTTTCATTTCATTGCTGACACATTTCAATGACTTAAACCAATTTCCTTCAAACCTTCCAAGAGGTTCCCTGACGTTTAATTCTTCAAGACAACCCAGCTATGCACTTAGGAAAACACTGTAAGGATACACCCATGAGCTAGAAGGAATGGTAGCTACCAAATGAAGGGTTACCCAACCTTGCCCTACCTCCAAAAGCAGGAATTAACCAACTTAAGGCAATGACAACTACTCTGATGCCAACCCTTGCTTAGTCCTATGCTCCCGTTTAAGTCAGACTAGGTTAAGCATGGCAAGACAGCTAAATAAAGCATGTTCCTGCTCATCCTTGCCAAAGACTCGAGGAATTAGAGTCCAACCATGTGGCAGCCCAAGGCATCACCTCACAGATCTACAAATTCAAGTTGGCCCTTGGCTCCTGGCAGGGTTGGCAAAGCAAATTTTAGAAACCATCAGATTTGGTCTTTTAGCAAAGGAATACTCTCCACAACCTGCCAAGAAGTCACAACCTGCAACTTCCTGAGCCACTATGGATGCTGACATGTAACAGGGCATATTAATAGTCTCAATACAAGCGTTTAGCCAATGGAAATTCTGTCTTGTTTTGCAAAGACACCTAGGACCCAAAAAATCCCAAATCCTCCATAGCCCCTGAACAACCCATCCCAGGTACTTCTGTGAATCTAACTCTGCCACCTTTGATGAGCTGGGGGGAACGCAGTTTCTAGCTGGTAACTCCAGATAGGCACAGACCTAGTGTTGACACTGTTGTACCAGGCAACTATTTGTTTCATTCTCCGAAGTCAAATAAACCCTACAAGCAAAAGCATGCTTTGCCAGTACAAACTGCATTAACATCAGGGCAGTTTTGCTAGGATCCCCATGTCTTTCCCTTTCATATGCTTAAAGAGGCAATTTAAAAGCCATTTGATATTTTCTGCTGCTCTAAAGCCTCTAAAATAATTTCCTCTCAAATTTTAAAAGCCAAAATACATTCGTTACATTGTTTTTAATTTCTAATGCACCAGTGACATCCAGTATATGCCTTATTATATAAGTGACTAACTCAAAAACTCCAAGCACTTAAATGATTACTACAATATCTGGGATCAAATTACCACACACAGGCAAAAACAACAGGCAAAACCACGAAACACCATTGAAGTGATCTCAAATGCAAGTTATGTCAACAAAAAACACTGGTCATAGACAGGCCAGAAGTAACTAGCTATTTATGTTTTGCAAAATATTTTGCGGATTTAAGAGATTAAATGTCCCACTAATGGTAACAGCAAAGTATTTTTTTGTTCTATTTTCTTTTAAAAGGAAATACACAAAGACAGCTGTTGGTATAGCTGCTCAGGGAAAGAGTTCTGTACCAGGAAGAAAAAAGACACTCCTTGGAAGATGCCTCAAGCAAAACTCTGTGCTAGAGCCCCAATAACACAAACAGGACCAAAACCCATCCACCACACTCCCTGTGAGCTCAGCTCTACTCCAGCCTGTGCTAGGAACAGCCGTGCTTCGACACTGCTCTCAACATGAATTAAACAAGTTCAGAGTTCTCCAACAGCCTTGGAACAGAACCACCTCCATGCATTTTACAGTATCTTGAAGCAAACCGGTTAAGTAAAGTAGATGGCTCAAGATTAAAGACAAAGCAATACAGAGAAATGAGGATGTCATGGGAAAGAATTCATTAGAGATGTAGGAGTGGAAATGCAAGACTTCGAGATACGTTATCAGTTCCGTGATATTTCATAGCAGCAAAGAGACTTTCAGGAGATAAACCTGGTAGGCAGTATTTCAGATGCTCAGTCTGGGGCCTAAGAGAAAGCCTGAGAGCACATTCTCCTTATCACGAGCAAATAAAAAAGAGACCATCCTTCTCTGATGAAATGTAAACTCAAAGAATCCTAAACTGGAGGTTCTGCAGCACACTCCTGTGCTCAGTCCAAGCCTGACCACAGAGCTAAAGGGATCCTACAACATTGCTGTGAGTCTTCCTCAAAAATAACTAAGGATGGGAATGATTTGAAATTATCTTAATGATTGAAAAGTAGGGCAAACTTCCAGGAAAGGGAATATCTTGGTGGAAGTGGGAAAGGACGGTGATATGACAGCACTGTAGGGATTTAGGCAGATGGCAGATTGCATAATTAAGTTTAAAGTTAATTAAACAGTCATTCAAAGAAGAGAAACAATGCAGACCTACATTTACATGCACAGGCTCAGCCAAAATGTAAATTCTATGCAAATGTCCTGAACTGAGTGGATGATGTATTGAAATCCAGCTGCCAGAACTAGCTCCCATGTCCACCAGTCTCCACTAATTGACCCATTACGATGGGCCACCAGGGCCCAGCCACAGCGTAAATCTGAGCTGTAACTTTCCACTGTCTAGAC
Source organism: Mycteria americana (assembly GCF_035582795.1). Taxonomy (NCBI): domain Eukaryota; kingdom Metazoa; phylum Chordata; class Aves; order Ciconiiformes; family Ciconiidae; genus Mycteria; species Mycteria americana. Next base: position 12,080,213 of record NC_134371.1, read on the forward strand.
AAATCCAAACAAAGTGAGAAGACAGCGCTTAAAATGAAGGCCTGTCCGCACAGCTCTTAAATGTGATTTCAGTAGTGATTCAAAGCAACCGGTTCCTCTAGCAGCAGCCCAACTGGTTACAAGCAACCCTGCGCAACATAACACAGCTCCTCCGCCTGTGCCAGCCAGCAGCTTGTCTACCACCATGACTGTGTTTGTGCACCCGAGAACACATGTCATTACCAGGACATGGTCCGGCTGTGAGCCATCTGTGCACCCGGGAACAAATTCTTTGCTCTCTCACCCTGCCTCTTTGGAGAAGGTGATTCTCTAAACATTTTTGGCAGAAAGTTTGCCAAAATTTGCGCAGAAGAGTTGAAAGTCCAAGAAAAAAAAGCACAAAGGGAATCCTTGCCACATGGGGGACAAGCTGGCTGCAGAAAGGCAGCCTGGCCCCCAGCCGGTGACTCCTGGATGGGGAAATACAGGCTGTCATGGTTTGTGAGTGAGTTCATAGGGCCCTGAGCTGCTTTTGGAGGTGACTGTGCCACTATAGCTGGTTGTAAAAGATTCAGACATTCGGCATTCTTACAACATGCCACTAAGGAAGAAACATTCCCCCTTGCAGATGGAGGTAGCAAAAAAATGAAGTGGCCTGTCCATGGATACCCAGGAAAGTCAGGAGCAGAGACAGATGCTCATTTCCAGAACCCATGGAAATGAGGTGGGAAGCACATGTTGCCACCTCTCTTTTGCTTTAAGCTGCGCATACTTATTTAAAACTCTTGTACTGCATGCCCCTAGATTTCAATATGGAACTAGGGAACATGAAAACGTTCTTGCTGACTTTGGCTTTCTGAAAGGGCCTATGCTTTGAAAAACTGAAATGAAGAAAAATGCACAATGGATTCTTTCTGCTGCGGAAAACAATGCTGTGGAAACCACTCCCAACCGCCAAGATCATGTGCCCACGACACCATGATTCCTCTTCCAAAACACTTCCAAGCATCCTGATGCTTGCAGGATTTTGACTTCAGTAACTCAGACAGTAATTGCAGTTTTATTCGATTCCTCAGCAGGGTTTGTGTTGTAGGAATACTACATGAGTGCAAGAGCCAAAGATACCATTCCAGGCTCTGAACTAAGGGTTGGTGACGAAACTCATTAAGTAGCAATAGACTAAAAGTTTATCAAAATAGTTACTGTGCTCCAGCTGCGTGCAGCAGCACAGCGGCGTTGTCAGGGAGGGGATACAGCCCTTCTGGTTTTCAGGACTCTCTGTGAACCTGCTCCACCCTGCTCGTGACCTCCTAACTACCTACTCCGCCTGATGACTGCACTCCTCCAGGCTTCTACTCCTGCCTCGGGATGTGGGTCAGGGCTGCTTCCACTGCCCTCTCGTCCTTCCATCCTCCCAAACCATCTTTCACAATACCTTTTGCTCTTTGTTTTATCCAGCAACTACACTGTGAAAAGGCTTCTTCAATACTTCAAGAAAAACATTTTAAAAGCATAACATTGCCGAAGTTCTCTCTTTGATTTCTCTGGGCTTCAGTAGTTTGAAGGAAGCAAGTTGCTTGACGATCAGAAGAAGTCAAGAGGCTTTGAAAGGCAAAATATCTGACAGGAGGTGCTAACATAGTAGAAGACATTAACAGCTGAAGAAATGAAAGAACTGCTTTCAGATTCATACATATCCCGAGGTTACCAAATGTGCTGCAGAATAAGACAATTTGCTGATGAACTGTTCCCCATACTGCCCATTCAGTGTAGTAGGTACATAATTCAAACCCCTTAGTACTGTGGAGGAAAAATGCCTAAAAACATACAAACTGAACAAAAACGCATTACCGTTGCAGGCTTGTATCTGTAGAGCACCTGAAATATTCTCCAAGGCATGACCTGCCCCATACATCTGTGGGCTGCAGCTGCTAGTGTGGACATTTCCCTTCAGCTCCCTGGAAATTTTTATTTTTGTCACAGAATACATTATTTAATGCAAGAGATCCCAACATTTTGTTTTCCATCCTGCCTCAGCCAAGTTTCAACTCTCCGTAGCTCAGATTTCCCCACAAGAGGGAGTTAGGGACATGCAGCCCACAGCATTTCATGGAGCTAGTTAGCGGGGGGCTTGAGGGCAAGAGATGGACACCAGCACATAGGACAGGAGAGGCAGAAGCAGAGGCTGGAGAGCGGGGCAGCAGTGAAAGCCCTGCAGCAGCAGTGAAAGCCCTGCAGCAGCCATGGCCCGGAGAGGAATCGCAATTAGCCACTGAAGCCAGCTGCAAAGCATCTGTCCTACCTACCTGGGTACCCAGGGTGAAGGAGACACTTCAGAGATTATCTGAACAACAGGCCAGAGCTGATTAGGGTGTGCGGGCTGGCTGAACCTCATGGATAGCAAAGGGCAGAGGACTTTTTCAAATTAATTCCTTTTTGAACTACAGTGTATTTCAGGCATAGAATTTATTATCAGGACTTTTAAACGTGCCAGTGACAGCCCACATGCCACAAGCCTTGGTAAAACCGTTCCAATGGTCATTCACCCTCACTGCTAAATTGAGCTGTATTTCAAGCCTGGATTTGTTTAGCCTCAAATGCGTTATATCATAATCTGCTCAACTGAGTAGCCTATTATTGAACATCTGTTCCCCATGTAGGCAATTTACTGAAAGCTCCCTTCCCCCAAGCATCTCTTTGATAAGTAAAGCAGGGTTCCTCAAATCATTCACTCATGATCCCAGCATTTTAATCTTCCTTGTGGCCGTGCTTTGAGTATTCATCAATTCATCACCATCCGCCCCAAACAGAGGGCATCACCACAGGATACAATACTCCAGAAGCTGCTGCTGCTGCCGTGCCAGACACACGCAGTCCATACTCCATCTTCCAATTCCCATGCTCATACATTACCCTTTTGGCCACATTTCACAGGAGGGGGATGTTCAGCTGACAAATCCATCAAAGTCAAAACTTTTTTCCAAGCTGTTGCTTCCCATACTGGGTTCCTCGCAATGCTAGCATGGCTCTACACTGGCCCAATAAATGGATTTTGTTTTGCCTGCTTCCAGTCCACCAAGTGATCCAGACAGCTGCCAGTAACTGCCCCCATTATTCAGTACTCCCTGCAGTTTCCAAGTAATCCAAAAAAACTTTCAATCCTACTTGTATGTTTTCTTCCTGATGATTGGCAGAAGTATTAAACAGCACAGCATCAGAACATGACAATGCAGGAACTAGACACACCTGTTGGTAACAATTCTCAATCTATTGCTGCATTTAATTAGTTCAGCTAAACAGCTTTTAAACCATTACACATGCTCTGTGATTTTATTGTGCTAACACACTAGCATCCATACTCACACCTTTATCATCAAACTCCTAATCTCATAAGAAACTGACACTGAGGGAGCTCAACAAGACCTTTGTTGCATAATTTGATAACAAGTCACATTAAAGAAAAGATTTTAAACGAATTAAAAAATTAATTCAATTCTTCTATTAGCCTATTATTTTCCTGGGACCAACATCACACTAACAAGCATAGTTACCTGAGCTACATAATGGGGGCCTAACTTCAGAGACTGGAGCTAAAAAGAAGAAAAAAACATAGTCGTGGTTTGTTTTTTTTTAAATTCCATGTTAACAGCAACAAGTGTTTCCACTGATGAACATTTTCACATGAGCACTAGCAGGTGAAGGAAGCTCCTTCATGGAGATTAAAGCTTTGCTGCCAAATGCAAGGGCTCCTGCTGCAGAACTCAGTCCCACTGCACCATGGTGTGCTCAGGACTCTGGTAAAGGGCATGGAAGACAGTTATTAGATGACATACAAAAACCATAGTCCCTGCAAGGGCAGGATCTCATCTCCCCAAGAGAGGATACATCAGATATTAACTCACATACGATAGCTGATGTTAGCCAAAAACATTAGTTGCACAAGATTCAGGAATGCAACATTTTTTTCTATCAAAGGCAAGAGAGAAATTTATGTTTGTGATGACGTTGCTGAACCATTAGAGAAAGCAGCATTCTATTTTTCATGTGTTTCTCAGATGGGGCCATACAGTAAATCCAGTTTTCTCTCCTCTCCCATATCTTATTACTATGATTAACGTCATCTAAGGAACGTTACATTGTACCTGGCAAGATCAGCTTCGTTTTAAAGATTTCCACAGCAACCAACATTCTCCATTTATTGAGCTGATTCTGTGGCCTTTACTAGATCACTGGCTCATATTTACTGGTGCCAGATAGGGAGATAACAGCATTCTTAAGTACTGAATTTCACCACACAAGAACTGGAAGGCTCACCACTAAAAAGTAGCATTATCTTAAATTTGCCTTACAAGAAGGGAAATGCAGAAGCTGTGGTTCTTCCTCCAAAGTTCCCCCAGAGAAACAAAGGCAAATACAAAGTGTACAATGGAAAGACAAAACCCCTAAGATTTTGCCATCTTGTTATGGCTGGTATTTCTTGACCAGCTGCACCCATCAAACATGCAGGAAAGCCGTTCCAGAACATTTCCTTTACCTGTCCTGAACCTTTTAAATGTCAGGGTTGCAGCCACAAACACAACACCACCATCCAACAGCAACAACTGTTTTTAAAGCTATGATGCTAAACACCAGCCTGCTTGCCAGTGACACTCCTCCGTGGAAGCTGCCCAAGTTGGTTAAGTACCACAGGCTGGGCAAATAAATGCCAAGTGTCAGACAGATGATAAATCAGAAAGGGCCGTGGAAATCTTATGCAGTTTCAGATGAGGCATGTTGTTACCCAGGAATTGCCTGTTTCTACTCAGGGGGCATGCTGACCCTGACAGATGGGCAAGATACCTCCATCACATCATAAACCCGTGAAGCTTTTAGTGAGAGGAGCCTCAGGAGGCTACCTAGCAAAGCTGGTGGTGGTGTTCTTCCTGAGGAGGATGTCTGCAGATACAGACCGAGGCTGTATATCCAACCCTCCAAAATCTGAACCTATTTCATAGCAATCAGCCATCACGAGCATCCTGCTCCACTCAAGCTTTCAGCATCAATAAAGCCACCTCACTCCCAGGTACTCTAGCTCCTGAGATCCTCTGAAACTCAGTGTGGCCTCCACGTTTGGAGGACAGTTCTCTTCTGCAGATGTCTGGTTTTTAGGCTTTCCAGCAGACTCAGGAATACACTATCAAACAGCAACGTTCCCTCAAAAACAAGCTGAGAAGTGCACGTACTCAAAAAGCAACCGAAACCGTGCTGTCCCAAATAAAACATGTAGCTTGGACTAAACTACTTACTGATAAAGCAATGCGCCACAGATATTTAAGATGAAGTTCCACTTAGCAGCCATGCAAATCTCAACTACTAGCATGTGACAGACGGATGCTGCAGAAAGAGTCAGTACTTCTGTCCTCAAGGAAAAGGGGTTTTTAAGCCCTTTTATGACAGAAACATCAGTCAGTCTGAAAAGAGATTTTGATGACTAACTCTGGATTGAAGTGGGAAAACCTTCAGAGCCTTTGATCAAAACCAGAAAACAACCCAGGGGACTTCATAAAAGACTTTCTGTTAAAGAAGTTTAACCAAATTTTAGCACCCAAAGAACCTAGAGGACTGGAGATTTAGGGAAAAATACCAGCAGGGAAATTGTATTAGATTAAAAACTATAAACATCACAATTTAAAGTGGCATTTTACAATTATTTTCCGTCTTATTGGGGTTTGTTTGAGAAGAAACTTCAGAACAGGAGGCTTTTTGGCAATTCTCCTCAGAGAGGTTATAGCTGCACAGAAAGGAGCAACAGTCTGTGGAATGCATCTATATGCAGCTTTGTCTTCCCAAATCCCAGAGTGCTGATACTGTAGAGTGAATCCAACCCACAGTTTCATGACTGTGTCAGATGTTTCAGACGAGAGACAACGGAGTTTTGTTCACACTCAGCTCTCTCAACTGCAAAGTTTCCAATACTTAGGAAAAGCAGTTACTATATGGAACACCAGAAGAGACTGCCATAGTCAGTCTCCTAATTATCTGCTATGAAATTATTTCTATCCCCCAAGCCTCATCTTGGGGCCTTACAGCACAGAATGACAAAGGCAATCCTCAGTGCTTCTCGTGGACAGCAACGCATCATCAGCAGTGAGCTCCATGGTGCAGTGACGCTTGCCTGGGACTCCACAAACCACTCTGCTTTCCCCCAAGGCCACAGGAACTGCTGCACCAGTGGAAGGACATTAACAAGGACCAGCCCCTCACTGCCCACAGCCTGCCCCAGGGCACTCAAAGGGTTTCCTCAGCCCTCCATGTTTGCCTTCAATTTTTGCGCTTTCAGTTTTAGGATCATTGCAAACCTGACCATGGCTAAGCCTGAGCTGAAGAACTGTTAAGAAGAGGACAATGAAAAGAAGTGATATAAAGAGAGATGCTTGGCTTTGAGATTAGCTCAAAGAGTCTTTTGGAAAGCCTACAGCAGCCTAAACAGAGTTAATTTGTGAGGAAATGTCACTACTGAAAAGATGATATGCCTCACCGCTATGACAGAAGCAATTCTTGCCATCACAGTTTCACAAGCCTTGATTTAAACTGATCAAACCAGACACCTGCCTATGCAAAGTAATATGACTTATATCAGCATCAAGAAAGAAAGACAAGCTTTGAAGTGAGAAAATATTAATCTGGGACTGTGATGTGTGAGTTCTTATACCTAAGCGCTTGCATACTGTAAAACCTTCATTTCACTTAAACAAAAGTGCTAAAATATACTCAAACTGAACAGCAGAAAAGACGTTTCACTGAATAAAATTACATATATTTTTTTCCTATTCCTTTCCTCCCCAGGAAACTGCTTTCATGTCCCTGCAAGGGTTCTGGAGAGTAACGAGTCTCAGCTACACAGGAGGGTGGCTGGGGAGGCATGCAGGGGGAAGAAGAGGAAGGGTGTCACTGTTAAGCAAATAATTTTCCAATAATCTTCCCCACAGTGTGAGTTTTCCACCTGGGAGGTCAAACGTGAGGGTCAACATTTTCTGCTCTAGGTATTTACACTAATCAAACAACTAGTTTTCAAAGGGTTTGTGCAACCCCACTCCCAACTACAGCAGGAGAGAACTGCAGGTGCTTGCTTTTGAAAGCCAGGGTACTTTTATTTTAGACTAAAATCCATGTAGGCACCTATCGTTTTCATGGCTACAAGCTGCAAGCCTTCTACACTCTCCATCTCTGTTAGCTGCTCTTCCCTAATGTCCAAAAGCTGAAGGGTGAAAGGTAGCAAAGTCTATTATAACAGGCTAGCATAACAGTGTTACAATGAAGCATTCAAAAAAAAAAACCCCTCCCAAAAATCAAGCTCATCAACAAATTTTAGCATAATCTGCTTGTGTTAAATCTCTAACTATGATCTGTCTTGCAAGAACTCATGAAAGTTTACCAACTTTAGCAGATAATCTACTGTCACAGCCTCAAAAATACCGCAAACCCTGTAAAAAGCATATTACTTGCCACTCTTGAGTGATAGGGCATATTTTTGTAAGATTGATTTAGTTAAACATTTACTTGATTTCCAATCCAAGAGTTGTGATAGGCCTCAGGCCCATCTTACCCATCTGAGAAATCAGTCTCTTTTCTACTTGTTACAGAGAATTTAATACGGTGACATTTATGAGTTTCTCCAGTAGTAGCTCATAAGATCAGGCTATCCAAGTATTTCACCATAAATAACATTCAGAGGAAGTTTTAACCCATTACACTAAGAGATCAAATTTAAACTGCCTGGCTTTGGTTGCTTGTTGATGCTGTGTTTTGGGTTTTTTTTTAAATAAAGAATTTTATTTATCTCCGTAAGCGGGCTTTTTGCCTTGAAGATCGCATTAAAAAGACACATTCACTTTACTACCGCAAGATGTGGTCTCTTTGTTACTAACAGCAAAATTTACTGGAGTCGACACTGTATCAGGAAGTAGATATTATACAGGCATCTTAGCCCCTAAGTATGAGATGGACTGGGACCCTCCGCAAAGGCAAACCAGCACTCCAGATCCAAAGAGGCAATGAAGAGGAAAGCATGACTGCCCTGAGTCAGCTCAGATCCAGCAGTCTTATTAATTTGGACTCTACACCACAGAAATTGGGCTCTCCTACTCTTGAGCTGATCCTGGAAGCAGCACAGCCACATTCACAGAGCCTAGGCCAGGGGATTAAGTCCTGCCAGCACCAAGCTGGCTCCACATGAAGCCATTTGCACATGCCGGATGGCTTACTTGTAAACCAGGACAAAGCCACCCACAGGTAACTAAGGGCTGACTAACTTGGACAGAGTAGAACTGGCTCATGTTAACTCACTCATGACTAAAACATCACATTCAATTCCACAGTAATTGTAGCAAATGGACCAAACAGTTCATTAGTGTGAACTCACCTTGGGCTTGACCTGGAGACAAGTGACTCTTTTTCCTGGCATTTATTGCCAGCACATCCTCACTAAACTGCTCAGTCAACAAGTGTCCAGCTGCTGTATCTGTGTTGGCAGGACACCTGCCTCGTTTCTTATGTTTCTTCCTCCACATGTCCTCCTCATCCTTTTCATCAGAACCAGAAGACTTCTGCAGAGCTGCACAGTGTCTCAGGCTGTTCGATACTCTTCCACCCAGGGCATCACTCATATTTAACAAGTCAGCTGCAGATCCACGCTGATGTACATAATAGTCTTCCTCCACCTCCAAGTCTCTTTCTGGGCTAACGATGGCATTTTTTTTCTGAGGACATCTGTTTAGAGCGGTTTGGGGTTTATCATTCTCAAATCCTCTAGGCATGGGCTGTTCCAGGTGAGATGTTCTGACCGGTGAATAGTTGTGCACATTCAACCCATTCCTGGCTGGATTATCCTTCACCAGACCTCTTCTCAGGGGCGGGTCCAGATCCGAGCTGGGGTCATTGGAGGTACTCTCTTCTAGCTGCATCTTCTGCGCAATGTGATTCAAATAGGACCGGAATCGGCCACTGTGGTGCTTTTGCACAAGCCTCGCATAAGCATTCTTCTGGGGAGCAGCGGGCTTGCTCGATCCCTCTTTGGCACCTTGGGCAGAAGTAGTACTTCTCACATACCCCATATGATCCATAGTGCAGTAAAAGCCTCAAGCTTCAAAGAGTTATAAATAGACACAGGGGAAAAAAGTGTTATTTTCTTGAAACAAAGCATCAAATAATTGATTACGCTAAAAGACACAAAAATGTACTAAATGAGAATGTATTGACCTTTACAGAAATTCTGGGTTGGTAAGTCACTGCACTGGGGGGAAGGGGTTTCATGATGTACTCAACATCTGCCCCGCACCAAATCCCCGTCAGTGACCTAGGAGTGACCACAGCCCATAAGCCGTACCTGCCCGCATGCCACACAAAACAGGAATTTTTATCCCGAGGCTGACACCCCAAATATAAGGGAACCTTTTAATCTGTTCTTCCTTGCCTTCGAAAAAGCCAGGTAAATTAAGGCAGTAACTGACAGACTGTATCAGATGCCTCAGTTCAGCGGTTATCAGTAGTAAAATCTCATCATGTCCAACCTGGAGCCTTCAAAAATAACTGCATCCTTACTGAAGTGCTTCAATGTTGCAGTAAAAAGCATACATTGCCTGTTACCTCCCCCTACAGTGACTGACACTTCGGGATTATATAGGACATTTGCTTCAAATACCAAGACTAACCATTTCAGCTTGTCTTTCTAGCCATAAACTCTCTCCCAGTGCGAGAGAAATTAAATAAATTCCCTAGCACAACTAACTATCTTGCAAGAGCTCGTAATTCTTAGTGATTGAGACATGCTGGCTGCTGCTCCATCCAGCACCAGTTTCTGTAGACGGTATTATGCCTCCACCTTTGCGGCATGAGTGTGGACCTTAAATAGATCAAGCATCTTTCAATCCTGTTTCAGCTGCTCTAGCTTTTAAGGTTTTGGAGCAAAACAATCTAGTGAATTGCTCTCAGCTACTATTAAGGTAAATTATAGGTATAGACAGGACATAGCAATGATTTTTGCTGTACGTAACTTCAGAGAGGAATATAAAAATATATTGATAATGGAGCCCAGTGCAACTGCTGTCTCCTGCAGGTTTTCATAAAAATGCCTCTTTTTTCCGTCAAGACATGTTTGAAGCTGAGCAGCTGAACTTCACCTCAGCTGGTACATTGAGGACTTCAGGGCTCACTGTCATCTCTTCTATGCCACAACTGAGGGGCACTGGAGCCTAAGCTAAAATAAAGGGTACCATCCATTAAACCTCTCTCTCTTCACTTCTCTAAGCACGGGGGTGTTGGCAGGACAGAATACAGAGCTCAGCAAAAGAGAAATTTATATTCCCTTCCCTACTCCCACCATGCTTGGAATTTTTCTTCCCTTACCCAGCCCTCTTCTCCCTTTTGCTGCAGCTGCACAGAGGATAAGCACCCAGGCAGTCTCCTCCGTGTGCCCGCTGCCTGGGAACGGGGCATCATCCGGCAGGGACCAAGGACTGCAGCGCCGACTCCTCCTCAGAGTGCCTGTTCTGGCCCTTTCAGAGAAACGACGTGTGTTGCAGTGAGATTTACTTAAGTAATTGAGCACGGATGTGAATAGGCTTCACAATACAAAGCAAAAATTAAAAATCCCTGAATAAATAGGAAAAATTCTTTGTGTGGTTTGTGATTCTTGTTCCTAAGATTTTCCATTGGTGCTGGCCAATGGCTAAATTTTTCTAATAGACTGACCTGCTACAGCGCTATTACAAAACCCTCACACGGGTAGGTCTACAGCAAGCTTTCTTTTAACGTCACTTTCTCCCGTTGCCAACTCAATAGAAGTAGATAACATTTATAAAAGCCAGCGAGACTACTCTCCAAACACCGGTTCCGGGATACAGGAGTTTGCCATCTTTATTTACAAGTAAAGAATAAACATTCGCACCTCGCTTCCACTATAATTTCTGCAACTGTAATCACATTAGCGGTTAGCAATTGCAGCACAGACAAAAACGGGCTTACAAGCCCCCACGCATTACAGTTTCATTATTAGTTTTCCGTGGGCAACCAGGAATCGACAGCTCCCGAACAGGCAGAGAGCAGAGGGAAGGCAGAGGGGGGTACGAGGTAACCCACCCTGCCTCGTTCCCACAGGCGGGACAGCGATGGGGGTGACTGAGATGCCGGGAAGGATGCTCGCTTATCTGGACCCAGGATGAAAACTTCCCCCGTTGTTTTTACCCGGCTGTTCGTGAAGAGCGGCAGTGGCCTTCACCACCCGCCTGCCACCACCCCGGACACAGCGCTCTGGGGGTGTCCCAGCACCCCAGCACAGCAGCGAGGGTGGGCACACCCGCTACAGCGCCAGGAGCACGACCGGGAGCGGGGCCGCAGGGCCTCCCCCCGCACCCTGGGGACCAGGAACAGCCCCGGGACAGGCCCCCGCCCGCCGCCTCCCCTGGTGCCGGGCGCCAACGCCACCGCTCTCGCCCGGAGCGCCCGCGACTCCCTCGGGAACGCAGCCCGGGCTCCCACCGCGCTTCTGCGAGGCCCGAAGCAAGAGCTGACCGCGCCGCGCCCGCGGGACGAGCCAGCAAACCGCCAGCCCGGCCCCCCGTCACGGCAGCGGCGCTGCCACGGGGCTGACAGGGCCTGACCGCCGCCGGGATCGGCCGGAGGACTGCTCCCTCCCCCCGCCGGGCCCCCGGTGACGGGCCCGCGGAGGGGGCACGGCACTGCGCCCAGCCCCACCACTCACCGACCTCGCCGCTCCCCCCACCGCGCCGCTCCGTGCTGTTTAAATGTCCCGACGCCCCACCGTCCACTTCCGGGTCAGAGGCGGCCTACGGGCCGCGGCAGGGCCCAGAAGCCCTCACGCGCGAAGCGTTCGCTCCCCTTCCTGACAGGGCAGCCCCGGCCCCTCGCAGCCCCGGGGCGGGGGCAGGATCCCCGGGCGGCCTCTAGTGACACGAGGCGGGCCGCCATCCTGTGGGTCCATCCTGTGGGTCCATCCTGTGGGTCCATCCTGTGGGTCCCTTTGCACAGCGCCGAGCGCAGCCCGGGCCTGGGGATGGACCCCGGGAAGGACCCTGCAAGGAAGGCAGCGTGGGGAGGGCGGGCAGGGTGTCCCGGGAGGGGACAGGGTGACCCGGGAGGGAACGGGGTGCCCCAGCTCCGCTCTCAGCAGAGGAGGGTGCTCCCTGCAGGCAGGGCCCGTGGGTCTCCACAGCCTGCCAGGAGAAGGGGAGCCTCCAGACAGGGTTGAGGCTGGGCCTGTGCCCCCCACCTTGGTCAGCCACAGCGGGTGAGGGTGGGAGGCCGCCCAGACCGGGGCTTCTCCTGCAGGAGGCTGAGCCAGACATCTAACAGGGTCCCCGCAGGGCCAGGGTGCTGTGCCGGGGTGGGAGACAGGAGGTGCTTTCACCACAGCAGGGACCCACTCAGACTTTCCCCACCATGCAAGGTTTGCAGACACCTTGGTCCCTGGGGTTTGCAGACCACCCCTTGCAGCCAGGGCCAGCTGAGGCCTCTGTGATGGTTTGGTCCAGTTCACTGCCAGCACTCCTGCTTCAGCCAAAGTTTCTAGCCAGATAGGTGAAAAAAGCATAGTTTAGCCGATTTAATATTGTGAAGAGCTGAGACTGGTATTGTCCCATTGGAAACTCTCAGAGCTTTACAGGCGCCCCTATCTCCAAAAGCAGCGCGGGGAAGCCTCCTTCAAGACCTACATGGGCTCACCTTCACTGCAGAGGAGAGCAGACTCCCAGGCTCCTGTTCCTGGGCCCTTCACGCTCCCCTAGCACCGGAGGTTGGGCACCAGGCTACCTGCCAGTCCTCCAGCCCACCCACGCCACAGCACCCAAGTCATGACCAACTCGCGGTGCCGAGTGGCAGCGGCCTGATCTGTGACAGTCAGAGCCTTCGCGTCAGAGGGTGACATTAAAGCATGAGACCAGAGTCAGGCTCTGGGACTTTGACTCCCTGCTTTTTCTAGGGCTGCAGACCTCCTGCAGGGCTTTATAGGAGAGTCAGATCCAGGGTCTGGCTGGCTGGGAGTAGGTGGTTTGGTCACCCCGGTGTTACTTGCAAACTCAGGCTGGCTTTGCCAAAGAACTTCAGCCAGAAGAAAAGCTGGAGAGCGATAAACTGGCCTCATGGCATCCCCTATCAACCCTATTTGAGCTGTTTGCCTGGAGTAGCCCCTCTGCGGGTGGAAGAAGGGTCCAAAGGGACCTGAGCCAGTGTCTCCAAGTGGGGCTCTGGTGGGGAAAGGCTCCGTTCAGTCTTCAGTTTGGCAGGAACATGGGTCTGAGTAGGCCGTCCATGCTGTCCCTTCACTTAGGATGGGGAAGACGCCTGCCCCATGGTGCTTGTTCCTCATCCTGCATCCTGCTGGTCAGTGTCCACAGCGCCTGGCATCAGTCACTTCTAAAGACCACGAGGCCGCGTCTGCTCCGTGTGTAGTATCACCTGTGGCTGCCACCCCTCCTAGTCACAAACCAGCCCTGCGGCCATGCTCCCAGCCAGTGCTGCTGAGCCTCCACAAAGCCGTGGCAAGCCCTCTCAGATGGAGCTGCTGAAGGTGAAGCACCCCATGGCAGCTGTGGCAGGCACAGACCGCTCCAGCTCTGGCCCTTGGGTCGGTCGAGGAAGCTGCCCTGAGAAAGCACCGGGCTTTTGCTGTGGGACCAAGGGCAGCAAGCGCAGACCTGCCTGCACAAGGACAGTCACATCTCCCCGAGTGCCAGAATGCCACCGGCAAAGGCAGTGTCTCGTTCACATGAACCACGCAGAGCCAACAGGCTCTGACTGCAATCTGCTGGCACTGCTGCCAGCTCATCGGCTGCCCCCACCCTGGCAGCTCTGGCCACCTCAAGGAGGGGAGCGAGGACTCAGCTCTGCCCTGGCATGGCTGGGAGGCAGCGAGCTGTCCCACGCCGGCCACACAGCCACCGCACAGCCCGGACAGCGAGGAAGGAAGCAGCCCTCCTCCGTGTGAGCAGAGCCACCAGTCACACAGCAGCTGGTCCCCCCCAGCCCCAAAGATGGAGAGTGGACGCCGTTTCCACTGGAGCTGGACCCAGGGGGAGCATGGCCGCGTGGGATCACCCTTTCGTTGGAAGGGTGCGTGCTCCCCCGCTTCCTCCCGCTCCCCAGGCTGCTGCCAAAGTGAGGCAGTTGGGATCTGCTCTACTGAGGCACAGCAGTGGCGCGTCCCCAGCTGCGCAGGGCTGGCCCGCACCCTGGCAAGGAGCTCACCCGCCTGGGAGAGCAGGAGATGGGGCAGGGGGGACGCAGGAACCCCCAGCCCCGCTGTCCCACTCCCTGTGCCAGCCAGGTGGGAACAGCAGCTCTTTATCATGCCGCCGAGTCACACCATGTCTCTGCTCTTCACCCCCGTGGGGATGAAGCCGAGCCCAGAGCTTGGCCGAGCTCCCTCCTGCACCAGGTGGTGCCACCAGCTGCAGCGGCTTCAGTGTGCCCGTTCCTTCCACAGGAGACGATAGATGGGGGGAGGAAGCGGGGGGGATTCGATGTTTGTTAGCGCCGCTGCTGGCGTTGGGGCCTGCGGTTTTGCAGTGATATCATGCGTGGCGAGAGGGATACGGCTCCACGGCTGGACGCCTCCGTCATCCTCGCCTCCTGCCTCCAGCTGGGCCCCTGCTGCATAAGGGGCCGCAAGACCCAGCAGATTGGCAGAGCGTTTGCTCAGCCCTCCTCTCCCAGTAGCAGCCGGGGATCTGGAAGTCTGGTCTGGTCCATGAGGCAGAGCCTGTGTTTGTGCCCCCTTTTGCTCTGCCCCATTACTGGCCCAGACAAACAAGAGATACAGCAAATATGTGTCGTCCTCCCGGTGCCCCGCAGGCATGCAGCAGATCCTTGTGTGGCTGGGACCAGCTACATGCCCGTCCTTCGCACCCTTTGAAAGAGGCCACATGCAAATGTGGCAGCAAGCTGGTGCCTCATGCAGGATCTCACCAAATGCCATGCCTCCCAGGAAAAGGCTGGGCTGCTTCACTCTCGCCTTTGGCTCCATCTTCCATCCACGCCATCCTCGTGGCTGCGGAGCAGAAAGGAGCAGTCGCCTCGCTGCTGCTCCCACAACTCTCCATGGCGACTCATGGCCTTTCTAAAAGGGAGCGGGTCCACGGGCAGATTTTTCCCCTGCGCTCTCTTTTCCTGGGGTCCTGTAGCAGCAAGCCCAGCCCGGTGTCCCAGCTTGCTTTCCCACAGTGCAGGATTATCTCACCATCTTCCCGCGGGCAGTGACTGGTAGCTGCTCCCCCGACGTTGGAGGCTGGAACGTGTTGCGGCACCTCGGCCGAGACGAGAGCACCGCGTGGCTCCTTGGCTGGGAGTACCCCGCTTACGAAGGCTTTGGCTCCTCTGCTTGCGGTTTCAGCGAGGAGTAAGGGCCCGCCCGGCGCTCGTTTACATCAGTGTTAATCAGGAGTGACTGGCCAAAGGGCTGGAGCCGCCCCGAGATGACTCAACGAGGGGAACCCTGGGAGCAAAGTGGTTCCTCCAATGCTTCTGTCCACTTCCTGCAGCCCACCCGGCACAAACCGACACTGCTGGTGGAAACGTTGCCCCTGCCAGCCTGAATGTCACCTCTCGTTGATACTGAATATTTCAGGTTGCAGGCTGTGGTGGTGGGATGGAGATCAGCGGGGTGGTCTGCCTCTGCCTCTATGCTGTTGTCCAGAGGTTCGACCCGCACGGCACAAGGATACGCTCAAAGGCAGAGCGGGGCCGTGGGTCTGCTCTGGAGCCTCTGAGCACCCTTGGAAGTGTCTCAATTGCAGCAGCAGCACCCAGAGTTAGGCCAGAGTCTCACTCGCTTTGACATTGCTCAGGCACCAGGAGCCGTCTGGGCACTTGACCTGAGGACACAAGCCATGCTCGGGGGGTAGAGGGGAGAGAGACAGATTTATTACCATAAATAAGGTAAAAAACATCTCCCTCCACAGTAGATACCCATCTGCTAACTGTGTCACAACACATGTGGTCTTGCCCCACCCGTCCTTCAGCTTCTCCAGTTTTCTCCCGAGCCCTCCATACCTCTGGTTGGGAAACACACCACCCAAGATCAGGACTGATGAGTTCCCCTCTCATTCAGACGCGGCAGCGCCTGGAGGGATGCCTGCAGCTCCCGAGGGAGGTCTGGTTTGGCTGTGTCTGTCCAGCAAAGGAAAGGGAGACCCAGACTCCAGCAAAGAGGGACAGGCAGCCAAGAAAGAGGTGAAGGAGCCAGTGGAGGAAAGAGGGGGGGTGCCAGGGTAGGACGTTGAAGCAGCAGGGTGAGTGCCTCGCTCCTGATTTAGCTGGGGTCTCCTGGATTTGTCTCCTGGATACCTTCAAGTGTATACCACCCTAGTACCTCCCTATACCTCCCTAGTTATAGATGGCCAAATCTCTTTTAAAGCCCACCCCTCAATTTCCCTGCATCCTCCTGCCCTGCCAGTGGCAGGACTGACCCTCCCAAAGGTGCTCAAAGTGGTTTTGGATGATAAAGCTCTGAGGTCCCAGAATGCTGGGGCATGCGATGGGACACAGTTCGACGGGTCCCGTCAGGAAACCCAGGCAGGCAGCTGCCCTGCACCTACCGCCCTTGTGGGACCGGGGGACGGGGAGCAGGGCTCAGAGGGCAGGGGATGTGCAGTGAGTTCAAGCCCCGTCTGATGTCCCCAGGGAGGCGGAAAAGGCACCTTCGAGGCAGGCAGGGACTAACGGACTGCACTGCTCTGCAGTCCTGGGGTTAGGGACTCACCCCACAACCCCCTGTCGCTGCCGCCCCGTCCTCCACCCCACATACGTGGGACGGGGTCTGAACAGCCCCTGCAGGAGCCACTTCGGGACAGCACACCGAGGGCGAGCGGGGGGCGATGCTCCAGCGGAGACCGCGGGACCAAGGGGCAGGCGGGCACGTCCCGGCAGCTTGGCGAAGGCGAGTGGGGGCCGCTGCCGGCCCCACTGCCGGCTGGCAGGCGGACTGGTGAATGAGAGCGTAACTTATCAGTATTACCTCATGTGAAAGCCCTGTGCCTTTGTATCTCAAGCAAACACCGGCCATTATACCCCAGCAGGCCGGCATTGTTATTCTGTCTGGTCGCAAAAGGTTAGGGCTGTGGAGCCCCGCACGTCCACATCGGCTGCCCATGGGGCGGCAACGGGGCTGCCGCGACGCCCCGCAGCCAGCAGTGCTCCCCGGCTGTAGGAGCGGCGGCTCCGGCTGTTCCCAGGCGTGGCCGAGGCCCGGCCAGGCCGTTACCGGCTCCGCAAGGCTGCCCCGCCATCCGCGGCACCGAAATCTGCCCCTTCCCTCGCCAGCCCCTTGCCCTGGCCGGGGCCACCGTGTGCTGCTCAGCCTGGCACCCACACAAACCCTTCCGTGGGAGACAGCCAGACTCCCTCCCAAAAACTAAAAAAAAGGGGCAGAAAGCCCAAATTTGGCTTCAGCGGGATCACAGCCCTGGCAGGAGGTCAAGGGCTCTACCACCAGCATCCCCGAGACCAGCACAGGTTCGGCTCCCTTCATCCCAGCTCTCCCCTGGGGTTTCTCACATCTGGGATACTCTGGGGAAAGGCCTGGGAAGCCCAACTATTTTGCCCCAAAGGTCCGATGCCAAAAGGGACTTCCCACTGTCTGGCACTGGGTTCCCAAGAAGCCAGCTCAGAGGGGCTGGGGGGCATTCAGGGCTGGTGGGGGGGTTGGCTGCAAGGGAGCTGCTGACAGCATCTTCGAGGGTGACAGGGTTTTGCCCAGCCAAGCCAGGTGGAAGAGGCTCCTGCCAAGCCAGGGTGTGCACTGCTGCCGGAGCCGCGGGGCTAGTGAGGACCTGCTTGCCCGGCCCGGATGCGCGCGTAGCACGTTAGGGCACAGACCCCCCCCGGGGCTGTGGCAGGGTGACGCGGTGCGGTGGTGGCATCCGGCTCCAACACCACGATGGGGTCCCCCCTGGGTACAGGCTGGGGGGTCTGTGCCCACTGGTCCGCTGGATCCCTGCCCAGGATCTGCACGAGGCACGGCTTCCCACGGGGACAAATGTGGTGACGATAACTCATCCTTCGGCCTTTCCGGGCCATCACCTCTTTGGGCAGTGCCTCTTCCCAAAGGGATGCCCAGCGCCAAAACCAACAAGCCTAGGCTGATGTTGGGACCTCCAGGCTGCGGGTGAAATGCTACCAGACCCCCATTTCTGGGGGGAAGGCATCTGAGAAAGGGAGGACAAAGACGACTGTGGCATTTAGCTTGGAAAACCCCAACAACCTGCTCCTACATTAGCTGCGGAGCCAAGGCTGCTGGCAGCTGGAGGCAATGCAATTTGTATCCTCCGAGGAATGACACAGAGAAGGCTCATGGCGTGGACTCACCCGTGTGTTAGAATTGCTTCATTTTCTCAATGTTCAACAAAAGTCTGAGATGTTGTGTTCCCACTCCAGCCAGCCCAGCGAGGCAGCCCGGCCCCAGAGCACGGCCTTCCCAGCACAGCCCCGGGGAAAAGAAACACCCAGAAAGTCAGGAGGAGACCGGAGCATCCCGGGGAGCCCAGGGAAAATGGCAAACCCCAAAAGACAAACCCCAAAGCAAGCCCCTGGGGGGAAAACACACTGTGCATGCCAGGATACCAGCACTTTGCTAGCAAAGACCCGGGAGTCTCCACCTGGGGCTTTCCCTTGTCTCCTCGCCCTAGCCACCCTGGGAGGTTCAGGAAGGGACAGGGATGCCCTCTTGGTCTCTGTGCCCTTGCTGTGTCTGCAGCCCCGACCTCACCTGCCCCATCAGGGCGGCTCTGCGGGGCCTCTCCCCATCACGGTCCCAGTTTGAGAAGAGGGGATGTTGGCCATGCGTGTGTCCTGGGCCAGAGCCCTCTTCCAGACCCAAAGGAGACAGGGGAAAATGTAAAATCATGTAGTGTTTCCTGTAATGCCTCATTCAGCAGCAACATCCAAAATAAACACCTGGGATGTTCAAACAGGCAGAAATCTCCATCAGCATTTCAGACATGGAGACCCAGAGGTGAAGCAGGCACCGGTGCTGCCACAGCACCCCAGGAGCATCGCACCCCGGCGCGCGGAGCCACCTCGTCCCCATGATGACCTGGTGGCTGCCTGGGCCCCGGGGCTATTGGTGGCCACGTCTGAGCCCCCAACCAGTGCTCCTACCCTCGGGGGCTATAGGGTTATTCCTCAGAAAAGCTTGCTTCAAAGCATCCTCAGGAGGCATATCACCTGCTGCGTCCTGCCACAGCGGTGGGACCAGATGCTTCCCTGCCGCCGCATGCACTGGGGACTGCTCAGCCGTCCCTGCAGCCAAAATTGAAATCCCCCCCAAATTGCTTCTCGCTGAGCCTGCTATCACCAGACCCCTAGAGAGTTACTCTAAAACCTGTAAAAAAAAGGTGAAATGTAAAAAGCTCCTGTTGTGGCACGTCAAACCCTTGGTGGTGTTCTCTTGGTGAACACCAGCACGTCTTGTTCCTGGGGACTGGTAGTTGGTGGCTGCGCTGGAGGGGGAGTAGCTCCTCCATCCTTGTACTTCCTCCATCCTTGTACTTCCTCCATCCTTGTACCTGCTCCGTCCTTGTACCTGCTGTGCTCCCCTGGACCTGCCCCAGGCGGGTACCGAGCAATGCGGGCAGGACAAGCAGCGAGCAGCAATGTTTTGGGGCTTGTTCCAAAGCCACCGATGGACTTTGGGACGGTGCTTAACCAACAGCTCCTTGGGTTGGCCACTGGTTGCGGGAAAACATTGGCCACTCTGGCATCTCCGTCACATGCACGCAGCCTTCTGATGTCTCTTTTTGCAAAGGAACAACTGGCCCTCGCTTGGCATCACCTGGAAATCCTCACACTACAGTCATCCATTGCTCCGTTGGGAAATGCTCCCTGGCCCATGGCAGCAGAAGGGACATAAATCTGGGCAGCGATTTCCCCAATCAATACAGAAACACATTCCTTAATGAAGAACGAGTGGAAGACAAAGGGGATAGATAGCTGGCTGTTCGCTGCTGCGGTGGCACAGCTTTCTTCAGGCCACGTTTCTGCCCTGTAAACCTTCGCAGGGTCATCCTCGGGAAAGTGCCCGGAACCTGGCTCCTGACTTCTGCCGAGAGAGCCAGGGCCCCAGCGCTGCGTGGCAGGATCCAGCCTCACCCACAGGCATCACTCACCCCTTCCTTGTGATGGGGCCAAAACACCCTGTGCTGCTGTCACACGTACCCCTGTGACCCATCTCCTCCCACCCTCCAAATCATGCTGGCACCAGTCACACTTCGATGAATCCCTCTCCATCCTCAGGCGTGGGGACCAATGTGCCCTCTTGCACACGCACCCCCTCCGCTCCCGTCCCCACTCCTTACACACCGACAGTCCCCCCGAGTCCCCCTGCTCAGGGGTCACCCCACTTCGGTAAGGCTCGGCAGTATTTCCCCACTTTTAGCCCTACAGCAGCGATGTTCTCTGCTTTCGGGCAGTTTCCAGCACATGCAGCTTCCCACCCCACCCGGGGAGCGGGGCTTTCTGGAGTGCAGGATACGTCCTGGCTTTGGGTGATGCCCAGCAGGACCCGAAGGGGTGAGAGGCTTGAATCCAGGCTGGACGGAGCGAGCACCGCTGCCACCATACGGACACCTCTCAGCAGCCCTTAGGCTGCTGTCACACAGGAAAGGGCACTGGGGACATTATGTGACATGAAGAGCAGTCAAATACGGATTTTCACGCCTTTCTTAGGTCACCCCAGGCCACCCCCTCACCAAGCGCACCGCAGCCTGTCTCCCCATAACCCCTGGTTCAACGCTGGTATTTCTCAGGGGCAGACCAGTGCTGGAGCCCCTCTCTCCCCCCAGCTCTCTTTGGGCCCCTGGGTGCGATGGGGAGGGGTGTCACCCCCTCCAGCCCACCCCGCGGGTCTCCATCCCTCCTTGTCCCGCTGTGCAGGATCCCCTTTGCTCTCCAGCGCCCAGGGGAAGCCCCCAGCAAGCACAGCCCTCTTCGCCCCACGCTCTCAGCTTCCACACATGCCCCGAGTCTGCCAGTTCTCAGCCTGGGCGAGCATCCTGCAGGGCCCTGGGCTAATGCAGGTACATCCCTTTAAGGGTTAAAAGCTTTCAGGCACCCATCCCACGAAGCAAAAAGGTTTCATGCTCTTAACCCCTTCCTGCCCACCTCTTCTCCCCCCCTCTGAGCTTTTGCCACCCCGGTGGATCCGATCTGGTTTGAGTTAAGGGAAAGGCTTTGTGTTCGCCCAGCTCTGACTCCAGCGACTTTCAGCAGAAAAGGCAGAGTAATTTGAATAACAAGACTAATTGGATTTATAAAGCACAGCCCCCCCCAAACCCAAGGATCTGCACAGTGTGACAAAGAAAACACACTAATGAAAACCACACTGGTGAAAGCCGAGGGCATGGGACGAGCCTCCTGCGGGCAGGCGCTGGCTGAGACCTGACCGCGCTGTGGCATTTGTGGCGACGCTCTAATACTCCGGGGCGAGGGGCTGGTGGAGAAGTTCCGATATGGCTCCCGACCCCACGTCCCGCAGTGTGGGGGGGGGCTGGTGGCAAGTAAGGCACCCCTTCCTCTCCACGCCGTCACATTTGCCCCCAGCCATCCCCCGTCTCCTGCCCCATCCCGGGTCCCCCCCGGGAGAAGCAGCGGGGCAGGGCTGCCTGCAGCATCAGCCAGCACAACCCCGACGGTGACGGCAGCACCCCGTGTCGGCTGCCGTGCCGCTGGTGACCTCGGGCACCCCAACAGCCCCAGGTTGCGGAGACCCAGGGCTCAGCTGCCTGCTGCTCCCCTTTCCCCTGCACAAGCCCTGCTGAAGGGGGTAGTGCTGCAGAGCTCCCCTCCTTGCACCCCGGAGAGGCTGCATGTCACATCTCAGCACGCTTCGGGCAGGACGAGAGCTGAACCCCGAGAGAAGGGGCCTCTCTCTGCTCCTCGCCTGCACCCACGGCTCCCTGGCACCCGGGGTCGGCTCTAATCCCAACTCCATCGCCTCGCTCTGCCTGCACGCAGACAAATGCCCAAGCACAACTTTACACTCCAAAAAGTCCAAGTTGTCTCCACCTGGCAGGCACGATGGAAAAACCACCGAGACCTCCTTCCAGCTCCCGTTCACATGGAGCTGAAAAGCCAATCTCCTTTGAAGTGTCCCGTGCCCAGTAGCCTGGACTGTGGAGGAGGAAACAGCTCCCTGCTCCCAAGCAGGGAAACCACTGACCCCCAAAGAGCCACGGCCCCCCAGCAGGGGCAGCTCCCCAGGGATTTGGGGACCAGCAGAGACCAGAAAGACCAAGAAAAGGAGCAGGAGGAAGGGACCAGCCTGGAGCTGACCCAGGGGAGAGGGGGAAGAGCAGAGACTGTTTCCCTGGTCCCAGGGAAAGGATTTGGGGTGCAAATCCAGCCTGGTGCAATCCAGCCCTGCACGCTTCTGCAAAGGGGGGTGTCTTTCCTCTGGCCTGATCCCAGTAAGAGCATCCCCCCCTGGCCGGGGTGACAGGAATGGTGCGCAGCTCCATTGGCAAAAAGCAACCGGAGCCCCAGAGCTGCCCGGTGCCAGGCACACCAGCAGCAGTGGCACAAATCCTGCCCTCCCAGCTGCTGAAGGGGAAGGGTGGGGGCAGGGGGGAGCCCCCACCGTGTCCCCAGAGCCCCTGTGAGCTGCTGGGGTTAATCCCGGGATCACATCCTTCTTCTGCACCCTCCAGCTCCGGGAGCAGGTCGGAGGAGGCCAGGCTGCGCAGCCCTTGGGTTCCTGTCCCCAGCAGGGACCCTGTGACACTGGCTGTGCCCTGCAGAGGACATCCCCAGGGTGTGTGAAAAGCCCCATCTCCAGGGCCAGGGACACCATCCAGCCCCCCAGGAGAGCGCAGGGAGCAGGTCACCCCCTCCAAGCCAAGGGACCCACCTGGGTGCCCCCAAGCAGCGCCACTGCCCCCTGTATCCCCGTGCCCCCAGCGTCCCTGCCGGGGAAGGCAGTGTCCCCCCTCCTGCCAAGCAGGGACCTGGGAGAGAAGTTGGGGGATGAACAGGTTCTGATTTAATCCTGGATGTGAAAAAAGTGCTTTTTGTGGTCATTCCTCTCTTTTGGGCTTAACCCCCTGCCGGGACCCCCCACCCCCCCACCCCCCCCCACCCTGCAACAGCCACCCCAGGCTGGCCCGTGTCCTTCCATGGGGGGTCACCGGGGAAGTGGAGGGGAGCGGAGGGGCTGCGGGACAGCTGGGCAAGGGGAGGGCAGACAGCTTGCAGGGGGGTCTGGGGGTGGTTGGGGGGGCATGAAGCCAAATGTCCCCCGCTTTCTCTTTCTGCTTTCCAACTCCCCGAGCCGGTTGCCTTGGGCTGATGTGTCATTTGTTCCTGCCAGGGGAGAGGGGACCCCCCCCCCTACCCCCCCCCCCCCTTTAAATTCCTGCTATTGTGGAGTGGGAGGCCGGGTTGGACCTGGTTGTTTAGATGACATCACCGAGCAGGTTGGGTTATAAAATGAATGAAGCAGAAAGCCCAAGTTCACTAGCTCGGCACTTCGCAGGCGGAGGAGTCTCCTCGGGGCTCCACTCTGAACTTTGACTTCCGTCGGTCCCGGCCTCTCCCCGGGGCTCCCCTTGGCTCCCGCTGCCCCCCGGCCCCCTCTCCCTCGGCCTCGCAGGATGCAGATCTCACCCTTGCTGGCTGGTGGACTTTTACTCGCTCTGCTCTCCGTCAGGCTGGAGGCGAAGCCGGCGTCTCAGCTCCCACAGAAGGTACGGCTGGAGCTGCCCCCAGCTCTCCCTCCTCTCCCCGTCCCGCTGAGGGTCCTAACGGCACAGGGGGGAGACATGGGGTGACTTTGGGGCGGCAGAGTCAGTGGAAAGCAGGGTCCTCCTTCCCCATGGGCTTTTTGAGTGTTAGGGGATCCCCTGCTTCTCCAGCCTGTCCCAAGCGTGCGTGTCCCGGGGATGTCAGCCCCAAACCAGAGGCTGGAGGGGGATGCTGTGTGCCCCGTACCCTGCCGGATCGGAGCCGGGGAGGGCGGCAGTCTGCTCCCCGGCGTCACCCCGGGGCCCCCTCTGTGCCGGGCACTGGGGAAGGGGAGCAGACCCGGAGCAGGGTGGGCAGCAGGTGCATGGCGGGCAGGGTGCAGGGCCAGAGCCCTCCAGGCAGCCCTGCCCAAACAGGCCAGGCAGGGGCACCCGGGGCATCCCCCAGGGAAGGGGTGCCCCAAATGGGGGTTCTCCAGGGAGCTGGGTGTCCCGGGATGCTGAGGAGGAGGGATGCAGCGGAGGCCACCGACACTGGGTGGCACTGCCCTGGGGGCCAGGCGTAGAGATGGGGACATGGACTGAGGGGTGCCCCAGGACAGAGGTGGGACAGAACTGGGGGTGTCCCTGTAAGGAACTGGGGTGCAGGCTGCAGAGAAAGGGGTGATATGGGGAGGGGGTCAGGGAGATGAATGGGGGTGAGTAACCCCAGGGCTTGGTGGGCAGCAGCCCCAAGCAGGGAGAGAGATGGGGGGGCCTGGGAGATGGGGGAGCCGTAAGGAAGGGGTGTGACCCTCATAATTGTGGGTCAGAACTGGAGGAGTGGGGGCACCCAGAGAGCATTAACAAGGTGGGGGGCAGCGGGAAGGGGGAGCCCTGATCTCCGCACCGCTGCTGGGGACACTCTGCAAGGCAGGGGTGCAGGGAGGGCTGCTCAGAGTAGTGTGACCCCCTGGAGCTGGGCTGGGGGGCAGGAACACCCCACCATAATCTGAAGGGGCCTGAAAGCTGGCAGGGGACGCAGTGACCGATGGTCCCCAATGGGGTCACTGCATCCCCTGCCAGCTTTCAGGCCCCTTCAGATTATTGGAGACGGGGGTGCAGCGACAGCAGCACAACTGGGGGGTGCAGCACCAACAGCCCTTTTTTGGGGGGATGCAGAGACCCCAGCCGGGGGGGCATGCAGTGACGGGGCAGTGCCGGGGGGGGGCAGGAAGGCACCGCTACCGTGTGGGGCAGGGAGCACAGATTTGGGGAGGGCGGAGGATGCCCTGGGCACAGTCCCAGGGTGATGGGCTGCATTGCTGGGGAGGGGGTGGGTGCGCACTGCCCCAATCCCGGGTGTGCATCGCGGGGCGGGGGGGGACACACCGACCCCGCTGCGGGTCCCTAACGGGGGGTCCCCAGCCCTGATGCGGGGGGTGGGGGGGGGGCTGTCCTGATGGGGGTCGCCGGGGGGCGTTCTGACCCTCTCCCCCCCACAGGCCTCCCGCGGCTCGGCGGCGGCGGCGGCGGCGGGTCCGCCCGAGGCGGCGGCGGAGCAGCGGGAGAAGGAGCGGGACAAGGAGCGCAGCGGCGGCGGCGGCGGCGGCGGGTCGGGCCCGCGGGAGGCGCGGGAGGCGCGGGCCGAGGCGCGGCCGCGGGCGGGCTGGGCGCGGCTGCTGCAGGACCCGCCGGGCCGCCGCCACAAGGGCCTCCACAAGAAGGGCCTGGGGAAGGGCTGCTTCGGCCTCAAGCTGGACCGCATCGGCGCCATGAGCGGCCTCGGCTGCTGAGGGACCCCTGGCGGTGAGTGCGCGGCCGGGCCGGGCCGGGCCGGGCCGGGGGATCGGGGCGCCCCGGGGGTGCCGTGCTGCTCCTCCGTGCGCTGCCGGGTGGGAGGTGCCAGCGGGCAGGCTTGCAGGTCGTTAGCCCGCTGAGCCGTCTGCGAACCCCGGTGTTGCTGGTGGGTAAAGAGGAGGACCCCAAGGTTGGCTTTAATTGCACTCCCACCCTTCCAACGACCCTCCCGCCTTGCCTGCCCCTGCAGAGGGTCAGAGACCCCGGCCGTGGTTCATCGCTCCCGCAGCAGCTCAGGCTAGGTTCCCCTTTCTGCGTGAACTAGACCCACAGGCTCTGGGGAGGAGGCGGGAGGAGCTCCGGTGCAGCCGTACCTTCCCAGTTGGTGCGAGCCCCCGACATCGACAGACAGGGGTGACCTACGGACACGTCTCGGGAGGGCAGGGTACCCCCGACGTGCCTGTGGTGGGAGGATTAGCAAGGCACGTGTCTCAGCCGTGCTCCAATTAATTTAATTCAAGGGAAAACAACACACAGGTTCCCCAGGTGTCTCCTAGTTGCGGTGACAGCCAAGGGTTGCCCTTTCCTAACCCAGGCTTTGCATCCAAGCAAGTTATGGGAAGCTGGGAGAAGTTTTTCCCACAGCACTCCACAGGCACTGTGCTTAGGGACCCATAGGCAAGAGAAGCATCACTTCCCCGCAGTGACCGGTTTGGGAGAAGCACGGCCGCCCCTCTCCTGCCAGCTCTCCCCGAGGGTGCTGGGGGGGAGCGAGGCACCATCCTGGCCCCTTCCCTGCCAGCAGGTCGCACACAGCTGAACTCACACCTGGGGAAGCCCTTCCCTGCTGCAGCCCAGGCTTCTCGCTCTTCTTCCCACGGCACGGCACTGCCCCACTCAAAGGGACATGCCCTGGCCCTGCGGTAACGTAATCAGGCATGGAGGGGTCTGGATCCAGACACCCTGCTGCTCTGCAGAGCAATGAGAAGAACGGGGCGCAACAGCCCCCGCAGGATGCCAGCGCTGGTCCATGGCCCTGCCCGGAGGGATGGGTGCTGCTCCTCTGCTCCCTTGTGTAGCAGCTCCTCAGTATTCCCAAGGAATTGCCCAGCTCAGGGCTCTGAGAAGCACATGCACGCTGCGCAGCCAGCTCGCACCCATCCTCTCTCATTAAATTCTTGTCAGGAAAAAAAGGATTTCTGCTAGGCCCAGGCGGAGCAGCATGCGTCCCTCAGCCTCTCCCCTAAATACCAAATAGCCAGACAGCAAAGGGTGAGCTCCTTCCTTGCTTTAGCATGAGCAAAAAGCTTAGAGAGGTTTTCTGTTGACTTCAGCATCCCCCAGCCCCATGCCAGAATTATTCTCATGGGGGCTTCAGCCTGGGACGGGTCAGGGGTGTTGTATGGCAAGTACTAACGGGCACTTTGTTCTCGTTCCTTGCAGGGCTTTGAATCTGTAGTCCATTTTCTCCTACCATGGCCAGGCAGGGCCATCCCCCAGGCAACGCCTAGAAGAACAGAGACCCCCCTGGAACGGACAAAAGATGTGGCTGTGTTTTTCTTTTTGGTACGAGGAGTCATGGCACCAGCTGTTTTGGTTTTGTTATTTTTTTAAAAAGTGCTCTCTATCTTATATATATTATATATACAAACACTCACCAAGACAAGGGACAGTGCTTTTCCAAGAGACTGATGAAGCCAGCTGTATAACGTTGCTGTTTGTAAATTCACGTCATGCATAAATGTATTTATGTTGTAAAGCTATTTATATATTGTTTATAAAGAGATATTTATAAAAAAATTATTTATGTAACTAAATGAAAAGTCAAGCATTGTAACATTTTTTGTCCTAAGTAGTTGAAAAACTTTAAAAAAAAAATCATTCCGTGTGGCATTTTGTAACCTGTCTTTATTTATCAAATTCACATACAATTTAAATGTCAGGTTGATTGATTTTAACAGTTAAAGAAGAAATTGTTCAGATGTTTTAGAAAAGTCAGGAGTGAGAGAAAGGCTAGCTGATATTTTAAGCTTTGATCCCGTATGCAAAAGTAAACTTGCGCCCAATCCTGCGATGCTCTGACGGACCGAATCCTGCCCAGCGCTGCGTGCAGCTGCAAGCCTCTGCGGAACCCAACTGAACTCCCTGCGAGAGCACGCGGCCTCGGGCAACTCATCTATCGCCCAGATCCTGAATGGCACCCGTGGAAATAAGCCCATCGTGTTCAACAGCCTAGATCCGGATTGATAGATAGCAGCGCGACAGAGCAGCGTTTGGCCTAAATGCATTTTCACTGCTTCCAGTCTGCAGGTTTGGGTCCAAATTTCATCCCATAACTATAGCTTTGTCACTGAGTGCTGTATGGAGATGCAGTCCCTGCCGACAGCAACAAAGAGACCGCGCTGGATCTGGCCCCCAGCTGCGCCAGTGGGAACAGAGCTTTATGCCAGAGGCGCTGTTATTCTAGGATCCAGCAGCTCACTAAGTATCTTGTTGATATTCCCATTCGCCAAACCTTCTCTGCTAAGCTATAAAGTCCCTTCCTCCAGCAGAGATTTATTTAACTGTGCCTGGGACAATACATAGACAGACCAAAATATGCTGAGGGCTGCCTGGTAAGGATTCACGGACACAGCTGTTGCTACAGCTTCTTGCTATGTAAAGTGCATGAAATAAATCATTAAAATGACTCGGAGCTCTAAAGGAAACAGCAAGTGAGGGGGCGGGGAGCGCAGCAAACACGCAAACTCCTGCATGAAGGCTCTTTGGTCTCATTCTTCAAAGAGGCCTTAGAAAAAAAGAGTGGCAGGCGCCCAGCCCAGCCGTGACAGGAGTCACAAATTATGTCCTGACCATTGTAGTGGGCTGGGAAACAATGAGCATTATGTTCTGCTGGGCTCCGGTGCCTAGGACAGGGCAAAAAGAAAGTCACCAAGACCTAGAGGCAGAGAGATCCTTTTCCTTAGCAACCACCAGGAAACCATAGAAACCTCCAGCCAGATTCTCCCCAACTATTAGAGAACATTATGTTTACAGAACAAGAGGATTCATCCAGACAGCCGACAGCTCAATCATCAGGTTAGGAGAGCACACGTGACATTTCTAGCCTCGCACGAGCAAAGCCTCTGTCAGAGACAGGTACCCACCTCGCGGTGCCCACAGAGTCCAGCTGGATGGGGAGCAGCAGCTGACGGACCACATAAGATGTTGCCTATGGGGAACAAAATCAAGACCCTGGGAGGCCGGGAGGCAGGACAGGCAGCTGGCAGCTCCGTGCCCTGCCTCAGGGTCAGCTAGAGCCCTCCAGAGATGTCCGTAGGTAACGACAACCCACTGTCAGAGCTCTGGAAGGCAAATACAACACCCGTAAAGGTCACCCTACCGGCTCTGCACATCTTTAGAGGGAAGGAGGGGCTGTGCCAGGAGCTCCTAAAGAGATGTCCATCAGAGGGGACTGTCCACTGTCACCCAGCAAACCTAAAGGACAATAAGGAATCACTTACTGTCCAGACCTCGCGCACCAGGTCTGAACAGCGGTGTAAAGAGATGGTACCACAGAACCTCCTCAGGGTCCTGGTCCTTGAGCATGAAGTCAGAGTAGTGACTGTAACAGAGTGCCAGGCTGGGACCAAGGTGGGACCAATTACCCTCCCCGCTTTGGCTTTTTGCTGCAAAGCCAGAGCTGGAATGAAACCATCTGCCTGGTGACAGAGGGTTTCTCCTCAACAGAGCAGAGGGAACTCGGCCTCAGGAATTCAGTCCCCAAAATCTGACAACTTATGTGAGGCATAACCCAAGCTCAGGTTGGGGGAGATCCCAGAGATCAGTCTGGGGTCATGTACGGTCTGGATTCCCATTTCTCCTCTGCAGCGTAGTCCGAGGGGAAAAGCGCAGTCCCGCAGCACAGGTTCCTTCCATCCACTGGGCTTCCTGGAAAAGAGCAAGCCCAAGGAAAAGGACAAAGCTGCACTGCAAAAGGACGCTAGTTTGGCAGAAGGAGAGCGATCAGATCAAGAGCTCCCTGTGCAGATGCAGGGGATAAAAGCTTGGCTCCTCGCTTTGCTGCTTCCACTCTGACCAGGGATAAGTCACCCTGTCCCTCAGCATGCTGGTTTCCCACCTGCAGGACAGGAACATCGTGCTCACGTGGGGGTGTGAGCTGATG
The DNA here is from genome assembly GCF_035582795.1 of Mycteria americana. Lineage (NCBI taxonomy): Eukaryota > Metazoa > Chordata > Aves > Ciconiiformes > Ciconiidae > Mycteria > Mycteria americana. The sequence continues at coordinate 12,109,859 of NC_134371.1, forward strand.
TGCAAGAGAGAAGGCAGCACTCAGGGGTGAAAGAGCACTTGGGAAAACTTTCAGATCCACTCAACCTCAGCACCCACGCGGCACAGCCAGACTGGTGGGTCTGACGGGCAGAGAGTGGCGTTGTGAGTAGAGGTCAGTTTTCAGAGTGCTGACAAGTGCCTTCCTCGGTTCGTCGGACAGGCCGGAATGGGAAATGAAAACGGCTCATTAGAGCACAGCGAGCGCCTGATAAGGCCACAATTGGGTCTCCCTGACAGGGGTTCAGTAGGGAGCAAGGCCAGCAGGGAAGAGAAGGACCACAGGAATCTAATTAAGAGGGGAGGGGCCCTCACGTGCAGCAGAAACAAACTGATCTCGTGTCACTGCCTCCCTTGTGGGCCAGCTAGGTCAAATGCTCACAACGTCCAGTAAAAGGATCCAGGGCCAGCACTGGAAAACTCCCTCACCACATCCCAGCCTGGAGACGACATAATGGAACAGCAAGAGCTGTCCTGGATGCAAGCTGCAGCCTCAGGGGGGTGGCATCTGACATCTCAACTCAGAGAATGGCATTTAGCAGAGGTGCATACACACACTCCCCAAGCTTCTCTGTCCACACTTAGGTCAAACTACCACCCACGGGACCTACATGTTTCCTGCTTTACCAGCTGAACGAGCAGTAGCCACATTCAGCTTCCAAGTGGGAGCGCTTGTGACATGACATAGGAACAGCCTTGATTTCCCCTCTCCAGGAGCTATTCCTAGCATGAGATGAGCCATAGGCCCCCAGCCTGAAAAAGCACAGTGCTCTCTAGTGAAAAAGGACAAGAGCTTTCTCCAGAGCTGTTATACAAGTGCCTTGCAAAGCCCAAACAGGCCAGAGCAGACCTTGGAGCTCCCACAACTGGGACGCAGTTGCCCTCTAACATGTGGGAAATCGGTTCTGTTCCCCCAGCCCACCTGGCATGTTTTTCCCTGGTACCATTAATGCAGTTTTTCCAAGGTATTTATTGCTGAAGGGTTACAAAGCCCAGCTCAGGTGACAGCAAATCCCAAACCAATGAAGAAAAAGAAAAGCCCAGAGCCCCAGAACAGGAAAGCAGTGGAATTTTCCAGCTGGAAAGGGACTTGAGGCATTGAGCAGGGACTGCTGGGGGCAGCAGCACACACGCTCCTGCCACTTGCTCTAGGACTTCTCCAAGCATGGGCTGCTTCCCTCAGAATGCAGAAAAACAAAGGGAAGGGATCACAGGGCAGCTTCCAGAGGGAGCCTGCGCTTGACACAAGCACAAGTTGAAAACAAGAAGGGAATTGAATCCAGGCCCCTTCCTGTCAGTCAGCAACTAACCTTGTCAGAAGGGATGGCAGCACTAACGGAATCAGGCAATTCATTAGGTTGGGGCACGCAGCAAAAGCCCATGCTCTCTGGAGCAGAACTACAGCGAAAATCCAGGGTAATGAGTTGCAAACTGCCTTTGTAAATGACACTTCTGCAGTGACTCTGGCAGGCTGGGAAAAGAGCTAATAGGAAAATCATTAGGTAGCATCCCTTTGATATTGTTGAAAACGGCACAGGCTATTTTTCCTGCCACCTCCATAATTAACCTGGCATATTACCCATAATACTCCAGGCCAATATTCCCACAGTGGACCACCTTACTTGCATGAGGGGAAAAGAAGGGTATGGTATACGGGAGGTAGACAACTTCTAGAAAAGCTTAAAAAGCTTTAAGATTCCCCCCTCCCATACACACGCATCTTCTTCAGTTCCATCAGCAATGAACTTCTGCCCAGCCAGACCAAAGCACTTTACAAACCTCTGTCACAAAGTCAGCACGCCAGAGAGAGTCTGTCCCGGGAAACGCAGCTGCGGAGAAGCTGATTTGCCCAAGGTTGCTTTCTGCAGCTGTAGCAGAGCTGGAACAGGATACAGCTCTGCGCTTTGTCCCTTATTTGTAACACCGTCCTTGTCCTTGATTTCCATTACGCTAAACCAGGCAACAGCCTGCACCTCCCTAGACGCAGAACAGCTCTGAGGAGCAATGCCTACCCACCTGGCTCGTCTGCCAGCAAGGAGAGGTGTCATCTCACAATCATGATGTAAAAGGAATAGCATCACAGCTGGCAGGTGATCCTGTAGGAACTGGTGCTCTCTAACAGCTGCGAAGGTGACAATGAAACACCAAGACGTTACTTATTGCATCAGCACAAGGCAGCCTTAGGACTGAGCTGATCATGAGACAGCAACTGAAACATCAGGGCTGACGAGATAAACAGCATCTTCTGGAAGAGTCTGGAGGGCTAGACAGCACTACTTCCAAACTTCATACTCACAGAGATATGGCCCTATGGTCAGAGAAGCTCTAAATACTTGCAAAAAGGCCGATCTCTGGTGGAGCGAGGCTTCACTTACCCACCATAATCAGCTCTTTGGAAAAGACAGAGGTATCATGTGTGCATGAGCATTTGAAAAATGCCCTAATGATACCGAGATTCACAAGCTTCTATAGGAGACCTAGAGCTGTGGAAGAGTGTCCTACCTTCTACTAAAATTACACCAAATGAGGACTACTGGCACAAATTCTTTTGCGCTCTGTGGGGAAATACACATTTCAGGACTGTTAAATGACCTTATGGCATCCCATTACCACCTCGAATTTCCAGTGTGCATGTTCATTCGCTAGAGCGGGGACACCCTCTCTTCTTCTTGACAAGGAAAAGCCATGGTCACAGCTATCACACTCACGCAATTTGCAACCTGCAGCAAATACATCAGGGCATCTTGCGAGGTCTACGCACTGTGGGAAAAAGAAGCATGCGTGCCTGTGTATTTGGAGACAGGGAGCAAAGTGCTGCCCTGCCTAATCCTTTGCCTGGTTCACTAATCAGAGATGGGGGTACCACCACAGTGCCACTAAGCAGCAGGGTGCAGCCAATCAGGCTAGGGGGTAAATATGCACTCTCCTTACAGTACACCTCTCTAGCGTCAATCACTTACCTCTGGTAGCTCTGTGGTAGGGCCAAACTTGATGAAATATCAGCAAAATGTCAACAGTCCCTGAGAGACACCGACCTTCGCCACGGAGCAGAGTGAAACAATGACATATTTCTAAAAATTCTGCCGAGAAATTCAATCAGACTGACAGGTTAAAATTCCATAATAAAAATACAAGGTTGAGGTTACAAGTAGGAACTGAGATCACTCTAAACTTTAATTTACCTTTCTTTATGCCCCTGGGTTACTCTCTCTCAGATTACACAAAAATAAGCTAGACAGTTTCACTTTTGTGGTTCCCTTGCATTAGGTCAGACGCTATAGAGGACTTAGTGGGGAAAAAACAACAGTATGGGAGTAGGTGCCAGAGATCTGGCTAGCTGGGTCTGTATACTTGTGGGGCAGGCTCTTTAACTTCTCTATTTCCCCATTATTCGGAATAATAAAGAGCAATGTTTTTTCTCTCCATTGCAAAGTTTGCAACAGGATCAGATCCTGAAGTAACAAACAGCAGCACCAACGGGCCTAGGAATGCATAAGCTTTGACTGTTTTACCCCAGCAGGAGGTAGGCTCTATTTGGTTTTCAAAATCAAGAGGCCTCTCTAAACAGCTTAGATGCACTCATATAAACCTGTACAGAACTGAAAGTTTAGGAAAAGTCTGATTTACCCATGTGATTTGTTACATTCTAATACAGCTATCGAAGTTCACGGCACTCTCACTTCTGCCTCCCCCCCAATTAATACGCCCAACTTCCTTTTTGCATACATGGATCAATGCATTTTCCCCTCAAAGGATAAGCAGAATGCTAAAAGCAAAAACAAAAGCACCCACTGGGTTCTGTATCATTTTCCATTCTTCCAGGAACAGAAAGCTGTTCAGCAAAATTCACTTTGCATGGCTGGTGGGAGAATGGCCATCTCTTACCACCACTCTTCTATAGGAACAAAAGCTTCACTTCCCCCAGCTTCACTCTGGAGAGCAGCTCTACAGGTCCTACCCCTGTACCCGATCCATGGAGAGACACCTGCAAGCCTGCACACAGCTCCACAAGCACCCATGGGATTTCAGAAATCTGCACAAGACTGTTTGCAGGATGGGTCTCAAATCTGAACACAGAAGGGTTTGTCAGCATCACTGATTATCCCTCCTGCTCTCAACCAAAGACTAAGCTAGCATTCAACTTATCTAAGGAGGTGAGGAAGGAAGTAAAAGAACAATAGACTTTGAGCCAAAACTTTTTTTCTGTAAAAGGATTGACATCAGCATTGCTTTATCATGTTCCAGAATTGCCTGATGTTAGCTGGTATCAACTGAGTCACAGCAGGAATGCCAGGGACATTTGTTAGCATGAGGCACAGCTTTAGGGCTAGGGCAGTCTACCAGCACTGCAATCAGCTGAGATCCTCTCTTCCATTTTCCAGCTCAGTGCTCAATTCCATATTAAACAAGCACTAGTACAAGTGGAGCTGCAGAACATGAAGCTAGACAATAAAGCCCTGAAGAGCAGAGGGAAGGCAGCTCCATCTACTTTGTCTCCCTCCGGGTGGAGGAGGCAAACAGAAGTTCAATAGCTCAAACTCTGTCCTGCTGCAATCTTGAAGTGAGCTGCAGCTGGAGCAGCCCACTGCTGCCATAAAACAAAGTAGGGCAGGATGCTCTCCCCACATCAGGGAGCAGCGTCCAGCAGCACTCAGACAAGCTGCGTTAGCTGCCTCCAGCAGGCACATGCAATACATGGGAGTTTGCATCAAATCCACCTCTGCTTCCATCTCCCTCTTGTCCCCACAACACAATTAAGCTCCCCAGGCACTCCCCACTCAAAACTGTCTGCAATTCAACCCCCACCAGCCCCTAATTCACACAACTCCGCTCCAAGCTGCTGCCCTCCCTGCAGTCACAGGGAGCCAACGCAGTCTTTATCTGTTGTCCTTCTCAAACAGCATAGCACCTCCTGCATCCTTCCCTGTTAACAACTATGCCTTCTGCTTTATTCCTGGAATAGCTTCTAACTCTTTCCTTCAAGCCAGATTCATTAACCAGCTGCTGCAGAGCTGTTCGCCTCCCCCAGGTACTCTGTGCATGTCATTTGTTAATGACTCATCTCAGACTGGGCTCATTGCAAAGACAGCCCCCTCCTTTTGCGGCACCAAGCACATCGCTGGCACACCAGGAAAGCCAAACATGCAAACAGCCCAGTTCCCTCCAATACCCCATTCCCTTCTCTGTCCTCTCTCGCCGTCAAGCATGGGACAGCTCTTTATTCAAAGTGCTATTTCCTCCCCTGCTTCTTTGCTGATCAAAGGCAATGTGTACTGAAGCATAAATAAGATCTTCACCCCCAGCCAGACTTTGAGAACAGCAAAACCTCAGGAACAAACTCAAAAACTTCCAACACACTAAAGAAGCTTCAGCAAACTAATGTGACTCCTGTAACTGGCAGGGAATAAACACCAAGGATGCCAAATTCACATCTATTTCCCCAGCAGACTGTGGCTTGCTGAGGAGCTAAAATGATTTCCAAAGGCATTTGTATTCCTCCTGCCTCTTTGCAGGACTGGTATTAAAAATGGGAAGGAAAGAAAACAGCTAGTGAGACCACAGAACCTTTCCTCGCTAGTCAAATCTAGTGAGGAACTGGATGACCAGTACACCGCAGCTGCCCACACAGGAAGCCAGAAACAGACTCAGTCCACCTCCATCACACAGATCTATTGCACTTGGGTACACAAAGTCCACCTACACCTCCTGAGAAGCTGTCAGCTAAACACTGGGAGAACCTAGTACAGAAACTTGTACTGTCACTGTTGGGAAACAGTTCCCTTGAGATACAGGGAAGGCTTCATGCTCAGGGCTTAATCACTTAACATCCTTCACTGGGAATTTTTTGGCTAGCATTTCTAGGGGCAGAGAGAGCTGACAGAATCAGAAACCAAGGGACTTGACCCAGAGGCAGCTGGATAGGAGGTATTTAGATCCACCTCTCAAGATTAAACGCTGGTGTCCCTGCACTGCAGGATAACAAAAGGAGAGGAATTTACTTTCACAAGTGTAGAACAAGTCCTGAGGACTGAAAACACGCACATGGCAAAGAATTCTGGTAGCAATAAGAGGAAGGCACGTGCATTGCACAAGTAAGTGCAGGTGACAGCTGGCTGCAGGACTGGAGCACTGTCACAGTCCTCTGTTTGAACAGCTCCCCTGCCTGCTCACAGAAAGCCCTTCTCTTTACAGCATGGAGTGAAGTGAAATGCAGGGGCTGAACTACAAAGCTGTACTCTGCTAGACCCAGAGGAAGGAATTGACTGGCCTAAGACAGAGCACAACTACAAACCTTCCACAATCAGGCATCAAAGGTGTTTAGGCTCAGGACATTGGGCTCAGCTACTGGCTTTGCCACAGATCCTTCTGCACAAATTTGGACAAAGATGAACTACTAACAAAATGGGAAGAGCACTTCCCTGCCTCCCGGGTACGTCAGGGAGATTAGTCAGACCTTCTGATAACATAACATTGAGAATCAAGTAAATGCTCAAGTGAACAAGTGCTGTTAGACTACAAGCCTAAAGCAGCCTCAAAGCCAAGACTCCAGACTCTGACATTAAATCAGCATTTTTAATTTTTTTTCTAAAATGTGCTTTTTTGTGAATTGCTGTTTCAATGCCAACCCCATCCTCCCCCTTAAAAAAAAAAACCCACACCTTGCCAAACGAGGTGCAAATCCCCTGAAGTTAGTCTGTAACAAATAAAAAACACAAAACAAAGGCTGAAATGCTTTAGAATCACAACAATGTACAAAAAAAGGGAGGAAAATACAACCTGAAAGTGTTCAAAATTCAGAAAGACTAGTCAAGTCCATTGCTTCAGCAAGGGGATGCTGCTGCGACCCCTGCCAGTGGGTCCTGGGCCACCAGCCTGCCACGATGCTAAACGGGCTCTTCTCCCATGCAGACCTCTGTCGCTAGCATCCAAGGAAGAGCGAATGCATTACCCTTTGAAGGTATCAACGGGGGAAACAACTCACAAGCAGCTCTGGGAGGTCACATCACATTCAGAAGGAACAGTTTCTAGTATGCCCCTAACCACCTGCAAGAAGGAAGGCTTGGAAGAGCAGCTTGCTTCCTCCTTATTGTACTGATGCCTCAGAGATGCAGAACAGTGCTTTAAATCTGTGAGAGATTAAAGGGCTTAGTAAGGGCAGTAAACAGACAGTTAAGTAAACAGCCCAGCACTGGATCTCATCTTCACAGAGCGAGGTAGTGTGAATTTCACCCCAGTTTAAAATAGACAGGGGTAGCGGAAAGGCTGACGACTTCCATGTAAAGCAGTTCCTGGCATAGAAACCTTTCTGTGCTCCCTTTGGGAATGAAAAGATCTGTGTTGATGGCTTCCTCACTCCCAGCCTGGCTTTGGTAGCCACATTTCAACCCTGGGATTCAGACACTTGCTACAGAAGTTCTCCCAAGATCTGATTTAGTACAGCAGCTTCCTCAAGGTTAAGCAGCAATGAGACTGGCTGGGAGGGAGCAAAACTGTCCACAGATTTTTTTTTTTTTCCTCCTGCCCCTTTTGGTTAGTCCCTCTCTTTAGAAGTCCCACTTTACAGGACCAGAACAGGGACACCCTGGAAATTAATAGGGGCTGCACAGTGTAACTTCGCCAGGTGCTGCTAACTGGGAGCTGTATTCAAACAGGGCTTTTTATTTGCCAGCCTGGAAGGGACTGGCCCAGAACCCACTGAAAAAGGAGACGCAGGCCCTTTTTTGCTCCTCCTGTTGTCATTCCTAGCTGAATGACATTTAGATGGTATGTTCTAGTGACGGCTGGAGACCAGCCCTTTGACTTTGGACATCTTCTTTGTGGGCTGCCTTTGTTCTGTGTGTGGAGGGCACTCTCGCTCTACCAGCTGCTGTTCCATCTCCTGTGCCGACGACGAGGCTGTAGCTTTTAATGTTTTCTTTATGTTTGTGACCTGGCCAAGAAGAGACAGTGAATCAGCACCTGCTCCTTCCTCCCCTTGCAGTAGAAACTCTGTTCATAAACATATTGAAAAACCCCTGGAGTACAGAGTGGAGATTATAAAATAAACTCCCACCAGAAACATGCTCAGCACTTGCGTTTATTAAAGGTAATGATTCATCCTCACTTACAGCCAGAGTTGTTAATATTTCCAGTCTGGGTCCAATACAGAATAACTAGAAATTACTTTTTTTTTTTTTTCCTAAGAGACAATGGCACAATATTGTACCACCTGTCTGGCTGACTGGAAGGACTTACTACTGCCTTGGTGCAGAAGGCAGCCATCCTACCATTATCTTGGCCAGAAGCAGGAAGGACAAAGGAGACTGTGAAAGAAACAAACTTACACTTAGGGCAGAGCTTGAAAAGGGAAAATGCCATTTGGCCTAGCTGGCTGTCTGAGCCACAGATATTTGCTAGAAGCAGGAACAGAAACTGGTTTTGTGGGAGGCAGCAGTAGTGCTTCTGCTACTCTGGCTGAAAAGGAGAGATACAGCACTAGGCACCATACTCTGTCCCCTGGAACCCTGTAGGGCTCACCAGAAATACAATGAGCAAACCTTAAAAAAAAACCCACAGGCAAAAACAAGTTTGGGAGTCAGGTGTGCCAACTCCAGGCCAAAGGCATCTGGCAAACCAAATGCGCTGTGGATGCCAATCAAGCCGCCAAGCATATGCTGCTTCAGAAGGCAAATGTAAACCTGCAGGGATGCAGCACTCTGCAAGAAATAAACCCTGAGCAAGTGTCTCGGGAGGACCATTTTCACCTTTACAGCTGTATTAGCCAAGATTTGTTCTCATAAGTAAATACACACCAGCAGGGGCTAAAATAGCGTGCCCGTGCTGCCATCTACCGCCTAGCCGCACATGCAACAGAGGAGGGAGCGCTCCCAGGTCATGCTGCTGAAGAAAGTGTGTCAGAAAGTCCTGTCTGGGTGCTCAACTTGACCCCAAGAGAAAGGCCCCAAAGGAAGCTGCTGAGGGCACTTTTTGCAAAAGCCATGAGACTCGAGAGACTTTTGTTAATTACACTTTTCAGGTTTAAAACAAAGTGAACTGTTTTTTCCTTCCTGCCTGCCTTGCACAAGAGGAACAAAATGCATCCAAGCTCTGTGTTAAAAGCACACTTTTCCTAACAAATCAATTCAGGAAACTATAGCTAGTGCACCCACCTAGCTTATATTTATAAAGAAAAATTCCAACCTGCTCAGAGTGGGCAAATTTGATGTTTGTGGTGTTACTAGCACACGGAAGCAGATGTGTTTTCTTCCTACCCCAAACCAGCACATCTGATTTGCATGATTGCGAGCCTACTTCAGAGAAGCCACAACCATTAACCAGGTGTTACCAGATTATTTTCTTCAGTAAACAAACATTTATCAAAAAGCTTAGAGCAGTCTGAAGTGACTCTGTACCTACCTCCATCTCTACCTGCTGCTGAGTTCGGTGATGGTTCTCTTTGTATTGGTTGGCTCTAAGTACTTGCTGCTCAATTCCTAAAAGAACCGCTTCACAACCATCACACCTGCAAGATACAAACAATGTCAAACAGCGTTTATGAGTTCTCTCTGGGCAGCTTAATCAGGCAATGTGAAAAATCATGCTTGCCTAAAAGTTTAGGAGATTATTAAATTTATACTTCCTGCTTAGAGTTCCAAAAAGCTAGCAAGAAAAAGCTTTGCTGTTTACTCAATGTATTTCACAGCATTCTTTAGAGAGTCCATGTTACTCTTACCTGCCCATCAAAAACTAACTGCAGGTTCAATGCACTTTCAACCTCTTTTTCAATCAGAATTACTGCTTAAAGGGGGATGCAACACATTTTTCAAAAGTAAAATTTTAAAATTAAACAAAAAAGTCAGATTGAGAGAATCCCCCTGCCTGTTAAGTGTTCAAAAGACAAGAACACTCCTCCAGCACAGAACTCTTAACTGCAGAGGACAGGAAGGGAATTGGCAGTGGGTTCATTGTTACCTTCCAAACAATGCTGTAAGGTCCTGGAAGCTGCCAAAGCCCTCCCGCTGAGATGGGATTGAGGGAGTTGGAGTAGGGAAGCAAAAAACCTGCCCCCACCTCAGGACAGCGTATTTGCACAGCAGTTTAATTACTTTTCATGCACCCATTACCATAGCAACTAAGACACAATTCCCAGTCAGCTCAGAACCTGCCACAAGCTCCACACTCTACAGAGGAATTTCTTTGGTTGGGAACGGAATCCTACAAAAAGTTGAGAAGCAGCTTCCTGGCAAAGGTACAAAATGATAGTACCACAGTCCCAATATGGTTGCATGCAGCCTGCATTTGCAGGAACAAAGAGAAGGCAAACAAAGGCATCTGAAACTTCAAACTTGAAGAGACATCCCCTCCAAAAAACTGTGATTCTCTAGAATTTGCCCATGCAGTTCTCATCACAGTGAAAAAGGCTGAAATGTAAATGGACAGTTCCGTTTTTGTTATCAAGTGTAACAGCAGAAAGGGGAGTAGCTCCCACCGTAAGACCATCAGTCCTGTCTGGCATGTCTGTTTGAAAAGACCCTTGACTGCTCGCTAGGGTTCTGCCATGTAAAAGCTACAGTGAGAGCAGAGTCTCAAGACCTAGTATAGTTTGGCCTCATATATAACACAAATTGAATCGTAGATGGGATCTTGGAAAACTTGCCCAATAGACTCCTCCTTCAAGTGCCTCCTTACAGCATAAGACTCCTGATTAATGGAACATGGCGAAATTGAGCCAGCACTTGAAACTTTGAGGAATAAGAAAAAGACAGGACAAGCTACGTACAAGGAACAAGGAAGGTGGAGAGACTGCCTCACCATTCCTGGAGTGTTTTGACAATGTTACTGATGTCCTTCTTCTGAATGTCTCTGCCGATACAAAAATCCACCTCTAGCACCTGGTTTCGTTGATCCAGCTTCCCCTGGATAATATCTGTATAAACCGCTTCAATAATCAGATCTTCCAACTCCCTCAGATTCCTCATATCCAGGTCCTTCAGCAGTACAGAATAGGGAATGCACTAAAAACAGCAAGTCCAAGAATAAGTTAACAGTCCCAGAGCCAAAATGAACAGACAAGTCTCAGAAGGTCAAGACCCAAACGTTTATTGTATCCTACACTTCAACCTGCAAGTGCAGCAGTGACTGATCGTGGCTGAACAAACACCTGCTACTAGGCTACATAATATTCTGACATAACTTTGGTAATTCCTGAAGCTTTGGCATAGCATATTCTGGAGGAAAAAAGGTAATGGGATTGTAGAATAAATTAAGAGTGTTGCTTAATTTTCTCTAGAACAAAGTGTCAGTGTTTTTAAGAATGATCCTCCATCTCCAGCTGTGAAAGAAACCATACAAAGTTTTGCAGCCCTTACTGACCAATTTGCATGGCAGTTCATACACCCCCACATCTCACCCATGGAAGTCCACTAAGTTGATGTCCCAAGCGCACCACGAGAGAACACTGTACATTACAGGTACTTTCCTAGTTGCAGGGTTTTTTTGTGAGTGCTCATGCAGTCCAGTACAACTTCAATGCTATGGAATTGATGCCATTTTCAAACACAAAAACAAACAAAAAGACGACTGCTATCATACACAGTGTACTTTACCTTCATTCTGGAAGCCAGGCTTACAATCGTCAAGTGTTTCAGCTTGTTTTTCTGAGTCGCTGTTAATTCAGGCAGATTATCTTTGTTTGCTGTTAATGTTAAAAAGACAAGATTCAGGACTTTCCTTCAAGAATTATATAATCCAGGCTGCAGAACTTCAGGCTAGTTACACCACACTAAACCCTGAAAGGCTGAACTCCTTCAGGTACTGCGGGTGCTGGTGAGCAGAGAGAGCCGCCACTGATGGCAGATGAGCACACCCAGGGAGAGTGGGGAAACATTAAAAAACAAGTTGGCAATTCCAGTCTTCTCTGCTTATTTAGTAATTCTGGTTTTGGAATTAGAACATAATTCACATCTCCACAAGTGGTGTCCTGCCAAAACGGTTGGTCAATGCTTTGTTTCTACCACCAAGTCATTTTTATTTCATTAACGATCTGACAGAGTAAGAGCTTCCCCTTTTGCTGATCTGGTTTTAAATATGGCTGGTTTTATTTCTCTGGAGAGCTGCAGAATTTAGGGTTGAAAGTGTAAAGTACCAGGCTGAGGAAGAGAGGAGAAATTATTAATCTAGATACTTACATGGCCTCACTGTCATTGCATTATATTCATGTGCCTCATGAATATTTAAAAACAGAAAGGAAACTGGCGGCTTTCCAAAGCAAAGAAACTCTTTGAAATATCTGCTTTAATGGAAATTAGTGTTTCAGGGCCACTCAAGTTCTCCCATCCATCCCACCTCATTCAATGCTCTACATTTTGACTACTTTTTCCCCCTTATCTTTCTTCACTAGAAAAGGAAGAACGAACTGCGCTGTCACATGCTGGGACACAAGATCTGTGCACAGCAAACACGTCCTCTAATCAGTCGCAGAATTCATGAGGCTTGTGTTGCTCCACAGCCACTGGAATTTCCAGTCCTTGCACTTATGGATGCCACTTCTCCTTACAGGAACTAGATAGCTCATCCACCACAGTGATAGCCAGCATTATGACAGAATTATTTGTCACACTGTAATGGTCTGGATTAGGCTGCTACCCACAAATGAAGTATTAAATTGTAGCAGAACAGAAGTGCATAAGCACCAGAGATAAAAGCACATCCCAATAGATACTAAGATGATTCACACACAGTCCTTCTGAAGCTGTCTTTAAAAGACATTATTTCGATTTGTATTCTAGCTAAGAAATGCTTCATTTTGTTTCAGCAATGCCATCACAGAATAAAAGGTTATGCCATAAACCGTATAGGTTTTTATAAATAATGCAGAACAATTTTGTCTAAGTTTTCTGCAGCTTCCATAACCAATGCCATCTAAATTTCAAAACAGATGTCTGAAATTGCACTCCGCAGAGGTAAGCAGCCTGTGAACATCAATGAATAATGCTACAGACCAATTCAATCCAGCACTGCAGTCCAATCCAAACCAGTAAAACACCATCATCTCTAGCCCTTCCTCCACATTTTAGCAATTAAAAAGCACATATGACCCAGAGACCCCTATGAACAACTCTCCTCCCAAGCAAATTCTGTTCTTGGACACTTTCACCCAGCCACACTACAGCAGGTACCACAGAAAGCAAAGAACTGCTTCTGACAATTCTAACGGGCAACCCAGTCTCATACTCTGCAAACAGGCGGCAGTCTCTTACCTACATAGTCTGGGTATGTTCCGTATGCAAACAGGTTCAGCAACTGGAAATAAGCAGCATTAGACCCTTCAGCAAGCTGGATGGGAAGAAAACAAAAGAAATTCCATGTAACATAGTTAACAGGCAATATGATACTGGTAGGCAACTTCTGCAGAGAAGGTTTTAAGTCTGCATAGGACAAGCAGTACCCAGAAAAGCAATTATGTCCCAATCTTAAAGAGCTGGACCCTTTCTAATGCCTCATGAGCAGCATGCAAATTTGCTCATGAGCAGCATGCAAATTTGCAGCAGCAAATTTCAGCTGTTTCAGAGTAATTTTCAGAGTCAGATCTAGCCATTTCTACGCACCAGAACTTAACTACAGTTTGGACTGTCAACTGCTCTGTGCAGCACCTTCGGAGGTAAAAGAAAAAAGAGACTCTCAATTTCAGCTGACATCCTACAGGGCCAGCTCTTCTCATCTTGTGACAAACAAGCAGGCAATGGTGTTGGTTGGTTAAGCATCCTTGCTATTACTGGGAAAGCTAAGACAGGTTACCTGCAGAGCCACAAAAACTTCAAAGCAAAGCAAGCTAGAACATTTTAAGTTGAGTGCATTTGAGAGTAATAGCACTCCTCTCACATGCAAACACTTCACTGGAATAACTGCAGCACCAAGCAGCGATTTTTATTGAGTGGTTTTTTTTAATACCATTTGCTGCACACAGATCCAGGGAAAAAAACATACTTGCGATTTGATGTTGAATAACCATAGAGGCATTTTTCGGCATATCTAAGAGCCCGTTTGGAAAGCCAAACTTGCTGTATGCCACATTACCCCAGCTGCAGAGATACTCAACCTAGATTCCCTCATTGCAGTAGAGGGGAGTGCTGGCGAGGCATTCTCAGTAAAAGCTCTGGAACTCACTTTCCACCTTGGTTTGAAATGGTTTGGATTCGGTTACCACCCAGGCCTGATACACTAGACGCCTGTTCACGAAGACTTTTGGAGAGCACTGAAGTTATGCTTCCCAGGACAATGAAAGAGTAGAACGGGATTATTTCGTCGTTGGCTGGCTAGGTGCCTTCTTAAAATTGTTACTGTGCTGCTGCCAGGTTTTTGCTGTATTAGCAATCGCATTAAGGTAATGAAGCTTTATATAGGTATTTTTTAACATCTAATATATACAGGCAAAAGTAACATCAAACTCTCATACACAAACATCTCAGAACCAAGGTAAGTTGCACCAGGCCCTTCCTGGCACAGAAATTTCATGCACAGGCTGTCTGTGGTAACTTCTGTACTCCCTTATCCTGGGAGTACAGAAGGGGCATTAGGATAGAAACTCATCGCTTACCTCTTGCACATTTGTTAACTCCAACAGCTCTCCAAAGACATAAACCCCAGGAGCCTCCAGCACTTGATTTATAAGAGCAGTCAGAGCTGAGCCACTTGTACCTTTGGCTAGTAAAATAAACTGCTCTAGAAGATTGCAGGATGGTTTCTGTTCTCCTGCCATTCTAGGTTTTCAATCTGTCAAGAAAAGAACATGATATTAATACATCCTTTCTTCTCTGCTGAATTCTGTCTGGCACTGGATCAGAAGGTATGCTCAGCAGAGTAACTTTTGGTGTCAGCAGAGCCAGTTTTTTCTTCAGCATTTAGAGGGCAGGCCAGGAGCCCTGCAGGCTCAAATGCTGATTTATCTGGGGAGCAAAAACAATTCAGACAATATCTGAGCAAAATTTCTGCAGATTGTCTGGGCAGTTCCCTAAAAAGATCTTCTCCTGCTAGTAGGAAAGGAGTTCAGATTCCATGCTGTTTTCAGACTTTTCCTTCTACTGATGCTGCCAAATAACACTAACTGCAAAGATGTTTATTGTTATGTCTACTAGAGGCCAGCTAAAACTTCCTCCTTCCCAAAACTTACTTAATTATCTGCGAAGACTTTATCCACCTTGTAGGCCTGCACCACTGCACCTTTTTCTTTGACATCAGCTATAGATAAAGCGTGCGTACATAATTCCTATTGCTTTCTGAGCCTAAAAGGCAAAAAGAACTGTGGCCTGTAAGTAGCTTACCAGTCTACATTGTACAGTTAAAGTGGTTTGGGTTAACTGGAAAGCTTAAGTGATAAAAATACCCTTTCTACAAAGGCTCTATTTAAGTCCCCCTAAAGAGAGGTCTTTGTCTTCAGCTGTTGCCTGACATTTCTGGTGTGCATGTTGTCTCCCAGCACCACATGTTGCTTTTGAAATGTAAAACACTATTTATTAACAACTTCAACAAAATAAGTTATTTGTTTACAAACAGCTAAGAAAAAACTTCCCAAGCATATTATTCAGACACCAGACAAAGAACTTAGCAGATAAGGGGGTTTTTATGTTACGTTTCTATCAGATAATTCTCAAGTATAGCAGGCAACCTTTACTCTGGTGCAGAAAACCAGACACCAGAGAACCCGCCTCATTCTGTGTGACCACTGGGACCACATCTGCCCTTGTGGGGGTGGTACAGTCACACAGGTGTTTGCACTGCTTCGCCATGCCTAACCAAATTAAGACTTGTAAAGGCAAGGCAGCCAGCTTCCTTTGTTAGTCAGCTTCTAAAAATATGCTTTACTCTATTCCATTACACCTGCAGGTACAAATGGTCCTAACCTGAGCGGGCCATCTTTTGCACTCTCCACACAAAGATTTCTTGATTCTCAGTGTAAAATCTCTCTGGGATTCTTTTCATCAGAGGCACATGTGCAGCCTGACTGAATAATACCTCAGTTTCGACTGAGAAATCCCTGCAATACAATAACACTCAATGTGGCTTCCTAATACACCTGAGGGTACACCAGTACTACTCTCCCCTCTCACAGGTAAGGAAACAGACACAGAGGACAGACAATTTTCTCAGGAGAGCACATAAAGTGACAGGGCTGGGAATGAAATCCAGATTTCACAGTTCCCAAGCCATTGTCCTCCCTCACAGGTAATCAAAACACACGCTGGTGTATGAGCTTACAAAAGACTGGTTAGCTGTATCCATGCCCTACTAGGAAAGGAATGCCAATTCTTTGCCCCTTTCCAAGTTAACGTTCAGACAACTGCGTTGCTATTGCAACCTGTCTGCACAATCGTGTCACCGGGACTACCTCGCTGCTCTTTCCACAACCGACTTATTCTGGGGAGCAGTGACTGAAATACAGCTGGAAGACACTTTAACGGAGCTTGCCCAAAGGCTACAATAACCCATACACGGGGATAAACCGGGCTTCTCCCCCCAGTCACGCCTTGCTGCAGCCTTTCTAAGGTACCTGAAGGGGTTTCACGGCAGGAAGCAGCACGCAGACCACAGACGAGGGCGGCGAGCTGCCGGGGTCGGAGGCAGCCAGGCCCCCCGGCCCTCCCGTCCCCACAGACCCCCGGAAGGGCCCGAGAGCCCCGCTGGGCCGGGAGTCGTGCTCCACCGAGCGGGCCGAGCCCTGCCGCAGGGGGTGATTGACCCGGGGTCCCGCCGCGGGGCCCTCTCGCCCCTCACCGCCGCCCCAGTCCCCGCTCGCTTCTCAGGGCTCGGGGAGCCGCACGCCCGGCAGCGCCGAGACGCGACCGCGGAGCGGGGAAGGGAAGGGGTCGGTGCGCGAAGGATCGGTGCGCGGAGGGGCGGGCGGCTCCTCCCTCCCCCGGCGTTACCTCTCCGCCTGGCCTCCCGCCCTGCGGCTCCCGGCGCCGTCCCCGCCGCGCCTCAGGCCGCCATGATGGCGGCGCCGGTGTCCCGCGCGCGGCTCCTTCCCCCGGAACGCGCGGCCGCGCGCGGAACGTTCCGCTCCAGGGCGGCCGCAGGGCCCGAGCACCGCGCCCCGGCATCCCTCGGCAACCGGGCAGCCGTGGCCGGTGCACGCCCGTTCGCAGCGGGTTGAGGTTGGCTGGGCCCCCCGGAGCAGGGGACGGCAGGCTGGCTGTGCCGGCGGTGGCTCCCAGAGCAGACGCCGCCTCACCACGTCCCGAGAAGCTGTTTAATTACGAGCAAGTGAAGTTTCTGCGTCTCTCGTCGGGGCTCTGAGGTGCCGTGGCAGCGTCGCGGGGGCTTTGCGCTCCGAAATGACCTGTGCGAAGGGCCAGCATTGTAAAGCCACGTTTTAGCCCGTTCTTTGTTGTGACAGCGTGGCAGCGCGGGTCTGTTCCACACGAACAGGTCCCATTCCCCTTTTGAATCCTTGCATACGCTACAGCCTTCAGAGGGGATTAAATCTTCCGTTTTATGGCAAGAAGCGGGCAATGCCTGAGAAGCTGAAGTGGGGCTGTTAACGGCAACAAAGGATTGAACGGTTGCACGAGGCAGGACGATGGAGGCTACCAGCCTCCGGCCAGTCCTCCTGGGGTGCGAATGGAAATATGCCAAGACACGGCGTGAAAGATCACAAGGTGCTAGAAGTGATTTTAAACTCCATAGAAAAGTGGCCCGTACAAATGACAAACCAAAGGCCAGAGCTCAGTCTGTGACGTGGGGGAGCAGGGAGGGAGCTGGAGGGGTTGAGATCCTCTCCAGGACACGGATCAGGAGCCAAAAGACTCTTGAGGGGATAAAAGAACAGAGGTGGGAACGAGAGGGCTTTTGGGGTTGTTACCCTTCCTGAGGTCTGTACGCTCAAACTGCGCCACACTGTGAATAAAGCATGCTTCTGTCAAAAATCCTTTAGCCAAGAGCAAAGTGCTTCTGGCTTTCAGTCAGCTAGTCCCTGAACATCAAGCCGTGGACTGGAATCATCAGGAGGGGGGAGCTTTCAGGGAATGAACATCGGAAACTGTTAGGAAAACTGATGGGGCTTAGCCTGCACTTCAGAGCCATCCGCAGCGGGTCCCCGGGGTCCCATCTTCCAGACAAGGGGTGTCAGACAAGTGCAGAGATGCAGGTGTTGGGATGCTGTTGTGACACTCTGGGCTTCACAGCAAATCGGATGTAAAAAACTAGGCCCTGTGCAGCAAGGGAACTCAGCCAGGGCTATAACAAGCCATTCAGTAATTTATTTAAGCCATGCTTAGATTTCATCTGCACAGGGAGGGAGAATTAACTCTAATCACATCCTAAACAGGCCCTCCACCACAGTTCGTGTCACCCCACAGACACGCTGGAACAGTTGCCTTGGGCAATCAGTGCGTGGCCTCATTTGTCTCAAGAGTCGTTAAAGCTGAAATCCCAGGCTGAAACAGAAATGGAAATATATGACTGTGAGCTATTTCCCATGGATCATTTTTGCAACCTCTTGCTGGAGCCTGCAGGTGAAAATCAGCTGCGTTACAGCCCCGTGTGGGTCAGCCAGCAGGGTCTGTTAGTCAGGCTGTCCTGACACCTCCCGACTGCAGCCAGCCAGCCTGGCTGACTGACACGGACTTTGGAGGATAGCATCAGCTAAGCTCAGCTTTTGGGATGGATTTCTTTTTTTTTTAAGAGAAAAATACGAGGATGCCCAGCTGTTTCATCCCCTTTTAAACTGCTCTTGCAACCTCTTACTCTACCCACGCAGCTTTCTGCACGCAGGAAGATGTTAATCCATTTTATCTTTAATGTTGGCATTATCTTTTGACTCACCCCATCTCTTCCCCTTGTGATTCTGCAATCCAGGTCCCTTTTAGGCAGCAGATAATTCACCTTATTTCTCTGCATTGCCTGAGAAAAGAAACCATAAATCCAGAGTAATCTCCCCAAGCAGTGGGGTTGTGGAGCCCCAGAGAGAGACTTTGAGAGCATGGTTTCTCTCAGTCAGAAGCCAAGGCATGAGGCTGCAAAGCCACCTGTAAGGGACAGAGACCGGGAAGGGTGCAATTAACAGCACAATTACACCCCTCTGTCCTGCAGCTTCCATCACACCGAGTTCAGTGTCTGGTTCTTCAGGCTCTTCAGCGCGCTGTGCCTCCAGCTGCTCATCCTGCCGGCCTCTGCACCCTGCCTGTGTCTGCGTCCTGCCTGCCAGGCCAGCAGCACCAGCTTCACCCCTTGTAGGCATGCACCTCCCGGTGCCCTGGGACACGGTTCTGGAGCTAGTTCTTCCCCTCCTAAAGTCCTAATTCTGACATGCCATTGGCAAGAAAATTACCACCCGGCCTCACCAAGGAGAGGGCCGACAGTGAAAGCGGGTATTTCTGTGTTTCTTATCTTTTTCCTCACCTTTCATAAATAAGGTGGTTTAAATCAAAAACTCTTGTGAAAAGAGGTATGTTAAGACAACATAGGACCTTACCAATAACTCACATAATACACATTACATTCAGAAATCATACACTAGGCTAGATTTAGCCACCAGTATTAGGATCTGGTTCCTAAAGTGTCTGTAATACTTTTACTTCCCGACAACATGAAGCAAAATAAAATCAACTGTTGGCACCATGGCCATGTTAGAGCAGGAGCAGGTGCATCTGCACATGACCGAATGGCCAGTAGCTCTAGGGGGAAGCTAGGCTGCATAAATGCTAACACAGTACTGGATGCAGTTTCGTTCCTCATCTGTGTATGCTTTCACTGTGCTTCATCCATTTATTCTCTCTCCTTCCAGGCTTCTGACTGCCCAGCTTCCAGCACACATCTCCAGAGCACAAGGTGATGGGAGCTCCCACCTCCTGCTGAAGAAGCTGTCAAGCTCTCCGCGTTTCCCAGGATTCAGGACTAAGCTGCTCGTTGGACTCTGACCTCACACCTTGGCCAGGCCAGGAGTGATTGCAGATGGTGGTTGGGTGGTTGCAGATACGCAGCTGTACAAACCTTTTCATCAAGTGTGGGGTGGGATGAAGCCTCCGCTTATGAAACTATGTCCCAATGATGCTGATCTGGAGAAACACCAGCTCGTTTATCAGCACCTTGAGAGAAAAGCTTCTGGGGAAGCAGAAAGCAGGCTGGAGGCATCTTCTCACATGCAATGGCAGCTCAGAAACTGTCACACCTGCCAGAGAGGTGAAAGCCAAGGTGAGGTTTTCAGTACAAAGCAGCACCAAGGGACAGTGAGACTTGCAGCAACTTCTGTGCAAGTGGATTGGAAAGCCGACGTGCTCAAGGGCGTCGTTTGTGTTAATGCAGCCAAAGGATTTTAAGAGGAGAGAGATCCCAGGGCTTCTGTCACTCTCTGAGTTATGGTGTCACATGTTCCACTGCTGCTCGTGCCCAGAGCAGTCACAAGAACTTCACACTTCAGCTATGAGCTCTTTTGTCATTTTCAGAAGTTCAAAAATGAGAGGCGTGTGCTTCCTTGCACAGCAAAGTGAATTTGGGAACTCTGCGATTTGGCCAGAAAACATAAAGGCCCCAACTCTAAATTCTGGAACCGCTCCTACCCCTGTGCTAGAGAAGCCCTTCAACGCTGCAAGAGTTCCTCGCTGCGAGATCCATTTGGTCTCTGACTCTTTCATCTCTGAGGAGCCTGAACAGAGGCAGGATTGAGTTCCGTATGTCTTGTGTAAACTGGCATGTCATACTTCCACCTGGCAGGCTCTTCCCCCACACACAACCATTTGTTTCTGCCTTCTTCAGGTCTGCTTTTCTTCTTGCTCGCTTTTTCTCCCCGTCAGTCTTTTCTCCTCGGTGATCTTTAGTCCCTCTTCCTTAGATAGCATGCAATTACACAGCCTATCTAAAACCCAGGAAGGACTCTTAATAAAAGATAGATATATATTAGCATAGCGTACCCCTGGCGCTCTGCCCAGATTCAGAATGATCTGTTCATACGCTTTTCAACTGATGGTGTGGAACTGAGCGTGGATCACATACATCAGGGAAATAAATGCTACCTATTTTTATTATTAAGATCTCTTATTGGTTATACTGGCAGTGGCCTTGTCCTTATGCATTAAACACGACCTTTATTAATGTTCATGTTCTCCCCATTT
This sequence comes from Mycteria americana, assembly GCF_035582795.1. Lineage (NCBI taxonomy): Eukaryota > Metazoa > Chordata > Aves > Ciconiiformes > Ciconiidae > Mycteria > Mycteria americana. The sequence goes on from NC_134371.1 coordinate 12,130,959, forward strand.
GTACAGCGGCTGATTTGGAAGCAAGCAGAGCCATGAATGTGTTGATGGCACCCCGATTGTTCGCTGGTCCTGTTCCGAGCCAGGATTACAACTGCTGCCTTTATTTTTCTCATGACTTATTAATGCTTTGTATTAGCTGCGCTCAGATTGTTAATGGAGGAGTTAATTTACCGTGCTCATATTAAAGAATAGCCTGGCTTCTGGGATGTGCTAATGAACCAGAGACTTTCCCCCACAATCTACGCAAACACAAAGGCCAAATTTCTGCAGTACAAAGAAGGTTGCTTTTGTTCCAGGGAAAACACGCTATTTATTTTAAACTTTCTCCATAATGCTGGTCCTGTTAGCTCCGGCCTCGGCACACGCAGAAGCTGCTCTGGGCCGGAACACAGCAAGCACCCAGGTCCCCAGTACCACCCAAATCCACGGCTGGAGCTTGGCGGAGCTGCCGTCAAGCAGCCCGAGGGATGAATTCGCTGCCAGACCTGCCCACCGCCTGAGGAGAAGCGCCAACCGAGCTCCAGCGCCTCGGGCACAGCCCAGGCGGCGTTCGCCCGGTCGGCACCGAGCCGCGAGGGCTGTCATCGGGCGGGTGCTGACCAGGCCTGCGGCGGCTTCTCGCCCCCTCGACTACAGCCCTGAGGCCTCCCCTCGCCCGGGCCGCCGCCACCTGCAGGGGCGCCCGCTCCCTCCGCCGGTCCCGGCCCGCGCCCCCCCGCGGCCCAGCCTCACAACGGCGGCGCGGAGCAGCGGGGAAAGGTTTGTCCTGCGGCGACTCCCGTCCCCCGGCGACGTCAGGCTGGGCCGGGGCGTACGCCTTAACGACCGCTGCGCAGCCGCCCTTGAATGATGGGGGGGCGGGCACGCGGACGCAACGTCTGATTGGCCAGCCGCGCCGTCCTTCCTGCGCCAGAAGGCGGGGCGGCGAGGCAGCGGCAGCGGATGATTGGCCGGTACGGCGGGCCGGGGGGCGGGGCGACGGGAGGCCGCTCGGGTTGGTTGCGCCGGCCAGTGGCGGGTGCGAGGGAGTGAGGGGGAGGGGTGGGGGGTCCTGAGGCGCCGCTGTCACCGCCGCCTTCCCGCCCAGGCCCGCGCAGCCAGGCCAGCCCGGCCCAGCCCCGTCCGCCCGCGGCGCGGCGCGGCAGGACCATGTCGGCCACGGACGAGCGGGCTAAGGAGATCCTCCGGGGCTTCAAGCTGTATCCTCCTGACGGGGGCCGTGAGGCGGGCGGGCGGGACCCGGCCGGGAAGAAGGGCGGGGGGGGGGGGCCACGGGGACGGGGACGGGACGGGGTTCGTCGCCCCCCTGTGGCGAGGGCGGGTGCAAGGCCCCCGGGGCGGGAAAGGGGGTTGTCATGGAAACGCCTCCCCGGCTGGGCTGTCCCCAGTGGCGTCCTCCCCCTCCGGTGGCGGGGGGGCCCTCCCCCTGGACGTGGCTGAACCCCCGCGGGGCAGGGACCGGCCCTGAGCCGGCTGGGGAGGGGCGGGGGGGGACGGAGCCGCCGTAGAGCTGGGAGCTGCCGTGAGGCGCGGGGTGGAGGGGTCCCCATCGGGGCGGTGGCAGATGGCCAAAGCCCCTCAGGGCGGCGGCGGCCTCCCCGGCCCCCACCCCGGCGTCCCGCCGCACCGGAGCTGTCCGCCGGGCGGCTGCTGATGGGCGGCCGGAAGAGAGGGGCTGCGCAGGGAGGCGACGGCCCTCGAACGGCAGGAACCCCCCGCCTCGGCAGCGAGGACAGCTGACAGAGGGCAGGTGAAGTAGCTGGGCACCCAGTGTCCTCCGTCCCAGGAGGATCTGATCCTTTCCCCTGCGGCCTGCGCTTAGGCACCTCTGCTTGGAAAGGAAATACCTGGTCTTCAGGTCCAGAAGCAACTAAATATCTTGTTCCTTTTCATACCGTGAGGTACTGGCACAGGTTGTGTTGGTCATGGTTGGTCATACAATGTCTTTTATTGCTAACACTGACATACTTTAGGTGTTAATGCCTTTCTGTGCAGTTCATTTTAAAACTTTTCATGTTGTGGCTTTCAAAAAGCATTCTCATTTCATGTCTGTGTTATCTGAATATGAATTTAATGCTGATGAAATGAGATAGATCTGAGCTTGGAAGAGAAGTGAGATCCTGCATGCACCCTTTCAATGCAGGATTTCAGAGAAGTAGAGAAAGGCTCAACCTAAAGGCCCATGTGCAAACTAAGGGTGGGAAAAATATGCCACATGTAAAATAAAGCTAGTATATTTTACTATAGTAGATTCTTCTAAGCTTGGAAGACAAATGCAAGCTTGCTAGCTTGACCTTTAGACACCAGAAATTGTGGGTTGGTTTGTTTGGCTTTTTCTTTTTTACAATGAAAAGGACAGAAGTGAACAGAATACCCTCTTCATCTAATACTATTATTTCTAAACAGTTTTTTTGCCCAGTGAGATATTCATAATCTCTATGCCAGCTGTAGCAGGATCTAATTTTCTAGGTTGGATTTAGACAGATAGCTGCTATCAAATTATAAGCAGATGCTTTTCTGAACTTTTGAATCATTGTCCCCTCCCCCAGCTTTTAGTACTGCATCTGGTTCCTTTGCTTCTGCACTAGCACTATTGACAGTTCTTTTTATTTATGAAGAGGTAGTATTTCAGCTGTCAAAACATGATTTAAGAGCCTTTTGTGCCAGCAATTAGAAAAAGAATAAGCTTCTGACAAGACCAGACTAAGCTGTTGGTAGAAGTGACAAGACCAGACTAAGCTGTTGGTAGAAGTGAGGAGTGCTTGGAAAGTTAAGCCTAGGGAACAAACTTTTAAGTGATTTTTGCATGTGTCTGTGTGTAGTCTTTCCAGATAGCAGAGTTTACATAAAGGCCTTCATCCAACTTGGGATGAAATAACCCATTTTGTTGTTTGTTGGCTTGAGTAGAAAATGCTTTTTGCCCTTTGAGAGGAAGGGTGTTAGCCAAACCTAAGGTAAACTTCTATTATCTCAAGCAGCCATAGCATGGACAAAAAGCTTTAGTAGAAATACTCTGCAGTTCCATGCTGAAGTACCTCAAGTTTAGTCTTCCTTTGCTGGTCCTTGCAAAAAAAAAAAAAAAAGAGACAACCCACACCTGATATCACTTTTACTTCTGACAGGACAGTTTTAGGCAAAACCTTGACTGTGCTTCTCCAAAAACATGCTAGAGTACTTAGGTAGTTGCCATAGGGGCCAGGTAGTATAAAGTCTGAGAAACAGGAAAGTTTCTCCAAACATTTAGTAATTTGAACTTTAGCAAGTTAAAATAGTTGAAAAACCATCTATATATGCCTTTAGTAAACTGGAAGAGTGGCTGAACAGACACATTCCTCATTTATGAGAGGAAGCCTTGAGACACTGCGCCATCCACACAGGAAACTACTCATGCCCAGATGTGACCATGCTCTCTGTAAGGCAGCCATCAGCTCAGACTTCCACTTCCTTTTCTAAGAGTGAGCATGTATTCTAGAGAGCATTACATTTTAAAGAGATGCTTTATTTTCTGCCCACTCTACTGCTGTATGTGCTAATTTAATTTACTTAATAGAAAGGAAGAGAAATACATTCTGACAAGCTGTTAAATTTATACTTTGAGTACTTGAAAACTTTTTACTCTGCTCCCAGGAGGGAGGGAGTTCAACTCTACCAACTTAAGCACACCCTGCAAACTTGGCACTTTAAACTGAACTTGCTTTTAGCACAAGAAACTAGCACAGTATTACACCTAGGGTCTGGCTGTATTAGATTCCTTGTGTGGTAAGATCAGTTGGTAGGGTAGGAAGCAGCATGGAGGGAACAGGCTTCCAAAATACTTGCTTGCTTTAACACAGGAACAGGCACTCTAGCTGTAAATCCAGTTCACATTGAGTAATCAAAGTTTCCTCAAACAAATTCTGTTTACTTGTGGTTCCTGAGAAGGTTAATTACAAGCTTTCCAACTGATGGGGACATACTGCTGTGGAATTATAGCCCAAATCCACCCTCTAACTTTAATGCAGAGATATGCTTTCTTTCCTCTATGACACTAGTGCAGAAACATGTTGTGGCTAGTGTCCTGCAGTTCAAGCCAGAAACATTTACTCTCTCATGGGTTTTGCTATTTTAAAAAGATTAAAACCAAAGGAGAAATATTTGATTCTTGCAGGCAAATGAGGATATTCATTATCCTTTATTACACTTGTCCTAAGAATTTTTATGGCACCAGTTAAAAATTGAACACTGACAGTCCAGTAAGTATGTTGCAGTAAGAGACTGAAAGCAGCCAGCAAAAACTTTTATAGCTTGTCACTTTTTCAGAGACAGTGTTTGTTAATAGAGCTTGTAAGTATGTTCATCAGCTCCCTGTTTTGAAGGCACTCACCTGAACAGCAGTTGTTACACTTAACATAATAATATCTACAGGTAGTCTAGCACTATGAAAATGCGGACTCCTTGTTTTACTATAAGCAATATCAGTTCACCTGGTAACTGAAGATTCATTACTCCAGAGTATTAGCCAAGTCTTATTTATGCACAGTTGGTCCTATAATCTCAAATGCATGAAATTTGATTATGCCTTTTTTCTCCAGAAGATGGGACAGTTACTCTGTCAAGCTACAGAATTGGATTTTACTTGACCCTCACTTTCAACACATTTTTCAGGTTTCATTCTGTCATTTTATCTTTAGAGTTATGTGTACTATTAAATGTATATATTTAGCATCTTTTTCATAAAAAAGTAACAGCAATAATGTATTTACCTAACAGTCAGAACCCAGGGTTTGGGTTTTTTTTTTTTTTGATGGCTTCCCCCCCCCCCCCTTGATAATTTGCGAGTTGCCTGTTTATCTTTGTTCTGATACAAACTAGCACAGAATTTTTTTTTTTTATGCACTATGTTCACTAAAATGAGGACATTGTAGACAGTTATCCTATTTAATTTGGTTTGCCAGCATTTGGAAAGCATACATGCTTTGCTTTCTTACATAGCATCCATGCTGTGGATTAGAAATATCCACTCATGGTTTGCAACAACAGATTCACATGCAACTCTTGAGGGACCACAGTTCAGCTTCCTTATGCACTTCTTCCTGTAATGTTTCAGCCAGAACAGCAAGGAAGAGAAAACCTAAACAAGTCCATTGGGTCTCATAGCATAGTTAAGGTGCTAAGTCTAGCCTCTCAACATATGAGTAAGCACATCCATTTTCTATTTTAAATCTTACAAGTCAAACAAGATATCACCTATTTTATTTGCTTCTGTACAGAGGAGTCTCATCAGAATTGGATCTCCATAGTGTTAGTTGCCATATAGGTATTTATCAGTTTAGGATAAGTTTCTCCATGAACTTCCATTTAAAGCTATACAGTATATCTTACTGTACTTCTGAAGTCTCCTGAAACAAATTAATATGGTGAACATAAGCATGAAGAGGCAATATTAACTGTAGGTCAGAATAATTATGGAGTTATGAAACTAGTATCTATGGTCAGTATAAATATTACTTGTAGCTTAGGTACTCAAACATTTGTAGGCAAAGCTTTATATGTCAAAGGCTGTCCTGCTTTCTGGAATCCTCAAAGTTCCCTGTGCAACATCCTCCTAGCTCCCAGAGCTTCTTCCAATTCTCCTCTCACCATTGTTTTTCTGTCTAGGAAGTCATTCTAGCAGAGCATTAACCTCTTAGAAAGATGGTTAGAGCTGCAATGAGAATATAGTTATACCAGAAACCATTAAAAGCTTCTATGAACTTTATATTACTCTGCAGACAGAGAGACTTCATTTCCAACTTCTGCCTTGTTTCCGCTGTAAACACAGAAACTGTAGTTAATGACAATCTTGCCTATCAATTCCTAGAGTAGTCACTGAAGTTTTGAACTCATTTGATGGAGCATTCAAAAGTTGAGAAATCCAGACAGAGGCTCCATCAAATTAAGTTTCCGATGTATTTGTTAGGTCAGTAGATCTTTAGCTGCTTATTCACTTAAAATACTTATCTGTTGCAGTATTTACAAAACTAACAAGGTAGCAGCTTTAATTGGCTTAAAAATTTCCCTTTGTTTTGAGGTTTCCTCTATGTACTTCCTCAGATCTTGGTTTGTTTAAGACTTCTTACAATTGAATAGGAAGATGAATCACCAAATTAATGGGTTAAAAGGAGACACTGGCCAGCTAAAAGAGGGAACAGGGCTGCCCAGAAGCTGGGAAATGTGCTCTGTAGAGAGCCAAAGCAGAACTTGCATGTAGCTTGCACCAATGCAATTTTAAAACATTCTAGAAAACATGAGTTTGTGCTCCCCCATCCACATTTCTGGTTTCTAAAAACTAGGACGTTCTTCCATCTAATGCATAGAGTTCATCATTTATATGATCTGAAAAATTGGTCTTCTGTTGTTCTTGAATTCTCATTACCACTTTCCTATCTACAAACCTTAGAGTACTTTACAAGCGAGAGTTGTCCAGATTCCCAGTTAGTCTGACTGCAGAACAAGTTCCCACCCTGGCAGCATTAAGAGATCTTTGTTTCCAAGAGGCAGAGTTTCACATAGAAGCTTTAGCTGGGTTGTACTTGGTAGTTAAGTAAGTGTCACTGTGGTCAAGGTACCTTTACCATATCAGAATTGTTTGCAGCATTGACAGAAGTTCTGCAGTATGTGATGATCTATAGTTCTGGCACGCTAAACACAGACTCATCATGTTTCACATGCATAAGTCATGAGGCATACCTGCAAATAAAGCAGGAGCAATTTTACCAGGTTTGTTTTTACCTGCCTGGTTCCTCAGTGAACATCAAAAACTTCATGTCCTTCCCTTGTTAACTATCATTTAAAAAATGTAAATATTTAATAATGCTTAAACAGTGATTTGCATTAACTTTACATCGAATGAGCTACAGTCAGTTTTCTACATTTCAGATTTAATGCAATCCACTCTTAGCATTAGAAGTGGTGCTTTGCGTCCTTGACAGTGGAAGGGGCATCAAGAGCTCCACCATCTCAAAACAAATGAGTTGCCACATGCTACAGAGAATACATCTAACACTGATTTAAAAGCATAAGTTGACATTGAAGTTTGTTTTTTCTTTTTAGTCAGCAATATTACTTTAGCACCTTGTGGTTAGAATTTCATTTCTAAGATTTATCCTTTCATCTCTCCAAAGCTTACCCATCCAGCATTTCACTGGAATTATGGTTTCAGTATTTTTAATTGCTTGCTTAGTGCCAACCTAATAACATACCTAAAATAATGCAGTTGTCACTAGCAAAATTATTTCCCCTTATTTCCTTTATATATCATATTAAGATAATATCAGTTACTCTCTGCATCCTTGGCAGGGATCAACGTCTTTGGAAGTCATTGGTGCCCTGTGCTTCAGCCATTGTTACAGTATTTGAATTTCTACACATCAGAAGATAGTTATTTAATCCATCAAGTGAGAATTGATAGAGCTTCTTCCCCACCATGCCTCTTCACAGCCAACATGTAGGACAAAAGCCAAGCTTACACAAATGTAGACAAGCAGGGAAGACATCTAAAAATCCTCAAATTAAACAGATTCTGTTCAGAGTAGTTTTTTTTTTTTATACAGACATCTGATGTGTCTCCTGTGTCTCTGAATAACAGTTTTCTGTTAGCTAAAGCAGTCTTAGCATGGAAGCTGATTCAACTTGTTCTTACACATGTTAAAATTTAAGTTGATCTGGAAAGAATGTTACAAGTGAAAATGTTACATTAAGTTAGTAAGTTAACAGGCCACTGTACTCCAACTTCTGCCTTTGACTTCCACAATTTATGCAATATATAAGCCTCTTCTATTTCTGTATCTCAAAGCTGGGAAATTAAGGCAGCTTCAAATTTGAGCTCAGACCCTCCATTAAGGACTAAACAAAGCATTAGCTTAATCTAGATAGTCAAAGTTTGTATAGAAGTATGAGGTATGCCAGGTTCCCAGATAACAAGCAGAAAAATATCATGATCTATTAATGTCTACCTGCCAATACTGAACTTTGTCTTTTTCTGCATATTAGTATAGCAAAATTTATCAAAAGTTACTTCTGTAAGCACATGAATGGTGACTTGTGCACATCTGTTGCTCATGCACCTTAAGGATCAGATCATGTATTTACAGTTGATGTGCAAGAAACTACAGTAGTGAGCATTGAATACTGAAAAAACCCACAACATTTTCCGTGGCTGCCTTTTTATACTGAGGCTGAATCAGGAGCACCCAGAGAAACAAGAAGTTTGGCATCTGTGTAGCATCATTCCTGGATCAGCGTTAGAGAATAGGTGGCAGTTTTTGAGGGAACACCCCCACCCACATATACTCATTGGGCATTACTATGAAGTTTCCAGAGCCATTTGACATCATGTCCAAGTAGACACAGTAGGACTGTTGGGAAGCTCTGTCCAGAAAACACCTGACAGTAACTGAGGTTCTCATGAATGAGAATACGAACCATATCTCAGCTGCATAATGCTAAATCCTGATCGACAGCCAGGATTTTCAGTTATGATTATGAACTTGCAGTTCCATTGTCAGATTTCTGCTGAACCAAGTTCTCACTGTGACACAAGTGTTAGGTACAGAAGAGACTTAAAGGAAACAATATCAGATTAATTCAGCCATGAGTGAACCTTTGAGTTGATTATGTTCATGACTAGAGTATCAGGCAACATTCTTCTGAAAGAATGGCAGGCTTAGGTAAAAAGCAAGAGCAAGAAAAGTAATTTTTTTATTTTCAGTCAGCCTTTGGGATAACAGTGCACAAAAGCATCATCTTATTAAATTTATCCACTCCTGTATCAAAAGGATTGCTTAACTAACTAGGAGCAATATTGTTTTCCATTAGAGAGAATGAGAGTGCAGGAGATTTTACTTCTTAGTAATTCTATAGAGGAGTATTTATATGGGTCAGTCTGTATGCTACACTGTGTATGTAAGCTTCATCTACTCCATAGTGAATTGGAAGCTCATTTGGTCCCTAGGACAGCTGATTAAGTCTATCTTTCCCTATTTATTGTATCAAGAAAATGGGGATCTTACACGGTAATCAACAATGAATGTATACCCCACCTAAGCAGATTGCCTGCCTGCATGCCTCTTTCCTCCTCACTTCAGGGGAGTTGATTTAAGCCTTTCCAACAGAAAGGTTACGCATGCTTGGAACCAAGAAATACATCTGATATTTTATTAAGAGTGTCAGAAAATTCTAATCAGGGACAGCCTGCTAGGCAAGCAAAGAGTTAACATCAAGTCACTTTAGTTTGGAAAGTCAAAGGAAATTCTATTTTAGGAGACAGTGAAAAACTAGCTATTTGCACTGCTTTAAAAAAAAATTCTTTCTGTGTATGGGAAAATGCTTATAGAGACCCTCACTAAGGAGGAACCCATTTTCTGTTCATCTGTTGGCATGAACTGTTGCTAGCTCTGTGCTTAAAGGTAGTTCTGCAACACCCCAACTCCTCTTCAAGGAAGAGGTTTGCAGAGAGAGAGAAGGTGGAAGAAGAACCATTGTCCCCATTAGTGTACATACGTGGTGGAGTAGACCAACCTGTCTGGAAATTGGACACCAAGAAATACCTACTGACCTTTAATACAGGGGGATCTTCTGGAGATACTTTAGATATTTGACTTGCCATTTAAGTCTTTAGGGTAGACTCTTTAGTGCATTAGAATACTTGCCTGTCAGCCACAGTCCAACTTAAGACTTCATTGTTTCCCTAGGCAAGTTACTTTCTTCCCCAGAAGCTGAGATAAGGAGCAAAAAAGCCCTTCTGATTGTTATTTCACTTGAACCTTATTAGCCTTTAAGTGACATTTTAAAAAGCTCAGTCCAGGAAGTGCTATGGCTTTGTTGCTTCTGAGGAAAGAGGACATCTGTAAAATATCTGCCCTTACATTCTTCTTAATGTGTGCTTCTGTCACAGCAGCTGTGCAGAGCACAGATTACCATCCCCAGCTGCTTGTTACCTCATTTTCAGATTTACTTGCTGAGCTGCTCAGATGAGCACTGCAACCTCCTGTTTCAATCAGAATGAAGCATGCTGGCTTAAACAGCTAAAGCAATAGGTTAAGGAGCAGAGACCTGTGCTGGTCAAGTAGATCAGGTTAGCAGTTTTACAAACTGCTCAGCTGTTAGATTTGAGGGAGAAAGTAAGAAGCAGCTGGGGAGGGCTGTAAATAGCAGTCCTCTCCAACCACTGCTGCTGTCAGATGTCATGCCTACAGCCTCAGTCTTACATCACATGAACTTGTTCTCAGTGCAGCCTCATGCTGTCTTCTCCAGCAGTCAGCACCAACTCACCTGAGGCGGTTTCTCACATCACCATGCTTAATGGCCCTTGCAGCACCAATTCTGAAGTCCTAACTTAGCATTATTAGTTTAGCATTTTAACTTCACATTGCTAAGTTTGTGGTCATATAAATTCTCTTAAGAGAAATGCATTTTAAATTACAAGAAGAGCCAATAAGTTTCTCAGTCCAGTTTGGGCTTTTTATTTACGGCACCCTCATTAATCCACAAGGAATCATTACAGTTACACTGTTGCCATAAAAATGCAGTATTTAAACAGCCCCAGGCAAGAATTGTTTTATGTGCTTCCCCCTGTAATTCCTTCAAAGGGAACTACATTATATTAGTATAACACTAACCTTAAGCTCAGCTTCTGCAGAGAAACATTTAGCTTCATAGAAAGAAAGAAAAAACTGCTTCCCTAGTTCTCCTAGCATCTTCCATTCTACCATTAGAATAAGTTCCTTAGAATTTTAAACAAAAAACCCCACAAACCTATAGATGTATTTTAAAGTAGCCTGAACTGAAGTACTACTTGCAAAATAAAACTAAAGATTCCCCAAGGAAAGTTGTAAGCTTACCTCTTCAAAGCTCTGGTCTGTTCCACAGAGAAGAGGATCAAAGCTCCCTTATCACCACTAGCAGCCCTACCATGACCTCCTTCTCCCTGTCTATACAAAGTAGAGGTGAGACATTAACCAGGCAGCTGTACAGCAAACCTCTATTCCTCCAAGACCTCTAGCCATACTGCCCTCATCAAGACCCTCTTCCGCATTTAAACACAGCCGTGCCAGAGGCCAGGTGAAAATGTTTAATGGTTCATGATGGTCTTGTGCATTTGTTTCACTGACAAAACAGTAGTTCCTTGTTTTCTTGCTTAATAACATTGTTTGCGCAAGTCCCAGTTTTGCCAGTTCTGAAACAGTAAATGCAGTGAATAAGGCAGAGACGTGTTTGAAAAGGTTGTGCAAATTGAAATAAATAAGGCTATATTTTAATGTAGGCACACCTGTAAAAGGTGCAGATAATGCTAATTACAGCATTTTTTGAGCTTTTTGTGTATAACTTCACAACATTAGCATTCACCTTAACATAAATGCTTGTGAAGTTCACACTTTGAAACACCAAAATATTTTTCGAAACATAATATTTGTATCCGCTGAGGGTAAGTCTAGCTTTTCAATAACTAAATTGTTATGATTTTGTTATTATTAATAACTAAATGGAACAAATCCACTTGTGAACTACAGCTGATTGTATTATTTATGCATGCTGTTATTTTTCACAGCAGAAATAAGATATTCCATTGCTTCAGCGAAAAAAAATATTAATAGATTTTGATTAAAATTGAAAAATCAGATTTCAAATACTCTGAAAATTTAACATACAGCTACAAGCTTGTTAAAATAATAAAATGAAAATCTTAGCATAAACATAACTGTAGATTTTATTGACAATGAAAGCGATAGGAACTGCAATAGACGTCATCGCTTTTTTGCCATTTCAGTGGAGATTTCATTATTGTATCCCCACAGTAATGTTTTTCATCTGAATTCCAGTGCATGTTAAAGCAGAGAGATGCTGGTTTGGGCACAGACCCTCCATCTTCCAGAGATCCCCTAGTGACATGCTCAGGGGTTCACATCAGTATAGTTCACATTTATATCTGTAGAGGCTGATTAAAGTACAACATTCAGAACCAAATACTAGTATTTTACCTATTCTAAACTTGTTTGGAACTGAATTTTTTACTTGTAATTTCAGTGTGTTGCTGTAGTGCTCTTCCAAACAACTTACTCTCTTTTCAGACTGCCATACTGTCTAACACTGTGTAAAATGTTGGGATGATTAAATCGTCAAATCACTAATCCACATTGCACATTTAAGCACTTCTCATATTCTAGTAGGTTCCTAAAAAAGCACAGTAATTCTGATATGGAGTCCTTGTTTTTTGAGAGTTCTGCCTCAATCTGCGTAAATCCCCCTTTATTCCTCCTCTCTGCTTCCACTTTCAGCAGCCTCTGGTCCATTTACAAGATTAGTTTCCTCATGCAACTGCCAATCATTCCATCCTGACTGTATTTTCAATTTTGTTTTGATTCTCCACTTGGTCTGTGTGCTCTAAGTTTTCCTCCCTTCCTCAGAAGAGACAAGATAATGAACTTGTTTTCCTTGAATAATCTCAGTCCTGTCAGTTGTAAATGGAAAACCAAAAATGGTTTGATCTATATTGCAGCATGTGGTCCTGCCATTAAGCTAATTTACTGCTTTCACTTTGTTAAATAACTTACTTGCATCCCATGTAGCAGCTATTGATTTTTATATCCTATGTTTTTAATACCACGTATCCTAAAATGAGTTGTCAACTTCTTGTTTGTGTAGCAGCCTCCTATCATGTCAGCGGAAATTGTTCCTGGCTCTGAAAAATAACAGTGCCAGGTCAGCAGAAGAAAGACAGCTTTTTAAAAGATGCTGTAAAATGGTTCTTTCAATGACTTGCGTAGCGCTTCAGAGACGTAACTACTTTAGTGGCTCAGATCCATGACCTATTTTTCTCTTGTCCCTTGGAGAACCACCTCTGATTCTCACTGTGGTCTTGTCCTGTGAGTTTAGAGGGCCACTCACATTCACCTAATTAATCACTTCCTTACTTACTCCCTTGGCTTGGTGTTGAGAGTGCTCATAATCATTTTTTGCCAGTTCATCCCTGGAAAAATAGGGTAGCTAGCAGTGAAGATGCTTTTTGTGTTTAGTCACAGAGGCCCTGGCTGTAAGGGTTGTACTGTTTGTAAGGCTAAAGTATGACCATATCTCAAGCACACATAGCCCAACTTAAAAAACAAAACAAAACAAAACCAAAGTATTTGTAGCTCCAATGAAATTCAGGCCAGTACTGTCCACATGGATTGTATATCTGAGGAACCATTTAAACTAATGCCAGGAAAAGGGTGGCTTGTTCCCCTGCTGTGCCGTATCAGCAAATAGGAGATTGGCATTTGTCATTGTGGACTTCATGAAAGTGCTTGTCATAGCTGTTTCTCTGGCTGATTTGAATTTTTATTTTGTTTATTAAGTGAAGAGTGTTAGTGCCAGGGCTAAATACTGTTTTACTATAAAATCTCAGTAAGATTAAATCCCCTTGTGATCTCTAATTACATTTCAAGGATACTGAGTTTCTTTCCCAGAGAACCTGTGGTGATTTCTAGATGTATCCCTGGTTACAGAACAACACTGGATTGAAACAGTGAGGGATATGCTGTGTGTGAGATATATTGGGGCAGTGTTAAAGGTGCAGAGGTTCAAAAAAGCCTGAAGTCCTTTGAGTAAACCGCCTTTAGTAGAACTGAGTGACTTCTGCCCTACCAACTCCAGTGTCACATTCATGCCAGTGCAGATATGCTGAGTATTGCTATGAGATTGAACAAAACAGTAGAACACCGTTCAGCTGGTATTACTTCTGTTGCAATAGTTAGTTTTCACTCTTGTCATAAACACAAATCCTTATAGGCTAATTAACAGATGTACTGTAGCAGCAGCACTTGCTTCACCTTTTCTCTGAAGGCTGCAATTGGCATTTGCTTTGAAAGCTATGTAAAGAGTGTCTTTTCAGGATTTCATTCATTTTTGTCATTTTTTAGCATTACTTGAGAGAGAAGGCATATGAACACACCTGGAAAAGGAAGTTCAATTTTCTGGCCTATTTTCCTGAACAGCATACAGAGCTATAATCCCACCCTGAGGGAATACACACCAGCTTTATGCCAACTAATTTGGGCAATACGGAGCTTGTCAGTACCAGGAGTTTTTGAACTCATTAGCTACACTATGTAAATGTACTGCACTGAGATAAAGCAGTATCTATACTTTTCTTCCCCAGCATCAAAGAAGAGGTGGCTATGCTGTTGCAAAAAGCTCTAATCTAGATAAAACCATAGAGTTTATATGCTTAAAATTTACTCCAGCTTAACCATTTCTGCTTTATTTCCCCACTGCGCATACTTTTGTCCCAGGATGAGTGTGTCCAGTTCTGAATCACAGAAGTCCCTTCAAAGCTTTGGAATTGGACTGTCTTGATGCACAGTAAGAACATCCAGGCAAGGGTTAAATAAGGGATAGTTAGCTCAACTCTAAATTTACTCCATGCCTTAATCTGGATTGGCTCCTATGCATTGACAAACTCCTAATTAATTCAATTGCTAGTGAGAGGTACTGTTTAAACTTAGCATTGTGTTGATAAGGTATTGAGGAACAATTTCTCTTTAGGTAAAACAAGGGGAGTTTAGTCAGAATCAGTGTGTGACTGCAAGAGAAATTCAGTGCTTGACCTTTTATTTGTACCTTCTCTGAGACTGCCAACAAGAATCTCTAAGTGCTCCTGTTACCGTTGATTTTGGTGGTGCAAACACCTGCCTATTAGCAATTAGAATAAAACTCACAAGCTCATTTCCTGGAAGGTAGGAGCTATCAGATGTAATGACTACAGGCTTTATTGATGTGATGGGGATTTGGAGTGCTAACAGCCAGCCTAAAGGTTCCATGGCCAAATAAAAACCTCTGAGTCCCTGAAGTCCTCTGCACAAATGAATTCTTCCTCTTTTACAGGCCTCTCTGAAATCAAGACAAGTCTCTGTGAAGACTGAGCTACAGATTTTCCCTAAAAGGAGTTTTTACAGTCTTTTTCAATGATGATTTTTTGCTTTGTTCTGTATAGGTGGATACCTCACTTGACAGTAACTCTGAAATCTCCCCTGGCCTAATTTCTGTTCTCAGCAACACAAGTTAAAGTATGCTCTTGAAGACAGTTTTATTTCTGCTCTTTCCTGATTCCCTGGAAGAGCAAGAGGCTAAGCAACATCATCTTCATGACAAATATAAAAAGTCAAGGGCAGGACTTTCTCTCTAGGGACAACTATCTCTCCCTCATGCAAAAGAGGTGCGTGAAAAGCTCTTGATATGAAAGATGCCTACTTTCACGTACCAAACATTCACCAAATATATAAGATCGCTGGAGAACAACAAACTACCATCTGAGAGTTCTTTAAACTTATGGCTCTTGAAGACTTTTGTGGTAGTTGCTGTTGCTTGGATATCTGGAGTTAAGCATATCTGCCTTCCTGTGCATGGAGGGAAGTTTTAAGGGCCGGCTGAGAACAGGATGTCTCCCAGGTAATAATGCAGCATGCTTGTAGTCTCTTCCAGTCTTTGCGCAGCTAACCAGAAGTAAGAAATCTTTCAAACGTACAAAATCTATACTCCTAGGCTCTGCCCTGGCCAGTCTTTCTGCTGTAGAAGATTTTAAAAAATGACAGTCCCTCCCAGTTGCTAGATTTGATGTTCAGAAGGACCTGTGTCACAGTCCTTGCTAATATGGCTCTAGATGTTGACTTGTCATGTCATATACACAAATTCTAATTTGCTCCTTTTTTCTCCTAACATCTTATTGTCCACTGATAGCACTGTTTTGGTGTGGGTTTCTCCTTGCCACGGTGGGTATTCTGGAATATCTAGGAGTCCAAGTCCAGGCAGTCTGAGTCTTTTGAAAGTCAGAGCAAAGTTGTGGACCTTTTGTTCTATGCAGGAAGTACCCACAGACTGCACCTTTCCCACACACTATGTAGAGAAGAGAGGAGTGTGTTTCAAGAAGACACAAAACTGTTACGTATGCCACATTCATTAACAGATACATTTAGTACCCTTTAAAGAGAAGGTGAAGGCAAACCTGCTTATCAGAGGTCTTAGGATACACAGAAGGAGTTCTTCAAACTAATATCACCAGTGCCATCTTCTACAGATAAGCCATCAAGTTAACAGACCTTGTTGTGTCCAAATAAAATCACAGGTGTTGAGTGAATTACTGTGCAGAAGCAGGTGGATATCACTTTCTCATCTCTTTCTATTGGGATCTAATCAGTGTCTGAATCAAGGAAGATTGACCCAGCAGAGTAAATGTTCTTATAAATCCCAGGGAGGCCTTAACAGACTTGATCCCATACAGTTGATCTCTGAACCTCTGTATTCACTGCCCTCAGTTCAGATTTCTTCATGAGGCTAGCTACCGAGAGAAGAAATTAGTGTTCAGCAACATTGATTAGGATTGCTTTACCAATAAGTTAATACTATTTATTTTGTGTATAGTAGTTCTTATCAGCTATACAAATGTTTGTGAACATAGTGCTGAACTTCAGAAGAAAAAGTATTCCAATAGTCTTTGTAGATGCACAAATTGGATCTAGTTTTTCTTGTAGATCTGAAGAAGTGCTTTAATTTTAGTCCAGAGAGGATGACTGAAGGAAGCTTTACTTATAACAGGTGACATAGAATAATCTTACTGTTGAAGCTGTAAGATTCTGGAATTTACATTTAAGGAATTCTGGAATCTCAGGAGTTCTGCAGGAGGCTTCTGAGATTGCTTTCAAGATCTGTTATTTTTCTTCACAGGTGGAAGCATTGCTTCTTGTTAAGGCTTTATAGTTTTAGTTGTAGCTCCAACAAGTAGAATCCTTTTCTTATCATTTTAATGGGTGAATCAATTTACTGTATTACACCAAAAATTTAACAGGAAGCAATGTTCCCACTGATAACTTGAATAAAGATTAAGTATAAAATTTAATCTGAAATGTATAGGTAATGCTAGGTAAAAATTATCCTGGAAACTAAGAGGTTTTCAAACTTAAAGCATAGCTAACTCAACTAGGGTTTAAAAAAAAAAAAGTGTTCTGTTTTTGAAGACCCATCTCCTTTAGGATATGTTCAATGTGTAAGTATGTCAACAAATTATGTGAGTCTGTCACCTGACATACTTGCTGCGCCTTTTTCATCATTAACTAAAGTAGGATTGTGAAGATATTTGGTCTTGAAATTAGCTCTTTTTAATGATTTAGAGTTCGAATGGCCAAGTTGTTTAGTTAAACTGAAAAGAATACTGGGACTAAACTATTGCAGACAACTGCTGATTTTCCTATCCAAATTTCCACTATCTCACATGTTAATGTGTTCCTCTATTCTCTGCTCTATATCAGTAGGGGTACTTTGGTAGATGGAGATGGCTGCTTCTGTGGTAAATAACCTGTTTCTTCTCTCTCCTCTTAGTACGTGCATCTGTGTGAGAACATTTTCATGGGAGGCACCTTACTTCTCTTACCAATAGTTCTCCACAGAACAGTGTTTCTCCAAGGGTTATTTAAGGCCATCCAGTTCAGTCTAGGAGGACTCACATGTATCTCCCCCTTATTTTGCAGAACTTGTGGGTCTGCAAGTTTTTGGGTTTGGTTTGTTGTTTGTTTTTTTTTTTTTTCTTAATGAAGACTGAGTAAAAGGATTCCACTAAAAGATGGAATATATATTTGTTCTGTGTGGAATATTTTTTGCCAACAGAGATTACAGTAAAATTCTTGAGTAAACAGTATCCATCTGAGAGAGGTAACCAAGCTAGCAGGACTGTTTCCTTTGTGAACACTCTAATCACCTACTTAATGTTAATTTATGGCAGTACAGGAATAATTAATAGGAGGCTTTACAAACATAGATGTCTAGGTAGTACGTGCATCCTGTATGTGTGAACTACGTGGTGCTGGTCTTTGACATGGGCAGCAGTCCAAAGGAATGGCAGTATGAAGAACCAGATGTTGAACTGCTAGACACTCAGTGATGCTACCATACTGTGCCTTTTTTATCTTTGGAAATGGAATAAATAAAGGTTCTCTAAAGAGAGGAAGCCCAGTTGAGCAGTTTGGAGTACTGGCACAAAAAAAACCAGAAGAATTTTTGCATTGTTGAGGACGGCAGCATAGTAAAATAGTGGGTTTTGAAATTAGAGCTCTTTTGGATTAATAAATATAAGGGAAGCCTTTATGCAAAATATTACTGTAATTGCAGGCTCATGTTCTGATTGCCTTATCAGGGGAGATGCATCTTCAATGGCATCTTTGTTTGTCTTACAATGGAAAAAGATAGAAAATAAGCAATTAAAGCAGACTTATTTAAATGAAAGGCTGTTCAGATGCCACACATCTGAGCATTCAGCTATGCAGTTCTAGCTAAGATTGTTGGTTAGTTTTTCTATTAAAAAACCCCTAATTTATTGCTGCTGTGTGTACTTGCTTTGTAGTATGGCCAGACTACTGACAAGAGATAAATTCTCTCTTTTTGTTTCAACTGTGATCTTCTCTCTCTTCCCGCTTCTCACCCTCAAGCAGTCTCTTATGAATGTGAACATAGAAATGAGAGGTTAATTACTTCCATTATGTTCTTGAGTTCCTTGTTATACCAATGAATCTTGTAAAGAAATACTACAAAATCTGTTACTGGTCAGTTCAAAAATAGATGGACTTTGCTCTGATTGTATATCAGTTGACATTCTAGTAGGAAATAGTGTGTTTATTGAGCTTTATGAAAATGAAAAACAAACCCCTTGTTCCCTAGCTTGTGGTCTAAGTGCCACCTAGGCATGGACAAATCCACCATTAAATTTGAATCTCCCAGGAACAGAAGATACCCTAGGGAAAATCAGCAGACATCTTTTATATAGTGATAAAGAAATACATTTTCAAAAGGAAACGGTTTGGTTTTATCCTGTAATGCCTACTCATAACAACAGTCTAATATTAGTGGAAGATTAACATTATTCAGCTATTTAAATGTCAAATCTTTATGGCAAACCAGCATAGATTTTGAGATAAATCTCAAAGACTCTTGCTTTCTCGTTGTGTGTTGCTTAATCGCCCTGGCCAGTATAGAGGATGTTGTGATCTCCTCGTTAAAGACGTCACACTGAGAAGATTGTAGTAGAGGAATAAATAGAACAAGTGTTAGGAAGCCAAGCAGCTCATCTTGGTTGAACTAAAATGCACTCCACACAAACTGGCTTCCCCATAGGTTTGTTTCTTCTAACTTTAAGTAAGATTCAGTTACCATTTTGCAGAGTATCTAACTAGCTCTCTTGAGGCTTTTCTAAGTACATCTGCCTCCTTTTATGAAATCTTGTTTTACCTATTTGTGCAACTAAGTAGCCAACATTTTTTTACAAGAAGTTATTCCTGTGGTAGAGAGAGCAGACAAGGGCAGTAACTCCCAAAGTGCAAAGAAGCTCAGAATTTCACAGGTGAGGCTCAGTAGGGAGCTTGAACACTTGAAGGTCTGCTAGATCTGGGCTGGCTGTGTGCAGACCTGTCTCGTTATCATTAGCCTGTATTCCTGGCCTATGGTGCTGCGGTGTGCAGTGCTAAAACATGAGTTGTTCTGGGTAGGGGCTGCCAGACCCATCCAGGCTAATTGTCCCCATCTGAGTGCAAGCTGTATAGTCACAGTGTGCATCTTTGGTAACAGGTCTGCTGTTTCTCCTTATAATTGGCCTATGTGGGGCAATCTGATCAAATAGGTTCAGACATCCTTCACAAATAGAGGAGATCCATCAAGATAAATATAAATGTTTCTGCATGGGATTTTGTGAAAGGAAAAATGGCAGCCTGATGTTTAGGAGTTCAACTACAGGTAGATATCTTAAGATTTGAAAGATTTCCCACTAAAATGTTAAACTGTATGTGTTAATAGATTGCATAAAAACAATACAAGTATGAGTGAAAAAATGAGTCCTTGCCCATTCCCAGCTGGATCTGGTGAGGCTGGAACTACTGGAAATGTTTTCAAGCAAAGTTAAGTTAGGAAAAGCTTGCTGCTGGAACTTACTGCTTTTTTCCAGAAGTTTTTTATTCCAGGGCTGCTCAGACCTTGTTCTGCTCTGATCCCAATGGATTCTGAAAGAATGTAATGAAGAAAGGAAACAAGGCAAGATGCAGAAGGGTGGGCACTTCCCCATAGTGGCTGCCTGCTTGCAATCCAACTCTGGGAAGCTTCATTGGATATGGAAACAGCTAGTCCCAAAATACAGTTCCATAACAAAACAGTGTAAGGGAATATCTCAATGTTATGGGTCCATTCATGGATCCTTGTAATATGGCTGGTCGGGTGGCATTCATTTTGGAAGCACAACTCTGCCTAGCACGGAGAGTTTACTTTTAGTATTTTAACCAAACAGCTTCAAGACTTGGCATTTTCTCTGAAATTTAGGCTCAACCACTGACTGCCCGTGTTCAAGGAGCCTGATGGTGAGAGTGCTAATGTAGTGAAGGAGGTATCGGGCTGTTTGGACTTAAAGAAAATGTTTATATTGGTTCAGCTCTTAAGAGTCCTTTAGTCGGTAATCTCTGAATGTCATTCTGTACAAAATTGATGGTCACTTTGTACAAAATGGTGTCTGCCTATCCCTGCCAGCAATGAACAGCCACAGCATTTGTCCTAAGACTTTGTCCTTTCAGATTAACTGCTGACTATGTTTTGCAAAATTATTGCTACAGTTCCCGGCACTGGCAATTTTGAGGGCAATTTGAATACATGAGAAAGTGCTGTGTTTCCACTCATTCATTGGGCTCCCTTTTATACCTAATGAAATTTTGTGGAAGGAAGTCTTGTATATAAAAGCATGTTAGAAACCGTGTATCAGGGGCATCTCTAATTTTTAGAGTGGGGGAGATTTTTTAACTTGGTTGACTACTTGTCTTAAATTAACAAAGAAACAACCTGTGATATTAAGCATAACCCATATATGGACTTCACTGAAGCACTTTGTCAGAGCTCAAAATATGCTTGAGTCTCCAGAGTTAAAAAGGAAAAAGAAAAGGAAATTAAGCATTTTCATGGGAACTCTGTTTGAATTAAAATGAACAAAGAAAGGAACAAATGCAGTACTTTCCCCCATGACTATCCTATTTATATTTCTGGTGGTTTTAAGTTGTCTTAATGAACAAAAATATTATTGATAAGTTTCAGAGGTTTACTCATTTTTCTAGCTAGAAGCATTTAGCTTCTATTGTCAGAGCTAATAGATCTATTTTTTGTCCTGCTTTACTATGCCATTTTAGACACTAAAAAGTACTTCTAATTCTGCAACCAGTCATCTTTATTTCCTTCCTGCCCCCCACTTCCATTAGTAATGCTTGGCAGTGATTCAGAACCACCCTGCTTTCTAGTTAGGGTGAATGAAAAACCACCAAAAGCAAGAAAAACACGGAGGGAACGGAACCACTGGCACCCGCTCCGTAGCATGATTGCAGCAATCTGTGCTACTGCAAAGTCACTCCAAGTTAGAGTAAGAGTTTCCATTAGCTAGAGAGCACAGTTCCTGGCTGTCTAAAGAGAGAAGCAGTATTGTCTATTGAAGCACAAGGTTTGAAGCCAAACACCTCCTGAGATCTCTTTCCTCTTCCCTTACTGATTCATTGTGTGGCTGTGGGCAAGTCTTCATGCTTATTTCCCAATCCCTACAATATGTAGTTATTAAAAAGCTACTTTGAGAACATTATTTTAAGTTTTTGAAGCACAGCGTAGTACTAGGAATTAAGTTATTCGTCACTGAGCTGTAGGGTATTGCCTATTCAGTGGGATATCCTGTCTTTCTAGTTAAATTATAGGATTCGTCTCCTGGCTGGGGTAGCCCAAGGTAGATGATAGTGACAGTATGAAGCTGTGCAAACTGGTAGCACAGTGAATGAGTTCATGCCAAAGCTCCGTCTCCCATCAATTTCCAATCTGCAGATCTGTTCATCGAAGAACATGATATATTAATACCTCCAGTAAATTACATATTCTTTTGAAATACATGAATCTGATAAATCTACGGATTATCAGAAGCAGTCTTTGGAGCTTAATAGGCTGGTGTGCTAGACATCTCTGTAAGAAGAGACATGAGGTGAAGGGGAAAAAAAAGAAATTAAACATTAATGGGGGAAAAAGCACATAGTCACAACATAAGCACTGGCAGTTGGAAGTCATCTAGGCTTTTTGTGTTGTCAGTTGCTTATTTTACCAGGGGGACACTTTCAGACCAAGATGTTGGTTGGAGTTCAGAGGACAGATAACCGAACAGCAGGGGAACCTGCTGATGCTCAGCTATGCCATTTTCAATAAACATCACTTCGCTCAATAGAGATATTATTGCAGAGGCCTTCAAGGAACAAAGGCATCGACCGGCCACAAACAGTGCTATATAAAACTGCCTTTTTAAAGCCTTTTAGGTTTTTTTTTTTCCACATTTCACACAAGGCTACAGGTCGTTCAAGTGAAACGATATGAAAACGCCAGCTAAGCAGCCATGTTTATCCCATTTAAAAATTTGGTCAAAGAAGTCTTTGTTCATCTGCTCGGGTCTGTGCCCTGTCAGTACACGGAAGTGTGAAGATCCGTTTAGACATGTAAAAAAAAATCCACTCCTACAGTGTTGTAAAAATGACATGAAATCAAGACAAGCTTTCCTTTATAAGCAAGCCAATATAATGTGTATTTTAAAACAACTGAATAATGGTATAAAATAAAGAGGCATATCAAGGTTCAAAACACCTCATTCCATTAAAGCTAATTTCATTGCATGACTGTCGTGACATCCTGTGTTTCAACTCTGTAAAGAGCAATAGGCCATAACGATTTACAGGGAGGTAAATTCCTCTGAGGGCTTCTGGTTACAACCTCATCTATGAAAATGAAGTTATTCACCAGAACCCCTTGATAGATTATTTCCATGAAACTCCCTCTAGTTCACTTATTGCTGAGAACCTTGAAATATTATCATAATAGTTCAGCTGTGTTGAAATGATTGAATGTTCTGAAGTAGTTAAGACGAAATGAAGTTGTTTCAACCGCTGAATCACTTTCAGCATTCACTTGCAGAAAGGAAAATTGTTTGATGTGCTAAAATTAAAAAGTGGGCAAACTGAATTGCATACTCTTTTTTTTCCAAATTGTTTGGGGGTTTAAAGCATTTGACTTAATTTTAAGCATTATGGATAAAAAAATCTCTATCCAGCCAGATTTAAATTCCAGGAATGTTCTTCTTTTAATTGCTTCTCCCTCATCATAGTGTCCCTTGCAGTGGTTTCTCAGGCTGTCCTGTGAGCTGCCTCACCTTTTGATATAGGTGGGGCATCTTCTGTAAGGAGGTCCCAGTGTTTTATGTTTCAATTGTATTTTTAGTTTCCCTTGTGTATGTTGTGTCTCTATTAGCTTTCTCCTTAGTTACGTTCAGTTTCGTTCTTTCCACTGAGCTACAAGCAACCCACTTTAAAATTGTGTTCTGATAAAGCCCTATGGATTTTAAAGGTCACATTCTTTTCTTGGATGAATACATCATTCCCATTGATTCACCTGCTGTTTCTGCAAACTCAGTATTACTGATGACATTAATTATGTTAATATTCAAAGGATTCTTAGCATGAGCTCAAGCTTTTCTAACACGCTAATTTTTGAGATCCATTTAGAATGCAGGGAAGATGGGGAGGAGTTGAGCGTTATTGCACTGGAAAAGATAAAATAATTTTCTTTGTGCAATTCATGCTTCTGAGATGGTCCTGCAAGCAATGATGAGTTTTTCTAAGTTATTGATTGTTTTACTACCTAGGATGTAAAGCAATCTCCAGATGTGATCGCATGTTGTTTTTCCTGCTGAGGCATTAGGTATAAAGGAATTCTGTCAAGCCTATTCAGAGAAGCCAAAGAAAAGCCTAAAAAACATAGGCAGCAGAAAGCAGCATAAAACCACTCCATTGCTTCAGCTTGCCTTTATTTTGGCACTGTTATCTGGTTCTAGGAACCATTTTAACATCTGTTTCTAGAGGAAACAAAACACATTTCTAATAGTGGCAAACAAAGCACTTCCACAGATCTGGCACAGAAAGCAGCTTTCTCCCTCTGATGGGAGAACCTGCCCCATAAGCTGGCAATTTGTGTGTATAGATTTGATTTGGAGCTTATTCCCACTTTAAACAACATTGTATTCTATGTACCACAAGTGCCTTTTGGTTTTTGCTTTAACTTTCATTGTTAGGGATCTCAAATCTCAGGTATTTCTTTCAGAGCTTAGAAGTTGTTAGTCTTTTTAGGTTGAGCTTAGTTCCTAGAGAAGTGCCTAGCACACGCTCCAGAAGTGTTGTCTACGTGGCCTTTGCTGGTACATCGGGGTAACAAGGCAGACTTCTCATCTGCTGCAGGCAGGAGCTGCTGGGGAATGTCACATATTGTTGCTTTTGTCTGAAGAAATCAAAGGTTGCTTGCAAATGCCTAAATTGGTGGTTCCTATTGCCCAGCAGTGACAAAAATGGCTGGAATTTGTAAGAGAGTTAAGCTTCTACAAGATGAGACTCATCTGGACAGAGAGGTATATCTTGAAACAATAGTGTCTACATCTGTCCCTAGTTCAGCTGTTTGCACACCATTGTAATTTATTCTTTTTTACCTTTTTCCCTCCTGATGACCCTTAGCTTCATCTCAGTAGGTCTGTAACTCTTTCCTTCAAAATGTACACCCATTTCTTTCTTGCTCCTTTGGTTTGAGGAAGAGAAGGAAAGTCAATGAAATGGAAGCCTGGCTTAGTTTGCAATATTGCTGTGTATTACTGAAGAAACAAAACACATTCCCCCATCCTGCCTGCCCATGCTGGACACTTCTCTTTCCAGAGTCTAGGAGCTCTCCATCTTCATTGTTTTTGTACAAGTACCTGCTTTTGTTAAGCCTACTACAGGTGTCACCAATTCTGATTTAAATATTTACGATTTGGAGAGATTTCACCCTGAATATTTTCAGACAGTAAATTGACAAGAGTGAAAATTAAATATAATCTAACTGAAAGCAAACTCTGTCCCTTAGTCTGCTATGTGACATCACTAGGATGCTATGAAGTAGAGATGTATGTTAATTGTCCATTTTGATGAAAATAGTGAATAATAATTGTATTATTCAACCTAAACTCTTTGAAAGGCACAGATGTGAAACTGGATAGTCTGCATAAAATTTTTATTAGCAAATGTTGGATGTGGTTTTACTGCATTTCCAAAGATGCCAAGTTAAATGGCTTCTGTATTTCTCTAGTTTGATTAGCATCTCTTTGCAGCTGGTCTGACTACGAATTGACCTATGCTGCATTTTTGTTGTAGACTTTTGCAGTGTGCCACAATGTGATAATAAGATAATATATATTAAGAGGTTCAAGCAGGAAATACTTTCATGGTGAGAACATAGCTCATCTTCAAAATGGTTACCCAAGGTGCAGAGACTGTCTTTGTTAAGTTCTTACAGAGAGAATGTGACATGTAGCAATGCATACTGTAGCTTAACAACAGGACCAACCTTGCTGCATAGCAGAAATTATTTGAGATCTACTTAATATAATGTAGCAATATTAACTTCTGCCCTATTAGCATAAGTTTCTATTACAATCAAGGTAAGGTGGACATGGTATTCAGTAATAATATGTGTGACTGTCTTTCCAAGTACAGGCCAAGAACAGCTTAATCCAGGACTGTCTGATGTTAGATGAAAATATGTGGTGATACAAGATCCGTATAGACAGCATCTGCAAGCAAAGATGTAAGGGGGAAAGTAAAAAAGGGAAGTACAAAATATACGAGTATATGATATTGTGTCGGGTTTTTTGCTATGATGCTATAGCTGTTAAATATATCCCTCTGATTACATCATTTGCTGTGAAATTACTTGTTGGTTGCTGAGGACTTTTGCTGCATTTTGTCATGTGGTTCACATTAATCTGTGGATCTCCCTGGCTTCTGTTGCACAGGAATTTGTTCTGTGCAGGAGACTTTAAAAGCAGGCTCTTTTACAGTGAGTACAGGAGTGTCAGGAGTGCTTTGAAGGGATAATTGGCTTCCTTCCATTTGAATATTTAATAGAGCACCTTTCCAGTACCCAGCACCTCCCGTCATTTGGAGAAGCACAGTAACCCACATCTTGTGCGTCACTCCAGGAAAGTTGGTTTATAATAGCAGAGTTTTAAAAAATACCTGCTCCTGTAAGAGCTGTCATAGCACCCTTTCTGACTAATCTGGAACCCAAGAGAGTGTGCTGTTGTCTGAAAGCAGGAGAAGTTGACAGTGCTATACCCAAAGGCTCCAGTGCTGTTTGAGGAATAGCTTCCATTTTGTGTGTTTGTTTTGGTACTTCTGTTACTAGACAGAATGGATGGACGCTCATTCAGTTCTTTCAGATATGATTTTGCACTGAATTTCAGCCTTAGGCTAGGAGGAAAGACTCCTTTTCTCTTAACACACTGCCAACATGTATACTTGTGGTTTATTAAAGACCAAAGACAGCAGCATTTCTCTTGAGTGTGAACAGAGTGAACTCAAGGACCTGATTCAGCAGAATGTCTGTGCATATGCTTAAATTTAAGCATACAATTAAGAGTTCTGTGGAAGAGGGATTTGGGAATTGTAATAAAAAGTGAGATTAGAGATTGGAAAGATTACAGGATGAATGGCATGAGTGGAGTAGAAGCATAAGGCTGTCTGGGTGGTCTACTCTGTAATCCTGTAGTTCGGTAGTTATTTTGCATAATTTATTTTGGTCCTTACTCCTCAGACTGGATTGAAACAACTGAGGTGCAAATATTCTTCTGGGAAAATATGTCTGATAAAAATATAATCCATAAAGGTTGATCTTTACTTACCTGTAACATTCTTTAAAGTAACATGCTCACCCATGTCATAAGTGCCTGGTTGTGTCTGCTTTTCACGACAGAAAATGTAAAATAAGGAGTGAAAGTTGGGCAGTTCAGATCAGCTTTTCTGGGTCTGCAACAGAGATGTAAGTCTGAATTGTTCAGGCCTTTCAGCTCCACCTTCGCCACCTTCTCTCTGTCATTTATCCCATAGGACAATTCTTACTGACTTGTAATTGTTGAGATCCTGTTTGCACCTGGCATGTAGTGAACTGTTGTTAATGTTGCATTTTGTGTACAAAAAAAAAAAGCTGGCAAAGATGATGAAAGACCTTCCCTTCCAGGAGTGGTTATGAACATTAAGCTTGCTTTTATTATGAATAAGATAAGAGTGCAGCAGTTCCTAAGGTTTTAGAATGGTGTAGACAGCAAGGAATAAAATGAAAAATGGACCATTTTAATAGAAGAAATTACACCTACTGTTTGCTGCAGCCTTTCAGATATTCAAAAAGTGCTAAACATTACAACATAAAAATAATAGTCAGGGAGATTGGGGCAGAACTTCTTTAATTCCGTACTACTTCAACGATTAATTTTGTTTGTACTCATTCTCTTCCTTCAAGGTTATTCTTAATTACTAGTGTGGTAATACATGGGAATCTTTTGCAATGCTAAAGCACTTGAAGATAAGTATGTATATTTCGATTTGTTTGAAAGAAGTGATGTCTATGACAGATACAAAAAAGAAAGAATTTCTGTTCTGAGATCAGAGGTATTCAAGACAACAAAACTTGGATTTAGAAATGCACAAACCATTTCCCTTCATCAGGCTAAGCAAAGTAGGTCTGTGAGGAAGCTAATTCATGTCATGTATATAAAGCAAGTCAAATTCCAGCTACTACAAAGCTTTTATGTAAGACTTTGCTGACCCAATAAGTGGTGGAATATAAATAGATCAACAGTACACCCTTCCTTCTGCTGTTCTACCTAATCCTTCCTTGCCTTCAGGATTGAAGAGTATTTGATCTAACGAGTCTTAAATCAGACATTGTTTCCTACCAAAAAAAACCAAAATCCAGGAGAATGAAAATTTAATGGTGTAAGAGTGTTCTTGTGATTTTAGAATGAGAAGCTGAATTAGGAATATACTATTGTTCTTCCTTTCTTTTGTTCATATATATTAACTTCACAAAGCTGTAACTGCCTGGCTCTCTACTTGCTCTCCTTAGCTACCCCTGCCAGGTGACTTGATGTGAGCCTCTTCAAAAAGAGTAATTGTGTTAAACCTATATTAATTTACTTTCTCCTTTTCAATAATACTTAAAATGCCCTCTTCATCCTGCCTGTAGGTCTCCACTGCTGCTCAGAAGATGGAGCACTTTTTATTTTTAGTAACAATATCTCATGCTGGGATGGAAGAATCTTAAACCAATTAAACACATTAGAAGATAACAGTGTGTGTGGGTTTGGTTCAAGATCTCCATTTTCTTCACTCTGGGGTATGTCCTAATACCAGCCTTTCTATCCAAGATGACAGAAATAGTGTGATAAGCTGCTAACTAGGTAAGCAGTACAGCTGCTGCTTTGTCAGGTATTCCCTTGCCAAAAAATCACTTGTGATGGGTTTTGCCTTTTTTTTTTTAATTCCATTACAGTTAAGTTTTATAAATTATCTCGATTTTGACTTAGGACATTTTTTTCAGATGCCTGTTTCTTTTTAAACATTTATTTTTTTAAAAGAATGAATCTTTTGAACATGAAGTGTTTTTTCCAATAGAAGAGGATTGTGTGTGTGCACTTTTAAAATCTGATTATTTGTTCTTCCCTTTTAGTAATGCTTAGTTACTGGGAAAAAACTTATGAACTGGCTAGAGTATTGTGATATCTTAAAGTATGTCTGGATCCACGTATTTTAACTCTGTGTATACACTCTGAATAGCAGGTTGATTTCATTTTTTTATTTGCAGAAGTTGGAAAAGCATATCCTGAACCTGCACATGCATCTCTCTAGGCCAGAAAGCCTTTGGCTACACTGACACTAAACCTTTATTCATTTGATATGGAATTTACATGGGTTAGCAATGTCCAGATTGTTTAAATACAAGATATTTTCTAGGAACTGTGGCATGCATTGCTGACCTGCACGCTCTCAACAGCAGGGATATAGTCTTGAGCTTTTTATTTATTCTTCATCTTTAATTTGACAGCTAGAATACAAAGCATGGGGCAGGCTGTCCTGCATGGATTTACTCTTACAGTGGAACATCAATACAGAATAAAGTCTGATAGCACTTTATAGAAGTCTAACACCCCAAATGTTAACATATCTAGCATTGTTCAGCATGGCAACGTAACTTGTATCATCTCTCTTGGACTGGATTGAGAGATAAATCCTTACAGAGAGAAGCAACAGAGGTCAGTGGTCTACAGTAGTGTTTTCTCTCACCAGAAATAGTAGGTCACTATCACTCTATAACTATGTATTTCACGTAAGGATAATAATTAAGCTGAGAGGCTATGTATACTCTTTGAAGGGCACTTCTAATGTAATACTTTTGAAAATGGCAAACGTGATTTCAGAGTACTCCAAAAATTGATAAGGGAAGAGGGACAGGAAGGTAGGGCAAGGCATGGCAAGGAAAAAGGAACATGGTTAGAGTACTGGTATAGCACTTGGAAGGCTGGATCAGTTCCTGTGCAATGCTGGGTTTGCTGTTCTGGTTACTGTTTCATCTCCAGTTCAGTGGTCCTTGTCTACTGCTCAGTTTGGCACTACACAGCCTATGACCGGACCTGTGAGCTCATGATTCCCACTGATATTGATAGTGAACAAATAGCAAGTAAATACTTCTGAAGGGGATAATTTTTTAAATGTAATATAGGTTTTTGATAATCAAGTGCCCAATTTACTGAATTACTGTACTGCTAATAGTCAAGAGTGTTTGCATCGCAAGGTGTTGTGAAGATAAATGAATTTGTCAGTGAGATGCTCAGATTGTCTCATTTGTTATTTTTCCCTCGTACATGGCATTTGATAGATTGCACACTGCTTTCTATGCAAATAGCTTCACCCTGGCTAGTTTGTGTGTTTGTCTGTGGGAAGATGTATCTAAAAATGGTGGATTTTTTTTGACATTTTAAATTACGGTTGGGGCGGTTCCATCCTGTGGGTTGCATTGGCTGGGGACTTCAAGTTTTCCAGCCAGCACCACATGAAGTGCCCAGCCCTGCTGCAGGTTCTTCTTGCCATGCTGCTGCTCATTTTCTCTCTCTGACTTGCCTGCCTACAGCCCCTGTCTCCCTTGGTTTGGTAGCTGGGGAGAGATCTCCATTTCCAGCTTTCTGCCAGGATATAGAGGTGGCATGTGGGGCCCTCCAGGGATGCTGCTTTCTGTCTTCTCCCCCTTTCCCTCCTGCCTTAATCCCAGAACAAGTGGTAGATGTTATGTGTTATAGAACAAGTCTAGAAGGACATGAGCAGGCTGCCCTATGCTCCCTCTTCCCGTGCTCCAAGTTGTTGCTAAGTTTTGGAAGCTGTAAGGCCATGCCTGTGTAAATGGCCCCTGTGCATGCATTCCCACCTTTCTCCTCCCCGTTGCCCTTTCAGTGGGACATGGAAAGTCTGGCCAGCCTTCAGGAAGGGAAAGGCTCCTCACATCTGTGCTGAAGCAGTCATCTTCCCTTCCCTCCTCTACACACATAATTTTAAAACAAATGTTACCCTGTAATGCAAAATTTGCTAAAGCATCTGTTTCTTCCCTGGAGCTCTGGAAAAATTTGATCAATGTGACGAGTTTGTGTGAGTCTGCCTGGAATGGAAACTGTGTATGTTAGAGGATGAGTTCAATATGCATGTCTCTGACAGCTCCTATTTGTATCTACGTCAAGGTCCATATTGTCCCTCTTATGTTACTCTACCTCCCCAGTCAGTTCCTTGAGCAGTTGGTCTCTCCCCTTCTCCGAGATAGTTTCCAGTATCCTGTCTAGGAAGTACTGAGTACGAAGGGTGCGCTGCCATAAACCAACAAAAGGAAACACCTGGAAAGGTGTTGGTTTGCATGGCCTTATCTCACAGATCCTGCTCTATTTAGGCTGCTTACATTTGTGCTGGTGACTCCTCAGAGCCACTCTGGTGAGCTGTGGAGCAGGAGGCTGCTGCAGAACCTTGGGCTCACTGACAGCTATATCCCTGTTCAAAATGGCATTGGGCAGGTGTGCAGGTTCCTTGTTCTGATGTGTCAATACCTGAGTTACGTTATGGGACAGATTTTTCAAAGGTGTGCTTAAGATCATTATTGTCCCTTTGAAAATGTGAGTATTTCATACTTGCCTATAACTTTAATTACTAATTCACTGATCTAGGGTTTTTGAAAGCTAGCACAGCCTCACTTGCTGAGAGTGAAAAGAGAGGCTCTCTCTTTGGTTAGTGCTCAGCAGCTGAAGAATTCCCATGAGTGGCAGTTACCGGGTCAACAGCAATAGAACAACCCTTGATATTAATATTTTGTAAACTAGGAAAACAAGCTTGCTTGGGTGTTTTTCTTTTTCCAATGTTATATAGGAAGCACTTCTTTTTCTAGCATTTTTCAAATGCTGGAGAACAGCAATTGTTTGTGTAGAATTATCTGTTATTGTTAGTAATGTTCTTGCTTCTCTGCAGCACAGTGACATTGCCTTTATCCTTTAGAAGCAATGGAAAATTATAAATGAGGTTAACAAGCTTCTTTCTAAAATGAAAACTAGATCTGTGACTATACAACTCTTGTTGCATTCATTCTGGTCAGGGGTTGGTTTGTTCATTTATTTTCTGGGAAAAAAGCGTCTCTTTTCCTTGGCCTCCTGAGAATCAGAAAACATGATTGAAACTCAGCTGGAGTAGCCTATTTCAGGGCTTAGCAAAGAATAGTAAGCACAGCATTTGGGGCTGTAGATAGCTTGTTTTCCTTAATTGCTTCCCAATCAGAAATTGGATGAACCTTCGGGATGCAGAAACGGGGAAAATCCTCTGGCAAGGAACAGAAGATCTGTCTGTACCTGGAGTGGAGCATGAAGGTACTGTGTGGCCTTACTGTGCATTTTGGGGCTGGGTGGTGCTGTATGTCTGGGTCACCAGAGCTGCGAGCGTACCCCTGCTTTGAAGGACAGATGTCCTGGCTGTGACTTCACACCTTCAGAAGCTTCCACCACAATAACGCAGGGACACATGGAGAAGGGTGGGAGTGGATCAGTGGCTGGCAAAGGGCACAAGTTAAACAATGCTAAGCAGGGCACGCAGCTGGGTAAGGAATGAGTGGCCAACCTTTGCTAGGTCGAGTGTTGGTTCCAAAATGAAAAGTATAAAAATATATTGACTTTTCTAAGTATAACAACAGGGTTTAGTCAAGGTAGAGCTCAAATGAAGAACCAGTGGGGAAGAAGCATACACAGTTATTACCTTGCCTGGCCACAACTGTCCTAATATTCTCCTGCACTAAATTTGACCTCTGCTTTAAAATGGCATACATGGCACATTTGCTCTGCTCTTCCATCCCTCTACCATTGCTAGGAAGGCCTGTTGCCCTTCCACTTCTGTCCTTGCTAAGTAGCAGAGGACTTCACTGTCCCTCACTCTTCCCCATTTGTGACAAAGCACTGTGATAGGTAACATCCCTTGCCAAGAGCTTTGCTTTGGCTCTGTGAAGAGTTTGACCTCACTGAATTAATTTCAAAGGCTTTTCTATTATGTGAGTACCATAGCTGATCTCCAGTAAGTGGGGTGAACTTGATCATTTAATTATGCTGATGACATTGATGTATTTTTGGTTAAACATCAAGGACTGAGTTCTGCCTGGCACTACTAGGACTTACCTCTCCCATAAATTGGAAAATCTGTTGTGTCTGAAGGAGGCAACCAGCGTATAAAGATCCTTCTCTGCCCAGAAAGTGTACAGAAGATCTGTGGCAAAACACTGTGAGTCCAGTAGTCTTCCAGCAATATACCTGGTTTCAAAGCTAGCTTAAGGTGCAAGAGAAACGAGTTGCCTTCTCCTCATTTGATTCCCCAGTCAACATTCATCTGCTTTATGACAAGAGTTCGTTATTAGGACCAGTAGTAGGTTGTCTCAGCTTAAGCGGGGCCTGATGCCAGGAACAGAGGTCGCAGCTCAGAGCTAGAGGAAAGCAAAGCTGTGACTCACTGATTACTAAGAGCATTTTCCAAGCTTTGTCTCCTTCAGCCTTGCTAACCTGTACTCCCATTCTCATACCAGTGGTAACAGCAAACAGTTCTGCCGATAGGCCTTAGATACTTACTCATGCTTACCATACAAGATACCTACACTAAGGAAAAGCATTCCAGCACTTTCCAACACACCTGTAGGAAAGCAATTGAAATACAACTTTCAAAGAAATGCGATAATTCATCAGTTCAATACTAAATTTCTTAAATTGCAGGTTAGTGATGCTTTGCCTTCTTGATATAACTAACATTTGGCATGCCCACAGCAGCTAACAGGAGACCTAGGAGAAATGAGGAATTAGGCTTTAGAAAGCAGAAGAAAATCAGCCAAAAGTATTCCCAGTCTTCCCAGATTTTGCGCTGTAAAAGTTTCTCTTTGGACACACGGTTAGTCTTCGAATCCTCTTCACTCTGTCTCAACAGACTGTTGCACTGCCTTGGTTCAATGCAAACTACAGAAAGGTGTGCTTTGGGGCAGAGAGGACAGCTGGAGCTGTGTCTCATGAGGGTTTGTTGTGTTGCCCCATTTCCCTCCTGCCATCTTTCTCACTTTGGCAAATCATATCACCTCACTGTGTCTCAGATTTTCCTCACATATAAAACAGGAACCCTCACCTCCATCAGAGGAGCTTGGGGAATTAATTAAAGCATACTCTGGCATGAGATTAATGCCCATTGTACAAGGAATTGTTAAGACCTTATCTGGTGTGCAGTTCAGTCATCCATCTAGAAGATGGATGACTGCAAACTGGAACAGGTGCAGAGAAGAGCTATTAGGAGAAGCCACTGAAAAGATTACGGATGGGAGGATGGTCTTCCTTAGGAGAAGAGAGGAAAAAAGCCATTCTTGTGTGGCTTAGCAAGAAAAGAAGGCTGAGATGGATAGATTATTCTCAATAAATAGGCTAAGAAATGGGAGAGGTGTCCAACAAAGGAGGATAATCTGGCTGTGAATTAAAAGAAGGTGTGGGGAAATGTGGTTCTGGTACAGTCCTGAAACAGAAACAGGGAGGGCAAACAGTCAGAATGATTGTTTTAAAATGAAGGCCGTGTGTGTCTCAAAGTCATTATATAGTACTTGTCTGTGTGTGTTCTGTGGCCATTCAGGGCAAATCACAGTCTAGACATAGCACACAAAGAATCAAATATATAGCAGAGTGAATAAAATATATTTCCCTTAAACAGCACTTCTATTTGCTTTTTAAATGGGACTTCTATTTGATTTAAGTACAGGTTTCTTTAAAAAATGAACTCTTAAGTTTCAAATCATGATACTGTATTACTACCTAAACTTACTATTACCACTTAGATTAAATAAAAAGAATATTAATGTGGTATTGGATTGCTGCCGAAGTCTTAACATTAAACCACTGACAGTAGTGAAAATCACTGCCTGAGCAACTGAAACTGGAATTAACCATCTAAACCAGCTTTTGACAGCAGGAGCTTTTCCCTGTACTCAGTCAGCTCAGTTCAGTGACAGTGCATGCAAAACTGGGAGGCAATCTGGGAGATGCAAATCCATAAAGTTTGGTTTCTTCCAATGTACAAGCAACTCTTGGAGTAAGCTGCTGCGGTCTAGCACTTGTAGAATCTCCAGTGTTGTTCCCAGTCACCACAGCTAGCTTTCATTCAGGAAATACAAATAACCCTTTCATTATGTAAGAAAAGATGTAGTTTGAAATATAAAAGAAGTTTGGCTAAGATAGCTTTCTTACACGTCCCAAATATTTAAGGTAGTTTTATTAAACTATATGAAAACGCAATGATACAGATATTTTAATTGAATTTCAGTTTCTAACTAAACGCAACCAAAATGGACCCAAAATGACTTGCATAGTAAATAAGAAACGTGTCGTTCCTCCCTTTCTAACCTAATCAGAATTAAGTATCTGACAAAATGTAAGTTAGCTCTATGAGTGCTTAAATAAATGTGCAGGTATAGTATATCCTCAGGTTAACAACAAACAATACTAAATTTAGGATAAAGTCTATGCTTACCTGCATTTCAGCACGTTTTTAAATGGTCCTAACTGATGGGAATCAAACTTCTCTCTCTTCTATCTTTTTAATGGAAAATAAGAGATATAAAAGCAAAATGAGTTTAAAATAAATAATTTCAATTAAAATTTTCTGCTTGATGGTATACGTATCAATTAAAACCTCTTAGATCAGGGGTTTAAAGACTACACAGTCCTACTTTTATTAAAAGTAACCTTTTATTTTGTAGTTTTACAATATTAAATTAAACATTCCCAGCAGTCTGTCTTGGGGATGAAAGAAATGTAATTACTAAATTGCAGAAGTCATTTTACACTTAACTGTAAAGGGATGTTTATTCACAACAGGCTGTAGTCTGTACTTGTGAGGGCAGTAAAAGATGGTGCCATGCAGATTTCTATGCTGAAAAAAAAAAGAAAGACTAAAAATAATTAGAGAGCTTTTACATTTAAAACTCTTCCCTTACACTTTTAAGTTTCTATTTTACCTTTTTTTTTTTTTTACACAAAAGGTGGGGTGTGTACTTCTCCATGGGATAGGATGGTAGCTTACATTCCCTAACCCTCCAGCTCTCTAGGTTGCTTTCATATCAAGGCCCTACTCCGTTAAACTCTTCTACATTAGGTGGATTTGCCTGGGGTTTGGTAGACTCTTCCATTTATTAAACAGCAGCCTGCTGTCTGCTTATGGATGTTTTGATACGTTTTCCATTTAGGAACAGTTTGGCTCTTAAAGCACATGCCAGCTGTATTCCCTCCCCTCTTTATTTCTAATAAATTTACATGAAACATTTTCTAATACGCAGAAAGGATTATGTACAATCACACCACTGATGTATGACGGGCTTGGGAGATTTTTAGTATATTGACTCCCCCCCATATTGTCCTGATTAGGGACCTTTCAGCATATTAAGCAATGCTCCCAAACTGTCCCTTCTCTTACTCCTCCACCTCTAAAAAAAGCCTTATGAAATATCTACCAGGTACAGTTTGCCACTTGCTGGTGGTGTCTCACCCATTGCAAGAGCCCAGATACCTTGGATTGCCTAATTACTCTCTCTCTTAAACTCTCTAGTTCGGTACTGACTTTACTGCCTGTGCGGGTTTCAATGTTTGGGGAACAGACATTTTGCATACTTTTACGGGATGACTTCCCAGAGCTATGTGAGATGGCTGAAACAGTGCTGCTGGGCTGAGAAATAGCAGTTTGTGGTTTGCTGGAGATGCACAGCCTGAAAGGGAAGGAGCAATGAGAAAGGCTAACACGGTTGGTGTACTAAGTAGCCCTTCGGCTGCTTGTGATCTGCAGCACACTTCCTGAAGTAAAAATTAAGTTGCATCTCATATTTCGACTTGAAGAATTGTGTTTTTTAGTAATAAACAGCTAATAACCAGGAGTCTGAGAAATCAGTATCCCTGGTTCTGTCACAAGTTTCTTTCCTGGCTCTAGGCAAGTTACTTAACCTATCTGCATCTTGGATTTCACTCCTGCAAATGTAAAAACAAAGTCCTTTATGTTTGCATTTCTCCTGCTATTGTGAACTTGTACTAGCACTAATCATTATTTCAAAGTGCTGTTATAATAGCACCTGAAGCAGCTGGGTTTGTTTTATTGTGCCCAAATAATGCTTCTTTATCTGTTTCACAGCTCGAGTTCCTAAAAAAATCCTGAAATGCAAAGCAGTGTCTCGGGAGTTAAACTTTTCCTCAGCAGAACAAATGGAAAAATTCCGACTGGAACAGAAAGTTTATTTCAAAGGGCAGTGTCTAGAAGGTATGCATCTGCTCTGTGTGCAGCCCTGCTGCAGCACAGGGAGTGACCCCCAGCGCAGCGGGGATTAGAGAAACTAAAATGGGTTGAAACGGTGATTTTAATTTTTCAGAGTAGCACTGAAGCACTCATCTTGTCAGGACTAATGGGCCACAGTATTAGGGATAGCATTTCATAAGTGTATTAACACTTCGTTATGTAAGCAAAAAATCTGGGTAATCATGCTTCAGGGCATAAATCCACCGCAGGCTGCCTGAGGCAAGGAAACAGGTTGTTTTAGAGTCATCCATTATGGGGATTCATGCATCTTCCTCAAAAGCACCTAGTGCTGGCCGCCGCCAGACTGGAGGCCAGACTAAAGGAGCCTCTGGTTTACTTTGGTTACAGCAGTGCCACCAAGTATTGTCCGTGTGACTCCATAGCTGCACATCTGATCTCCCTCACTGCAGTATTACTCTTAATCTGGGGTGGAGGAGGGGGAGATAAAACATTGAGCTCCTTGTCTTTTGGGCAACCAGTTGTACACTTAGTCTCAACTGGATCCGGGAGATGTCTGCAAGAAGGGGGAGTGTGGTTTCCCTGCTCCCAATTAGGTGTGATGGAATTTCCACTGAATGCTAAGGAAGTGGCATGGCTTATCACTACCATCAGCTATTTTAGAAAGGGAGTAGCTGCTTTAAGAGGAGGGCAGGGTTCAGTGCAGTTTAAGCTGTACAAAGTAATTTAAATGTAAAATGTTGGCAGCACAGCAGGACAGTTTAGGGAGTTCCCCAGCCTGTCAGGTGAAAAGCAAAAGGACCATTTGTGGATTTTATCTTCTTTCAAATGCCTCTGGATCTTCTTTTTACTTTGCAGAATGGTTCTTTGAATTCGGTTTTGTGATTCCTAACTCCACAAACACTTGGCAGTCCTTGATAGAGGCAGCACCTGAATCACAGATGATGCCAGCTAACGTTTTAACGTGAGTGCCTTGGGCTTACAGAATCTAAGAGCAGGCAAAGAAAAAGCAGTGTGTGGCATTTCCTTGGGGGCCACAGTGGGAATGAAGAGAGGGAGCTGCTACCAACTCTGAATCACCCTCACTACGGTTAGCTGTTGAGAGATAAAAGGGGCAAAGCCAACCTCATTACCTGCTTTCCCATAGGTCCAATTTGCATTAATATAGCAATAAAAGTTTGCAGAAAGTGGAACTGATCCTTTATTAGAGTTGCTTAATTTTTTTGAAAGGTGAACTGTGAAAGGATTTTTAAATGCTTTGCAGCTTAATACCCCTTCCATCCAGGGGGAAAAAAAAAGCGGTTTGGGCCATTTTCAAATCCAACTATTGATCACTGACTCTTGTCCAAGGTGGTTGTTTTTCATGCAGTGTATCACCTACAGGAGCTGCTCTAGCGTTTATTTCATCACTGTACCATTTTGCCAAGCTTTGTGTCTTTTACATTGGATTATAAACTATGTATTTAGTCATATGGAGTTGTATCTGGGGATAAAATACCCTTAACAGGTAGGAAACAGTCATTTTACAGTCACCTGTAATGGCATTCACACACCTTCCTCAGAAACGTCTAGTCCTGACCGCTGTTTGCACAGTGACTTCTGAGTAGGGCAGCAATCCCTAGGACTTGTGTCAGAAATGCATGCTGGGCATTGCTCTGAGTGTGAACAGCAAGGAACAAGCTTTGGTGGGATGACGGAAAAGGCTCCTTGAGGGAGGTCCCTGGGAAGCTGTAATCACTGACAAAAAGCCACCCTCCCTGCAGTGCTAGATGGGTGCTGGCAAGCACATGAGGAGCACGTTGCCAGCAGAGACAGAAGGGTATGGGAATCCTCCTGCCAACAAGAGGCAGAGAGGGAGCAGCCAGTCTCACCGCAAGGTCACCGTGTCCTCTGGAAGACCTTCCTCTCCAGCGTTTTCCCTCTCGATCCCTCTCTGGAGGAAAGCCAGTCGCATAGAGAAGGCACCAGGATGGGAACTACCGTCAGTGATTCCTATTCACAGCACATTTCAAAGAGAGAGCAGACTCAGAAGAGAGCATCAGTGTTCAAAGAGTGCTCCCTGGCACAATCTGCTCAGAACCTCATAAGTGCTACACACGTCCTTGGCTCCCAGAGCTGGTGGCTTTCAGTCAGTACAGGAGGAGCCAGATTTGGGAATCACAGTAAAGACAGACAGACATCTGACAAGTTGGTTTTGACCATCTCAGGAAATCAAGGCATTTTCAGGACTGGGAGTCACAAGAGTCCAGTTTTCAAGTGACCTTGAGGATTTTCCAGTGTCCCATTCGTTCCCTTGAGTCTGTCCACTTGTAGTGGGCAGCCCAGATCTCTCTCCTATTGATGCAGGTGTCCTAAAGTCATTCTTGAGGCTTTTCAGTAGAATCACCAGCCCAAAGAAATCCAAAGGGGGTTTTGTGGCCCAAAGAAATCATCTTTTTTCAGCTGCCGAGACTTGGACAACCCCTCACTTTCTGATATTCCCAAAGACCTCATGTTTGTCTCGGTGTTTCCATAGCAGGAGAGAATGGAGATGTGGTATTTGGTGCTAACCAAAGCACTCTGCGCAAAGGATTCCCAGGATGACTGACTATCAGACTGAGAACATTTCCTGACGTTTGAGTTCAAGCGTTAGCCACGCCACAGCAAAAACCTTGCGCTCTTGCCAGGTTTAGCTTTGCCAATGTTACAGATACCAAGAGCCACAGTGGAGATGGAACTGCTGCTTTGATTTTCAAGAGCCAGGTTATTCAGACATAGTCAGACCACACGGCTCAGGTGTCCAGGTGTTGTAGTGACCCTAAAGTTCTTACTTTTGTCTACCAAAATCTCAACGTCAGCAACTTAAATCATCAGAGCTTTTGTCACACCCAAATCTACATTTCCATTGCGGTTTGTGTAAAATATGCTTGTGCGTTTGCATTTAAGTACTTCTTGAGGGAAATGACATGTTAAGTTGGTTGAAGTAGCTTGCTCAGCACTACAGGACAGAGATGGGGGCTAAAAAAAGAATTCCCATTGGTTTTCACAATTCACTGCAAGAGAGAGGGGCCTGAAGGTGCTGGGACTGCTAGTTTATTTTTAGCAACAGAATTGAGCAGACCTTTGCTGTTTGTGAGCACTCTCTGCAGCCTGCGTGGTACTGTGCCCAGAAAGGGGGTGACAAGGGAGGGATGGGGGAAACTGCTCCATGTAGGAATGCAGTGGAGAGATCCTTCAGCCCTGATGGCCCCCAGATCAGGACAGAGTGCTCACTGCATGCGGCTCCAAACCAAAGCTTGTGTTGCGGGGCGTAAGATGTCAGCCCAGGCTTGTGAGAGCATTGAGAGAAGCAGTTGTTTTCTACTGTTCGTGCACTCTTCTAATACCTCTTCTTTCTCCTCTTTTCCTTCCACAGTGGTAATGTTATTATAGAAACCAAATTCTATGATGACGACCTTCTCGTAAGCACTTCCAGAGTGAGACTTTTCTACGTTTGAGATGGGGCTTTTTGGAGCTCTTTTAGTTTTCCTCCATGCAGTTCTTGGTGCAGAACCCCCCGACTATCCAGTGGAAGACACTCCTGTAGGCGGTGACCCTGGGGACCAGCTCAACGTGGGTTGTGACCTTTGCCCATCAGTTATTTCGCTTTCTCCTCTGACAAGACCAGACCAAACCCTCAGAGACAGGACCATCTGCTCAGCGATGCACTGGGGAATAGAGGCTGTCTCTGAACACGGGCAAACGATGGTCATGCAGAACCAATACTGTAAATTATGTTAGTCTCATCCTTTGTACTTCTCTGGATGCTGGTATAATCTCCCATTTCCACTCACACCAAACTCTCAATGCGTTTCATTTTGGGGGGGATTAAGTTAACCTTTTCATTTTTCTCATGTTGTAGGTTTTTATCCTTTCACTGGATTTCTGTGTAACTGGTCCACATCCTCTTACCCTGAACTTGTAAAATAGACTGTGATATCACCTAATGTAATTAAAACAAATTTCTCAATTAAAACATTCCTACCGTCCAAAGAAGGGAAGAAATGTTAGTTCTGTGCATTTTCCTTTCTGTTATAAAAATGCCTCACAGCAGGCACAAACTCCTGTCACTCAAGCCAGCAGCAGAACAGGGCTTTCCACTGCCCTGCTTCTTCCACAGCCCCCAGATCCTTGTTAAAGTTCTCTTCCTCCAGCTGACCACGTAGGAAAGGTTTCCTGACTGCTCTGACCAAGGTTTCTGCTTGGCCTCATTTCTGGCCGGTAATCCCTCGGGGTAGTTTGTCCTGTTTGCCCAGTCACCGTTTTTTTGAGCAAGACTGCACGCCGTTCTGCTTTTCTGAGTTCCTGGGGACGCGCAAACCCCTCTGGAAAACCTGTGCTCCCCTGTGCCCACCAGCATCAGGCCCGTGCTGGGCTGAGCTCCCTGAAGCACAGCTGTGGCTACGGTTGCTGATGCCAACAAATCCCCATGTGTGCGCAGCTTTAATGACACACCGGCAATTTTGCTACGATGGGCTGCTTGAGCCCTACCGCTACTCTTTCCTCTGGTCATTTATAATTAGCTCTAGCACCTGTAAATCTTGGGAAGGGGGCATCTCCAGCTTCTCCTCTTAAACATCACGGGCAGCTTTATGATCGCCTAACACCTTGGTTAGCCTGTCCCGTGGCCGGGCTTGAGATTCTCGGGAGAGTCACAGGGAAATTAAACGCATCATTTCAGATCCTGAATTCAGCCCACTGGGTGTATGTGGGAGGGATACAGCATAATTTTTTTTCAGGTGAATTGAAGTTGGACCGTTAATCCCCATGAGAAGAATCCCCGTTACCCATTGTAGCAGCTTTCTCATGAGACCTCACTGATGGATTTCAGCCTGCTGGACTGCAGAGTCTTCTCAGCAGCATGACCCGTCCTCGGCCAGCCTTCAGACAAAGATCAACCAAAACTGCCTTCTGCACCCAGCACGAACAACACCCGGTGATGGTGATCTCTGTCAAAGAGGAGAGACAAAAGGTGTCCAAAAAGGAAAAAAGTAAAAGGCCGAGGGTCTTGAGAGCAGGTACCTCTGTGTCCCAGGACAGACGCTCTGCTAGGCACACACAGCATGGCTCAGGCAGGGACAGGGAGAAGGCGTCTCCTCTTGCCGAGCTGAGCTACAACCGGCTGCCGGGAGCCCTGCCCCGTAGCACAGGGATGCTCCCAGCGGGGCTGAACCTAACCTGGATGCCTTTTGCTTTAATGGCAAACAAGCTTTGAACTCTCGCACCCACTTAACCTTCTCGGCGAGGAAGGCGCCTGCGGGGACGCCCTCCCTGCAGAGCCGCACACGCCGGAGGTCTCCGCGGG
Organism: Mycteria americana; assembly: GCF_035582795.1. Taxonomy (NCBI): domain Eukaryota; kingdom Metazoa; phylum Chordata; class Aves; order Ciconiiformes; family Ciconiidae; genus Mycteria; species Mycteria americana. The sequence goes on from NC_134371.1 coordinate 12,173,040, forward strand.
GGGGGGGGGGTAGCTGCCACCGACACGCGTGGCTAGGGCTCCCGCGGGATGAGCTGCCCTGGGAGAGGGCCCTGGAGGCAAGCGGGTCCTGAGGCGGCCCGAGGGGACCCTCCGGAGCCCCTTTCCTCCCCGCCCGCGCCCGCCTGCCCCAGTTCGCCCAGTTCACCCAGCTGGAGCTGGCCGGCCCCGCGGCGGCGGCTCTGCGGCGGGTCATTGCCGCCCTCAAGTGGCTCCGTGGGAAATAGCTGGCAGCTCACCCGCTCCTGTCCCTGGACCAGCCTCTCCCAGTCCCCCCCAGCACCCACCAGTGCGGGGCTCAGCCTCCCTTAAAGAACCGACGGAGCAAACGCCGGGGCCGGGAGAGAGCAGGGGGCCGAATCCAGCCGGCAGAAAGGGAGGCAGGGGGGAACGGTGCGGTCTGACCAGACACCACCCAAAACCCGAGTGAGGGGCCCCCAGGTGCTCGGAGCAGGAGCCGTGCTTGCCCCAGGCAGGAGGAGCTACGGGTCCCCCTCCCCGTGGGGCTGACAGGGATTTGGGAGCCCTGGGAGAAGGGGCAGGAGACACTGCCAAAGCGCTGTCCTCAGCGTGTCCCATCCCCAGGGCCTGAGCATGGCGCGGGCAGCAATCAGTTCCCCTGCATGTGGCTGTTGGCACTGGGGCAGCAAAGGCCACAACAAAGGGAAAAGTGGGGCTGGAAAGGGCAAGAACGGAGCAGGAGGTCCGGGGTGCATGCGTCACCTCTGCCACCACCCGCCCATGTGCCCAGGGTGGCTCTGGACGTGGCCCGAGGGCAGCCCCACACCACCCTCTGCGCAAAGTTGGGTGGGGGGGAGCAGTGGGAGTGGGGAGCAACACAGTGATCCCCCCTTTTATTTACCAAAAAAGTTCCTACCTGGAAACTCACAGCCCTGGCAGGCATCTCCGGGGCAGGGCAGCCTCCCCCAGCCTGGTCCACGTGCCAGGCTCTGCACGAGGGGAAGGCTCCATGGTGGCGAGATGGGCAGTTTTGGGCAGGTGGGACCTGGCTGGGCCACGCAAGGAGCCTCTCGCCACACGGGGCCCTTCCCAGAGCCCAGCCGCTCGCAAAAACCCCGGCTCATCTGGGGCTGGTGCCTGGGAGAGGGAACCGGCCGGATTCAGCAGCAGCCGTGGGTGAATCCCAGCCGAGAGCCACAGCTTTCCCCGGCTCATTGTTCGCAGCTGGGGTGTTTTGGCCTCGGCAGCTCCTGTGGCGGGCGCAAGTGCCTTCCAGCCGCCGGCACGCAGAGGGCATTTGTTTCTGCAAGAGCCTCGGGGCAGGGAACGTGCTCGGAAGGCTGTTCCTCGCCAGCCGGACAGCTGCCACGTGGGGCTCGCCCCCCACATCGGGAGGGCTGTGAGCCACCCCAGCAGCCTGTGGAAACCTGGCGTTGAGAGCAGGGCGGCCCTGCAGAGCCCGGACACGCGGCCAGAGGCCACAGAGGCACATTGGGAAGTGGAGGAAGGAGGGAGGGAGAAGCAGGTGAGAGCTGGGGCCACGCACAGCCTGGGGGGCTGGCACGGAGAGATTTGGGTTGAAGCTTGTAAAAAGAAAACTTCATCCTCACTGCCCTTCAGCCACGTCTTTGTCTGGGAGCCCTCCAAGCCAGGGTGTTGCAGAGCTGCTGGGTAAAAGCAGCAAGGCAACACAGGGGGAGGGTGATGAACACCACACTTTTGGCTTTAGGGGAGCTCTCTGCTTGGTTTTGGGGTCCATCACACCCACCCCCTCTCCAGCCATCTGCAGAGGCTCCCCGAGGCACAGGCATGGCTTATGGCAACAAAAACCACCCGTTGACGGGACTCGGGGCTGGCTGCGAAGCAGGAATGTAACCCCGGGTGCATCAGGCTCTCACCTCCATGCTGTGACAGGGGAGATGGGGGACAGGGCCAGCTCCTCCCCCCCACCCCCCAGCAAGCACCGGGCTCTCTCACCCTCACTGCCCATCGCCAGCACCCCTCCGGGGTGTCACCTACACCGGCTGCTGCCCGGGCACCTTCCCCAGCCACCGCGGGGGCTCTCAGCCGCCTGACGGCCCAGCAAAGCCGACTGGGGCTCCCGCTGGCATGCTGCCCCAGATCTGCCCTGCCCAATAACGCTCAGGCGGGGAAGCAGAGCCGTCCTAATGCGGTTAATTAGCTGACTCACGAAGGTAACCGGCGAACAAAAGGCGCACAAACAGCCCAGGGCCACGTTAAGCTTCGGTGCCTGCTTTGCTACTCTTACCTTCCTGCGGGTGTAGGCAGCAGCGGGCAGCCCGCGGGATCAGCGCTGTCTTGTTCCACCTCACCCAGCTCCATCCTCCCCTGGCAGCACTGGGAGGGGGACAGGAGGGCTGGGAAGTTTTGGGTCTCTCTGGCCCCTTTTTGGGGCGGAGATCCCGCTCCTGGGTCGCCAGGACAGTGCGGGCAGAGCCCAAGCCAGGCATCGAGCCGCCGGGACCTCGAGGCTGCCAGGTGACTTTGGTGCAGTCCCACCCGTCCCCAAAGACCAGAGGGCAGCTGGGGCAGAGGCAGGACCCAAAGGGCCCCTTTTCAGTCCAAGGTGCCAACTCCTCCTGCCCTAGGGAGCCCCTGGCCACCAGCCCTCAGTGCTGTGAGACCTGGGTGCAATTGCTGTTGGGGCTCGGCACCCACCTCACCCCACTGCACACCTGACGTCCACATCCACGGTGGCTTTCCCCACCGGCATCCCCTGCCACGGGAGAGGAGTGGGGCCAGCCATTGCCACAGCCCCCCTTGCAGAGCATCCCGTTCCTATGGGATCCAGCTCTGTGCCAAAATCCGGCCTGCACCACCCTCTCCGTGCCAATATCCTGCCTGCTCTTCCAGCACCCAGGGAATGGGCTGGGTGGGGAGCATGGCAGGCACCCAGGAGGGACGATGAGCTGAGAGGGGACAAGGTGGGGACATGGAGCAAGGGGAGGAGTGGATGGCAGGATGGTGCTGCAGAAAGTTCTCCCAGTGTCCAAAAAGCTGGGCTGGAAAGGGCTCGCATTGCCTTGAGTGTGCAAAAGGGGAACAGCGACAAGTTGTGGGAAGGGGTCACACTCACGCTGGCTATGGAAGGCGGACACCAAGAAACCACCAGGGATGCAGGAGGAAGCCACGGGAATGATGTGAAGACCCCAGCGGTGAGGGGCTTAAGGAGCCAGGGTCATCTGGCTGATAGAGAAGCAAAAGCGGTCAGAAGAGAGTGCAGAGGCTCAATTTCCATGGGAGGAGATGGCAAAACCGGCAGCTGAGGCCAGATACATTTGGCTCAGGAACCGGGAACGTCTGCACCCCTTGATGCTTCCTGGGATCCTTGCAGGGGGACGCACCGTGCTGCCCATTCATGCCCATCACAAACAGCCTGTTTGGGCTTCCTGGCAGGGTGGCCTTGGCAGCACGACCCACGGACACGGGAGAGCCATGGCCTGTCCCCACGGTGCTGCCATAGCTCTCGGGGGGAGCGCTGGGGTGCCGGGCTTCCCCATCCCACAGCACTAGATGGTGCTGCAATACAGCGATACTGCTCTGCGCTGCACAGCGCCGGCGGCCGAGCGGGGAGGACGCTGGCTTGGGTCACCGCGTCGGCCAGGGACCTCGGGAGAGCCACCAAGGGCCACCTCGGGCCAGCCAGCCCCACGCCAGGTAGGCTGGTGGGCCACCCAGTACGGGACGTGCCACCCGCTCTGGCCCAAGAGAGGAGCAGCCCTTGGGCTGGGCTGGAGCCCCGTGCCAGCCCGGAGACCCCGGGGATACCGACGGGCACACGGTTAGGACCGGGCTGCTCCCACCGCCGGGTGAGGTGTCCCAGCACCTCCCGCAGGCACCGACACCTCTGTGCCTCACGCCTGCCTTCATCCCTCTTTCAGCCCTACCCCGGCCAAGCTGGAGGATGCAGAAGAAGCCACAAGAGCCCAAGGCCACGGCTAACAGCCCGGTGGGGCTCCCCACAGCCAAATGCAGCCCCCAGCCCTCACTGGGAACCGGCCTGCTCTGTGGGGTGCCCCATGGCTACCCCATGGTGCAGCACAGGGGCAGGGAGCAGCAGCTCCAGTGCCTGCTTGGGGGCAGGTGCCCCCGCACTTGCCCCTTCCCACAGCAGAGCCCCACAGCCCTGCTCTGCCGGCTGCTCCCTCCCCCAGGACATCACCCGGGAGCTGCAGCCTTGCTCCCACAGCCTGTCCTGGGGACGGGCCTTTGCGCTGGGGGGTGTCCCCAGGGAAGCAGCACATCCTCACTGTGGGGGGCATAAGCAGGGCTAAGGGGGATTTGCCCCAGGATAGGGAGCCAGCCCCTGAACTGGCTGGGGTTTGGCTCACCAGGAGTCTGGGCTGCTGGCTCTGCACCCATCCCCGCACCCATCCCTGTGGGGTGGGTGCACCCCATGGCAGCTGGGAGCTGCTCTGAGCCCTCACGCTGCCTTTGGGGCCTCACGTGGTGGTGGAGCCAACCCCAGGTAGGCTCAGCAGGCTCCCCAGCCCCACGCAGGACCACGCTCCCTGCCACCCCAGCCAGGCAATTTGGAGCCACGTCCCTTCCCCACCAGTGGATCCAGGGACTGGCAGTGCCCAGGCTGCCGGGAGTGAGTGGCTCACACTTGCTATGGGTTGTCCTCCTCAGCGTTGCCCATGGGTCATGCACCAGCTGAGCATCCAGGTCTCCAGCTGTGGGCACAAGCTGCATCATGCCTTGCACCCCCCCACCCCAAGTCATGAAAGAGGGGTGCTGGTTTCCAGCTCCCTGAAAGACCGGGGCTGGGAGCTTGCTCTGCCTGCAGCAAAGGAGAGGGGGCCAGAGAGATGCCCACAGAGCCTGGGGCACCCCCATGCCCAAAGCGAGCAGGAGGACCCACACCCCTGCCCAACACCCGGCTGGCATGCAGGGAGAGGCAGAGCCCCTCGCCTTCAGGCCTCCCTCCTGGGCAGGAAAAGGACACAAAGACCCCATCCCTGTGGGTTTACAGCCCGAGGTCTCCATCCCTGTGGATTCTCCAGGGGCTAACAGCATTGAACTTCCATGTCCCCCAGCTGCCCAACTTACACTGCGTTCTTTGGAAAAGGACACAAGAGCCTCTCCAGGTCCCCATCTGCTCCCAAGCACGGTGCTCACCGCTTCCTTCCAGGTCTCTTCCTGGATCACAGTGTGGCACTACAAGGGGGCCCTCCAAGCCCCACCACCCCCAGCCATCCCCCACCGCTCCCTCCAGGGCTCCCCAGTAGCACCAGGGCTCCCCAGCCAGCCATGAACAGGAGCCATGGCCCTCCTTGGGGCATGCAAAGCCGAGGGTCCCCTGGAGCCCTTCCTCCTGCTCTCCCACCCTCCAGAGAAGATGAGGTCAGCTGGACGAGAAGGAGCAGCCATCGGCACAGGGAAGGATGGAGGATTCCCAGTGTCTGTGCAGGAGGAACCACAAGCACCCCAGCCCTGCTCCCTCTCCGAGGCTGCCACCCTGGAGCAGGCAGCAGACATTAGCATCCAGCTGGGTTTCAGATCTCGAGGACCTCTGCTGCGCTGGGGACTGCCAGGTCCCCACAACTGCCAAGTCAGGGTCCAGGACCAGAGCTGCCCCAGCTCACCGAAGGGGACAGGCCATGGGGCACATGGCAGCCAGGGACCAGATAGGAACCAGATCTCCCACATCTGCTCTTCAGCATGGGCTGGGCTTTCCTGCTCTTGGGGCAAGCACACAAACATCCCTACCCCACTTGGGAGGCACATCTTTGCTCTGTGGGATGGGCCAAGACCAGCCAGGGCCCCAGGCTCCCCAGGGGGTCTGCTCCCCCGGGACACCTCGCACCCTGAGCCGGATGGCAATTGCTCTACCCGAGGATCAGCTCTTCGTGTCTTATTTTCAAGAGCAACCCCCCTTCTGTGTTTGTGATCTTGCGGTGTCGTGCCTGGAAGGCAGTTTCACTTGTCAGACTCTCAAGTAGATGCCAATTATTTGCCGAGACACAAACTGCACCAGTAGCCCCAGCCCATGTCTAGTTTGGCGTCCAAGTCCTGCGTTGCCCACAGGCAGGTTCTCCACCAAGCCCTCAAGGCACTCCAAATTTCATGAAGGTTGTCAAGATACAACAAGAAGAGTTTTGGATGAGGCTGACTGAAAGCTACAGCTGGTGCAGGACAGGCTTGAGCTGATGAAACAGTTCCTAACCTACTACAGGCAGGAGGTCAGGACTGGAGGTAGGTCTGCTGGTCCATACCCAGTCCAGTTGCCCGCAAGGCGTGGGCTCAGCTGTGACCTTTGGTAGCAGGGCTCCACCAGTGCCTTGCCTTTCAGGCCGACCACATGGAAGTTGCTCTCAATTCACCTGGTTGTTCAGCCACATACAGGACATCGTCATGGCAGCTGAGGCCCAGGCACAGCAGAGTCCTTGGGAAGGGCTGCCCTTGGTCCAAGTGGCCACGTGTGCACAGCCTAAGTCCTTCCAGGCGTATATGAGGCACCCTGCAGCTCTCCCAATGGCTACGTTTGGGAGCTACCCAGGCCATCTTTGGTGGTCAGCAGCCAGCTAGCGCACCCCAGAACAGCTTCAGATGTTCACCTCTGTGGTCTCCAGGACCAGCACAATCAGCAGTCCCGCCATGAATCAAGTCACCCATGACACATGGGTCACGTCTGCAGACAAGGGGCAGCACCAGCAGTACTTCTGCTCCGCAGGTTGCAGCTGAACATGGGACCTGTGAAGCCCTGGGTGAGGTACCCAGTACCACGGTGCCCAATGGCCACATGCTCTTCACCTCCGGTCCTGCAGCATCAGCCCCTCATGGAGCCTGGCTCTGGTCACCAGGTGGTGGTGGAGATCATCTGCACACCAGAGGTCCCAGCAGGCAGCCCCTGGCACAAGGCTGGCTCACCAGGGAAACCATTTCTAAGACATCCTCTGAGGTGCCTTCAGCTGGCACGACTCCTGCAAGCCCTCTCCTGCTGAGGCGGGACCTGCTGCGCCTGGTCCCCATCTCAAGACACCATCCAGGTGAGCGATCCCTGTAGCATTTTGGATTGACCCAGAAGGCCCTGTGTGGCGTCGGGCACCAAACGAGAAGAAGAGCCACCTTCAAGCCCGCACGCCCTCTGGGACCATGCCAGCAGCAGGCTCTGCCAAAGGCCCCTCAGCCCCACACAGGCAGAGCCCCTGCGCTGAGGGGCCTTTATACCCCTCGGTGGGGTGTGGCTGCCCCTGATTGGCTGGGACAGCTGACAGGTGGCAGCTCCGGATTGGCTCAGAGCTGTCTCCCTCACCCTGTGATTGGTGAGCTGCTGCTGCGACGGGTGAGACAGCAGCAGAGACAGGTGGCAGCACGTGGTTGGCTGGGGGGAAGCGCTAGGTGGCAGACCGGGATTGGTCAAGCCTGGGTGTTGCTTGATTGTGGTTGGTCGAAGCAGCACAAGGGAGGGAGGGAGGTGGAGGGGGCGGGAGGGAAGGTGGCAGTGTGGGATTGGCTGGTAGGCTGTGCTGGTGCATGGGGATTGGCTGAGGCCGGGTGGCTGGGCAGTGGGGCTGGGGCGGGGCTCCCTGCGGTGGCCCATGCACCGAGCTGTGACCGGTCTCAGCCTCCAGTGCCAGGACCGGCTTGTCCCTGCCCCACTCTGCACCCAGGGCAGCGTCTGCCCTCTCTGCACCGAAGACATGGGAGCACGTCCAGGGGACATGGGTTTGCAGGGGGGCTGCCAGACCCCCCGGGACCCAGCCGTGACTGCGGGTTGGTTCCGAGAGGGGGTAGAAATGGGGTGGAGAAACACCGGGGCTGCCCTGCACAGCTGGAGGTGAGGACACAGGGCTTGGCCTCTCCATCTCCAGCAGCTGGGGGGCTCATGGCAGCCAGATGAGGACCAGGAACTGTGGGGCTGGGGGCTGCCCCCAGCCTGCCCTCTCCTCACCCTGGCTGCTCCGTGCCCTACCCATCGCCAGCCTGTCTGGCTGGGAGGCCGGGGCAGCCTCCAGTTTTACCCCACACCCTGCATCCCAGACCAAAGAGGACCCTACTACACAAGACCCCCAGGTTTTGGGGGGCTGCAGGCCGTAGGACAGGTCCTGCTCTGCAGTGGGGGACAGCAAGGCTACTGCTCCCCCAAAATCTCTCCCCCCGGAGGCCTCGCGCCAGCTGTGCACGCAGAGTCCCCGTGTTTCGGTGACACGCGGCGCCTGCTCTCACCAGCTCCTCAGCTGCAGAAACTTATTTGAATAATTTGCCTCGCAAATCTGCAAGCACCAGCTTGAATCGCACGTATCGGAGCCCATCGCCGTGCACGAGCCGTGCGTGGGGCAGCCGCAGCAGGGACACGGGCACGGCTCCCGGTGCTGCACAAGGAAGCACCGCTCAGCCGTACGGCGATAACTCAGCGGCGCTGTTTGCCACTCCCATGTTGTCACGTCCCATCGGGGACATCGGAGCACCCGCTAATCAAATCTAGCACCGGCCTCCAGCCCTGCCGTGAGCACCCCATCACCCAGGCAGGCGAGAGGCAGGGCTGGATATGGCCCGTGAATTGAGGCAGTAAATCTGATAAGCTATCAGCTAGCACCACGATTAGTTGGATAATTAAGGACAAGGAGCCAGATTTTGAGCTTATTTGCCACCGGTGTAAATGCAGAGTAAGTGACCTGGCTGCTCCCAGGGATCAGGAGGAGCTGTGACCCTTGCAGCCAGTGCATTAAATGCACGATGGTTCCTCTTTTAAGAAAAAAAAAAAAAAAAGAATAAAAATCACCCCCCAGCATCTCAACGCTAACTGCCGGGATTACAGGGCGAGAGGAGGAAACGAGACCATCTGGCACGGCTTCGGCACGGGGCCGGGTCAGCAGGGGAAAGGGAACTTGCCGGAGCCAGAGCGAGGGTTTGGGAGGCACAGATACAAGGCGGGTTCCTGCAAACGGGTCTCCGCACACCTGGCAGGGCAGGCTGAGCTATTCTGAGCTCCAATGCCCTAGAGGAGGGAGGAAAAATGAGTTGGAGGAAGGTTAGGAGCAAAGCAGCAGAGGTCTAGGCTAAGTTACAGCATTTTTGGTTTGGTTAAAGCGGACAGACAAACCCCAGCCTGCCTCTCGGGGGTCCCACCACCAAACCTCTGCTAGCTTGGCACCCCAGAAATTGCTGGGTGGCCAGCGCAGGCTGGAGCATCCCTCAGGGACCAGTTCTGGCTGAATTCAATCCCTGCTGAACGCTGCCTCCTCCAGCACACGCACCCATCCTACCCCGCTGCCAGCGACGCTGCAAACAAGCCCTGTGCTGCCTCAAGGCAGCCCGAAGGAAGGCAAGGCGTTTGCACGGCCTCAGCACCCGCCATCCCACAACCAAGAGGGTCACCCACCTGCAGCAGACATTGCAAGGAAGGATTTTTGGGATGGGTTTCTCACCCCCGCTGCACCAGCCAAACACAATTCCCAACAAGCCTGATTGTAGAGGGACAGCAGGACTGCTGCGCGCCCCGTACCCACGCACCTCAGCTCGCTTTCATTGAGCCTGTTCTCTCTGTTGGTTTCCCAGCCTAACCTGTCCCTACCCACCCCGAGAGCAGCCAGACCGTGCGGGATCATGCAGAGGCCATGCTGGGGGCACAGTTGCAGCTCTCCACGGAGCGCAGCCACGAGAACAGCTCTGCGCTGCAGACACCAGCTGGGACCGCAGGACCCAGACCCTCCCCGTCAACACCCTGCACCCCTCTACCCTCTCTCCAACTCTCTTCCCAGCCCAAGTCCAAAGCAAAGAAAGAAAGGAAGGAGAGAAAGAAGGGGAGAAAGAAATAAAACACTAAAACAAATGAAAAGTAAAACAAAAAGCAGCAGTTGGGAGGCAGCCTTGTTAGGACAACTCAGCAAAATAAAATTCCGGTTTATTGTTGGACAACATTGTTTCACACATACATCAAACAGGCCAAAAAAAAAGAAAAAATAAAAATAAACAGCAACTTCATAGACAGAAAAAAAAAAGAAAACCTTTTTATCTTTGGCCTTGCCACCTCATACAAACCACGATCTATGGTACAGCTAAAGTACATACACAAAAAAAGTTACTGGAATGCTCAGAATAAGATTGTAAATTTTTTTTTTGCATTTTTGTCTTTTTTTTTTTTAATTTTTTTTACAAGGTTTTGTTTTATTCTCCTTTGAGATAATGGTTTGGGCCTGGTCACACCACAAGTAAAGTCAGAAATAGGTAACAAGAGAGATATACACTTCAAAGCCCCCCTTTTGGTCAATCCGAGATCACTTAAAAATGGCGGACCTCCTAACAATATGTACAAAAATATAAAATGTAAATAAAAAATACAAACAAATTCTCCTTTAAAGTACTTTTAAGAAAGAAAGCAGGGCCTTGAAGTTTTGGTGCTTGGGGGGGAGGGGGTCTGTGGGGGAAGGGGGGGTTTCTCTCCCCGCTAACGGGCGAATCGTTTTGTATGTTCGTTGAGTGGCAGCGCCGCGCCGGGGGGCCGGGGACGGGGTTCACTCTACTTGGTGAGGATGACCACGGCGGAGGGGGGAGGAAGGGTGTGTGTGTGTGTGGGGATGGGGTTGCAACGGGAGGGAAGGGGGGTCCCAAGGGTGAAGAGGACGCGCTGGCCTTTTTTGTTGGTTTGTTTTCCTCCTTATTTAAAAAAAAAATAATAATAATTTGCTGCCTAGTCATCTTCATCGGTTTTCTGCTTCTTGGGATCAACGTCGTCGTCCTGGGGGGAAAGCAAAGCTGTCAGGAGAGGGGACGAGGAGTGGGGCTGCTGGGGGGCTGGCAAGAGCCACACCAAGGCGGGCAGTGAGGCAGGAGAGGGTTTCAGGTCCCTCTCCCGCCTCAGGGACAAGAACAGGGCAACAGAAGTGTTTCCCCCCTCGTGCAAAATCCTCTCTCGCAGGCAGCTCGGGGAGCCCCCGAGCACCCCCACCCTGGCCCACCATGAGCACCCTGGGGCTCCCCAACCCAGGGCCAGCAGCTCCACGCAGCCAGAACGGACACCCCGCTAACCAGGCCAGCGTATAAACGGAACTGGGCTGCATCCCCGGAGAGGCACGGGGAACGCACAGGCAGGCGTTCCAGCCCCAGAGCCCAGCCCGGCCTCTCCGGCCCCATCGACGCTCCCCCCAAGCCCTCTGGGGACATGGGTGGCTCCGAGGGGCTGGTTGCTCTTCCTACCTCGTCGTCCTCAGCTGCCCGTTTGCCTGTGGCTCCCTCAGCTTCGTCATCTTCATCACCGTCCTCTTCCTCACCTGCATAGAGAAGGGGAGGAACATGAGACCCTCTCGGAGGGTTACAGCACCATGCACCTCCCCTCTGGGTTTAATTCTGGCTCAGCCCCCCAGTGCCACGTCCAGTGTCCCATCTCCCCAGCTGGCACAGCCCCTGCTCAGGACAGCAGGTGCCTGAGGACACAGGGATTTTTGGGGCATCCCCCAGCTGACTTGACCCACCAAAGGGGAAATAAGGATTGGCAGCATCGAGTCTGGCTCACACCGCGTTTGTAGCGCAGGCAACAGGACGGCAAAACCAGCACCTGCCACGAGTGCCGAACTTGGAGAAAAAAAGGGGAGAAACAAAAAAGGGAGAGGAAAAAACTCTTTCTAGTGGCTGCTCCGCCTAACCGCTCCATATTACTTCTGCTTCCCTTCGCAGCTATTAGTCCATCTTTAATGAGTTAAGAGAGCCAGAACGCATTAGTTCTGAGTCAGAACACTTTCTAATTATCAGAACAGCAAACAAATGCTACCAACTTATCTTACAGCCAGAGAGGAGGATGAGCAGAGAGCTCTGGGCTTTGACCCACTTTGAGCTCAAATAGGCCAGTGGATCAGAACGACCGAGTCCATCGCCTTTGGCCAATTTTGGGGGGTCGGGGGCAAGACTTGAGGCCCCAGAGGTGGAACCACCTCTTGGCTGCCAAGACGAGTCTCTTGTGTAACAGGAGACCCTACTAAAACTTAGAGCGTTAAGGCCAGTAAGCTGGCTTTAAACCACCGCCACGAGCCACACGTATAGACAGCCAGGGGGATTAAGGTCAGCCCATCCTCCCTTCCCCTCTCCTCTCCCCGGCGTGTGCCCAGCCACGACATGGTCCATGCAGCGGGAAGGGCCAAGATTAGCTCCCAGCGATGGATCAACACCCCAGCAGCCATCACATGCACTGGGCTGGCCCAGCAGGTCAGGTGACAGCACCAAGCTGATTGGGAGCATTTTTAGTTCTTTGAGCTGCTTTAAGCAAAGCAAATAATGAGATGGGATGGGGAGAAGGGTGAGAAAAATATACTGTCAAGCTCCCCTCTGCTGTCAAACTCCAGAATGGAGTTTGGCCACAAGTGCTGGAGAGAAAAAAAGCCTGATGCGAGCTGCACTTGCTGCCTTTAAAATCCCTCTCCTGCAGCGTCCAGCTGCTCAGGTGCAGGTCTCAGGCAGGGATCACCCGAAGGCAGTGGGCACAGACGGACAGAGCCCGTGCAGGATCCCGGCAAGGCGTTCGTGCCTCCAAGCACTGCGTGCCAAATCTTGCCTGTGCTCAGTGAGCTGGTAAGAGCAGGGCTGGCACTGCGGGACCAAAGCTCCCCAGGCTTGTCACAGCAGTATCCAAGCAACACTTCCACCCCACACACATGTGCCTGTGGCACACGCATCCCTCTCCTGCCCAAGGGGAGCAGGGAGAGATGAGCATTCCCCCTCTTCCACCCCGAAGCAGGGTTGGAGGTAGATGAGCTCAGGACAGCACATGGCAGCACTGTGCTCTGTCCCCAAGGGTTAAAATCCAGAGTATGAACAGGGTCACAATTCCCAGTTTTTTCCCTAGTGAGCCAGTTCCTACCAAAGGGCATGGCAGACAGCTGCCCAAAGGAGGCAGCTTTCCCTGCTTACACTGTCTGAATAGGCACTGGCCTAACGGTCATTAAATTTCCAGCCCTGTCCCTGTCTCCCAAAACTAACCAACAGGTTAGTAGGTCAGCACATAAACCAAAAATTCACAGGGGATTAACCTAGTAACAGCTAATCAAGGGCCCCGAGTTCATTTCAGCATAACAAGAATGGTTTTCTCCCAGTCTTAACGAGTGATAAAAATAAACAATGTTATTCATCCAAGTAGATCTTGGGAAAAAAATAATAGCAGGGAGGGTGAGAAGTGATTCGGCAAGTCACTGCTGGATTTCTGGTTGCTGCTGCCAAAACCCACTTCCAGGCTGGGTCAGGTCAGGAAACAGGGGAGGGCAGGGAGATGTGGGACACTGCAGACAGGGAAGGTTCAAAGCAAGCCTGTCCGCTCGCATTGGAGGGGCAGGGAAGAGCTGCAGGTTCCTCTGCCCACTTCCACATGGCATCCAGCCCAGGAAAGGGCCAGGAGAGGGGACCACATCAGCCTTTGAGCATGCTGATCCATGAACAAGGATGGTGACCTATCCTTGTGCCAAGGCACAGCCATCCAGGGCTGTCCCCATCCCACCAGCTGGCACTCGCATCTGCCGCGGCCGTTGCGATCACAAGAGTCAAGGGCAGGTTTTGCTACTCGCACGGAAGGGCTAACGCGCTTATTCAGCGCCGCGGTACGGTGCCGTCTGGCCAGAGGAGGGAGGAAGGAAGGAATCTGCCCTCAACCTGCTGGAAGGCATTCAAGGCTGACTTCACTCCCAGCACCAGCGGCCTGGGCGAGCGAGGAAGGACTGAGCCCGGCTGGCAAGAGCCGCCCGGCCGCAGCCGCGAGGGGGAGATGCTGCTCTCGGCTCTCCTCTGCTTCCCGAGTCTGCTGTCCAGGGCAGGATGCAGCCACGGGATGGGGGCGGGGGGAACAAAGAAAGTTACCATCACCCTCTTCCTCCTCGTCCTCTTCCTCACCACCTTCCTCTTCCTCTTCGTCTACTTCGTTGTCAGCCTCCTGCTCTCCGTTTTCCTCGTTCTCCTTGGCAAGACAAAATATCACTTAAAAAAATGCACCGGGGAAGGGAGAAGGGAGAAAAGATGTTCAGCAGAAGTGCGTGTCCCCACCTTTCCTGCCTAAAGCAAAGCACCAGGCCACCGGAGCCCCGGCATGCGTCCCGCTTCCTGCCTGCTTCCACACGACACAGGCAGCCCAGGCACGAAGGATCAAGTCTAGAGTAACTTGGGGCTGCAGCTTTGAGGCCAAGACAAAGACTGCAAAGGCTCTTGTGACACTTCGAAATGCAGCAGAGTGAATTTCCCCCAGCGTGTTAAAAATAGGAAACCAACCAGTTTACTTGTACACAATGTGTTTCCCCGTTCAACTGATTGTAACACTGTAAAAATCTAGGGTTTGTTTTTTTTCCCCTCTCCTTATCCAGTGCCTAGGAAGGAGGCGGCACTGGACACAACCTCACACAGCTTTCGGGGAGGGGATCCAAGCCCAGCCCTTCCTTTCTGCACACACGAACTGCCCACAGGCTCGGGAGCGTCTGTTGAACCTGAAGCCCCAAAGGCTCGAGGGCTCTGCACAGCACAGTGCTGCCATTTGGAGGGGTCCCCTCTCAGCAGGGCTGGGGACAAGCTCGCAGCAAAAGCAAGAAGGGAGAGGAAAATAAAGAGGCGTTGGCATAAGGGCTGCCTCTCCCTGCAGGTCTTAGCCATACTCACAGCATTGCCGTTGGCCGGTGCATCTCTGCCATTTTCTGTTTCTTCAACAACTTCCTTCTTCTCTTTTAGATCCTGGAAGGAGCAGAAAAGCAGAGAAGTCACCCCGATTCCAGGTGCCTGGGTCAGAGAAGCTGCAGATCAGGTGTGAAAAACACAGTCAGAGAGAGCAGGAGCTGGTTTCTCTTCACACCGATTTGCTCTGCGATTTGGTCGCCACGTTCTGGCTCCTCCTTGGGAACGGGAGAGCGTGGGGGCGAATCTCAATCCAAGTCAGCCTTGCCAGAGAGCAGCTATCTAAAAAAGAGACTGCTCTGTTTCACCTCTGAGCTCCCAAACACACAGAGCTGGCTGCCTGCATATGCTCAACAGCAGCAGAGCTGGCTGATTGCCCATCTTAGCACAGTCCACGCAAGCTCCTGCAATGCCATGGAGAGCCGGCAGCCCCGTCCAACGTATGGGCTCCGCCGCCCCAGGGCTGTGGACGTCCATGGCTGCTCGGTACCTTCGCAGCAGGAACAAATCCCAGGGACTCATTAGCAGAGACTGCGGTCTCTGCCCTGCCTGGGGAAAGTCATACGGCAAGTATTACATGCCTGGTCTTTCTCACAGCAGCAGAGAGGAGACTCCAGGATCCAGCTCGCAGCTTTAAGTGTAACAGGATGGGGTGGGGGAAGAAGTCTATTTTTACACTGCTCCAAGAGCCGTGCCTGGCTAGTTCGGTTCAAATCTCCACCACGAGCAGAGCGAGAGCTTGTGTGTTTTTGCTATTGATCACTGTCAAAATGTCATGCCAAGTCGCTCGGCAAACAGGCTGAGAGGATCCAACTTTATGTTCCTGCATAAAGAACACTTGGATTTAACACTGGCATCTCTGCTTGCATCCTCCTCCCCTTCTGTTCCTCCATCAGCTGGAGCGAGATCCTTCAGCACAAGGAGCGTTACCCCAGCCAAGGAAAGCAGAGAGGCCCTTCCCCAGGGCCAGCAGCACAGCCACACAGCCGGCTTCAGCAGCGACCACGAGGTGTTTAGAAGTTGCTGGCAGCTCCCTACTTCGCTGCAGCAGCAGCAACAGCAAGCGGCTTTGCCCCCCTCCCGCCCGCCCTTTGCGGCGGCCTCGCAGCCCGCAGTGAGCAGGCAACTTTCACTCCCGCTGAAGCACTGTCACTTCCTCGTGGGAACACCGGCGGGTAAGAGCACGGCCCCGGCCCTGCTAGCGTGACTGCTGCTCCGTTTTGGGAGGGTTTCTGCTACCCTGCAGGCTGCTTAGGCGAGGCAGCGCAGGGGTTTTAGACCACCAGGTTATTTAAACCACTCAGACGGGCACGCACAGAGGCTGTTACTGGAGGCACCCAGGCTGCCAGTGCACCAAGGAAAGACTTTCTTTGGAAGCAAGCTTTGGGGCAGCTACACCTGTTGATCGAACCTCACCTAATCAAAGCAGCACCCTGGGAGTCTGGCGTAAAACAAACACGAGCTCCCTCCTCCTTTCACTGCTCACGTACGGATCTCCCAGGCCAGCTCCTCCACACTGCCCAATTCCACGGCAGTTTTACACCCTCAGTGGCTCTCGCTCCTCTATTCCCCAGAGGCTGGCCGCAACCATTTAACCTCTCGCGCACCATCGCGCCGCTGCGTTCTGCAACCGTTGCCTCACATCAGGCAAACGGGCACGAGGGCGACAAAGCATTTCCTAAGTTAAACACAGTGCAAATCAAGCAGTCAGAGTTTCCACATCTCACTACGCCCGATGGTTCTCTTCAAAAAGAGTCGTTCACAAAACGTAAGCAATTCTCCCAGTGAAGGAACAACTCATTCTTGGGGATTTTTGCTGGACAGGTCTCCAGCCCTGACCTTTCCCGCCCCACTGAAGACGCTCTTCAGTTTAACGACCATCAGGATGCCAGGTCATGAAGTCTGTGCTAGCAACAGGGTTGCAGAAGGGACCACAGCTTCTCCCTTTCCCCCGGCCCAGTCCAATACAAACAGACAGACGTGTACAGCAGCCTCCAAACCAGGAGGCCGTGCAGCAGGACTGCCTTAGCTCCAAAGCTTTGACAGAGCCTCTAATTATAGGTGTGGCGAGGCTGTTTGTCCATAAAATAGCAACGGCGTTTAGTCATACACCAACCGCCCGGGGAGCTCTACCTTCGGTCCTGCTCCGCGCCCGAGGCACGAGCTGGCCAGGACCGCAACTACCCCTGCAGCCGCAGCTCCGGGCGGGGAGAGGCCGCGGCCGAGGGCAGGACCCGGGCAGAAAGGGCCGGGATCGCCCGCTGCCCCAGCAAGGAGCCGCGTCCACCCCCCCCGCCCCCCGGGACGGCGGAGCGGCCGCCGCCGCAGCCCGCGCCTCCCGCCGGCAGGGGGCCCCCCCGCGCCGCCACGCGCCGGGCCGCCGTTCAAACCGCGCGCCACTCTCCGCGCCCCTCTCATTGGCCGCCCGCCAGCGCGCCGGCCCGGCGCCCCGCGGGCTGCCGGGAAGTGTAGTCCCGGCGGGGGCGGCGCGGCGGACTCCGGCTCCCAGGGGGCGGCGCGGGCAGGGCCGCACGTGGTGGGCGCCCCGCGGCACGGCGGCGGCGGCCGGGGGCGGCGCTCGGCGCGGAGCCACCGCCCGGGCGGGGCGGGACCCCCCCCTCCCCGCCTCCCGGGAGCGCTCCGGACGGCAAGGCGGGACGAGGGCGAACGGCCCCGGTGCCTCCGCGCTTCCCTCCCCCCCCGCCACCGGGCGTGCGGGGGGGGGGGGTCACCTTGCCGCCACGCGCGCCTCCGCCCGCCCCGCAGCACGGATCCCCGTCCCGTACCGTCCCGTCCCCCCAGGCCGAGCCGGGGACGAGGTCCCCTTCCCCCACGCTGTAAAGGGCAGGGGAAGGTTAACGGCAAACTTGGCCCCGTTCCCCCGGCGAGGGATGGGGATCGACCCGCCTCGCCGCTAACCGGCTCCGGGAGAGCCGGAGGCGGCGGAGACCGAGCCGCGGCCCCGGAGCGGAGGCAGGGCGAGCGGGGGGGGATACGGCTGCGGGAGCGGGAAACAGAAGTGAAATCGAAATCTGCCAGAAACGGCGTTTTGTCGGCTGTTTTTTGTAAACCCTCCTCCCTGCCGGTTTTTTTTCCCTCCAGCCGCGCTTCCCCCGGGAGCGGCGCGACACGGTGCCGGCCGGGGCGCAGGGTGAGGAGGCCCCCGGGCACGGCCGCCCCATCCCCCGCCGCCTTCCCACGCACCCGCCCGGGTCGAGTCGGGTCCCCCCGCAACTTTCCCGGCAGTGGCGGGAGGACCCGGCCGCGGCCCCGAGGTCGACGGGGCGCATCGCCGCCCACGGCCCGGCGGGGAGCGCAGCCCGCCCCGGTGCCCGGCGCCCCCGGGGGACGCTCCGCCGCGGCTCGCAGACAAAGGCGGGCGCCGGGAGCCGCAGCGGGGACTCCCGGGAGAGCCTCTCCCGGCCGGTACCGGCGCTCCCCAGCCTCTCCCCATCACCCCCGGCACCGACTCACAAAGTTATCCCGCTGCGGAGAGCTCGGCCCGGAGCCCCCAGCCCCGCCGCCCCAGCGCAGCTCCGCCGTGGGGGCTGCCCCCGCCGAGGCAACTCCGAAAATAGCAACTGCACCCCCCCCGGCTCTGGGGGCAGCTCCAGCGTAGCCCTCTGCCCCCCCCCCCCCCGCCTCCGGGGGAGACTCCGAAATAGCAACACCCCCCATCCGGGGCAGCTCCGACACAGCAACTGCCCCCCCCAACCCTTCCGGGGAGGGCAATTCCGAAATAGCAACCACCACCCCCCCTTCCTCCGGGGGTAACACCGACACAGCAATTGCCCTCCCCGCATCAACCGGGTGCAACTCCGAAATAGCAACCGCCACCCCCCCCCCCTCCTTTTCGGGAGTAACTCCACAACAGTCACTGCCCCCCCCCCCCCCCCCCCGTGCATGTTCCGGAGCGCTCCCCCCCCCCCCCCCGCGCAGGGACGGGGCCGAGCGGCACCCAAGTTTGACGGGGCTGTCAAGCTCCCGCAGCGGATTGAATGAGGCGAGCGCTGCCCGCCGCCGCCATCCCCCCGCCGGAGACGGCTGCTGAGGCGCAACCGTGCTCCCCCCCACACACACTCCCCGAGCCCCTCCGCGGCCGGACGGCCCCGCAGCCGCCGCCGACGTCCCCGGGAAAGCGGGAGAGAGCGGGCCGCGGAGCCCGGCGCGGCGGGGCTCACGGCACCGGCGAGGGCGACGAGCACGTTTCCCGCACGCTGTAGACAAAGAAACGGCGCAGGCAGCTCCTCACGGCGAGCGCGGCGGCGGCGGCCCCGCACCGAGCCCCACCGCGAACTTCAACAGGGGTGAGGGGGGGGTGGGGGGAACGGGACGACGATGACGGGCGGGGAGGCGGGGGGGGTAAAAAAAAATTAAAAAAAAAAGGTAAAAAAAGATAAAAAAACGCCAAAAATCGCTTGGAAAAAAAATATTACAGCAGAAAAAAAGCGGCGAGCGGTGGGCGAGGCGCGGGGCGGCGGCTCACCTTGGCGGAGATCTCGGCGCTGGTGTCCACGGCCGTGTCGGACATGGCGGGGGCGTGCGGGGCTGTGGCGGGGCTGTGGCGGCGCGGGCGGCGGCGCGGGCAGAACAATGCCAAGATGGCTTTGCGCGAGCCAGTGGGGACTCACGCGGCGCCACGGGCCCTCTTATAGAGCCGGGGGCGGCGCGCGCGCTGCCCCGCGCCGCGCCCATTGGCCGCGCGCGCCGCGGCCGCCGGCGCCCATTGGCCGCGGCGCAAACAATGGGCACGGCCGCTTAAAGCGGCAGGAGCCGGCGCCGCCGACACTGCGGCGATGAGTTCGGGCCCGGTCTCAGCGTGGGCGAGGCGCGGGGCGGTGGGCGGCGGAGCCCCGCCCCCTTTCCTCCCCTCCCTTCGCGCTGCCTCCGCCCCCGCCGCCTCCGCCCCGCCCCGCCGTGTGAGGCGGCGGGCGGGAGGGAGGGAGGAAGCTCCCCCCCACCCCCCCCGCCTTCCAACCCCCGCCGCAGCCAGCCCGCATGCCTGCGGAGGGGCGGGAGGCGTGCGCGCCCGCCCGCGGAGGGGAGGAAAAATAATAAGAGTTAAAAATAATAATAATAATAATAGTAATGCGGGAGAACCGGCGCTGCGTCGTCCGTGTCCGTCCCCCCCCCCCCCCCCCCCCCGCCCGCACCCCGGTCTCCCGGGAGCCTCCCCGCGGCCGGGGAAGGGTACCCGCCCGGGACTGCCGGTGGTGCCGGAGCAGGCGGGTGGTAGCGGGGAGCCCCGTCCCCTCGGTCGCCGCCGGGGTACCCCGTTCCCCTCCTCCCCCGCGCAACCTCCGCCGTCTTTTCAGCGCCGCGGAAACTTTTGCCACAACAACAACCGCCGCCCCCGGGGGGAGCGGGGGAGGGGCGGCCAGCCGGGGGTGCCGGCCGCCGCCGCCGCGCAGAAATGCGGGATTCCCACCCATTTGCTTATTTTACAATTAAAAAAAAAAAAAAAGAAAAAAAAAACCAACCAACCACCCAGGCTGCCTCACCGCCCTTCTCCCCACACACCTTTTCTGAGCTCAAGGCTTGGCACGCACCGGGAGCTTCCCCGCACTCCCCCCTCCGCAGCCCGCCGTTACACCGGACCACAGCCCCCCCCCCCCCCCGCCAGCAGGCACCGGGCCACCTCTGCCCCCCGCCGCGGGGTAACGGGGCACCAGCGCGGCAAGTGAGGGGGTTTTGCCACACTCAAGATGGCGCCGAGAGCCCTTCGTGGGGCAACCACACGGTTTTGTCACCTCCCGGGAGCCGCTCCGCAGCCCGCGACGGCCCCGCGGGCGAGGCAGCGCCGCGCCTAAGCGCTCCCTGGTGCGGAAGGCGTGAAGGACGGGGCGAGGGGGTTGAGAAAAAGCACCCCCAGACGGAGCAGCGCCTCTGCCACACTCAATATGGCCGCCAGGCCGATGCACTAGTCGGCAGAGCCTGTCCTCGGAGGGCGGGATATAGGGATCGAGCGATGCGGATTGGTCGACAGAGCTGAGCGAACGCTGTGCTGACGCTTTGCGGCTTATTATTGGCTGAAGCGCCCGTCTGTCTAAAGCGGAGTGGTTTTGAAAACCCGGAGCGGGCGTACGGCGGAGCTGGGGCTACCTGCCTGGGGCGCGGGGCACCCTGCAGGGGCGCGACCCCCCCGGCGTGGCTGCCGCGGGCAGAGGATGCGCTTCTCCCGGCTGCTGGGAGCCGGGCTGCCCCTGCGCTCCCCCCTACAGCTTCAGGAGAGCTGTGGAGAAGCCATGGCAGCCCACACACCGCCTGGCACCAGGCATCGTGGCATGAGGCGTCATGGCACCGGCCTCCCTCGCCCCATCCTCACACTCGCCCGGTGGCTGGACACCGAGGGCACAGGACCCCGTTTCCAGGAGAAAATGTCCCTCCCGCAAAATAGGATAGCACCACAAACTGGCTGGTCGGTGCCTGGTTGCACCATGGAGGACTTTTCTCCTCAGCCTTGGTGTCTTGCCCCACACGGGAGCAGCCCTGAGGTGATGACGGGGGGGGTCGGGGCCTCAGGGCTGTGGCGGGAGCAGGAAGCACCGTGGTGGCTGTGGCCTCATGTCGGCCACTGACCCTCTGGCCGGCCTTGCAGCAGGGCTGGCCATCCCCTGCCCCAGCCATCCCCCGGCCCCGGGGGCCACCTCGAGCCCACAAGCCAGGCGCTGCCGCAGGAAACTCTCGCTTTGCATCAGAGCCGCTCTCGGCACAACGGTGCCCCGCTCGCGGCTTTCGGGCGCCGCCGGCGAGCCGGTGTTTAGTCAGGAGGGGCCTTTTGGGGACAACGAATTTCTCACGTTGGATGTCCCGCTCTGACCCGGCGGTGGGGCTGGGCGGGAGCGGGGCGAGAGCCTCTCCACACGCTCGGGGGAAGGACAGGGCTGTGGAAACCGGGATTTCTGGTCGCTGCTGGCTACGCCTCTCGCTTGGTGTGTTCAAGACAAGGGCAGCTGCTGTCTATTCCCAGAGACGGCACTCAACAGCGGCTGCGGGTTTGGGGCAGGTTGCTACCAGGGCTGGAGGCAGGAGCGCCCTCTGCTACAGCCGAGCCCGGGGCTGGCGGACAGCGAGTCTCTAAATGTGTCCGAAAGAGGAAAAGAAAAAAAAAACACCAAACCACCCAAGCCCAGCCCAAAAATAAAGCACTTCTGCTATAACTTGGCTTTAATGTGTGCCTTCTCCTCAAACCAGGGATGTTCCTTTGGACTTGGGGTTCCCACGTTTCGTAAACAGTTAAAAAAAAAAGAAAAAGAGACATGGGATATTTGGGGAAGAAAATTAAGAATCCTCAAGGGATGGGCATACCAGGATCTCACAGAAGACCGGGGGGGAGGGGGGGGGAGAGGGGAACAACCAAGCCTGGAGTGGAAGCAAAACTGCCTTAAACCACTCTGTGTCGGAAATCCATGTATAGCCCTTGCTGCCGTCCCTCCGTGCAGCAGGATAACCCGGCTGGTGAGTGCCCCTGCGCGTAAGGCAGAGAGAAACAGGCTCAGCTCGGCATTTTATGCCTCAGCAGTCCAAAAAGAAACAACAACAAAAAAACTGTTGCCTGTAAAAGGCAGCTGCTGCTTTACCTCTTCTCCACCCCTCCCGCCGGCCGGGGCTGGGGAGCGGCTCCGCAGGGAGCAGCGAGAGGAGGAGGAGGAGGGTGGAAGGGGACTTTGCAAAAGTGCCCGAGCATCGAGGACAGAAGTTTCCAGGGCTGAGCTCTGCCTGGGACCTTGCTCCGTCTGTGGCAGGCGATTGCTTTGGCAAAGGAGTCGAGGTGCTGGAGGAGGCGGTAGGAGTTTTCCCTCCTCGTCGGCCGTTTCCCTAGCTCAGCAAGTAGCAGCCTCTCTAATCCCCGGTGAAGATCCTGCTGCTCGGGCGATTATTTCATCGCGGCAAGCTGCTCCTCGGAGGAAATTCTCATTACGCTCTTCGGAGAGGCAGGGGAGGGGCGACTGTCACTCAGCTGCTCTGGAAAAAACAGAGGGATGAGCCTGCAGCATCCCCCGGCTCCGGCGCACGAGACGTGGTAGTGTTTCTAGGTCAGGCTGGTGATGCGGGACATGAAGCCAGCAGAGATGACATCCTGACTGTGTCACCTTCTGTCCTTTGATGGGCAAGGGTTGCATGTGGGGGCCGTGGCTTTGTGGACGTTTGCTCTGCGGGGCTTGAAGGAGCCGGTGGGGAAGACGCACCGCTGAGGGGGCTGGAGGGCGATGGGGAGGTGGGAAGGAGCTTCACGTGCGCTCACAGGGGGGGGAGTGGAGGTGTGTAGAGCACTGGGGCCAGCTCACGGGTCCAAAAAGCATCTTCGTGAAGCCGTGAGGGCAAGGCTGAGACCTCGCCGCAGGAGGCAGAGACTGCGCTTGGAGAGCACCAGCCACCCCAGCCCAGGGAAGGGCCGACGAGGCTGCCCTCCTCCCCATGTCCCAGGCTGCGGCTCCTCCATCCATCCCCATGATCCACGTAAACAGGAGGGAGCAGGTCCCTGTGGCGCGCTTTAATTAAGGGATGGAGACACCGACTTCACCTTTCCCCAGAGGATTGCAAAAGGCCCAGGCGGGCCCCACACTTCAGCTCACGGCCATCCCTGCTCCGACACGCGCTCTGCCCCCTGCATTACAAAACAGGGCTCTGACTCACCGGCCTTTCCCAGCCCGCTGCTCACCGAGCCTGGAGACATTTGCAGGGATCCCTCAGAGCGATGCAGGGAGTCTGGCTGCTCTGCACCCCGCTGCCAGCACCCAGAGCGGGACATGGCGGGCAGGACGTGGCATTGTACCACTGATGTCTTCCTCAGGCCTCCGTGTGGAGCCCTGGGGTGAGGACAGCTTTCTAGGGAGGTTATCCCCTGTGACTGGAGGATATGGGAAAGGGAGGGTGACCTCGCCAGGTCCCCTGACCCCAGCAGGCAATGACATGACAGTCCCTTGATGTCCAAGATGCTCGCCGGCTTCTCCATGGCTCTGGGAAGCCACCGCCCCGGCCGGCTGAGAGGCGGTGGCAAGGGAGCACCCTTTTCTGTCTCCCTCAGCTGGGTGCTGGCAGGAGCCAGGGCCAGTTTGAGGGCAGCAATACACCCCAGCACTGCTGCTAATCCTGCCTCTGCCTACGGGCAGGGTAGGGACGTGACGGGGGGGACAAGGGAAGCCTCCAGTTTGGGATGCTGGCGTTTCCAAGGGAGCCCACAACAGCAGGAGAGGACCCAGCATCACCTCCCTGGCTGCCAAGGGCCAGTGCCGGTGATGCCATGGCCCAGGAGCTGGCACTCAAATCCCTGTCCTTCCCTGCCTGCGTGCCAGGACGACCCCAGCTCGCCCCTGGCAGGCTGCTGAGGCCCCACAGCTGGGTTTAAAGGCAGCAAAGCTGATTACTGCCTTTCTCCCAAGTGAAGGGTGAGGAGGGCATCGGGGCAACCTGCCTCAGAGGCGGGGGAAGAGACCTGTGCCCCAGGGTGTGGGCTTGGTGAAGTTGGAAAACAGTTGTTTCTCTCTTTTAATGAGTTTTCTGGGTTTTCCCCTGGTTTGAAGGTTGGTTGTGACTACGAGCCCGAGTGAATAACGCCGTGGATCAGACTCGGGGCAAGGGCCTATCACACAGAGATTACACACCCACACCTTGCCCCGGGCCTGGGCC
This sequence comes from Mycteria americana, assembly GCF_035582795.1. NCBI lineage: Eukaryota > Metazoa > Chordata > Aves > Ciconiiformes > Ciconiidae > Mycteria > Mycteria americana. The sequence continues at coordinate 12,197,250 of NC_134371.1, forward strand.
TTGGGCCAGAGACGTGGTTTCGCTCCTCGGGGCTCCCATCCCACTGCTCAAAGTGATGCACAGAAGAGATTTAAAAGGAGAGCAAGACAGGAAGGTGGGAGGGAGAAGGCGAGGCCAGATTCTCTTCCCTCCTGCCTCTCCCAGCGCTTTGCAAACACGAGGTCTTTGCAATGTCCTCAGGAAGAGGGAAAACACCCCCCTGCACGTGCCCAAGGCTGGATGAGGGTTGGGGCAGGGATTGCTGCGCAGCGTGGCCAGGCCCGGGCACACAACCCCGATCATGTCCTGCTTTCCGTCCCCCTTCCTCCTGCTGTCCCCAGCAGGACACCCCCCAGAGCCACTACACGGGGCTCCGCACCCATCTGGGGCCACCTTCCTGCCCCAAGCCGGCCACGGGGCACCGATGGCCATCATCCTGCAGGGACAGCTGCATGGAGAGCTACCAGTCCTTCGTCTCGTCCCTCCTTGCTGCATCGGCACACCTGGGAGAAGACGGACACACAATGCGCGCACACACACTCACAAAACCAACCCCAAATCTGGATTGGTATCAGAGAGAATTAATTACTGGCTCATGCATATTCAGATGAGAAACTCAGCTGAACCTGGCGGCAGTTTGGTGCCTGGGGCAGGGCTGGAAAGGAGAATTCATCTGGAGAGATATAAATCACCGCTCCCCTCTATCGCTTTCCCCGTGGAGCACTACCTCCTGGGGAAGACTGAACCTTGATTTCCTTTTTTTCCTCCTTCTTCGTTTTCAATCTGTGCAGGGCCCCTGTAATTACAATGGGCTGCTTTAGGGCTTGAGTTATTTATTGGGTAACAGCGACACACCTACCCAGCTCCAGCCGCCTGCCTGCCCGCGTGTCGCAGCTTGTCCTGCCTACCCAGCAGCGCCCGCCATGCCGTGCCGTGCCGTGCCTTGCTGCTTTTGCTCGAGACAGTGCCGGCAGCAGCAGCAAACAGGGACCACCAGCCTTAAGCAATCCACTAAAGACGCATCCATGGTGGTGTAGCCCCTGTGAGCAGGGGCGAGAGCCACACTCTTGTTTTATTGCAAAACCACCATCTTGCACACACATTTGTGTGCTGCTACGGTGGGTGGTGGGTGCCACCGAAGTTCACACCGGTTGTGAAATCTTTGGCCCCATTTTACAGGTGGGGAAAGCGAGGCATGGAGCGGAGAGGTGATTTGTCTGGGGTCATCCCGGGAGATTGGAAGAAGAACCTGCCCCTCCAGCCGATGTGCGGCTGCATGAGAAGATGCCGGCCATAGCGCTTGGCTCAACTCTTTGGCTGGCGGGACCTGTCCCCCGTGCCTCCACGTTGCTTCCCAGCGGGGGTCCTCTGCCCAGCCCTGGCTCTGCATCCCCCTGCCCAACCCTGTTCCCCCCACACAGGGGCTTGTGCGTTTGGAAGAGATGAGCGTTCGGGGCTGAAGACCACATGGCTGGAGGGAATTAAATAATTGATGGACCAGAAGTCTCGAGCAGCTACTGAATCTCCAGAGGCAGCATTTGAGAGGCAAAGCAGAGCCCTCGACAAGCCCCTTCTCTCTGATATGATGCCAGCATGTCTCACTCCTTCCTGGGGCTTCTGGTGGGCTGAAGATGTGGGGTGCCGGGGATGGGAGCACTCCTCCGCTCACCTCGCCTCCCAGCTCGCCCCCCGCGCTGCTGGAGCACTGGAGGGGCTGGCTGCCTTCCAGCCAGGCAGGGAGGAGCTGGGGGGAAGGAGGCTGGCACTTCCAGGCTGAAATGCTCCTGCATGGGACGGTTCCCACTGAGCAGCACCCTCGGAAAGAGCGGGCTGAGCGGGGAGGAGGAAACAAGCCTGCAAAATCAAGGTGGGTGCGCAGCTCTTCCCTGTACAAGAGCATGGGGCCACCAGAAAGCAGCAAGCTCCACGCCAGTGAAAGGGACAGCTCTTCTGCCAAGCTGTGTCCTCTGTGCTGTGGGAGCATGGAGAATGGCTTAAAAATTTACAGGCAAAAAGCAACTGGATAAATTCAGCATAGAAATCAGAAGGAATTAAATCCAACGGTCCCGCTCCCCGCTCTGGAGGTGCCTGGGCTCCAAAGCCTCGGCTGCTGGGAGAGGGTCGCTGCCGGCCGGACAGCCCTCTTCCTGCTCCCTGCCCTGAGCGTCACGGCAGAGGGGCCGGTCAGTCACTGCTGGCACAGCCACGCCAGGCATCGGGGGGTCACAAGGCGAGAGGGCTAGCCCCTGTGCGATGGCCGTGGCCACGTGGATCCTGGTTATCAGCCTCGTGGGGTCTCAGCGGCGGGAGGAAGAGGTCTTCCCACCCAAAGCGCTGATGCAGAGCTGCCACAGGATTTGTCAGGCTGCAGCATGAAGCATCTTCCTGCACTAGACATATTTGTTGGTATTTAATCCACCAATAAAAGTGGTGCATGACCAAATTGAATATTTAATTTAATACATGCTAACCAGGAGCCGGTTGGCATTTCACCCAATGGAAAATGTTTGCAGCCCTCTCTCTCTTTTTAACTGATTTTTCATGAAAAGTTGTTGATTTTTTTTTCTTGGGATTTATTCACATCTTTTTTTCTTTTAGGTGCTGCTGTTATGATCTGAAAATGACGATTTTCATTTACCAGCTCAGGAGTTTAATGAACAAGCTATTTGAATAACCATTTGGACAAGTATTAAAAAAAAAAAAAAGAAGAGAGAAGAAGAATCCATTTCAAATCCTCAGAAATAGCCCCCCCTCCACAACTTCAGTAATTTGCAGAAGAGCAGTTTCTTTATTTTTTTCCCCAGCATACTAGATGAAACAGTTGAAAGTGTTTGAAGCTGGCAAGAAATGCATTTCTAGCTACTGATGTCATGAAAATATAAATTGGCAGATTTTTCACGCTGGGTCAACGTGTAGTGATAAGCACAATGCCATACCTTTAGGAGCAGTATTTGTTGGTAAACAGATGGGAAGCAGCCTATAATGTCCATAGTCCATAATATACAGCAAATGTGCATTGGTGGGGTTGCTGTCGGAGCAATAAATCGTGCATCTTCCTGGCGGAGCCTGGACCATCCTGTGTGCAGGCACTGTTGAGACTGTTGTGGGCAAAACACACAGCGTGGAGAATCGCAATGAATAATTTAGAGAGCATCCTTGTTCATCTCTCTTGAACTGCCCATTGAGTCATTTCTGCTGCTCCCATTTCAAGCGGCTGGAGGAATCCTTCCTATTTTCCATGCCAAATATAGCAGTTTTTCCAGAAATGCTCGAACACACAAGCCAGGAAGTTTCCCTTCTCTGGGTGAGTCACTGGAAGTTCAGGCTGCAGTTTCACGATTGCTTCAAGCCGATTGAAATCTGTGCCGCTGCCAAAAGCAGCCATCCAGCCCTGCCCGGTGAGTGGCCTTGCTCCCTCCTTGTGCAACGAGAGTTGGATTAGGGAATGAATCGGGCTGAAAACAAATCCTGCCGGGTTTTTTTTTTTTAGGAGGAGGTTGATTTTCAACCAAATCATTTGGCTGCCTCGTCTCATGGCTGTGCAGACTCGATAGGAGAGGAAGTTTTTCTGATCTGAGAGGTGTGTTATAAGGATGCTCCTTACACCAGAGTGACCAAAGGCAGAGGGAAAGGGGATATGGGGAGAAATGCCATGCCCGTAGAGTCACAGATGGGTGCGTGTCCCCTGTGTCACACAGCTCAGCTGCAGAGCCAACAGCCCAGCATGGGAACACAGGGAGGATCCCTGCCTGGAAGGGGTTTTCTTGGGTGCCATTTCTCAGGTCCAGGGCAAGGACACGATTTGGGACATCGGGACCAATCTGTATCTCAGGACTGTCCCCAGCTAGGCCAGGATGCTCAGGCATCCTACTTCAGTGGAGACACCCATGATATGCAGGATCTCAGAGAGGAGGGATATTTCAACCTCGTCTTTTGGGAGCAGGACCGCTCTCTTCCTACTTCTCTCCTTTCCACCCTCCCACATCCCCCAGCATTTTTTCTAGCTACTTTCCACATGGGTTTCCAAAGCAAGGGGCCTTCCTCCCATTTTTGCTGCCCGTTCCCTTCCAATCATTGCAAACCCATGGAACCGATTTTAAACAAATTTGATGGGGAGGTGAGGGGGAGGTCCTAGATCTCCTTGCAAGTGTCCTGGAAACAAGTGGCTAAGCAGGGAGCACACACTCACTAGCACCCCCCCAGAGAGACTGGCCACTGCGAACACAAGCTTTTTATTAGTCACCAGAGAATCCACACCAAGCACCACGGCTGAAGCATGGTTTTGAAGCTGCAATTTCCCCAGCACTGCTCATCCTTGGGGGTGCACCTCGGCTTCTCCCAGCTTCACTGCCCTTTACTTCTCCCCACCCCCTGCCCCTTCCTTAGTGGGCATGGGGCAAACATTGCTCTTGCAAAGGCCGTGCCCTGGCAGGCCTGGGGTTTTGGGGCTGCAGTCCACTCCACAGGGCTCCCGCGTGGGTAAACCAGCCTGGTTTGTTACCTGTTTCCAGTCCTCTCAAGAGGTGCAGCTTTCGTGGCTGGGGGATCCCCATGGCTCCGTGGACAGCTTTTAAGGAAGGGTAACTGCAAGCATCTTGCCAGCTGGTGTCGGTTTGCTACAAAGGAACTCGCATCTCTGGTGGGATATTTTTGGAGATCAGCAAAGCAGAACAGGTTGAAAATCTCTGCTCTAGAAACCTGCATTATTTTTTTCCTCCTCCCAACGTTTGTTCCATTATTTCTCAGAGATGGTGCTCGCCTCTGCAGAGAAGCCTTGCTGACGGGCAGTTTCTCTGCCTGCTTTGGAAAGGCATCCCCGCTCACCTCCGGTCTCTCCCTCCCTCCTCCGAGGGAACCTCATGGCCAGAGTTTGCTCTCACTGGCCCCGATCCAGGCAGGCACTTATGCAGGTCACCGCTCCAACTCGGAAGCCGGGGGATCGCTCCCAGGCTGCCCTGGGGACTAACACGTTTTCCTGCTCCATCTCCTGGAGAAGCTGGGGAAGGGAGGAGGGGGTCTGAGCTAGGGCCAGAGCTGGCTCCAGTGCCCGTCTCTGGGTGAGCTATTGGAGGCGCTGGGGTAGTTCTTCCCTACCCTATGTGACACTGCTGTCCCCAGGTGTTGGCACTGCAGGGTGGCAAAGCCACCAGGGTGGGACGTGGCACCTCCTGGGCAGTCCGGGCTGGAAGGATGACTGCAGGCAGCGGCAGACAGCTGGGCAGCCCCAGCACCAGGTGGGACAGCCCCGTCACAGACTGCTGGCTCCCACCAAGGAAAGTTCCTCCTTCCAAGGGCTTTGCTTCCTATCTCCAGCATTTTCCATCTGCCAGGGGAGAACGGGGCCAGGACTCACCCCTGCTATGAAAGCCTCCAGGCAGGATGTGCCACCATCCCTGCCTGCCCTCCTTCTCTCCAGGGTCCCTAGGAGGTACGGCAAGGAGCAGCCATGCTCAAACTGCGACTCCCTTGGGTCCCTACAGCTCCTGCCCCACCATGGGGATGGCTCCCCACGCAGGGAGCCAGGCGGGCATTGGGACACTGATGGTCCCTCCACAGATCCGGGTGACTCAGGGTATAGGGACATGGTTTGGTCACCCCGCAGTGCTCCCCTCTCCACTGCTCGCCTGCAGCGGGACCCAGCAGCTTAGCTCAAGCAGGGACCTCAGCTGCTCTGGTGCAACGGGGACCAGCGCCTCCTTGTCCCCCTGTGATGGAGGCCTGGGTGGGACACACAAATCGCTCAGACTGGACACCTTGCAACAGCCAAAATCCGCAACTGAGCTGAGATGGGCGTCTGCTTCAAAGGGACATGGAGGGAGCCAGGAGCAAGCAGGAACAAAAGGCACTGCGGGGGGATGAGACCGCTCGGCATGTGCTGAACCCGGTCTAGCCCTCGTCCTGCCACCTCTCACCTCTGACGTGTGTGCCGTCCCCCCCAGGGGACAAACCTTCCCAAGGCCACAGCAGCAGGGTCTCAGCACCCCGCGCACACAAGCTGGGGAGGCTTCAGCACACACAACGCTCCAAAAACCCATCAGGAGGAGGGGACGGGGGAGGCGGGGGAGCAGGATGGTTCTGAGCGCTTGAAGGTCAGCCCGTACGGATGAATTCAAGGGATGCTAAGCCCTTCCACTGCATCCTTGTGCCAGATGCCCCTGGGTCGAACAGGCTCTGCCCGTGCCGGGGGTAGCGGGGTCCCCGTGCGGCCCCTCCGGCTGCGCCGCTGAGCTGCCTCCTCCCCTCCGCGGCCGCCCCTGGCCCATCCGTCACAGGCTGGGCAGTGGGTGCCGCAGGACGGAGCGGAAATGAGGCAGCTGAGGCCCTGCGGATCTGCTGTTTATCTCCACGCCGCTCGCACGCCCTCGGTTGGTCTCCAGAAGAGTAAATCACCTCGGCCTTCCCCAGCCACGCCATTTCCACCCTGGCTGGGACAGTGGGGTCCCCTCCAGCACTTCCGGCACCCCGTGCATCCCGCAGCTGGCAAGCCCAGGCTGAGATCTGCTCCCTTAGCGTGGCCGGGACTCCGCTCCCGTTCCCCGGCTGAGCTGCGCGGGCTTTGCCCCAGGATGTGAATTTGGGTGCTGGAATTTATCCGCGGTTGTTTTGGCTGTGGCTGAACTCCACCTCCGGGCAATGACATGTTGTTTCCATAGTAGCTAATGGACTGGAGATGGAAGGGGGGAAACACATACCCGCACTAAAAAGGGACTGGTGAGTAATGTGGTTGCTCCCAGCGCAGAGTAGAAACAACTTTCTAGTACTCGACAGAGCCCCTCCTTCGCCCGGCGCCTGTAAAGTGTCAAGAGGAGAGCGTGTGTGTGCAGAGCTGTGCGGGAGCAGGCACCGGGCAGGAAGACCAGGGGGTCCGTGTGGGTGCTGGGGGGCTTGGGGGTGCACGGCACTGGGGAGGGGCTGCATGGCAGCTGTGCAGGGGCAGCCTGTGCAAGGAGAGGGAGGGCATGGTGAGTATGAGAGCCTGTGGGGAGGGTGCAATGCAGGCGGTGGGCACACACATGGGTGGCACGTGTCTGCAAGGGCGTCCGCACCCTTTTGCGAGCAGAGGGGAGTTCCCGGAGGGAGGAGGGAGCAGCCTTGGGCAGGCTCCCACCGTGGTGGTCCCCCGGAGCAGAGGCTGTCAGAGGGAGTAGTGTGGCTGGGACAAGGCAGGCCACAGGTATCTGAGGGCTGTGCTCATCCAGGGGACACTAAAGGGTGACAAGGACAAAGTCTGGAAGGTGCAAAGAGGCAAGGAGCTAAAAAGGGCATTGAGGGGGGGTCAGGACTCTTCATCCCTGCCGGACCCCCTGTGCAGGCACTGGGTGGGTCTCGGTGTGAGAGCAGGGGGTCAGCCCCACCTCCGCTGCCAGCCCGCTCACAGCCTCCCCACAGCCTCCCCGAGTCCCACGGCTCTCCAGGAGTGGGGAGGACTTGATTTTCCTCCCACGCCGCAGCCCTGGGCTCTCCCCTGGCCAGCCGGGCACAGCACCGCAGGTCCACCACACTTTGACATTTCCATCGCACTTCCATGGACCAAATCTGCCCTCGGGGGACAACAGCACCGTTACTCCACGTGCAAATGGAGGGTGGCTCTTGGGGCCATTCTCATGCCCAACTCTGGACGGCAGCCCCGGCCGGATCCCTGCACCCCGACTGCTGTTACAGCATTTTTCTTCCACTTGCATGTTCCCCAGCTTGTTCGGTTGCGTAGCTCCCGCCGTGTCCGGCTCTTTGTGTTGTTTGCTGTTAAGTAAATCACTGGCAGCTCCCCAGAGCACTGGGTAATGGCAGGATAATTCCCAGCAAGACCCTGGTAATTCACTTGAAGGAAAGCAGAGCAGAGGAAAACAGCACTATTAGCCATTATCCCGACCTCTCAAAGGCCTCCTCGCCTGCAGAAATGCCACACGGTGCAGCAGGCATGCCTGCCACGGCTCCCAGATGCTGCGGGCCATGGGAGGGCCACAAGCAGCAGAGGAGGCCAGGTTTCAGCCTTCTCTTGCCAACCTGGACCAGCAGATGAAATGCAGGCGAGTGCCTCTGCCCGCCATGGGCACGAGTGAGTTGGTGTCAGTCCCAGGAAAAGTACCCTGAGGACGGGAGTCGGGCAATGCAGAAGTGCCCATCAGGCAGTGCAGACCTGCGGGATGCTCTGGCTTCGTGTCTCCCACCGAGTGCATGGGATACACGGCAGGACTGAGGTCTTGAGCTGCAGGAGCGAGTGACCCTTTGGCCACGAGCCACCAGGCACCTGCCCTGCCACCGGCGGAGGGCTGACAGCCAGAGCGGGGAGGAGGCTGTTCACGATGCTCTGGCTGCCGCGGGCCGCTGGCGGCTCCTCTGGACCTGGGGGAGCTTTGCTGCCTGCATCAGCGAAGATAACGACCCTTCCAGGCAGCCTCAGAACCTTTCACACCTCCCTGTTGTTGGGACACCTCAGTCCTGGCTGGGCCACGCTGGAGACCAAGAGCAGGGTTTCAGCCAGGGGTTTGCCAGGTGCGGCTCAAGCACTGACCCTGCCCCACTGGGCCACTCTGCGCCCACCAGATCCGCATCCGTATGTGGATATCAATGCCAAACGGCTTCATCGGGACTCTCCGAAGAGCTCGCAGCTGTGTTTCTGAGTTGCACGGGTGTGTGGCACGGCGGGGGGATGCCGGGAGGGCAGAGCCTCCAAAGAGCTTGGAGGTGGACTCGAGGCAATGGGCTCCCTTGCAGAAGCCGCTTGCTTTCTTCCAGCTCTGCAATGGGGCTCCGAGCTCCTTTGCAAACCTGCTCCTGAAGTGGCTGCCGGCGTTTCTGAGAGAGGCCTCTGTTTGCAGAAGTGCTGAACTTCCCCCCTGAGCCTCCCAGCAGCAGGAGGGAGCCTGCAGCTGCCGACGGCAGCCCCCCGCCTGGCTCCCCGCACCGGCACCCCGGGAGGGCGAGGTGTGCGCCGCTCCACCCAAACCCATGCTCACACCCCTCGGCATGCTCACACACACACGGGCACCCACACACGGAGGAATGCATACACAAAGGTGCACGCACGCTTATATATATAGGCGCAGGTTTTCAGACGCTTCTCATTGGTTGGCTTTAGAGCAAAGTCCCTGCTTCGTTGGGAGCAATAAAGGCTTCCAGGCCAGGCTAGTAGTAAAAGTAGTAAACTTTAAGGGGAAAAGGGTTCTCTGACTGTTTCCGCAACGGCAACTGCCGCTGCCTGACAAAGGCTTTTCCTCTGTTCACTTTATGCACGTGCACATTTGGTGCTGATTAAGTGTGTGGGACCGCAGCTCCAAGTGCGTGGGGCAGCTCTGCTCCCGTGCACCCGCAGATGCACCCACACCCGCCCCGCATGCCCGCTCCCATCCAGGTTTTCCTTCCCGGCAGCCAGCCAGGGTCTGGGAGACTCTCCCCAAAGTGCCATGGCTGTGGTTGCTCTCCCACGTGCTCCCGGGGAATGGTTAGTCCATGGAAGAGAGTCGTGTTTTGATAGTCAATGCCTGCACATGTTTCACAGCAATGCCCCTTGCTCGTGCGGCAAAAAATGAATGGCCCCGGAAACAGAGGGGGTTGCAGGAGATTGGGAGCAGCCTGTCCCTCTTGGAGAAGTCAGTTCCACCATTTTGGGCACCTGAGGAGGTCCTAGCCCTTGAAAGTTTTGTGTCAGAGGAAGGATAATGGCCCTGACCTTGGCTTTCAGGCTCTACCACAGCCTCACACCATGGAACACCCAGAGACAAGGAGAGCTTGAACTCACCTCAGTAAAGATGTCAAAAGTCCATCCTTTTGGAAACCAAGGGCTTGCTTCCATTTCAAAGATGCAACAATCATTTCCGTAACAGCATCGAGGGCAAAGCATTCACCCTCATCAGCCCGTGTGGCCTCCAACCCTGAGATGCTGGCATGGAAAGCATAAGACAGGTTTGAGGTACTTTGCATGAGTTGCTGGAGATAAATGCGGCAACACTACATGCTCACTGCTGTCTCCTCAGGGCAAAAGTGCTCAGGTCCAGGGTACTGTGCTGCTGTGGAGCAGCCAGAAATGGTGGTGAGAAAGGGAGGAGGTGGCAGAGATGTGGCTAGGGACAAGATGAAGTCTGCCAGATGGAGCAAAGCTTTACTGAGGGATGCTTCAAGGTGATAGCTGAAGGTGAGATTTTACCACCCCTAATATAACCATCTAAGACTGGGATGCCTGCTGTCATCCAGGAGGATGGAGAAGCACCTTCAGTGCCCAGTTCATCCTCCTCTTCCTCCCACCTTTCACCCATCCCATTGTGTTAGTGGCCTTCCACCAAGAAGGCAAGGAAAATACTTCTCCACTTCTGAGGGATGTGTCTTCACATCATGGCCTACTAGTCCCTCTAGGAAGCAGCCTTTCACTACCACCTGGAAACATGATGCAAGGCCAACCAATCTGACTCTCGTCTCCCTTATGTCTCTTTTTCTTTGGTTGCTCTGACTTCAGCAGGGTCTTTCCTTCCGCCATCACAAGACAACATGTTGGGTCGCTTGTGAGAAGACAATCCTGGCATAGCTGCCGTAGGGCATGTGAGCAGCTCTGATCTAATGGGGCTTCCTTTGAGCACCACGATCTGGGGGCTCAGCCTCATTCTGGGGGCTAGGATTTTGAGAAGGAACAAGTTCCCCAAGTTGAGACCTCCAAGGAAGGCCCTGTTTGGTCTTTCAGGCTGGTGGCAGTTCCAGACACGTGCCGAAGATTTACTTATCAGAGAGGCTCCCAGGCCTTTGCTGACTCTGGGCTGGGGTTAGCCACGCTTTGGCTCTCCACCCTTGACTGTTTTACACTGCATATTAAGGGATCCCTCGAAGGCAGAGAGGAGGGCAGGCTGGATGAGCTGTCTCCCCAACCTTGATTTCAGGAAGCCCATTTGCTCTCCTCCGGGTCTTAGTGAAGCAGATGGAGGTGCAGTGCATTTGGGAAGATCAGACCAGAAAGAATGGCCACCCCTCCCATGTGGCTTCTTTTACACCACAGGCCATTGTATTTTGCCCACTTACTCCTACAATGGATGCCGAATCAAACACCTCTTCCAGAAGGGAACCAAGTCTTGATCTGGAGATAAACCCATAGAGTCTCAGCCTCTCATTAGTTGGTTGGTTCTGATGATTAATCATGCTTCTTGTTGTGAAGCCTGATCATTTCTAATGTGGGTTTACCCTGGCTTTGGAACGTAGCCATTGGTTTGTTGCCTACATTAAAGCATTTAGTGTTGAAATGGAGGCAGTTAGGCTCCTGAGAGAGTCTTAACTTAAAAAACTTCAGCTCCTAGTTAAGGTTTTTGTCAGTTAGTATAAAGAAAAGAGTCACAGGACCTCGGATGAAGACTCAGGTGGATGGTTTTGTTAATGGAGCAATAAAACAATAAATCTCTCAATGTGTAAAGGTGCTAGATTAAAATGAGTGTAGACGAGCAATAAGGATATTTTAGCATCAGCTATCCTCATAAGACATTAACAAAGTCAAGCTGTATGAACACCACCTTCTTTAAGACACTTGTGAGATCAAGCACCGATAACAATCCATTAAGTGGCCCTAATGCTGCGACTAATGCGGAACTGATACGAATGTGATGTTAGCCAGCAGAGGTAGGTATCCCAGGTATGTGCTGTGGGATACCTGCTTGGGGTATGTTGAGATGAATATGTACGTTTGGATTGCTGTAGGGGATCGAAGGGCGTGTCTGAGGGTTTTGTTTCCCAGGGTGAGGTCTCCGACACCTGTGGTGCATCTTCCTTCTGCCAAGCCAGAGAGATTGGGAACACGATGAGAAACGGATGGAGGTTTTACTTTGTTAGAACGCGTCCTTCATGTCAGCAACAGGCTACAGAGTTTGTGTCTTGTTGGTTTCTCCTCTGTAAATGTTCGGTGTTACCTACAACAACTGAAATTAGCTTTCCCGTGGCCTTAGGAAAACACTCATACACCTCAATCTCCGTTTCATTTAGATAACCGGACTAAGCATGTGTGCTCTCGTTCTCTCCTACGTTCAGGCTTCCCTGCAGTGGTGCTTTTCTACATCTTCTCCCATGTTTCATCCCCATTAAAAAAAAAAGAAAACCAAAAACCAAAGCAAAACTCAGAAGCATAGGCAGGACTTCTGCGTCAGCCATGTCATTGCTCCCTATTTAAACATCCCAAAATGACGCTACTCCTTTTAGTCCCATATCGCAGTAGGAGTTCTAGTTGAGTTGGTTGCGTGCTCTGAACCTTTCCATCTTCCCGCTCGGTATGTGAAGTCCACAATCTGCTCCTTGCATTTGACTTGCTAAGATGTTTGGTTTGAATAGGTTGAGTTCACCAAAGGAGCAAACCAGTGAGCAGGACTGTGATGTCCTTATCTCCTCACCCGTCTTTCTGCCATGTGCCAGCATTATCAGCGGTGAGAAGGATTCAGGAGCATCCACCTTCCAGGGGAAGCCTGTGGGGAAGACCTGTGTGTGTCAACAGAGATCAACTATTTCTGAGGCCCGCCTGTAGCTGGCTCCTGTAGGAAATACTTTATCACGTTGTATCGCAGAGTCCTCAGTCAAAATGTTCACAAGAACGATGTTGGGATCATGCAGCGAGCTTCACTTACCAAACCCTGGATCATTTTTGTATACCAAGCCTTGCTGCCACAAAACCAGGGCGATTCAGTATTTATATTCTTGCCTGTTAGCTCTGTGTTGGTTGAAGCTCAGATTCTCTTCCACTCTTTTGCATGATGCCAGGTTAACAGATCTGAGTTATCCAATGATCTCATTTGCCTTTTTTAGAAATTCTGGCAAAACATTAGCATTTCTCTGATCCTCTTGCAAATAAAGATTAGTAAGGCAGGACACCTCTGCCAGCTCTCTAAGGACTCTTCTGGGCTTGTGAGTTTACTCTTGTATGTGCTCTAATATCTTTCCAAGATTCCAGTGGTCTATACGATATCTCATCTGATACGAGTATATCCCCCTCCTGCTCTCCTAATGGAATTACTTACTGAGCACAACTTTTTCATATCACTGTTAGTTTTATCATCTCCATGGTGTTAGGTGGAGACTGTATCAATGCTGTTACTTCTTTTGTTCTCCATCTACCTGTGTCGTCCTCACCCCTGCCCAACATGATTTTTTTCCTTGTTCTTTTTTAGCTTTCCTAATCAATATCTTAAGTTTCCATTTTATTGACTGATTTTTAGTGTCCTCCCTCCCCTCCAGTCATGATGTGTAGCTCTTTGCTTTCCGATTTGCCACGGAATCAGAATGGGCTTGTAGCCAAACCTGTTTCCTCTCCGTTTGCACTGTGACCTACCAGCTATCAAAAACTCTTTCTGAAGAGCTTACAATATTTTCTCACATTTTTTCTAAATTATTCCTCCCAACCAGTTTCTCTCCTACTTTCTCTCAGCTTTGGTAAAATTAACCCTATGGAGCATCACATGTAAGTGAGCCAGAACTGCCCTTTTTTGCCCAGAACAAGCAGAATTGGGTCACGCTGACTAGTCCCCAGGCAACCACTGCCTTCCAGCCCAGCGATTAATTCATCTGTATCTGTCATAACAAGGTCTGGAGTCATGTTATTTTGTGTCCTGCGTGGTTCCTTTCACGTCAGATTATTACCTACAGTTTCGGCAACCTTCATTCTTTGTTTTTTTACTAGTGGACGTGTCAGACCTTCAGGATGGGTCTTCACCCAGGTGTAATTTCTCCGAACAACCCAGTGTGTTTTATCCCGGTTCCCCCGATGGCAGGCCAAGGATTAATGAACGGCTCCCGCTCTCTGGTTCAGCTGCCTGGTGCAGAGCCTGGCAGGCAGGACTGCTCTCGGGTGTTGGCGTTAGCACGTCGCTCCATGTGCGGTCCAGATCTCGCACTTCACAGTTATCAATAATTCTAAACCGAGGAAACAACCCGTTCATAAAGTGCTTCCTCCCACGCAGCTCTCACACAGACTGTCCTTCTTAAACAGGCTACAGCCGCGGAGTGCGTTGTTCCCCTCACGTGAACCATACCAGTGGCTTTCATTCCTATCAATGGCATCAAGTTTTTCCTCATCAGGGACGGCTTCCCATTCCTTTGGCTTGGTGAGCACACATCTAACCCTGATGACCAAGATCTCTTCCAGCCATGTCCTCTGCCACGTGGGCTCATTTTCTTCAGAACACGTTGTGTTTCAAGTGCTTTCATCTCCTCAGCGTCTTTGCCTTGCACTGTCAGCCTCGTCCTTCCCCAGACTGTCACCAGCTCGTCTCAAAGCCATAGCAGTCTCCAGCAGAGCCCCAGTCTTCGTGCAGCTCTGCCTCCTGCACAGCCCAGGGCTTCATCTGACAGAACCAACACAGCTGATCACTTCTGACACCTTCTTCCTTTTCTTTTGGGGCTGGAAGAGTCTCTACAGATACCCCTTGGACTTTCTTCCATAGGATGGACACCATACTGGTGGACACCAACAAAGACTTGTCAGATGACTTCAAAATCCCACCCAGCCTCACCGCTACATCTCCCATCCTTTCTTCCAGGAGAAAGCACAGCATGCCCTATAGCTCCTGGGCTATTTAAACATCTCTGTTTACTTTTCACCTCTCTGCCCTAGACTTTGAATCCGCTTCTCCAGTTTATAATCCTTCTCCTCCAAATGCCTGTGGCACCACTTGTCTGGGTGCCCAGAGGGTCTCCGTGGTGGCTCCGGCCTCCCCCCAGAGCTGTGTCTGCTGGGCTGGGGCACCACTGGGACACAGGCACCTTCGGGTCTGGAGCATCTCCCCCTTTCCCTGGGCTGTTTGGGGGATCCTCAAATTCATGAGCCCCCCAGGGTGTCTCGGCACTGGACCAGACACCATGGGCACCTTGTGGCATAGCAAGTGTGGAGTGTGTGTGGTGTTTAACAGCCACCTGGCTGGACTGTGGGGGGAGAAATGGGGCAAGAAAAAGGGCAGGGGGTCATTTCCAGGACAAATCCCTCAGACCCAGGCTGGCAAAGGGCACATGGGAACCTCCCAGCCCTGCAGCCGAGAGGCCAAGGTGATGGGCTCTCTCCTGGTGCCCAGGCAGTCAGCTGAGGGGGAAGAGACAAGGGAGAGGAAAAGCGCAGAGCATCTCCTGGCAGCCTGGGGAGACCAGGGGAGCACAAGGGAGAGCAGAGCAGCGTCCTCCACTCTCCCCATGCGCCGGTAGCCGGGAGGCTATTGTGATTCGGATCACAGCCCGGCAGGGCTCGGTGTGCCTTGGCTTGCCGGGAGAGGCCGGTGGCCCCAGGGCTGCGGGCTGTTTTCTGCAAAAAGGAGACAGCAGCCTGGAGCACCAGAGCCCGCACGCGGGGCAGTCTGCTTGGCCTTCTGTGGGCTCCTTCCTCTTCAGGGCCAAACAGCTTTGGGGAGGGACGTTGCTCACCCCTCCCTGCCCCCTCTGGTGTGTCCCCATGGGCTGTTGCAAAGTTTCCTGCCCGGCAAAATTTTCTGCCAACAGTCGTGCAAGGGAAACAGCAACAAATCTTTTCTGTGTCCCAGCCCCGGGAGGGGGACAGGAGGATGGAAGGGATCTCAGAGCAGAGAGGGCTCTTGCTCGGAGGGGACACACAGCCCGTGTTCAAGTCTGCCCGCTCCCTCGCCGTGACACCAGCCGTTGTCCTCCCCAGCACTGCCTTCTGCAAAGTGGCTTTTCCCGTGGTGTCCTCTGTCACCCCAGTCCTGTCCCCAGGGGACCCTTCTCACTCCTGAGCCGTGCTGGTAACTCCTGGCCTCCAGACTGACGGCCGAAGGCTTGCCGGGGCGCCTGGGCAGCACGGGCTGGCAAGGGAGGGTGGCTTAGCACGAAGCTTTCTCTCTCCCTGCCCTGTGCACTTCGTTGCCGGGGAAGGTGAGAAACACAACGCACGGCCAGCAAAGCCAAGCTGGAAACAACTGCATCCATGCAAGCAGGCAGCCGGGTACAGCCGGCTCCGCCCGGGCAGCCCTGTGCGGGCACCAGGCTGCGGCGTTAAAGGGAAGATCGAGCTGCTGGTAATCAGGTCAGGGCTCAGGCCATCAGCATCAGGCCAGACTCTGAAGGCACGGTGCCAGTTCCTCGGCCGCTTGTTTCGGTTGCTTCCACAACTTTTCCTTCCCTTAGGCAGCAGGGACCAACCACATCACGTAGCACCGGCAGCAGCTACGACAGGCTGCCGGAGGGTACCATGCCGGGATGCCGATCCATCTCGCTACAATCTGGAGCTAATTCTTAATCTGGCGATGAGCTTCGGGGATTTCCCAGTGCTGACACACTCTGCAATTGCAAGAGCGTCTGAATTACAGCACCGATCCTCCCTCTGCATGAACGCAGGCCTCTGTCCCTGCAGCGGAAGGAGGTGGTTTATAGTCTAGATCCTATGACACCGGCTTCTCCTAAAGCCACCTCCTTTGTGTATCCTGGCTTCCCAGAGAGGTTCAGCTGCAGGCAGTTATTTTTATGGTCTATTTCTTGGTCCTTTGCTCATGCAATGAAAATGAGCGACCCAGAAGCCAGATGGGACAGGTATTCCCAGGTAGGAGCAACTGGCCTCTTTTAGGGGCAAAAAAAAAAGCCCAGAAAATCACATTAGCTTTTAATGTGGAGGGAGGCTTGGTAGGACGTAGTGCAGCATGAAATCCAGGCTGTGTGAAAAGGGAAGAGAGGTAGAGCGGGGCAGCCCAGAGGTCTGTCTGCACCACTGCCCCATGGTAGCTAGCCTGAGCCTGGATGTCTCCCAGATGCACAGGGAGCAGTGCAGGAGGAGGAACTGCAGGGTGGGATTGACCAGGTGGTCCTCTAGCCTCTGGCCATCGGCAGCCCAGGGACATGGAGCTTTTGTATCCAACAGACTTCCATGGATTTTTCTTCCATGACTTTGTCCGCTTGTTTATTGGCCATGTTCAAACCTCTGAGCACCCAGGGCCTTCCACAGTGGGGAGTCCTGCAGGGAGTCCTTGCGTGGCCTGCGCTGCCCGTTGCGCGTCTCCACCTTCAGTCTCCATTTGCTGCCCCAATCGCTCTTCTGTTGGAGGTGGCAGGAACAGTCACCCCTCCTCACCTCTTCCTTGCCACTTGGGATATTTTAACCTTCTATCATCTCCCCTTGGTGTCTCTTCATCCACATGGGCATCACAGCCGTTCCCTGCACAGAAAATCCTTGAAACGCCACTCCGAGCCTCATCCAGCTCTAGGGAATCCTTAGGAAATGGGAGGACCGGAGTGGCAGGGGCAGGACCTGCCATGGGCAGGGATGCAGTCTGCAAACAACCTCACCCTTCATGGAGCAGGGATGCACAGATGCAGGCTGCAAACCACCTCATCTTCTGCAGGGCACGGATGCAGAGATGCACGGATGCAGAGATGCACGGATGCAGGCTGCAAACCACCCCGCCCTCCATGGGGCAGGGATGCAGGGATGCAGAGATAGATGCAGGGATGCAGAGCTGCACAGATTCAGGCTGCAAACCACCTTGTCCTCCATGAAGCAGGGATGTGAGGATGCAGGGATGCAGAGATAGATGCGGGGATGCAGGGATGCAGGGACGCAGGGGTGCAGGCTGCAAACTACCTCTCCCTCCATGGGGCAGGGATGCAGAGATGCAGGGATGCAGAGATGCAGAGATCGATGCAGGGATGCAGAGATAGATGCAGGGATGCAGAGCTGCACGGATTCAGGCTGCAAACCACCTTGCCCTCCATGAAGCAGGGGTGCGAGGATGCAGGGCTGCAGAGAGAGATGCAGGGATGCAGAGATAGATGCAGGGATGCAGAGATAGATGCAGGGATGCAGAGATGCACGGATTCAGGCTGCAAACCACCTTGCCTTCCACGAAGCAGGGAGGCAGGGATGCAGGGATGCAGGGATGCAGGGATGCAGGGATGCACAGATGCAGGCTGCAAACCACCTCGCCCTCCGTGGGGCAGGGATGCAGGGAGGCAAGGATGCACAGATTCAGGTTGCAAACTGCCTTGCCCTCCACAAAGCAGGGATGCTGGGATGCAGGGATGCAGGATGCATAGATAGATGCAGGGATGCAGGGATGCAGGGATAGATGCGGGGATGCCGGGATGCAGGATGCAGAGATAGATGTGGGGATGCAGGGATGCAGGATGCAGAGATAGATGCGGGGATGCCGGGATGCAGGGATGCAGGATGCAGGGATGCAGAGATAGATGCAGGGATGCCGGGATGCAGGGATGCAGGGATGCAGAGATAGATGCAGGGATGCAGGATGCAGGGATGCAGGGATGCAGGGATGCAGGGATGCAGGATGCAGAGATAGATGCAGGGATGCAGGGATGCGGGGATGCAGAGATAGATGCGGGGATGTGGGGATGCAGGGATGCAGGGATGCAGAGATAGATGCAGGGATGCAGGATGCAGGGATGCAGGGATGCAGGGATGCAGGGATGCAGGATGCAGAGATAGATGCAGGGATGCAGGGATGCAGGGATGCAGAGATAGATGCGGGGATGTGGGGATGCAGGGATGCAGGGATGCAGGATGCAGAGATAGATGCAGGGATGCCGGGATGCAGGATGCAGAGATAGATGTGGGGATGCAGGGATGCAGGATGCAGAGATAGATGCGGGGATGCCGGGATGCAGGGATGCAGGATGCAGGGATGCAGGGATGCAGAGATAGATGCGGGGATGCGGGGATGCAGGGATGCAGGGATGCAGGATGCAGAGATAGATGCGGGGATGCCGGGATGCAGGGATGCAGGATGCAGGGATGCAGGGATGCAGAGATAGATGCGGGGATGCGGGGATGCAGGGATGCAGGGATGCAGGATGCAGAGATAGATGCGGGGATGCCGGGATGCAGGATGCAGAGATAGATGTGGGGATGCAGGGATGCAGGATGCAGAGATAGATGTGGGGATGCCGGGATGCCGGGATGCAGGGATGCAGGATGCAGGGATGCAGAGATAGATGCAGGGATGCAGAGATAGATGCGGGGATGCCGGGAAGCAGGGACACAGCGGTGCAGGCTGCAAACCACCTCTCCCTCCGCGGGGCAGGGGCTGAGGCCCGGCCAGGGTCCCTGTTTCGGGAGGCAGTGGGGTTTGCTCGGAGCTTTGGGAACCGGTCAGCCCCCACCCCCCACCCCGCCCCGCCACGCCACGCCGCGACTCGCAAGCGTGGAGCAGGGCGCCCTCTGCCGTGGGAGAGCGGGGCTGCCGCTCGCGGGGCGAGAGGTTTTGGGGCGGCGGGGGGGGGAACCCCCCCGCCGCCCCAAAACCTCTCGCCCCGCGAGCGGCAGCCCCGTTAGGACGGAAGGGTGGACAGGGAGACAGACAGACCCCCCCTTCCCTCCACCGCAGCAACCACTTGGAGAGGCTGGATCCCACTTAGCCCCCTCCTCATGCTCACCCCCTGTCCCCTATTCCCAACCACGGGACCTGTGATAAGCCCCCCACGAGTGTCCTCCTCCACGTGGGGTGCAGCACCCTGCCGTGGAGCGGGACCTTTCACCTCAGGGGAAGGAGGAGAAATGTGTTTGTGCTCCCCGGCTTTTCCTCAAAGGCTCTTTTCAAGCCGCAGCTCCCAGTGAGAGGTGCTTTGCGGCGTGTCTGGGCTAGTGAGTTTGGCTGCCAAGGACTTTTCCGAGTGCTTTTTGTCTCGTGTGGCTCCTTCCCTCGTGCCCCGCGGCCTCTTGACCCTCCCCGCACACTCCATCTCGCTCGGGTCCCTCCTCAGAGGGAGCCATGCATCCTTCTGAGCATCCCCAAGCTGCTTTATACACCCTGGTTTGTCAAACCAGCTCCAGAAAAGTTGGCAGCAGTGAGCTGAGACATCACAGCGTCCAGCTGGCTCCTCTTCTCCACTGCCGGAGGGCACTGCGTGTCCCTTGCATGTCCTCGATCCCTTTTTTGAACCTGAGCGTGGCCGTGGATTTGTACTCAGGCCCCAAGCTGCAAACTCGGGCTTGGAGAAACATCCCCTGCAGCTGCTTCCACTTCCCCAGGGGAACGTCTGGCAAAGCCCGACACCAGCCACAGGCTGATTTATGCTGCCGCCTGAAATAAAGCGTTGCCCGTCCTGCTCTTCACGCTGGGTGAGCTGAACCCGTTCAAAAACCAGTTTCAGAAGGAAACTTCTGTGATCACTTGGTGTGAACCAGGCCTACGCAGACAGGTACGGGGGCACGCTGCACCCCCGGGCAGGGCATGGCAGGGGTGTTCACAGCAGGGGTGCAGCAGGGATGCAGGCAGCTGCGGGGGCAGATGCCCTGATTCTGCAATGGACCACGGGCAGGAGCTCCTCAAGGCTGGCTTAGAAGAAAGGGAGTAAAAGGGCTTTTACTAAGTCCCCAAGTCCCCTCCATCTAGGCAGATCTGGGTGTCACCGCTCTAGGGGCACAGCATCCCACGGCACCCAGTGGGAAGTGGCGTGGGGCACAGGGCAGCACCTGCCCTGCTCATGCCACGCACTGGATGCTTGGGGCAGGGATCCGGCTGGCCCCAAATTGCAGCCAGGACCTGTGTGACTGTCCTCTTCACACTCACATCCTCAAAGTGATGTCCACTGCCCCCCCCCAGCAATGTCCTGCCCTCTTCCCCGTCCCCCAGCTCCAAAACTGCCCTTTGGGGAAGGAGGTGGTGGTCTTTGTGCGCCTTTAAGACGTGGCGATGCTTTGCCAACGCCAGCTGCTCCCCAGCCACGCACGCTCCCCTACAATGCCCTTTTCATGTGCAGTGGCCGTCTGAGCAGTGAAATGCCCCTTCAGAGCAGCGCCGTGCCCGTGCCAGCTGTGACTCTCGCAATGCGGGTGCTCTCTCAGCATGGCACAGCGTCCTTGCCAGCTCCGGCGTGAGCGATGCCAGTGAATACCCCTGGACTGCGGGAGCCCGCTCTCGCTCGGTGCAAACACGGCATCGGCAAAGGTTGCTGGGCATCGCAGCTGCCCGGTCCTCCGGCATCCCCAGGGATGCAGGTGCCGGGCTCTTTTCCCCTGCACTAAATGCCTGTCTACTCCAGGTCACCCGACAGCGCTGCAGTCATAAATCCCAGCCACCTGCCCTCAAGGGCCAGCACAAACGCTGCCTCGTTAGGTTTAGCTAATAAAGCAACAACAACCACAAAAAAAGAGCTAATCCCCCAGCTCTGGTGCTGGGCACTGAGGTACCATATTGCACCGGGGAGGAGCTGCGAGGCAGCCGGGCCAGGCAGGCTGCGAGCGGGGCGGAGGGGAGCCTGCGGCCATATGGAGTCAACCTCGGCTCTGCTGGAAATTACAGCAGTCGTGTTTCCAGGGAGGAAGCCGGTGTCCCAGGCCTGGCAGGTTTATTTGCAGCCTCCAGAGAGGCAGTGCATCCCCGGGTGCGGGGAAGGGGAGGAAATGGGTTCAGGAAGAGAAGCAGCATCACGGAGGATGCTCGCGGGGTCGGAGGGGTGGGTGTGAGCCTCCCCCAACCCCATGGGGCTGCTGCCATGGGCAGAGGGGTATAAAGCGCAGCGCCAGGCACCTCTAAGGGCCCCCCTCGAAATGGAGAGTGTGTCTGTCCTTGATGCTTCTCTCAGCCCGGTTTTGCCCCCATTAAGACCCCCCTCAGCCCCAACGCCAGAGCACTTCCAGCTCAACACACCCCAGCCCAGCATCTGCTCCCAGCCCCGGTCCCACCGCAGTGTGGTGGCATCATGCCAAGTGCCACAGCAAGTGGATGTCCCATGGGTCACCCAGCTGCTTCCTGTCCCAAGGGATGCCTGCAGCAGTGGGGAGCAGGTCCCACGGGTGATGCTGCTGTCACACCACTGCCCCTCACTGCCCTGACCATGGCTCCCCTGGACAGCTGGGCTGAAGTCGGTGTGAATGTTGCACCCCACTGGAAGGGGACCTGGCTCTCGGAGAAACCCCAGCTGCCCAGAGATGGGGTCTCCAGGTGCTTTGGTTGCTTGGACATTTTGGGAGGAAGGTCCCTTTCTTAGTATCCTCCCCAAAGTCTTCCAGATGCTGTCAGCCCTGGGGACTGTGCCCATTTTGGGCTGTGACTCCTACACTGAATCACACCTGATGTGAAGCCATGCAGATGTCCTCATTGTGTGACCCTGCCTTCCTCTTTGTCACCCTTCCCTCCTCTCGGGAAAGTCCAACGTGGCCCACATCCCTTGCTGCTGAGCGTTGTGCTCTTGTCCAGACTGGGAAGCAGAGCATCCTTAGCGTGCTGGTCAAGGTGGAGCATCACTTTCAAATGAGCCACACGTGCTTGCACCAAGGACTGGGGTGTCCCAGCAAGGAGAAGCTACTCTGCCCTTAGAGAGAGCAACATTGGATAGAAACACTCCCTAGTGCGATGCACCGTTGGGTGCTGGGACTCACTAACCAGTGTTAGGTGCCACGAGCATCAGTGGATTTGGGCATGAAAAGCCAAAAGGAAGCTGGTACATCATGACTGCCTACCAGGGTGTCTGATGAGCTGGAGCCCATTTGGCTGCAACGCTTTGCAGTGCTGAGGGTGTCTCTCCTTCCTTGCTGTGGACAGACCTGGCCGCCATGCTCCATCCCTGGCTCACCACAGGCAGCCAGCCTGAGGAGGTGTTGCAGAAGAGTGAGACATTCAGCATCTTGGCTTCTCCCTCAAAACGTCACCAGCCTCCGATGGGGGCTCTTCAGCTCTTGCAGGCATATTTCCCAAGGAGAAGTGCATGCTCACCACTTTCTCCTGAGCTGCAGCCCAGGTTGGTCATGAATAATGTATCAGATGCCTCCGATCAATGCGCCTCACCCGGACGGACTTGCCTCCTCTCTGCCAGCCTTCCCCCAGCGCCTTTCTCATTCTGCACGGCTGGACCCGCTGCCGCTTGTCACTTGTTTGCTGGTGGCATCATGCAAGGACAGTTGGGACTCACAGCCGGTGGATGAGTGGAGTCGGAGGCACCAGCGGCCATGGCCAAGCAGGGGACTGGCTCTGTGGATCATTTCATATCCTGTTTCCAGTGGGAAATTTGGCAGATCCAGGATCTTGCACCCCACCAGCGGTTTCCCTGCGAGGCAGAGCTCAGCAGCAGCAATAGGTAACTCTTCCCTCCACAGCAGCAGGGATGGGAGATTCATATCCAGTGACCTCAGCTGGAGGAGAACATGGACCTGGGGATACAGAACCAGCTCCATCAGGAGACAGAGAAGGCAGGATCAGCCCCTGAGGAGCTGCATGTGCTTCGTGGATGGGAGAGCAGCCTCTTGCCACCACCAGGCCATTTGCTATGGGGATAAATGGGTGATTTTTATCCCATGCTCTCCTTGGATGCTGTGTCACTGGGCAGAGCTCCCCAGGTGAGGGGGAACGGGGCACAACCCTTCTGAAAAGCCCTCTGAGAGGACGCCACTGAAGCCTAATGGGATTTGAAGCCAAGGGAGCTGGGCCAGGAGCAGCAGCACGGGCTGAGACAACCTTGAGCAAAAGGGGATCAGCAGAGGCGGATGCGGATAAGGAATGGCCTCTCCTAGGGGTGCGTGTCTGAGCACACGCACAGCCACTTGCCTGGGGTTTGCAAATCCAGACGGATTTATCCTGCCTCCAGGACTTTGGCCAAATAACGTCTTGGCAGGAATTTCTTGGCCAGACGCAGAGACAGCTCTGGCCTTGGCAAGGCCAACGCTGAACCTTTCAGGGAGGCCAGGACCAAGAAAGTCTCCGATTGCCTTAGACTTCCAGTGAGATGCAGGTACCAGGGCTCCAGTCATCCCTGTTAACTGCCCAAGCATCCTTCTCCTCTGCAGCAGCCCGTTTGTGGGGCTCCCACAGCACCTCTCGGGTAGCTCCTAGCCAGCGAGGAGAGCAGAGGGATGCTCCCAAGCCTTGGACTGCTGTGCTTCAGCTGGTTCCTATTGCATTTCCAGGTTGCTTTGGGTCAGGGTCACCTCCGTCTATCACCCACCCAGTCACCACCGTCACCAGCTGAATCGCAGCCTCCAGCCTCACCTGGATGCGGTCAGACCCCCATCCCCCGTCTTCTCCAGGAGCTCAGCATCTGGCTCAGCATCTCAAGTTCTCTGTTCCCAGAATGTTTTGGGATCACACCATTACCAGCAGGGCCAAGACCTGATCTCTTGGCAATGCTGGAGATTAGCTCCAAGGCCTTGAGTTGGCAACGGAAAGAGAGGCAGAGGCTGCTTGGGGCTGTTTCCAGCTGACCCAGGCACGTAGTTGGCGGTGGAGGTAATCTCTCCTGCAGGCCACTGCCCCTGCGGCCACGGGGAAGGCGATCGCTGACGATCACAAAACAGTTATGAATGGACAAGCCTCGCAACCTCCAAGGACGAGAGCCCAGCGGTCTCCAGACATCACACCCATGTAAGCTGGCCGTGCTGGTGGGCAGGAACCGCAGAGCCAAGCTCAGGCAGCTGCGCTGGCCTGTTGCTCCTGAGCGTTTCCCAGGGTATCGATGTTGCGTGAGGATGTTCCTCCCTCCAGATGATGCTGTCCAATGACGGTCCCGTAGCCCCACTGATTCAGAGCCAGGAGGAAACCCCATGGGCTCACCCCTTCCCAGGGAGTTAACCTGCCTCGTCCCACCGCGCCTGCACAATTTAACCCACCGCCTGCTTTTCCCAGCTGATGCTGCTTCGCTCCACCTTTCCGAGAGCCTTGGCTCCCTGCCTCTCCTCCTCCTGTCTCGGGGGAAAGTGATTCCCAAGGTGCTCAGAGCAGTGAGGCCAGAAAACCAGGGCACTTCTCCAGCTCACCTAATTGTTGGTTACTGTCCCTCTCCCTCAGTGCCTAATTAAATAGAGCAGGAGGAAAGCCCAGGAGAAACTGCTGAAGGCACAGGAACACGTGTGCACGTTACGGAGAGGCTGGTGAGTGGCCTCATCCAGATGGGCTGCTTCAAAAACAACAGGAGGTGAGCAATGCCAGGGAAGAAGCAGGAGCAGAGACCAGACCTAGTGTCCAGACCTGGATGCACACATACGACGCGACATGCGCTTCACACACACTTGCTCCTAAGTGATCTGCAAGACAGCTATTAGGTTATCACGAGCAGAGAAGAGAGCTCATTCCAGAGGCGATGTGGTAGGGACGAGCATGTCCAGGGCTGGCAGTCAGGCTCCCTCTCAGGCTCCCAGCTCCCGTCTGGAGCATCACCTTGCTTGTGTCCCACCTCAAACTTCAAGCCAACCCTTTTCTATTGAATTTTCATCATGGCTGGCTTGAACCCAGTCCCACGGGTGCATGGGACATGAAAGACCATCTCCAAACTGATTTCCTCGCTGCCTCAGCCTTGTAATCCCTCAGAACCGTGGGTGGAGTTGGGCGCTGGCCCAGGGTCCGACTGAAAAGCCCTGAGCAGACATGACTCCTTCCCCCATTGCTTTGAGAGGATTTCAAAAGACCCATTTCAGCTTTGAATGCTTGACTCAAATTTGCCACAAGCCAGGGCTGCCTGGCCCAGCTGCCCAGCTGCAGTGAGTCGAAGGGGAGGAATCCCTCTCCATCAGTGCAATAACTGCAAAGCTGCCGTCCTTGGGAAGACGTCGCTGCAGGCAGAGGAAGAGCCGAGCTGGTATTACAGAGGAGTCTTTCCCAAACATGATGCCCGCCCCAGCTCCTTGCTGGGTCACTGCATTCCCATGGCCAAAGCAGCTCTGGTTTAGTTCCTACTCTTGGCTGGATGAGGACAAGTGGCCAGACTGCCGAATTCACCCACAGTGTCCTGACGGAGGTGGTGCACCTGCGTGCATGTCACTGCGTGCAGGCAGAGCCTCGCTCGACGCGCGCCCAAGCCGCACGAGAGCAGTGAAGGCAGGAGCCTGAGCGCAGGCAGCACGCGGTGCTGGGACGCTGGAGTCCTGCCTGTGCTCATGCCTGCCTGCTCGCTGGCGAGCACGGGACTGGCTGCCTCGTGCTTTTCTGCAGCCTTTGGCTCTCCTCCTGCCTCCTGCCAGTGACATCACATGCATTTTTCCCAGTGACAAATAGTCCCTTGGTGTCAGCAAGGGTCGCGATGCTGTTACACTTCTCGCTGAAAGAAGCAATAAGTTCCTGGGTGGGGCTGGGCCTTTCTGGCTCTGCATCTCCCTCCCGCAGCCAGCCTGGCCCCTCAGGGATGCTCTGATGGGCGGCGAAGCAAACTCGCCAGGACCCTGTTTAATAAAAAAGGGGGCTTTGCACGAAAGCTGGAACAAACGCTAGCGGGAGCATTTGCTTTGCCAGGATGCTCTAGCCAGCTCCAGCCAAACTTTCCTGCTCAGTATTTGTGTTTGTTTTCTCGCCGTTGCCTGGGCTATTGTGGGAGATCTATCTTCAGGAGAGAAAAGGCAGCTGGGTTTGGTGGCATCCCTCTCCTTCAGGCTCCAGCCCATTTCAGGCCATGCACGGATGAGGGTGAACTTAATGTGCGTTTCCTAGGCTGGGCAGCGACTTCCATTGGCCTCGGGAGGGTTTAAGCAGCAAGGTGAGCCCCGGGCATGAACGAGGCATCCCAAAGCACCGTGCTGCCCTTCCCCGCCTGCATCCCTACCCGAGCAGAGCCCAGGACACTTCAAACCCCCGGTACCTGCCTTGCCTTGTCCCACTTGTGCCAGTGCCAGCAGCCTGGAGACCTGCCATAGCCACCGAGGAGGTTTTCGGATGCGCTTCTGAGCAGGTCTGGTTTCACACATAGGCACTGCGACAGGGCTGTGTGGTTTTATATACACGGCGCTCTCGTTAAAGTGTGGGTTTTAACAAGTCTTGAGGCTGATGCTGTGTCATCATTAGCGCTGTCTGTCAGGGAGCCCCAAGCACTGCTAACCCAGACAGTTCAGCTCCGGGGTTAATTCCTGTCCCCGAGAAGCCAGCCTGATCAAAATCCCTCTATGGCAAATCCCTCTATCCCTCTTTACCTACCTGCAAAGTAGCAGCAGAAACCCAGAGCCAGGTCAGGTTCCCTACAGGAAAAGAAAAAAAAGAAATCAAAGAAACGGAGCCTGGATACAGCCTGTGTATGATGTGGCCTTATTTTTTTTTCTGTATACCTGCTGATCTTCCAGGTGGACTTGCCACGCATGGGTCTGCCCCTCCGTCAGCAGCCACAGGAGCCGGCTTGCCCTTAGGGCGGGTCCCTCGCAGCGTGGGGACCAGTACAGGGGCTGGAGGGGGGAGAGCAGCGGGGAGGGCTCCTGGGTCACCGCTTTGAATTAAAATCTGCTTTTTTTTGGTAGGTGAGCAGGCTTGACACAGGTTGGCTGGTGCCAGCCTGGCTTCTGTGCCTCAGTTTCCCCTCCGGAGGACACCAGCTGCTCAGGAAGAGCTGCCCATGAATCCGACAGAAGATGCATGGACAGGGCAAGAGGCCACAGTCAGACTCCATCTCCATTGGCAGTGCCAGGGGGAATTTTTCATGAAGACATGAGATGGCCACACAGCATGGTATCAAGAGAGGAGTCACTGAGTTAATTTGCCTGCCAAATTAGCAACAAGGGGAGTCGTTAATGAACGGCTCATGGTTCTCTGTCCCGGCCAGCGCGTTGCTGCCCAGGGCGCAGGGAGGTGAGCAGAGCTCAGCAGCCGGGCAAAGAGGACAGGTCAGGGGCCCCGGCGAGGCGTTCACCCCGTGCCCCGCAAACAAAGCCTGGTGCAAGCGTTGCTGTTGCAGAAATTCAAAGCAAAAGAGGGGCTTGGGATTGGTGTTCCCAGTGGCACCCACCCTCCCGCCTGCACCGGGACCCCTCGCTTCCCCAGCGAGTCCTCCCCTTCCTGCAGCCATCCCCAGAGCATCCATCCTGCCCCACCAGGGCCTGGGCGCCGCTCTGTCCCGCACGCACCTGCACGTGCACACACACACACACACACGCGCGTGTGCACACCCTTCCCAGCCGTGTGTGGACCCGCTCAGTGCTTCCCCATAGCTTTGCTCCTGCCAGAAGGTGCCCAGCGCCGAGGGGTGATGCTTCACATGCAAACCCCAGAAATTATTAAAAGAAAACAGATTGTGAACACTTCAGACTCAAGCCTGGGACACTTTTTAAAGCACCCAAGCTGAGGCATGATGGAGCCAGAAACTTTTCACATCAGGGTGGGATTTTGCAAGGTTTTGCACACCAGGAAAAAAAAACATTTGTTTTTCCATCCCTGCTCTTCCTCTCTGCACGGTCACAGCTCGAGGCCCAGGGAACAGGAGAGGCATTGGGGTGAAAGCGGCCCCAGCCCTGCTGCTGCGATGAATACCCCAAAACTCTTTGGTGCATCCCGGGAGAGCCGAGGCTGGCGGCCAACACTGCTGGGGCCTGGATGTGTACTGGCTCCCAAGGCTTGGCAGTAAGAGGCTGGTTAAAGCAGGGAACGCAGCGTGGAAGGTCTGCAAGGAGCACAGCTCTGCTATGGCGGGCTCCAGGCTGGGGACAGGGATGGCAACAGGGACCTGGGGCTGTCCTGGGCTCTCTCTGTGTAAAATTTTCCCTGTGCCTCAGTTTCCCTGCCTGTAGCTGGGTCAAACATGTGCCCAGGGCCTGTGAAGCTAAAATAACCCTTGGCCAAACACACAGCTACTGAAAAGGCCTGACACACCAGTATGAGCATCCCTGACTGTACCCGGTGCATCGCGGGACCGTGCTCTGCCTCTCTGCAGCAGGCAGGGCTGTCCCACCACCCCAAACACTCAATGTGCTCCGTCTGGGCCACCGAGCCCCAAAACATCCCCCCTCCCGCCCCGTGCCCTTCCCAGCAGCTCTGGCGGGGTCAGAGCCACCTTCCCACGGGTGGGACGGGGTGAAGAGGATTGCTCTGCTTGCCCGTCACCCCGTGGGGTGCACCAGCGGCAGCTCAGCTCCGCCGTGGCAGTGCTGGTGTGGGCAAGGGCAGGTTCCCCACCGGCCCCGGGGTCTGGCAGCTCGCAGGGCTCCTGCCTGCCCGCAGCCCCGAGGAGCCGGCAAGAGGGGGACAAGGATGGGGACCGGGATGGGGGCCAGCATCCTGGACAAAAGGGCTGGATTATTCGGTACAAGCATACCCCCTGCCGACGAGCTGGAAAAACACAGCTCCCCGGACAACACCCCCCCCCCCAAAAAAAAAAAAACAAACTAAAACCAGCAGATAAAAAAGGGGGGGTCGGGGCGGCCCCGGGGCGAAGGCCAGCGGCTGGAGAGGGGCCGGGCGCCGGCAAGGGGCTGGAGCCGGGCGTCGCCGGCAACACGCGTGAACAGCCGCCCACCCCCGTTCCGCCAGGCCCGGCATTAGCAAGTTTTTTCCACAGGAGGTTTGCCGTTTCCCCCCTTTCCCGGCCGGCCTCTCCTCGCAACACACGGGACCCCTGCGAGCCCCCCCCCCAGCCCCGCGGGCAGGGGGTGCCCGGCGGTGCCCTGGCCTGGGGCATCCCCGGGGTTGGTTTTTCCGGTGCTTGGGGTTGGTTTGCACTTTCCCCTTCGGTGTTTGCTGGGGTTTTTTTGCCTTTTTTTTTTTTTTTTTAATTCTTCTCCCCCCCCCCTCTCCTTCCCCGGCGTGGGGGGGGGGCCCGCCGGCAGCGCTGCCCCGGCCCGACCAATCAGGGCCCTGTGGGGTTGGGGGAATCGGGCCGTGGGCTTTAAAAGCGGAGCCCTTTGTGCGCCGCAGCCCGGCGGGGCCCCGCACCGGCGGCCGGCGGGGCCGCCGTGGGATGCGCGGCCGCCGTGGGATGCGCGGCAGCCCTGGGATGCGCGGCAGCCCGGCCGCCCGCCAGCCCGCCGGGAGGAGCCCCGGACCGCGCTGCACCGGCGGCCTCAGGACCCCCAGCTCCCCCCTCGACAGGTATTTCTTCCCCCTCCCCTCCACCCAAATAAACGTGTGGCAGCCCGGCCTTGCCCCGCTCGCCGTTTTTGCCGGGTCTGGGGTGTTTTGGTTTTTGTTTTCTTTTTCTTTAACCGTCTTGTTTCCTTCCTCCTTTGCGCATTCTGGTTTGTTATGGTAGGGTCTACTGGGTGAGGCTGGGCGTGTTGTGCTGGTGGCGTGGGGGGCTGAGCAGGCTGGGTTGATGGGGGCTGCTGGTGGAGCTGGGGGTGCTGCCTGCTGGTCGAGGTGTCGGGGCCTGTTGGGGACAGCTTGGTGTCACTGGCTGCTTGTGGCGATGGGGTGAGCGTAGAGCTGCTCCCTGGGGCCTCTCTGTTATTATAGGGTTGCTCAAGGGGGTGGGATCAGCACTGCCCATCGCTGCTGCCCCAGGCTGGGTGCTGTAGGTGCACCTCCAGGCTCTCCTCCCAGTGCCCACGGCCAGACTCCCCCAAACCCTTTGAAATTTGGCCCTGAACAGGCCTGTGGCCCACCTCAGCTTCTTCCCAGGTACCAGCTGGGGGGTGGGAGGGCTTAAACCTAAACTGGAGTGTCCCTGCAGCTGCCTTGTCACCAGGTAGTGCCATGAGCGGTGGCCCCAGGCAGCAGCCACAGCCTTGCTCTCTCCCTAGCCAGCCCTGCTGCAGTGGGACCTGCCTGCATCCCCCCAGACCCCCAGCTCAGCCCTGGTCCCCTCCTGCATTTTGACCAAAGCCCTATTCCATCCCAGAGCTGCGCTGTGTCCCTGAAAGCGGAAAAGCTCCCTCCTGAGCTGGGTGGTGACGGTTGGAGCTGGCCGACAGCACCACGGGCACTGGATCTGGCCTGTGTCACACTTTCTTCCATGTCCCTGACTGCTGGGCTGGGCTGGGAGGGGACACACTGGTGGCCCAGGCTGGAGCTGGGAGGCAGGAGAGGGGTTGGGTACGTGGTGGTTAGCTATCCCACCCGGGTTTGCTCTTTGCTCCTGAGGGAGCCCCAATGCTGGTGGGGACCCAGGAGTGGTAGGGAAGTGGCAGGCTTGGCTGGGAAGCATGAGAGGCCCCAACCTTTGCACCATGGGAGATCACGTAGTGAACTACGGTGAACTTGGATGCCAGAGCGGTACGTCTGTGCCAAAGCCACTGGCCTTGCGTTAGCAGAGGATGGAGGAGACATTGGTCACAGCCACCTCTCCTCACCCCTGTTGTTACAGGGATGCGACCGCCCTGATTGCTGGCTGGAGCGTGGCTGAGCACCCACGCAGCTCAGTGCACCCCAGTGGGGCTTGCAGTCTCTCTTGTGGCCCCACTTGGGATGGGGATGAGCCCTGGCTGGGGACCAAGGGCAGGCACTCGCAAGCCCCCACGTACAGGCAGCCATCGGTGTGGCCATTTGCAAGAGCGAGAGCCAGGGCTGACCGCAGGAGCCTGTGGTGGCTGTGGGGGACCTGGTTGCTGCAGGGGGCCCGGTGGCCCCAGGGAGCAGCTTGGGGGCTGTTACGCAAATCAAGAGGAGCCAGGAAATCGGTTGAAGGGCTGCAGAGGGCAGAGGAGTGAGTCTGAATTTCCCTTCTTGCCTCTGAGTCACTGGGGCTGACTTCCCTGGCTCCAGGATGCTGTGGTGGTGCCTCACCCCACAGGAGGGACACAGTGCCCCAGCTCCGAGTGACGGCCACCACCAAGCACTCCACACTGGTGTGGCCAGCTTGGCACCATCCCTCCTCCCTGCGGACCAAGCCACAGGTGAGCACATGGGATGTCACCTGCCTTGCACAGAGGAGCAGAGCCCAGACCTCGGAGCAGCCCCTGGTATGTTGGAAGGGGACAAGCTTGCCCAGAGCCTGGCCTGGCGTGGGGAACAAAATTAGTTCATGGCAGCTGAAGGTCCCCATCACCACATGCTCTTCCCCAGTGCCTGCTGGAAGCGGCCTGGCAGGCAGATTTCCTCTGGCACAAGCAAAACACCCGTGGGTAAATGCCCTTGTGCCAGAGGAGATGGGCATCCCAGCAGGATGAGGCGTGCACAGCCCCTGGGCTTTCTCCACAGGAGGAACGCCCCATAATAATCCTAAAAGCACCTTTGGGTGATGGAGGCTGGGCACCACGTGGCCCTGTGACACTGCCTGCAGACTGGCACTGTTGCTCCAGAGGGACATGGTGACCACTTTTGCTGCCCCAAGGCAGGGTGAGCAGGATGAGCCTCTGTGCTGCTCGCTGGGCTCTGGCTCCTGCTGCAGCCATTTGCCCCTGTGCCCTCCTTCCCAGCCACCTTCCCGTGCTGCAGGGAGGCAGAGCACAGCTGAAAATTCACCCGCTGGGTTGCCCCCCTTCCTGCCTGTTTGCTTCCTCCCCTTCTGGCCTTGCTTTTCAGCGTGGCTTCCTAAGAAAACAAAGGTCACACCGTCATGCTTTGCCTATATATACACACAAACACACACACATGTGTACGTGTGGCTGGCACTCTTCTAATAAACTTTGACCACATTTCCATCCCGGTGGACAGAGAGGCGGCAATCTGCAAACATGCGTAGGTCAACGGGGCCAGCAAAAATGAGCAACTGGGGGAGGGGGAGAGAGGCTTTCCTTTAGCACAGAGGCGAGCTGCTCTGCAGCTCAACCCCTTATTAGACAGTGGAGAAGCCACACAGGGGGCACCCAGCACACTCCACCTGCAGGAAGGACTTTGATCTGGGTTCACACCTGAGCCATACTGCTGTGGGAGCTCTCCGGGGAGTGATGGCATGACTGCCAGCCCGCTCACCTGGGCTGAGCCCTGACAGACTCATTTCACAGCTGGGGAGGAACTGAGATGCTGGATATAGGTATAAAAAAGATGCTTTTTTCTCTGAGGGGCATCAGCTGGTATCTAAAAATGCCAGTTTTCTTTCGTGCAGAATGGGAAGTGTCCCTCCTCACTCCCTGGCCACTGCCTGTGCCCTCCCTGCCTACACCAAGAGCCTGTCCTCTCCCACATCTCCTCGGATGTATTTTAAGCGCTGGCAGGGCAGGAGTGCCGGGTGGCTGTGTCCGTGCCCAGCCTGATTCAGAAAATCCCCACATCGAACTCTGGCTGGGAATGGGGCGATGGGGCACAGGCTCTGGCTCTGAGCCCAGTGCTAATGGCTGCCTGGCTCCCGAACCCCCTGGCAGCCCCAACCTGCACCCCACACACCCCAGAGATGCTGCTGGGGGGAAGTTGAGCTCCACCAACCCAGAGGCAGCAAGCTGCCACTGAACGTGCTCATTCCGCAGCTCCCCGCTCCATCTTTTCTCCAAAAAAGCCCCAACTGCCCAAAACCCACTACAAAATCCACCCATGGGTATTCAGGTTGAGAGCGCAGGGGGTGCAATGAGTTATCTGCTGTAGTTTTCCAGAAACTTCCACTCTGGACTTGGCGTTACCACAGTGTTTCCCTGCTGTCTCAGCAGCGGAGTGCCAGTGGGGACAGTGCTTCAGCCTGCACCATGCTCGGCAGCGCTCGGGGCAGAGCCGGAGCTGCCTGTGGGCTGGGGGCAATGAGTAGATAACCTGCAATGCCCTGTGGGCCATGCTTCCTTCACTCCGTTCAGTCTAAAAAATAGTTTAATTATTAAAATACACTTTGGGAAGAGCTTTAGGTTGAGCAGGTAAGGACAAAACCCTCCCAGGCTGCATGGCAATGGTATGTCTGGAGGATCAAAGCACCCTCGCTGCTCAGTGGAGCTGTGACTCCTGGGCATGGCTCAGGACAAGTGTCCCTTTCTGTCCCCAGGCTGCAACCGGTGCTCAAGGGGAGGCACTCAACGGGGGCCAGGCTCCTCTTCCCGGGACGTGGCTCCTCCAGGGCTGTGCCCCCCGCTCCTGGGTGGGCGAGGGCTGCCGGGCATGGGGGGACAGGGCAGCTGTGTGCTGAGCCCTGGCCCTTAGCCCCCCAAACCCACCACTCCATGGTGCAGGCAGCTGCCGCGTTGCCCCGCACCTCCCTCCGCAGCATGGCTGCCACGTGCGCTGCCCGCAGCTCGGCACGCAGGCGCCTGCCACCCCACAGCAGCCACCCAGTGTGAGCCAGCCGTCCCTCCGCCCTTCCCTGCCGTCACACGGGCTCCAGATGGGGTTTTATTGCATCCTGTTTTGCAACGGCAGCGGGGACGTGCCCATCGCGGGGCTCCGGCAGGTCCTGTGCCCCCATCCCAGCAGGACGGGGCTGAGCTGGGGCAGGAGGGGAGGCTGCAGCTCTGCCGGCTCCCGGCTTTGGGCGCTGACCGTTAACGCTGCTTTTTTTTACACTCAATATCACCAGGACGTGGTTTATTCCCAGGAAGGAAGCTGGGCAAAAGCATGCTCTTAAAATGCTCCAGCAGCCTTTGCAGTGGGAAGCCTGAGGGCTTCACCAAGCAGCTGTCTGAAATTAGGGTAGTGGGCTGCAGGGAAGTGGCCTTTGAGCACCGTCAGGCTGCCCCAGTGCCCCCCATCACCTCCCTCCCCTCTCACCCCAGCCTGGGGGGGGGGGGCCTGGGCTGAGCAGGGGGGAGCTTGGCAGCTCCCCTGTTTCGTGGAGGCAGGAGGGGGGCAGACCGAGTTATCTCCTCTGCTGGGAGGGGGCTGAAGGTGAGCGCTGCTCTGGCACCCAGCCCAGCGGCAATTACTCCAGCGGCATCGTGCGCAGCAATGATGCCACACTGTAGGAATGGCAGGGGTGGCTCGTCTCTGCTCCCAGAGCACGTGGGAGCCGCCAGGCTGGGAGGGGGCTCATCCGGCCGTGCCCCATGTCAGGTCTTCCCAGCCCTCGTGGGGGGTCCTGAATCTTCCCAGCTGTGACCCCCCCCAGCCTGGTGCTGCCCTGGATATTTCCTCTCCTGGCTGCAAACGGGGAACTTCTGCCTTGCAGTAGGCAGGTACGTGGGGTGCACCCCGTGAGGATGTTCCCATGACCTCGTGTCCCAGTCCCCTGCATGCTTTGGGCTCGTGAGCAGGATTTGGGCTCTCATTTTGACCACGCATGGCACGTTCCTGGTCTTTGTGGTCGCAGAGGGAAGCTTGAAAACAGACCTGAAGGTGAAAAGAAAAGGAGCCCCTTGGGCTGGTGCTCTCTCCTAGGGGTTTGAAGACAGCTGTGGTGGTGGGACATGACCTGGAGCTTTCCAGCCTCTTCTCAACCAGAATTCACTTCTGTTTCCCCAGCTATAACATTTACTTCTCTCTGAAAAAAAACCCTGCTGCCATTGTCACCCTTGGCCTTGCCATGCACCCAGGCGGCAGGATGTGGTCCCTGCCCCACTGCAACAGCTGCTTCTTCCCACCTCTCCCCCCTCTGGCCCTGCTCAGCACTGATGCGCTGGGCTCCCAGTTGCACTGGTGGACACTGGGATTGTGGCTCTCGGCCAGCTTCCCTCCCTCGCAGCATGGAGTGCTAGCTCAGGCTCCCAAGGCTGGGGGTGCTCACACCCCATCTCCCTCCATCCATGGGTACCCACTCCCCATTTCTCTCTCCAGCCTTGGCTCTGGGTCAGGGTTTGCTGCTGCTCTGCCCCAGAGAAGGGACACCAAGCCCCAGTGCTTGTCTAGCACTCAGGGCTGACCCCCCAAATAATATTTCTCTCCTTGCAGACCCCCATTAGCTCTGCTCCCCATGCCTGCCGGCCATCCCACGGGATCTCAGCAGGAGGACAGCCACCCACCACCCAGCCCACTCTGCTGCGGCACACAGGGAGCCCCCATCCCCCCCATGTGACCTTGTTTGGGGCCTGATGGTTATTAATGCGAGCTCAACAGGCAACTCCGCTCAGTGAACAGGCCAGCTGGTACTTGAGGGGTGGAGGGGAATGAGGGTAGGGAAGAGGGAGCAGCTCCTGGCCAGATCCAAATCTGGGCGAGAGATGCGGGGAGAGGAAATCCACATGTTGCAGCAGGTGGATGCACGGTAGAGCAGCCGGCAGCGGGGAAGGTGGGCCCTGGTCCACCTGGTCCACCCTGGTCCCCAGGGCCATTGCTCGGGGATGTGCTGGGGGATGTGGCTCTCCTCTCCTCTGCTCCCAGCCGCTTCTGCAGGAGGATGGCACACAGCATCCTCCCAGACACATCTCACCAGCGCAGGGCATGGGCAGGCCAGCGGGTTCATTGCGATGCTGAACTCCTTTGCAGGGAGGGGATGGAGAAGGGAACTGAGTATTTAATGCCAGCAAAGTGCCTTGACGCTGGTGGCTGGAAGGCACCAGGGAGGGTATGAGAGCCGTGATAGGAGCACTGCTCACCGGCAGCTGCCCAGGGCAGGGTGGCACTGGCACACCTGCCGTGTCCTCTGCCCTGGCTTTTTGGCTGCTCTGCTGATGAAGGCATGGGTTGCCAGTCCTGCTTGGCACCCAGCAAGAGCACCATGGGGCAGAGGAGGTGGGGCACAACAGGGGCTGGGGGCTTGTGCATGCAAAAGCAGGGGCTGTGGGGCTGAGGATGGCGCCGGGCCCTGGCCCCAGCCCGTTTGCAGGTGAGCTGTGCCCTGCACCGCTGCTTGGCTCGATTTCTCCTTGGAGGGCTACGGGGGGGGGGGGGGCAATGCAAGCCCTATGTGGGGGAGATGTTTTGGTTGCATCCAGCTTAAAGTTTGGGTGGTGCCAAAAGCCAGGGAGAGCTGGGAAAAGCTCGTGTGCAGTGGGAGGCAGAAGAGATGGGACTGTCATTGCCGGGACCAGATAAACCTGAACGGGGGAACGGAATCAAAAGCGGATGGAAGATGAGCGAAGGAGCCGGGAACAGCGCCTGCAACAGGGATTCGGGGGGAAGGATGAGGCCCTTGCAGGCGGGTCCCCGGGCCGTGGCGGGGAGGACTGGGCAGGGGCTGGGAGCAGCATCCCACCCGCCTCCCCTCATTCCCCGGCCTCGCACGCCCTCCAGCGCCGCCCGCTCCCTCCTCTTCCTCTTCCCGGCAGCGGCTGGGAGCCGCCTCCAGCCCGGCCCCGCTGCCATCCATCCCCCCGCGGGCACCGGCGAGCAGGACGGGGCAGCGGCGACCCCCAGGGTCCCCTCCCGGCCCCCCCCCCATTCCTGATGCTGGTTTTTGTGGGATCAGCAACGGGGGGCACGGCTGGGATCGGCCGTCCTTCCTGCCACCCGGGAGGGGACGGCAGCGGGAGGGACGGTGCACCCTTAGCACCCCGCTCTGCCAGGGGACCCTGCTGCCTGTCCCCACGGGGTGACACAGGGGGGGCACAGCACACCCCTTTGGGTGCCCCCCTAAAACAGCGCACCCCACTGGTTGCCCCCCAGCACAGTGTCCCTGCTGGCTGCCCCTGGGACAGCACCGCGCGGGGGTCTGGGGGCTCAGGGCTGCCGTCCCAGGGAGGCTGGGGGGGGTCAGAGCAGCCTTTGCAGCACCCCAAACCGTGCCTGGGGTGTCCTTCTGTCAGCTGCCTCCCCTTGGGGGTGCACACACACTCACGCACCCACCCCTGCACCCTCACACTGGGCCCTCGCTCGCACACTGGGGAGGAAACGGGGGGCACAGCCTGGACACACAGCATGGGTGCCAAATGCGTGTGCCCCCACACGCACACTCACACACACCCCCCCCGAGCCACACACAGACTCCCATGTACCCCCCCCAATGCTCATGTGCACACGTGCACACTCACACACGCTCTCGCTGTCACACCCCCTCTGCCTGGCACACACATGCGCGCACAGCCATGTGAGCACACACAATGCTGTGTGCAGAGACACACACGCACTGTCACACGTGAGCACACACGGTGCCGTGTGTGCAGGCTGTCGTGTGTACATGTGCCCATGTGCAGACTGTCACACGTCAGCAGCGTCCCACGTGCAGAATGTTTACACACAGTGTCACACGCGTGCACATATGGTGTCATGTGTGCAGGATGTGTACACTCACATGTGCAGACTGCCATGTGTGCACAGACACATGTGCACTGCCACATGTGAGCACATGGCTATGTGTGCCGCCACATGTCATCACACCAACTCTCATGTGCACGCACTCTCCCATGTGCACCATCACATGTGCCAAACTCACATGAGTGCCCAAGTCATGTGCGCACACGGTCACGCATGCACACGTCACCTGTGTGCCTCTCTCCTGTGCACACGCAGCATCTCTCCATGCCTCCCTTGCACACCTGCCGTGTCCCTTGGGGACCACCACGGCCCTAGGGCAGCACCCTGTGCCGGGCTGCGGTGCGGGGGCAGGATGAGACCCGGAGGGACACGGGAGGGCTGGGGTGAGGAGGGCCGGCGGCCGGAGGGCCGGCAGCACGGCCCCAGTGTTGCTTCCACCAGGCTGAGGCCGGAACAAACTCATCACACGTGGGCATGAGCCAGGCCTGAAATAACGTGCCTCCTCAAGTACAACTCGGACATGGCGGGGGGTGGCTGTGGCGCGAGAGGGGCCGGGGGGACACGCGTGTCCCCGGCCGTGGGGCACGGGGCGGGTGGGGGCCCTTTGTTCCTCCCGCCGCCGGTCCTCCATGATGTGGAGAGGGCGCGGGCGAGGCCGGTGCTGCGAAATGGCGGCCGGGGGGGCGGGGATCGGGGGGGAGCAGGAGGAGGAGGAGGAGGAGGAGGGGAAGGCCGGGCGCCCTCCCCGCTCACGCCGCCGCGCACACAAAAGGCTGCAGGGAAAACACGGAGGGCAGCGGGGCGCCGTGCGGAGCGGCCTCCCCGGGACCCCGGGACGGGGCTGCCCCCCGAGCCCGCACCCGGGGGCGCGCCCCGGTCCCGCGGCGGGGCCGCCCCTCCCCGCAGAGGTGTGTGTCCCCCCGCGGCACGCACATCCGTGGGGGGGTGAGCTCCCGCCCGGGACAGCCCCGAGTGAGGGATGGGGCGGTGAAGGGGGGGGAGAGGGGGGCGTGAATCCGGGCTGGGGCGAGGAGGCTGGTGGGGGGGCGAGCCGGGAGCGGCGGGACGGATGGATGGAGGGAGGGAGGGATGGGGGTTTGCTCCATTGCCCCAGCCGGTGCTGGCAAAGTGCCCCCACGGCCCCCATTTCTGGGCACATCCCGTGGTCCCCCAAGGGGGAACGAGGCATGCCGAGCTGGCTGGTGTCCCCTGCCCAGCGCGGCGGCCGGGCGAGCACCACCAGGAGCGGATCGGGCCACCTCCGCCGGTCCTGCACCCCGTCCCCGCAGGCAGCGCGGTTCCCGTGCCCACGGGTCCGTCCCACCGGGGAGGGCTGCGGGCCCAGCACCGGCGCATCATGGTGGCCCAGCCGTCGAGAACGGGCACCGGGACACGCTCACGCCCATCCACGTCCCGGCCTCTCCCGGGACAAAGCCGTACTCCAGCAGGCTGGGAAAACTCGGCAAGTCCGGGCACAAAGCGGCTTTGTGCGGGGCTCTTTGTCTGAAGAGGCGCAATGGCTTATTCCCGGGTGGCCAAAAAAGGGCCCCACAGCTGGCACCCCACGAGCACCCCAGCAGCGTGCCCCCGCCCAGCCCCGGGTAAGGAGGATGCGCGTCGCTGCAGAGGCTGGTCCCTTTGCTTTTTGGGATGGGGCCCTTCCTGGGGGAGAGGTTGGTGGCGGGGAGGGAGGGGACCCGCCGAGCAGGGAAGCCTGGGTCCCCCAGCAGGTCTGGCTTCCTCGGCAGGTCGGGCTGGTTCAGAGGAGCTGCGGGGCCGGGGTGGCTCTCCCCAGGGCCCATGGCTGCTCCCCAGGGCCCGTGGCTGCTCCCCAGGGCCCATGGCATGCACAGCAGGCAGCTGGCAGGGGGGGTTAAGACTGACCCACATGCGTCGGGCAAGCTGGCGGGGGCTGGGGGCACTGAAGCCCATAGAGCAGGGAGGGGGCATGGAGCAGAAATCACCCTTCCACCCCCCTTGCTGTTAGTCCTCCCCTTCGTCTCTGCTGTGCCCACATGTCATGAGTTTGTCCAGTCTCAGCCTCATGGAAATGAGGACAGGGGCCAAGCTGTAGCCCCACCCCACGCGCTCGTGTCAGTTGAGTATCTCCACCTCTGGGCCGGTTTGGAGTTGCTGCCCACCCACCCAAACCACATATGGACCCTGCAGCTTCCGCAAGATTTGCTTGTTTCCCTGCAATGAGGGCACCCCCTGCAGCAAAGCCCCCTCCTGCAGTGCCACCAATGGGCTGATCCACCACCCTGATCATCTCAGTAGACAGCATTGGCACTGGCAGGTGTCACCGTGGCTGTCACCCTCCCCTGGCTGTGGTGGGGGGTTCTGCCTGGCTGGAGAGGCCAAACATGCGTGGGCCAGCACTGGGCAATGGCATCACCCCACAGAGAGCAATATCCCCCCTCACGCACCCCCCATGTCCCTCCACAGGGTGCAGGTTTGGGTCCCCAAAAGGTGACATGGAGGCAGGGCACCATCTGGTGGTGCCTGGGCTCAGCACATGCCAGCCCACACGCACGCTGCCCACCCACATGCTCCCGTGCCCACTCACACAGTGGGGCCCCCACGTGCATGTGCACACACACGTGTATGTACCCCATTGCCCACGCACTTGTGTGCGTGTGCACACACAAATATGTGCACCGAGCTCACGCACACACAACCCCACATGTAAATGCACCCCTCCGTGTTTGCACACCCAGTTGCACACACCCACGGTGCACATGCGTTCACCCATGCATGGGTACACACAGCTGCAGGCACACGCAGGTGGGCGCACAGGCGAGCCCACAGTTGCACACACAGGCACGGGGCGAGCGTGAGGCTCAGCGGGACACACGGACCAACGCGTGGGCCATGTGTGTGAGCATGCACAAACATGCGGGGTGACAGTGCGTGCAGGCAGGCAAACGGTGCTGCACTCTGATTTTCAGGCAGGTGGGCAGCGCCAATGGGGGTCAGCACATGTGCGTGGCATACCTGCCAAATTCCCCGCTCCTCTGGGGCAGCAGAGCTGGACCGGGCTTTTATTTCTTGTGCCCAGCAGGGATTTCCCTCCTTTCCTCCTCGAGCCTGGGGTAATTTTCACTGCTCTGCCACAGCTTCCCTAGGGGGACCTTGGGCATGTCACTTAACCCTTCCCATCCCTCCCGCTTGCCCAGGGTGGGGGCTGGGGTGGCTGCAGGCACTGGGCATCGTGGTGCTGGGGGGGCAGCCACGGGGAGCAAAGACAGGGCATGGGTCCTTCCCAGGACCCCGAAGCCTTGCGGGGCAGGCAGCCACTCTCCAAGGGGTGCGTATGGCTGCGGCGGTTTTGGCCACCAGCCCAGCTCGCACAACTGGAGACGGAAGAAGAGCTAAATTTAAAGGTGTCTGGGGAGTGGGCCGGAGGGGGGGGGGGGCTGGTGCAGGGCTTCTCTCCATCCGCCTGCACGGGAGGCATGGGGCGCAGGCATGTTTTCGGCCACCGCACCCTCTTTCTTGCTGGGCAGTTACAGGCCTGGCAGGGAGAAGTGCCTGTTTCATCAGCGGGAAACGACGCTGGGCGCCGAGCTCAAGCGGTGTCACGCACCCCAGTGGGGACGTCCCTTCCCCTGCACGGCCTGACCTGTTCACAGCACGCACCCACAGACACCCACACCCTCCAGCAGCCCTACTGTGCACACCCAGCCACGCTCACGCACAGCCGGACATGTGTGCACATGCACAGCTGGACACACGCACACAGGGACACACACTCACACCCCCCCTCTCACCCGGGGCCAGCCCCCCTCCCATTGCAGGCACTGGGTGCACACACCCCCCCATCCTCCCCACAGCCCCGGTCCTTCACCCCCCACAGTGTTTTGGGGTAGTAAAAGTACCATTTGAAAGTGCTTACAACTTTTATTTAAAAATCCCTTTCCAAGATAATTTTCAGGGCTGCAAGCCAGGCACAAAGCCTGTGTGCGAGTCTCTCACGGGCACAGAGAGGGGCTAAAAAACCCACAGCCAAAAAATGGGGGCCACACTGTGCCCCAAAAGCTGCCTTTGGCCACACTAGCCTGCAAAGACAGGAAGCCCCGGGGAAGCCCTGGGGTTTGTCAGTGGGAGTGCCCATGTTTTGGGGAGCAGGGACGCATTGAGCCGGTGGGGTGCCTGCGATGCCACCCCAGCACCCGCAGGCTCTGGGTCAGCTACATGGGTGCTCCCGCCCCCCCTCCCCATCAGACCCAGGACCCGGCAGACGCTGGCGGGCTTGGAGTTGGCTAAAATGAAAATAGAAAAAAAAGCCTGGGACGCCATCCAAAACTGCTTAGCATTAATTAATTCATACCCGCGACGTGATCTGCCCTCAGCCCCAGAACATCCTAACATAGTCACGGCCACGGCCGCCCGCCCCAGCCCGCCTGCTGGCCGCTGCCTTATTTTAGGGTGGAGATGGTGCGGCCGCTCTCCTGGCCCTTGAATACAAATTGCTGCTTACCACCAGGCAGGTTTCCGGGGGGTGCCAGGGGCTTTGGGACGTGGGTGGTGGAGTGAGGGCAGCCGTGCCGGTGTGCATGGCCTCGGCTATGGGGCTACAACCCTGGTTATGGGGCTACAGCCCCGCTTGCCCTATGGCAGCCTGCCAGCTCCCTGAAAACCACCCCAAAAAACCCCCGGGGGCTGGGGCAGCACAGCAGTGGTGCCACAGTGGGGCACC
The DNA here is from genome assembly GCF_035582795.1 of Mycteria americana. Taxonomy (NCBI): domain Eukaryota; kingdom Metazoa; phylum Chordata; class Aves; order Ciconiiformes; family Ciconiidae; genus Mycteria; species Mycteria americana. The sequence goes on from NC_134371.1 coordinate 12,239,421, forward strand.
CCATCGCTCCTGGGAGATGAGATGGGGGCCCGCTCATCTCTTGCCCCCCACGAGGTGGGATGTGGGCACCAATGTGCTGGGTCTGGCAGGCACCCAGTGCTGACACCTCCCTCGAGGACAGAGCAGAGCTGCCTCGTTTCCCCATGTCCCACCACTGCTGTTACCCCAAAACACCCTTCTCCTGCTCATACAATCCATTCCCCTTTGATGGGATGAGGGGGCCAGGCACGGCACCCCAGCCTGGCCCTCGCCACGGGGTGCGAAGTGGCTCTTTCTGCCTCTGCCTGCTCCTGCCTGGCTATTTTTATCCCTGGCAGCAGGCAGGGGCTGTGCTGGAGCCACAGCTGCCGGCGGGTCTGGGGGCGAGGGCTGGGGCTGTGCTGGCAAGCCGGGCACTTCTCGGAGTCTGGCTCTCTGCAGTGGGGAAGCATGGGGACATCCTGGTGTCATGGAGTTGGGGACAGCGATGCCACCCTGCAGAGTTTGCTCCATAAATCCCCAGCTACTGGAGTCCCGGGATGGGGGAAAGTGAAGCCAACCCCTAGCCTGGCCCTGGGAGAGGCAATCCCCCATATGCGGGAGCGGAGCTGGCTCGGGGGACACCAGCTACTGCTTTTGGGGCCAGGGGTGGGAGGGAGGGAGGGGGAGGCAGGGGCGAGGGGAGCAGGCAGCACCGTGACTCAGCCGGGGGTGGCAGCGGGTGAGGTGTTTGTGTTTAGTTTCTAACGTTACGGTTTCCACAGCACCGGGAAGCAGCCCCGGGGGGCCGTGGAGGGCCCGGCAGCACCGAGGGCGGGATGGGGCAGCAGTGGGACCAGAGTAGCCGCTCTGCCACTAAAGCCACGACAGCTAAAAATACTGCGGGCTATTGTCGCCGGCAACAAAGCAGCTGGTGTATTTTTAGCGTTATCTTCGCTGCCATCGGCTCTGCCGCCCTGCCGGGAAGCCCTGTGCCCGCTCCACCCGGGTACTGCCCTCGGAGAGCCGGGCAGAGCCTCCCACCTGCCCCCAGGCACAGCCCCCGCAGCCGCTGTGCCTCAGTTTCCCTCCTGCACACTGTGCTATGGTGCCATCCCTCATCCCACCGCTGTCATCCAACTCCCTCCACTCCACTGATAGCCCAGAGCTGCCACACTCGTCCCCTGCATGTCCACGGTGTCCCCTTCCCCTAACGAGTGCGTGGGGACACACGGCTTGCAGGGCAGCCGTCTCCATCCGGGCAGCTCCAGTCCAGCCCAGGCAGCTGGAAGGGGAGGGCAGAGACCAGATGCAATGAGTTGGCCGAGTGTCACCAGGAGACCGGTGACACTCCTCCCTCCTCCCTGCCGGGGCACCAGCCCTCCTCCTCCTCTGCCATTCCAGCAGGCAAAGCCAACGAGGCTGCTAAGCCGCCCCGTCCAGCCCCGCTCAGCAGGGAGCTGTCATTGCTCGTCCTGGGTGAAACAAGTTGGCGTGGCCTCAACGCAGCGGCCGGGCGGCCGGGGAGGCAGCAGGGAGGGCTGTGCCAGGCTGTGCAGGCTCTGCCAGCAGCTGGGCACAGCCCCAGCCCCAAAGCACCAGGATAACACTGGATTTGTGCAGATTTCCCCACCAAAACAGAGAGGGAGGGAGGTTTAACTTGCCTTTTCCCTGCCAGAGCAGCTCGGCTTTCCGTCCTTCTGGCGAGTCCTTCTAGCTGCGGAGAGAACAGATCGGAGTGACTTGTCCGCAGCAGCTCTGGGGCAGGGACGGGGTGGCGGCGATGACCCAGAGCTGGGCTCGGGAGGTGGGTGGCCGGAGACAGGTTGGATCCACGAGTGGGCTGTGGCTGCCAGCGCGACTGCCCATGGGCACTTTGCTGGGCAGGGGACACAGCCAGGGCAAGCAATGAGCCCGTCCGGTTGCGCTTGGATTTCACAGCATAGCCCTAAGCTGGGGCTGCTGTGGCCTCACTGTGATCCCTCCCCAGCCAGCTGGCTGCACCCCCCCCATTGCCTGTGTAGGAAGCTCGGGACCAGGGACCGCTCTCATGGCAGCACAGGGCAATTAATAACTCACGCAAGGCCAAGCAGGAGGGACTGGTCACCCCTTCCCTCTGCTCCTCAAGTACCTGCTGCCCCTCCTGTCCCCAGGACAGTCCCAGCATGTTCCTCACTGCACACTGGGAGACCCTTCTGGTTTGCACAGGGGTGGTGGCTCTGCGCCCCTCTCCCCTGCCCTGTGCTCCCTTGGCATCCTGCCCCACTCTCAGCTTGGGGTCCTGCTTGGGGTCCTGCTTGCTGCAGCTGCAGAGCCCCGGGCAGAACACCCTCTCCCCGCAGCACAGATGGTCGGGGGGGTCCCTATTGCAAGGGGAAAGGGGGGTGAAACCTGCTTCAGAGGGGCTGGGAGCCCCCCCTTCCCTGGGGGGGGAGGACGGCTGGGGCTGTGTCTCTGCAGCGGGACTGAATGCTGCTGATGGGGCATTCGTGGCGGTGGGGGGGGGTCATCTACGCCCCGGAGAGAGGAGAGCTGGGGGGGCACCCTGCCAGCAGCACCCCTAGAAGCAGAGACTGAAGGGCAGGCAGCAGAAAAGGATCTGGTAAGACCAGAGCTGTGCAAGTATGTGCAGGGGATGCTGGGGAGCGGAGACCGGGGATACATGAGACAGCAGCACCCACGGGAGAAAAAAGGGGGGGGGGGGGGGGCAGACCTTGCAGGAGCAGAGATTTGGGGCGGGTGGGGGAGGATTGCAGCGAGGGGGGAATGAGACCGCATCCCCCACTGCAGCAGGGATTGGGGGGGTGGGGGGGGATCGGGGTCCTTCCCCAGCCGCAGTCCCGGTCCCCGGCCCCCCGGCAGCGGGGCGGGGAGCACGCAGCCCCCCCCGGCCGGGCCCCGCGGTGGCGGCCCGGGGAAGCGGGAGGCAGCGGCGCAGGGCGGGGAGGAGCGGAGAGCGGCGGCGCCGAGACCGGCTCGGGCGGCCCCGGCACCCGGCCGGCTCCGGCACCGGGGTGGGTCGGTACCCGCCGGGCTCCGGGCTCCGGCGGCTCCGGCACCGCGGCGGCTCGGGTACCTCCGGGCGGCTCCGCACCCGGGCAGCTCGGTACCTCCGGTACCCCTGGGAGGCTCCGGTACCGCGGCGGCTCCGGTGCCCCATGGCGGCTCCGCACCCCGGCGGCTCCAGCGGCCCCGGCGCAGGGCAGAGGCGAAGGAGGCAGCGGCCGCGGCCAGGCAAGCGGGCGGGGGCGGCCGGGCCGGGGCTCAGCTCCCCCCCCCCCTCGGCACCCCCTGCCCGCGCCCCCACCGAGGGCAACGGGACACCCCGGAGGGATTCGCCGGGGGGGTGAATCCCCGGGGGGCCAGGGGGGTGCATGCAACCCCCTTGGCGGCAGCGGGCCGGATCCGGGATTTGCAAAGAACAAAGGATGGGGGGCGGGGGGGGATGGAAAAATACCGGCGGGAGGGGAGGGTTGTTCGGCTGCAAACCGGGCTTGGGGGCGAGGGTGCATCGTGCGAGGGCTGGGGGCTGTCAGGGCACCCTGCCTGCAGCACCCCACCGGGCTGGGGGGCTGCTCGGAGCTGGGGGCTCTGCAGGGGATAGGAGTTGCTGCCATCCCGACGGCTGGGGGTGAGGGAGCTCTGCCCCCCCTCCCAGCCATCCTACTGCAGGTTTCGGGGTACAGAGGGGGCTGGAGGATTTGCACATGGATTAGGGGGTGCCCAGAATGTGGCACGGGGGGTGAATATACATGTGGGCATGGGGGTCCCCTGCAGGGGCTTTGCGGCTCTGTACGAGGTGTTTAGGGGTGCTGTGCTTGTAAAGGAAAGTGGGGGTGGCAGTGGGGAAAAAAGGTGGCTGGGGGGGGCAGATGGGAGATTCATGGGGCTGGCATTGCCCCTTCTCTGTGCTGGTGGCAGAAATGCCGCCTGCGCTTGTCCGCACGATCTGCCCACCGCCCTGCCAGCCACCTCTCTGCTCTGCACCCCAGTGCCCTCGCCGTGAACCTGGAGATGGGGGACTCCGGGAGAGCGGGCTGTGCCGCACAGGCATCGAGGCTGCAGAGGACTTGCACGAGGGCAGCGCTTCCCTTTACGTGATCTCGGCTGTGTGACCGAGTCTCGCAAAAAGAGATATTTATAGTGCTGCTCCACTAGCCCGAGGTTTGCAGGGCCTGGAACGGGGCTGGCAGCTGCCGGCCTCCCACCCAGAAGCCTCTGGATGCAGCTGAGCCGTTTCCCCGGCGGGGCTGGGGTGGGTGCGAGCCTGCAGGGTTAAATGGGTTGTGTGCAAGACGCTGGGGCTTGCTGCCAGACTACAGGTCCCGGCGTGCTCTGCTGCCTGCACTGCTGCCTGCGTGCTGGGTGCTGCAGAGGCCTCGCAGGGAGGGCGCAGGGAGCAGCTTTTCCTTTGGCCTGGGCCAGGGAGGCTCCGGCAAAGGAGGATGGTGCCGTGCAAGGATGGGGACAGGAGGGAGAGGCCACCTTTTGGCTTTGCCGTGAGATACAAATTGGTCAGAGCTATTGCAGCCTGCGGGACGAGGTGAGAAGACAGGCTGGACTACATGTCCGGGAGTGTTTGCCACATGCGTTGTCCCTGTGGCTCCAACCACCACGTATCCCCAGGCCCCAGCAAAGGGAAATGGGACGTTTAGGAACTGCCCTGAGTCGATCCGTGCTGCTCCACGCTCAGTGTCTGGAGCAGCCTTCTCTTGGGTCCTCCCAGAGCCACCAGCACGTGGGGATGGCCAGAGCTGGAGCCATGCTCCCTCTTTGTGTCAGATGGTCCTACAGACTTAGTCCTCTCCTGACCAGGCATCTGCTCTGCTGCTGCCCCTGGGCTCTTCCCTCCCCTGGCACGATGCCCTGCAGTACACAGCGATGCCCCTGTGCATGCCCAGGATCCTCTCCCAGCCCCCCGATCTGCACGGTTTGCACGTGCCAGCCAGATGCTGTCGCTGTGCTGCCATTGCTGCCACGTCCTGGACCCCCTCTCCCTCCTTTTCACCCCCTCAGCCCTAGAAACACCGGCGCTGGGCCGGCAGCTGTTTTCCACCCTCCTGCTGCGCTCGCCGGGTGGGTGGCATCTGCTCACCCTTGGGTGGGAGGGAGGAGTGGGGCAGGGTGAGGCGGGAGCGGGAGATCAGGGTGAGGGATAAAGCCAGGCCTATTTTTATACTGCAAAGTAATTACCAGAGCTTTCCAATCCTTAATCTGCCGAGAGCACCCTGGTGCGATTGGATCCCTCCCCGAGCCTGGCAACAATTCTCCCATCACACGTCTCCTGCGTCAAAGCCCCGTAAACTCCCACACTTGGGCTCACACTGGGATACATGTGCTGCGGAGCTGCTGGCACGACTGCCCCCCCACCCCCGGCAGCCCCCAGCCCAGGAACGGGGGTGGGGACCCCATTTGGGACCCTGGTTTGCAGCTGGGAAGGGGGATCTCACTGCTGACCCCAGTGAGGTGGGATGCAGCCTTGCACCCTTGGCCACCTTGCTCAGCTGCCACGGGCATTTCTGTCCCTGCCCTTTGGCTGGAGCCGGTGTGTAGATTTGGGTCCCAACCCTGTGAGCATGCTAAATCCATTTTCCCCTACAGCTGCCTCCCAGGGGTTTTTGGCCAAGGTTAGTGGCCCACACGGCACCCTCCAGCACCCATCCGCCTTGGCTTCCTGCCGGCATGGCTGGGGTCTGTGGGGCCCCTCTCCTGGCGGCACACGGAGTGGCTCTGGCCGGCGGTGCCAAGTCTCGGCTGGCGCCTTTCCCGGCCTCTCCCCGTCCTGTCACCGTGCCAGGGGGTTGCTGAAGAACCTGTTCCATAGCTCCCGCCACAGAGGAGGAAATGACGGGCGCTGTTTGCGGCAGCACCTTTCATCCCGGGGCTGGGGGACGGCTTCGCCTCTGCCAGCGTGCAGCTGGCTCCAGGGTGGAGCGCGGGAGCTCATCAGCCCGGGGATGGAGGCAAGGGCTTGGGATGGCTCTCGCCTCTCTCCACCCACCCTGATCCTGGAGCCCACCATCTCCCCAGCACCTCACCCCAAAGCTGGAATGGGGTGTTCAGCCCTGCTCCATGGCGGGGGCCTTTTTGTGCCACAATTCCCCCATTCGGGACCCCATGGAGTTCACAACACCCTTGTCGAATATTTGGGAGTATCCCTCGCTCCATCCATCTCAACGCATGGCAGCAGGCACAAAGTAAACTTGGTGGCATGCCAGATGCGGTGCCCCCAAAATGCTGCTGTTCCACGGCAGGACCCAATTCCTGGGGTTGTGGAGGGTGAGCCGCCTTCAGGGCATCCCCGGGTGACCCCACCAGTGTCCCTTCCCCCTGCCTGGCAGGGACCCGGCAGGCTGGGAAGCCACCCCAGCTGCCGCCCTGCCGGAGCCGATGGCCATAAAAGGCCCTGAAATGGAGGAGCCGGAGAGGGGGCCGGGCTGCTTCTTGAGCCCGAGCGGGATCGTCCGGTCTGCCCACGCGGGCCAGGCTTGCAAAGACGTGGGAATGGGGGGCTGGAGGGAGGAGAGCAGCCCCGGCAGCCTGGATTGGAGTCAGGGGGCTGGGGCACACTGGGCTCCCATCCGCCTTCCCCTGCTTCCCTGAGGGACACGTTTGGGCCATGCCCCAAGATGCCGGGGATCTGCATCACCTCCCACGGGGGGCTCAGGGCCGGGGGGGGATAAAGCTGCCTTTTCATCGGGCACCTGAGCTGTGGGGTGGCGGGGGCCGGGGGGGCCGAGGGGCACGCAGCGGGCTCCCCTGCCGGCCCCCCGCTGCTTCTCCCCAGACAATGGCCGCCCTTTGTTGAGGTTTTACGCGCCTGGCCCCCTTCCCCGCGGCCCAGCTGGTGACATTTTACCACCTCCACATTCACATGGGGATTCAAAGGGCACAGATGCACCGTGAAACCACAAAGCGCTGCCTCCCCCCGCTCCCCCTCCCCAGCGCCTTGCATCCCCAGGGAGGCAGGGCTGGGATGCACGCACCGGGAACCTCCCTCTGGGACTATTTCAAGGGCGACCCGCCAGCCCTTGGGGCTCCCTCCACCCTCCTGCCCTTCCCCTGCCATCAGCCCTCCCATCCCTTTGGGACCCTCTTGGGGTCCTTACCCCCATCCCTGGCCCCAGGGGGTTTGGCATGCTGGACACCCACTGATGGGAGATGAAGGGAGGCAGCACCGTGGCCATTTCCAGGCTGGTGACGCTTGACCTTTTGGAGATGGAGCCGTGTGGGTGGTTACCCACCTCTGCCCTGCCGGCGCCTGGCTGCCAGAGCAATGCCAGGCAGGCTGGTGGTGCCAGCCCCGGCATCGCCCTGGGCTCCTGGGTGTAGCCAGTCTGTGGGTGTAGCCAGTCTGTGGGATGCAGAATGGCCTCCATCCCTTCAGAGAGGTCCCCGTGTGCAGGTGTCCGGCTCCTGCCCCTTCCGTCCCACTCCCAGACCTCCAGGGGGGTTTCCCTTGAGGACCTGGGCGAGCAGCCCAGTTCTTCCCAACTGGTCATTGCCTCCGCAGGGGCCTTGGGAAAACAGCCTGTAAACAGGCAGCCGGAGAGCATGAGTCACAGTGACCGAGAGGGAAATAAATGCATTAGGGGAATTTGCAGCGTGCGTTGGGTCATGGGGATGAGCCCAGCTTCTCCCTGCGATGGTGAGTGGCCCGCAGAGCCGGCCGTCCCAGGAAGGGGTTGTTATCCTGCTGACGGGACTGTGTCCAGTGAGCTGCAAAACGGAGATCCAGCCTTCTTCCCCACCAAAAGCAACCCCTGATCCTTCCCGCTTTCATCCCAAGGGATGAGCAGTCACCGCCCCGGAGTCGGCTGCGTTTCAGCACGCAGCACCCTGCCCATACAGCCGTGCAGACAGCTTCCCCGCTGAAAGTCACCCCGCCATGGTTATTTTCGGCTGGCGGCAGGGCTGGAGGAGCTGGCTCTCTCCCAGCCGCTGCAGCGCACCCCGTTTGGGATTACATCTTGAATGGTGGGTAGCGCTTGGGTGAACAGGCTGCCTTCAGCATCCTCTCTCTCCTGCCAAATACCTGCCAGCTCCCTCGCCCGTGTGTAACGCAAGAGTGCTATCTAGTGGCTAATCCCACTGGGGACACCAGTGGCGCTGGGGATTAACTTCTGCAAAGGCCTCCGGTAACACCGGTCACCTCTATGAGCATAGCCTTACCATCCCAGTTTGGGGACTGGTAGTCCAAAGTGGTGAGATGTTTATCCAGGGTCCAAAAAAGCTGCTCTTTTCCCTGGCCTCACTTGAGGCTGGAGGGACATCGAGGGCTCGGAGCCACGGGAGAGGGTGCGCAGGGCCTGGGAGCGTGTTTGCCAGGGTGAGGGGTGCACGCATTGGGTGGGGGGAAGGATGCACACATATTTGCTTGGGGGGCAGGCAGCACCTCACGCCAGGCGCTTCGTCCAGGGCACACTCTCACCCGGCTGCACCCCGAGGAGCACCCGGCCTAAACCTCTTCATGCTTCTCCCTCAGGAGCCACCGCCCGGTGTCCCCCAGGGTGGACCAACCCCGTCCCCCTCCCCAGCTGTGTCGGGGTTAGTGCCCCCCGCCCGGGCAGGGTCGGGGGTACGGCCGGGGGCTCGGGGGGGTAAAAAGGGGCAGGGCACCCCCCCCCCACCCCCAAACCCCGTGAGGGCCAGCCGGGGCTCATTTCCTTATCCGACCCCCCTGCGGTTGGCTGCAGCGGGCCCTCGCGGTGACGTCACTAAGATATGCAGATTTATGCGCGTTAACCCTTTTCCCGCGGGGCTCGGGGGCTCCAGGGGAGAGGGCGGCTGCGGGGCGGGGGGAGCCCGCCGCTGCCCCGGCCCCCCCCCCGCGAACGACCCCCGCCTCCCTCCCTGCCCGGCGGGTTGCCGTGGGAACCGGACCGGGTTTCTGATGTCACCGGGACGGTTGCTACGCGACCGGTCCGCTCGCCCGTCCCCGCGTGAGGTCACTGTCGCCATGGCGACGGGCCGGTGCGGCGGGAGGGGGGGGCGGGATGCGGGGCCTCCCGGGGGGGGCCGGGGGCCGGGCGGGGCGGTCTGCGGCGGGAGGGCGGCCCCCGGCACCGGAGCCGGCGCCGCTCGGCGGGGGGAGCGGCTGCCGCCCCCCGGTACGGACCCGGGTGCTGCCCTCAGCCCGGGCGGGGGGCAGGCACCGGCGGGGGGGGGGGTGTCCTGCCGGGGGAACAGCGAAAGCTTCGCATTAAAGCAGTGAAAAAAGGAAAATAAAGCTTTTTTTGGCTCGGCCGGAGTTGTTATTTTTAGAAATCCTGGCGGAAAAGCTGCCCGCGTCGGGAACGTCCTCTCATTCCACGGGAAACGCAGTTCCCTGTGGAAACAGGCAGCGGTAGGGCTGGGCTCCGTGGGGAGCGGGGCACGGGTGGGCCGGGGCGGGCTGGGGGCGATGGGGCCCGCCAGGGTGGCATCGGCCCCGCACCGGTGCTAAAGCAGCCCCCCACTTTGTGCTCCCGTCCCAGTGCCCGTGGCTGCCGGGAGGCTGTGGGTTTAACATTTCCCCCAGCTCGCATTCCTGCTGGAGGCGATTTATTCCTAAGCCCTGACATCTGCTGCGTGGAAAGCGATGGAGCTGCTCCTTCCGAGGCACAAATCCCGGCTCCCCTCCTGCCGCCGGCTTTGGGACTCTGGCTGGGCCGGGCAGCATCGCAGCCGGGTGGCTTTGCTCTGCCGGGCTGGCAGCGGTGGCCCCGCGGGCATGCCTGCTGGCTGCCCCTTCTCCCTGGGGAATTGCCCTGCCTCTCTGCCGGGCCACCCCCGGAGCTGCCCACCGCCCCGGCGCTGCTGGTGATCCCGCTGGCCACGAAGCCGTGGGGATTAGCAGCTTCCTCCAGCTGGGGATTTAGCCAAAGCTACTTAGTGAGAGCCAGGCAAGGTGGGCAGTGGCCGGCTTGGTTGGATAGAGGATACAGGGAAAGCCAGGATACATGGCCTGAGCCCTCCTAAAGATGCTGAGTGGGAAAGGAGGGCTAGCCCGGGGTTAATAGCTCAGCATCTCTTGGTGAAGGTTCAGCAAAACTGGGTGTCCCGCAGTGTCTTCCTTCACTCCAGCGAGCCCCCAGCCTCCGTGTTATTTCCAAAGCCTTGTAGAGACCGTCGAGCCAAACATCCGTCCTGCACAGGCGGGACAGAGGGACGGGGAAAGGGCAGACCCCGCTTGCAGGGCGCTGCCAGTCGAGATGTAGGACACGAGCTGGCAGATGGAGCCGGGCAGATGGAGGAGCACGAGGCTGCACCGAGACGCTGTTTGCTGTGACGGGATCTTGGCTTGCTGCTGGTTAAACAGCTGCTGAGCTTACTGGGGCTGGGGGGCTGCGGGGCTCCTGGGGGAGGAAGGGGATGGGGAGCTCCGGTGACTCCCCAGAGTGGGGGGCAGCTGGGGAGAGAGCAGGGAAGGGCTTGCCTGCTAAAATCGCAGAGATAAGAGGTCTGGCTGGAGCTGTGGCTGAGGGATGGAGCAGGGGATGGAGGGGGCTTGCAGCCCCACCTGGGTCATGTGCCTGTCCTGCCGATGGCAGGGGGAATGCTGTGTGCATTGCTGCTGTGTTGGATCCCCTGGACCGCTGCGGAGACCACCAAGGAAAACTCCCCGCTGAGTCTATGCAAACTTTGCAGCAGGCAAAGCTGTGAGCAGCAGAAAGCCCTCACCCTGCCGAAGCACATGGGTGAAGGGGGAGCTCCATCAGAGGGACCCCAAATCTGCTCTGGGCTCCCCAAAGTCCCCTCTGGAGGCCTCATCATCTACTAATGCATGTTGCCTTATGGGGAGAGGCTCAGAGGAAAATCTGGCTGCAGTGGGGGGAGAGGAAGGACCCCATATCCCATGGGAAGAGTTCAGCAGGTGGAGGAGCAGGGTGGATCCTGGCCTGCAGCCACCAGCCCAGGGCACAGGGCTGTGCTGGGGATGGAGGAGAGCCTGGCTGCCGGCTGAGAGGTTTAGGGCCTAATCCTCCTGGTGCTGAGCCTGTGCAGGATCATCTGGGACCCTTGCATAGCATGTGGTTTAACCCAGGTGATTTGTAGGGATGCCATCATTGCAGTCATTACACTCCCGAGCCCTCTGTGGTGCCCTTCAGCCTGGCCCCTACTCCTTGCCCAGGCTACTGTGGGACAGGACAGGATGGTCAAAGCCCTCATCTGCCAAACCCGGAGCAACGAATCCTGGTGGTCGCTGAGCAGCCCCGACGAGCCCTGCCAGCTGCTCAAGCACAGGGCATGATCTGTCCCACTGGCCCCTGCTGACATGTAGTCCTCCCAGGGGAGGGGGCTCTGGTTTGTCTGGCAGGGTGGGGAGGTGGGAGGCTCTGTCCCTGCTGCGGGGAGGTGTGGGCCAGGCAGGGTGGCTGTGTGCACACCTGAGCCAGGTGAGGTTTGTCGAGAGAGGTGACAGCAGATGAGACCAGGGGATGGAGCAGAGAAGCAAGGACCAAGTTTTAGACACCTCCCTCCTGTTTTACACCCGGAGCAAAAGCAGGAGCATCCAAAGCTGGAGGGATGCGGAGAGGAGGTGCTGGTAGGGAGCTGTTGCACAGCCCTTACCCTAACCCCCCCCACAAGTGGGGAACTGCCAAAAAAGCTGTCGTCTCTCCCAGGCGTGGGGGTCACACAGCCCTGAGGCCCGGGGACAGGGTCCTGCCATGCCACCCCGGCTGGGGACACCGCTCCGGGTCTGGTGCCATCGTGTGGACGCATGACACTTCCACAAACCCCTCGTCCCCGTCCCTGCGCTCCACAGTCTTCCCGGCTGGAGGGACGGGGCTTGGCAGCGCTGCTTTCCCAGGCTGTCCTGAACACCAAGGGGGTTTACGTACCCCTCCCACCACCCCATGTCCCCCGAAACCTTGCCCACTGCCTGCCTTTCCCCCTCAGCCACCGGTGCGGTGCCCTCCCTCCCCACCCCATCACCCTCACTGCTGTACCCCACCTGCTCCGGCCACCCCCAAACTGTGACTGCATTAAGGAGTCAAGATCCTGCTGATCCGGTGAGGACCCCCCCCCTCCCCCCGCCAAGCCCTCTGGGCAAGGGAAAGGGGCACAATAAATGACCACAAGTGGCCAGACACAGAAGGATGTGATGGGGCTGGGGGGGATCTCCTCTGCCCCTCCAGCCCTGAGAGAGGCTCTCCCCTGCATGCCAACCTTCTCCCCCGCCATTTCACACCCCTTCTCCCCCTGTTTCACACCCCTTCTTCCCCATTTTCCACCAAACCCCACACACCCCTCCATGGACAAGCCCAGACCTGCTCCAGCCCCCCCTTTTCCCAGGGGGTCACCGTGCCAGCACGTTCCCAGGGTGCCCCCGTCACCGGCTGCACCCGTGCCCCGCCATGCGGGCATTGCTGCCCTGGTCCCCGGGGGCCGCAATGAGCGGGCACAGCGCGACCCCCCCCAGCCCACCACGGCGGTGCAGCGGGGATGCAGGCAAATGCCTGCCTTACCCGGGAGCCTCACACCGGCGGGGCCAGATGGTGGCCCGTGGGACACGGAGTTCCCACCAGAGGGAGCCAAAATGCCACGAATCGTAGCCACGGCACGGTCGGGGCCGCCCATCATTGCGGTGTCGGGGCGCCGGGCAAAGCCACAGCCCTGGGAGGCAAAAGGGGGACTGTCACCCCTCCATGTGGCGTGCAAAGCCAACCTGCCAGGAAGCCCCCTTCCAGCTGCCACACACCCCGGGGAGAAAACCCGCGTGTCTGGCCCTCCGTGGGCCACCCGGGGGGCTCGCAGCTCCTGTCCCAGGGGGCTCATAGCCCCTGTCCCAGGCGGCTGTACCCCGCTGCCAGCACTCTCCCCCAGCCCAGCTGCCTGTGCAGTGAATTTGAGGCTGGTTGTGTCTGGAAACAGCGACTGCAGCAGCAAAGAGGGTGTTGCCCACACCTTGGGGTGACCCCAAATCGCCTCTCTGACAAGTGGGTTTCTTCCAGTTCAAATCATCACCCAGCACCATGTCCAAACCCAGAGAGGGGATGAAGAAACTCTGCTCTGATCACTTTAAAGTGGATGTAATTAGTCTAAATTAATGCAGACGTAAAGCACCAGAAAGGGAAGGTTTGAAACAATGCTCCTGGTGCTCTTGGAACAGCAGCTCGTGGCTTTGCACCAGAAGCTCTTTCCCGTTCACACCTCACTGTTCCCTGGGTTTGGGTAGCGTTGGACACATTATTGGTGGGAAAAGGGAGCGGGATGGAAATAACGTGCCAGATGGGGACAGGAGGTGGGCGGAGGGAGAGTCAGAGAAGAAATATCACAGGCAGTGCTGCATGGTGCCAGAGGAAAATCTCTCCCATTTGCCCAGCAGTTGCTTGTTTATTTAAAGCCCATCATTAGCAGCAGCCACGTGGGAGGGGATTCACACCCATCCTGAGTGAATCAGGTGCCACAATTTGGCCATGTGTCTAATCCAGTGAAGTCCTCTCCAGATTCCTGCTTTCCACTGGAAACTGCTGCTTTCTGCAGCGGCCAGGAGGTCTGGGGGTCCCAGCCCCTCACCTGCACAAGGGAGATTTTGGGCACATCAGAGGCCGGGGCTGAGAGCAGAGGGCTGCCATGGTGTCAGCAAGAAGGAGAGAGGCCATGGGCCAGGGAAAATCATGGGATAAATGGGATCTGGGCCAAATCCAGGCAGGCAGCACCAGGCTGCCACTTAGCACTGCTGCCAGAGCAGCCTGGCACAGCCGGGGAGAGGAAATCCCAGCCAGCTCTGGCATTTAATCCTGTCTTCCCAGTGGAGCGGCTGGAAATACCCAGCTCCTGGGGACTTTGGGGTACAGGAAGCAACCAGAGGCCAAGACGCTTCTGGGAGATCACCAAGCCTGGCTGGGAAGCCCCCTCCAAGAGCTGCAGGTCCAGCAGGAGGGAAACCCTTTTAGGGGCTGCATTTGTGCCCCAGACCCTTCCCACAGGTCCCAGCGATGCTGGAAGCAGCGTGTGCATGCCCCAAGTTTTGTGGCAGGCCAGCTGGGATGGGGAAAGATGCCTGCCTGTCTGGGAAACACCTCAAGGAAGGAAAAGAGGAGAAAATAGGAATTTCCTTAGAACCACAGCAGCAGGTGGGGACACAGAGGGAAACTGAGGCATGGGAGAGTGGACTGATGGGATGGGGTGGGACAAGGCAGTTGAAGCGTGTGTGCCAAATATACAGATGCACAACTGTCCCCGACCCTCTCCTCTAGAGCTGCTGGTGAGGGTGGCATTAGGCTGGTGGCTGGTGAGTAGAGGGTTAACCCAGCCCATACCTTCACCCAGGTCCTGCCCAGGGCTATAAAGGGGCTGAGGGTGGATTGGGGAGAGGCTGTAGGAAGGGCTAATAAGGCAGAAGGGGATGCTGCTGCCTTCAGGCTTGGAAAGGGGGTGGCAGCAGTGCTGTGCTGGGGTCTGGGCAGAAGTGGGGGTGTGTGCAGTCACTCTAGAGCCTGTTCCCTGGTTTGGGAGCATGTTGTACTGGACGGCACTGGGAGTTTTCCTGTGGTGAGGCTGTGCTGGCATGGTGGCTTTCACGCATTGGCAGCCATCCTGCCAGAGAGGGAAACCAGACTGGGTGGATTTGCTGTGGTTGTGAGATGTGGGTTTGGGCTTATCCTCAGTGCTTGCAGGTGGGATGTTTAATTATTCATTCTGGTTGCTTTCTGAGTGTGGAAATCAGTCTGAGAGTCTCTCATCTCTATCCCTCTACTTAGAGAGAATTATCATCCCTAATCTTCTTCCGTCCCCTGGGTGTCCCCAAGGTCTCAGCTAATGGCAGGGTGACTTTGCTGTCTTGCTGTCATCTGGACCTGCCACCATTTGGTGTCTGGCTTTGGTGTCATCTGGACCTGCCACCCTGCACGTGTCCACTTAACCTGATAGTGCCTGTGTCCCCACCTCTGGCTTCACTCCATCACTATACATGTCACACCATAATTAAACTGCTGTGACTTGGCCCTGTGGCTTCTCGTTCAGCCCATCCTGTGCCACACTGAGTGGGTGGGTTTGCCAGCATCCCCGGGTATGGTTACTATAAGTCTTATGGTGATGGTAGACACAGGTTGGATCTTCGCCCCCTGCCCCATCCTGTATGAAAGCAGTGAAAGAGGGGCTGGTGAGGGTTGCAGAGGCAGGGAGAAGGAGGTGGGTGGTGGGGTTGTGGCTTTGGGCTGAGAGAGGTGCGTAGCAGCACTGATGGGTTTGGCGGGGTGGGCAAGCCATGGAAAGCAGTGTAGGCCAAAGGCAATTTCATCTCACAAGGGATGATCAGCTAGCCTGAGATATGGTGAGCTGTCACCCTTGGGGGCCATCGACAGAGGCAACTCCTGCCTGCCCACCTCTGTGACCTCCGCTCGCTGCTGGAGGCAGTGAGGTGATGCCAACAGCCCTGGGAAGTGCAGATGAGCCCTCTGCAAAGCCCAGGCCATGGCATTTCTCCCATTTCTGCTTCTTGCCCATCCTGGGGTGATATAGCTGATCCATCCCAGAGCAGAAATAGATTTCCTGGATGCTTCAGTCTCCCTGGCCTCTGCGATAGTCCCTTCCCCCTGAACCAAGGGGACAGTCAGGCAGGTTATACAAGGAGCTGGGAGCTTGCCCTGGAGCTCTCCTTGTATCCAGCTCCAGTTTGCTGGAAGCAAAACACTACAAGTTTCTGAAGGGTCTGGATGCGCTGTCCTGACCGGTGGAGCCTGAGCATCCCCCGCTCTCTAGCATGGTAGCACTGCTGGCAGCCGTCTTGCAAATTGAGGTGCCATTTGCTGCCTGTGCTCAGAGATGAACCCTGCCAGCTCCCCCAATTTGCTAGATTTCTTCTTCTCAGTGGGCAGGACTATTTCAGGCCGTTTGCTCACATTTATGTTTTTTTTTTTTCCTTCTGGGGGCACAAGCCGCTTTTGTTCATGCTAAAGTTGCTGCATTGGCATCCCTGAGAGCTCATGGTGTGCCTTGAGTTTTGATTCTCTCTAGCTGAAGCACAAACTTTCTGCTGGAAAAAGTGAAAGTGTGTGCATGTGTCCCACTTTTTTGAACTGAATTTATCTTTTGGATGCAGAACAAGCCTGGAAAAGTTCAGTCCTGAAGTTTATCAGTGCCTGGAAAGTGAGGCTTAGAGTAAAAACCTGTCCCAGGACCTGGAGCAGAGCCTGGTGTTTCTTGCGTAGAGAAGATGCAGGGAGAGCATCTTGTCCCATGCCTGGCAGCTGGGCTCTGTGGCCATGTGAAAAGGGCTTTGAACGTGGCATGTGGGACAGGCAGGTCTGTATGGTGGATTGGCAGCACCCTTGGCTGCCAGCTGGGTAGGGAGGTGCTGGACCCCACCAGGCACCCTGAGCCTAGCTCTGCTGGGAGATCTCCCCCTTTACAATCAGCACCAGGGTCCATACTTGGTTGAAATGCTGTGTCTGGGATTGCTGTGACATTTCAGGTGACAGGGTGACCATTAAGACAGTGTGACCCTCCCCAAAGCCTTCTCACCTCTCCCACCTGCCCCATGCAACTCTTCCTGTGCCTTGCGAGAGGATGCTGCAGATATGGGGAGGGCTCCCTGCTCTTCTCCCCGAAGCAGGGAGAGAGCTTACCTCTTACCCCCAGCCCTTTTTTCTTCCAGTGAACCAGGAAAGGAGCCAGCAACCAGTGTAAGATAGTCCCACTACAGACCTTATGATGAGTTTCCCTCTTTCGAGCCTACATCTCTATTTGCTGCCACGTTTGTGTTTTGTTGGGATGTTGTTGTAGCTGGTTGTTTTGTTTGGGGTTTTTTTTATGGCTGGAAGGTTTGGTCTTGACTCGGAGAGTAAGTCATTATGTGGCAAGTGGGATCCCATCACAGAGACGTTATTTCCTTGCCTGGTGTTCTTCGCAAACGACGTTTTGCAGAGCTCAAGCAGCTGCTTTTCCTTCTAGCTGAAAACCTCTTCCTAGTCCCATTTAAAGGCTTATGAATTGGGTGCTGAGAGCAATGTGCAGGCAGGGAATGTATATCTACCACGGGCCGGGTGGGAGAGCTAAATAAAAGTCATGGCAATCAATCCTGGGAGACCTAGCGGGCACCTTAAATCAACTTGCAAATGCAAAGTGGCCCTGAACCAAAGGCCGGGGAGAGAGGCTGTCCCCATGCTGTGCCATGTAGTTATCCATCTTTGATAACTTGCAAAGGAGGAGGTTTGGAAGGGAATAATTAGAGACCATAAAGTGACTCCTTGATGCTTGGGAAGATGCCCGGGATCTGTGCTCCAGAGAAGGTCTTGCTGTAACCGAGGTTGGCCGGGATATTTTCAGCTGGTGAAATGCTCCTTTGGGTGTCTCCTGTCTTGGCTGCATTGCTGGGTGAAGGCAGGGCTGGTTTGGTCAGGTGCCAAGCCCCTCCTGCCCACCAAGCGTGTTGCAGCCTTTGCCATGGAGCAGCTTTCAGCCAGAACAAGGGATTTCCATCATGGCTTGTTTGCTGCTCCTTGGGCCCATGGAGTGCTCTGCCACAGCCCTGGGACCTGCTGCGGGCTGCCTCTCGTCCTCCCCAATCCTTTCCAGATTAAGGAAAATGTGGCCATGGCTGTGCCCTGAGCATGGGGCTGGGGGATGCAAGACCTCCCTGCTTACAGCTGCACCTCTTCTCCACAGGGATGCTGGAAAGGGGTAAAAAAATGCCATCTCCATTGCTGCTCCTGGTGCTGGCATCTGCTCCGCCACCTCTGCAGACCCTGCACAGAGCCACGGGGCAGTGTCAGACAGGAGCTGAAGGAGGTGGTGAGGGGGAGGCAGGAAAACGGTGGGTTATTAGCAAAGCCCTGGCCGACAGACACATCTGCAGCTCAGGGAGAAATAACCTGATGCTTTTTTGATCTTGGGTGATTCATCCTGGCCTCAGTAGAAAAACATGGTCTCCAGCCTCGTGCTGGATGGGGGACGCAGGGCTGGGGCTGTGTGACTTCTCTTTGGGATGCCCTGGCTGCAGCCAGCCCTCATCCTGCTCTATCGCTGCGCAGGGGGTATGGCCAAGGCAGCACCCCAGGTCAACTTGGCCTGATGGGGATCTGCAAAAGCCCAGTGCTCCTGCCAGGTGAAAAAGCATTTCAAGTCTATGCCAGCCCTGATTAGCAAAATTATGGTTGCCATGGAGCCAGAATACCTGCTCAGAGAGTGCCTGCCTTCCCTGTCCCCCCAGCAGACTTGGGGGACACATGCCGTGGAGCAGAGGCCAATTTTGCTGTTCCTTAGAAAGCTGATTGCTTTTATCCCAGTGAACATTGAAATGGTTCATTTTTTTTTTTTCCTTCTTTCTCCTTTCAGCCCAGTTTGGGGTGGAGGAGAAATGCCCCCTTCCCAACAATTTCTCAGATGAGCTGTGGGGCTTTAGGTGCAGTGGTTGCTGCAGGGAGAAACCCTGGGCTGTGAGCAGGGTACGCAGGGTACCAGCCCTGCATCCCACAGGGATGCGGTTAGCTGTCCCAGAGGAGCAAGGGCTCCTTGCTAGCTCCTTTGCTGGGTGCCTGCACCCTGGAAAGGGTGCTGACAAGTTATGAACAGCTCAGAAAAGGGGACTTGGAGATCTAGAAGGAGCTACCACTGCTGGGAGAGGTTAAGATGTCACCTGCTTGGGCTGTGCGAGAAGGGATGAGGAGGTAACAATGCTGAGATGAGATTTTTGGGAGTGGGTACAGCTTTCACACAGTGGAAAAAGGCCCCTGGAGAGTTAGTGAGTGGAAATGCACAGGGTAGTGAGTGATGGCCAAGAAATTACTAGAGGAGGGTGTCCCACACCAGACAAGGATGTGTGGGTGGGCTCTGCTGGGTAAATGACAGCAGCACTGCTTTGGAAAGGCCATGCCACTAACCCGTATTCACCCCCAGCTATGTTACTGCAAAATTACCCAGATCCAGGTCTGTTTGGTGCCCTGTGGGTCTGAGTGGCCCTTCCTGGCCTTGGGGACTGAAACGAGCATCTTCCTGCCCTGTGAGATGCATCCTCCGGATGCTTCACCTCCAGGTGACCAAAGAGGGGCACCTTTGAGTAGGCAGCTCCCAGCAGGGAGAGAAACCCCTTTTACATCCCCATGGCCAAGAGATTTGCTTGTTCTCCAAGGGGAGAGGGTTCATTCTTGTCCCAAAGCTTCATAACCCTGTTCTGTCCATGCTGGCTATCCCTGCCCAGGAAGATTTGCTGCAGCAAGAGGAAGGGGCTGCTCATCCGCTTACTTTGGTGGCAGTGAGGGATGCACCCTGGGGGCTCTTGCCTGCTGCAGGACGGCATGGAAGGGACAAGTGACTGTCCGTGCCTCAGTTTCCCTCTCAGATGCAGTGTCACTCGGTGGCTTTTTGTGTTCAGGTCCAGAGGGTGTTAATTAAAACTGCAAAGCAGGGGAAGAAACAGGGGGACGGAGCACAGGCAGCTCTGTAAAAGGCTGTGCTGGTCTGCCCTGCAATTACCGTGAGTGATGCGCCCTTGAAAAGAGCCGGGAGTGGATGCAGTTGGTTATTAGGGCTACAGCTCTCAAGCTTCAAAGCCACTGTTTGTCTTCTCTTTCGGCCTCTTAATTCTCCTGGCAATGCTGCAGAGCTGGCCTCGCTCAACCTCTGTGTGCCAGCCTTAACCCGCGTGTGGAGGGATGCAGGTATTGGCAAGAGACAACTTCTGCACTGGCTGGCTTGCTGGGAGGGATGGGTGCACGGCAGCGAGCAGGAGGAAGACTGGGGAGAGGAAGTTTGGCGAGATCCCTTGGGCTGGGGTTATGTAGGGAGCCTCGTGGGTGCCCCTGGCTTGCCTCCTCGCTGCTGAAATTTCCAGCCCAGCCAAGAGATGCTCTGGCCATGGAGATGGCTGGGCTGTGGCTGATGGGTCGTGGTGAGGAGCAGGTTTTGGTGTGCTGCCAGCCATCCTCCCTGCTGCCTCCCCAGGAAGGGTTAATATAATAAAGTACTTGGTATGGGGAAGAGGCTGAAGGGTCATGCTCCCATGTGCAGTTCACCCCCTTTAAGCAGTGGGGGAGCAGTAGTGGAAGAAGGATTGCCACCTCCTGGTTATTTGGTTTATCAGAAAATTGAAAACCAGAATGGATTACTCTGAAGCACTGTCAGGCCTGCAGGGACTCAGGGTGGGGAGGGCGGGTAGCAAGAAACAGAGATGCTGAGGGAAAAAAAATGATGTGCTGTCCCTGAGAGCTACCAACTCTTCCCAGAGATATGACAGCAGGTAGGGTGGGAGCAGTTGTTGAGGCCCCGGTTATGGGGGATGTTCCAGCAGGCTGATGAGAATGATGGAGGAAAAGGGGAGGCAAAGGGAGAAGGACCCCCAGTCCAATGGTTCTGATGTCCCAGCAAAACTGGGGCTGGGAGAGCTGGACTGTGGGTGAGCAGCACACAGAGGTCTGTTGCCACCTGGAAGCCAGGACCTGGCAACTTGCAGGGGACAGATGGACCCATGGTTCAGCTCTGAGTGAACCAAGCTCTGCCTGGTCCTTGCTCCTTGCAGACCATCCTTACCATGTGCCTGTTGTCTTCAGCTAGGAAAAGAGACTTCAGGGAAAAAAACGTTGAAGTTTGGTAAGAGCTCAGCAGCATCTCCATTGCTTTGCTCCAATCCAAGCAACCTCCAAACACCCCAGTCCCAGGAGACATCCTGTCATTCCCATGGGGGTGCAGGACAAATGAGCTGTGGGGGTCCCTGCAGGGACAAGGCCACAGGTGCAGAGCTCAGGGGGCTCCCCAAGGGCTGCCCTGCAGCAAAGCCTGGTCAGGGGTGAGGAACAGGACAGGGGTGGGAGGCATCGTGGCTGCATGCAGGGAACAGCCTCTGCCCCAAGGATGGGGGAAGATAGCTGTGCCACAGTGCACAGAGCCAGGGGAGCAGCTGGGACTGTGCTGGGAGCCGGCTGCGTGTGTGCGTGCTCAGCAGGGCGGCCAGAAAACAGGGGGAGGCAGATGAGGGATGGAAGGGAGAGAGAAAGGATGGAGAATGAGAGAGATTTCCAGGAATTCTTCATCTCCTGATGCAATCTCTCAAGTGGGCTTTTGTTTAGACTCCCGGCAACTCAGTGGTACAGCACAACCTGCCTCTGCACCAGCACGGATCTGTCCCCTGCCTCGGGCATCCCCTGGGGAAAAAGCAGCCTGCGCTCCATCCAGAGGCAGGGACAGAAGTCTGTGCCCATCAGCTACTGTTTCTGGCTCTGCCACCCAGGAGCTGTGGCCTGTGATGTGCCAGCTCCCAGGCACTGTTGCCCACCCCAGCATCTGCCAAGCCAGCCCCACTGAGCCCTTGCCACCATTGCCCGGCTGCCGTCCCTGCCGTCACCAGCCCTGTGACATAAACCCCTGGGTTTTAGCATGTCTCCATCCCCAGAGGGGATGAGGTTTCTTTGCCTTTGTCACTCCCATAGGAGTGGGCAGCACCTCTTCTCCCTCCCAGTTTTGGACGCTATTTCCAGCTCGTTTTTTTTCCCCTTGCGTAATGTCTTGTTTACAGCCATTTACCCTCCAGCCCTTTGGCTTCAGTAGCTCCTCTCCTCCGCTGCAAGAGATGATGTCCTGAGGAAAGTCACATCTCAGGGCAGCCCTGGACCCTTCCTGCCCTCTGCGTGTTTGCTCTGCCAGCTCCCCTCTGTTTGCAGCCTGTTTGCTGCCCAGAGCAGAGGCAGGGCCAACTTAGGGCCACCAAGCCAGCCCAGAGCTTTGCTGGTCTTGTCCTATCATCCCTTGCCTGCTCTGAAATTTCTTTGAGCATTGAGCTCTGCTACAGACCTGGACACGCAGCCCTTTGGGGCTGGCACTGGCATGCACTGCTGCAGTGATGGCTCCGTTGGCATCCCTGTGGCCTTCCTCCCCCCCATCATTGTCACCCGGCAGGGACAGAGCCGGGCACAGATCCATCACTCCAGCACAGTGGGCCGCAGGCCAGGGAGGCTGTGGGCTGATTTTGCCTTTGCTGCCAGCCCATGCAAGAGGGGCAGGGTGTGCAGAGGCCAGGCACTCTCAAGGCTTTCGGGATCTTTGTGTCTTATTAAAATGGGGAGGAAAAATGTCTCCAGGGCTTTCGGGAATCAGTTCCCACTGTGTGAGTCACCCCCTTGGGCTGGTCCGAGCACACTGTCCCCACCTGCCACCCCTTTCCCCCTGGGTGCCATCCCCTGCTGCTCTCCTTTGGCTTTATTTCACCAGCCAGTGGGGAAATGGGGTGCTGCATCCCCCCCGGCATGCAACTGGCACCCCGCAGCCCGAGGGTGCCCTGGAGCAGTGTGCCAGGGTGTGCGGTCCACGTGGGTGGCTCCCGAGCAGGGGCTGTGCTGGGTGCTCTGCCCCAGTGCCAGGCTGTGCCCAGCGGCCCTGGGGACATTTGCGCCCACCCGCGCACTGTCAACCATCTCTGGTTGCAGCCAGGCTCTATTTGCTTCCCTCCGCAGCAGCGGTGAGGCAGAGCGTTCCCGTGGGCACCGAGCCTCCTGGGCAGGAGGGCACCAGTGGGAACTTGGTACCTCAGTTTCCCCCTTGGGCTGTGGGAGGGAAGAGGGGTGAGCGGTGCTGCTCCTGTCTGCTGTGTGCTCTGGCATCAGGAGCGGGATTTGGGGGTGCAGGACCCCAGGGGCAGTGTCCTGGAGCTGGAGGCCACTGGATCCAGGCAGCTCCTCACAGCCCGGCCGCAGGTGCCGGGCTCAGCGGCGCAGCGAGCTGTGCAGGGCAGGAGCGGGGGACGCAGGGCTGGAGCAGGCAGGTCTCTCCAGGCCCCTTCTCCAAGATCCCTGTCCCGCCTGCTTGAATCCAGCCCCGCCGGAGGCTCTTCCAGCTCCATCCCGCCCGGCTCCCCCGAACGCCTCTGCGCACAGTGAGGATGGTGCTGGGACAGGCTAAACCGGGGAGGGTCCCCGGGATGCCGGAGCCCTTCACGGTGTCATCCCGGGGGGGGACCGGGTCCCCTACCCTCGGAGGGGATGAAGGGACCGACGCGTGTACCTGTCCCCACGGGTGCCTGCCCGTCCCGCGGGGTGGCAGTGCCCTCTGCCGTCGCACGGAGCTGCGGAGCGATGCGCAGCCGCCTCCCCCCTTACTCCGACACCCTCCCCGCAGGCACAGCCCCCCGGTGTCACCCCCTTACTCCGACACCCTCCCCGCCGCCTCCTCCCCGCCTCCGGGGGCCAGGAGGGGCTGGAGAGCCCCCGCCCCGCCCCGCAGCCGTCAGCCCTGCTTCTCCCCACGCAGGAGCGTGAGGCAGCGGCGGAGCCCGGCGCGGGGCCGGGGCGGGCAGCCGGGGCGGGCCGGGGCGGTGAGGAGGGGCCGCCCGCGGGATGCGGGCTCGGGGGCGGGAGCGGGCGCCCGTGGGCTCCGCCGGCTGCAGGCTGGGCTCGGACCGGTAAAGCAGGTGTTGGAGGAGAGGGGAGCCGCGGGTGGAGGGGAGCCGCGGGTGGAGGGGAGCCGCGGGTGGAGGGGGGCCACGCAGCCCTGCCACGTGTCCGTGGGGCGCAGGAACGCGTGAGTGCGTGTGTGTGCGCGTCTGTGTGTACATGCATGTGTGTGCGTGCGTGTATGTGCGTGCATGCGTGTGTGTGCGCGCGTCTGTGTGCCTGCGTGTGTGCATGCATGCGTGTGCACGACTGTGTGCGTGTTTGTGTGCATGCATGTGTGTGTGCACAGATCTGTGCGCGGCTACAGAGCAGGAGTGTTGCCCTGCAAGCGGGGAGTTATCAGCAGGACAGGGTGCCAGCGCAGAGGACAGCCAGGAGTGCAGACAGACGGACAGACACTGGGCATGGGGAGGGAGCAGACCCCGGCGCGGAGTGAGGGGTGACGCTGCGAGCACAGCAACTTCCTTGCACCGAAGTGTGACGGGAGCCGGCTGGAGCCACCTGCTCCATGGGGAGTGATTCAGGTGACCCAGGGGTTGCACATTTGGAAGCAGGGAGACCTCAGGAAGCCACTGGGTCCGTCTGCATCTGCCCCAGATGAGCCCGGATAACTGGGCGCTGCGCGGGCCCCCATGCTTGGCAGTGTCAGGACGGCAGCGGGGCCAGTCGATGCCTTACTCACCACGGAGGCCACGCAAATGGCAAATCCCTGGGTTGCAAAGGCTGCTGGTGGGGCTGGAGACAGCCACAACGCCCTCCCCCAGGACCCTCTGAGCGTCAATGGAATTTATTACTTTAACGTATTTCGTCTCTCTCTCTTTCTGAAGAACATCTATTCGGCAGTGCTGCTTTGCGAATGAGGAGCCAGCCCCTGGCAGGGGTAGTGTCTCAGCACCGGGCTTTGCTTGCCCGCGGTGGGAGAGGAAGCCCCCGGCAGCCCCCCAGCTCACCCGCCAGCCTCTCTGCTGAGGGAGGACGAGAGGGAGAAGGTGGATAAGGGCAGGCGGCTTCTCTGAGCTGAGCTCCAAGGGGAGAGCAGCGGCAGGATCTCATTAGCCTGCCTCTTAAGGCAGTGAAGTCTCCATCCCCTCCCACGCTCCCTCCCCAGCCCGACCCCGTCCGGCGCAGGGGTGGTGGGACCAGCCTTCGTCTGGAGCTTCTGACAAGCCGTAAGTCCTTCCTAGGGAGGAAGATCAATTTTTCCCCCGGCTGTTTTATGGTCACCCTGTCAGCCCCTCTGCACGGCCGGTAGAGTTGGAGTCGGGATTGATTTTGGGGGTTGGCTTTGGGGCTGTATCCTGCTCTGCTTCGGGAGCAGGGAGAAGGGACAGCCCTGCTGAGATCCCCCCAGCGAGGGGGTGAAAGGGCCAAGGTGGGCTGGGGAGCTGCCAGGGCTGTTTGTGGATGGGAAATGGGGCAAGGAGTGCTTGGGAATGCTGGAGGGAGGTTTGGAGATTTTGGGTGGTTTCTCAAAGGAAAGGCTGTGACTGTGGCAGGATGGGCACGAGGGTGCGGAGCCATGGTGATCAGCATCTTCCTGGCACCCTGACACCAATGGGGAGAGGGGCAGAGGGAGCAAGGGCAGCAGAGGGAGCAGGGTTGGGAAAGCTTCCCGCAAACCTCGCTGTCTCTCCGCAGCCATGAATCCCTACGTCAACTGCTCCGGCCCTGAGTTCCCCCTGCCCCAGCGAGACTTTCCCATGGAGCCCATCAGCCCTGATCTCTGCAACAGAACTTACCCGGAGACCTTCTTCGACCCCAAGGATGCCAACCTGACGGAGGAGCAGCTGCGGGATAAGTACCTGGGACCTCGACGGTCCAGCTTCTTCGTCCCTGTCTGTGTCATCTACCTGCTGATCTTCGTGGTGGGGGCTCTGGGCAACACGCTCACCTGCATCGTCATCCTCCGGCACCGGTTCATGAGGACGCCCACCAACTACTACCTGTTCAGCCTGGCTGTCTCCGACCTGCTGGTGCTCCTGCTGGGGATGCCGCTGGAGCTGTACGACATGTGGAGCAACTACCCCTTCCTGCTGGGCACCAGCGGCTGCTATTTCAAGACGCTGCTCTTTGAGGCCGTCTGCTTCGCCTCCATCCTCAACGTCACAGCCCTGAGCGTGGAGCGCTACATTGCAGTGGTGCATCCGCTCAAGGCCAAGTACGTGGTGACCAGGAATCACGCCAAGAGGGTCATCATCACCATCTGGGTCTTGTCAGTCGTCTGCTCCATCCCCAACACCAGCCTCCATGGGCTGCAGCCTCTCTACGTGCCTGGCCGAGGGCGGGTGCCCGATTCGGAGATCTGTACCCTGGTGAAGCCGCGCTTGACCTACAACCTCATCATCCAGATCACCACCATCGTCTTCTTCTTCCTGCCCATGGGGACCATCAGTGTCCTCTACCTGCTCATCGGCCTGCAGCTCAAGAAAGAAAAGATGCTGGAGGCCTTGGGAGCGAAGTCTGGCGGCGGCCGCGACTGCCACAATGCCCAGGGACAGAAGAAAGTCAAGAGGAGGCAGGTCACGAAGATGCTGTGTGAGTCTGATGCTGGGGAGTCTGATGCTGGGGATGGGCAGAGCCAGGGAGTATCTCCCAAGGCTGTGTTGGGAGGGTGCTGGGGGGAAACTGAGGCACAGCCAGTCCAGAGCTGCTGGGTCATCCTGGAGGAAGGCTGCGGGGCTGGCTCATGGGATGTCGGGGCAAAGGCAGATCTGGTGGCTCCGGTCCAGTGGTGGGGATTGCTCGTGTCAGCTCCCTCCTGGCCACGAGACCTCCCCTCCTCCATGAAAGTGCTGGGTGAGAAAGGGAAAGGAGGTGGGATGGGATGCGGGAACCTGCCCCCGTCCCCCAGACCAGATCTTGTGTGCTGGTGGTGGTGGTAGGATTTCCCAGAGAGGGACCAGTTCCTACCCAGCCCTGCAGCTTCTGCGACCGACCCGGGGCAGTGATGCACTGACCCAAGGCTGGACTGGAGCATTCCTCCGTCCCACCGCTCTGCACCCTTGCCGCCCTCCCCAGCCCCATCCCCGCAGCCTCTGGCCCCCTTCCCAGCAGCAGGAGCTGGCTGCCCTTGGGTAGCTGTCTCTCCCCAGCACGCTGACCTCCGCGTGCTCCCAGCCCCGTGACGGCACAGCGATGGCGGGTTGCCCAGCCCAGTCCATTGGGGGGGCCAGGGCTGCTTCTCTGCCACGTCCCAGACAAGTGGTAACTGCTCTCCAGCTTCCCCCGGCACCGGGGCTGGGAGAGGGACAAAGGGGGACTTGTCCCCGCATGCCACAGAGATGCAGCATGGCACAGGTATGGTGCCACGTCGTGTGGGTATGCATCAGCAGCGCTGGGCTATAAAAAAAAATGAACAGAGCACAAGGAGAGGATGCAAATAGCTCTCGCTCCTTGGACTTGGCCGTGCCCCATGGGTTACCCAGTTAGCAGGGAGTGCTTTTGCTTTGCTGGCAGAGGTGGTGGCGTGCCCAGAGGCTGGATGCCCACAGAGGCGTGCCCCAGCCATGCCGTGGGGCTGTGGTGGGGCTGGCTGCCTGCCAATGGGGAGCAGAGACCCGTGGCACAGCAGCACCTGGAGCAGCCCTGGCAGGAGATGGAGGGAGGGAGATCCTGCCCAGACATCCAGCCCCTCCGTGGCAGGTCAACAAGGCATCGCGGGGGCCTTCCCCTCTCCCCCTTCCTCTCTCCCATGCTTTTTTGGTGTTCTTTCCTATGGCCAAAGCCAAAACAGGGCAGAGCTTGGCCAGGGACTGGAGGTCCCTGGAGGGGTGAGCCCTGTCCCCCCAGTAACGCCAGCTCCTCGGCTCCCCACAGTTGTGCTGGTGGTAGTGTTTGGGATCTGCTGGGCTCCCTTCCACACCGACCGCCTCGTCTGGAGCTTCGTCTCCACCTGGACCAGCCACATGCTCCACATGTTCCAGTATGTCCACATCATCTCAGGCGTCTTCTTCTACCTGAGCTCAGCCACCAACCCCATCCTCTACAACCTGATGTCCACCCGCTTCCGGGAGATGTTCAAGGAGGTGATGTGCTACCCCGGCCACCGCCCGCCACAGTCACGGAAATACTCACCCAGTGTCACCCATGCCACCACCCGCAGCACCGAGTGCGAGCCCATGCCCAGCACCAATGGGTTGCCCCTCTCCGACGCCGAGGAGTACGAGCTGGAGGAGGTGGAGGGGGGCCAGGCCACCACGCACGCAACGTCCCTCTGCTGATGAGCAGGAGGACACGCGGGGACCGGGACCAGCTT
Source organism: Mycteria americana (assembly GCF_035582795.1). NCBI lineage: Eukaryota > Metazoa > Chordata > Aves > Ciconiiformes > Ciconiidae > Mycteria > Mycteria americana. The sequence continues at coordinate 12,266,940 of NC_134371.1, forward strand.
TCCCCACCACCAGCATCCATCTGACCGTGGCACCCATCCCATGGTGGGGAGCAGGGCAGGATCGACGGAGGGGTCCCCGCCTCTCTGTGCCATCCCACTGGGATGCGAAGGCTGGTTTTCTCAGCAGCACTGCTCTGGGGACACGGCAGCGGTGGCCATGCTGTGCCCTGGATGTGTTGCACCCGCTGTGCTCAGCACCGGGGCTGGCCAAGGCCAGAGCATCCTTCATGGTGCAGGGACGGCTTGCTTCTATGTCAGGGATATGCCAGCAATCCCCCAAAACATCCCATCCCTCCTGGCCCAGCGGGGTGAGCCTGCAGGTGCAGGTGTCAGGGGTGTTAGGCACTCTGGGCTGTTTTGGGACACCGTGCTGGATGGGTGCTCTGAGAGGTGCTCGCACCCGGGCTGAGACCCACGGGGGAGGGAGAGGTTTGCACAGGATGGAGTGGGGAAAAAAAGGTCTGTGGGTGCCTTCTCCCTCGAGACCTCCCCAGGGGCACCTATGGCACCTACACGCCCCTGATTTTCTTGCACATCCCTTCAGTGGTGCCAGCCAGTGTCCGGCTGCAGGGTGCTGGTACAGGTCCTTGTTCCCAGCCTTCCTCCCACCCCAGCCCCCGGAGGGCAAAGGAAGGAGCGCAGTCACTCCCTCCAGAGCTGGAGCCTGCAGGGGGGAATACAGGACAGCGGGAGCCCCAGGCTGCCTGCAGCGCCGAGGCACAGCTCTGCGCCTTCAACCGAACCCCACAGACGCGTCCCGCTCTCTCCCCTCCAACGCACATCTGGCGGGTGCCACCCTCCTCTTCCTCAGCCCGCTGTGGCCCCCTGCACCCCCGGGAAATGCGGGGAGCTCTCCTTCATCCCGGCCCTGCAACGGGCTGAGCCTCATGGAGAATTAAAAAAAGCTGTTGGCCTGATTTGTGCCCTGGTTGCATCCCCCAGCTCTGCTCCCAGCACGGGACTGAACCCGGGCCGTTCTCCTGGGGAGTGACAGGCAGGACAAGTGCCAGGGTGATGGGCACCAGGGGTGTCCCACCGGCTCTGCCTGCGGGCTCTGCTGCCATGGCGGGTCTGCGGGGCTCGGCGGGCTCAGGGCACGGCACAGCAGGGAAGGTGTGAGCGGGATGCACGCACCGTTCCCCGTCACCGGGATGCTCAGGCCGAGCTGCGGCTGGGGCCATTGCAGAGGGGGAGCTGCCTCCGGAGCGGTGGAGATCAATCTGTCCCCAGACACGCAGCTTGGGAAATGTCATGAAAATGCCAGGGAGCACGGGCTGGCTGGTCGCGCTCCCCCAGGCTGGAAGGACCTATCGATTTACTGTCTGAGATCGATGCTGCTAACTTCCCGGTGTATGCCAGGTCCTCCCTCAGGATGAAATATTGAGGATCTGAAATGCCACCTGAGGGGCTGTCCGAGCAGCTTGAGCTCTTGCCTCGCACGACTTCCCCAGCCTCAGTTCCCCCCCAGCCAGCCGGGAGGTTCCCCTGGCTCGGCGTTCCGCAGCCGTGCCTCTGGGCAGTGCGGATGTGCCAGCGGGGCTCACCTGGGGACCCGGGCAGAAATGCCGGAGGAGCAAGCCCCAAGCAGAGCACTGGCAGGGGCATCACTGCCTGCTGCTGCTCTGCTCCCAGCCCTTTCCAAGCACATCACATTGGGCCACGGCCAGGCCGGCAACCGAGAACGGGTAGGATTTGGGGCTTGCAAACTCCCTCCTGCCCCCATCCACCCAGACCCTGGCTCGGTGGCAGTGTGGCCGGCTCCCCCCCCCCACTTCCCACCCCCACAGCGGGGTCTGCAGTGGGCAAAACCCTTCCTCAGCCCTTGTGGGGTCCTGCTGGGTGCTGCTGGGTGAGAGTGGGCATGGGGCTGCAGTAACTTTGCCCTTCAGGGTCCTGCCGGCTGCTCGCAGCCTTTCTCCGGAGGATCTCAGCGTGGCCAAGGGCATCGAGATCCATCTATTTCCTTCTCTCTCCGGCTCCCATCCCTGATGGTCCTGGCAGGGGACAGCACCCTGCCAGCCATGCGGGGCCCCTCATCACTGCTGCACGGGTGGACGTGACTAATGTCTCCTTGATGGCCATTATTGTCCCATCTCACTTCACCTGGCCGCTTCCCCGGCCGCAAATCTCCAGGGAATGGCTTTTTAATAGGTGGTCGATAGCATTTTATTATGCAGCAACAGCCGCCTGCGTGAAGCTTCGGGGTCCCTCGTGCTGTGAGTCGGGAGGACGCGTCCCCCTGCTCGTGAGCAGCTGGGCTGTGCGGGATACGGCTGCAGCCGCTGCAGCTCAAGCTCCTTGGTCAGTGCCAGAGGACAGTGTGTGTGTGTCCGGGGTTTTCTGGGGGGTCCTGGGGCTCAGCACAGCTGGAGTGGAGTTCAGAGCAGCCAGAAAGGTGAGGCAGTGGCTTTGCCTTCATCCAGCCTTGTGTCCCCAGCTGCCCTGCCGTCCCCTGATCTGGGACTCCCCGTCCTCCTCAGCCACCCCAAATTCTCCTCTCTGAGATGCAAGAGGGGAATGTGCTGCTGAGGCCCTGGCGTGTCGGGCGGTGATGCTGGGGGCTGCCCCACTGCCCGCCCCCCATGCACAGCTAGGCCAGGGATCACCCTGAAAAACATCCCGAAGGCTTGCCAAAGCCGCAGCCGCAGCATGGCCGGTGGCACCTCCTGGGTGGAGATGTGTGGGCAAACTTTGCTCCCCTGGCTGGGGCTTTGCGACAGCGTGTGGAGACGACCCTGGGTACCGCATGCCAGCCGGGCTCACGAGAGATGCTGCAATCGAAGGCTCCCAGGCAAGTCCTTTAATCCCATAATTAATTTTAGTAAAAGCTGCAGTCAGGGCATGAAACCTAATAAAAAAGGAACTGATTTCCTGGGGGAGAATGGTTTCGTGGAGAGGGTTTTGCACCTCTCCATCACTGGGAAGGCAGTGGCTGCTGGCTCCTGCCTGCCTCGGGCTCGTTGCAGCCCCCAGAAAGGGAATTATGGAGCCTGTTTGCTTCAAGGACGATGCTCCCTACTGCCTTGTGCCCTTGGGGTCGGCCTGGTCCCCTGCCACCTTCCCGGTATAAATTAGAGGGATTATTCCTGCCGGGGAGGTGGTATAGAAGCAAAGAGCCCTGCAGGGTGGGAGGCAGCAGAAGCCAGGGATGGGGCAAGTTGCTCCCGCTGCTCCCACCCATGTAACTGGTTGGGGGATCAACCAGCGCTTCAGGATGGCCGTGGGGGAAGGACAATCCCAAAACACTGCCTGGGAGTTCTGACCAACTAAATGATCCTTTCAGGACCCAAGGGAGCCTGGAGGGGACAGAGCAAAGGGACGTCGGGGGGCTGGGAGCTGGGGGGAGTGTGCGGATGCCGTTGCTCTGGGTCTTCGCTCAGAGCTGGGGGAAGCATCTCTCTGTCCCTGCAATACGGAGCACGTGGCTGGGTCGGGCTCCACACCACCATCTCCTCTTCAAATGCTTTGTTTCCAAAGAGCCATTCCTCAAAAGCTGTCCATCTGTCCTCCCAGATTTATAGCAGCGTCTGTCCAATGGCCAGTTCCTGCCTAACCGCCTGCTCCCAGCCCCGGGGGAACCCTCCTGCCCCTCCGTGCCCACTCAGCACCCCCACGGCGAGCACCCATCCCTCCTCCTTCACCTCTGGCCCTTCTCCCAGGAGAATCCCTCTCTCCCAGCAGCTCATGGAGCTGTTTTCCCTCCGCGCTGCCGCACGCCTTGAGTGACACAGTATCTCCGGAGCTTCCAATAAAAAGATTTATCACCGTAGCTTTGGGGATTAAAAAGCAATCCATCTATGAGGCTGCTCCAGCCTTGTAAGGCTTTTTTTTTGTGCTGTGGTTGTTTGCAACAGGCATGGGGTGTTTTTTTTTTCCTTTACGGAGCCAAACTCAAGTTTAACAGCAATTGCCTCATATATTTGGAGCCATGATAGATGGCTCCAGAGAGTGCCAGTGGATTTTTTGCTGTGCCTCCAGATTTTTTGCTGTGCCTCCTCAATAAGCCAAAGGAAGGGTTGTTTTTCACTTCCTTCACACAGCCATGGTATGGAAAAAACTCATACGGTGTGAATTTGGCAAAGCCCTCGTGTGCCTGGGAGTGAGCGGTCCCTGGCTGGGGCCGGGCGGTGGGGTGGATTTGGGCTGCCTGGCCGTGGATATGGCATGGTAGCCTTTCCCACCGAGCCCCCAGCCTTTGCAAGGGGAGCAGGGAAGCAGGAAAATGTAAATGCCAGGAGATTGCAGGGATGTGCTGGGTTTGAGCTCGGCGCTGATTTAGGCTGCTGTTTGAACCATATTTCAATTATTCCTCTTACTCCAGGATAGTAGTGGCAGTGAAAAGCTAACACTAGTGCCTACAGACTGGTGATGGGCAGCATAGTGGTAGGAAGGAGGACAAATGGACAGGCAAGGGAAATATAATACATGTAGGGTTTGATTCTGCTCCTCAGGGACACCTGTGGGCTCAGTTTTTAGCCCAACGCCAAAGGCAGCCCATCTTCCTGCCCGGCTCCTCGGTGGCTTCCCAAAGAGCCAGGACTTGCACAGGAACCAGCTTTCCAGGCAGAGGTGCACTGCGGGGAGGCTGGGAAGAGGCGGCGTGGGAAGCACAGCCCACCCCAAGGGCCCTGGATGGAGGAGCTCAGCCGCGGCTCTGGATGCTTGGACGGACTCACAGCCATGTTGTCGTGTGACTGTCACCTGCTTTGGGGATGGTTTTCTTCACGTCACAGCAAACCCAACAGCCCTGGAGGGGTCAAGCCGTGTGCAGGGAAGGGATGGGCTCCCCGTACCCCACTTCTCCCCCCTTAGGGCACGCAGGGAGAGGACAGATGGGCAAAGGGCATCTCCAAGAAATGAAGGTCTGTGTGTTATTTAAGGACCCCCCTGCCTGAAATCCCACCATCCTCGTGGCAGGGTGACGGGAAGGACATAGGTGCCAGGCACAGTGCCCTTCCCCACAGCCTAGCAGCAACGTGCAAGGACAATTTCAGGGGCAAAGTGGCCCATTAAAGCCACCGGGCACCTTCACAAGCATCACCTGGGGCAGGGTTAAAACCCCACCGCAACAGGTTAGAAGAGACAGACTGTCTGGTTAGCCCACACCTTCTCCCGTCATGATGTGTTGTTGCTAAAGATGAGAGAATTGATGTCAGAGGACCCTGCGTGATGCTTAATTTGATTCATGGGGACACTTTGGTTAAGAAATGAAAGTGATGTGTAATTAGCACGGCAGTAAGTGGATTAAAGCTGGATGGCAGAACTCCGGGACAAGCAGAGACTGATAACAACTGGCTGTGATTGCTGGTGGGGCTGGGGTGACCAGGCTCAGCCCAAGGACCCCACATTGTCCCTAAGCATCGTGCCTGGGCAGGTCTCCACGGCTGGGGAGGTGCAAGTGGCGGACCCCGAGATTGACCTGGAGGACAACAGTCTGCAAAGGGCTTCCCCACAGCGCACAAAAGCTGTGCTTGGAGTCCCCAGCGCCCCGGCACACAGGTCCCAGGGGTCTGGGTCTGCTCTGGTCCTCTGTGTGGATGGGCATGAGGGGACACAGGGTCTCCGGTTCTCACTGGGGTGGAACAAATTCCAGCATGAAGAGGAAGGCTGGGATGCCCAGACTGGAAAAAGCTAACTTTTATCTAGTTTTATATATATTTAGGACCAGTGAAACATGAACACAAGTTCCCAAGAGCGGTGGTGGAGTCCCTTGAGGAGAAATGCCTCCCCACGGATCAGGTGCTTTTCTATAAGGTCAGCTTCTCTTCAAACGTGGTTTTGAGGGTATTTGCTTCTGCTAAGGACCCAGTCTGCGTTACAGTCAGGAAGAGAAGGGCAGCCCTCGCTCCCCCACTCCACCGTGCCCAGACGATGTCTTCTCCTCCCTCTCAGCACCCAAAGCACCCTGCGGTACTTGGGCTGACCCCCTCCAAAATGAGTTTGCAATGAAAACAAGTAAAAACCCAAGACACAGACCTGTGCTCAGGGCTAGACCCCAGCTGTCCCTGCTGCAATGTTATTATAGCGGCAGACTTTAATTACAGGATTTTATCGCTCTTTGTGCTTATCACAGCAGCCAGGGTGAGTTTGCCTTCTTAGTTTGGGACTATTTAATGTGACACATTGGAGACAGCTGTCCGAGAGGCATCTGGAGGCCAAACACATCTTTCTTATTATCTTTCCTGAGCAGGTAGAGCAACTGTCTCACATTAACGACCATCTCACATTAATGATGCTGAGACCAAGTGTGAGACATCCCCTCCTGCCCCCGGAGCTCGCAGCATGCACAGGATGGTCCCAGCTGGCCCTGGTGCTAAAAGCCAGGCCAAAAGCTCTATTTCACACAGGAATCAGCCTGGGGCTGCCAAGAGAGGAGGACACAGGTCCCCAGAAGGTATTTGGCAGAGACGGGATGGAGCAGCTTCCCCAAGCAAGCCCCTCTCCGTGCACCAGCAGGCAGGCGGGTGCCTGCAGGCATGGGAGCTGCCAGCAGGCAGCAGAAAATAGAGACAGAAATAAATCATTTTTTCCTCAGCTCCTGTGCCTGACCTCTGCAGGGACAGCTGATAAAAACCCTTTGCTGAGTGACACTTGCCTGCACAGGCTGGGAAAGAAGCTCAGCAGTGCTGCCCTCCTTCGTCCCCAGCCAGGTCCCGGCCGAGGGATGCTCCTGAGAGGGGGAAATCCCCAGAGGGCTGCAGGTTTATGGCAAGTGGTGAACAAGGTCCTGCCTTCCTCCGGGCAGGCTTTGGGCTTGTTGGTCCAAAGGGCTTGCTTTCAGGCAACTTCCAGCCCAAAAAACTTCCTTACAGGTTGCCTGTCTCTCTTGGCAGGACCAGACCCCACAACCCATCAGTCTCCATGTGTCCTCTCCCACGGCAGTGGCCTCAGCACGCACATGGGTGTCCCCTCCCCAGGCAGACCCCACTGTGGCAGGCACCTGCTTTTCCGTGTCCTGCTTGCAGGGAGAAATGTAAGCCCTGACCCCACTTCTCCCTTCCTGGCATCTCCCACTGCCTCCATTACTGCAGCCCTCAGATTATCACTGGCCCAAAGCACACCCTCCGCTGCACACCAACCCCTCCAGCACTTGGCTTGGTTTAATTCTTTTTAATTTCTCATCCTGTGCTCAGACAGCTGGGACCAATTCACTGCTGCTGTCACCACAAAGAAATCAAGTTAATGACAAGAAAGTCATTATAATTTAGGAGACCCATCAAGCCTCACTGCTGTATTAATGAGGAACAGGGGAGGGTATTGTTCCTGCCTTCCCTGCTCTTTTCTCCCACACCTACAGCTCTTAGCCATCCTGGGAGCCTGTTAACAGTCCCAAGCTCAAGCTGCCTTTTTCCAGGTACTGCCTTGTATTTGCACCACGGTCTGGGCCCCTCTGTTTAAGAGCTCTTTGCTCTTCCTGGTGCCTTCAAGTGATTTCTGCTGCAGTTAAAGGAAGATCCACATCCCTCTCTAGCTCTTCAGTTGTCCAAACTAATCCTGGCCCCATCTCCAAACCTCTCTGCCGAGGCTGATTTAAACAACCGCCTTGCACAGATGGAAAAGCAAATGGTTCGAACTGGGTTTCATTTCTATTTTTCTGTGGCAATCCCGGCTCGCAGGCGGTGAGTCCATCTGGCAGGAGCCTGAAACACAACAGCAGCAAGCGCCACGCAAAAGCATCATCTGCGTGAGCTGGGAGCTCCGCAAGATGAGGGCTAGATGGGGGCTGGGTGAGGACTTCTTCAGCCCCCTGCCATGGAAGGGAGACAGATTAGAGTGATTTCTACTGATTGTGTGGTGTGTGGTTGAATTAAATATACAGCAGTGAAAAGCTAAAAGAAAGAAAACGCAGTAAATGGTGATAATGGGACTGAAAACACCTGTTTGTACCCAGTTAGTGTGCGTGAGTGTGGCAACTGAAGCGTTCAGAGGGTTTTCCTCCTGGAAAGAGGATTTGTGTCTCTCTGCTGATCGTCCCCGTGCAAATGTAACTGGGAGATGTAATGGAGTTTAACCCTACTCCAGAAGCCATGGATTGCAGTAGGAAACCACCCATCCTTGGAGCCGAGATTGGTCTGACGGGTCATACGCGCGAGCACCTCCTCCCTTGCTGGGAGCAGCAGCCTTCGAGAGGTCTCTGCGTCTGCTTGCCGTTCCTCCCAGCTCCTGGCCTGCTTCCTTGCCCCAAAAGTTTAACATCCCCCCGGCACAACAGCTCCAGAGCTGAACAGGGCCTTTGGCCGAGACTTGTGCAATTTTATTTGGCACGTGTGGGTTTGGAGAGGCTGGGGTCAGCAGTGAGACACCCTGTGCATGGCTCATAGTTTTCCCCCAAAACCTGCTAGAAATAGGTTTGAGGATCTCCAGCCCCATTCAGGGAGTCCCAACACCCGGCTTTTTTGTGCCAGTGATAATTTTGGTCGCAAAGCCTGACTGCGCTTGAGCCAGGATTTGGGAGAACAATTTAAAACAATAGGAAAGACCAAGCCAAGCAATCTGGTATCCTTTCAATTTAGCACTTGGAGAGAGCCGGAGCATTTCCAAGCGCAAGCTGCAGGGAGACGTGGTCCCACTACAGCCCTGCTCTGCCAAGGGGCTTGCTTCAGCCACGTCCCCTCCTTGCCGGTGAGGATGGGTCCTCTCCTGTGCTGCAGGACCACTGAGCACGAATTCACACGTCACCCCAGGGTAACTGGTTTTGGCAGCTGGAATGCTCACAGGTGGGATGTGGATGACGGGCACTTGCCGGCATCTTCAGGACCTTCTGCTCTAATTTTCCCTCATCCAAGAGGCTGCTCTGTGCCCGGTGCCAGCCCCACAAAAACAGGCTCATACCCCAAGAGAAGGTTTTAATGTTTTTTGCAGAAAACAGCCGGGCACTTTGCTGCAAGCCACCACGTTGCTGCTGTCCCCTCTGAACCCCCTCGCTGCCTTTGCTCCAGCCTCAGCAGTGGCAGGAGGAGGATCTCCTTTCCACAGGTGAGAGCAAGGGCAGAAGCAGAGGTAGAAAAACAGATCCTGATTTCGTGCAAATACCCGCTCGGTTCCAAGGAACCAGGGGAAAAGAGAGAGGACTGTACATGAGTGAGCAAAGCGGGACTCTTCCTGCTTGGTGCATTTTTGCACACTCCAGTCCTTTCAGTGCTAAATGTAGCTTTTAATACCTAGAGGGTGAAGGTTTAGGCTATGCAGCACTGCACAAGTCCTGCACTAATGACAGTGCAAGTACAGCTTGGTGTTCTTTGAGACCCATTAAGGTTTGCCTTTAGCTCGTTTTCCAGCAAAGCTGGTGTCGGGGACAGGGACCTGGGATGCGCTCATCTCCCCTGCCTTTGCCAGGGGTGGGAGCAGCTCTCAGCCCCCCACACTTGGCCGATCTGGAGGATCATTTCGTTAGCCCCAACACAGTTTTTGGCCAAGGTTTTGGCAGAAGGTTGATGGTGAGACCAGGCTCCGTATTAACCCCTGTGCTGCTGCTGCCCCGGTGTGCAGGAGGGCTCAGGCCAGTGCCATACAGAAACCGCCTGTCTCCTCTCTGTGCACAGGCAGCCTTCACCTGCAACGTGACGCAGCCACTTGAAAACCGAAGGCCAAGGAAAACCCATTTAAATAAAGAAACGTGGCACCGCTGTGGCTGGAGATGTTTGGGCTTTCCCTGAAATTTCCCGTTTCCCTTCTGGACCTTTCTCCCAGTGAATCTCCTTTCGCAGATGGGTTTGCCCCTTCCCAGGCTGTGGCTCATCTGCCACGGGTGTTTTATTACACTCAAGGTCTGGGCGATGCTGGCCCTGCGGCGGGAAGCGCCTTGTGCGGAGGAGCTCCGTTTCCCTGGGAGTGATGCCCCAAGCCAGGGTGAGGATGCGGGCGCAGGGCGAGCCCCAGCAAGGCAGCAGGACCGGTTCGGGTGCTCCTCAGCCGAAAGGCACAGGGCGATGCCACCCGCCTTGCAGGAGCCCCAACCAATTTCAGCAAGTTTAGGCACGAGGCTACGAGACTCACAGCCCGGAGGGTGCTGGGTTTGGCACCCATAGCGATGATGATTCATTCTGCTCCCGAAAAAGGGTGCAGAGTGAGCACTGCTCCACGGCTCCCTGACCTCTGCCCATCGCTGCACGGGCACGTCCCAAAGCCTCAGAGCAAACGGGTGCGGAGACCCAGCAACAGCAACACGCTTCCCTTACCCTCACAGCATCCTCAGGAAACATGTTTCACCCCTAAAATCCCAACAAACCCTTAGGAAGGCTTTTATACACGCATACATACCAACATAGGTATGTATTTAGGCTAACCTCGGTCTCGGAAAGGCTTTTCTAGAGAAAATGCAGCAGCTCACCCAGTCAGGGCTGCCTTACCTGGTGAGGTGGGAGATTGGGAGCACCAGGCACTCCTCCTCCCCGACTCAGTGTGTGTCCCCCCACGTTGGCCATTCCCAAAGAGCCAAAGGCACCTTCTTCCTTGTCCCTGGAGGCTGCAGGAAAGCATCTTCCCTTCTCTATCTTTCCAGCCTTATTTTTTTTTTCGACTCTTTAAAGAAATACATTTAAAGAGTCTAGACTTCAAGCGGTGAATCAAATCTTTGGGAGAAATGTAACTTCACGAAGCTAAATCAGGCAATAAACGGTGCTCGGAGGTTACTTACCCCGCTCAGAATAACTGTAAAAACCCCTCTTTCTCTAAGCAACAGGGTACCCAGGGAGCCTGTTCTCCCAGGCAAGGCAGAAAGTGCCAACTACTTGTAAATTATATTAATGGACATTTTATTGGGCAGATGCTACATTATTGGACTATGGCATGGGGCAGAGAAAGTAATGAAGGCAAATGGTGCAGAGCCACCAGAGAAACAAATCAAATAAGGGTTTGACAGCATGATCTGCACTTGTATTTGCTCAGAGAAAATTGCAAGTACTTTTGGTCTTTGTGCTGGAGGCCAGGAAGGGCTGCGTGGTCTCCCCTTATCCTTGGGCAGGGGGTTGCTGACATGGATTTGAGAACTCTAGATGGAAATTTTGCCTCTGGTGGCTTTTTAGGCCATGTCTGCTCTGTCCGTCAAAGTGGCCGCAGGGGAGCTGCTGGGTTGACGCAGCGTGCTGTGGCTGGAGAGGCGATGCCTTGCCCATGGGGAGGTGGGAAAAACTCAGCAGAGGATGGCCTTGAGAAGTGTCCCCTCTCCCTGTGCTGCTGTGGGTCCTTCCTTCCTCCACCTTCTGTAAATGGGTCTTATCCAGCTGCCTGGCCATGGGACATGGGAGTCCTGCCACGTGCCGGGCTTTGAAGTCCCCGCAGGTGGGAGGCTGTGCAGCCCCCATAGCAATCTCCATCCTACGCCGGGTGAGACCCCTCGGGGAGTGCACGGTACCTGCTGGCACACCATGCTCTGAGGGTCGACACCGCCTTTCCCAGCAAGCAAATCACCCTCTCTGGCTTGGAGCAGCGCTCGCTTGGCCACATTTGATGTGGTTAATCCCAGGCAGTGTGCAGGCTCTGCCCTGTGCTCCACATCGTCTGCATAATAAATATGCTAAAGCAGCCAGCTAATTATTGGAAATACAGAGCCTGGCAGGAGGTGGGCAGACCCTGCTCATGTCTGCACCATGACTTGTTATAAAAGGGTTGCTCTGCCCAGATTTATCTTCCTGATCCCATGGTTGACAATATCCCAGAGCTGTGCTGGGGGCAGCACTGGTGCTCGGAGCCCAGAGCCCCATCCCCAGTGCCCATCCATCGTGTGGCTGGGGGTCTTCCCTGGGGTAGGGGCTGCCTGCCCCCTCCACGGTCCTTCTAGCCCTTCCCTGGCCCCAAGCTCCCCGGGAGAAGCTCTCGCTCCTGCAGGTTGTTACAGCACTAATTCAGGTCCTAAGGTTTTTCACTGTGAGCTCCCATCCCACGTAACTACGATGTTCCTTGGGAGCAGCTCGTGCCCCTTCCTTGCCATCATAGAAGCGATTATTAATGCATTAGTGTTGGGCTGCTGAACCATAATGTCTTTATAGTCAATAGCATTAAGCATTTAATTACCCAGTGGGATGAATCGATGGGCTTCTTTCTTTGCTCTACAATTAAAACTGAGCAGGAGAAATGCAGTGTAATTTTCAGTCTGCTTTAAGCTTCCTCTGCCGTTTCGTGCACGGGGAGATGAGCTGATGGCTTGTAAGGGACAGGAAGGAGAGGACTTTTCCCCAAGAAACCATGTTCTCACCTCCCTCCCAGGATGCAGACGTCATGATCACACACTCTCCCAGCTTAATGAGACACCGCTGGGTCGTTCAGGACCAGGTTTTGGGTCTGACAACACCGACAGTGGGAAAATTATTGCTCTGAGTCTTATTTTTAACTACAGTCATAGGAAGTTTGAAAGCAGTGGTTTTAACTCGCACCCTGCCAGTGGGAATTTCCATGGTGAGAGCTGGTAAGTGAAACAGCCCAATGTGCTGCGGGGACGAGGCACAAACAGCCCGAGAGCAGTCTGGGCTGGGGAAGTACTTCCAGCCCTTATTTTTAACCTCCTTTTGACGGAGCTTGCTGCAGAGGCTGGTGCAGATGGATGGTGAAAGCTGGGTGGGCTCAGCATCCCTGGTGCTGTGCTGGTCACTCCTGAGCTCTGACCTTCCCCGGGCCGTCGGGTGGTTTGTACAGCTCAACACCAGCCCGGGTTGCTTGAGCTCTGCAGGTACAGTCAAGTGCAAAGTGACCCTTTCCAAAAAGCTTGGCTCGTGGCTGGACCTCCCGATGCAACCACAAAAGCCTTCGGGATGGCTGGTCCCTTTCACTGGCAAATCTCATGGATGGGGCTTGGTGGGCAACTTTAGCTGGGACAACACAGCACAGCAGCTCCCTGGGGAAACAACAGACCATTTCCCACTAAGGTAAAGAAGCCACCCGGCACGCTTTCCACCGGCACTGATGCCTGTTTCCGAGGGCAGTTTTGACTTGGCTCTGCTGGCTGGGACCTGCCGGCTCCCCTGGCTGAGGCTGGGACACGTTATATTGGGGACAAATGTGTGTGTGTGCCTGGGGGCTCGAAGGGGAGCCCCGAGAGCAGCGGCACATTGTGGGTCTGCTCTCCCCAGCTGCATTTAGCTCTGTCCTGGTTTTAGTGGTAAGGACATGGGGAAGCCCTGGGTTTGCCATGCCACGCTGCCACTGCCTTCACTGAGCGGTGGGTGCATGCAGCTCCCGAGGCCGGGCTGAGCTCAACCCCTTGCTCGGATACAAATACAAGAATGCAGGGAGCAGAGGGAGACGCCTGCTTTTTCAGTTTGGACTCAACAAAGATTCAGTTTTTTGTTTGAGAAGGGAAAAAAAAAAAAGAAAAAAAATTCCCCTGGTTTGGGTTTGTTCCAGGCAGAGCGTCTGCCTTCTGCTGGCCCCGCGCCCAGGAGCTGCTGTGAAATGGAAATAGCCCAACACAAGCCTGTGAGCAGAGGGAGCTTCCAGCAGGTAAAATGTGAGCGAGCTGAGGCAAAGCCCCGGGTCACTGCACTGTGGGCCTGTGCCAAAGGGCAGATGTGCTGAGCCACAAGCAGTTTGCAGATGTTTTACTTGAATCTCTCGACAGTCATCTCCAGGGACCTGGCGCTTGTCTGGATCCCGTTCCCTATTGCCCCGGCTCTGCGACATGAATGGGATGCACAGAAATGCCTTGTGGAAAGAGGAGCTTCCCCCTCTGAGCTCCACAAAAGTCCTGCAAAGCCTTCCCAAGCGCTGTGGGGCAGCGCAGGGAGATGAGCAATGGCGTGGGGTGGTGACGGGTGCGCTGGCTGCTGGCCTGGGATCGCTGAACTGGGATCACCCGTAACTCCTCCCCAGGTTGACTTCCCTGTGGGTTATAAAGGCGTTTGCATGTATTGCTTCGAAATGCCCCCCTGTTCCCATCTCACCAACTTTATCCGTCCTGATGGAGAGAGGAGGGCGCTCCCAAGCTCCCCTCTTGCCACTGGAATTGCTCCACAGCTCCCTAGCCTGGTTTCTCTTCTTTATCTCGCACCTAACGCAAGTCCTCTTTGTTTCAGTTCCACTTCTCTCCCTCGCACCTTTTTTGACCAGGGTTGCACTTGTTCCTCCTGCTGAGCAGAGCCGGAGGGGAGTCCTGCCTGGCCCGGAGGCTCTGGGCAGCTGTGTGGGCTTGCTGGGAGCTCACAGGCAGGCTGCAAGGTCCCTGCAAGGCTCCAGGCAAGGGGTGTTAGGGAGAAGAACAGGGCTGGCAGAAGGGACATCTTGCGGGAATCAGCTTCTTCTGGAAATAGAAAAGCCCTTTTTATTCTGCAGGGTACCAGGAATGATCACTTTGAAGGATCCTCAGAGGTCACGGGAAGACTAAATGCTGCATGTACGAAACTCCCCGTGTGAGTCACCAGGACGTTTCCTTGCCACAAACCCCAGCAAATGGCACAGCCTCATCCAGGAAAGATGTGCTGGGTTATCACCCACCATCGGCTGGAAGGGCAGAGGGTGTGTCTGGCTCCAGGGGCCCATGCCAATCGCTGCAGCATCCCACCTCCAGAAAGGATTCTCCCCAGAGAAGAAATCCCGTACTCTGCCAGGCACTGTTGACTTTCATCCCTGCAGCCCACTGGGTCCCGAGGTGCTCGTTTCAAGGCACAGGGTGTGGGCTGGCACGCGACCGCTCAAATTAAATGCTATTTTTCACGGCAAACCTTGCGTCCACTTCACACTCATCATCCTCGAGGGCTCTCCTATCGGCACGGCCATGTGGGTAATGAAGAAAAGACTTAATGAGGGTACAATGCAGACTTGTCTCATTTGATGCCCTGCATTAATCAGGCCATGGGGAGAGTCTTCTCCACCCACTGGGTATTTAGATGAGGCGTGTGGCTGGGAAGAGAGAGGACAAGTCCTGTGTGGCCGGCCCCGCTGGGTTACCATCCATCAGCCATCCTGCGGTGCCTGCTGGGGTGGCTCTGGCTGGCAGCAAGCAATGGGCAGGGGAGCAGCGTGATGGGGCGAGGCGGGCACTGGTGGCAGGGGAAGGGGCTTTGCTGATGGGACATTGGGATGCTCAAGAGGTTTTAAGCAGCGCCTAGACCTGGGATGGGTAAATTTGCTTTTTTTTTGCTGTCACCTTTGCCATGCCATGCCCACACCAGGCCACTGCTCAGACCACGTAGCAGCTGAGCCGTGATGCCAGGGAAGCAAGGCTGGGGCTGGGGAACTCGGGGCCACATTTGCAGGCTTTCCTAGCTTGTTTCCCCCCTCTCTGGGCACCCACGGGGTGTTTGGTTTGAGGTCCCTGATGGTTTTCTGGCAGCAGATGCCTGCACAAGCCACAGGCAAAACTTTTCCTCTCCCGACTGCGCTTGGCTGCTACTTTTATCTGATGGGTATCAAACGTGGGGCTCGTCTCAGACCCTCCTCCGTGTCCCAAGACCTCCCGGGAGAGACGCAGCAGGCAGGGTGGGATATCCTGCTCAGCTGCACCCACGGAGGCTTGTTTTGGGGAGCCAGGGTAACCCCGCAGGCTCCCACTCGGGACAGGAGTTGCAGCCGTTTGTCACCATCTAGTGGAAACACCTAGCCGCGACCAGGCACAGGCTGAACATGACATTTGGGGATACTCACTACCCCAGCTATGGAGGTGTCCCACTGGCTGGGCACCCGTCTTGCCTGGCTTTTGGGGAGCCACATTTGCCCCTCAGCTCCGCTCTCTTCTAGCCCTGGGCACCGGCAGCCGGGCAAGGCATCCCCAGCACTGCCAGGCTGGGGACAAGCACAGGGGACGAGTCTCTGCTGTGCCAGAAACTGTGAATCCTCAGCAAATCCCTCCTGGGGTCTTCATTAAACCAGCTAAATTCCCTTTAACTGTGGAATTAGATCAATGCTCCCAAGGTGCAGACATGCTACAACAAGAGACAGCCATAAAAGCACCTAAAATACGTTTACTCCACAAATAGAGCTCTTAAACCTGCTCTTTTGGCCAAATTACTCCTCACCGATGCTGCTCTGCAGACCTCCCTTGGCCCTGAAACTTCTGGCAGTGCCTGCAGAGGAGCAGGGCAGTGCTGCGCCGCTGGGACAGCCTTGCAACGTGATGTGTCTCCAGAAAAAGGCTGGCCTCACTGCTGCTCTGGCATCCTCCTGCCCAGTGGAAGGCTGCCCTCCTGCAAGGCTGCCCGGAGGTCCTGACCGCAGGTGGGATATGGAGAAATGCCAGTGCCTGCAGACCCCTGGCTACTTTCCTCCCCGTGGCATCCCTGGCCCTTTATGGCCACGGCAGTGGCTGACAGAGTCGGGCCGTATCCAGACCTGCTCAGTGGTGCATGGATTATCACGGTGCATGGATTAATGCAGCGCTGCGGGCAGCATCGGTTCTCGCTCCTCCGCGCTTGGGTCCAGCTGCAGCCTCAGAGGTGCCAGCGCCGAGGACAACCTGCCAGCACTGAGGACGCTGCTGGGAGAAGAGATGGAGCACAGGCCATAATAAGACGGCCCCTGCCAGGGCTGGGAACCGAGACTGGCCAGCTGCCAGCCCAACCATTTGCTGATCCCACCGCTGGCACTATGTTATTAGATGCACATAGTGCCCTGGCTGCCAAAACTGCCCCTGGCTGAAGCAACAGTTGTCCCTTTCCCATGGCAAACCAGCCCTCCTGCAGCATGGAGAGGAACCAAGGCCAGCCCCAGCACTGGCAGCAGAGCTATAAGAGCAATGATAATATGGAATTTTGTTGCACCATGTGCAGGCACGGTAAGGAGGGAGCAATCAGCTCTTGCTTCAGACAGTTAAAAATTCCTGCCAGGCCTCCACCTCCTCCATCTCCATCAATCGGCATCCCCATGGGCCACCCTGGGCCTGTGTTGCTGCTTCCCCTGGGCACTCGGGGATGGCTCCTGCAGCACGCAGTGGGACATGAGCCAGATGTTGCTATTTCACATGCGAAGTCCAGCTGCCCTATACAAGGGGTTTCCCCAGGTGGGATCCCCACCTGCCTGCTTATGTGACCAGGGCCAGGATGTGGGCAGTGTGTCCCCTCCCATGCCAGCTCCCTCCCCATACTGGCTGATGGTGGCAATCTCTCCACAGGCTGGCTTACTCCTAGAGAGGCCGATTGATCCCATCACCTCTCCATGAGCAGATGCCCTCAGCTATGGCTCTGCCTGCCTGGAAACTGCCTCTCCTCACCCAGCAGAGGAGAAAGAGGCACTAGGACAGCCTAGCAGCTGGGTATATTGCCTCACCCACAGTGCGTCCCTTGCTTTCAGGTGGCACTGAGCAACTAAGGGGTGTCTCCTGAAGGCCATCAGGGCCCTGTAGGTGGTTTTTTTTTTAGGGCTTCCTAGGATCTTGTGTTCCCCAAGTTAGAGTCTTCTTTTGAGCACGCCTCAGAAGGGCAAATTGCTATAGTCACACGTGTGTGTCAGGAGCTCCCAGGAGCTGGCTGGGCGCCCAGTTTGAAGTGGGAGGGGATGTACAGCAGCGGGGAAGCCCCAGCTATAGAGGCTGCTCAGGTCCTTGGGGAACACCGTGTCAGGCAGGGGCAAAGCAGCACTCAGCCCTGCCAGCAGACTGGTAAGTTAAACAGGGGTGCTGCACGCTGCCCTGCGGTCAGTCCTACCCCAACTTCATAGCCACTGGGGTAAAACTCCACAGGGAGAAAGCTGGTGTCTTCTTTCAATAAATGAATTCAAAAGCATTCATCAAACCAGCACAGTTTTATTTTTTTCCTCCAGCCTTGGGCCTTTTCTCCCCACCAGGAGCCAGTGGGGGGCTGCAGCTGCACGGTACCCCTCTGCCAACTGCAACCCCAGCAGCTGCACACCGCCCAGCTCCTGGGGATGCCTCAAGCTGTCCAAGGGGGCTTAGTGCCTCCCGAGGGTCGAGGAGGGGATGCTGGGGGCAGCGGAGGGGTGTGGCAGAGGCAGCGCTGGGGAGGCCCCAGCCCTGTCCCTTTACCAGGGCCAAAGGAAGAGGCAAAAGCGTGCTCAGGCCGAGTTCCACCCCCGGAGCCGAGCTGCCGCAGGGCCGGCCTGGAAAGCGGGCCCCGGCGCCGCGCACAGCGGCTGACTCCCGGCCCCGGCCCCCCCGGGCCCCGCTCCCGGCCCCGGCCCCGGCCCCGGCCCCGGCCCCGGCCCGGCTCCACCACGTGGCCCGCCGATCGCCACGTGCTCTCCCCCGGCCCCGGCCACGCCCACCCTCCGCTAAGCCCCGCCGCCCAATCAGGGCGCAAGCGCCGAGCTGCCTCCCTCTCATTGGCTAACACCGATTCCTCCCGGGCGGGTAGCGCGTCCCCCCGCTCTCGCCCCCCACCTCAAAGGCTCGCTCTCGCCGGCGGCTGTAACGCGCTTTCCCGTTGGCTCATCGCAAAGCGCCGGGGATTGGCGGAGGGGCTCGAGGGGCGGCGGCGGCGATTGGCCGGGCGGCGCGGCGCGCGCGGCGATTGGCTGAAGCGGGGGCGGAGGGGGCGTGGCGTGGCGGAGGGCTAGGCAAGCGAGCGGAAGGGGCCTGCGCTCGCTCTTTCGTTTCAGTCCCCGGTCCGGGTCGCCAGCGCCTCGCCGCCGCTCCCTCCGACCGCCCGGGGCCCGCTCCGCTCCTCGCCGCCGCCGCGCCGGAGGTGCCCACCCTTCTCCTGAGACAGCCCGGCCGCCGCCCCTGCGCCGCCAGGCACCGCCGCCATCATGGTGAAGATCGCCAAGGTGAGGGCGTCGGGCGGGGCCGCGCGCCGCCGCCAGTCGGGAAGCGAGCGGCCGCCGCCATGGCGGGGCGGACGGATGGCGATGGGGGGGAACGGGGGGGGAGCCGGGCCGCCTTCCCGCCGCCGTCTCCTCAGGCCGCGCGACGGTTTCCAGGCCTCCCCTCCCTCACCGTGAAGATGGCGGCGAGGGGAGGGGCCGGGCGCTCGGTGGGAGCGGTCTCGAGCGCCGTCCCGTCTCGTTCTCCATGTTGCCGCGCGCGGGGGCCCGGGAGGGGGAGCGGGGCGGGGGGGAGGGGAGGGGGGCCGCGCGGTGTCTGTGTCGGGGGGGGGGGGGGCACCTCGGCGCGCGCCGCGTGCGAGCGAGCGCGCGCAGCCCGGGGGGGGCGGGGCTACGCCGCCGCGCAGCCACGTGGTGCGGCGGGGAGAGCGAGCACGTGGGAGCGCGGGGCGCCCCCCGCCCGCCCCGGGAGGGCCCCGCCGGGGCGCGGGGCTGGCCGAGCACCCCCGCCGGGCCGAGCACCCCCGGGGCCCCCCGCGGCAGGGCAGCGCCGGCCCGCTGGGCGCCGCGGGGGCGGGGGGGGGCGGCCACGTGGTGGGGACAATTGTCCGCCGGTGCAGCGGTCGCAGGTGGCCGGGGTGCCTCGGAGCGGGAGTGTGCTGCTCGCTCCCGGGCGGAGAAATGAGCGCCGCCTAACAGCTCTCTCTCTCTTTCAGACTCCCAAGAATCAGACCAAACAGAAAAAAATGGCTCCTCCCCCCAAAAAGGTCGAGGAAAGCGAGGAAGAAGAGTCCTCGGAGCTAGAGGAGAGCAGCGGAGAAGAGGTGACCGAGCTGGAAATGAAGTCGAAAGGATGCACGTGTTACAAAAGTGTCATGAGGGTTGGGGGTACTTAGTACGTGATAGACAACCAACATTCATAACCGATGGGCTTCTGCTAGTGTGGCTGAAGAATAAGCTGGATTTCATAAGAGGAAAGCAACGTGGGGAAAACTAGCTTAGCTGCTAAGTCTGTGCTTCCAGGCTTTGGAAGGACTGCTGGGATCTTGAAGCTGTTCCTAGTACTGATGAGCAAGTGGATGATTAGTTACTCTACTAGAGCATCAGCGATAAGTGATTTATCACACACAAATCATAGGCAAGACTAAAAATTTCAAGCTACTGAATGCCACTATAGAGGTCACTGGTCTTGCTTTGGGACCAGGGAATTTGGAGATGCTTTAATGTTCCATAAGTAGTCTGTTAAAAGCATGAAAAAGCTGGTTTTGAGCCTTACTAATCTGACAGAGTAGGCAGTTAAGGTCATTCAACAGAAACTAAAGTCTGTCAGAAGGATATGCTTTAGATTGCAGTCGCTATATAGTTGTCTGACATTGAAGTAATAGTAGTTTAAAGGTCCAGCATAAGAGTCTTACACTAATGTGTGTTTCAGATGATCCCTCAGAAGAAACAACAAAAAGCAGCAGTTACACCAGCCAAGAAGGCTGCTACCCCTGCAAAGAAGGCCGCTACTCCTGCAAAAAAGGCAATTACACCTGCCAAGAAGACTGTGGCTACTCCAGCTAAAAAGGCTGTTGTTCCATCACCTAAAAAGGCTGCTGTCCTAACCAAAGGAGCAAAAAATGGAAAGAATGCCAAGAAGGAAGAGAGCGAGGAGGAAGATGAAGATGATGAGGAAGATTATGATGATGATGAGGAGGAGGAAGAGGAAGAAGATTCTGGTAAGTTACTTTTGAAATATGTGTGCATCCTTGTATAAGTTGACTAAAGCTGGTCCAGTCAAGTAGCTGAATTTGTGTACCTTTGGAACTGAAAGTTTAGTATGATTTAATACTCTTGAGAGGGGGATTCATTGATTAAAAAGTGGTGAGGAAAGAAAGGTGGGGAATCGGTGCAGTTTGCAGGAGAACTTGGGCTGCAGCTGCATTGCACGCAGCATGTGAAGCATCTTCTAGTTTCCTGATCGTTCTTCCCTGAACTTTGCCAAAATCTTGTGGAAAAAAAGTACTTTACTAGTAAAGTTTGAAGGCTGAGTGGTATGGGTAAACACTTGCTGTACTGTTGTTGCAGATGAGGAAGAGGAACCGGCAATGCCTGTGAAGCCTGCAGCCAAAAAGCCTGCAGCAGTACCAGCCAAAAAGCCTGCAGTTGTGCCAGCAAAGCAAGAATCTGAAGAGGAGGAGGAAGAGGATGAGGATGATGATGATGAAGATGATGGTATGTGGGATTTAGAAAAACTTTGTTTTACTGACTCTTAAAAAATTTAAAAGATGTTAAACTACTAAATGCTTATAGGGAGCTGGGGGGGTAATGTAATGGACTAGTGGGAGTGATGCAGAGTGTGTGTGTGTGTGTCCATTTAGTGCCCAGCTGATTTTAGCTGGCTAGTGTCCATCAGATGTGGCTGAGTGGGTGTTTATTACCCTATTGCTAGTAGAACTTCTTTTTACTCTTGGGGAACAGGTGTTTAATGCAGTAAAACTTGAGGGAGAGGCAGCTTTTATAAACACTATAAATATATTAAACTCCTTTCCTAAGAACATGCAAACTTTAGGAGACATGAAAAACACTATTTTACTTCACAAGATTTTCTTTTCTTAGTCTCAGAAGGGGCTTAATCTTGAACGTGTCTGAAATCGTGTGCTTAACTTGTTTCAGAGTCTGAAGATGAAGCCATGGACACAACCCCTGTTCAAGTGAAGAAACCTACTCCAGCAAAGGCCGCACCAGTGAAAGCCAAGGCAGACTCTGAAGATGAGGAAGATGAAGAGGATGATGATGAAGATGAGGATGAAGAGGAGGAGGATGAAGAGGATGCCGAGGAGGAAAGTGAGGATGAAAGTGAGTTTAAATGTTTTTGAGACCATAACTCTCTAGTAACAGGAAAGATGCCTGAGCAAAACTTTTGTCCTATCATGGTCTTTGGGCTGAGGAACAGTTGCTGTGGTGACAAGACAAGGTCTGGTCTGTATGACTGGTGTAAAGATTAATGCTCCTGTATTGATCCAGTATAGGAAAAACTGTTTTGTACTTTTATTTCAGTGTTGTTGTTTGTCTCTGTCACAGAACCTGTCAAGGAAGCACCTGGAAAGAGGAAGAAAGAAATGGCCAATAAAAGTGCACCAGAGGCCAAGAAGAAGAAAACAGACGGTAAGTGGTGTGGGATCATCAAATGATGCTTGTTTGATGGACTGTTATTGGACTATTGGGTGAGGCATGTAACTGTGAAGGGACAGGATGCTGAGTGGGGGGGATTTTCAGCACAAATGATGGTTATAAGGGACTTAATACTGAAGTATGATGTCACTATTGAGCAGAAACTGATGTGCTAAAGCTGTCTGGAGTCTGGTTTCCAGTTCTTTTTAACTGCCTTTAAAAAACCCCCTTGATTATCTTTTCATTTAAAGGGCCCACTTCAGCCTTCTCCCTCTTTGTGGGAAATTTGGTCCCCACCAAGGAGTATGAAGAACTGAAGACTGGCATCAAAGAATTCTTTGGGAAGAAGAATATTGAAGTTTTGGATGTCAGAATTGGTGCTTCCAAGTGAGTTCATCAGTAGAATTTTGCTGCTTTTTTTTTTTAATTGGCAGTAATTTGTTTGGAGAGGTATAAGTGTGCTGATGCCGGTTCCCTTCAAGGTGCTGGGATGGTTGCTTGATAGCGTATGGAAGCTGGAAGAGGCACAGTACTGACAAGGGTATCATACTTGTCTGGCTTGCAGCTTTTTCAGGCAGCAGCTCCCTAAAGGGAGAGCAGCCACTTCAGTACAGAGCTGTTCTCTACTGTTGTTTTGATTATGTGGGCCAGTTCACGTTTATTTTGTTAACACTCTTACCTTGCCTAGTGGGGACCTCTCTGGTTCTGGGTTTCTGTTTGTGTTCTCTGCTACTAGAGATGGATCAGCTTAAATAGTAAGGTTACTCCTCTTTCAGGCGATTTGGCTACGTAGACTTTTCATCTGCTGAAGATCTGGATAAAGCTCTCCAACTGAATGGGAAGAAGTTAATGGGTTTGGAAATCAAACTGGAAAAAGCAAAGAGCAAGGAAACGATGAAAGAAAATAAGAAAGGTACAGCCCATAACTCTGCATACATGTGCACATCAAAGAAGAGTAGTCATAATTGGGCTTTCAGTGTTACTGTTAGCCACTCTGCTCTTTTAAGGCCAGATATTCCTGGTTTGGGCTCTATATCATAAACAGTTTCTCAAATGCTAATGTACAGATAGGCAAGTTCAGACTAGTATATCTGGAAATGTGATCCCAAGAAACAGTACACACTGGGTGGTCTGAGGAGGAAATGTGGCTCTTTCTGAAGCTTTAGGACCTGTTTTCTGAACTTGATGCCCTTAAGAGAAGCACAATGGCAGCCTAATTAACTGTTGTAACAGTTGCTTTTTCAGCTTCTGAAAATGTGAATGCTTATTGTGGTTTATTTTCTGCTGGATTGACTCACTCTAGTTCTTGCTGAACAGGCAGTGTAGATGAGAAGGGATTTTTAACTGGTAGTGTGAAAATAACTTTTTTCTTTCTTTGCAGAGAGGGATGCTAGAACACTGTTTGTGAAGAATCTGCCCTACCGCTTAACTGAAGAGGAAATGAGAGATGTGTTTGAAAACGCACAAGAAATCCGAATAGTAATGAACAAGGAGGGGAACAGCAAAGGGTATGTAGCAGAGAGGACTGTTGGATGTTTGCTGTTCCTTAAACTCTTGGCATATTTTGATAAGCTCGTGTCCTTAAGCTACCTTGAGGGACCTGCTGCATTAGGTGTACTGAAAATGCTACTTTTTGAAGCATTTTTTCTTCCACATCCTTTTTCCCCCACTCATGAACTTAGTCGTTCCTGGACGGAGGCATTTGCTTATGTTCTTTTCTGTGCTTTGTAGGATGGCCTATATTGAATTTAAAACAGAAGCTGACGCAAACAAAGCTCTGGAGGAGAAGCAGGGCACAGAGATTGATGGTCGTGCCATGGTCATTGACTTCACTGGTGAGAAGAGCCATCAAGATTATCAGAAAGGTAATTTTCCAGACCAATAACGTGCATGCAAATGACATCTAGGATTTAATTCCACTTGTTTTGGAAGTTTGCTAGGGATATAGCAACTTGAAGTACTGCAGGAAAACTATAAGGTATTAGGAAGGGACCTTTTGCCTAGCTTGTGCTCTGCATGCTATGCATTTCATGTCTCTGCTGCATGTTTTGGATAAGGGGGGGACAACTAGTCTAGGTGACCAAAACAGTGTTGCACTTAGCCTTGTGCCTTACCTTGAGGTGCGGAGGGAGCAACAACTCTCACCCTAGAGAGGATGTTGTGCCTAGAGGAATAGAGAGCTCTCCTCCAAACTTGCACTTACTGCACTGAGTTTTCTCCATAGGAGGTGGAGAGAGGGAGTCAAAGACCCTAATTGTCAACAACCTCTCATACGCTGCTTCAGAAGAGACTCTCCAAGAACTGTTTAAGAAAGCTTCTTCCATCAAGATGCCACAGACCAACCAGGGCAGGCCTAAAGGGTATGTTGTGCCTTTCTCTGGACCCCTGAGTTAGTTGGCATTGCGAATGACTTACCTCCACAGATCCCTTGTGCTCCCAGCCTGAATGAAATCTTCCTCTCCAAATAGGTATGCATTTGTAGAATTTCCCACACCTGAGGATGCCAAGGAGGCATTGAATTCCTGTAACAACACAGAGATTGAAGGCAGAGCAATCAGACTGGAATTCAGTTCACCAGCATGGCAGAAAGGGAACATGAATGCAAGAGGAGGATTTAATCGTAAGTGTTCTATGTTTGATCATTTGGTCTTGAGACAGCTGTGGCAGGAGTGTACCATTCATGCAAACTTAGGGCTGCTTTTAAAAAAAAAAAGTATGCCTGTGGAGTGAAAGACTTGCATCGTAAGCAAGTGTGCTGGATATGATGACTGATTATCTGAAATGCTGATGAAACTATTGCCGAAGTCCTCTAGATAGTCAAGTGCTGATCCAGCAGTGTCTGTCCAGTTAGTATCTATGTTGAGAAGATGCAAGCATTTATTAATTAAAAAAAAAAAAAGAGGAAAAAAAGAAAACAATTATTTTGACAGTACCGGGTTGGCTGATGGAGATACTTTGACATCAGGTTCTAACTGCAGTCCTGAAAAAGTTTGCAAGGACCTTAAGTGCCTGAGCTGTTACTTCAAAGCAAACCCCTTAGCCCTGTGAGCTGTTTAGGAGCCAGTAGTGCAAGCTGTATGTGATGTTAAGAAACTGACAGTTGCCTTGCTCAGACATAATGATCTCTGAATGTATTCTCTTTCCATAGAACAAAGCAAAACGTTGTTTGTCAGAGGCCTTTCTGAGGACACCACAGAGGAGACGCTAAAAGAATCATTTGAAGGCTCTATAAGTGCTAGAATAGTCACAGACAGAGACACTGGATCATCTAAAGGGTATGTTAAACATCACCTGGGATCAGTTTAGTTGCTACAAAAAGCCTCACTTTAACTGATTTATGCAGTGCAGGGTGTTTGTAATGCTCATGCGGGTGATTCTTTGAAGCTAGTAAATTGCATGGAAGCAGAGAACAAGCTTACAGCTTTGGGTCTGTTTGTAGAGGGCAGCACGCGCTCACTTCTCAATGAGCTCCTTCCTGCCGACCAGTCCGTGGCAGCCTATGGATTCGCACGAGAAGAATATTAACTGTTCAGTACTGGCAAACTCACAATGGGGCTCCCATCGATTGTGATTAGCCACTGCTGTTCCACAAGTAACACAGACCTGATCCCGGTGTGGTTGCAGAAGTGCAGGTGTTGTTTCCGAAGGGATTGCTCTTGAGTACCTGTAGGTGGTGCTACAGCTCGTGGAGTGTGACTGTCTTTCTGTTAACCTGTTTCCTAGGTTTGGGTTTGTGGACTTCAGCTCCCCAGAAGATGCCAAAGCAGCTAAGGAAGCCATGGAGGATGGAGAGATAGATGGAAACAAAGTGATCCTTGATTTTGCCAAGCCAAAGGGTGAATTTCAGCGTGGCGGTGGATTTGGTGGTCGTGGCGGCAGAGGAGGAGGAAGAGGTGGATTTGGTGGCAGAGGCGGTGGCAGAGGTGGTGGCAGAGGATTTGGAGGTAAGAAGAGACAAATGCTCCTGTCCTAAAGGGGTGTGTTTAAAAATTAATCCCAAACCGTTCTTGGGATTATGGTGTAGTGCTGCCACAGAGCGCTTGATGTGAATCAGGATGGGTTTGGAAGGGCAGTGGTTATCTGTGCATGGATACCTGTAACTCTGCTTCTTGACCTAATTTTCTTTCTAGGCAGAGGAGGTGGCTTCCGAGGAGGCAGAGGAGGAGGTGGAGATCACAAGCCGCAAGGGAAGAAGATAAAGTTTGAATAAACTTCCCCTTTTCTTTCCCTTCTCCTGCTCTCTGAGACTATCTGAAAGGACTCCGGGGGTTTTTATTCTCCTTTTATCTTGGCGGAGCCTTCGGAGGACATTCCAAGATGCGAAGCAGTACTGTGAGCCACTTGGAAGATACAATTTTCATTTCAAGGAAGAGAGAGCAAGCCATTTTGACTGCTTGCCTATTCAAATGAACTTTTTAAAAAAATGAGCGCTAGATGTGGGAGTTTAGCCCTTGTCTGTGAGTTGTCTTGAATTTATAATGTTTTACCCATGTACAAAAATATTTTTTTTTTCCTATAAACTTCTGTAGCATTTTTGCTGTAAAAATGCAGAATGTTTTATCATTTGTGCTTCAGCACCCTGTCTTGGACAGATTAAAGGACCTAAACTGGTTTGTGTTACTTCTGTGCCACTAAATGAAGCAGGGCTGTGAGAAATAGTCTGGCTTGAGCCTTCTCTCTCTTAAGGTCATTAATGTCACAGGCAGCAGCTAGTGGCCTGCTTCTGCTCTAGCCTCTGCCAGCTCCCAACAGTGTACGTATGCTTGCACAAAGGAATAGGGGAGAAGAATACAATGGCTGAGGTAAGCACTACCTACAACCATACTTTTTTTTTTTTTACTGAAGATGTATGTAATGTTGCATGCTAGCCAATTAGTTTTTTACTTTTTTTTTTTTTAAACAAATGAGTAAATTGGATCTTGTACCAAGGCCCTGCACCTCAATAACACTTTTACAGGCGTTGCCTCTTGTCTCCTCTTGACTTGTTCCTAAGTGTGAAGCAAATAAATTGAAATATGGGGTCAGGGGGAGTAACTGTGCTTGCCACCTTGACTTCTGATGTTCCTTAGAGGCTTGGTAAGGGCGATTTGCCTCCACCTGTGTGGGGATGAAGGTGCTGGGTCCCTCAGCTGTCTCTCACACGAGGCACTTGGCTGGTGTCCTGTAGTGGCAGCTGTCGGGGGACAACACTGCTCTCGAGTGACTGCAGCACATGGGTGCAGGAGGCAGCAGAAATGGCGGGGGCAGCTGCTGTTGTGGTTTAACTGGGGCAGTATTGGCTGCAGGGCTGCGTAGCTGTCAGTTAAAGCCTCCCCTGGGCCCAGGGACCTGCAGGCTCAGATGTCAACTGCCTGTGTCCTGCTGAAGGTCCCCTACCAGCCTGTCCTGCTCTGGGCTTTACTGCCCAGCTGGCGGGCAATGACCTTACCCCTCGGCCCTGGCTGTGGTTGCAGACAGCTCCCCCCTCCTTGCCTATTGTAGCAATAGTGGGAACTTTTTATTGCCGTGCAAAGACCTTGCAGCCCCTCAACTGCCGATGTCGTTTCTTTGTGCGTATGGATTCCTGACATCCAGCCCCTGGAGGAGGGGAAAAAAGAGGGTTTCTCTACAGAGAAAATGTTTTTATATTAAACCAGGGGGGAAGCGGTTGCTTTTGGTTTGAGGGTGCTGCTTGAGGGTGACCTGAGGAGGGGGTGTGCGTCATTTCGCCCCCTCCCTTGAGCAAGGGGGTGCTCGCCAGCCGTTTGGGTAGCAGCCATTTTAGAGCCGGCGCCCGAGCCCGGCGGCAAATGGTCGGAGGGCGGCGGCGGGGCCGGCCGCCAGGGGGCAGCAGCTGCCCGCGCTCGGGCGGGGCCGCGGGCACAGCGGGGGCCGCTCCACGGCGTGAGGAGGCGAGGCGGTGAGGCGGCCCGGCGGGAGGCTGTTGGCCTGCAGGGCCGCGGAGGCCTCCCCCGCTTACGCGTGAAGGGATCTGGGGGCTGCAGCATCCTTCTCACCCCCTATCCCTGCTGTAACTGCCTTCTCATCCTGCGGTCAACCCCATTCCTGCCCCATGGGGCCCAGCCCCGCTTTCACACCGGAACATGGGCCCTGTTCCCACTGCGGGACCCTGGATCCCTGGCTGCTGGAGCATTCGCTGGTACCTGGGGAGGAGTCCCACAGCGGGAGCAGGCAGCCCTGGGTTACACTGGAGAGGGAATGGGCAAGAGCATCCATAAGTGCAGTTGCTCTGCATTTTCTTTTTGTGCTACCTGTGAAATCCAGGATTCTTGGCAGCCCAGTCTGCCAAGTCCAGCATGTCCCCATTGCTAGCCTCTCTGCTCCACATCACCGTGCCGAGTGGCCAAGCCATGTTCCAGCCCTGGAAACCGAGCCCCCAGCGCCCAAACAGCGAGGTGAGACCCACGGGCTCCTGCACTCCTCCTCTTCACCTCAGCCAGATTCAAACCTGATTCAGGTTTGTCCCTGCAGACATGGCTCACTCTGCTCTGGGGTCAGTGCTGACCCATGGCAGGTGTATCCCATTGCGCTATGGCCAGGGGACGTGGTGGTGCTTCAGGTGGGGGAACAAAGGCAATAAGCATGGCCTTGCCATGGAGAAGGCGATAGGGACAGTGAGGTGGTGAGCTCCTTCATCATGAGGAGGAAAGGGTGTTCAACAACACAGGTGAGTTTCCAAACCTGCTGAAGCGGCTCTTCCCACAGAACTGGAGGTGAGGAGCTCCTCGCTGCAGGGCACCAGGATGATCTGAAGTTTAGCTGGATTTGAAATGCAGCTGGAGGAGTGCATGCAAGAGAGAAAATATCCACCAGCCCTTGTTAAACACCACGCCAGGCTCCGCAAGGAAGCCGTGCCAAGGAGCAGGGCAGCCACAGCCCCAAATGCCCACTCCAAGTAGTGGTTTTGCCACTGTAGCCCATTACCAGGTTTTGTTCCCAACCAGCCACGTTGTCTTGGCCAGCAGAAACCTGCCAGCAATGACACGAGGTGAGGGCTTGGGGTTTTTTTTTTCTTCTCCTTCTTACAACCTTTATTTAGAAACTAAAATATTCACCAAATCTACAAGGTTTCTCTGTACAGGTCCCGCCAGGTGAAGAGCAACACTGAGAGATTTCTGCATGCAGCCCTGGCTCGCCGTACGCATTGCTACGGAGAGTGAGAGCTGCCCCCTGCATATAGAATAAATACACAGCCTAATGTACTGTACCTGACATAAATTACGGAGGTGTCATTTTTGGAAAGTATTTCTGAACTCACTCCCATTGGAAGGAGGGAGGGGATGGGAAAGTGAAGGAGTGTTGTGCGCTGCCTAAGCCCAGCAGGCAGCGAAAATGCCCTTGGGCCTCTGCTCTGCACTGCCAGCACTTGCCCCAGGGACATGGTGCCGCTGGGTGCATCGAAAATCAAATTTCACAGTATTGCCGCCAGCCCCGGTACCAACGGCCAAGCCCAGGGCAGCAACGGGCTCTTTCTCTTCCTCCTCTTCAGCTTTGCAGCTTGTCTGAACAGACGAGGGGGGCTTTTGCCGAGAAGTGGCGTGGCTTGGCGCGAGGGTGCCTTTTTTGGCTGGTTTATGCCCTTTTTTGTTTGTTTTCTAACCTGGGGAACATACAGACTTGGAATAAATGAAACAGGCCCGTTTCCAAAACACATTAAGAAAAGGAAAGAAAAAAAAAAAAAAGGCACTGCACAGGGGGACCTTTGAGGTAGTCAAAATTTTTTCCTTTCAATGTCTGGCACCAGAGAGGGAGAGAGAGCGAGCGCACATGTGCCTGTGTTTCGCTGTGCGTGGTCAAGGCCACGAATGTGGCTGTGTGTGTCCACCCATGTGCAGGGACATCTGGGCGTGCAAGCCCTGCGCATGGGGACACCTGCATGTGCAGAGCCTGTTGCCTGGGAGCTGGCACGCCACTGCCCGTGCACGCGTGTGGCTTTGCACATGCCTGTGGCTTTGCTCACGCCTGCAGTCAGTGGGTGGAGAGTAATCTGTGGCCCCATGCGTGGCTGCGTGTCTCTCTGTGTTGGGGGTTTCCATCACAGCACCTGGCTTGGGGCTCCCCTCAAAAGCTCCAGCGGGCCTTTCAGCCCAAAGAAAAAGGGCCATGTCTTGTGATACCTCTCCCTGTTGTGCTCCTTGGCCTGCCTCATCCTGTAGAATAGACACTGCAACAACCCTGAGAGGAGCCGACGTGGTGCAAAACACCAGCCCTCCTTCACCTTGTCCCCTTGGACCCTGCTCCATGTCCCAGCGCAGGACCAATGCTCTCCAACCTGCCCTGGAGCATCGCGCTCACTGCAAAACCGGGGCTGAGCCCTTAAGCGGGCACACATGGAATCTTTGGGGCTGTTGTCCCCCTCCAAGGCAACCTCACCAGGGCAGCTCTGCTGCAAGGAGAGAGTCTCCTTGCAGCAAGTCCCGGGGACTCCTGCACCCGAGCAGGGGTCCTAGGTGTAATAAGCCCCTGGGCCGCTCCAGCCAGGGCCGACTGGCTTTCTCTGCCGCTTCCTTGACTGTGGGCAAGGACAGCCAGCCTCATCCCTTCCCTTTCCTGCCAGGAGGAACAAATCCCTGAGGAATTTCGTCTGGGTGCATTCCTCCGAGTGCACGCACAGCGAGGCCAGCAGGGGGGCTGGGGAGACAAGCACAGCCTGGGCTGGTGGTGGGAGCCACCATCATCTGGGACCCTCTATCGGGGACAAAGACCACAATCCCCTGACCACCTGGCTGAAACCCTAATGGGGGCTTGGGGCTGGCGAGGTCCGGCCTCGGAGGAGAGCCCCTTTCCCCAGCTGTGTAGCGGGGACACAGAGAGGACTTTGGCAGGGGTGAACCAAATGCGCACAGGGTCAATGTTACTAAAACCTTGCATGGAGGAGAAATTTGAGATAACAAATAAAATCCCCTTGACTTTTGAGTTGTGAGGGGGGCTCACGCACTTGTAAACCGCTCAGCTCCCTTGGAGAGGCTTCCTTGGACAGCCAGACCCTGAATATCTCCAGAAAATGCCTGTGCCACATCCCTCCCTGCCTCCCTGCACCCTCCTGTTCATCATGCTCCGGTGGAGTTGGTACCTAAAGCAGAGCACAAACCCCTCTGCCCTCTCTCTCCCTCTCTCTTGATTTTGTGCTAGATTTGTTGTGGTTTTTTTTCTCTCTTCTTTTTCAGCAACCCCCAACCCAGCTGGAGATAAGTGAACTACATTACAGTACAGGAACAAACATTATCGCAAACCCTGCCCACGACTGCCCTCCTCGCCCTGGAGGGAGATGCCCCTGAAGGACTTGTGTGCCACCAGCTCACCGCCGGGATGGGCTGTCCCGGTCCCTCCAGTCCCAGCTCTCCAGAGAGCCTGAGCTAAAGGATGTTGAGTTTTCTCGAGCACGTCAAGTTACTATGGACCAAGTCCCACATTTGGAGCAATTCTGGAGGCAGCAGTTTATGAACCACCAACATACTCCGGAAAAAACACGGCTCCTTGTTCATCTTGCTGTTCTTATTCTTCACAATGCCAAAAGTTTTGAAGCCCTCATGCCCAACAGGTGATACTTTAAGGACCTCCAAGCACATCCCTAGGAAGACGTCGTCGATGGGGTACAGCTCCAGTGTCTCCGAGGCCTTGTGCAGCCTCTTGGCCAGGGGCCCATCCATGATGAAGCCCCCACCCCCTGCATAAGGCGGGTAGTTGCTTTTGTTGTAGAGGGCGCTGGGCATGTAGTACTTGTTCTCCTTCTTCCGGATCGGCTTGGCCTTGTAGAGGACATCCCCCACGAAGAGGTCCTCTCCCTCCTTCTTGTCTTCCAGGAACTCCAGGATGTTCCTGGGACTCACAAACACATCGTCGTCACCTTTGAAGATGAAGCGGACATTGTCGCAGTAGATGTTCAGCCACTTCAGGAAATGGACTTCTTTGAGCGTGAGGTTGAAGAAGCTGTCCAGGAAATCCCACTGCAAGATGTCCCCGTAGATGTGGTTTTCGTAATCCAGCAGTTTCTGGTAGTTGGCTCTCTCCTCCTCCTTGGAGGCCGTGCCCAGCAAGAACAGCGTCTTGATCCTCTTGCCATCCACCTCCTTCTCCCGGCCCCAGGTCCTCCGGATGGCCTCGCGGCGGTCATGCTGCGTGATGATAGACTTGACCACGATGAGCAGGTAGACATCCCCGCTGCATTTCTCCGGGTGGTTAATCATCATGGGGAAGTAGCGGCAGTGCCGATAGAGCAGGAACTGCTGGAAATTGGGCTCCAGTCCTTTGAACCAGTCCACCTTGCTGAAGTTCTGGTTGGCTGAGCAGTTGGTAGTGGTGACGTCCCAGGATTTTGCTTGCTTTGCTGTCATGCTCTCCTCCTCCTCCTTCACAGGACCTTTCTCTTTCTTGCTCTTCCAGAAAGTGCTGGTGATGGAGAAGGCATTGTTTTTCTTCTGCGTTTTCAGGGGCTCTGGAGGGGGCAGCTCTTTCTGCTGCTGGCCCTGCATGAACTGGCTGGGGGCCATTCCCCGTTGCAGCACCGTCACTGTGATCACCAGCAAGAAGGAGAGGCAAACCGTTTTGTAGATGGTCTTCTTCCTAAAGGGACGAGACAGGGGGGTTAAGGAGAGGAAACTGCAGGCTGTGAGAGGCTTGTCTGCAAAAGCACTTCCTGGAGAGCTCATGGGATGCTCATAATCTGTGTCCCTTTTGACGGGCAGCAGCATTGTGGGAAGAGCTGTGGGACACAGCTCTTGCGGGGTCATCCCACCCTGCTGCTGCAGACCCATTGCCCGGGGAAGCGGCTGCCTCATGGGACAAACCCCGGAGCTTGGTAGGGGCTTGAGAGGGACCCTCCTGTGGTCCGTGGAACAGTGGGAAGGCTGCACACAGAGATTACTGAGGCACCAAATACCTCTCCAACCTGCTTTTCCACACCAGTTAAAGGTGGGTTTCTCGCCCTGCATCCGTGGAGGAGATTAACTGCCCGGTCTGCCCATCTGCACCATGTTGCCCCCAAGCGCCCGGCTCCCCTCCACAGCTGGCACATCTGCACCAATTTCCTCCTGCCTCAGTCCTGCTTGCTCCAGCTGCCTCGGGCCATGTCCCTGTGCAAATGCGCACTGGGCACAGGTTGGCAGCTGGGGTCCATGTGCCCACTGGGGTCTGGATGGCTTCTCGAGGACAGCCCCGTCTCCAGCTGCTCCCATGCGGAGGGGACACACAAGGTGCTCAGTGGCCCCCTGAGCTCCTTTCCCTGCTGGCGGGTGAAGGGGACCTTGGCTGGGGAGCCAAAGGCGATGTTAGTGACACCACTCTCATGGGTCCCCTGCACCCATCCTTTTGGTGACAGAAGCATGTCCCAGCCCAGGTGCCACCCATCGGGGACAGCCCCTTGGCCTCCCACTCCCCGTTAGAGCCAGAAAGATCCAAGATCATCTCTACCAGGCAGATGGCACCTTCACTTTGGGATAGTCCAGAGAAGGAGCTTGGGGCTGAAATCTGAAACATTTAACCCAAGTAATTTCCAGATAGCCAAAACAACAACAACAAAAAGCCTTGAAACTCTCTTGACTCTGGGGGCCAGATTGTGATCAGCACTACCAGGAAGCTGCTGGGATTTTGGGGCACTGGCTGCACCACAGCACCAGCTTGGTGGGACACCCCAATGCCCCTCAGTCTCCCCAGGGCAGGGGACAGCATTGCACTTGGGGACTCTGGCCACCCTGAAATGCAGGAGACCCAAGCAGGAACTGGGGGAACCAGGAGCTTTTCAGGAGCTCCTGTCTCCGGCTTCACCCTCAAGTACAAAGAACTTTTCAGCCCTGCGTTTACGTGGGAAAACTGTGATCATGTGGGAAAACTGTGATCGCTAGTGTGGACTGTGAGGGCGAACGTGGAACTAAGTAATTACGTGTAAATGGATGGATATTCCCCGTCTGGTTTTATATGTGGCCACTCATCTGGGACTGATGAGGGAGCAGTTCTGATTAGATCTCACCATTCCCTTAACCCTCTCCAGCCCTGGCCACACAGCTCTGAGGCTGTTCTTGGAAACCCTTTGGTCTGATACAGTGGCAACTTTAACCCCTGCACAGCCAAGCAATGTTTAAAACCTCTCATCAATGCCTGGCACTGCAGCAGAAATAAACCTGGTCAACCCTGTATAATAACCCCAATTGCACTAATCCCATCCTGACACCCCAGCCTCACTCCCACCCCACCCCCTCCCATCCCATCCCATCCCATCCCATCCCATCCCATCCCAACCCATGCTTGCACGCCCCACCACCCCAAGCTCAACACGTGATAACATACCCAGCCTGAAGGATGGCCAAAGGTTCCCCAGAAGCCATGGGCAGGGAATTGCTGATATAATTTAAAAAAATTTGCATAGATAGACCAGCTGTTGCTAACTGGCACGGATGGGTCCCACCCTTGTCAGGCTTGGCCTGCCCCAGGCAGGAGCCGCATGGAGCTGCTCACCCCCATTACCCTCCTTGCGTCACTGCTTTTTATTTCAGCCCAGGCAGAAGACACTGACCTGGGGGTGAGGGGAGCTCTGACCTGGGGGTGAGGGGAGAGCTCCATCTTTTAGTAAGTAGCCCAAGTACATCTAGATACATCGGTGAGGTGTTGCACAACAGCGCAGAAACTTATTCCTCCTTCCTTCAGCAGACGCTGTTTCCCAGCTCTCACTGGTGCAACGTGCAATTTTTGCTTTGTTACAAAAAAACTATTTGGGACTTTTTCCTGTAGGTCTGACTCTGCAAACGACGGGGGCACCACGGGGTCCAGCAGGAGCCGGGAGCCCCGCAGCCGCCTTCTGCCCTGCAGAAACGCCGTCCCTCCACTGGCAGGAAAGTGATGGGGACTGGGGGGACCCTGAGCCACAACCGCAGGTGATTCCCACAGCAAACCAAGGATTTGGGGGGGCAAAAGACTGACAATCATGTGCGCGTCTTTTCTGATCTCGAATCTTTCTGCTCTGTGGTCTCCTCAGCTGGGAAGTACTTGAGCGGGGGAGAAACCAGGTCCTGCTTTCTGGAGACCCCAAGAACCACTGCTTGGCAGGAGGTGAGGGAGCTGCTTCGGATTCGCTGCCACCACAGAGAACTCACCCTGCTGAGCCCCAGCGCCCTGCTCTGGGGCACAACCCCCAGCCTGTCCCTGCCAGCGTCCCCAAGGGCCTGGGGCACCCGGCACTGCGGGGCCCGGGGACAGCAGCGACCCGGGGACAGCAGCGACCCGTGCTCCGTCCCGGCTGGGCTCCCACCGGCGCCAACCGGGACCGGCTGCCCCAACCGCCGGTGTCGGTGCCATCGAGAGAGCTTGGAAAGGGTCCCAGCCCGCTCCTCCTCTTCCCTTTTCTCCACCAGGAAAAGCTGAAAAGCCTCCCTGTGAGACGGCCGCGCCGCTGCCGGCTGTGCCCCGGGCGGTTAAATATAAACCCCCAAATTAGAGGTGGGCAGTTTCCCTTTCAGGTGGTGATGCTGTGGGGCAGGCGAGGCCCCAGGAGACTGGGGCTTTCGGTCCCCAGGGAGGCACACAGTCACTTTTGATCCGCATGAAAACCTCTTTGATCGGCCAGGGCTATCTATTTATTTGGATTTTTCTGGCCCCTCAATTAGACCCAGTCACGGAGCCGGCGGAGGCACCGCCGGTACAGAGACATTTCTGTTGATGGTGCCAAGGGCTTGGGAGAGGGGATCTTATCTAGGAGCAGAGGCTGGGCAGAAAGCACCCGAATGTCTCCAAAAGCAGCCCACGCCGGCTGGCTGCAAGCGCCGAGCGGGGCCCTAGCTCACGACGGTTGTCCCCAGTCCTGGGGTGTCCGGGGACACGTCCCCTTCTTATAAGAGACGTCTGGTTTCTTATACAGGCGGTAAAAACACAGGGCTGGGAAAGAGGCAAGAGGAGAAACCCTGGATGTTTCCCCCCCGTGGGCATCTGGCCCCAGGCTGGCGCTGCCGTGGGACGGGGACCCCACGGGGCAGGTCTGGCTGCCCCACGGCCCCGCTCTCCCCCGGCCTCGCCACACAAACCAGCCCTTTGCAGGGAAGGGCTGGGAAAGGCATCCCCAGGGAAGGGGGGACTGACCGCCGGTCCCTGCCCGGTGCCCCCGTCCCGGTTCCCGCCGGGCCGGAGCTCCGGTGCCCCGGGATGGGGCGAGGTACCCCGGCCCGGGGGTGATGGGGGAGGACCCCGCCTGGGAGCTCTCTGTAGAGCCGGGGCGGGGGGGGGGAGCGTCTCTCCCGGGACGGGGACGGACGGACAGGGGACAGACGCCGTCCTTTGTCCCTTCCCCATCCGCAGCCTCCCCACCCAAGTTGCCCTTTCCAGCCAGCCGCCCCCGGGGCATCCCTCGGAAGGGACCCGGCGGGGTGGGGACCGGAGCACCCCTCGGAAGAGACCCGGTGGGATGGGGACCGGGGTGCCCCTCGGGAGGGACCCGGTGGGAGAGGGACCGGGGAGCTCCTCGGAAGACACTGGGCGCGGCGGGGAGCGGGGGACCCCTCGGAAGGGACCCGTTGGAGAGGGGACCTCGCAGCCCCCAGGCTCCGGGCAGGGCGCAGCGCCGGGGCGGCGGGAGCAGAGGGCAGGGACACCGGGTCTCAGGCGGGCAGGAGCGGGGCAGGAGCGGGGCAGGAGCGGGGCTCGGGCTCCCCGCTCCCCGGCCGGCA
Source organism: Mycteria americana (assembly GCF_035582795.1). Taxonomy (NCBI): domain Eukaryota; kingdom Metazoa; phylum Chordata; class Aves; order Ciconiiformes; family Ciconiidae; genus Mycteria; species Mycteria americana. Next base: position 12,303,386 of record NC_134371.1, read on the forward strand.
CTCACCACTGGAACATGCTGGGAGTGGGACGGGGCGGCCGCTCCGCTGCTGGCCGGGGCTGCCCGCGGTCCGGGCGCTTCTCTCTGCCCTCTTCCTCCTCCTCTTCTTTTTTTTTTCTTTCCCCTACTTTTTCCCTTTTCCCTCCCCTCGCTCTCCGAGGTGGAGCCAAGAGGGATGGCAGAGCAGGTAGGTTAACTCTTGCCCTGCCCCTCCGCCCCTCCCCAGCCGCGCCAGCAGGCAGAGACTCCCCAGTGCTGGCAGGGGAAGGGGACGCGGGGGTTTAAGGGTGACACCCCACACCTCCCTCTGGGGACCCTCCCCGCGGCACGCTGCTGATGGGACACCCACCCATCAGCAGATTGGGGGTCCCACCCCAGCACCCCTCAGGGTCTTCTGCACCCCAGGCACAGTGCCCTCTCTGGGGTGCGTTAGCCCTGCCCCATAGCTGTTAACTGCAAAGGATCCCAGTTTTGGGAAGGGGATCCCAGTGCTCAGCAGGAGAGGTGCTTTTGGCAGCTGGGATTTGATCTCCGGAAAAGGAATGTGGGTCTTTTCTGCCTCCCAACATGGGCAGGTCACTTTGGGATGAACCCCAAAACGGAGGTGGGGCCCAACCCCAGTTTCTCACAGGGACTCTGAGATCTCAGCCTTGCCTCTGTGTTTGGGGAGCACAGCATGGTTTGGATCCCTGGAGCAGTGGAGTCACACCTCTCTTGGGACCCACACACTGCCTGGGACCCACATTTCTCCCAGGACTCACATCTCACTCAGGCTCCACACCTCATCAGGGACCAACACTCCACCCAGGACTCCCACCTCACCAGGCACTCACGCTCTGTCCAGGACCCACACATCTCCTGGGACCCACACCTCACCTAGGGGTGCAGGGAGCCAAGGGGAAGGGTTACTGTAGCAGGAAGATACCTGCTCAGCATGCGTGGACCTCTCTCATAGGTCAGATTTCCACCAGCACCACAGGCCGGCCAGGTGTCCTTCCAGAGTCTTCCTTCAGCCCTGGTTCGAAGCAGTATTTCTCCAGCATCCCTGCTGCAGCCATATCAGCGTGGGACATCCCATTGCCCATTGAGAAGCAGATTTAAGACCTTCCTTTCCTCTCAAATGTGGCATTTCAGTTGAGGGTCTTTTTCAGCCTTGGAAATCAGCCCCCATCATTTCTGATGTCTCCTTTTTTGTCATCCCCCCATCCCCACCAGCCGCTTGTATCAACCACAAAGCCAGGCTGGGAAACCTGCAGGAAATCCTTTGGGATATTTCCTTTCCTGCCCAGCAGAGATATCCCAGTCCCTTTCCCCACAGCCCCTCTGCATTTTGCACGAGTGCTGAGGGTCAGGGTATCTCACAGCTCTCACAACCCCCTGGACGCACTGGGATTGTAATGGGAAAGGCTCTTCTGTTCTGAGGCTGGACACGTGGTGGGACCCACGCAACTCCTGCTACTCAAACAGCATTTGGCCCTCTTCCAAGAAACCCCCAAGTCCAGCTCAGTTTGGGGAGGAAAATTGTATTGCTTTCTCCAGACTCGCTTCTCTCTCCTTATCTCGGCTTATCGCTTTCCCACCACAGCAGCTCAGCAGATGCCCTGCAGCTCCGCATCCTGGGGGCTGTAAAAACTCCCCAGAAAACATTGCCCAAACAGGTTGCGCCAGCTCTGCGGCAGCCCACAACCTTATCACCACCAAAGGTCCCTACGCACCTTCTCTGATTTCTTTTTAGTCTGTTCCCACTGCCCACAAGAAAATCTGTATCTGCTGAACTCATGGCCCAAGAAAGTCATGGCTGTTAGATGCACGGAGAAAGGGTGTCAGGGGTACCTTAAAGATCCACACTGAGCATCAGCTTGACCAGAGCGGGATGCGAGAAGGACTCATCTCACCCCTGCAGCACGGGAATGGTGGGTGCATGCCAACCCATGGCTGGGAATTCACCCCACTCTGCACAGAGGGGCTCGTGGTGGAGGGGGACCCCACTGGAGACCTCCCCTTCACAAACAGGCACAAAGGGATGCAAACAGCAAAGCCCCGAAAGTGCAGCCACCATCTCCTCCTTGCAATGTGCCCTGGGACCATGATGGGGATGGGGACAGCAGCATCCCTGCCATGGGGAGCTGGAGTAAAACCCAAAACACAGCCCTGGAGCAGCTGCTGCAGCTGCAGGGGATGCCCAGATGGTGTGGGCGTGCGACACGCTGCCAGGGCTCTCTGGATCCCCCGTCATCAGTGTGTCCAGCCGGCAAGCGCAGGGCCGGCCGCGGTGCAGCGTGCCCGAGGGCTGTGCTGCTCTGGCATGGAAGTGGCACTGCTGTGGGGCGAGGCGGGCTCCTGGCAGCCTGTGGCAGAGAGCTCTGCCAGCCATGCTCCCAGGCTCTTGCCTCTCCAATGGCTGCTTCCATGCAGGAAAGCGGCAGGGCTGTGAGCCCGTGGACTTCCCGGATGCTCCCGTGCTGCTGTGCAGGGCTTCGGCTCGCATAACTCCTTCTGTGCAGGCAGAGCCCGCTCCCACCTCCCCCCGTGCAGGAGAGATGCACGTCCCGCCGCATGAGAGCATTGCAGACCTGGGGCGGGATGGCTGTGCAAAGCTGTACTTCTGATGTTCACTAAAGACTCAAATTGTGTCAGGTGTGGGGCTACTAGTGACAGAGATAAACACTGTCCTAGGCACCCCTGGCACCGCCAGCTCCTGTTTCAAGGCTGAATCTTAAGATGACACAGCATTTTTTACATTTGTTTCATCATTACATAGAAAAGTTTAGGATAAACCCAAGTTTTCACATTCTGGGGATTCACCCTGGGAAAGCAGAAAGGTAGCAGGAAGGCTAAAACCAAACTGAAAGTGTTTTTTTTTTAAAAAAGTCATCCTCCACAAACCTTCTCCTTGCCTCTTTCCAGCACTCAGTGAGAACAGGTTTTAGCCAAGCCACCACAACCCTCTGCTGAGGGCGAAACCTGAATTCTTTTGTTTGCCCAAAACTGGAGCTGAGGGCAGCATCACTTTGCCATGAGCAGACCCAGCCACCAGCAGATCCCTGGTGCTCCTGCCTGCCCCTGCCTTCAGCAAAGGAACTGGTTCTGTCAACCTGCCCCTCCTTTGCTGCAGCACCCTTATTTCTTAGGTCTAAGCCATTAGACTGAAATTCGGAGGCACTGAGTGCCTGTTTAGCACTGTTGGCAGAGCTGCGGGTGTCTGGAGAAGGGCTCTTGGGTGGCGGGTGCTGCTCAGGCATGGGAAAGCCGAGCTCTTTCGCCTTGTGCAACGCTGGTGACATTTTGAGGCGCGCTGAGCTGCTGGGGTCCCGTGAAAGCTGGCAGGGGACCTGTGAGAAATAACACTCAGGCACATTAATATTGCATTGTACGGAGAGGCAGAAGGGGAAGGTAATGCACAGACCTTCCCGGGTGACACCCCAGTCACAGTTGGGGTGACATTGGCTTCCTCCTGACAGCAGCCACCCCCATGGCCGCCAGCTCCCAGGACCCATTTGGAGACCGCCGGTACCAGTGCCACACACTCCTCTCCCACGCGAGCATCCCTCCCGGTGTCACCGCTGGAGATGGGGCCAAGCGATCTGTGGGGACATGAGGCTTTGGAGCTGGCATCTAACGGGGCTACGGGGCATCGTTTGGGGCAAAGGGAAAGAGGAAGGACCTGGGCAATGCCAAAATGGCTCATTTAGATGTTCTCAAAGCAAACCACAATGCTTTTTTTGTTTCAAGAAGCCTCTTTTCATTTCAAAGTGGACCTGAATTAAAATGTTTTATAAAAAAAAATAAGTACAAAGAAAGAAGTGAGCTTTTTTTATGAAGTTTATGTAATCCCAGAAGACTGGCTTGTGGCAGGTTGACCCAGCCAATGTTTTCCCACTGATCGTTTGGGTTTTGTTTCACTGGGAAAAGCTGCCCTGGTTTCTTTGCTCCAGGTTTTTTTGGTGTCGTTTTCTGATTTCTTTCCATTCCAGCAAATTATACATACACAGAAAAAAGTCTCATCTCTTCTCCCGGCGACTCTCACACCTCCTGGCCACTCGTGCCAGCGTCATGGTCCCCTGGCTGGGTTTCCTACACAAGCCAAGGTCCCGTTGCTCTGTGATGACCTGCGGGGACACCCAAACCAGCCCCCTCCTCCCCAAACCTCCGAGCGCCTGGAGCAGGACCAAGGGCTCAGCCTGACCCGAGACGGGCAGCACGGGGTGGTCACACATTTAGGTTTTTAACATTAGGTTTTTAACCTTTGTTAAAGGTGCTCACCTGCGACGTGCCCCGGGGTGGGAGGGAGGCTGAGGCTGCTGTGTCCCACCAAGGTCTCTTATTTGTTTAGCTGAGCCGGACTCGCACCACAACGTCAGGACTTTGCACGCACTTGCGGGCAAACATCCTGGATGCGATAGGACAGGAAACGTCCCTTTCTCATTGCATGTTTGTTTTCTAAGCACTTTCACAATGCTGCTTGAACTTAGGTAGAGAGTGACCCTGGCAGGCTCGCCTGTCACCGCTGCTCCCATGCAGGATGCCTGGGACTATGACCAGGGCCCGGCACTGCCTTGGTCCCAGCCCTTGCTCAAGAAAGTCCCCCGGGCCAGTTGGGATTAATTATTACCCTGGTTTATTGTTGGGTGAACACCACCAGCTTGGAAGCTGGGGCAGATACCATGTACCGGCCGGGTCTGATGTGGGAGGCCAGAAAAAGACAGCCACACCCCCAGAAAGCTCCCTCGGCTTGCCCATCGTTAACAGGGCCATAAACCAGAGCCGGAGCGTGGGAGGCGGGGGGGTTATTTTACCCATTAACCCCAGGGCCCTGCGGCCATTTCCATCCCAGCGCCTCTGCCAGAGCGGGGCCGCGCTGGCTCCCGGGCGGAGGCAGGAGGACATTTCTGCCTTCCCAAAGCCGAGCTCTCCCTCCCGCTCCATCGGCCTCAGCAGCTCACACCGAAACACCAGAGGCTGCCAAAACACCAGAGGCTGCCGAAACACCAGAGTCATGGCCGAAAGCAATGCCCGCTGCCCTGCTTGGAATGAACCTCCCTGGGATTTGCATGATTTCTTCCAAAAACGAGGAAGGAGGTGAAGTTGCTTTGCAGAGCGATGGCTGGGCCAGCCCCCTCTACTCAGGGGTCCCCAAGCCGCTGTTGCCCTCTGCAGCCCCAGCCTGCCTCTGGGCCACCCCATGAGAGTGTGGTGCTCGGGGGGGGGGGGGGACGACAGACCCCACAGCCGCAATGTTGGGGAATACGAGGATGGGGTGAGACCCGAGTGCCACGGGCTCAGGGAAAGGCAGGGGACAGGGTGGTGGCATGGTGTCGGCGGAGGCGATGCTGTTGCAGCCGTGTCCCCAGGTGCAGCACGAGCCGGGGCTGGCTAGGAAGCGCTGCCCTGGCCTTTGTGCCAGGAGCCTCAGGAGCAGGGCAGGGGGAAGCACTCAGCAAAGCTGGGGGAACAAAACCCTGGGGCTGGATCCACCCAAGGGTTTGCGTCTTTGGGCTGCCCCTTCCTCAGTTTCCCCAGCAAAAAGGCTCCCCTCCAGCTTTGGGGCTGCCACCTGGCAGGGATGCTGCCTCTTCTCCCCAGAGGATTTGTGCCCCTGGGACGCCTGGGTCTCCTGGGGAGCCCGGTGTGGCCGTGCTGTTGCTTTAAATCAGCAGCTGGATCCAGCTGTGACTGCGAGTAACCCTCGCCACAGGCCTTTTATGCATTTTCCAGCGGTTCCAGAGGCGCTTGGCGGCAGCGCGCAGGGGAAACCGGACTCATGCTGGCGAGCAGGGAAGGGAGGGGAAAGGGAAAACATTTCCCTTCCCAGAGGAGCAGGGGGAGCCCGATGCTGCGGCTCTGGCAGTGGGCACGGGGGAGCAGATGGCTTGTGGGGCTGCTTCTGCGGCATGATGCGAATAGCCTTGTGGTTGGACACAGCGAGACAGAGGCTCTGGCTTGTCTCTCCCAGCCCAGCGTGCCCCTGCGAGAAGTGCTTACCCCAGTGTGCCTCAGTTTCCCCTCCTCTACTCACTCAGTTCAGCCTCATGCAGAAAGCCCCGAGGTCTGAGTTTGTCCCGTGAGCCTGTGGCAGGATGGCATCCAGGCACCGAAGACAACAAGCCCGTGAGGACGGCAGGATGGAAAAAGCCAAAAGGGATGGGAACGTGGGGTTGAGAAGGGAGACACGTTCGTGCTGCCCAGACCCAGAAAGGAGGGAGGAGGATGTTGGTGCGCCTGGCTGCGGGAGGGGAAGGGAAGGACCCGTCCTGCTGCCGGAGGGGACTGCTGCATCCCGGTGGAGGAGAGGGAACCAGGAGGGAGAAGTTCCCAGGTTGGAAGGCTGGGAAAGCAATGTCACACCAGCACTGAAGCCAGCAGTCCTGCCCACAGAGATGCTCCTGCCTGCTGCAGGGACCACGGACCCATCCTGCTCAGCCTTGCCACCCTGACCGTCCTGCAAAGCTGGCCACGGGCACAGGCTGAAGGTGAAGCCCTGGTCGGGCATCAGCCCACAGAAGCCGCCCTCCCAGCTCCAGCCTGGGAAGGGCTGGGCTTGGGGGGCCGGCACGCTACGCTCGCAGCCCCGCAAAGCCCTGCTGCCTGGGGGTCTGGCACAGACCCAGAAGCCACAAGCTGCAAGGCGCCGTGTTTTCCGTTGGGCAGGAGAGCACTCGCGACGTCTCTCATGAGTCAGATGGAAAGGGCGGCTCAGGAGTCACCTGAGCCCGGCGGCTGCCTGCCCGCAGCCCCTCTCCAGCCCAAGTGGAAAAACATACGGCCCCGGCACAGCACATGCCTGCCGAGACCCCGAGCTCCAGCCGGGCCCCCTCCTGGGCCGGCAGACGCAGAAACGCTCACGTTAGCCTTTTTTGGTCAAATGGGTTTAGGAGGGAGGCAGAGGCAACTCAGACATCCCTGGCTCTGCCACTCTGCTCACCGTTAATCGTCGCTCCGCTGCTGCTCGTCACCTGTGCCAAAACCTGGGCTCTGCTACAGCCACTGGTGGGTCTATCTCCAGCAAGAGATGGAGCGAGGGAGAAGGAGGGCATGCGGCTATGAATGTCCCCCCCTTGGCTAGGGCTACTGGATTAAGGCCATGGCAAAGCTCCTTGCTTCTGCATGCGCAAGAAGGGAGGGCAGCACCTAGCAGCCAAGGTGCCACCCCCCGGGCGGGCACCCACCCAGCGCAGGGGACAACCCTTGCATGGGCATCACTCCCCAGCCCAGCTCAGGGAGGTGGCGAGAGAGGTGGCAACAGCTGGCCTGGGAGTATTTTAGCCATGCGAGAGCCCTCAGGAGAGGAGAAGAGAGCCGGCACACCCAGCTGCATTCCTGAGGTTTGGTTTCCATGGTGGGATGTTCACCCAACAGTGAAGTCATGCTGTGGGCTGAGATGACCAGTGAGTTAATGCATGGATCCGGCTCCTTCCCTGATTCACAGCAAGCGCAGCTACAGCCCTGTGCCATCCATCGGGCTGACGGTTCTGCCACGCTGCCACGGTTCTGGTGTTTCTAGCGTCTTGGTCTGGGGAGGCTCCAGACACCCCTGCTGGGTTGATCCCTGCCTCACCGTGGGAAACTGGATCCTGCTGCAGGGTGGAGGGACAAACTGATGGCTCTCATGGGTCCTTCCAGCCCATTTGTATCATCACGCTGTGCTCCCTGTAATGTTTTACTTCTCCATCCTATTGCTGCCACTGGTGACAACAGGACAGAAAAGCACCACCCTAAGAGGTCACTCCTGCGGGGCCAAAGCCTTGAAGATCTGCCCAGTGTTAGGCAGAGGTGGGGAAGGACGGAGAGCTGGACAGGGTGGAAAGAGCAGGATGGAAAGCCCATCGTCCTCAGGGTGAGGTGGCAGGGACACTCCCTGGCACCAGCAGCTCATGGTGCCAACGCCTGGCATGTGGCCATGGCGTTCAGCTGTGGAGTCCCATGGATCAACGAACCAGAGGTCTGGTGGACGAACTGGCGCTGGGATGGCAGCCAGTAAGCCAATAAAATTATTCAACCTCTGGAGTGGTTTTCTGTAGGCCTGGAGGCACAGGAACACGGCTGGGCTGCCCAGAGCCCCATTAGCTGCCCTTCCCATTTGCTCGGCTGGCGAGACCTGGTGCTTTTGGGCTGTGGTTATTCATGCTAGAGGGAAATGCCTTAGCGTGACTTTTCAGCAAAGATCAAGTCCTTTGCAGTTCAGTCAACCAAAACCCCATAAAAAATCATATCTGTGTATGACGCATCTCCCGATCAACTGCCACGGGAGCACTTTCTGCACATACCCTCTCCGCATCGGTCCCAGCCTCCTGCTGTCCCCACCAGCTGTGGGCTTGAGGACAGGGGCAAGCTGAACCCCAAGGGGCCTCCTCTCTCCTCTTGCGCACAAACCGGTGTCTCACATGATCACTGATGCCTCTGGAATACAGTACGACACGGCTAATGCTCAGACATGTCGGGGGGGACCTCTCCGGGTGCCAGCATCCCCATGAGCAGGGCTGTTTGCTTTTGAGATGGACCTAGACCTTCCCATGCATGTTTGTGTTCAAGCTAAACCAGAAAACCCTCCCTGCTTCTCATCTCACATGCAGCCAGATGCAGAGGTCCTAGCTGGGATGTCCCCAAGAAGCCAAGCTCCCTTTAGGGGCTGGCACCGAGCCACCAGCAACGACCCCTGCTCCAGGAGGGGACAAGCCACCTCCTGGGCCTGCCAAAGCAGGTGACATCCCTAGGGACCGGGGAGATGATGCTGAGGATGCAAAAGGGGCTGGCACAGCCCGGCAGCCGCCTGGGTGTGTATCGGCCAGACCGGGAAGCGCTCAGCCAAACTGAGCTCGAGCTACAGCCAAAGAAAACCGGTGACTCCAGGGCTGTTTTGCACCAGCCGGGATGGAGCACCAGCTCTGCAAGCCGGCGCTCGGGGCATCGAAGGGTGACGGAAGGCAGCTCCCTGTCTTGAGGACCACACGAAGCTTTCCAGGGCTCTCCCAGCCCTTCCCCAGCCTTCGCTTGTTTGACACCCAAAGCCACATGAAGGTTAAGTGATGTACCTGGGGTGCAGACGGACCCAGCCTCCGCTGCCCCCTCCCCGTTCCCACCCCTGACCCCACGCACAGACCCAGGTGCGACGCGAGGGTCCCTCAAATCCCTCTGCCCCTGGAAACGCCACCTCCCCAGCCTCCCTCTTTCCTCCCGCCCTTCTGCCTTCACTCCATGCTAATGATATTCATTTCGCCGCCTTTTCCTGGGGTGCCGGCCCCTCCAGTAGCAGCTCTCCGCTAGTCTCCTCCGCCGGCTCCCAGCTGCCCTGGGTGCCCAGAGCCTGGGTGACTCACGCTCAGCACACACTGAGCCCTTTCAGCAGCCCTCGGCCCCGAACACTGCCCCAGTCTTCCCAGCGCCGGCATGCCGAGCCCCCCCCCAGCGCCCGCTGCCGGCACAGGCTCCTGGCCAAGGGGAGACATCCGTGTCCTCACTAAGAGAGAGAGCGGCTTTCACGGCCGAGAAGCCAAAGCCCTTCCCGGAGTGATCTGGGCTAGGATGAGGTGCAAGCAAGCGGTCAACCGGCTGGGACGGACTCGCAGCCCGGGTCCCTTTGAGCAACGGCCAGCAGTCTAAAAAAAATAAATAGATGTATTTGAAAAGAAAAAAAAGGATCACAAGCTCCTAATGGGACCGTTCTTGGCTCTGACAGATGAAACCTGCCAGGAGCCTTTTCCTCCCTTCTGCCTTCACCAAGCTTTCTCTGACCAACAGTGGGGCTCTGTCTGCTGCGCAGGGATGGGGATAGAGAAGGGGGTCCTCTGTTCCCCAGCCCCCAGCTGGCAGCGGGGTGGGCGCTGCCGTACAAACCACCCCTCGCCTGGAGACGCTGCAAAATCCCCCATCGGAGGAGCCGCTGGAAAATCCGTTTGCAGAAGGAGTTCTTCGGAGCCAGGGCTGCGCAGAGAGCAGGCTGGAGGCACGCTGCCTGCGGCACAGCACCATCCCCTGCGCTGCACCGGGTCCTGCTTGTGCCAGGGGACTTGTCGCCCTCCCGGGGACTTGTGTCATGGCCTGGGGGGAAGTGCTGGAAGCTGGGAAAGTCCACGCGTGGTGTTGCAGGGGAGGGTGGGGCTCAGGTGTACCCCCAAAAAGAGCCTTACCCACCTGCCACAGCCTAACACCAGGGCTCTTCAGCTGTCACAGCCTCTCCGGAAAGGTGTGCACACCCCAAGGGACCCAAAGAGAAAGGTGAACTCTTGTGAGCATGGGTGACACAGCAGGGACGCACAAACCCAGGGGAAGCCCCTGTGCACGAGGCTGCACGAGTACCTCCTGCCTCTTCCCTTGCTGCCTCTCACTGCCTTTTTTGCCTGTGATTTTCTGTTCTGTTTGCCAAAATATCCAAACTACCTGAAAAAAACAGTCACAAACTCCTCTGGAGCAGAGGTAGAAACGTGTCTGTGTCCCGGGGAGGGTCATCGTCATTGCAGCTCTCAGCAAAACGAAGGGGCTGACCCTCACACCCCAGGCAGCATCGCAGGGTCACCCACGTTGCCAAAGCTGCGCCGATTTACACCCGCGGAGCACATGGACCCGCATCAAACCCAGGTCTGGGCTAGGGAACAGGGCTAAGAGAAAGGGGAAAAACCTACAAACCAGACTGTCTGCAAGAGGCAGGCAGCCAGGCTCGGCGGGGAATCCCCACCTGCGGTTTGCTACTGACTCTCTGACGAGCCTCCGCTCTCGCCCAGGCGCCTGTCCTTGGAGGGGACAGCAGAAGGATGCTGCGCAGGGGCCAGGCTTGTTCATTCTCTTCCAGCAGTAGGGCCAGAGAGGCGAAATCTCAAAATCGCGGTGGGAGGAATGCGGTGTCTGAAGGGCCGAGATGTGCCTCGCAGCCACCCTCCCCTCTGGGTGTTTGCCAGGTTGTGGTAGCGGTGGAGTTCCTCTTCAGCTCCTATCTCCAGTGAAACTGCCACAACAAAGTTGTGTTTTATAAGCCCAGACGGAGGGGTGAGGGCTTTGCAAGTTGTGCTTAACCTGGGAAAGGTCAACCAGAAGCCACGCTCCTGGCCATGAGATCAAGCCGCCGGTGTGTGAACACCACTGCCAGCCACCAGCAGTCACAGAGAACCCTGCGACTGGTGGCAATGGTCCCACAGCCCCAGCGTAGGGGAAGGACGTGGCTCGTCGCCAGCCCCCCCATATCACAGCAGTGAGCGCAGCCCACGGGGCCGAGCTGTCTCAGAGCAGAGAGCAAGTGCTGCTGCATCAGGCTGTGGCAGAAACAATGCCTGGCAAAACTTTTCCCACTCCCTCCCTCCCTGGTTGTCCTTCCACCATCGCCTGATCTGTTAAAGACTCGGGATGGATCCTATCACCCCCTGAGCACAGCCCAGGGAGCGCGTGGGGATGAGGAGACCCACCGCAGGGGGCAATGGCAGCTGTGCCAGATGTTACGATGCCAAAGGGGGGTGATGGCAGCCACAGGGAAATGGCTGATGGATAAGGCTTAAATGTATGCTGACCCCTGGGAGTCCTAGAGCCCAGAGGGACCCCATTTCCCAGGCCCAGTGTTGCAGAAGTGGAGAAAGGGCCACTGCACATTTCCCATGCCCCAGCCCTGCAGGGAGCTCCATCCTGGGCTGGTCCTGCATCCCAGGTGGGTCCCAGTCCACTGGAGCCATCCGGAGGTACCTGCCACCCCCCTCACAGGGCTGAGGCCAGTATCCCCACTGCTCCTATCGGCCTTGGGATCAGCCATCTAGCAGCAGAGCCTTGGGCCAAGCCACAGCGCTGCCAGTGGCATTATCTTCGTTGCTTGCAAAGGGAGAACCAATACATTTCACACCCAGGAAATACAGAGATTCTTTTCTCAATAATCTGGAAAAGCAACTGATACATGTGTGGAGGAAGGGGAGAGGCAGAAGAATGTACATGGTATTTATGTGGCTTTTATTTGTCACTGGTTCCTGCACAGCCAAGCCGGACAGCTCTAACCTGCTCTAGCCCGCTCCCTCCTTTGTGCTGGAATAAATTGAGTAATACCCAGCAAACATACTGAACCAACAGAAACCTGACCAGATGCTGCCTGCATAAAACAGTGCGGCAGGAAAAAATAAAATTGAGGCTGCGAGCAAAAGGGAGGTGCATTAGTCCTTGCAAGGAGGAGACGTGTTGCATTATTACTTTGCACCTCGTTAGCCGTGGGTGGTAAAACAAAGGAAAACCTGGGCTGGGCTTATGCAGCCCCAATCTTCAGCATGGGTTGCGTGTTCAGGGGATGTGGAGGAAAAGCCAGATCCCATGTAACAGCACTTAGCTGATGCAGGTACAGCATGGGCTGAGTTTATGTAGATGTAGAATAAAAAGTTTTGCAATTTCACTGTGAAACTAATAGGATGTAGGAGCTATCCCCCCTGAACCACAGGAATGGGGGAGACATGCTGTTGTCCTGACAAACAAAATCTATTTCTAGCCCTCAGGGTCACAAATACTAGCTTCAAACTGTGCCTGGAAAAGAAAATAAGCATAAGCTAGTACTGATCATGAGCCACAGTCTTTCCAGGGGTATACCTGCTGCAGTGTAGACTTATCCACAGCCACAGTTGCTTTGAGGTGCACCTGTTCCAGCGTGGTCTTCTCCATGGGCACAATGCCTTCAGAGGTAGACCTGCTCCAGTGTGGCCTTACCCACAGCCAGTCCCTTCAGAAGTAAACCTATTCCAACATGTCCTTACCCATGGCTGCAGTCCCTCCAGGGGTGTACCTGCTCTGTCGTGGGCTTATCCATGGTCACACGCTTTGAGGTGCTCCAGCATGACCTCATGCACAGTCACTGATGCTTCAAGGTGTACTTGCTGCAGCATGGACTTAGCCACAGATGCTTCGAGGTGTGCCTTCTCCAGCGTGGACTTATCCTTGGGCCACAATCCCTTCAGAGGTATACCTGCTGCAGCACAGACATAACCACAGACACTTCAGGGTGTCCTGCTCCCACGTGGACTCATCCACAGGTCACAGTCCCTTCGACTTGAGTTCACACTGGAGTTCCAGCCTGTCCAGTACAGCAGCACAGAAACAGCAGCGATGCCCTGGCCATCTGCCAGCCCAGGCGCATCGCCATTGCTGTTGTCAAAATGTTCTCAGGCACAGCAGAGTAAGATGATCAGCAGCACAGCAAGCAGCAAAAGCAAAAAGCAGCCACTAACGAGCACTAGACTCTAATATACGGTAAGGCAAGCAAGCCCCATGGCAAGCACCCCCATGGCAAGCACAGGAGCCTGCCGATTAATAGCTGAACAGCAATAACAGGTATAAATTCAATCTAGCACGTTCCAATCAAATCTGTCATTATCTCGAGCCCTTCGAGCCCCACGCCGGGTGCCAAAAAGGACTGTGGTGGTTTAACCCCAGCCAGCAACTAAGCACCACACAGCCGCTTGCTCACTCCTCCCCCGGTGGGATGGGGAGAGAATTGGAAGGATAAAAGTGAGAAAAAAACCTCATGGGTTGAGATAAAGACAGTTTAATAGGTAAAGCAAGCTTTCCTGGAAATGGCTGAACACCTGCCTGCCCGTGGGAAGCAGTGAATGAATTCCTTATTTTGCTTTGCTGGCGCACAGAGCTTTTCCTTTACCTATTAAACTGTCTTTATCTCAATCGACGAGTTTTCTCACTTTTACTCTTCCACCTCTCTCGCCATCCCGCTGAGGGGGGAGCGAGCGAGTGGCTGTGTGGTGCTGAGCTGCCCACCAGGCTTAACCCACCACACAACCCTAAGGTCGTGGTGATAACACCCCCTCCATCATCTCCAACACGCCTAAGCAAGGACATATTTCCCCAGGAGCTGATTTTCTAGCAAGGACAAGGTATTCCCGGTACAAACCACACACACAGCCCAGAGGAAGGTCATTCAAAGAAACGCATGGGCAACACCAGTAAGCATGCCAGGCAGCAGGACCAGTCAGCTCACAGAAGATAAGGTAGTCTGCGACCTGCTGCTTTGCCCAGCGCAACAGCCAGTGTTGTAAGAACGAGGCAAAATACGCTGCCAGCTCACCTAGCAACCCACTGTCCCATTCCCATTCCCCAGGAATGGTTTGAGAGGCATCTAATGAAGCACAGAGGTCTCACCGTTGGCAATTTAACACTTCAGTGGCTGACCTGCCCTAAACTGTTCTCATTAGGAAATGGTTTTGCATAAAGTACTGGCATCAGAAGTCAGATGGTAAAGCTAATAAGAGATTTAATCAGCCCCAGTACAAAAGGAAGGAGATTCCTGCATAATACCAGGGATGGAAAAGCTGTCCTTTGGGATCTCTTTGGGATCAGGTCTGCGCTGCAGAAAGAGGCTGTGGTACAGGTGAAAGGAAAGGAGCTACAGCCAGCAAGCACCAAGCATCCAGGCAATTTTCGGAGAGCTCCAGCCTGGGATGAGCACCTTTCAAAGCCTCCTTTGCCTCTGTAATGCACAAACACGATCCAGCCCTGTGGAATAATTCCCATTGCAGGAAAAAATAAGGCAACCCCCCCAAACAAAACAAAAAGTTAGAGCAAGGGAAGGAAGGAAGAGACAGAAAACAGAGAGAGACAGGAAACTACATGGACACTCTTCAGAGAGGCCACTGCTGCAGGATAAAGGGCCAGATTTTTACACGTGCTGAGATTCCTCCTGAAACTCATTTCAGGCACCTGAAGAAAACAATCAGCTTTGCACAAAGGCTCAAACCATCCCCTGCTGCCAGCGAGGAGAGAGTGCTTGTAGAAAACTAGCTGCCTCCTCACAGCCACTCGGGGGAAGATGGACTGGATTGAAATAAGGACATATTTCTATCTCACCAGCAACAAGTAAGGAAAATAATGAGACTTACAGCAAGTATATCTCTTTTTCCAGATTGGATTCCACAGACGCAAATGTGTTATTGTTACCAGAAACGTGTAAGATCACCTGGGTTGGTTTTGGTTAAAAAGTCTTGGTCTCTGCCCCATGCATGAACACAATCCAGGAGCCAAGATGCCCTGCTGGCACTCGAGATGAAATCGATTCTCATTGCTACCATTTCTGGGTGACTTGGGAAGTGACATACAATTGCTAACACTGGCTTCTGCTTTAGTTGCTGTAAAGGTGGTTTCAGAGAACCTCAGAAGCCCCAACAAGATTTGTGGAGGTTCACAATTGCTTAGACCCACACCTTCCTGCGACACTCAGCACAGCTTTGTGAAAACCTGCATCCTCACCACCTGCATCTTCGGAGTCATGAGGATAACAAGGGTTAGAGAGAAACACAGTCTTACGATGCTCTCTCCTTGCCCCTGCCCAAAGCATTCTGAGGTTTTAAACTACGGTACAGAAAACAGCCATTTAGCTACTCAAAGTTTTTCATCTACGTGGAAAGCAAATCAAAAGTAAATTATTTCTCTCCCATTCTGCACAAATGGGGAACCATGCTCTGCAATGGTCAGGTTCTGAACTTGAGTGAGAAGATGACACCAAACTTCACGTCAGCTCCACGTACGCATGACTGAAAACTCAACCAGACCAATTTTTAAGTTTTGGGAGAAGCAAGCCAAATTTTTCTTGCTGTTACTGTGTATTGTGGTAGCACCTAAAAGCCTTAGTTTATGGGCCAAGCTGCTTGCGTCCTCATGTCACATAAGCACTGAGGATGACTGTGAGCTATGGGACCAGTTGTGCTGGCTCCCAATCCATTACTTGCCCCCAGCTGCAGTGTACCTACACTGGCGCAGCTGCTCTGGACAGTCCCAATCCCTGGATCTGGGCAGAAACAGGACAGCAATGGCTGCTGTAGCCAGTATTGCCGGGGCACGGCTGGAGTGATGGGACCCTTGAGAACTGCTATTGTACTTCGCCTGTGAACCACTCCCTGAGGTGGTGGCTCATGACTAGGAGCTCCCTGGCATGGAGCTTTTGGTGCAGTTAGTCAGGATGGAAATTCTGGCTGTTTCAAACAGCCCAGTTTCCACAGGACTTGAGGATGGAAGGGGCTTAATCGAAACAGAGCTGTTTTCTTCAAGTCCCAGAGCTGCCTCATTTCAGTTCCCAGCTGCTCACTTGGAAGAGGAGGAAAAAGAAAGGAGCCAGTTTCGTGGAAAATCGTGGTAGGCCACGATCTGCCGAGTTAACAAAGAAAAATAAACAAGTCATCTGCTTAATAGGAGCCAGTCCATTAGAATACTGCAAATTCAATCCAGGGGGAAAGCAGTTGGAGAAAAGAGTAAAAATTTCAGTGAGACATGCTGCTTGACAAAGAATTCATTTGGTGCTAATGGTCCTGCTTCTTGCTACCAACATGAACCACACTCCCAAAAGGCAGTGCATGAGCAGACATGAACAATAAAGTGATTTGTTCTCAGGAAGCATTCAACCTCTGCCAACTGTCAACTGGATCCAGACAAGGGCTAGGGCAGTCAGACCGGCACATGGCAGACCAAATGAGGAACTGTATCACTTGGCACAGAGCTGCTATTTCCAGCACTTACATCCCATCCTCACGTTAGCTCAACTTTTTCACTCTTCAGAGAAGGAGGACTATGTGTCTGTAATGAAATCTGGATCTACAAAGGCCAGAATTTTTCCTTGAGAGCAGCAGAGGGAGGTGTCTTCACCTCCCCAAATCCCTCAGTAGGTGGTCTGGTTTTTGGATGGCCTCTGCATTCATAGCTGTCAGCTACAGCCTAGTATGTAAGGCACCTTAAACATCTGCAGGATGAATGTTATTGTTTCAGGTATCCACTCCTCTTTATTTGTCCTGTTTATTAGCTCTCAGCATCATTAAAAGAAAAACAAGTAAAATGAAGTAACACTTTAAAGACTTTTAAAATTAAAACCATCAAGACATACTGGAAACCGTTTTTTAAATTAAATACAGTGCTAGGTCACTCATGCTCAGAGTGACCAAAATAACGGACGTTCCCCAAACCTGTGGACTTAAAATCATACCAGAATAGCATTTCCCATATTTGAAGAAGATAAGAACAAAACAAACATTTAAAGCTGTCACCTGGATTTCCTACTGTTTCTGTGAAGCATTTTCACTTTCACTGCAATAAATTACTGCCCTAGTTTCTTGGAAACTTGGACCGTATGCCAAGGACTGCTGAGAGAACTTGTAATAAAAGGAGGACAAGTTCCAGAAAGTTATTAGATGTCCTGGGGTGTGCCACTCAGCCTGTTGTTTGGAGAGCATCACATCCTTAAAGGGAGGAAATTTGGATCATGATCCTGTAATTGAATACAATGCCCTTCCACTGCAGGGTAGAAAGAGGCCTGGAGTTGGGAAGAAACTTGCTTTGAAACATCAGATCCCAACCACTGACAAGATGCCAGGCTAGAAGAATTACGAGTCTGATAACACAGTAGGACAATGTTCTATGTTCTGCACCCAGAAGCTGGTTTCTTTGTAAAATCTATTAGCAGCAGATTCCCATACAGCTTGACCAGAACAGTCTGGTCTTAAAGTCTGTTTTGTTTGCCTTGAAACATCTTGCTGTTTCTCACCCATCAATAAATTCTCAAGAGTCCCACTCCTTTTACAATTTATATGAATAGCAGAGGTTATGAAAGTGCAGCATGGCCTGGAGAAGCCCACATTGCTTAGTTACAGAGGTATTTTGGTACTTAGTTCCCACCAGGGTCAGTGGAAGCTTGCAAGGCTACATCTATATCCTCTTTGCCAGCCATGCCCACGCACCTCCTTGAGCTCAGCGTGCCGCACGGCACAGCCAGCTGTGTCCAAGGTGGCCTGCAGAGCTCACACACTCCTTGGTTAGATTACGCTCACTGAGCAAGGTGCACATCCCAGCTCTCCAACATTTCCTCTCCTGGGAAAGGGCTTGTTCCAATATTGAGCCAAACTGCAAGCAAGTGTGAGGATGGTCCAAACTGCCAGGAAGTTCTGGCTCAAAGATGAATTCAAGCCGCAAGCTAAAAGGTAAGTCTGGATGTACTTAAATACCTGGGAGGAAGGTAGGCTGTTTGCTTTTCTGCTACCACTACTCAAAGATGTGCATGAATGCAACACAGCACTTTTTATCTCTACACTGTATCCTCCACCATGATTTATAAATACTAGTGGAACTTTGTTTAAAGGAAACAACTCAAAGCCAAACCAAGTATCCACTGTCCCTCCCCATCATGGCAGTATTTTTCCTCCAGAGAACCTCCTTGCTTGTCTTCCCTTACACACTTAAAATCCTCCAACAAATAATACTTCTGACACCAAACCAATGTTACTGGTGGCATCGCACATGCCTGGGCTCTGCTCACGAGAGACCACGAACAATGAGTGGTTCATGCCTGCTTTCAGATAGGCCAGGCTGAACAGAAGGGAGTTGTGTTTTCAACTCAGGTGTTGAAACTCTGTTGGAGACAGAATTTGTCGATAATAAAACAGAGTGAAATGTAAACAAATGCACACCCTAAAAGTTCATGAAACCCCAAACAACCCTATCAAAAAGGGAAAGAAAAAAAAGAAATCCCTTTAGAAGCATTTTTACCCAGTCACTGCCAGATAATTTTAAAGCACTTGTACAGAATGAGCCCTTCATGCAAATTTAGACTTATGCAGTTTATGTCTCATATAACACTGTACATAAACAAAATTACACTGAATATAGAGAAGTTATATCCAAAAGTCATACGAGCACCACATAGCACTTTGGTCCCAGAAAAACTTCCCTTGCAGATCTGTGTGTCATATGCAATAACTGTATTTGCTTATTGTAAACAAAATCACAGCCACTTTAAGTACAATCACACCCCTCTCATTCAGGCAGGCAATTTCCACTGCTCCCATTATGAATTTACCAGTGTGGTGGTGTATCTAGCAGCAGCCTCTACATGGCATATACGAAAAATACCTAACAACTTTTAAGAGTGAGGTGCAGAATTTGCTATGTGTCTGTTACTGACCTCTACCCAGGGACCTTTCAACCCCGAATAGTGGAGTCCTACTAACAACAGCAGAATTAACATTTTTCATTAGCTTCAAAACCTTCCGACTGGCTTCACAGGGGCTTTTTGTGAACAAGACAGAGAAAAGGAGGACGCATTACTTTGTTGGCCTCTCAAATTACTGCTCAGCTGATAATTTATTTCTAAGCATATCCATAGTTTCTCTCAAGTATTTGGAAAATGAAGTTTCTCAAGCATTAATATAAAAAATAGTGTCAGTTTTCAAACTCCATACTCACACTCCAAAACATCTAAGAGTTGAATGTGGAAAAATGTACATATAGAGTTCTGCATTGCAATAGGCCCGAGTAAGAAACAAACACACAAATACATAAACTTCAGCTTGTTCCTTTCAGTCCAGTTCTGCAAGATGCATTTTGTTTTTCACGAATCTTGATCTGCTGGAGCAGTTGTAGCCGTACCTACCAACTACCTTCAGCTGACTTGTAAGGAGTGATACAGTTTTGACCTTGACTGATGGTAAAGCCTGTGAGATTTTGGGGTTGTTGTCCCCCCCACCCAAAATAGTCTGCACTCAACACTTTTCAAAAGCTGCTCTGCATCTCAGAGAATCAGATCTGCTCCAACATGAAACTCAGCACTGCTGTAAAATAAGTAAAACAACTGCTGGAGCACTCTGTGTTATCTGCGTATGCAAATGAATGTGCTTAGCACTTCCGTGTTAACAACTTGGCCATTGATATTACACGCTGGAAAAAAGACAGCATTTCAGAGGAAAAAGAAAAGCTGCTTACCCTGGAAAACCACTAGGTGAGTTTTTATGGCTGTTTTCCATTACTGCCCTTTTGTGAACCAGAGGACATTTTTCCATTAATTGTGCTTATCAACTCTGAGAGGAGGTGGATGAATCTAAGCACAAGTCAGAGATTTTCTGTGATTTCTTTGTCTAGCATGGAGATCTATGCAACAGGGGCTATCAACTGTCTATAATAACTTTATGTCCTATGTAGTTTGGGAGTTAAAGCAACACCTGTACTCTGCCTGCTTTGTGTTAGGCCTATGGACACCCTGAAGTTACCGAGCAGTAATTTGTAACTTCCACACGAATATGACTAGATTTTAAACTGGGGGATGTCTTCTCCTACAAAACATCCTGATTCCAATTTTAAGTCTATTATCCAAATGGGTTACCTGAACTTGTGGTGTGGGAGCCCTTTCTGCAAACATCTGACACGGCATCACTGATCTTAGTGGGTCTCATGGCAACTACATCACATGAGGAAATGGCCTTGGCTCTTCAGTTGCCACCAGATACCAAGACGCACAATTCAAGGTCTCAGAAGAAGCGTAAAGCTTTCTTCTGGCCCTATGGAAATGATTGGTGGCTTTACAACTCTTTAGGGGAAGGGACTGTCACTATTGGAGTTGCTTTACCTTTAAGGCTGTGTTCCACGTGTTTGTTTCTCAAACAAGTGTGAAACTCCAAAACAAAAGCCTCTCAAAAGTTTCTCAAAGCCTGAAACTCCAAAACAAAAGCCTTACCTTCTTCCTTTTTGTACCTGTTAAAGCATTTGCTTTTGAAGTCTGCCTATGGCAAATACAGTCCCTGCTTTTTGTGCATTTCTGCCTCAGCGGCAGCCAAGTTCCAAGGTAAACTGCATTTCTGGAAAAGTTGTTGCTGTTGTCCTAACGGCTGTGTCACATGAGGGGATGTTACTGAAAAGCCAACCCCCAGTGAAGACTTCAGCATTTCCTGGTCACTGTTACTTTTGAGAGAAAGAACAACAAACAGCACTATCTTCATAATTCACTGGCAGAACTAACTGCTGTTTTTTTATTTAGTGGAGGGCTTCCTGATCTCTCTTGCCTAGCCAGCACTTCATATTCACTGAAGACCTGCACAAATTCCATAAAGACATAACCAGTCATTGCTCAGAAGTGAAGAACATAAAAAAGCAACAAAGACCAAAGAAGATGGTCCACAGCCACATGTAAAGAGAGAGAAAGTTGCTTCTCATCTGTTCACATTCTCATGGTTTCTTCTATGAATGAAGAAACAAAGTTCTTCATTCCAGTGGAAAAAATAGATTATTCATTCCATAATGTTGAACAGTAGAATTAAGAAAAAAACGTAGGAAGAAAGAATAGGAGTAATTGCTGCAGATAAAGCTGCTGATCAGATCCTCAGAGGTGGAAGCTGCCTTTGGCACTGGCACAGTGTTTTTCAACTGCCACAGGTCAATCAGAAGTTGATGAAATACTTTCTCTCCAGTCTCTGGTGGCCAAACACAGATCTCACTCCACACAAGACTGCTCCAGGCAGTGAGGCTCTGCACATATGGCATACATTTTCCCTCCCAGTGCAGATCCTTTGAACACAGATACCTCCCAGCTCATTCACAAAGGCATAATTTAAAAAAAGCAAGTGGCAGGCTAGTTCAGCAAGCAATATGTAAACAAGACAGTTACTTGGTCAGACTCCTGTGCTGAGCCCTACATACCATCTCCAAAGGCCTTTTACTCTGACACAGAAGGCAGAGAGCAAGAGTTTCTTCTCAAAGTGGCAATGTCACTCTAGCGTAAACTATCGGAGACACTGGGACTATATCCATCTCCCATATCAGTCCTGGGCTGCTGCTGAGACCTTGAACTGTAATAACAAGGCCCTTGTCTTAGCCAGCTTTAGAGACAAGAACAGATGCATCCCATCAGATAATCCCTGAATCACCGTGCAAGACATACGCCGTGCAATGTCAATAACCTCACTCTCTTCTCAGTGGGTTGCCAGTAAGGCTTATTACAGGAAGCTGGCTCTGTCCTTCAACAATGTGACAGGTGATTCTCGAGGAAAGAAACTGTTCTCACTTCCTGTAGGACTGGCTGCCTGCAAAAAAACAGCAAGAAAGGGTCTGTCAGCTGAAAGCAGGATTTATTACAAGACAGGAGCTGCCTGAGGGCAACACTTGTTCAACCTGCACAGTGACACAAACACCACAAAGAACACGCACAAAGGCACCTTAACCACTGATGTTGCAACTTAAAAATGCAGAACGTATTTATGGCAACCACTTGTCAGGGGACACTGAAAGAACTTGTGGAGAAGCAGGGAGTCACCAGGGCCCAGTCACACTCATGACAAAAATCATTCCTCATTCTTCTGGTAGAGACTTTTGTATTACTCTAGCTCCACTGTGCCCTAGACAGAACTTGGTACACTGCAAACAGCTTGAGCTTGCCCATGCAGAAGAGCTTGGAACAGATGCAGAGTAAGGAACAAGATAGATTAAACCATTCAACCATGTCCACATGGACCACATACGTGCAGTTGAAAAAGTCTAGATTTGGAGGTCCACCCTATGTTTTAGCCATGCTGCCAGTGTAATTCCTGTACCAGCTAGGAAGTGGAATCCACAGAAAATCCCAGCATGCCTGGTTTTATTTGGAGGATCTTGGTTTTGCTTTAAGGTACAGCTTTAGAGCTCAGCTAACAGCAGTGGGCTACATCTCAGGCAGGAATCTGGCCCCAGGCCTCTAGCTGCACTAAGTACCTGTGCTTCCTCTGCATTCCTCAGGCATTCCACACACTGTATGCTCCAAGAGGAGCAGTCCAGCTAGTTCAGCTAGGTTTATCTAAAAGCAACTTATTTCCAGAAAATACACGTATAATAAATACTAAAAGCAAGCTAAAAATGTGCCTCTAAAATAAGTGAGCACATCAAGTTAAGTACAATCAGAAACTCATCTTTTCCTCATCATGCCCATCAGCTATAAAACCTTGTATTTCTCCAGAAATACCAAGAAATCCACAAACTAAAGACAGTCTTCCACTGGGACAGAGTCTCTTGATATGTAAAAACCTACATACCTATGCAGCAGGCAAATGGGAGGCAGCAATTGATGAAATCTACTGATTGCTGATATCTGTGCATTTGATACCATTTTTGACTTACAGATAAGTCAGCTATGAAATTAAAGGAAGAGTAGCACAGAGCTTTACTAGGGAAACATTAGGGGTTCACCTGCTTCAGATGCCTTCCTGCACCTTTAAGTAACAGCTGGGAATTTAATTACCTTTGAGAACCTCAGGTTTGGACATAGATGCTTAAAGTCCTTTTTAGTCCTTTAAAAATCTGGTCCTTATGACCTTCCTCTCACTTTTCCCAACCATAAAAACCTGTGTGAAAGGCCCTGCAAGATGGACAATAACTAATAGGTGCTCTGTGACAGCAGACAACAATGCAGGATACATATACACAAAGTGAGTGGAAGATGACTTGTTTGAAAATTTCTTTGCTATTTTTAGCAGGAAGATAAGAGTTTAACATTCAGTTGCTGACACCAAGTCTGTCTCATGGCACATGTGGACAGATAGAAAACAATTACCTGGAACCCCAATAGAAAACTCGGAAGAAAAGGTAAATGGACACATAGTAAGATGTGATGCCTGCTATACGTTCAGCTTTAGGATGCACAGGCAAAGCAAAGATAAGAGGTATATGCTAAGACTAATTCTATCCAATAAAAGCTAGAAGAGCCCAAGAGTCTGGACTTACAAATTACATATACTGAATCAACAGAGAAACCCAAGCAATGTAGAACTTTGATCATGCTCTGCTTTAATGCAATTTCAAAATAAAATACATTATACACTGTGCCACTGGAAAAGGAACTTATTCCAGAGCCCTATGAGAGCAACATATGTATGTCACATCTTTCATAGGACACATGCACCTAGGAGTGTAAAGCTGCCCGGGAGAAACTAGAAAATTCAGAGGAATTTTTGTGTGCGCACACACACTATGCTTTTCCCTTCTTCAGCAGAGCTTCTGCTTTTCAATGGGCTAGTGCTTTTGTAAATGAACCGAAACAGGAACTAGGGGAAGACTCTTGGGTGTTAACACCACATTCATTCGGGGCAGAACAGTGCTCCTATCACAGGAAACAGAAAGCACTGATCTCAGAGGTAAAACACGGGGCATACGCAGCAAAAGTAAAGCCGAAAGAGCTGGCAGTATTACCTAAGCACAGGACTGTTCAAGCAAGTACTCTCTAGGTCAAAATCTCCCTCCCTTAACCACCGAGGACATTCCCTTCCATTGCCTCACCTGTACTCCCTGAATGAAACCACCCCATCTCCCTGCACATGCAACTGTGTGGAATGACAGTGAGTGAGCAACACAGAAGACTTAGGAAGCTCTTTCCAGCTCTGTTGCTGATTTACTAGGTTATTTCAATTCTCTGTGTTTCATTTTCCCTACCTGTAATGAGGAGCTAACGATATACACATACCTCAAATTTCTTGGGAAGGTTTGCAAGGTATTATGAGTTACCATGTTTTTGTGAAATATTTAAAGATAACAATTACAGCTAAAGAATACAGCTGATGTTACATTGTGATCAAATAATCATTACTAAACCTCCTATGATACATTTGGAATAAGAATATACAGCACATAGCTCCTGCCATTTTCATAGATGATACACCCAGAGGCGTATTTGAATCCAGCTAGTCCTATCCACACTCCAGAGACAAAGCTTACTCATTACTGAAGAGTGCATCTTTCTTCCCCTTCCTCCCCCAAAAAAACCCTACAGCTTACACACCATACATGTGTTTACTGTTGTGTGAGCATCCGAGATCAACATTTCCACTTTACTGGGCTTGTGTTGGCTGGCTTAAAGCAAGCGCCCATCCTTTCCCTCTAACCTCAAGTCATGGCCCTCCTCTCTTCTGAGCCCGCTGCAAACTATTACTGCTTAAACCTCTTCAGGTGAACACATCCATATGGTTCTTAAATACAAATATCCAGCTGAATGATGTCTACCACAAGCCGCACACCATGTTTGGCTGTCTGCTTACTAGGCTGCCCTGAGCCCATCTTCTGAACTGCCTGACATCTGGTTTACATTCAGTTGCAGTGTAGACACACCCAGGGATCCAAATTCAAGAACATTAAACAAGTTACACAGCGGAGTGAACAAGTGTCTAAAGAAAAAGGCAAAGTCTAATGACATCTAGAGAAAGTCTAATCTGAGACTAGAAGCTTCCCCCCAAACTTCTGAGAATTTGGGCCACTTTTCTCCACCCAGAGACAGGAAAAAGCATGTCTCTCAACTGCTCAGATGACAGCCTGGAAATAGGAGCAGTGTTCAGCAGGATACAATTACATGGCTGTACATCCTGCAGGTGACAAGTACAATGTCATATACTCCTGGCACATTTGTAGCATACGACTTCATTCCTGGAGAGCTACTACAGTGCTCCCTCCTTTCCCACCCCAAGGACTGACAAACAGAATGATGACTTTTTCCACTTACTCTGTCTGCTCCTTGTGGATGATCCTGAGGAGCTGGGACGGCTTGTTTGTTGGGGTCCAGACTGAGAGAACTGGGGGGCAATGGCTGGGATCTTTCCCTTTCTAGGGCTGGCACTCTGCACTTCAGGAGTGCGAGGGATCTTGGGTTTGCTAGTGAAGGCTGAGGGAAACTCGCTGTAGGAGGAGATGGAAAGGGTTAGCAATGCATGGAGAAATATGTATGCATAGTAAGTCTGCAACCAAGTGAAACCTGCGGTACATGCTGTGACAGCATGACAGACTGCTCAAAATTCAGGAAGACTGCAAATGGAAAGGAACGTGGCACCACAGTTACTGCCCTGGGGCATGTACTCACCGCACAGCCTCTAAACCTGGCTCTATCGACCTGTCTATCCTACTCAAACCTGGTTCTTTGGACAACAGGATTGAACAGGTTCAGTTAAGTCCCCTGCAAACAAGTAATAGATCTTTAGCTTGTTTCCCATTTTATTTATCACACACACAGACTCAATCTGAGGTGCAAAAAACATATAGAAATGCTACAGCACAGGAATACATCCTTTCAGGGCACAGACACTATTATTTCTCCTAGGTATAGGTCACAATCTTGGCAGACACAGGCAGCCTGCCTGGCTCCCAGCTGCGGTAAGGTTTGTAGAACTCCCTGAAAGCTTTGTCAAAAGAGCAAAAAGCTGTGATGGCATCTATGAAATAAATTCCCTAAGCGCACAGGTTCCTTGTTCCCACTGAGAACATAAAACAGCTGCTGCTATTTCACAGTCTGCATGTGCTGCAAGAATACCATTCTTTAAAATTTAGTCCATGACTGTGTGAGGATACACTTTCCTTCCCTGCCCCCAGCATCAATATATTATTTCCCAGGTACAAAGATGGAGGCTACCAGGAAATAGCAAGTCTCTAAAATAATTCTGAATCTATATTCCTGTTTGCTCTAGTGAGTCAATTTTCTCTTAAAAGGAGAAAAGGTTAAACTGAAATAACAGCTACATGAAAAAGCTCATCATATTTGAAAAGGAAATAAAAGCAGAGCCAAAGGCAGGAGATTGAAAAAGGTGCCATCTAAAGACAGGCGATTAAAATTGAAAGTCCCCGTTTTATTACCTCCATCAAAAGAACCCTTTGTGACCATCAGGAAGGGTGATTAGGAGGATTTTCGAGACATTTAATCTCCCCTCCTCCCCTGGGAATGCTGCTGAGTCAGTGCTGATTAGCCCTTCCATACCCCTGCTTCACCTTGCAGGGAGATTTGAGCAAGTGTTTCTTTTGTATTTTAAATAGCATTAATTGTCTGTATTTTGCATACGTATATGCTAACTGTTAAGGACAGAGACATGCTAACTGGCCTGCTAAGAGCCATCTCTGCAGCCCATCTCTGAGTACTACAAATATTACACTTGTCTCATTTCAAAGGAGGAGGTGGCAGATGGCAGCAGAAACATACTAGCAAAACCAAAAAAGTAAGATTGGCTCGATAAAACCCCAAGCCGTGGACCACAGACATATTTAAATATCTCTTTCCATAAAATAGTCTCATTGTTATTGCTTTTTTGTCATTTTATTCACTTTGGTTCAAGAGCTGGGTTTTCAATTCACTAGTGCTCTGCACAGTAATCTTATGTGTACTTTGACATGCTAACATAGATAAAAAAGGAAGATCCAACAGCCTCACAGCAGTTTTTGAGCCATAAATGAGCTTTTTTTTCCCCTCATTCAGCAACAGATAACAAAACCCTGGATCTGTATTCCCATACACTAAAAAGCGTTTTTATAGCCATCAACAATCTTCAGAGTTTCAGTACAGTAACCCAGGCAGCTAGGCTATAAGCACTTTGGAGACAAAGCAAAGTAATGCAACCAGATTCACTATACTTTAGCAAAGAGAGATACACAGAGTGGTCACACAGGATGGCTCACATCTTTGCAAACTCTTCAGGAAAGGATTATATGAAATAAGCTGGTAGCAAACACTGTAAAGTTGAAAAAAACCCTGCTGTTTTTGTGACAGGGTGCAGAGCAGATCTCACTCTCCATGTGCCGAGGTGTCACAGAACCACCTCATCTTTTACTACATCAATAAATAGGCCAAGATCAATAGAAAAGAATTAATCCTCAGAATAACACAGAAAACTGATATTTGGCATCCTTTAGAACTTGAGGAGATGAAGAAAGCAGCAAAATCTACTGTGGGAAAATGTTCCGTAGTATTTGGTAAAGGAGTCATTTATGACAAAGTGTGGTAATTTGAGAGTAAGTGCTCGAACAAAAAAAAAAAAAAAAAAAAAAAGGCAACCAAACAAAAAACCAAACCCACAACAAACTCACACAGAAACCTACATTTGCATTGAGAAGAAAGAAAACTGTTTACTTGGAAAAAAGGAAATAATTGTCTATAAAAAAGTGCACAACAGACCGACACTGGGATCAGAATAATCAACCAGGAGACGTGACAGGAGTTGAACATACAAAGGTGAGTTAGACCATTTTCTCCAAGAGAAATACACTTGGACTTTTGGCCATTTTTACCAGATTATCAGAAAAGCAAGACCATTAGAGACCTAAGAAGGCCCTACAGAGTTTAAGCTCTTTATTATGATGATACTGGACACAGTCACAATAAAAAAAATAAGGGCTTTTTCAGCCAGCCACAATTGTAAACTCAAGTCTATTAGAAATTTATCCTTGATTAGCTAAAAAGCACAACAGATCTATATTCTTACATGACCAAAATGCAGCAGGGAATAGCAATGCAGGGGCAGCTGCCAGTCTGACATGCATCAGCTAGAACAATAATTTCTTCCTGTGGAAATAAAACAACTGCAATAGACATGTCACTACTAGGGCCTTGTTCTTCTCTCAGACTGATTTAGTGTAATTTCTCTGATCTCTGTGCAGTTAAATCCCCAATTTATGTTGCTAAGGAAGAGGGGAAATAACAGTGACCGCTTCATCACCACAACTCAGCCCTCCTTTTCTCATGCATACCTCTTCTAGGAAGGTCTCGGTATTTGCCTAGTAGGAAGGAGACATCTCTTACAGTGGTCAAAACTATGACCAAAGCCGCAATTGATTCGTTCTGTTTGTTTTGCAAACAAATTAAAGTATGTTTTCAAGAATGAAAGAATGAAAAGGCAGATCTAGCTATTGCAACACCAACATATTAACAAACACCCTTGACATAGGAAACCTGTGACTGTGAATGGCTACATTCCCATATCCTTAACTCAAGGTTGCATTTGTAAATACAAATTACTGTACTCATGCTAAGAAAGCACGCAATGAAAAGATATTACCTTCTTCTGCAGGATAATGCATCTGTGCCTTCAGTTAGAGATCCATCTATTACTGAGATTTAAACATACATTTATGAAGAAAAATTAAAGATTACTGGGGACGTCTTTTTAATAACAGATTATGACTGTAGAGAAGCAAAGCCTCTCACCAAGGTGGGGGGCAAGATGCTGCCAATTTGGCTTGCTTCTTGAAAGCCAAAGCCTCAAAAATAATCTTTCTCTCTCCATCACAAAGCAAGCAATTTGGCCATAAAATTCTCATGGTCTATTTGTATTTGTAGTATTTGTGTTTAGCTACTGTTAGGACAGGCAACAGAAATAAAACCAGTAATGCTGGAATAGTGGTATGACTACTAAGCACTTCAGCTGCTAATGAAATATAATTTCTCAGATATCACATGGAAACAGCACAACAAACCAAAGCCCAAAACCACACCAAACCCCCAAAAAACCCCAAAATCACACACACGCATCTGTAGGACAGAAGGAAACAAAGCTCTAAGCAGAGTCCAGTTTTCAGAAGTGCTAGAGCTTTAACTGACACAAATAACTAAGCACTTCTGAAAAATCAGATCCATAAAGAGTTGGTAAAACCTTTCCTTTAACACATCTCCACCCATTCTGTGTTTTACTTCTGGAATGTACTTGCTTTTAAAATTGCTCTACACTCACTGTTTAAAACTTGGCCCAATCAAATTAGCTATAGGAAAAAGCTGTTAATGTCTGAAGGACACACGTGGGCCCTGAAAAACTTTGGTAAACCTTGGTCCAATTGCTAATGAATTCCTAGCTCTCATCCAAGATATAACATCACAGTCCTATATATGACAAAGACTTCACAGAGGGCTAAAGGTATGAACAAGAGAAGGAGAGCAAGATCTTTCATCTTCTTTTGATGGAAATGGTTTCAAGGAAGAGGTGAAACCCATTGCTGGGAGAACTCATAATATTGCCTCCCTTGCTATACCCATCTAGTGGATAAATGGGGACTCTGGTCAGCAGTGCTAGCAACTCAGCATGTTTAAACACTCTGAATCCACTTAAATGCTTAATTTTTCTTCCTTCTGCAAGTTAATTCCTGCCCTGTTCCCACAGTCCTACCTATTTCTTTACTAATAAATGATTTTTCATGGGTTAGAGCCGAGTCATCTAAGGAAGCAATCAGGAAGTTTTATTTGCAGAAGACTGCATTGTGCGTACATGTGAAGTTCATTAATAATGTCTTGCTTGAGATTTCTCCCATTCTGGACCAGATGCTTAGAAATTGAGCAGCTGCCTCTGGCACAGCTAAGGGTATTTTGTTTGGCAAGCACTACCACAGCTGTCTCAGACCAGACTACATCATACAACAAATGACTTCACAGATTGTCTTTACAGCAGCATGGAATTAGCTGGTAAGTCCCCTCAGACTCCTCTTGCACTTTTAGATACTCCTCTGGATAAATCATACCTATGCGATTGCCCATTTACTTTGTCCTGGGTGAAGTCAGTAGATCGGGAAGACAAGATATCGTCATCAGCTGGGATGCTTCGGTCCATTCTATGGCCTGATGAGAGTACTTTAGATGGCTTCATTTCAACTGCTATTTAAAAAACAAACACAGTTCACTGAGGAGTTGTGTCTCTACAATTTTACTAGAAACACAATCAAGTCACAGTTCCTGCTGTATGAAGGAAGCCTTGAGATAATGGCAGGCTACTGAGTTAGTGTGGCAGAGTACATTACAGCTCATCAGCCGAGCCAAGCCAACTGCAAGTGTGCATACTTCCAGCCCTTTGCAGTTGGAAAGTAAAACATGCTTGGATCATTTTCAAAGCAGCTACACTCTGCATTTGCAATGGGCTAGGAGCATGCAGACCATCAGTTAACATGTATCAGCTAATGACCGATATCTCATGGAAGCTACAGGTATGCAACCACTTGCAGTGCTCTGTACATATCCATAGTAACAGGTAGCCACTGCAGACAAAAACCAGTGTTTTACACCTCTGTCAGACTGCAGGTCTATTACATTTGTTCAATATACCTCACTTTCTGCCTTGCACTAATGGACAAGGGAAGGACAGTCAGTTTGCTGAGAGACACAAGGCTACCAAGATGTGCAAGTTCAATATGAGTTTAGGGAAAATCCCTAGCCCCATTCCTCCCATGCTCAGGACAGGTTGCCATCCTGATTTGCTCTCACATGCTGATATGGATGCAGATCAGGTCACTTTCAGACAAGCATTTGTCTGCCCAGAGCATGTTCTGTCTGACATTCAGCATAATAAGTGTAGTAAGGGTTCATTTTTAGTCCACAAGATTTCTGCTCACAGGAGACAAAAAAGAAAAAAGAGCCAGAATTACTGATTCTTTACCAAAGTGATAAAAAGGGAGGATGGACCCAGACAAAATCAGACTGACTCAAGAACAGCTGAATATATCCAGGCATGGAGGACATTAAGAACTGCTCTCATTTTTAGAAAACAAAACAGGATCAAGGTTTCTCGAGGCTAAACTTAGCTTCCTTGAGATATGACCTTGATGATGCTAACTGTTCACATGAAGCTTTTATTCTAAACATTTTTTCACTCTTGGTCTCTTACTATTCATTTCATGACTTGACTGCATGACACTCTGTATCCCAAAGTATTCACGTGATACTGGAAAACACATTCTGAAGCGAGCAGGTTCCCAGTACTGCATAATGACCATCAGACCAAGATCAGAACTCAAATAAACTCCATATTTATTTCACAGCAAAGACGTTTGGCAGGGCATGATGACAGTCTCTAGAAGCAGTACAATTATTTTTACACCTTTCTGTTATGTACTGCTCCCTGCCATATCTTAGAAGGCACTAGAACAGAAAGAGCTTATTATGCATTGTTTTAAATTAAAGCCTTTCCAATTTAAAAATTACAAAACCCACTGCCTTTTGGAAAACAGGGGATGTCTAAAGACCCAGTCCAATTATTATACAGAATGAAAGTCTTGTCACCGACATGAACAACCAGGGGATCCAGCAGTGCAGTCTCTCTTTTCTTTTCTCCTACTCCTCATTTCTAAATCCCAAAAGGTAAGAAAGACAAGCACGTATTTCACTGGCTACTTGCAAAAACCTGAAACAAGCCTCTGGCAATCCTTCAAGTAGTTCAGTGTTGTTTTATAGTCTGGCTTAGTGCTAGGAAGAATTGCCTCTGCCACACACAAAAATTATTTGTCTTGCTACATGTATAATGCATATAAACTTGCAATATGCTGTATATTCTGACCTCTAAGATTTTTCTACAAGACTATAATCTAGCAGTCTTATTGGTATCCACCTGCATATCATTTTGACTGAAAACAGCTAACAAACTGTTTTAGAAGCTACAAGCAAAGTTCTGACAATATGAAACATTACAGTTGGGAGGAATTTCTTCAGCATGAAGGCTTTAAATCAGTATTTGCCATCAAAAATAAACAACATTTACTTTGCTGACTTAACTCAGGCTCCCTGTTTAAACCTCCCCACAAATCTCTACAAGCAAACTGTCAGACAGCGTCAGCAGCACAGAAAAAGTGACAGAGGTGAGTGAATGCATTTCTCTGGCGAGATATTATCAAAATGTGGTTCAGAAGGCACACTGGGCTCCTGGTGGCTGCATAATGCCTTAGAAATTGCATCCAATTACACTTTGAAAGAGCAAATAGGAACACCTTTGATACCTGCTTGGCTTAATTTCCTTTATGAAGCATGAGTATGTAAAACTCCTTTTTTTTTTTTTTCTTCTATATAGGAAAACTGTCATGTCAGTATGCTTTTGATTAGTTTACAACCTCTGCTGTTCTGAGTGCTGCCCCGGGCCAGCTAACCTCCCCGCAGAATGGGCTCAGCTATACTCAAGGTGCTACTGCACAAAGCGAGGCTTGAGGACATCAGCTCTCATTCCTACACAACAGCAAGAACCCAAGTGCCCATCTTGAAGAGGAGCTTCATCTGCTTCTGTCATACGGCCTTCATTCAGCATGTTATATTTATCAGGTCTAGGCATTACGCAAGCAAATTCCTGTCTGCAAGACCTGGGTTACTTTTCTCAGAATCCTTTTCATTTCCTCTAGGAAACTTAAAAAAATAGAAGAGAGAGTAAAAAGTATGCTATTTCTTTAGTGCTTCAAAGCATATTTTTCAGCAAAGTAAAGGCATGCTTTGTCTGAACTTATTAATAATTCTGTACCGGATATGCTGCAAGATCCTTTATCTAAGACTGGAGAACATTTTGCCTTAAATCTCTAATTGGAAATGTTAATGAGTCCCTGCAAGAAGGTTGAAACTCTCACATCTGAAGTTCCATGATCCTGTGGATATCAGAAGTTCAGAAATAAAGTATTTCAGAAGCCTATAACCTTTTAAATTCCATCACATGTTTCTGAGCTCTCAGGTCCAGCTGAGTTTGCATTAATTTCAGTTTAAGTTGCAAGGACAGAATCTTTAGCAGCATCACCCACAATGTAGCTATACAGCACAGGGCTTCCCATCCTCCACAACCTTTTATGGTTTGAATGTAGTTGCAAATCTAAGCAGATAACTGCAGCTGCCTTCAACTTTAATACAGAGGTCTAGCCAACAGAGCCTGCAGGTGCCAGCAGACAGTGATTCATTTAGATCCAAACAAGGGTATATTTGATCAAGTAAGGGGCTTTGCCTGTTGGGAAGTGCACTGTCTCTGGGCTGCAGCTCTTTCCCTAGGCAGAGGACATCGCGGAGTGAAATACAGTATACTTTGCACATCGGAAGCCCTGGGTATGATCCTTGGCCCTTCCACAGGAAGCAAGATGGAGCAAGGCAAGTGAGACCATTGGCCTCTGCTGACCACACATTACCTTCTGTAGCCATTCATTCAGCTTGAGCCAAAATCCAACTGTGTCCCCCAAGGTCTTGCAGACTGCCCCAGGGTCTACAAATGGAGGGCCAGTTCCAAGGCTACATTTAAATAAAATCTACAACACACAAGCTAGGCCCCAAATGCCTGCCCCAGTCAAGAAAGACAGCAACAGTTAACAACAGCATTCACAGAATATCCTTACATGAAGGGGAAATGCAGAGGTCAGAAATGCTGGACCTGCTCCCACCACAAATGGGAGGATGACCACTTGGTAGAGACTGCAGCTTCTCATCCCTATCATGACAAGAATTGGTATCATTTTCTGGCCTGGAGGAGAAAGGAGAATGCAGGGTGATGAACGCTTGCAGCATAAAAAGTTGCATGAGAGTAAATTCTAATTTATTCTAATTGCCTGTAATGACATAGAAGATATTGAAATTATTTTGTATTTCATATTGCAAACTAGTGCTAAGGACATAATTTAACTGCATGACTGTAGCTCCCCCAAACCAGCTGATGTTAGACGTATTTGAGATTAACGTTTTTTCCTACTGCAATAAAAGAGCTGAGAAAAGGAAACCATAACTCCTTGCAGTCTGAAGACCCAAAATACCAGCAGGACACTTAAAGAAAAAGACTGTAGCAGCAGGCCTGAGAGGTCTTCAATACCTAGCTTTTTCAAGGATTTAAGATTTGCTCCTGAATATTACAAGGATTTCACTTTACAGAGCAATATGCAATACAGACTTAAAACAAAGTAGATAAGAAGCAGAACTGTTCATTTCCCAAGTGAGGTGGATCAATGAGAAACTGAAGTAGCTGAGGGACAGAAAAGGGACAAGATTGCTTAGTAATAAGAAATATAACACAGCAGAAGCAAGAGGGGTGTGAAAAGTGTGTGAAAAGAAGTTGGCAGCCACAGAAAGTTTCCCTGCCCAATATCAGGTTAAGGTAACTAGACTATATTTCTAGTTAGGAAGGATGCAGTTAATGATTTCACAGCTAAATCAGTTTCTAAGGAAATAGCTAGCAGAATATTAAGTAGTTCAGTCCCCCTTGAGTGATCTCAGCCAGTCAGCTTTTAAAGTGGGGGGGGGAGGTGGGGAGAGCAGCTTTCCAGTATTTCCTGGCTCCCTCAGCTCCACACAGCAAGAGCTTGTCTATAGGGATCCCATGACAATTCATCTGAAGTAACTAGAGCCTTGTCTGCACTGGGAAGTCATAGAAAAATTAGCATGGAATAGCCGCTGCATGTGCAGTGGCTATTTTGCATTAATTTTCTGTGTGAATACTTCTATTCAGCACTAGAAATCTGCCCCCCCACCCCCACCCCACCCCTTTTGGAAGTATGAACCAACAACTCAAAGAGATACGTTATAGTATCTCCAACAACTGCTTCCTCTTTCATGATGTTTTTAAAATGGAATATGTTACATCGAGTCTCACATGAAGAGCTTCAAACAAGTTATATTCACTTCAATTCTGAAGGCAAGCATTTACACAAATTTTTAATATAGTTTAACTACTCTGCTGAATCCAAAACTTCAGATAATTCAGATCAACTGTCCTTGGCTATCCCTGGGTAGAGAAGCTACATATGAGGCTAAAAAGTCTGATATTTTTCATGCCATTTCATTTGATACCAACACAAGCCACTTAAATTATTTAAAATATGAAATACATCCACTTCAGATATTTCTTTCAAATTAAGGCAGCTAAGAGTTGGTCACTTTGCCTTCCTCTTTCAAGGCTTCCTAAGAGAGTATTTCCTCATTTTAGTAAATGAATTAATACGAAAATTAGAACAGCATAAAAACCATCAAAGCTTGTCCTTTTCTGTTGTAAAATCTAGTTCAAGAATGTCTTCATCTATTTACTGCAGTTTTCTTGCGCACAAATTAGTTAAGATATACAAACTTCTCATTCAGGGTGGTATCTCATGCTTCCTACTTCAAACATGGGAGCACCGAACACTCAAATTACTTCTACCATTTGGCCAGAGCAGGAGGGAAATTAATTTTCACATATTTTTACCATGTTAGATTTCTGCTGTTTATGTTTTTCCTCCTTGCTTTGTGCAGTGAGGCAATCTGTAAAGACTGCTTCACACCATCAAACTAACACTTCTCTTAGACCCAAAGCTACCAGAACCAGTATGGTAGAAAGGTGTTTTTAATTTGTACCCTGAAGCCGTCTTGTGGAGGCACGAGCTGCACAGCTGTTCATAAGGAGATTCAAGTTTTGACAAAATACGGGACCAGCGTCTCTCCGGTATCCCAGGATACTGTTAAGTAAACATACTGGGTAGATGGTGGTAGAGAGAGGCATGCGATCACTTCTAGAGATTATTTCTGATGCATAAATTGCAATGCGCTAACTCCAAATCCACATTCAGGCTATACCAGGCAGAAGAAGTAGGCGCCATGCTCAAACGGATGCCATTTTTTCCAGGCTAGTACTCAGAAGAAAAATCAAGACTGTGCAAGACAATTTCTGCCCTGGGATAGCCAAAGGTTCTTTTTCTGCTTTGGAAGTGTGTGTTTCATTCATCTTGCTTTTTAAGACAAAAGAAATGTCTTGCAGAGCTTTTTCCATGCCCAGCTCTGGTATGTTACTCTTGTCCATTCTAAGGTCCTGGTAACATAATCGATATAATCCCATATGAATGGTACAGCTGCCATGAAAGACATATTTGGATGTCTCAGAAGGGCTCCCAGTCAGATCACCTGCTTGTATGAATGCTAATGCCAGCACAAGACAGGGGGGTTAATAAACATGGGCAAGATAAAGCTGCAACCACTCCCTATCCAAAACAGTAGACTTCCATCAGATTCAACTACACCTATGTAACTACAGCCTAAATCAGTCCTCACTGTTTTCTGTATGGACCTTCCACACTAAAATGGGGAAGAAATGTATTTTAAGAAACACAAAATATGAACAGGAAAGCAAAGAGTGGCAGGGGAATGAGATGGGACAGTCTTCAGACTTCAGGACTGATACGTTCTTTTAAGAACCACCTCTACATTCTAACTTCATTACACTGTTGTATTTCAGGTTATCCATTCATTTTAATGTACTTAGCTATACCAATACTGTGATGTTTGAGTACTATTATCTATACTTCGTTAGAGTGACTTGTAGTCTCTCAGCTTAAGTATCTGCAGAAATGAAAACATTAAATCCTCATGATAACCTGCTGCCTGTATCGTAGCTACCTGGATTTGATCAAATCCAAAACTGTATGTAACAAAGTCAAAAATAATTTAAATTTGAGATCCCATTGGTATTTTACTTCCTCAGTCAGGACAGTGAAAAAGAGAAGTCTCATCTCAGAAATTAAAAGATTAAGATATACTTGTTCTAACAGAAGGCAGAACATATTCAAGGAGCTCTATACCATAAGATTTCTTTATTCCATTTACAGTACAGCCTTCTACCTCTGACCCCAATCACACCAAGAACAGGGTGTCACAGGCCCTCCTGCTGGAAAATGTATTTCTTCCAAAGCAGGAAATCCAACATAACAAGATTTTTGTGTTTCCCATTTTCTTTTTAATCTGTCCTCTTATGGGTTGCTAGCAAATCTCCCCAGAGCAATATAGTTTCTTGCTTATAAAGTGGAAGATCCCAGGCATTTTAGACACTCCATGCAATAGAATAGAATATATAATGAGAAGATGAAGGGACTATGAACGTGCAGGATATAACGCAAATCTAAATCAAACTGATCAGTAAACATTTACTCAACTATTCAAAGTATGTGACCTCAGCCAATGGACCTTTCTCTGCCTACAATATTCCTCTCCTTTCTTTTTTTGAAATTATCTTTAAGGAATGACAATGGCAATGCACTTTTAGGTAGGGAAGGTTTATTTATCAGGCATTGCTGCAGGGTTTTTTTGTTGTTTTGTTTTCTAAAGGAGCTTAAAAAATCCAACTTGGTCTCATTTGTTTGGCCTTACATTAGGTACACAGTTCTGTGGTAACCTGGCGTCACAGGTCTCTGGAGAGGCTCATCTATACTCTGACGGACACCGGGAAACAGCTTCTTCTTGGTTTTTGGAGTATGAGTCATTATCTGATACACAGGAAATAAATAAATTAAAAAAAAAAAAAAAAAAGGAGAGAGAATGCAGTGAAAAGACAGGTAACTGGAACCATAGAGAAAATTCTATAGAAACATTGCATCAGAAACTAAGTTGCATTCTGGTGTCACTAGATAAAATTGCCTGGAATCACTGTAGGCTGTTCCATGACATCGTATCTCAGGTCACGTTTCCATCGTCAGCGTTGGTAGACCTATGAATTCCGAGATCCAGAAGGCATACAGTTGCGTTTACCCCAAATTAGTCACAGCACACTAAATGGCATTCATGCAAACTTCATGCTTCTTTACTTAATGGCTTTTTGCTGCTTGAGGTAAGACATACAATACTTGATCTGGCATAACACCTGTAGGAGCAGTTAACTTTTCAAATTTGTTTTTCGAAATAATTTCAGACCAGCAGAGTGTTCCAGTATTAACTTGCTCAGCACTTTGCTTTGTGTGCCCACAGAGTCACTGACGTAGCACTAGAACCCTAAGGCTGCCTTTAGCTTATTATTAAGCCATAGCTTGACCACCTCCTGTGAAAGGGTAGCTACCTTTCTCAAACTTACTCTACTACTTCTGAACAGCAGCTAATAAAACAGACCGTGAAAGACTTGGACTGCTATGCAGGTAGAACCCAGTTTTTCAAGCTACAAATTGAAGAAAAGATTTTAGAAAGTGACGAAACTACTGAAATTAAACACTTAATCCAGCAAATTAATTTATTTCAAGATCCTAATGAGTGGTACTCACTCCCAAGTACTCAGTCGTTAGCAGTTTCTCTCCTGCAAGCTCTCCCACTTGAGGTTGCAAAACCTCATCTTTGTCCAGATCAGCCTCCATGATGTCATGGTCCTCCTGCAACAGCAACATGCATGTTATTTGAGCCCAGGTTCCAAGAAGTTTTCATTTCAAATTTAGTTCTCACTTCAGTAGTCACTTGGATGATACGTACTGTCCAGATAACTGACTGTTAGTACTGCACATGTAAGTGGTAATGTACAAGATTTTCCACCAAAAAGGCAGACACCTAAAGACAAACTCACCCAAACTTTTGATATAACCAGAAACTAAAGAATCCTGAGAGAAGGAAAAAACCACCCCTTTTCCACAAACGCTATGCCAAAAAGTACAGTATGCATTTAAAAGTCATTCTCCTTCAAATTTCCAACCCCAAATAATTATTCCTTGCTTGACCTAATAAAGGCTCAGGAAAAATCTCGGTCATTAGTATCTCTGTAGAACACCACATGCTAGTCTGAAGAGATGCAATGCTCCGTCCTTAACAAGCAGCTGGTATAAAGGTTGGAGTTTTAGTTTTTGCAGGTCTGCCCAAATCAATCTAGACATACTGTACAGACTAAAAAACCCCAACCGGATGGCATTTCTTAGCCACACTGGAGGCTGGGAAAAGGCTACCCTTGTTTTAAGAAAAAACAAAACCAAAACTTAAAGGCACAAGAAAGTTATCATTCAAGCAAAGAGGGTGGTAGGAAACTTGATAGAAAACTTGACCGGATCTTGTTATGTATCAGTATCATCTGACAGTAATAAAAAGCATAAATTTAAGTTAGTATAACAACTAGCAGTAAAAATAAAGTAAGCACACCTTAAAACAATTCATAGTCTTTCCTGAACATAATGCTAGCATTCCATGAGACCAAAACGCCCATATGCATATTCAGCTCTTTGGGGTACATCCCTCTACCTTGACAAAAACACTTAAGTAATTTATTGATGTTTATTCCCCAAGAAAGAAAAAAAAAACCCAAACATTTTATTACTCATTTTCAAGAAGTAGAGGTGTAATTTTTAATCACTCAAGACAAAAAAAAAAATCCTTGCTGCTGGGCATTCAAAACCCCTCCTCAAGTAGTGGTTCCTGAAAGGTGAGACCACAGGTGTCCGACAGCAGCTGTTTTTAGAGCAATGTGAAGCAGCAGCAGCAGCTACTCAGGTTTGCAAGGAAGCATTAAAGCTGACAATATGGGGCTGGTACAAAATTCTTGGAATCAGCACTTTAGGATACAAATATCATACAAGAAGGCAACAATCCTCTGTTGACTTTATTCCACAAAACCCAAATGTAATCAACTTCTCAAGTGAAAAGTACCAAGAATTCACTCTCCTGTGCCTATTTCTAGTATAACTATGGGCGATTCATCTTTCATGAACATTCTGCAGCTTCTACAGATCTATAAGCCAGGAAATTTTAAAGTTTGAGAGATGACTCCAGCAAACCAAAAGCAGTAATACACAAACAAGAGAGTATTTTTGCTTGTGTTTTGCTACTGAAAAGAATTCTCTTCTGTGCTGCACAAGATACCTTAAATAAGACCCACTGCAGATGAAGAAAATGTGCTTTGCTTTTGAAACAGGTTGTGACAGTAAATGTAAATGACTGTCAGAAAAAGTAAATGAATCATTCTAATAAGGTATATTGTAATAGTAATGTAGAGAGCCTGGCATAAACTCCATTAAAAACAATTGCCACTGAACTTTGATGAGCCCCAGAGCACAAAGAAAATGAAAAGCAGTTTCACTTTAGTGAGATTAGGCTCAAATAGTTTGAAATAGCCAAAGTAAGAAATACCCTCTGCCACAAAGATTAGCCAATAATATAGATGCTTGGACAGTGCTCTACAAAAAGAGCATGAGGAAAAAAACATTGGAAGTGTGTACAGGGAAGGTATTTCCTACAATGGAGATGGCCAACTGATTCCAGTCTTTGTCTGGTGACTAGACTGGAATCTAGCAAACAAGACTACCATCACTCAGACCAAGTACGTGTTGGCTTCCCCAGAGCTCTACAGGCTTGCCTTTTTTCAAGTTCAATGACCTCTGTACCAAATGGCTTAAACACATAATTTTTATCTTGATTTAGTTATTCTTATTGCTCATCACCTCCTCATTCACAGGTGTCAAGCAGAGATAAAAAGTACAGACACAGAGGGCTCAATTCAGTAGCCCACAGTACCATCCAGTTCAACTTTGAAATATCTTGCCTGGTCTTCCACTGCAGCTCTCAAAGGGCACAAGCC
Organism: Mycteria americana; assembly: GCF_035582795.1. Classification (NCBI taxonomy): domain Eukaryota; kingdom Metazoa; phylum Chordata; class Aves; order Ciconiiformes; family Ciconiidae; genus Mycteria; species Mycteria americana. The sequence continues at coordinate 12,343,896 of NC_134371.1, forward strand.
TCCCACAGGTCCCAAGTCATATCTGACAGCCTTGTGCAGATGCTGCCGACGCTGTAGTTAATCTTAAGAGACATTAGATGCCTGTGTGTGAACAACTGAAGCAGTTATAGAAATACTGCCAGTAATCCACACAGTGTTCTAAGGTTTAGAGTAAATTTTTTCCATAATGTATTTGTTCATGCATGGATTTAATAAAAAAACTAGTTCTGTAAGTGCTTTGAAGATACCAGATTGTTAATCCTCTTCATCCTCCTAAAGATGTATTCTCTAGATGCTCAGCATAAAAGATAAGGCTGTATAGGACCTCGGGAAGATGTTCAATCTGCCTCTATCTCCAAGGCAAGATAAATTACAATCAGCTCCTAATTACCTGGGAAGCTGGGTAGGTGTGAAAAATAACCCAGATAATGGAAAAACACAGATAAACACTTGTAGAGTAGACAACAATCATCTGTATCAAGCAAAACAAAAAAACCCCACACTCCAAACTCCACAATATACTGTACTTTGAAAAAAAACTAAAAAGTGGCAAAGATGAGCTTTATAAATAGTCTGGTTGAAATTTTTTAATATGGTATGTTAATGCAGCATCAAGAGCTAACAGTTTTCTTCAAGGATGCTTTATAGAAGACTGCCTACACTGTGCCTGGGTAGAGTGTTACACGGTACAGTCAGAACATCACCCTGCTCTTTCATCCAGCTCTCTGCATGCATGATGTATTTAACTTCTCACAGATTGCCTTGGTTCCCCGGGTTCCACCTCTTCCAATATTCTGGTTGACATGTTTTGTCAGAGAGAGAATGCCAGTTTCTAGTTTCTGGGAAGTACCTCTCCCTGCCAACCTCGCTCCCTGACGTTATTTAACATACCAGGTAACTGAGCCTGAACATGTCCCTCCTCTGCCTCCTTGTACAAAGAGCTTTGACAGACATGCCATCATTCCACTGCTGAAATAACACAATTGGTGCCCTGTTCACCATTGCTCACAGGCTGCAGCAGACATTGGCAGCAAAGTCCTTTAACGTAATGGCTTGAAGTCCTGCGATTAGGTCTGTGATTAAGCTCTCTTTCTTTTGAGGTACTCTCTAGCTGAAGTGTATTTTCACACTGCAGTTTACTGATTTTATTGCCAGGTGCTGAGTGACAGGGGATCAGAGGGTGTCTGATAAATTGTCACTGTACAGTTATCTAATGTAGCTCAAGTTTGTAACTAAACTTTTGAATTAGAGCTACAATATCACATATTCACTTTTACAAGCAGCTTTTAAAGATGGTCCAAATCAAATAAAAAGCTAACTGAAAGATCAAATACTGAAGATAAATTAAGTTAGTATTTAACAGAACAGTGGAGAGAATATTAAGCACCAGAAAATATGCACTGTGACTGTGGGTGTCAACACACCCCAGATGGCTAACATAACGAAGGTGGGTATATACTCCAGAAGCCAGTGCATCCTGAGCTCTACACTAGTTAATTTAAAGCTCAGCAGACAAACCTGAAAGCCAAGTTATTTGTGATTAACAGTATACACATAGACATTTTTTTATTCAGTTTATATGCTCCAATGTCACACATTACAGAATCTTAAATTTCTGAGTGTATGATGCCCTTAGAAATCCCAGAATTATCCTTCAACAGGCTAAACCACATCTTGGCGGCAGTGTTTAGGAGAAAGTAGTCATTACCACAAGATCTCCTCAAAGCCAAGACAGAATTCAACAACTCTAAATTAAACACAGATAAAAGCAAAAAACCATGAAAGGTAATAGTAACAGTATGGGCAACCTTCACATGCCCTTGGAAACAATAAAAGACAGGGCAACACCTGCAAATTAAGTCTCCATAAAAGAGTCTTTTTGTTGTTTCTTACGTTGTGAAGGTATAAATATTGATATTAAGTAGATCAGCAACAAATTATAATATCAACAAGTTTGAATGCATGTCATTAAATTGTCAATATATGGACATATTCCGAAATACATTCAGCCTATAGTAGTTTTTAAAAGTTATGTAAAGGCAAGACTTCTGATAAAGTTTTCCAAAACTTTCTGTTGCCAGATTGCAACATCAGATGTTATCACAGAACCCCATCAAAGAACAATAACTCACAGCATTTCCAAAATACAAAAGGGCTCCAAGCATTGAGGCAGTGAGTCAACAAATCTTTGCTTCTTTAACAAAATAACAACATTATGCATTTTGTGTAGCATTTTGCTGCCATGCTGTTTGTATACTATATTTTCTAAGCTGAGGGACTAAGAAACCAGGCCTCCTTGCAGCAGAAGATAATTATAGTTCCCAGCAGTAATAAGGATTTAGAACGTGCCACAATTAATGTTACACTAGAAACAGTTTTAAAATTGGCTTAATGAGACTTTTTATTTTTAATATAATGGCAAAGCTAATGAAAAACTGAAATCTGACACTTCTCTGTTTCAAAAGCTTACTGTTATTTTTGAGTCAAATAATAAGAAGTGACAGAAGTCCATTCTAATCACATGATGGTTCAGTGGTAAAAATGCATTTCAAAATTATTTGACCTAGAGCCTTGGCTGGGATTGTGAGCAGCAGCAACTTGTCTAGTGGGTACGACTGAATAGAATTCACCTTCCTTTCATTCCCAAGAGCAGGTAAAATAATGAAAGTGTTCAACACTATCAGGCAATTCAGTGCCACACCTTTCATGAAGGAGTTCCTTATCTCTGTGCCTTCCCAACAGAGCGCAGTATCCTTTAAAAAAGTATACTAGAGTTCAAGTGAAAATACCACCCCCTTGGATTCTCATGATACACCTAAGACCCTCAAAGCCTTGGAACATCAGTTAAAGGGTGTTAAGCAGCATATTAAACAAAGGGAAGTTATAATGATTAATCCCCAGAAAGCCCATCTTGCACATCAAGCATTGATTTTGGGTGGGAGGAGCAGAAAGATTACTGAAAACTCACTTCAGGACTGCAGAAGGTGAAACAATTACAATAATCTAATCCTGGAGACTGCCAGGCAAAGGCTGGATCCTGCAAGGTGCTGCACTTCATAGCAGCTGAGAGCACGCCACACCTTTTACAAGGAGGACACTTACATTTTTCTCTGCTTTCAAAACATAAAAGGCTCAATGTGCACTTGAAAATGCACTCAGTCACCCTGCAGTAACAAGGCAAGTTTTATACTGTAGCATGGTTGTCCCTGTTCACCAGCATTTGCGTTAATGTGCAACGAGCTAGTAGAACATGGACGCAACTGACTTGGTTAGTTTTGTGTGTTTTATTCTTTGTTGGTTCAGGACAAAAACTTACTTTTTGTCTAAAATCTTGGTTTTCAGTAAATACGTTCTCTAGTAACATTTCTAATACAAGAACATTTTGCAGAGATCATTCACTCTCAATGTCACTGACCTCTTCAGGGCAGATACATGTTATAAACGTATGTGCATGTATATACCCATCTAAATATGTTCAAGCACTATTCCAAGGACATCTATCATAGCTGTTCTTTTACATTTCTCATGCAAGACTTTTCAATAAAAGAAAAGTGCTATGTGGTAGACTTCTTTCAGATAAACTCCTGTGTAACTGCCTACACAGTATATTTTCAACGCCCCCCCCTTGCACTTACGGCAACATAGCAATGGCAACATCGCCAGTGAAGGAGGGGTTTAACATTTCCCTTGCATCATTTACACCTTGCTTTGCTTGTTAATTTAGATGATCAAGTATGCTGTGTTGTCTACACCTGGGATCCCATTATTCTATGCAGACAGCTTCTTAAAAAATGCTGAAGTATTGGTATAAAATGCGTTTATTAGCAGAGCTAGAAATACACAACTAACCGGTATGTATTTACTATGATATGGTTTCTCATGCTTACTTTCTCTTTTTTTTCCCCTTTTCTCTTTTTATGGGATTTATTTCTCAAGTTGTAATTACTGTTTTCCTTCATTACATACAGACAGTTTATTAAATATATTTTAAAAGTTTCTAAGCAGCAAAAGAAGTCACACCCTGAACAGATCATGATACCTTAAGAAAAAGTAACAACCTGTTTATAAACTATTCTGGCGATATAGTGTTTCATTTGCTTCCTTTATTTTTAACTGCTGAAATGGGTCTGCTTGAAAGCAAGATTTCTACTGCTACAGTAACTCCTCATCTCTTTACTTATTTCACGCTATAATCCTTTATTTATCACAGAGGTGGTCACTTGCCAAAATAAAGGAGTAGGACTTCAAATGAAGATAAAGTAATGGAAACAGATCTGATTTTCTTGTTAATACACCTTGGTAATTAAATAAAGGTAAAAAAAACCAACCAAACAAAAAAAACCCCACCCAAAAAACCAAAGTCTGGCTTATTGACACAAATATTTTCTGTCTAGAAGATTAAGGATTTTTCTAAAAGGTGCCTGAAGGCCTTTAAACTTACTTCCTCATCCTCCTCTTCCTCTTCATCGTCAGACACAATACTATCATTTAATGGCTCTTCTAGAAAGAAGCAAAACAAAATGGTATAAGAGTACCTGTGCAACTTAACAGAATCTCTAGTTATTGCTCCTCTTTTACAACAGTAAGATTTAGCTTGCTTCTCATATAGACATCCCATTCTTTTCAGGACAACTGTTGGAATTATTTACTCCTATAAAGCATTCTAGAAATCACTGAAATCAATTAATATTTGGGAAAATGGCAGAAACACTCTGGAATAGTTCTTTTCTCATAAATCCCACGATGATGTCTCAGTGTATTTACCAACAAGATTGAATGAAAGTGTGTGCACTTGCAGGTTTGTCTATTTTTCAATTAATTTTTAATAAAAGACTATTTCTCCCTACAAACACTTCAATATTGTACTGCTTTTATACATAAAAAGATAGTACTCATGTAGAATACTTATTGTAACTTTTGGACAAACTCATTTCCTTAGAAAAAAGCAGCCAGGCTTATGCTAGAAATCTGTACACTCAACTTTTACGAACCAATCAGACAAAAGCTTTTAAAAATACCATTCACAGGAAGAAAAGGAGTGATTCTATAACCTTGATGAAGAAATACTGCATAGTGGCAATATAGTGCTTAAATACTTTATTTGTTCTTTTACAAGCTAGGACCATAAAGACTGCTATCTTCTGCTCTTTCCAAAAGCCAAAGCAAGCAGTCAAACTTGTTCTATTTCTACTATACAGAAAGATTTAATCAGAATTCATCTCCTTTTCATTATTTGTTTTCTCTTTCTTCAGCCTTCCTTTCAGCCACAGGGAACAGAAAATACAATAAATATTCCACCTCCTCATACTTGTCTGTATTAACACAGCATCTACAACTCCTAGGACCCATCAACATACTCTCCAAAAAAGATGGTCTCTGCCCCCTGTTCAGGATAAGCCATTTCAGATTAACAAAGCTACACTCCTCAATAGAGCAAGAGGTGAGCAGAGATAGACCTAGTCCCTAAATCCTGCTTTACAAATTGTATCACCTGTTTATTTTTGCCATTGACAGCAGTCTCTCATTACTGTGAGGCCACTAGCATGAAAGAAAACAGTCAAGGCCATTCTAGTTACTGTCTCAAAACTTTGGAACTGAGACCTACTTGGCCTTTTATTTCTTCTTTATAATTGTAACACAAAAGGTAATTTTAAAATACATCTGACATTCACATTCTGACATTCACTATTCACACTCTCTCAGACCATCACACTATTGTTATTCTTTGAGAGTTTCAACGCCAAGTAAAAACATGAGCTTTCTTATGGCTTTTGTGAAAGATTTACAGCTCAGATAGCTGCATCTGTTCTTCTGACCTGAATTGAGCTGCTTGATAATAAATTCAATCTGTCGGATCATTTCTGCATTTCCTTCCTTGATAAAGCAGCGCAGAATTTCTTCCATTCCCTGGATGTAGTAGAAAACATTGCTAGATTAGTATTTCATGTGACCACAGTGACAGAGTTTTGCTAGCTAAAATGTCATTTTTTGTCAGGAAAAACAAAGGTAGTGTGAAACAAATCACCATGTCCAGCTCTAAGCACTCCATTTTGTCCATACGCTTCCCAAAGACAAAAGAAATATGCTGTGTAGATTGCTTCTAGGTTTAAATACGGAAATATCCATGATGAACAGCAAATTTTTACAATAGATCTGCTGCTTCTGCCTTCTGAACTCAGTACACAGTAGTCAACAGCAAAGGGCAAATTTGCATTCACAGATACAACAGTGCAAGGTTCAGAGAAGGAAAGCAAAAAGCAGGACCAACTTTGACCTTCTCTTAAACCCAGTTTCTCTCTTTGTGGCCCCTTATAGGCTTGATGTTGTGTCTTTAATCATTTAAGATGACTTCCAGTCCTCGTGCTTTGTGAGGTAAAACATCTGACAACAATTATGTCTGCATAACTCTCTAGGTTAATCCTTAAGACATTAAGATACACTGCCTTCCCAGGCACAGCTTCCTCAAATCCAGAAGTCCAAATGCATTCATTACCATTAGACTAACTTTCACAGGAGATCAATTCCTAGTTCTGCTAAAATCTTCCTCCCACTGCCTTCCCCAGCTAACCATGTCTACACCAGGCAGAAACAAAAGCAGCAAGAGGAAGTCATCCTCGTAGTGGCTATTCACTAGTGCAGAATGAGTTAAATAAGAGGAAAAAGTAGCAAGTCAGCTGAAAGCATCTCCTGGGCCACATCCAGTCTATGAAGTGCTAGATGGATAACACTATTCTAAAACAACCCCTTTAATTTTTAATTTAGATAGAATCCTTCACACTGCTGGGGCTCCAGTTCTGGGAAAAGACAGCAAATATGGCAAAAGTGTTGGAGACATACATTCATACCTACCTGAATATCAAAGGTGGAGGGCCTCCTGTGGATTCCCTTCTCAAATACCATGGCTCTTACCTCACAACCCTGCTGCACACTGTTCAACGAGTACCTGTGTGCATGCCATCTTTGGCATATGCGTTGATCTTTGTGCTATGCAAAGCAGCACTTCTTACCATTGCTCTGGCTTCTTCTCGGACAGAAGGGATGGCAAGAATGCTGTACAGTGTTCCATTCACATATGGTTGTATCTAACAGGAAGAAATAGTCATACCACTAAGAAAAACTCTTACATTCACCCCAGTTGACTATAAGCAAAATTTAAGAGTGAAGGTGCAGAACAACTATGTTCAGACAGTTTAATCAGGCTAGCCCGCACTTGCAAAAATTCCCACTAGGGAAGCAGTGAACTTCTAGGATGCAAATATACTGTGATACGGCTGATCTGAATCAGTACTGCTGCATGCAGATTTCCCCCCCACCCCTTCTGAAAATGTATTCTTGCAAATTGACCTAGCCCTAAAAAAACCCCAAAAAAACAAAAAAACCCCAAAGAAAGTTAGTTTGTGACAAACACTAGTGGCAGTACAAAAAAATAGGACAAAGAACAGGGAAAAGACTGTGTCAGCATGAGCTCAAGACAGGCTTCAAGCACTGTAGCCTTAGGCACCTTGGTAAAAGCTCTGGCAGCTTCAAACATCCTCTCACTCTGCTGCCTGTTACTGTCCCTCAGCAGAGGAAAAAAAACCAGCTAGCATGAAAGCTCTGTATTATGATTAGTGAAAGACACCAGGTCTGTCAAATTAGTTTTATCAGCACTTATGTGACCCTTTGTATTGGCCAGGTACTGTTGGAGCACTAAGATTTCCAGTCATCCTCTGTCTATACCCTTGGAAAAACGAACAACGAGCTAGGCTGGGAGCAGGGGAAGCAACGAAAGATAAGGGACTGGGATTTACACAAGGATTCCACAGCTGCTCAGAAAGCTCTCCTGGCACCTAAGAGCATTGCCTTCTACCTTCAACTTTGATAATAAAACTTCTGTCAGCTGCGCTGGTGCAAACTAGGTTGTAAGAATGCACCCTCTGAGAGAAATTTCATGGCCATTGTAAGGCACAGACTTCAACAGTATGATAGCATTTTCTAAATACTTCAGTCTAGGGACTGGGATGTTAGTTTGTATTAGCATGTATTGTATTAACTCTCAGCATTCATAAAAACAAAGCTAGGGAAACAGTACAATAAAGGTATGCCAAGTTTCATCTTAATCAAAACAGTGCTAGTAAAGAATTGATCTACATCTTCTAATGAATTCACAAAATGTGGAGTAAACGCTTCATTCAAATTTATTCTCTAGTTTCAGTTTAAGTGATAAACAAAAAAACCTGATGATACAATCATTGTATATAAACATGAGAGACAGTTTATATTTCGTTGCACCTTGCACAATAATCAAGGAATCAATCTAGAATACCCTGGTAAAAATTCTGCCTCCCTATGATTTCAACTTCATATAATATTTGCCCGCATTTTCTCCTGCCTTGAATTTTACTCCATGGTTAAAGAAGTGACCCTCTGCAGAGACAGCTGAAGCAATGCTTTATATAGCAGACAGCAGATATCAGAGTGATGTGTTGAAAAGCTTTAGGTAGAAATAACTAAGAATTTTCAGCATTTTCCTCTGAGGTAGTTTAATTTAGCATCTAAGATGCAAGCGTGTCTGGAACCAGAAGAAACTTGAACCTCAAAAGGGTTAAGTGGCAGGTTAAGTGAAGTGGTAGATAAAAACATATTAGGGCTTGAATGTCACAGGTGTACTGCTTTCTTATAATATTCTTTAAAACTACTAGCAAATTTGCTTCTTTGCACCTGAGGTTTTGCATAATGGCTTACACCACACATTGTTCATCTAATGAACTAGTTAAGCTTGAGATGGTTTGGTGTGAGATGACATTTAAACAACATCAGAAACTGCAATCAAGAAGGCACATGGACTGCATGATAACTATGCATCTAAAAGACTTTCATTGTTAGCTGCCAACATTTGTTAAAGGAAGACATAATTATGTCTAGAAAGACCAGTGCCCAATGAAAAAAATTTTACATAATCGTGAATTTTAGGAAAATTTCACACAACTTAATTACATGAGGCTCTAACAAGGGAAACAAAACCAATTTACTTTTTTCCATTTCTTCCTTTCTTGCCTTTTTTATCTTTAATTTTTCTTTCTACCTTTTCCTTAACCCAAAGTTCCCTGTAAAAATACCTCATGATTCTCATGGCCAAGAAGATCAGAGAGAACTTTGAGCACATGGTTTGCGATCCTTGCACACATTTTCTTCCCTGCAAAGGGAGAAAACATAAATATGCTTGAAAAAATATAACAGACCAGAGCAAGCTGCTTACTTCTTAAAATCAGTACTAAATGTGATTTACACAGAGTGATACTGTTCCTTGTCCCTGCCAAATGCTGCTCAGCATAACTGAGCTGAAATCAGTGGAGTTACTCTGGATTTACACAGTTGTAGTCTTGGACAGGATGCAACACAAAGAGATTTTTAAAAGTTTAACAATGACATTATTTTGCTTATGGCAAGCAGTCGATTTTTCACCCTTACCTTACTTTTCTTTTTAACAGGAAACTTACTTTAAGCTTCTTTTAAGTCTCTTGGAGATAGACAGGACCTTACTTTCTTGGGTGGAATCTCTGCATTGTAGAAGCGAAGCATGCAAGCATTTCACTCCACAAGGTGAAGGTTAAGCCCCTTGCCATTATTGATCAACTCAGAACCAACTTTCTTTTATACAAACAAATCTCTTTCTTACATAAGTAAAAAGTGTCCTTTGAAAAGTGGGCCTGGAATGTAGGAATGGCAGTCCTCACATATGGCTATGATTCAAAGAATCAAATCTGAGAGGGTCCCATTGATTAACTGTTTTCTTAATTCTTTAGATTTTGGTCAAGCTAACCTCCATAGTTCAGGATTCTTGGGAAAGAGATCTGCTCAAAAGCATTGGTTATAACACTCAGATATCTCTGGTCATGTGAATCCCTGCTACTAATTATAGTCACTTGAAAGAATCCGGGTATACCAGAAAGAAGGATTCTCAATCTTCCCTATCCACTTCTTGGAATAAGGTTGTAATTCAAAAATGTAAGACACCTGCACTCCGCAGACAAAGATTCATGAGCAAGGCAACAGAATACTCCAGCGTGTAATCAGACAGGCAATCTGTATCTGTTAGAACATCAACCAGCCAGAAAATGAGCCCATCTTTGATCATTGCTGACTGCAGTGCACGCCTAGGATTAAAAAACAAGAAGCCCACAAAAATCAGACCACATCATAAATAGCTTTCAAATATATTTATAGCTAATATAAGCACATTAAACCCCTACTTCATCTACCTGCTATACATTAGTCTGCCAACAAAAAAAACCCCAAACTACCCATTTTGGCAGAATCAATTAAACTAAGGAATTAACAAGCCTGAAGAAATTGAAGATGCAGATTCCCATAGGTTAGAGGACTAAAACATTGGGTGGGTTGGTTTTTTGTGTTTTGCTTTGTATTTTTAAACCTGCAAACTGCTGAGGTAAGTTTCTTCATTGTTTTCTAAGGCTTCTAACTCCACCTAAAATTGCATTTTCAGTTGTCTTAAAATTGGTAAAAAAAGCCAGCTACACACAACAGACCCATAAAACAAATTAATTACTACTTCTGCCATAGGTAGCCATAGCACTATAGCACTTTTGTACTGTTGATTTGACAAATAGGATTTTTTTGCTTAAAACTATTTGCTCTTTTCTCTAGAGATTCTTAAATCACATATTCTTTTAATTCAACCTGTAGTTGCCCTCGAAGAATATACTGAATCAAGTGCTAGGTGGTCAACTGTGATCTCCTACAACAGAAATTCCTCGCTTTACAATACAAAAAAGAAGTATATACTGGTAGAAAGGTCTTACTGCAGAACACCATTTTTAATCACATTATTTCCAACGGGCATAAAGTCTAAATGACAAAGATCAAAGCAGGTATTTTCCTGGTCTTAGTACTTGGGATTTGGATTACTCCTGAAAGCTCATACACTTTCTCAGTCCTGGATCTTGCAGTAGGTCTATGGCATTGACTGAGCAAAACAAGGGAGCATCTGACCACACATTAAAAGAGTCCCTCATGTCAAGTGTCTGGAATTAATCTTCTATGATATTAGCTATTATTTTTTAGAAAGTAAAGAGCTTTCAAATTTTCAGTAGCTTAGTGCCTAGGCCCCAAAATTCAAACTAACTTGTACTATCAACAACTGCTTTAATAGAAAAATAATTTTCTCTAAAATTGGTTTAGGATTTCAAGCAGTAGGGTATGAAGATTTATTCTCTTTCGTCTCAAATATGTATAAGGTACCATGTCAGGAAGCAGTCCAGAATTTTACCCAAAGCACATTTACATGTGCTTCATCCAGACAATTCTAAATGAGGCAAATCCAAAAGCAGCCCCCAGTCCTCAACAAGCCCAAACAAACAAATAAAAAAACCCCCAACACTTGCAGTCTTAATTTAGAAGAAACATAAATGAAAGTAACAAGAGCTAAACACATCCATCTACCTCCTTACATTTAGTTAACTATTCAGGGCTGAATATTCCTCCTGAATGCTGTGAAAACAGAGTTCCTAGATTGTATTTATTTGATAAATGGGAGCAACATCATGCCCTTTACTGCTTTTGCATGATATTTCTTTTGCGGTGGGCATTTGAGTCAGATTGTTAATGCAAAAGAAAGAAACAAGACAGCCCATGCACAGACAGCTCCAGGAAAGAGGATCAACAGGATGAGGATGAAATCCCTGAAAAATGTTTGCAGAAAGGATAATGAAAACCTTATGCTTTGGAACGTAATGCAACTCTTTTTCTATGTAGGATCTTCAGAACTTTCTACATTAAGATTTTCACTTTGTTCAATTAAGGAATACATATAAAGCACACAAGGCTATGGCAGATGTACATTTTACTTGAGTCTTGACAGCTGGTAGAAAGTCAGGTTAATTCAGTCAGCAAAACTGAGTTCTCCTCCATAATAAATGACACCGCTTTCATCAGTCATCAGAGGTTCTGATGATTGTTATGGGAAAATCAAGTGCTCTTCTTTCCTCCCTGAACAGAGCATAACTAGCCTGCATTTCCTCTCCTGTTGTCACCACTGCGTGCTGTGCTTTCATCACCTGAGGCTGAATTTCTGCAGAGCCCCCAGAACATTCTCCCATGTAAGGGAATCCTTGTCTTCAGCTTTCAGTCTCTCCTCCAGCATTCGCAGCAATGTTGGGTTCTGAGAAAGGTAGACACGACCTGGTGCAAAAAGCGATGAAAGAACAGATGCTGAGATATCAGCTTATGACAGAAAAGCTCCCTCTCCTTGGAAAAGTAAGCAGGATTGACCTCAGTTTCTTCTTGACAAGCCACAATCTTGTGCCAAGACCAAACAAACCTGCACAAATGAGTTGTCTAGCAGACCAGTTGCATTCAATCCAGCCACTTGGGGCATTAGAGGCTCCCACTTGCCAAGTTAGTACCACACAGAATGCACTATCCTCTTTCAGTACATGCTTTCTGATCTATCACAGTTTTGTATACTCTAGGAAAAGAACAGAGATGTCCAAAGAGCTCAGGAAAGTTAGGTGCACTACTGCTATTGACTTCAAATGGGATTTCCGTTCCTAGCAATAGTTAGCTCCTGAAGTAGCACCAAACCAAGGGCTAATTTGGGACAGGCAGAGATACAAAGCTGCATATATATGCAATCAAACAGCAGTGATGCACAAAGATTTATTTCGGTGAGGACCAGGAAGATGGAAGAGCAGCTGCACTAACTACTGTTGCACAGCCTGGTAGCAGGTTTGCCTACAGGACCTTTAATTAACAGGGATTTTTCTTCTTTTTTTTTTTTTTTTTTTTTTTTCACCCTCATGAAGAGACTGAAGACTATATTAAAGACAGCACCTGGCTAAGTTCCCACATAGATCACAAATCATCAAAAGGAGTCAGAAATGCGGAATATATAGTGTCAAAATGAAAACTTTCCAGGTATTGAAAAACTGTTTTGAATTCATGCAACAAAAGACAGCGAATCCCTAGAAAAAGGGTGCAAATAAGGCTCTAAATTTCCACATGCCGTGGCATGCACTTGTGAAGTACCTATAAGCCAGCCTTATGTGAAAATGCTGTCTTTTTTTTGCAGCAAATCTCTTACCTTCTGCCAGTGAAGCAAAAGCATTGATGAGCCTTGCCATATACTGTCTGACTACGTCACTCTTAGAATGTAATAATTTGAGGACACTTCTCTGAAAAAGAAAGCAAACATTAATAAAAAATGACTAGCGCAGAAAAAAGCCAAGTTAGTCTTCTATAATGTTTTAAAAGCGTCATTAAATTTTCACAGCAAACGAACTTTGAATGCATATCGATATCTTAAATAATGTCAATATAATTTAAAATTTCCCAGTTTCTTTTTTTATTGGCAAGGGGCTGAGGGTGAGATGGAAAATGAACAAATAAGCAAATTAGTGCTCCTCAGCTCAGTCTGTTAAAACACCATTAAGCTCCATAGTGTGGGGTGAGAATTATAACAAACCAACACAGTTATCAGTTAAAGCTGATATCTAAAATTAATATTTAGTCAGTGACAAAAAAAATCTGTTAATTTTGTTGATGAACTTGCATGCAGTAATGTTACCTGACTAGGAATGCTTTTGTTTGACAACTAAGAGTATGGGAAAGCAGCTCAGTAATTTACCAAGAACACCACATTGCAAACTATTTTTAATCTGGTTTACTTCAGGCATTACTTATACATAACTTTCCTCTTACAGAAATTTACAGGGACAAAACCAGATCATTGATTTAATAATCCTTTAACTTTTCTAGTGAAGTTACTGTTGTAATGACAATGGGAGCCACAATGTAACAAGTAGGCCCAATGCTTCAAACACAACTGGGGAACTCAACTCAAATTCACTATTACATTTGAAAAAAGTTGCACTTTTGTTAGCAATAGTATTGGATTATCAGTGACTGAAGCAACCTTTCAAAATCAACATACCAGCAATTCTCCTTTCTAAAGAAAGGTAACAATCCATTCCAAATTCACAGAAATACTATTGAACATGTTATTACAAGTGCATAACCAGATATTCTATAGAGGTATTGAGACTGAAGTCCTATTTTACTTCTTATCCTAGATGAGTGAAATGGATTGAAAATATTGTCTAACAATACATAATCACTCAGAAAGAGACATAGCATCTGATAAGCAAGAGCTAACTCCTAAGGAAGGGGCTCAGTAGGCTTCTGCTCAACTCAAGGACATCAAGCACAAGGAGAGGTGACAAACTTCCACTTGTCTACAAGAACTGTATCTACACTGAGAGCTCTTGTAATGCAAAGCTTTGCCCATCACATTTAAAGACTGGGATGCAGAAGTTAAATGTATCGCATGATTTTTGCACTACTATTATTTTTTTTCCCTTCCAGAGAGTGATACATTTTTCTGATCAGCACTTTATAGAAACAAATGAGAATATCACATACAAGTTGGAGGAAAACCCTTTCCAGCTGACCTGACAGTTGCTGTGGCAGTCTAGGAGGTCATTACTGATGTAGGCTTGCAGGACAGTGTCTCTCTGTTCTCCAGGATATGATGTTGTCAAGCGCTAAAATAAATAACAACATAAATAAACCAGTCAAATAAATAAATGGTAATGTGAATTGATGACCACTGAAGATTTTAAAGGTGCTGATACCCCATAGTTGAGAAACCTCTTCTCATGGGGAGAAGGAATTCAGCCTCAGTGATCTAAGGGAAAGAGATGAAATGAACTGACCTGACCTCAGTTCAGTGATCCACTACAAAACTGTTACTTGGGAAGCTGTCATCACTGTCCATACAGGAAGGAAACAGCATTACTTCCCATAAAGTTAAAAAGCCCCTCTAATAGCTACAGATGTGGTGCTTTTGTAAAACATCTGAGAGTACTGGGCTAGAAGAACCACTGGTCAGACCCAACGAATGTTTTTTTATGTGAAAATAGACATTGAATTTTGATCAGAATTCCACTATTATCATCTTTCACGTCTGTCACTTTGAACCCATCAGCTTCCTTTTCAGCAGGAAAATGGAACTTCCTGTTGTCACCTTTTATTTTTCTGAAATATCATTACATGATCCGAGTCAACCAAAATGTAGGGTCTTGTAGAATATCTTGATTATAAAGGAAAACTGGTGATTAGAGTCAGGTCTTTCCTTGATACAGCAGTATTTATATAAATTTAAAACAGGGCAATACATGGAAAAGGAACTGCCTAAAACAACACCAATTTCCTTGAAAACACATCAGCAATTACTTCCACTGAAGATCTCAGGAATTCCTATCTGGCTTTCCTCAGACGGGGAGAGTACTGCTACAAATACACACCTACTGCCTGGGCTTTCTTCATCATCTCAAGAGCCTCAGCAAGCTTCACTGACAAAGAGAGAAGTTGCCTATAATGCTGAACTGATCACCAGAACAATCGTCTTGCTCACAAGGTGGATTTTAGTCCTGGACCACTCCAGAAGGGACCTATTTCTTTATTTCTGCAGAGGCCATCTCCCTTACCCAGCGCAGAGCCTGCAGTAAGAAGGCCTTGAGACGATCATTCCCTGTAATCAAATCTTTCTTCAGCTTCTCATAATCCAAAGAGGGCAACAACGGCACATCCTGCATCTTCCTACAATGCAAACGGGAAATACATTAATCAAAACTCTCTCTTCTTATTCAGTGCAGCTGATGTTACTGAGGTGAGAAGAGCCAAAACAGGAAGTCTGCTTCAGGAAAAGAGCTTCCACATTTTTACACCTTTGTAACTTTTATTACCATTACCATGTTAGAACAACAGACTTTTTAAACTTGGACTTATTTTTTCACCATGCATGCAGACACACCATCATAACTTGCAGACACTAAACTCTGACAACTAGCCAATTGATGATCTGAGCTTTTTAATGGCACAAAACAGTACAGGAACATCCTTTTTTGCCCTGTGTTGACCACAAGGACATGAGGGCAGCAGCTTGTGGCTCTTAGTACACAGTTATAAACAGACACAGTAACAAGCTGCAGCTCCAACTTCACCTCTAAGCCCTCATGCACACAGAAATGTCTTCTCCAAGGCAAAGGTGGTAGGCTGAATGGATTTTACAGGCTGGACTGTGTTGGCTTAACATAAGACTTAATACAGGACCACTTTCCATGCACCGGTACTATCTTGCTATTTTCAGTTTTAACACTGCAATAGAAGTTTCACTTAACAAAATTGCTTCCAGTCAATGCTTTAATTTTGATATTTAAATATTACACTAAACAATTTGTATTCCTATCTTCCTATCCTACCACTTTTCAAAACAAATTTTATGTTGTAAGTATAATTGTCCCTTTACTTATCTTGTAAAAAACAGAAGGATCAAAACGGTGTCTCAAAAATTTAATAAAACCTTCATCTCAGATATACCATCTCTATTCGATCTTGTAAGCCAAAACTTGTTAAGTCAGTCACAAAAAAACCCAACCTTGAACCACCAAAAAATCCACGTTACCGATTCCCACTTTTCCTGGATTTGTGAGAAGCAAACCAATTACAACAACAGTACTGTACTTGCGGAAACAGTAAAGAAAATACAGCAACCAACTCACAGATGTGGAGTGGCAGATTTACGGGACTAGCAACATCCTGCTGAAATTAGGATGTTAATGAACATGCCCACAGAAGAATACAGATCACACAATATTTGCATACAATGTTCACTGAGATCAGAGGAAGCATACAGAGGACGAATGATTCCCATTTGCAGACAACTGGCAGTGCACTTCAGTTTACAAACCCCTCCTCCACCTCTTCTCTACAGATATAAATGAAGCTCAGCAATAAATACTTACACAGGGGCTAAAGATGCTCTTAACATTGTGGAAGCCTGGATCAGAAAAACAAAGAAAAAAATAAATCACAACAGATTAGTCCAAATTTCACACCAACAGTGTTACTAATGAGGTCCACAGTGAATTCTTCCACTAAGGTTTTATAGGAAAAGAACTGCAGAACCTTTGTTGCAAAATAGAAACATAGCTAAAGAGAGAGAAGACTTCAGTGTTTATCTTTCTTTGCCTTAAAGTGTTTCACAGGTAAAAACCTCTTTTGTTATGATCTGGCTACGCTATCTTCACTGTCATACTCCAAAAATTCCCTACACTTGAAGCATTTAAAAAAAATAAATAAAAGGAAAAAAAGTGAGTAGAAACTACCATCCGAAGCCCACTGAGGAAGATGAAGAACTTACTAAACACACTTATTGACCTCAAAAATGTTCATACCTTAAACTTGCCATAATATTTGACTGGAGACCTAGCACGTATTACTGCATCCAAATTCGCTATAATTCTTTGTTTCAACACTAATGTTATCAGAGTGCCTGTTGCTACTAATATATACCCCTATATATAACTACTAATATGTAAAGAAAAGACTATGTATTCTAGTATGGATAAAACCAATATGGAACAGCATGCCATTTCTCAGTGGTTCTGCCTAGATAAGTTCAATTTAAGCCTGGATATTTCCTCTGTGATGCAGTGTGACACAGAGCATATGCAGGCACCACTGCTGACCAAGTCAAAACTTAAAAATATCAACACCATATAAAAGTTCCATATAAAAGTTGTCTGCTTCAGTAAATACTTTTTGCTAGAGCTAATTGTAGGTGAGCCAAGAAGCAGCAATTCTGGCATAAGCATGCTTCATATCATGCATTCTGATGTCAACTACATGCCATATTCGCAGAATATTCGGTGTCGTCTCTTTGTGTTGATCTCCCAACTCACTTTCTAAAAAATCTCTTATTACCACTTATGTCTTTAAAACCGGTCTTCTCTTCTAACCTAGCCTCTTTCAATGGGAGCTATATAATCGATGTCTATTGTCAGATTTAAAACTGAGGGATTTAGGAGACAAAAAGCATGAAATACCATAGAGGATATTGAATTACACCAGCTGACATATTCTTGAACACACTACCTCATGGGTATCCTTCGTAATACAAGGAACTGCTCTCTTAGATGTGAAATAAGCTTATACGCACATTAGAAAGCATTTTATATTATGTTTAAGTCAATGAATGACTTGTACACAATAGACAATTAACAGGTCATACACTTCAAAATTAACCTGTCTTGACAGCAGTTCTCAAATCGTACTTTACACAGTACAAAAGCCTTTCAAAGTATCATATCTGCCTAAACTGTTTTCCTCTCATTTATTTGTATTCATTTTTGTTAGCATTTTTTATAAATATCAAAAGTTAACTTTTGTTTAAACAAAACTGTTTTCCCAGTCAAAACCTATCACCTTGTACCTGAGTGCGCAATGAAATCACAAATCTTTCTCGTTGCCTTCCTCAGCACCCTTCTCCGTTAAAGGAAATGGGGAAGAAAGTGACTATGGTACGTTAAAGCAAAAGAAATGACAGAGCTCTTGAAGATGAGAAGGTGAGACGAAGAACAGTAGTGAGAAAAGAAATAGAGCAGGTCACTAAGAATAAACAGATGTATACAAAAGCTCTCTGCTTCTCAGCAAAGTCCTTTTTACCCACCACTTCTTTGCTGCCTTAGAAAGAAAAACATGTACTCCAACCAAAATCTAACTAAAGGATATATAGTTGGTAAAGATACATGCATCACTCTTCCACACAAATAAAGCTTTTTGGCAAGTGTAAGATTTTGCAAGCTTTTATAAATTTCAAACTACAGAAAATTCAATTGGAAAAACATTTGGATTTTAAAAAATCAATCCGATCAAGCAGGACAAAGTCCTATAAATTCCCAAATTACTTTTTAAGCCGGCAGATGGAGCCCAGCAAAGCATTTAGTACGGTTTGGCTCTGTAGTCTACCTACACCAAAAAGGCACCACAGAGTGAGGCAGACCCTATACTGGAGCTCTGAAGGCCAGACCACCGAGATGGAGAGCCTTCTTGTCCAGCACTCACTCTTCTGATCAGACCCAAGTTTATCAGTCTAGAACATGCACAGGAGGAAGGAAGTACTCTCAGGCTTTTTGTGTTTCTGGGAAAGCAATAAGCATACAGTACATATTACATCAGATTCAGTCAGGCAAAACAGAAACAGGGAAAAGTTTTTCAGGGCTAGTTTGTCCTTTGCTGCACCTTCATTTCTGAACCTGACCGACTATGGTCAGCACCACTGATAAACAGAAAGTTTATCATGCAACCATGTTACAGGCAGAGATTTCCTTTCTTCATCTTCATCTACACGATTGCAATTAGTCATAAGTAAGCTAATCTGTATCCATCCAGTATGGCATACAGAGTAAGACATTAGCTTGGGTCTCAAGAAATATGGCTTCTAGTCCTGATTCAGCTGCCGACTGCAGACAGAATTTCAACATGTCATTTCACATCTCTGGGCCTTGATTTTTCTCATCTAGAAAGCAGATACAGGCATCAATCTCTTGAATAAGCTGGTTTTTGAGATCTACCAATAAATGGCAGTGTGCAAGAGCTAAACATTATTATTTTGCAATTAAATAATCGAATGCTCATGGCACAACCACCACAAACAGAAAACCAACAGATTTAGTGTTTGATTATGACAGAATAATTCTGCAAAATAAGTTAACAACAGCTGATACAGTATCGTATCAACTCTGGTACAAGTATTTTCCTGTCTTGGAATTTATTTAGGCCTCTATTTTAAGTAATTTTATGGGAACAAGAATTGCAGTAAAATATCGCTAGGAAATTCTATTTCTTCACTGGGCATTTTTTGGCAGTTACACAACCCAGCAGCTCTCCTGTGGCTCGTAGGGCTATGATTTCAGGGTCCGCACTACTTCAGGTCAGACAGCTGAGGCACCCTGTGAAGCACACAGCCATGCAGTGTGCTGAGGGACAACATCACACGCTCTCCATCTATTGCTAAATGTGTTTGAAGAGATTTTCAATCAGTTTAATTTTCAAACAAGCGACCCACATACTGTATCGCT
This sequence comes from Mycteria americana, assembly GCF_035582795.1. Taxonomy (NCBI): domain Eukaryota; kingdom Metazoa; phylum Chordata; class Aves; order Ciconiiformes; family Ciconiidae; genus Mycteria; species Mycteria americana. The sequence continues at coordinate 12,363,794 of NC_134371.1, forward strand.
GAGTGCTGATCATTCAGTTTAACATCCAGGCTACCTCTTGCCATAGGATCTCAACTTTTCATCTTTTTATCCTCGTTTTTAAAGAGGAAAGACACATGGCACCCCAGACCCTCAGAGCCCTGCTATCCTGCCAGCCTCTCCTTTCCTCATACCATGGCCTCTTCAGCTCTCGCTCCCGGACCACTGTCAGTCTGGCCGGCACCACCTCTGCATCCATTCCTTAGCTGCTTTCGCCGCCTCCTGCAGCAGCAGCAGCATCAAGGGATGCCTGTCCCAGCACAGAGCTCGAGCTGATACCCCCGACAGGCCATAACGGTTCGTACGAAGCCCCACACCTCATTTGTAATGCTGGCTGATTTGACCAGTTGGAAGCAGCAGTTCTCGGCAATAGGAAGCACTGGGTTATGGACTCAGGTGGAAATTAAGCCTGGGGAATATGACCGATACTCTGCTGAAAATTTCATGGCTTCCTTCACAGTAACATTTCTAATTAAAGGGCGAATTAAGGCCCATCCTAACATTTAATTTTAACTTGGTTTAATACTCCTATACCTTAAGCAGAGTGCTCTTCACTTCGCAAAGTGCCTTGCCCCACACAAGCAGGGAAGGGTAAATGTGCGTTACAAATTCCCTAGCAGGCAGCCCACCAAAGCAAATACACTTCCTCCTCAGCACCTCCTTTCGCATTTCACTAGGTAGTATTTGTTTGCTTGTTTCTATTTCTCCTCTTTGGTATAGATCTGAGATGTCCCAATCTTGCGATATTTACCCAGTTAAGTATCTTTATATAACCTAACCCTAAAAAGCTCTAGTTCCTGACTTGCACATCAGCTTTAACAAATGGAAAACCACAGCTCAAATACAGCTGGGTCCTACAAATAATCTCTTGGGCTTACTTACGTCAGCACATTTAAGACATATAATCTCGTCAGTGGAAAAAGGTCATTGTCTTCACCATTATCTCTGCACATAGCAGATCCAAAGCCAAGCTTCCACATGCATTACTTCTGGTGGGAGTGCCAGCTGAACCAGCCTTCACCCCTCTCAACACATTGCTACCACGGAAAGCAAAAGCAAGAGATTCTTGGAAACAAAAACCTGCCCTACCACCAAATTAATAAGAAAACTCTTTTTAAGTTCTTTGCAAAACTTTAGCCACATGCTTTTAAAAATGGACTTCTATGTTGCAGATACATGTAAAAACATGAAGCCTTTTAAAATTATTTTTAGGAACAAAAGGGATACGTTTAACTGAGGAAAAGGTTAATATTGAAGTCTGGAAGTGGACAGAACAGAGCCCACTTTGGCCTTTTGTTTTTTTAATCCTCACAGATCCGTTCTTCTCTTTGATGGTGTTCATTCTCAAATCTAAATGCTGAACTCTGATATCTTGTCGTTTCTGTGGCAATACTGCAAAAACTCCAACTGTACCGTGTTTTTGAGAGAGAGTACTTGGATGCTGGAAAGTTGGGACTTATTTATAAAAGCTGCTTTTAAATAATTGGACAAGAGAAAGTAAAACCATCAGCACTGTGCATTCATAGCCCTCAAAGCACTCTATAGAAAGTAAATTCCTAATATTCTTACAAAGTTAGTAGAAACATTACGATCTTCATCTCCAAGTGATGAATCCAAAGCCACAGACTGAAAGGCAGAGTCAAAGGCACTGGTGACAGGTAACTTCCTCATTACACATCTATCAAGTCAACCACCAGATGATGCCTCAATCAGCCAAGTTTACGTAGCTCCTCTTTACTACCAGTTTTCTTAGACTAAAAGCATTTATTTTCTCAGCATTTTCTCCCAAGCCCCTTCCCCAATCTTACCTTTCCTGGAACAGGTTAAATATTAATTCAAGCTTTTGAGTAACAGTATTCCTTAAATTGCCAGTCAATGAAAAGACTGTGAAGAACGTGGGGCGTACATGACTTATCTGCAATACACGACTCCCAACATTCACAGATTTAATCTTGAACAAAATACTTTTCATGCAAAACCTATCTTGAGACAGAACCATTTGTCATAATTGAAACACATGCAGAAACTAGGTGTCTTAAGGAAAGGAGAAGAAACAAGCACAAGAAAACAACAGTCCAAGCATAGCTCATTCTGGTAGGATCATGGGGTATGACTTATGTTTGTGCTGGTTCTTGCCAAAGCCAAACCAGGTACCATATTACGTCAAGTAATTCTGTCACGATGCAGATTATACACAGATGGCAGCCCTTAATTTTTGAACGAAGCGAGGCATGAATATGAACAGCATGGAATAAAACAAAGTTCAAAGGGGGGAAAAGAAAAATAAAATCAATATTTATAAAAGAAAACAGATGCATTTCATGTGCAAGCCAAAACCACAATTGATTTTATCAAATACTGCAGCCTAGTATTCAAACCAACTCCTCTTTGCTATTTGATGTATATATTCGTAATATGCTGAAGGCTAAAGCTGAAAGCCAGATTCTGTCCACAGTTACCACTCTGAAAACGTGCTGTAAGAATTCAGTGTAAATTCAATGCAGATTCAGAATTAATAATCAAAGATATGTGAAGAATATGTGAAGAGTAAAACCAAAGTTTGAGCAAATTTGTACATATCATTAGAACTCACAAATTTATGTTGAGCTCATTTGTTATATGCTAATGACAAGCCTGCTACATGCAGAATGCTACAAGACTCTGAGCTTGTGTAACCTGGCAGGTCTACTGGGGCTATGCAAATTTATTTCATAAGAAGATCTTCAAATGTTTTTAATTTTTTTTTTTCTTACTTATACTAGAGATACGCTGTTATGAAAACTTTCCACTTGGCATATACCAAGACATCTGAAGTGTACATAAAAGTCACACTGTAATATTATGTGATAATGTAATGACAAGACAAAATGTCAGAAAAAGTATAAAATACTATATGTGAACAGTGAGGGAAGGCTGAAAGCTATCTATGTATTCAAGAAATACCTCAGAATTAGAGTCAGATAGCTTTACAAAAATTTTATAAACAACTCTGTGTTGTAAGTTACTACATTCTACATTGTATAAAGTTACATTTAACTAAGGCTACCTGTATAAAGGCAAAACTTTTCTTTAGCAAAGATAATTTAATTCATAATTTCTCATCTGTAATCAACTTTTCTCAATCTCAAAACAGACCATTATGAGAGGGAACAAAATGCTAAATGTCGAGCAAAAGGTGTCCATTATGACCATTCACATCATCAACAGGAACAGGTTGATTGATACAGGTGATCTTTTAACACAGGTAAATGTGGATAGTATTCTCTACATCAAGATAAAAAGAAGCACGTAAGGAATAGTCCATTGCATTCAATAATTCTATGACTATTTCTCAAAACCAAATGTTGTTTTAAGTAGGAAGTTGAGTGCCCACAGGGTTTACTGTAATTCCAGGTGATGAATACGTTTGAAAAAAAAAATTACAGTTTTTCTTGGAAGGCGAAATCTTGTTTTACCCAAAGAAAGCGATAAAAATACAAATATGGATTATTTTAAAGTAGAATACTGACTGACATTTTTCAGATTTGGTGTCAATCACTTTTATGATTTGATTTAGTTAGTAAGAGTTACTTAGAAGTAACTTAGTTACTTAGAATTAGACTCATTTCCTCCCTTTGCAAAGAATGCACTGACTATGGGCAAAATTAGATACTTATGGTGTACTTGTAATATTGCCAGAATACAAACCATCTGGGTTACAGAAGTCACAGGCAGTACACAGAATACCGTTTTGCTTTTTCAGTTTTCAATGAAAGAGGATCCATTTTAATTGTATGAAACAATTTGATAATCTTTACTACAGAAACAAAGTTTCACTTTAGAAATTAAAAATACAAAATACGTAAAATACCATGCACCTCTGAAGAGCACAACTCAATTTGCTGTATTATCTTAATAATATTTATCTGCTTACTCAAAGATGTTGTGGGATCAGCTGGTGTTGGCACACTTCAGAGACATCGTATGCTGTATACACTGATGTTCATGTGGAAGAAACAATTGCTTTCTGCATGTTATAAAAAAGCTGTGTTTCATGTAAAAGTTGTGGACAAAGCTGTTCTTTTGCTGACATGCTGGGTTACATGTATTATGAAGCCATAAGGTTACTCAGAACTTCTGTTCTGTTCTCCATGCAGAAATCCCAAGCCTGGAACATTTTTTGGCTCTTTATAAACCATACGGTTAATATCATGGCAAGTTAAAATGCACTGAAAATTGTTACACATTGTGAAAAGAAGAGAAATATAGACTGTGACAGACTGAGCAGGCAATGTGAAAGGATATAAAGATATAGACACTTACATATCCGTCATCACAAGGGCTCATAGAGTAATATCCCTTTACGGGCAAACAGGCACACATTAAAATAAAGAAGATTAAAAAAAACAAGTTAACATAAATAAATCACAGAGAAATGCACAGTTCTAAAAAACCAACAAATCAAAATTAGCTAAAAATTAATAGACTATTAGCTTTGAAAAGAAAAGCGTAAGCACTTTCTCCCAATCCATGTACTTGTATGTTTTAGGACTGAAATCAGGGTGTCTCTCCTGTGATATATTTACATTACAAGTTCTCCTTTCAACGCCTGGCAAACATACCTAGTCTGCACATTATTCCATTATAACTGTCAGTTAGAATAGCTACGTACCAAGCACTAACACATTTATGTGAATATATGACTTCTATTGTTCACTACACTGAAGCAGCTAAGAGAGAGATACCAATAAACATGATATCGATCAAAAGACCTCGGCTTCTGAGAAAGCAGCTGCAAGTATTCTCCATACTTGCTTTGACTGGAGTTTCTCACCAGCACATAATGAAAGCTGAGAGACCCCATTTAAGGTGTTTCAGCAATGCTATCAATTCCTCATCCCAAAAGGCTCCAAGGATAAATTAATAAAAAGTCTCTGGAAGGAAACCTAAGATTTAGTTACTAAAATAAAAAATGGTGATAATTCATGGTTTGAGTAGTTTAGTACAAAATATGCCATATTGTCTTTAATTAGACTAAAATATTTAACTTAGAACATCTTTGTATCCAAAAAGAGCAGTCTTAATTCAAAATAAAACTACACAGTTCAACACAATGAAATAAGACAACATTAATTATTCTGCTTCTAGTCTTTTTGTGCAAACCTGCCAATACTTACTTTAGAGGACATATTTGTGCAGATGAATAAGCACATAAACAGTGTATTTTGCAGGTTCCTCTAACAGACATATACAGCCTTATACAGAAAGTATAAGAAACTTGCCACTTTTCACTGTGAGCAGAAAATAAAGTTCTTTCTATTCTTTAACCAATTTTAAAAATCTGACATTCTGTTATTATCATCACACTCAGAATTCCCTGATGTGAATGAGTATTTTAACTTTCATGGTGCTATACACATATACAGACAGTTCCCAGCAAAGACATTTTAAAATTAAATTTAAGACAAAGGACAACATCGATAGAGACCAATAAGTGAGCAAAAGAAACCAGGAGATAACCTGTATCATGAGATGAGAGGACATTTCAACACACGCATGACCTGAGCCAGTGAAAACGTATGTAAGCGTCAAGACAAAGATGACATTAAAGGAAAGTTTTGACATTAAAAGGAAACCACAAAAGGTTGGACCAGACAACCTTTCAAGGTCCCTTCCAACCTGGGCTCTTCTATGATTTGAAGACAATAAGAGGAAAAGTTTGTGGAAATGCCTACTGATGGCAACACCTTACCTTTAGAGATGAGGAATTTATGTAAACAAAAAACCCTGCCTAAGTTGCTGCAGGTAGTTTTATCACCTGCAGCAACTTGTGAAAAAGGCATCATATACTGTATCCGCAGAAAAAAAGAACTTCTCTTTGCTTGCATATAAAGAGGTAGGCTTGTTTCTTCTTTACCATATATAAGTGGTAACATATAAGAATCATCCCATGGACAGGGATGGAGAAGACTGATATATTTCATCCTAAGAAAAGCTTGCTTAGGGTAGATACTGTTTGCTGTAATGTGGATATTATTTTTAAATGAAAGAGCGTACTTCCACATAATGCTTGGTGAATCCACTCTGAATGGTTCAGAGTAATAAAAAAAAACAAAACAAAAAACTTCTGTTAACCTGTCTCCTAGGTTTCATGTGCTCTCCTGGTGCAGAAAACTCTTTGACAAGTAAGAAACAGAATACCTGCCACCAACTATTACAGATTGATGGCATGTTCACATTTGCAGTAAAAAGCATGTTTGAGGAAAAAAGCACAGAGCACAAGAAAAAAAAAAGGAGCCCATGCTAATCTTTAGAGCTATCCCAGAAAATGAAAAAAATGTCTCCTTGTTTACAGTTTGTAAATGACAGCTTAACTTTACAGAAAAGCTGGTGCTTTTGTCCAGTAACAGAACTAAAAAAAAAAAAAAAAAAAAAATTTCTACAGCTTCAAGAGCTGTGCCAAAAGAGACCTAAAACTTGCAAGGGACATTAATTCACATAATTGTAGCTACAGGTAAACATAATCAGACTGAATAGTAGTAAAAACATAATGGGCATTTATTCAATTCAGTGACACAAGAGCAATATATGCAAGCAACTATACAGCTTTCTAGTCACAGAAAGATTCTCCAGTCATTAACACACATCTTGACTATTGACAGAAACTGCGCATCTGAAGAAGCAGTTCCTGTTTTCCCTTTAATTCAAAGTTTAGAGAATCTTATTACATTATCTCTAATCCAAGAAATTCCAGGAAGGTGTACATCTTACTTGAATCAGAAAATCTATTTGTGGGCTTAAGACTTGAGCCTGTGATACATTTGATGGGGAGTGATTGTACAATGCTTCAGTGATAAAGAGCCAGAATCCTCTTGGCTTCATGATATCTATTAAACTGAAAACTGCAGGAATCAAAAAACTACAACCCAGGCTTCCTACCCACCAGACAAATCACTATAAGAAAAAAAAAAAAAAAAAAAAAAAAGTAAAACTTAAGTTATCTCAAGAGTATTAAAGACATAAGGGACTATGATAGATCATTGTATTTAAAACTATGCTTTTCAAATTTACCATTACCCACATCAGTTCCCTGTCCAAATGAACATTAGAAAGTCAGGAATCTGATTAAATCTTCAAATGAATGTTTCCTCAGCTTGTCAGACCTGGTGCTCTGACCTTCTATTCTTACATCCAGACCTTTTGCTCTGACAATTCTCTCAGGTCTCTTATCTCCCAATTCAGGACCACACATGTCAAATGACATGATGGAAGATGGCAATAAGATTCAACTGCAGCTAGGAAAAAAAGCCTTATGGTAAAACAGGGCTTTAGAGGAGCCTTGGAAACACTTCCCAACTGTAACCTGTAACTGTAGCATGGCCTCTCTCCCACTACATGCAGCAGATGCATCCTGTTAATGGATTGTAGATCAGGCTCATAAGCTGACCCAGAAGGTCACAGAGCTGGCAAGAGGCATGAAGTTGCTCTGTGAAAGAATGAGATCCAATCCAGCTTACTGGAGAGCACAAAGCAACAGCCAACACCAGAAGCCCTTGCTAAGTAAGATTTCGTGGGTATGAGTACACTGGGAAAGTCTTTTGGTTAAGAGACATCATTGCCTCAGGTCTTAAAGCCAGTTCGGTAAGAAAGACTCGTTCTGGGATTTGTCCTCCCGATATGAATTTCTTCCAGTGTGAAAGGACAGGCCTTCACCCACGGGGAGGTGCACGGGGCAGCAAACCAGGAAGCTGATGTTTGTACAATAACAGCACACATTAGTAACTGATACATGCTACCTTTATTGTAATTTCAAAGCCTGAGACCGCAAGGATTTATATTACACAATACTACTTTCCTGACATTAAAAATTGAGCACAGAGTACAATGCACCGGGAACAAAATCAAGTTTGCATACAAATAATGCTACCAAGGATATAATCCAAGGCATACTCTTTAATTTCCTTGGGTGATACTTCATTTTGGTTACAGCACTGGTACAGTCCTCCATCCCAGTATAATTTAAAACTACCAGTGTAGTGTAGCTGATTTAACAAAACATACTGTAGAGCTCAAGTACACATCTCAGAGAATTGATGCAGCTTTCGCATTTTCTGCTCTCAGAACCTGCTCCCAAACCTGGATTGTCCCCTGAGTTGCACCAGTATAGCTGACGGTGAACTCAAGCACCTCCTCTTTCCAAACTATGTAATGCACATCCACTCATCTCCTAAGTAAAAGTGGTAGAAATTTAAGGCTGCATGTCAGTAAAACAAAAAAGTAATGTCCTTGCTAATGATTTTCTTTTTTTGCTCACCTAGAGATACTGATCCGCCAAAACTAATTTATTTAAGGGTCTGGTCCTGACATTGGTGATGTCAGTGAGATAGGGTCAAATCCTGAATACTCAGTGTGACGTGGGGAAAAAAAAACCAAAACAAACCACCATATTTAATGCCTGACAAAACTGTTTAGATATTGACTTTTTTTTTTAAACCTCTCACTTATCTTGCTTACACAGTGACCTAATGGTAAGGATGAGCAAAGGAGCTGCCCCTCTGGTAGTCTCTTCCCTCTGCAGTTATACAGGTGACTGCCCCTTACAGCAGAAGGAGTTTTATGAAATGGAGTAGCTGGAAAGACCACACTCTAGTGTCTCTAATGAGTTATGAGCAAAAAGTGAAGGGACCTTCCAACACAAATTCAGCACAGATGCTGCAAACTCATGCTACTACTTAGTCTGGGTCATGATGCCTCCAGCTTTATTCCAAAACTTATGCGAAAACCTGAAACCACTTAAGGACAGAACAATAACATCTAAGTGTATAACGATGAGATATTTGGAATCCTTGAAGAAAAAGTAATAGGATGCCTTAGTGGCCTAGTGGCAAACAGTCAGAATTTGCTTTTTAGTCCATCTCATCTGGCTTCCTGGATCAACAGAGTCAGGGATTGGTTAGAAGTATTTTGGGATGATGAGGAAGGAGTCTTATTTTTCTTCTCAGAAGATGGACTGTATATATTTTTTCTTCTTACACTTATTTGTGTTTCTACATGTTTGATATTCATGTATAAAAACAGAACACATGGGAAATAAACAAGAAAATATGATCAATCAAGTGTGGACAAAAGGATAAGATGAGGAAACCTGGTTATGATGCAGTGAAGGTCTACAAGCAAAGACTGGGATTAGCCCTCCAAAACTTGGCTAATGCCTCAGACAGCCTGAGTGTCTGGGTCTGCTTACAGAAACAACATTAGATTTCAACCACAGTAGCTACTATAACCTCACTGTCAAGGAGTGCCCTAAACCAGTCGAGAAACCCTTAATCTAAACAGTCTCAGTGCTATAGCTGTCCTTCACTAGAGAGCTTTGCTGGCACAGCAACTACCTCAAATAGCGTGGGTGAAGGAGCCATAAAGTTATACAGAAATAGTTATGCCCAGTAAAGCCTAGTATAAAAATAGATACAACTGTGCCAGAAGAACACAGCTTTACTCAGCTTAACCTGGCTATTTGGGACAGACGGGAGGCAAAAATTTACTTCCAGGAGGGAAAAAAATCCACCACCACTAAATCCTCTTTCTCTGACTTATCTACATAGCTGGAGACTTTGCTAAAGTGGCCATAGTGGCATAAGTATAGTGGCAAAGATGCTTCCAGAGCAGAAATGCTTTTAGAGACACTTTTAGAGAAGCAGGAGTAAATAAACATGATGCATAAAATCAACAATCATGTCACAATTGAGCAACTTTTAGTAGAAGGAAACAGAGGAAGTACAGCTGAAGAGATTTTGAATGTTCTGGAGGAGCAGCCAAGCATCAACCATTCCTGGTAAATGGTAACTGTTTGTCTACCTTGTTCTTAAAAACCTCCAGTGACAGAGATTCTGACTGAAATACTGTGCTTATACACTGCTGCTTACCCACTTCTTCAATGACCACTTATTGTTCTTAAAACTCTTTAAAGTCTTTTATTCATAGAAAGGGAAACAGATGCCTATACCTAAAGGCTAAACCATACAAGGACAGACATTTATGCTAAAATAGCATATGTGATAGGGGTACAGAAAGACATATGCAGTCTAGCAATAATCCACCCAGCTTTTATCAGTGAAGACACAGCTTCAGCCACTTCTGCACTCTCTGCAGAGCGGATAAAGAAACAAATCAGCACCTTGCATAAGGATGACACTCTTCCCTCTGCTCCCTTCCCAAAAGGGTTCAAGAGATCAGAGGATCAACTTATGATAGAAAAAAAAGAAATAATAGGAGTGAAACCCTGGGCAAATGGAGCATCTTGAAAGCACAGGAGAAAAAGAGAAGCCTTGATGCAAGCAGAGAGCAGGAACAGATAGAAGAGGGCATGTGGCTGTACAGAATGATCTCAGTACAGGGAAGGGGAGCTGGGAGACACACACAACCCCAACATCAGATGGCAAAAATGTGGAAGACTACTGGGGTACATAAAGCATTATCTTGGAAAGCCATTGGCGCGGAAAGAGGGAAGACCCCTGAAAACTGCTGGTTAGAAGAAAGATGGGAGTGGTACATTACAGGGTGGGAGATGGCATAACCATGCACCACGGACATGGTGTAAATCTGAGGACAGAGGAGTTACAGACAGCCCCTAATGTTGAGGTAGCAAACAGAGATTCTGGTTCCTTCCTGAAACCCTGGGATATGCAGCCTGCAAAAGCTGCTAAGAGTGCACCTCCTAAATACATGGCAAGTCAGAGAAAGGAGTTCTGACTGTTAACAGGGAAGTGAGGGCACTTAAAACATCTTGAAGAGCAATGAGGAATAATATTTATCTTTGAAAATACTAACACATAGAAAAGAAAAGGGAACAATTTTATTATCTCCTCATCTTTCTGTAACAGATTTTCAAGAGGAACAAAATGTACCCATAGCGTCATTGTTATTAAAATCCTTGGCTAGAATAAGGAGCAAGAATCTTATTTTCTTCTGCTTTTTCTTTGACACTTCACAAAGCTTCCCTACTACAAAGTTAAGTATACATGAACATCTGCCATGGCAAAAACAATAAGCACAGTTCATGACTTTGGCTTGTCTTTGTAAAGCAGTGGCACGCAATATTTTAATATTAAAATGTTTTAATGCGGTTTTAATGTTAACGCTTATTTGAAAAATTTGAACAAGCTAGGTATTAAAAAAGGTTGTACCATTGAACAGCTCTTACACTATCATTAAGGCAAAATAAATAATTGTAGCTGTTGCCGTTAAAATTTCATACCCCCAGGCACAGTTTCACAGCCACTAGAAACTATCCTAAGCTGGTTCTGCTGCTGGGGAAAAAAAAAAAGCTCCCTCTCCATTTAGGCAGAATAGATTGAGCAGAACATTAACGGGCACAAGCAGCTAGGTCTACTGCAGCCATGTGAAAAGGAACAAGAGGCTGGTGAAGTGGGAAGAAAAAAACCCTAGGGATCCTGAGCTGCTTATGAATGATATCAAAGATCCTTAGATATGGGGTTAAAGCCCATCATGTAAATCAACAAGGTGGCTTAGGTGTATCATTTAACTGCCCATCTAACAACTCTCTCTCACAAAACAGGGAAGTCCTCCCTTCCTCTCTTCCCCATTTGTTCTCATCATCCTGTCTGATGCTTCTCCTTTAGCTGCCTAAGCCAATTCACTCTGGGGTTATAAGAGCATCACTGACAGCAGAAAGGAACAGAGCATGTGTCCAGAGCTGAGCAACACCACCACCTCTTTTTAGCTAAATTAAATTGGCTAAGATGTGCCATCAAACCATACTCAGGACATTAGTTTTAGTGTATGTTTTGTTTTGTTTTTTTTAAAAAACATTCAGTTAGCATTTTAACAGATACACAGCTTACTGTTATAACAACAACATAATTAATCATACTTATGCAGCTATGACCGCATAACAGTGTCATTCACCAGCATTTGAGATCAACAAAACCTTATGTATTGCCATATTCTTATACAAGCTTGGACACATTACGTTTTGTCTTTACTATCTCATATTTGTTGTTCAATATACTGCTTAAGTGGTATTGTCTTTTGAGATAGTTACTGTAAAAACCCCAAACATTAATACTTACAGTTCCAGGCCTTGTGAAGTCAATACTATGTGCTACACTTTGTCTCATCTGATTGCTAAACAAGCGAACACAAACACTTTGAAGATACTCTGGTGTGATCTAAAAATTAGGAAATATAAAGAGAGAACAGGATTATATAAAACTTACACTTTCTACCAGACAAGTGTTTCTTTACTAAAGTTTGGTTTGTTTGTTTTTTTTTTTTTAAAGAGGGCAAGAAATCACACACCTGAGACTCATCGATGCAAGCACAAGGTATATACTGCAACTACAGTTCTGTTCAGAAATTAAGAAAACTGTAATTTTCTCTTCATCTCTTCATTTGGGAATAGTTATGTTATTCACAAGACTAACACTAAACACTTTCAGAGAGTCTAGAATAAAAACAGAATTTGTCACACCTGTGTTTGCATACAGACTTTCCTCAATCAAAAGCTAAGCTGTCCAACAGTAAGTATGAAGCAGTTTTGTGCTTTAGACTTAGACAATGATATGCTCACGTGTTGTCTAGCTAAAAAGCAGAACTTATACAACTGTCTTGTACAGCAGAGAGAATAAATATGAATTACACAGTTCAGCACTTTGTGTTTCAATGCAAAACATCTCAGCGGGTTTAGTTTTTCTGTTTTGGGAAATCTACACCACAATAGAACTGCTTAATTTCAGAACAGTTATTAGCTTCCCCAGAACAGAGGTGAGAGGACTGAGATTATAGAAACGTGAATGGGGACACTTCTGATATTCTCAGACCTACAGCGAGACAACAAAACCCTTCAAATTCAGAATGCTGTAACTTCAACATGATTTTATTCAGTACCCAACTCCACTTTGGATTCAGAAATGACAGAAACCAAGATCCATAACGAAAGAGCACCCTCAGCTGGACACACTTGGGAAGGATCAAATGACTGCCCAGCACAAGGCTTACAAAGGAAATTAAACAAGCATCCGCAACAAAAGATAACTAGTGTCTGGTTCCTCCACCACAGAAGGCACTGAAGTGTGAAATGAGAGGCAGCAAATGAATGACTATGTGTTTCTTATTGTTACTGTGAGCGGATACCTTTCTTAATCTGCTATAAAGCAAAATGCACACCTACAGGCAAATTCTTCCCTGCAGTAATGATGTGAGCAGACACTGATCCCAGCAGAGTAACAAACTACAAGATGTTCATGCTGATGACAGGAGGAAGGTACATACTGACTTTTCAGCAGGCAGCACAGGAAATCCTAGGTTATTCTCCTTGCTAACAATTCACAGCTCCTTTAAAAGCATCTAGAGGCCACTAACATGTGCCATAAGAATAATCTTCAGGTTATACAGAAGTTACAGTACAGAAGCATGCTCACAGAGAAGACAGCACAAAAGATGAAGCATAAAATCATCTTTGTATAAAAAATACCCATAAGGAAGTTGTACCTTCTCCAGTTACATACATGTGGCCTGTTTCACACAGTGAATAACTCATTCACTCCTACCCCAGTTCCCTTTACCAATGAAATTAACAAGTTCCGTTAGCAGAACAGAGAACAAAGCTTTTCCTCACCAAAATTTTGGATGAGAAGATTGTTTCCACCACAGTGTAACTTAAAACAGACCTGGCAGCAGTTTTAAATATATAACGACTTCTGATGGGCTAGATGGCAGTCAGTAATCACATAAATGCCCTCTAATCACTGCTGATGCCAAAGCTCAAAAGGGGACTCTCACAAGAGATCTGAGATGTCTTGTGAGATGGTGATAGTTTCTTCAAGATTTCTGAGCCAGCACAATTCAACTCATCTTCTGCACTACCTTTATCCTAGTACACAGGGGCAATGGAAGAATCTCTCATCCAAAGTGCTGTGTTTCATTAGTAGAGACACAGTACTTACAGAAATGCTCATAATTATGAAGTTTAATTCACATTTTAGTGGCATTCTCTCTCCATTTTCTGGGGGGTGGGGGAAGCACGTACACATCTGAGTCGTGTCTTACCATCTTGCCATTGACTGTGGCCTCCAAGGAATCCACCAGCTCTGCAGTGACTCCAATGAGATTATGGTAGTCTGCCTGCATTTTGTTAAATCGTTTCAGGTAGGTCATGGTCCTGTGCTCAGATTCCACTAACTGTTGATGCAGATGTTGCAACATTTCTGTCAAGACAATAATAAAAAAGAAATAACATCACCTTTTCAACTGAAAGGACAAAAGAACCCACAAGCATTTTTACTGCTCTGAAGGGACAACTTTAACTGCTGCTGTGGAATTACTTTTATCCAAGGGGTGGAATTTCCCTGCAAGGATAATCCCACACTACTAGTGTGATTTCATTTCATCGCAACAGCTACAAGTATTTATTTTGCCTTAATTGCCCAAAGAAACAATTGTTTCACAGTTACAGCAGCAATGCAGCTATTAGACAGTAAACATCACTGAATACTCTTGTGAAGAGGATACTGTTTTAAAGGTCTCTTAATACAAGAAGTTCCATGCTATCAGAGACAAAACGAGGCTGTGGGCATCAAATCAGAAGAAAATATGACAAAATGCATCTCAGACTTGGTTAACTGAACTTGCTATCTGCAGATGAGATTCATGCACTATCTTCTACATTCACTAAAGTAACAGTGAGTAAAATACATTATCACACCAAGCAACTGGAAAGGTCAAGCAGCCACTTCAAAGATAAAACAACAAAACAGGAGAATGACAGTACCCAGAAATTCATGCCAGTGTTTATTAGATTACACTGTGAGGCTGGGTGTTTTCTCCAGCTAATTTATAGAAATAGACCACTAATATTTAGGTTATGCGGTGCTTTGCTTATTTTAAAGTAAATACTAAGTCTTCTTTCTTTTAAGGAAAATGGTACAACTCACAACATTCAAGAAAAAAACCAACATTCAAGTTACCCAGTTCCTCATCTGCTATTAAAATATTCACTAAATTCTTCAAAGTTACAGGGAATTCTCTACTTCTACACAGAATTTTTCAGGTGATTCCATTATTTACTGGTTGATGGTAAGCTATATTAGTTACTTTTAGTACCTTCAGTTTCTGAAAATAACTCCAATTTTTCTTTTATTTTTGTCTAAATTAAAAAAAAGAAGTTACATTCCTGATACATTTTTCTCCTTTGGGTTCAATTACTTCAGAGCCGAAAGAAGCTAACTAAGCACCAACATACGTATCCTCCATCTCAGTCTCAGATGTAGCCAAATTAGCATTCTACATGGAAGTCAGGCACAGAATCTGGAGCTGTGTACCGCAGTGCACATCTTCATGACTGGACAAAACTATGAAGGGAGGCACAATAATTCTATTGTTACTGCTGATGCTTATGTATTTTGCTAGAACATTATGTTTTAAATTAGTTTGCTGAGAAGCCAGTATTGCTCTAGTGTTCTAAAAATGGCATCACGCCCATCTGCAAACAGACTGAATATTTGTGATAGGACTTTCTGGTAAACAATGGGCAGGAATCAGCTTGACTACAAGGTTTCAGACAGAAGTAGGATTTGTTTTCACAGATTTAAAAAATTTGGGGGTTAGAGTAGAGCATTCCAAACAGCCCAATATGACACAATTTAGGTCCAAACAGACCCAGAGGGAAGAAAAACAAAGTAGCTAAGATGCAAAATTGGGAACTAGAAAAACTAGTTCCTGTTCCTGGCTTTGAACAGCCTTTGCCCATGATCTTTGAGGAAAGCATTATCCTTTTTCCTGATTCACTGTCTCTTTCCATAAAGATGTAGATCATACGTTCCTGTAACATAGAAGCACTGGGAAACGTAACTGATACAAGTAGAAATCTCTGGGATCTTCATCTGGAGAATCCTAAGCAGTACAAACTTTCACTGCACAGTTATGCTCTGTGTTTAAAAAAAAGCTCAGCATATAACACCTTGCAGCTATGATAAACAAGCTCTGGAGAATTTAGGTCTAGTTATTTAAAAACCGTCCCTTGCCATTTGCTCCCCTGCCCTCTGAACTGAGGCACGAACCTCTGCTGTCCCATGGCAGCTGGCATAGGGGTGGTAATCTTAAGCAGAGGGAAAAATGGGGAGCAGAAGTGCCATATTAGCACCACAGCTTATCTGGCAGAGCCTTCACAAGTCATCTTCTACAATGGCGATTTATATTGCAGGTAGTGATGTACTACTAATCATGCACAAATATCTGCCAAACAACTTCCGACAAACTGCTTCAAAAAGCAATAAACACGTGAACATCAGACACAAAACTGCCAGAAAATTACTATTAAAATAGAACTGTTCATAAAGCTTTCATTACAAATCAAAAAGATCAAAGTCATTAGATAGCTCTACAAATTCAGATGCTGGAAATTGCTTTAAAAACTTGTCACATCTTATGAATTTTTAGGGTTTCTGAAATAGGCTGCTTTCATCTCATTTATATGAAAAGCAGTAGATGGCAGAACAGCTTATTTTTACTTTCAGAAAATTTAGTAAAATTATCTTTGTAATGGGATCTTTTAGAGAAACTGTGCATTAATAGACTTTAGCTATAAACTTTAGCTATAAATTGACAGTCTTAAAATGAAGCATGGAATACAGAGAAGGTACATTTTCTTAATTATAATCTGCATTTTTTCAAAATTTATGAGTTAAGGAAAAAAAAAAAAGGCAGTTATTTTACTCTCACAGCCTCCTCCCCTCTAAGAATGGCTACTTTCTGAGAATCATTCATGAATCACAGTATTCTGCACCTGCAGGATTTGTGACTGACACCTGATATCAAACTGCAAATGAAGCCACCCTTCTGATATTTTTCTTATACTTTCTAGGAGGGAGCCAAAACTGGTGTGAAATAACAACAGAAGCCGAGACAAGCCACAGATCCTGTTCAAATCCAGCAAAATGCACTTGGAAAAAAACAAAACAAAACAAACCCACTAAAACAGCTCCCAGTAACATTATGTAATCTTGCTGAGAGCGCCAAACTTTTTACAATTCTTTAAGCTCTTAAAACCATCTCAACTGCAATCAATATTCATCAGCTTAAAAACCAGAAGAGTTAAGATAGCTTTCAAAGACAACCCAAATTATTCTTCCTTGATAATAATCATTCAACTTTGATTTTTATTCCACAGCCATCCCTGTTAAACTGCTACCACAGCTTTAATATGAGACAGCTCCAAAACAAGAATATTTTTCTAAACTAATAAAGATTTTGAGAGCAACCATTGCATAAAACTAGCCACTTTTCAGCACTTTATTCCTTTGCC
The DNA here is from genome assembly GCF_035582795.1 of Mycteria americana. Lineage (NCBI taxonomy): Eukaryota > Metazoa > Chordata > Aves > Ciconiiformes > Ciconiidae > Mycteria > Mycteria americana. The sequence goes on from NC_134371.1 coordinate 12,381,111, forward strand.
TAGATCAGCAAATTGGAATACATTTTTATTTAAATCAACACATTTGATTCAGAAATTTCCAGTGGATGTATCTAGAGCATGACTTTCACTCAGAGGAAAGTTGGAAGCACCAAGTCATGAAACATAAGCCTACTAATAATTTGTTTGCTTTTCATAGCCCAGTGGGGAAAATTTCCAGTGATGAAAATTTGTCTTCCAACTACAGTCAGCAGGAAAAGCTGCATAACCAATGCAGCTCATGAATGCTAGTCTTGGCAAGTAAGAATCAGGGTCCAACTTACCCCTTGCCTGTTAAATCCAGGGATTATCAGTTATAAACACTGGTCTTTACTGAGAAAAGAGAGTCAAAGAGAGGAATCACAAAGTCTTGACATATCTTGCATTTTTTATATCACTATCTTCTCACACATAAGTAATTTTACTAAAAAAGGAAAAATATTTCATTAAAGTTTCTCTTACCAAGATGGCAGGAAGCTTTCATCATTGACATGTAGCTGACCCAAGTACAAACAGCTGTTGGAAGAGCTGGTCCTGTGCTGCCCCATTCCCCCCTTGCATTCCTGCTGTATCCCCATAACCAGTAACAGCATTTGTGCAGACAGATCACGGAGCTACCAGTCCAGGTAAAAATTAATATTTAGTTGCTCATTTAAAATGTTAAATCATTGCCATCTGAGTCAGGATAGGGGAGAAGGAAAGAGTGCCTTTCAGAGGCAGTTCACATTTAAGTCACCTTGCAGCAGAAACCAAACTGCACGTGTAGTAGGAAGCAGAGAGTAACACAACACATTTGGCTTCTCTCTTTCCCTCTCCCAGACAAAACTTCCAACGCTGACAAATGCTTTCTACATATGATAAGCTTATGGGGGGGTGGGGGAGGGGCAGGGGATGCTCTGGACCTAATACCTACCAGAACCATTATTTATCTGTGGAGGAAAAGAGGGGAAAATAAAGGACAGAGGACTAACCTCCTGGTTTAGGAAGATACAGTGTACAGTAAAGCTTATGCTTCTGCCAAATGAAGATGCTGGCATTAGGCATCACCTGAACTACTGCATGTTTCTACCAGTATTCTTGCCTGCTCTCTCATGCATGTAATTGTCAAGCCTTTTTAATGTTTTGACTCCAGTTCCTATGAGCAGTGAAGGAGTTACACATATGCACATAATTCCACAATAAGCTTTTCTCTCTAAGTAAGAGATTGGTCATTATCCTTTATGACAACTTCCCTACACCTCAGACATGCTCCCTGAACTTGTGCTTGCTCTCTCTGTCTCTCTAATCTCAGCCCACCCTCACATACTTTGCTAGAAGCACTGACTCTGGCCAGGTTGAGCTCCTGCATACAATGCAGCAGAGCTCTCAGCAGAGGAGTTGCAGGTCCCAGGAACTGCTGTCAGACACCAGGGCTCCTTAGGTGACACCGAAACCTTGCTCTTGGAAGAGGCACTAGTTGCCTTGTCTCCTTGCTTACCTCACTTCCATAAGAATTACTATTCTAAACTAACATTAGTAGTCATTCAGGCTATAGCAAATCTTGACAGACAGGTAGGTCACACTTCACCTTCTCTTGTGCAGCAACCTGACACACTTCCTCCACTCTACCCTTTCCCAAAATGGTGGAAGAGTGGCTGTGAACTCATCCACAGATTTGTAATGAGGAAGTGAAGGGGACAGTAGCTGAACACACTTCCAAATACTTCATTCCCTCCATTCCTGTTAGCACAGAGGACATACAGAAGGTCTGAAGCTCTTTGTGGAAGATGCCAACCATTCTGAAATTCTCTTTCCAGCCAAACTGAAAACATATAGGAGAGCTGTAAGTTAAGCACAACTCCCACACAGATGGCTTTAAAAGTCACACAGGTATTAAAGTTTTTTAGCAAATGGGTAAAAAGCCAGACTGCAGCAGGTTAATCAGGAAAGGTAAACACACTAAACTCTCCAGGACACCCTCAAGAGCATATGTACCACCCCACCCAAACTTGAAGTGCTTCAGTATGTCAGACTAATGACTGGTAACTATTTACAAAAGACTGTTTTCAGGACTCTTTGCCATACTGGTCTTCATTCGTGTGTTGCCTATTAATTTTCTTTGCGTTTCTCCTTCACTGATAAAGTAAACATTCTCCAACAGCGAGTATGTACTGCGGATCCCATATGGTCTGAAAAGCATACTGCAAAAATAACCTCTCAGATCCAAAACTTTCATACGAGACAGGCCTCAAGTAACCTTTATGAAAAATCCAACCCAACTCAACCTCCAAGGCACGTAACAGATCTACGCATTAAGGCTAACCTGCATAGATTCAATACCATGACAGTCCCTGTACTTGTAACAAAGCACAGAACTTGTCCAAATAAAAAATAATTAGGCCCAAAATAATTCAGGCCCACCCAATCATGTAGTTATTTCTTTTTAATCAGAGTATGGAATTGTTGCCTTCAGGAAAGTCTACCACAAGGAAAAAGAGTAACTTCTGGAAAATAAAACTCCACAAAGATCTTTCTATTATTCAATGAAAGTCTAATGCAACACAAAGCACAAAATAACAAAGAAAATACCTGGAACTCACAGTGGGAGATAAGCCTAACTTTCTCCTTACTTCAATCCACAAATAGTAAGTGTGGAATTACAGATTAAAATAAGTCAAGAGGAAAAGTCATTTTAGGAACCCAGCTGGGCTCATACAAATCCCTACTGATAAAGTGAACACAGAAAGTCAAGTGAAAAAATGAATGCAAGGGAGTTGGGAACCTAAGTTCTATTTAGTGAACTGATTTTTAAAAGGCACATATTTCAAGCACCATCAGCATCTAATGGGATTCAGTGCCAAAATTTTTTTTTATAGGACCTAAGTCACTTACACACTTAAGTGGGGATGAACAGCTTACCCAAAAATGCAACACATCAGAGAGTCATACTTAAATTAACACATACTTATTCAGGAGATACCAATATGTACTATTTTAGGAGTTTAAACAGGACGAGTGAATAGTGAATGAATCAGACAGTCATCAGAATAACTGAATGAGATTTGAAATCTGGAAGATGCAGATCGGCACAAGCAGGTATGGGAAAGGAATCTGAGGAAACTTACTTTCATCGTAACTAAAAATAGAAAGCTGGTATGCACTTTGTACAGAGTTCTCCACTTGTTTTTACTGTATTTCAGGACAGAATAGACTTAAAATACAAATCCTACTACTAGGCCCCCTCCCATTTCTAGTACATGCCTATGCTCAACTCTACTGACCTCAAGCAGTGTAGCAATAACTATCACCAAGATAGGGGTCTGGATTTCAAAGGACTTTTTGCCACGCATCACTAGTTTCCCTGTCATTGCAGGCATACTTTCCACTACTATTATAGCCCCTAATAATCTTACCGAATATCCTTACCACATCTCAGCATTTACCTTTGTTGCACTGTCCATTCTCCTTCTGTTGTACGAGTAGGAGCAGTTCAGGAAAATGTGTGTCCTTTCAGTACGTGTTTCTTCCAGAGACGCAGAATGAGAAATTCAACCCTGGCAAACCCAACCAAGCCAAATATTCCTATTGTCCCAGGCAACAGCCAATGCCTGATGCTTCACAGGAGAGCAAGAATAAACGAATCAATAATAAATACATAAAAATCTCATAAGTGCATAATGTACAATGTTGCATGGAGACTTGAGACTTTTTGCTGACTTTTAAAGATACTAGATTCAGCCCTGAAGTATAAGATATGGTAAGTCCAGTCTAAATGTATTAACATCAAAATCAAAAGTCAAACTGCTGATTTTACATAAAATATATGTAAATGTTTTAGGGCAAGTGATATTTTATACCCAAGAAATATTCAGGGCTCAATTAGGATCCAGTCCATTACCCCATAAAGAGGAATAAGCAGAGAAAATTTTTTTCAACTGTTCTATGCCAGACTCCCACATAACCATCCGTAACATGGAATTGAAAGCAGTGTTTTGATCACTGCTCCCCATCCTGGCAAATGGACAGGAATGGAACAGAAGGAATATAATTTCCAGCTCATCATTCATTACCACCATGGCAAGATGCTGCTTTAGAATAAAGATAGATATACCAGGAAAAGGACTTTCAACTTCTCCTGTTAGGAAAAAAAAAAAAAAAAAAAAAAAAAGCCAGAACAAAGCCTCCAGTTCAGTTCTCTCTACCTTGCCTTTAACTGTATTGATCAAAAATGGAGAAGATAATTTGTCATATAGCTAGTTAGTTTGCAAATTAGGCCTGACAACACAGCTTAAACACTATTGTTAGAAAAACAATACCGTCTGAAGCACAAGCCATTTAGTAAAACAATAATTTCTGGAACCCTTAAAAGCCCTGGTAAACTTTCAGCTAGTCCCTGAAATGGCTAATTAAGAAGACTAACAGCTTTACACATGCTAAGAAAGAAGTCAGGTCAGGTCGGTGCCTTGGGGTATCCTGTACTTTTATACATGGAAGCAAAGAATGGTCATATGATAAATATTCAGGTTCATATACATTGTCTTTACATAGCTTTTTCAAAAGTTTTTTTTGAATGTGGACTATAAACAATGTTTCCTATCATAAAAACACTGAACTGCAACATTACTGCAATTCTGCAATAAATCTTAGCAGCATACTCTTCCAATAAATTATACTACCTCTTTATAGTAATTCTAATTATCTCCAAAGTGTTTTCTCAAAAGGATACAAATAAAGTGAGAAGCCGGGGAGTCTGTCTGGCTTTGAGAGTCAGAGTTAGGAACTTTTCCAATCTTGACCTTAAATCCAGTGTCCAAGAATCCTTGTGAAAAGAAAAACAAATGATGACAGTTGTTCACCAAATATGTATGCAATGCTGAAAGTACTGTTTGGATCACAGCAACCTTCCACTAGTAAACAAAGCAGCCAGCATTGTATTGAAAAGAGTTTCCCTTCACTGTTACTGAAGTGAATGTGTTTACTAGCTAACATACAAGTGTACAGAAGTTAGAAGAGAGTTCAGTATTATTCCTAGACAAGAGTTCTAAAAACACAATGTAGCTTTATTTCACGTGTAAAACTATCATATAGTGTTGGTGCCTTGTATGCACATGCAGCAACTGCCCCTAAATTAGAAGTATCTTTAAAATATAAGCAACTTGAGAATTCATATTCATCTTCATGTTTAGATGAATATGAATTTTAGATTTATTAAATAGAGTACAAAATGAATAATTTTCAATTGTTCAGTTTTCAAAAAGTAATCACTGTAGTCATCTTTCACTCCTAACAAGATCTGAGAACTGTAAATTTTGTCAATAACTATTGCAAGGGTTATGACATGACATCAGTGATCAGGGTACAACATTTCTAAAATAAGGATTTGGAGAAAAACAGCTCACGTACAAAAAATAGACCAACATATCAGCCACTAACGGGAATTCTGTCTTCTGCCTGACATAGTGTCTCATAAGCACAAGAAAATAACAGTTAAGGAAAAAAGCCAAACTACATGTAAGAATTCACTGAATACTCATTTCTTCTATTTCAAACCTTCAGTTAAGCTAGTTTCTGCTTGATGAAAAGCTAGCCATGAGATGAAAAAGCAGTATCTTCCAACAAGCAGCAGGAGCTTCCTAAATTTACTGCTGTATATGTATATGTTGCAAGCTGTTCTCGCAGCTCAGATTTGCCCTTATTTCACCATGTTGGAGAGCATACAGAATTTACTTGCTGCATTTACCAGTTCAGTATCGAGATAGTGGTGCACCACAGTACGCTGTATATTACCAAAGAAACCATGTCTCCTACAGAGAGGAGTGTATATTATTTTTCAAGATGTATTACACAAACAGACAGGAACTCCAGCTATATAAAGCATCAGACGCCTGAGAAAAAAAAAATATGCCGTAAGAACACTGCTTAGCAGACTAGTGACTCATTGCTGTTCTTTCTCAAACGTAAAACAATCTGTGTTTCAACACTAACATGGAATGAGCTGTACAATTCCCACAAGAAAATATGAGTGACTGTGGACTAAGAGCTTGGACACTGGGTTACTATGAATAAACCTGAGGATCTCGTCTTAGATAAGGCATTCAAAAAAAAAAAAAGCTGCTAAGTATAATTAAAAAAGAGTAGTCATAGCCCATCTCTAAGGTCAACCAATATATCTCTTAATTTATAGCTAGTCCCAAAGGAAAATGGCAGTATATGCCTTTTTTTGGTGTTAAACTGGAGCTCCTCATCAGCTGATACATCCAAAGTCAGACCTAGGGCAAGTATCACACAAGCTTTGATTTGATATCAAAAAAGGTGTGGCAGCAACGCAGGCTGAGGATATCTCCTCCCACCATAATAACAGCCTGCAGCTCCTTAGATAAGCCAGCACAACTGTCCATGTGGTAGGATGGTGAAGCATTTCAAGCATATAACCCTGCAAAATATTATACATATTTTACAAACAAATTTGTGTATGTGCGTGTGCATGTGTGTACATGGGAGCTGTATACACACGCATTCACAGGCAATAGAGCAGATCAGTTCCTTGACCCAGTCCAAGTGCAACCACATAACCAGCCACTTCCAGCAAACAAAGAAGTTAAGGCACAGTTCCACCGCAGGAACAAGCTGTCAGCAGGTGGAATGGCGGCTGTACCCTCCCCACAGGAATTACCACCCATACTTTGGAACATCAAACCACAACTCTGGGCATCATCTTCTAACCATCCACCTGCATGGTGCCCACAAAGCAGTCAATGTAAGGGTGTTTTATTACCCCTTCATCAATAGAATAACTGTAGATCATCATCATATTGAAAATGCACCTGCAAATGAGATCTATTTTGAAGTTCAAGCACACTAAGTTTTACACTCTATTCTCACCTTGCACATGCAAGCCTAAGAACTGAACTCTGAAACAGCCATTCAAAGGCAAAGGCTAAAACATATTTAACAAAAAAATTAACTAGGAAAAACGCCTGCAGCATGAGTCACCAAACCACTAAGCACAGCTATGCTTTTCCAGCGTTTTTTATTTTTAGGAGTGGGGAAGAATCTCAAAACACAGACAATGGTGACTCATTTTCTGTTACAGGAGGATAACTTACAAACTTGACTTTCTCTTTTCCACATTAAATGAAACTGCTTCAGTCTCTTATGCCTAGCTATCATGTTTTAAATCCAGCTATATATACACAGATAGTGGGGCTGGGCAACAACCATAAAGTAAGCGGACTTAAACTACTATATAGCGATTCCCAGAAGCATGCGTATTTCAGGGTTGTGTGGAAGGTAGCAATTCTTATTTATTGACACAAAGCTGGCGTACCATTTAGGACTCAAGCAAATATAAAATACATTTAAGATGGTACTCTGTTATTGATAGCACTCTCACAACCCTTCCTCCATCAAATATATGTTCTTCTATGATTGTATAGTTTCTGTTAAAGGAAACAATAAAAGCGATTACCAAACTAAATATCATTCAATATCTATCACCCCATGAGAAAAATCATCATAAATACCATCTCTGCAAAATAGATACTTACCTGGAAAAGTTCTTTAAATGAAGGATGTACCATGGGGTTTGGAACAAAAGGCAAAGCATAGAAGGGAAGAAACTCTGTAGTCTGGCTCAGTGCAGCTCCTTTTGTTTCCAGGTATGCCTTAAAACAATAAATCCTTTCCTCAAGTTCAGCTTTGTCCTAGGAAATAAAGCAGCATATCTATTTAGAAAACTACCACTCTGAATGCACTGTAAAGCTGGCAAATATAAGCAGAGACCTAAATACATTAATATCAAGTTTGAAATCCCAGAATATCTGTTATCTAAACAGCAACATTTATTTAACTAGAGAGCATTATATCTTGTTTTCACCACTGCAGTTTTCACCATGTTGTTATTTGTGTTGTCCAGGTTCAACAAAAGTAGAGAGGGACAATTGCTTTTTGAATGTAAATTATTCCTGTCTACTTCAGGCTAGATTTCTAAAGCAGAGTGCCATTTCCACACTCAGGGCAGAGAGGAAACACCTATTTAGACATGCTTTATTTCAGTGATAAGTGCAGAACTGTAAAGTCCACTCACATAGCACCAGGAAGGGGAGCTGGCACACAGACAGACCAAAAGCTCCTTAGAAGCTAGAAAACACACTGAAGGCATCCAAATACTCCTGTAGCAGCCGACAGGTGTAAGGCAGGAGCTATTAAGCCCTGGCTGATCTGGCCGACTCCAGGCTACTTAAATGTCTCTTCATCATAAAAGTCACATGTAACAGAGATTTTATTTTATGACAGCTTGGAATTATAGTTTTCAATATGATATATTGAGCTGGTCAAGATTCAGCTTCCTCATTTTATCAGAAATGTTTATATTTCAACACATAGCTTTAGTCCAAACTGGAAGCAAAACAAGTGTTTTAAGAATCTCCTATGGACTACAATTAGAGGTGTGAAAGTATCAGCATGCTGCTATTTTCCATGGTAAAATACTTCCGGAGCTCCAAGATAAGGACATCTCCAAATTCCATCTCTGTACTTCACAATACAAGGGGTCTGGTTCAACTAAAATGCAGACTGCAGTCCAAAACCTGGATACATATTCTGGGAATTCTTCTTACTAAACATCCCATCCTCATCAAATAAATGAAATAAATGACAAACAAATGAAGTAAAACAAACAAAAACAATTTGAAGTTTGAATTGTGAACTAAACTTACAGGCTTTCCCATAGAGTGTTTTAAGAGGTAGGTGGCAAAGTGGATGTGAAGATAGAACTCCAGCTTCTGAGCAACCGGTTCATTGTCCCGGACTGAAGACGAAATATGCTCCTCCCAGAGCTGGAAGAAAACTTTCTGCTCACCATTTTCAAATGCTGTAAGCAGATCTTTCTGCAAAGGGGAAAAGCATTCAGTGAAAAACGAAACACAGAAGAGCTACATTTTTTTCAACAATAGGTTAGTGAATGAAGAATTCAAGTGCCATCTGAACACTCTGAATGAAAAGTTTTATCCAAAATCTCTCACCATTCAATGACCACCTAAATATTCTTCCTCCCCCTGTCTTTAATATCTTTGAGAGCCTGCATCAACCATCAATACAAGAAGTAAAGCCCAAATTTTCAAGCATGTCAATCTGAGGACCCACCTTTACCATAAGGGAAAAATACATGCCTACGGTGTGTGAAAATCAGTCTTATCAAAGTGTGGCAAGCTAAAAACCTAAAATAGTGTGAACCAAAACTACTGTCTCGGGTTCAAAAGAACCAGAGTTCTGCAAAACAACCCCAAACTTGAAGGTTCCTGCACTCCGAGAAGACTGCTAGCAGACTTCTTCAAATAATCAAGAATCTGTTCAGCCAGTTCAGATAATCTCACTGCTGTAATAATTCCATGGTGGTTAGTGGCCTTTAACTATTTTTAGTATTACTCAAACTAAGTGTAAATGATGCATTACCTGAACAGGCAAAGCTTTTGAATCTCTTGAGGAAACACCTGCTGGTTTAGGTAGTGGCTTCCCTTTTATTTTACATTCCTTTGTAAATACTTTCAGTGTTTCTTCAAATTCAGCAAAATCCAAATACTACAAGACAAAAACATACAGAAACAATATTTTTTTAGATTATTAATGTCTCATTGAGTGACCCATGAATTGCCAAAGTCCTTTAAAGTTTCTCTGTAGCAGGGTCCATAAATGCCAAAGACTGCACAGCAACAAACCAAGAACGGGTACCTCATGTGGTAGGAAAATACCGTCTCTCAACTAAATTTCCTCCTGCATTCTAGAGAATAGTACTGACAATCAAGCACATCCTCTGAAAGAATGATGCCCCTCAATTTAGCCAGTAATTTCATTCAACCAAAGAAGAAAAAGAACTAAAATCCATTAATGCTATACCTTGGTTGAAGAAACAAGTAAATAACTTCCTTGCAAATAATGTTCTCAGAGGGCACAACTCTTAAGTGTGACTCTCATCTCCACAGCAGCAGTCAGACAGCTTGAATTCTAAGCCAGGTCACTCATCTGAAGCTGTGCAAGCCAAATTAATTAACAACTAATCAAGCACTATTCTTCTGAGCAAGAGATAAACAGCGCTGCCTCTTCCTCCCACAATGTACAGTCACTATATTACACACAACCTTCCCCTCCTCCCCCCATCTCAGGCGTCTTAGTTATTGGTTGCTGAGGCAAGACATCACATTTCATTTTGCAAACTTGATTGGGATGCCCAGCGTTGCCACAGAGAACAGGAATCGTTTACTTTCTTCACTGTTAACATAAACAGTATAGTAGCGATTAAGTACTTAAACCTCTTTTTAGATTTGTCTTCTGAGATCCACAAAAAGATTTAAGTTGTGTATGATTTTTGCCATTTGGTAGACTCTTTAGGCAGGAAGTAACTGTCCAGGCTTTCAACAGACAGCCTGGTGAAAGCTGGGTACAGTGACAGCTGACTGCTGCTCTTGATCACCCCTCCGCAGCACTGGCATCTGTAGAACCCTGCAATAGGTTGGGTCACACAAGCACACAAGGCAGTGTGGTTAGGTTGTTTTGGTTTTCACTTGGGGCTCTAAACTAGGCTACCAACACAGCGTTGATCAAAGGAATGAGGCAGTAACAAGAAGCAGAGATCACAGTTTGCGTTCTTGTTCCAAATCATAAATATCCCATTTTAGCCAATTCATCCAGAAGGCTGAAGCACAGACTACCAGAGAGGCACCTACCCTTGAAAGTTTGTCTCTCACTGTCTTTTTCACAGGACCGTTTCACACTTTAGAATATCTTCTGATGACCTCTTATGGGCAATATGGGTAGAGGGATGCCTAGCTGGAAAATCCTGCTTCGGCATTAAACCACAGAGATCAGCAGTCTCAGGACTTCAGCCTGGGCTTTGTCAGCTCTAGGGTTTTTATATGCCTCTGTGATTTTATACACATATGGAATGAGGTAGCAGCTAAGCAATCACCATTAAAGATCTCACCGTTATCACAGGTTGGACCTGAGCCCCAAAGCTGTCTGTGGATCTAACCAACTTAACTGTTCCTTTAATGAAAGCCTCATTTGCAATGAACAATAGATAGTTCTAGATTGATTTGATGTTTGACTGCTGGCATTTAGTGGACATTAAGCCCTTTGAATCTACAGAGCATGACAGGAGTCAATACGATTTCAGGGTATAGCAAACACTTGGCCAGTTAAATAACTCCAGAATTTAGACCACAGTTACAATACCTGGCTCTGAATACAAGCATTATGAAGTTTTGTGTTGCTCATATCAACCAAAAAAAAAAAAAAAAATCGAGAAAACCAACCTCTCTCACTAGTCCAAGTAACTCAGCTTCATAAGCTAGAACGTCACCCATCGCTAAGCGTTACTGCTACGTCTCATCACTGATACACCTAGAAAATTGTAAAGAAGGGGGGTGTTACAGACAGCACAGCAGTTCACAGGGCCCCGCCACACACAGCCCATTAGCAGTCTCATCTCCAAACAAATCGCATGAGAAAGATATGCCCCCCCAGTAAGGCACCTCCAGAGAAGTTCCGAAGCCGGTCTTCGCCGACCCCAACCGCTGTTCTCGCCAGGCCGCGGGGCGGTCACACCGGCTCTTCACGCAGCAGCCCGCGGGCGCGGCCCACCGCCCCCCCACCGCGGGCCGCGGCGTTGCGGCCGCCCCCTCAGGGCCGAGAGCATGCGGCCCTACCAGCTCCTGAGCCAACCGGAGCGGAAGGAAGAGAGCAAACCCCGAGTGCCACCGGCATCACCGCGGCGCGGCCTACCTACCCCGCGGCCCCGCGGCGCCGCCGCCGCCGCCGCCTCCTGTCGCCTTGGCAACCGCAGCCTCTCGCCGCGCCGCGCCCCCTCCCGCCGCACATGATCCCTCTCAGCCAATCCCAGGCCGGGAAGGGAGCGTCACGTGACGGGGGTTCCCCACCGTGCCGGCGGGCAGCGCCCCCTGGAGCGCGGGAGGGGAGCTGCAGCTTCCCGCGGGTTGTGGTGGAGAGTCGCTTTTTGCGGGTCCCCGCTCTCTGACGTAACTTGATGAGAGTTTGGGGTCACGTTCATTTTTTAAAATGCTCCGCCGTCTTAACATATGTTTTTGTACCCCCTTGCCATCCTGGGCAGGCCAGAAGTCTAAAAGCGCACCACAGTGTGTGCTTGTCCATAGGCCCGTAGTTTTCAGCTGCACAATTACATGATTTCTTAATTACAGTCACTACAGCCATCCGGCAGTATTTGCCCCCACCACACCTGCCACCGAGCACTGTGCTCTCTGAGGGGATGGAAACGCTGGGAGTAATTCCCGCTGTGGTTAAAGCAGCCCGTGGCCAAGGCCGCCTGCTCCCCTTACCTCACAGCTTGGAAGGTTCGTCTGAAAAAGATATCGGGCAAAAACAGGCAGGGCCTTGCTGAGACTGAGCACTGCGCGACGAGCCTGAATCGCAGCCCCAACACAGCCGGGGTGAGGGACACAGAGACCAGCCCCGCGGCTCATGCACGCACGGCTCCGGTAGGCACACGTCTGACATGTCGTTACTTCATGGAAGCCTGACCAAAACAAACAGGAGGATTGGCCAAGCCCCTTATTGAGGCTTTGTCCCATTTTTAATTAAAACAGCGGTGTTAATGAACCTCTTGCCATTTACACCAAGTTTCTAGCAAGCATTTGCTAGATGCAGCAAAATGACGTTGTATCACCAGTGATGTCCTGCCCGGGTTTTCGATCTCAGCCCGCGCAGCCTTGTTTACCACCATGAACACCTAGGAAGACCCACATCCTCCGCACGTCCCACAACCAGACACAGCACGGCACCATCTTTCTTCCTTTGAAAGGCTCCTAAAGCAGGCAGCCGAAACTGAACGCAGAGCTTTGCATCTGCCCCACACACACGGATTATAACCTCACAAAACCCAAAAGCTAATCTCACCAGCCAGCTCAGAGGCACTGCTCTCCACCAGGACCATTTCCCAGCCAAAACTTAACTTTCCAGCGCCAGCGTGGGTGAAGGCAGTTCAGGGTATAGCCTTCCCTTGGCTCGTGATCTAAGGGTATTATTCTCCTTACACAATTAAAAAAACAAATTAAGGAATAGGAAAAAAAAAAAATCACCCTTAAACATTCTTGCCAGATCTAAAATTATCAGCTTGATAGGTGAAATGTTTGGAAAGAGTGAGGTGATGGGAAGCAGAGTCATGAGAGATGGTGAGCAGGCACTAGCACTCTATCCACAACCTGTGGGAATTATTTCACCGCTGCTCCATGGCCAGCCAGCGGTGGGTTGGTATTTGTGAATAAAATACTGAGGCAGACTGCTGCTCTTTGGGAAAGGAAAGGAAGACATTAAATATCTTACGAAGGGCAGAAGCGGCCTTGACAAATCTATGCCCCCTCCAATGTCTTGCTGCTTCAAATTATGGCTGTCCTGGTAAGGGACAGAGCAATGGTTTGAGCCAGGGTTGTGCTAAACCACCCACGTTTTACTTACTTGCATTTCATGTGATGGATGCAAAGGTGCCAGGAACAGGTCACTTCATCCATCACCTCTGTCTGTTTCAGAGGCCCTTGAAAACATCTCATTCCCCAACTCAGCATGCTTGGGAGACATTCTCAGTTAAAGAAATCCTGCTAGGGAAGGAGCTTCTCCCGGAAATCAGGAGAAACCTCACCAGTCTTCTTCAGGCTGCCTCCTTCCCCAGCACTCCCAGCAAGTGCATCACAACAGGTGGGGGCAAAGGGACAGACGAACAGATTCCTGAAACGCCGGTGAGGACCCCACCACTCTCAGCGCATCGCAGAGAAGTCTGCAGGGCACTGCAGTTTGCATCGCGGTGCCCTGCCACGTGTTGTTGAAAGATGATACAAGCCCAGGCCAGAGTCGGTGGGGTGGTGTGGTATCCGTCAGTGTGTCCTGCTGCAAGCCAGAAGGACCCAGGTGGAGGAGACTGGCTGCTTGTCCGGGGTCGTTGCAAGCAGAAAGGGAATGCTTTGGCTGAACTTGGGCAGAAGAGCCCCAGGGCAAATAATCTAGCAATACTGAAATCAGGCATGAGGTTTCCTGATTAAGGAATTGGCCAGGACCATGGGTGGCATTTGTTCTGGAAAGGAATATGAGCATCCAACACCTTGTGCAACACCTGCCTTTGCCGTCTTCCCTTGAGCAGGTGCATTGGCTCAGAAGCAAACCTCAGCTTCACTCACAGGGACATCCTCTCCTGCTCTAGATACTCTCTGCTTTGCCATATCCCTGGATTTATTTGTGTTGAGAATTCCAGATGGTGTACAAACATCTGCATGATGGCAAAACCGCGGCAGCTCAAAGGACTGCTATGCTTCCAGGGTTTGCCACTGCATCACTGTTCAAAGGTAAAGATAAGTATGCCCCCTTCTATTTATTTTAAAAAACAGACACTGCAGATAAATTTTTGTAGCCCTGTGGCTTCTTGGAGGATATTGACAGCCTGGAGTTTGGATCAAAGATATTCCTAGGAAACACACTGTAAGTCTTAGAAAGCACTAGAAAGCAGTCTGCGATTTCTAGAAAGCAATGGGGAATTGCTAGAAAGTACTGGGAAATTTCCAGGAAGTGGTCTGAAATCCCTTGAAAACACTTAGCTATTTCTAGAAATGACTGCAATTTTTAGAAAGCACCTGAAAATTCCTACAAACCACAAGGAAAGGCCTAGAAAGTGCTGGAAGTAAAGCATGTGAAAGCCAGCTGAATTTCCTAGGAAGCACATAAAACTGTTCAGAAAGCACCCTGGAATTCCAGTCTGTAATACCTACAAAGTTCTCTGCAATTCCTAGAAAGAACAAGGATATTCCTGGAAAGCACAAAGAAATTCCCAGAAAGTACAGGAAAATTCCTAGAGCCCAGTCTGAGTTCCTAGAAAATTGTGGGAAATTCCTAGAAAGCCCATTGAAAATCCACAGAAAGCCCACTGAAATTTCTAGGAAGCACATGAACATTTTTAGAGAGCACCAGGGAATTCCTAGGAAGCAAAGGGAAATTTCTATTCTAAGCGTTAGGTTGTATTCTCATTGCTCACCGGGAGCGTGACAATTAGCATTCAAATTGGCTTTGTAGGTACTGTGTGCACTGGTAAGTGGTCAGGTCGGTACGTGATTGAGCTGGTAATTGGAATTTCTGGGTTTGGTGATTTGTGTACTAAATACAAAACTTGTATGTATATAAACAAACATAACATATGTATGAAACTTCTATACTTAATAATACAAATAGTAGACATACTCTGTGTATATATAGAGTACGCCTACAGCCAGAGGTTTCTTCTTTCTGTTGCATACACTTCTACAGAGATCTCACAAGGGCAAACTTTAAATATTTATGTTGAGTTTTATCATGCTAGAGCCTATCAGGCATTTAGTCCATCCCCAGCAGGACAAAGGACTGGGTCCCTCGGCCATTTATAGCCCACTTGTTGCAGATGTGTGTGCAGTCTTCTGGGCTCCTTCTTGCTCCAACTGAAGGAAGGCGATGGGGCTGTGAACTCCTCCTCCTCCTGTCACCTGTCCCTCTAACTTTTTAAAGGAGTAAACGACTCTTAGAGAGTGGTCCCACGGTTTTGGAGCAGACCAGCTGCAGCTGCCCTCCTTCTTTGTAAAAGCAGCTGCACTGTCCTCTGTGTTCCATCTCTCCTGCTTTGTTTTGGTGGTGGTCAGGCACTGCCCCTGGGGAAAGAGAGGGATTTTATGCTAATTTTCTCCTTTTCCCATCTTCAGGATGATGTGCATCCAGCTGGCTTTCTCCTCTGAGCAGGCAAACAGGACTGACATCGTGCTCTGGGCAGGATGGTGGGAAGGGCTGTGTGGGATCTGGGCTTTGCTTGATGATATTTTTTCTTCTTTTTCTCCTCCCATTCTTGTAGAATTCCCCTTCCAGCAGGCAGGCAAGGCTGCTGTGCTCACGCTGCCTTGCACATGCCTTGCCATGCTCCTAGCGTGCTTGGGCAGACACCCCTTTTCGGGGAGGTGCTGTCCAGGGGTGAACACCCACCTGCTGGCCAGCACCTGGGGTAAGGTCAAGACGACACAAAGCTTGTGCCTCAAACCTGAAAAGCAGGACTCCACTGCCCTGTGTGCCCAAGGGAGGACCTTCATCATCACCTGGGGCATCATCACTCCAGCTCCATAGTTTAGGTTTTTCTTGGGGCAGGTGTCACCACCACCTCTCCCAGGGGCTGAGCATTCCTGTGGCTGGGCCGCCGACTCTGCCAGCTGCAGGTCCCGGACTGGATCATAATCTGTTGCTTGATTAAAAAACAGAAGGCTATTCTCTGTGCCCAAGTGGAAGATTTTGCAGGAAATGTCTTCTTGCAGTAGCCTTTCCAAGTGGTTGCATTAAAAATAAAAGCAAGCAGGCAAGAGAGGAACATTTTTCAAAGCTTAAACATACTGTTATTTTTTGAGTCAAACTTCAGCTTTTAGTTGCCAAAAAAGATTTTGCTTTGGATTTTCAATGAATACTTTGAAGGAGCATTTAGGCAATAAATAAATAAGAAGTCATTTGAGTTTTGAGTTGATGACACTTTATTGTTGGTTGGAGCATGGACTGGCTCCTACTGGGACTGGCTGGAGGGCAGAGAGGTTTGCTTGGACCAACGTCCTGCGCTCGGGCAGGGCACTTGCCCAGCAGTTCAGACACTGCTCACATACTGAGTTATACAGCAATGCTTCCCCAGGGCCCTCTGCAAGGAAAACCAAGGCAATGGAATTGCAAAATCTGTCTGCTCTCCCCAGCATCAGGCTATCATAAAGCTGCTCTGTCTCCCTTGGATGGAACTTGTTTAGCTGCTGCTGAGCCTCGAGTTTCACCTCTCCCCAGAAGGATGCGGTCAGCCTGTGCCAGGCTATTTATATGCAGACCCTTCTCCAGTAATTTCCTGTAACCAAAGTCCCTGACCAGGAGAGGCACAACGAAGACTTTGATTTTGTGCCACGGGATGTGTGGAGGCGGCAACAGGGTGAACTCAACTTTCCTGCTCAGCGCAGAGCAGGGAGGGAGGAGGGACTAGCTGGTGGGTCCCCAAAAACCTCCTTTCAGCTCCATTGCAAAATGGTGAAGGAGGCTCCCAGGCACCTTGCAGCTCAGCATGGAAGGAGCCAGAGCTTTCTCCTCCCAGCAGGACTTTGCAGATGAGGACAGGAGCATCCAGGGCTCAACCTATTGCCCTGCAATGTCAGTCCCCCAAATCCCTCAAGTATCCACCTGGAGGAGAGACGCTGCTCTGCAAAACCTTCTTGCTGCTGCCACCACCCCGGTGCGGGCTGGCCAAAGCCCAAAAGCCCAGCCCAGGCTGGAGGAAGGAGGGAGTCCTCCAGCGCTTTCTCTGCTCCTCCATCCTGACAGATCAGCCCATGCTGCCTTTCCAGCCGTGGCAGAGATCACCCTTCAGAGATCCCTACAGGGATGGAGCTGACAACCAGGAGAGAGTGGCTGCCTTTGCAAGGGCTGGGGGTGCCTCCATGGGGGATGACAGCAGCTCAATGCCCTGGGCTTGAAGGGGGCCCCAGCTGGGCTTTCTGGCATGTGCTCATAAGACATGGGTCATTAAGTCCCCAACCAAGGTGAACACCAATGCGTGAGAGGGTTTGGCTTGCAGTAATGGCAAGGCTTTCCAGCCAAAAATGGCAGGGGGCTAGGAGGAGGGAAGAGCTAGAGATGCTCCATTTAAAAAAAATAATATGGAGAAAATAGTCTGGGAAACTGGGTGCACAGAAACAGCAGGACAGAGCTTCATTGTCAGGAGAAACATCCCCAGTCCCTGTGCCAGCCCCAGGGAGCCTCACTGCCTTCATCGCATGGGCACAGCTTTGATGCTGCCACCAACACAGACTGATGGCCATCTGTCCCACACCACTGACACAGACCGATGGTCACCGGCCCGATCACTTGGGAACAAACTGCAAAACGTCCAGGCCTGCAAGAGGACCAAGCAACAGGTTTCATCTATGAATGAACCCATGAACTCTGCTGTCCAATGCAGATGTTTCTAGCAAATTATTTTCAGCTGCTTCTTGTTCATCCCTGAACCCCAGATTTCACGCTTAAGCTAAAAATAAAAAAGATCTCTGTGTGAAGTTAAAGTAAACAGAGAATTTGCCCAGCCCTACAGGAGCTATCTCAGCTTCTCCTCTGGGAGGACATGGTGGGGAAACAAAAAGTTAATTCATCTTGGTTCTCATTGACACAGAATGGAGAAAAACAATCAAATGGGAGAGCCAGCCTAAAGCTGAGAACAAAGACAATGCACCAATATTTCAGGTCTTTTTCCTTCAAATCTGAAGGGGAAAAAATTGCTCCATGCTTCATCCCTTGCAGGTTATCTTTGGAAGAACAATATCCCCATAATTTCTGCTGACAATTAGCCTCGCCTGTGCAGCAAGTCTTCCCTGGGTCACCAGAGTAGCTATTTATACACTTGGCCAGGGATGCTGTTGCCACCGAATGACTGCCCTTGGCCATCCCCAGAGCCAGCCCTGCACCAAGGCTGCGGGCAGCGAGCCCCAGGGTGTCCCCCCATGCACCCTACCCTGCTTGCCAGGACCCGCTTCACCTGGACCCTTACGGTATAGACCCTCCACCATTTTCTGCATATGCATTGCAAACACAATGAAGAGAGACATATATGTTGCTTAAACACACACATGCACGCAAGTGTCGGGCAGCAGGGTCCGTCATGAATCCCACAGGGTTGGGATGTCTGGGATTCATGATCTCCAGGACCTCTGATTAGCTTGTCTCCTAAGGACCTGGGCAGAAATAGGATTTGCCTCGAGTCACCTCTCTGCAATATGTGGGTAACACCGATTCCCCCACACACTAGAAGAGATGGCTCACCGGAGTACCTGCACAGTACTACTTCTGAGCAAAAAGTAGAGCTTTAGTTGTGCAGCCAATGCCCAGGAACTGGAGTACAGACCTCAAAACAAAACTCTAGACCCGGGCTGCTGCCAGCTGGACTATTTGACCATGCAGAGCAGGATTTCAAAGGCCAAGTCAAGCCAGTCCTGAGCTGGAGCCCAACAGCAGAGGCTGGGGCAGCATTTCCTCCCAAGGCAGAGAGTGCAGGCCAGCCCAGTCCGGTCCCACCAGTGCCGGAGAAACACATTTAACCAGATCTGCCAAAACCAGTTATCTTCACTGAGGGAGTGAAGAGCCTTGCTCCCATGTGAAGCCACCCTGGGGAAAGACCAGCACCCTTGGGTGAAGGCCTTCAGGCCCACTGGTCCCATCAGAGTTTGCAAGCAAACACCACAAGCTGTGCATGGTCCTGCAATGCCCATGCTCCCCATCTCCCCCTTCCTGCCACTGCCGCAGGGTTAAGGTGCAGCCAGAGCTGGGCTGAAAACCCAGCCCGTCACCAACACTGAGAGCAGCAGGCAGGAGAACAGCCTGGGGCAGGCTGGGGCCTGGCAGGGGCGAGGGTGGGGATACTCCAGCCTCCAGGATGTAGGGAGATAAATGGCCAACGTCGCCATCGTTATCAGCGGCGCCCAACCTTCATGTTGAATGGCAAGGAGGAAGAGCTTCGCCTGGCCCTGGAAGGAAGGGGAGAGATAGGGAGGGCGGCACCGCTGCAACAGGGAGAGGTGGGAAGACAAGATCTGCTGAGTGCCTGCCACTGCTGGCCCCCTCCTTGAAGACCCCTTACCCTGGGAGCTTTACCTCCAGCATCTCCATCCCTGCTTCTGCCCCAGCGCAGTGCCGAGCAGGGGGCTTGTACCTGAGTTAACCATCAGAAAGTGGAGACTGAGGACATGTCCAGGGCCTCCTGGAGGGACTCTGGGACCTGTCAGAAGCGGCATGCTTTTGAAGTGATGTATTTCTCACCAGGGTTAAGGGGGATGAGGCCCATTAGTCAGGAGGGACAGAAGCATGCTTCCTGCCACCTCGGCCTCTTCCTCCGGCAAACCCAGGAGCAGTAGGTCCAATTAGTCCCTGGCAAACACCCCAGGGGTGGGTCACTCCGCAGCATCCCCAGACAGGCCCAGGAGAGCAGCACTTCCTAAGAAATCAGCACTAATGAGTCACTGTGGCTAAATGGCATTATTTAAAGCAGCAGAGGTTTCCAGGCTCCCGCCATGCCTTCTTCAAACTGGAGATCAGAAAGCCAGCAGCGGCCTCCGTCCCCTGAGCACAGCACTGAGCCGGTCCTGCAGTGACTGGCCCCATCTGTCCCCAGGGAAACTGGTCAGGCCCCTTAGTGTGGGGACAGGATCCAGCCCAGAAGGCTTTACCCCAGTGCTTCCGTTGATTTTCAATATTTCCCTCGCCGGGCACCATCTCACAGGGATGCACAAACCCTGGGAGAGCCTGGTGCAGGGGGAAGCAAGGTCTTGGCATCCACCACAAGAAGCCAGGAGCCCAGGGAGGCATTGGAAGGGGAAGACACCCACTGCAGCACCGAGAGCTGCTACTGATTGACCCACAGTGAGTGCTCTAGCATCTTTCCAGAGCCTTCCCGGAGGTTTTCTAGCATCTTTCTAGAAGATCTCTGGAGGTTTTCTGAGCCTCAGGCAGTCACAGAGCAGCATCCTCAGCAGCCTGATTGGTAAACTGAAGAAATATGTAGAGGTTAGAAAAAAATCCCATGTACCAGATCATTCTATAGTCAGGACACACTGTTTTGTACCACACACTCTCATAAACTCACCATGAGAGGATCTCTTGTCCTTGTGCTGCCTGGAGTCTTTTAAGAGGTGCCCCCTGAGCTAGACACATCTCACCAAGGCACGGGACCAGCATCCTCCCCAGCTGCGGTGTGGATGGGAGATGTTCATCCTTTATGAACTTACAGGGCCTGAGCACGTGTACCTGAGGGGCTGCCCACTGTGCAGGAAGCTGGGAAGGACCTGGACGCTCTGTGACAGAGCAGGCTCCAATTGCACAGAGCTCAGCCGGTGAATTCCACAGAGGGAAACCCTGTCTACTGATATCAAATGCACGAGTAACCAATGAGCTGTTCATTGCATGCACAGCTTTCTCTCCAGAGAGGTGTAAACAGGCACCCCTGGAAGCCACTTACTGTGCATACTCCTGCCAAGAGAGGAGCCACTTCTCAATCATCAGACCTCTGGCAAAAGGTCGATTTGCACTTGCTAGAAAACACTCCTCATGGTTGTTCCGCCCCCTGAGCACCATCCCACCGAGCTGCCCCTTCCTGCTCCCCCCATAGCTTACAGCAACTCAGATTTGCAGCGTGGCTGTGGCTGTCACCTTTCCTCCTTCGCACTGCTAATCCATTTGCTTCGCCCTTTAACCAGCAGCCACCTCTGTCAACGCTCCTCCAGCTCCTCTCCCCCCTCCCCTGGACTCCTGCCCAGGACATTCTCCCAAGCAGGAAAATGCAGAGCAGCCAGGGGAAAAAGCCAAGACAGAGGATGCTTTTCTGCGAGCACTCTCTCTGCAGCGTCAATCCTAAACCACGCAGTTTCCACGTGCGTTTACACAGTGAAGACAAAACGCAGCGAGTGGCAGAGCCAGGGAAGTGAGAACAGACAGGCCAATTCCCAGATCTCCCTCCTGGTGTCTCCAGCCTGGCACACATAGCCTTTTTCTTCCACAGCCACCAAAAGCTCCTCTAAAAATCTGACTGCCCGAGCATAACCTTGCCACACGGCCCCAGAGTAGCAGCTCAGAAATCAGTTTGGGGCTATCTGAGGTTTTTTCGTTTGCTTGTGCCAAGGGAGCTCCAGGAAGCATCACTGCCAGAGGCAGGAGTGGTCTTACAAGCACAAGAAAATCATTTAGCACAAGAATCAAGTCTCCTGGATGGTGCCCCAGGCAGTACATGGCTCAGTGGGAACTGCTCTGTGCGTACAGATTTACACAGCCGCACTGAGAACCAAACCTGTAGCAAGCGCCAGGAATATACTGGCTATACTGAAACGTCTGTTATAGTGTGAAAGGCTTGGCAAAAAGTCCTGTGAATAGAAACAGACTGTTCACAGCTCAGCCAAGGCATCAATATAGGACTTCAGGTCCTTCTGAGCCAGCTATCCCCAGCATTCCTACTCGGACTCTAGAAATCTCCCAGCAATATCTGACCATCCAGCAGGTTGCTGACTGACCTGAAATGATTTTTTTTTTTTTCTCCTCCCAATGTCCTCCCCTCAGCACAGTATTTTGTAAGATGACACAAGGCATTACTAACAAATTACAGAAAAACACCACATACCGCACTGGTTGGCATCAGCAGAACATGCAGGAGTAGGGGATACAGGTACCCATTCCAAGGGAAGGGATTCCAGCACCAGAAAGACTCACATAATGTACATGTGTCCAGCTTCTGTTTCTTGTGCCACAATACCAGGTCTCACTTTGAATGACAATGGGATTGGAGCAGTGATTCCCTCTTTGTTTCCAGTTTTACTGACAGTAACATTGCCTGTAGCCACTTCAGGTTCACTCTTGGCTTGGCCCCATGGGAGAACAGTTCTAGATCACCCTGAGAACTGCGAGCTCTGACCAGCACCCTTACTGAGACAGCATTTCAACTTCAGGGACTTCTGACTGAAGCCTAGGACTCAAAATTGGCTTTCAGTCCCATACCTCTGCTCTGTACTGCTTAAGCTCTGCAGAGAACAAAGGCAGACTATTCTATTGCTATAGTAACATTCACCAAAATAAACCATCTGCTGGAAAAGCTCCCAGGCACTACATGCAAGATTTGTCTTCCATTATTACCGATGCACATGAGTTTGTGGTATGTTCATGCGGAGCAAAACATTCCCAACACACATACAATAAAAACCTCATTCCGTTTAAGTGCTGTTTCAAATGATGGAGCTTCCCCCAGCGTTTGGGTTACAGCTGACCAGGGCCACAGTCTCTGGCTTGTCGGTGATGCACCCTTTGAAGCATTACAGCCCAACAGGTGAGGGCTGGCTGGGCTGACAGCAGACGGTCAAGCTGCATTCTTTCCTTCTGACTGCTGCTCATTCCATACCCCTGACTGCAAATCCCCCCTTGGCTAATGATGCACATCAGTGTAACAACTTGCACGTCTGGATTCAACCCATCTAGGCCTGTAATGTATTTCTAGCTGCCTGCTCACATCAGCTACTATGTTCATATTTGGTGAAAGCAGTGAAAGCACACAGGAAAAAAAAAAGGGATTCTGTGAAACAAAGAGAAACGTGCCTCATTTCCCCATCACTAACATCCAGAGCCCTTCTATCAGCCCCACACTGTCGCACGAATACCAGGATGAGCAAGGGGGAAGATCAGTGCAAAGTCAGTATCACAGAGGTAATCTGGAAGCAGACCTCATCTGGACAGCTGCTGGCAAGCAGAGACCTGCCCTCTCCATAGCATCAGTGCTATGGCTGGGCCAGACTGGAATTGGTGCCTTTGCTCAGCCTAAAGGAGTGCTAGAGAAAGCAGAGATGTGCACAGATCCCAACAACTCTACAGAGGAGCAGAGTCAGTCAAGCTTTGCTGGAGGAAGATGCACAACTTGGGTCTACTTTTAAACATTTGGGGTGAGCGGAAAAGACTGTTGTTAGGCCTCCTTTTTTTTTTTTAAAGCAGCAAGTTTTCTGTCAAGAGTTTTTAATATATTTATTTGAAAACAAGGTTTTGTGAAAGAGTACACTAAATAGCATATATCTGTTCTTCAGCCATAAAACACGGACTATCAGCTTTAGCTCAGCACAGATTGGGGCTGCATGCACTGAACAGCAGATCTCGATAGAAAGGTCTTCATGTCTGTCTTTCTGATATCAAGCATAGTGTCTTCTTTAGAGGACATGATCCTGGAGGAAGGGGAGAGAGAAACCAGAAAAGCAAATGTATTTAACTAAGGCTTCTTGTGGTTGGCCCCACACACTCGCTCGAGCCTGCCACTGACGCAACATTTACAGTTTTTAGCAAGGAGTTTGTTTTCCTGCCCATCCACCAATTCAAGTGCATAATCTTTGCTCTTGGGAGCACTGGGACATGCCAGCCCATATTTGGAAATAAAGCAACTGGGTTTCTGCCTCTCAGTGAGAAACTTGCACATCAGTTCAGGCACTTTAACCAAGGAACCTGAGAACCGCACCATTCATTGCCTGGAACAGATCTACAAGTATCTTTATGTCGGGCTCAGAGAGCACCAGAGAGCCCATGACGGAAGCGTCTTTAAATTCTGCTCAGAACTGCTGGGAAGACAAGACAACCCCAGAAAGCAGAGTAGTAGTTCTCTTTCGACCAATCCTGCCACACTGAGGTCAAGTAGATGACAGCTTTGTTACATACACCACTTGCCCCTCTGGGACCATCTTTCATGAGCTGATTATTCCCAGCTCAGCTGTTGCCTGTGACCCCATGCACTGCTCTAACTCTGTCCAGCAAGGCTCTACTCAAGAGTAGCCAAGCCTGCGAGATTAGAGACCAGATCCAGTACAACTAGGTCAGGCCTGATCTGGAAGAGTGGACTTCTCTTTTATTGCTGCCAAACTCTTCAAATCGGGACAGAGCATGTTTCTGAATCTGGTGCAGAAGCCGTCAAAGAGCTAAAACAAGAGTGCTGGGTGCTGGTAACTGCTTCAGTTGATCCAAAGAAGCTTTTCCTTCATTGGGATTAATAAAGGTGAGTCTGCACACTACACTGTACCTCAGGTCTTAATCATCAATGTACTCGAAGGGCTCTGGTGGTTCAGGTTCCTGCTCCTCTTCCTCAATCTTCGGACCGTGAGCTGCCACAGGTTCAACCAGCTCCTCCATATCCTCACTGGTGTCCTTCAGAATGATGATGCCTCCGATGGAAAGCTGCAAGACAAGTGCAGTGAGCATTAGAGCTGCTTGCCTCTGCCTCGTGGTGGAGTGTTTGTGGCCACAATGTTTATGCTAGGCCATATGAGACACCTCAGCAGGAATAAGTTTCAGAGAGCAAAGCATCTGACACTCACCCAGATCCCTGCTTGATAAGGGGATGGAACAGATGGAGCCTATCCAGGCTACCTTTTGCATTTCCACTATCTAAGTCTCAGTTCGATAGCAAATGGCATCTGGATTCACAGCTTTACCCCAGTCTCAGTCCGGGGCTTTCCACATGAAAACTAATTGAACATAACTGCTTTATAAGGCTCATCTTTTCAGGGCAACGAAGCTTAGTGAAACCTCTGTGTAGCCGCCTCCCAGGAGGCTATCTCAAACAGAGACTAATCTGATCACCAGCTTCCACCGACTGAGGAATCCTATTAGCAGAACCTCATAAAAACAAAGGGGAATTAATTACGAAGATCACAACCAAACATCCTGGCAGGCTGAAACAAATCTGTGCGTCTCCAGGACTGAAACACAAGGTGTGAAGAGGCAGTGCTGTGTCACGCCTGGCTGGGATCAGGGCCTTTGACCACAGCAGGATTCCAGGCTATAAACAGCATTTCAAAGAGGCCTTTTACTCTGGCCTTCCCCAAAGCTGAGCAAAGGTCCAGAACAGCTCCATTTCGAGAGCCTCCTTGGTTACACACCCTAATCCCAGCAAAAAACTGCACTGTTCTGTTCTCTTCAAAACCTATTTGTGGGGGTTTAAGGCAGGAAACCGCACTCCCCTCACCAAAGACTTGGCTCCTTTTGAGACTGAAGCAAACAGCTACATAGGTCCACATTTCAGCTGCATGAGTGGACACTTACTGGACCACATAGCAGATCTTCCCAACCCAAATACCAGTTGGGTCACCTCCTCTCTTTAAAGGCTAGAAACTGAAAAACCCTTCCACAGCTATGCTAAAGGAGATGTTTCAAAAGGGGATGGTGGACAGAGAATTTCAATGTGTTGATGGAATTCCAGGAAATCCATTTATTAAAAACATATCTATTTTCCTGGAAAAAATATTACTTCTTCTGAACACCGTTTCCCATGCAGAATCCTGCAAAAGGGGGACGTCAAGTGTGTTATTTCTTGAACAAAAATAAAGGCCGGAAGATTTTGACTCATGAGATTTAGAGATCAGGAGCAAGCTTATTAGCTTTGCAATATATTTGAGCATCTCACAGAAAAGTTAGTTATCCCTTGGGCTTAATGCTAAAAGATCTTTTTCATTCTCCATCTGACAATCACATACTATCTCTTCTGTATGTTAACAAGAGATCAAGACACTTTTGATGAAGTGATGAAGGCACTTTTGATGAAGATGAAGGTCAGATGTAACTGAACAGGAAATCTGTTTAATGAAAAACCCCCTCCATTTAGGTATAAAACCCACTGCAGGATAATAAAGCTCCAGCACAAGTCTTAATGTATTTTACTGCTTTGACAATGAGCCTGTATAACTTCTCAGCCCATTGTAATGATCATGGCTCAGTCTTTATGTCCCCAGCAATGTCATTAATGCACAGAGTATGTCTGATCGGTTTCCACGTTGCAGTGTTTGACATAAGCGGAAAGAAAAATAAAGCAGCATTAGCACGGTTAAAAGGTTTGCAGCAGCTCTGGCTTTCCCCCAACTAGAACTGCATGTGATCATTTGGAGAGAGGAACATTAAAAAGCAAATATTACAACAGTGAAGTTGCAAATCTCTATAACACATTACAGTGGTGCACCAGCTGAGAGAGGCATTCTCATGTACACACAGAACTTCTGGGTCCTTACACACAAGCCCAGCACTGGGAACACTCTGTCAAGCACACGGACTAGGAAGGTGACACTTACTGGTTTGAAAGGCTGATATCGGCAGCTCTCTGTCATAGTGAGAACTTTGAGCTGAGCAGGCATGACTCTGGCTGGGTTGTCCAGAAGCTGGAAGTTCGGTTCAGGCTCTTTTTTCTTTTCTTTTTCATCCTTCTTTTCAGTCTCATCCTATGGAAGGGGAAGAGAACATCAACATGATTTTAACAGTAGTCTCTAGCCCTTTCACAATTCAGGAGGGTAAGGTACAACCTGCTACACTCTTAGCACAGGCAGAAATTCCAGAGCATGGTGAGAAGCCAGCCTCTTGCTGAGGAACAAGCTAACATGTATCTATCAGCTGGCACAGACAATGCCAGTGTGGCTCTAAGTAGTCTCATCATGGCAATGCCTTGCTCTCAACAGCAGGGGAAAATAAGTTCACCAAGAGGTGGTAGCGGAACAGTTTACCTCTGGCTTCCTTTTCTAATACTTCCTCTGTAAACTCACCACTTTCTGTTCACAACTGAAGATTCTTTAATATCACTACTAAGCACACGAAGATTGCCAAAAGCTGCCCTTCTATTTTTGCAGCTATACAGCTGTCACTGACAGCAGCTCAACCAAAATGACTCAATCTCACTGACTCCCTAGGGAACTGCAGTTAAACCCTCCTTTACCAATGACTCAGCAGCTGAAGGCAAAAGCTCAGAAGGAAAAAAAACACAGCATCCTTTACACGCTTAAGAACACAGATCATGTTTTCCCTCTTGCTTGGGAACATCTGAACTGCAAACAAAAAAGACTGCAGAAAAGATGAAAACAACCAATAGGAAATTATCAGGAACACCACCAAATGCATGGCACGTCCTGTAACAGCAGACAGGACTTTCTCTGGCGCAGTGACTGCTTGTTGCTTTGCAGATCTCTTGGAAGCTATGGATTACTAGTCATGTAACAGGCATAAAAGAAAAACAGGAAAGCAATTATACCTCTAAAACATTAGGACAAGGGCAAAACACTCGACTCAAACACAGCAGGTGGCAGCAAGCTCCCTTTTTACTATCCTCGTTTTGCTGCTTGATTCAGCCAAGAAAACTTTTCAGACATCTGGAGCATACACACACAAAGACACGACACATGAATCCTTTCTAATATATTGCTTCCTCTCAGCACCTGTACTTAACTAAGTTGTAGCAATTTTAGAAGAAACATGCATCTGTTCAGCACATTTTGCTTAGTATATAGTGCTGTAAGAATAATTCAAAGAAAATGCAATGTTTAATGACAAGGAAACATTGATAAAGGAGCAAAGAGACAAAAACCAGAGATTCTACCTTGCAGCAAGAAGACAAAAACCAGAGATTCTACCTTGCACGCATGAGATGATTCATTTTCTGAGCCAACTGTATAAAGTTCAGTGCCTACAATATGGCTGCATTTAAGTAGGTCTTGGAAGGTTTATACATACAACTTTGATCTTATGCCACACTCCCTTCACATACCATTTGTGTGTTTCTTTTTAAAATTAAAGAGGCAAAAAATTCTGTGACCACGTTGCTTTTCTCACAGAGATGTTAAAGTAGAATCAGTAAGGTTTCTACTGAGCATGTCAGCATTACTCATTTTCAGCTTACAGTTGTTCTTGGCATATTTGCATCTGTTAGCAGAGCATAAAAGGAAGGGTCCTTTGTCAGGGTACAGCAAGAATTTTAGCTGCCAAACGTTTTCCAAATTACAGCAACCACCAAGAATTCATTATCCAGCCATTTCTCTATCCCTCAGCTTGCTCCAGGCTCCAGGATGACACATTATTCACAGATGACGATGACAAGTTCCAGTGTCAGGTCTATGAGCTGAAAGAAATCATCAGAGGACCAAAGCAATCACCATAACTACTGAGCAGCATATGGATCCTATGCTCAAAGCTCAGCTGGTCCTGAGGTGGGTGTGAATAAACATTTGGCATTTTGATAGATGGGCAAAGCATGTAAGAAATTGCTGCCAAAAAGGTGAACATTTCAGAATGGGGGGTTAAGCATGTGCAAAACCAGAAAGTTTAAACTCCTCGGTGCTTGTAACTGAATTAGACACCAAACACATGCTACAACATTGAGTTCTTTTTAAAAGGTCAGAGGTACCAAGGACATGAAATTATTAAGACTTTTTCCACATTAATAAGTACATGGACAAGAGATAAAATTCCCTTGGTCTAGAAACAGCAGGCAATGAAATAATGCACAAAAGGTTCATGCAGTTAAAGGCACATAAATTTGTTAAAACAAGCTTCTGCCTTTAAGGAAGTCCATTACTTAACAATACTGAGGAAGATTTATTTCTCAGAAATAATGTATTCATAAATAATACCACCTCTTGCCTCTAACAGTGCGCACACACAGAGTAAAGATGCTAACCAGTGTATGCACTACACTGAAACGTGAGTTAATGCTTTGCTCAGAACTAACACAGGTGGCAGGGGGGACGGCATTAAGTGGGTGCCAGCTTTCATGACACACCTTCCACATTTATAAAGGGAGAAGACGACAATTAAGTTTCAATGTTTGCACCCACCACTTCCATCTTCTCCTCTTCCTTCTTCTCTTTCTCCTTCTCCTTTTCCTTCTTCTTGGCTTTTGCGGTGATGGACAGCACAGCAGTGGAAACCTGGATATGTCAACAGAGGAGGCATTCAGCATGACTGCAACACTGTACGCTGTGCTTAAGCTCCCCAGGCAGGAGAACAAAGGGAAATCAGCGTTAGGTCAGTTCTCAGTGCAGGTGTCAGTAAGACCAACTCCACTTCCTACCTACTGCTGTTTAAGAGACAAATACACCACTGTCAAAGCAAATAAATGGCACAGATGGGACAAAAAAATGCCATGCATGCAGACTGGGTCCAGCCATATATGCAGAAGGAGAGCAAACCTCCTAATACACTGGAATACAAGAATTCAGCACGTCTCCCTTCCAGTGAGCACATCTCTCTATCCACAGTAACTGTCCCTGTAAGGCAGTAACTTGCTCAGAGGGACAGGGAACAACCACATTTGTCACGTTGCTGGTGAGGCTTTCTAGGCTAAACATGGGCTCTTGGCACATTTTAATTTTGGCCGGGAAAGTTTAAGAGAAAGGATTTGTCAAATTCCCATCCTATTCCAAAGGCAAGAAAGCAGCTATGAGCAGTGAGCTTTGCCTTTCATCAAAGTTCATTTCTGCGTTCCTTGGTGGCTTGGAAATCTGTCCTGCCCAGCATTCAATCCTGGCAAAATGTTTTACAGTTTTCACACAATGTTATTCATCAGCATGACATGCCTGAGGTCTCCACTGCTGCAATTGCTCCCTAAGGGCTGCTCTGCCTGCTGCTGTGGTCTACTCAACAGCTTTTACCATCTTACGCCAGGAGACAAATTGCTTCCACTATTGTCCCTCTTGTCATCCCATAGGTCTCATCTCTTCCTTTTCAATACCCAGATATTCTCAGTTGCACACTTACCTTTTTGCAATCCACAGGCCCGACAGCTATTATTCTAGCACATGGGCCCACTGCCCTAAGCCCATGTATGCTTCTGTCCTTCCATATGGGACTATTTGAGAAGTGTCCCACCTAATATTCTCAATGTTTGTACTGCAGTAGCATTGTGAAGCCCAAGTCATGAATGAGGACCCCATTGTGCTTGGTACTGCACAAAGATGATACACACATACGAATCAGTAGCTTCTGAATACGAATTCAATGCTTCTGCTTGAGCACTGGAGACAAGGGAGGTTCCAGTGACTCAGTAGCACAGCAGTTGTATGCCATGATCAGCAACAGTCCCAGACACAGAAGGAAAAAAATAGTTAGAATTCTCTTTCAGAGACAATAGTGCCTGCCAATTTTTCTTTTGCTCTTTAGATTCCCTGTTAGTGCCACCAAAGTCCACGTTTATACTAGGAGTTAGTTTTTACAACACAGAAAGCTAACCCAAATACCTTTTCTTTCTCCTTTTCCTTTGGTACCTCAAGAGGTGGGGGGTAGGCAAATGTGGACGGTTTACAGTTGGACTTGTACTGGACTTTTGGCATCTAAGACAAAGAGTTAAAAAAATTGTTAGAGATGAGAAAAGCAGGGGAAAAAAATCCACAGCAGAATAATTACTTTAGCTTCATTTTCCTTCCAGCAGAGACAAACACAGATCCTCTAAAGAATACAAGCTTCCCCTTCTCCCCCTCCGGAAGCTGAGAAACTGTTATCAGTGGCAACAGTTCAACTAGAACAATGTTATTTAATTATTCTATAATTTGACTCTGGCAAGCCCTCCTAGCCTTCTCCATACAGTCCACACTATTCACACCATGCTTTGTTTTCATTGTTTCGAAGCTTTTGTGGTTTTGATGTTGTTGCTGTGCCTGCTCATATTAACACAAAATTGGTTTAAGATCTAAGTGAAGATCTGCTCTGTCAACGCATGCTAGGGCAAACCAAGCACTGCCTGACATTCACCTCTTGCAAAAGGACAGTACATTTTGGGGGTGGGTTACCAGTGTCACATATTCTCTTAGCTACTTAAGCAAGGGCAGAAAGCATCTTTTGACAGCCAATCCAAATTCTTAAACTGAATTAATTTCTGCAGTATCTCAACTCTCTTCCTTTACAACACATCATGGAGCAACAATAGAACAGGGCCTGCTCTGAGGAAGCAAGGTGGGTGTGGTGCAGCCCATAACATACATCCAGCTTGTAGCTGGCTTTAGAATGCAAGCCAAGTTATACAACATAACCTACAGCCATTTGGGCTCTCTGGAAACTCTAAGTGATGGGGAGAGGGAGTCAAAATGGCAGTACAGTCAAGCAGCCAAAAAGGTGCTGAGCCTATCACCACTGAG
Source organism: Mycteria americana (assembly GCF_035582795.1). Classification (NCBI taxonomy): domain Eukaryota; kingdom Metazoa; phylum Chordata; class Aves; order Ciconiiformes; family Ciconiidae; genus Mycteria; species Mycteria americana. The sequence continues at coordinate 12,412,568 of NC_134371.1, forward strand.
GAGGTGCAGAGACAAGCAGCAATGCAACCTCTGGGAAGTATTCAGGACAGAGAGGGGAGGGGGAAAGGAAAAAAAAACACAACCAAAAAAGGCATTTCCATGCAAACCTCTCTCTTCAAACACAGCGAGAATTTTGAGCTGTGTGTAGATTGACTTAATGCTTAGCCTGAAACAGATGAAGAGCAACCTAGAGCCCTAAGGTTTTGGTCCAGGGGCTGCAATCCAGCAAGTTGGCTCAGTCCCAGAGGGACTCTGAGAGCAGCTCAGCCCTATGCAAGCTCTGTGCATCACAGAATAAGGCTGCAGCAATGACAGGAGGGGGCTGCACACCCCTGTGCTGCCACATTCAGAAGCTTTTTTGTGGAAGTTACTAGCTCAGTTCTTCAGCACAGGAGACCCAGCGTGGTACACAGCTTGCAGGGGCCATACCACAGCTGATCAGCTGGAAGAACAGATGCATAAGAAAAGTGCAGTACCCACAACTGCTTGGTTTAATGTTTACTCCCCAAGGAATCCAAACAAATCCTGTTTTCCCACTGCTAGCCTTCCTAGGGGACAATATCACATAATTTATTTGGGAGGGCAGGGGGGCAACACACTTTTTTTTTTTTTTTTTTAAAATAACCTTGACCTTCTGGAGTGATAATGGGGTGGTCTCTGCCCACGCATACTGACTAAAGTTCCTTTCTTTGTAAGCTACTTTGAAGTAACGGGGTCAAAGTCTGCTCTCTACATTTTTCTTGTCCCTATTCCCACTACCAGCTCTGCAATTTAAGCCTGCTTTTCAGACTTCTTCCAGTTAGTGCCTTTTCTGGCACAAATGAGCTGGAAACATGCAAAGAAAGCCTACAAATCCATGCACAGCCGTCCCAGACCACTTGAGTCTTCCAAGCACCTATCAGCACCCTCTTCTCCTCTCTGCTCCTTACGTACCTTAAGATCCTTGTTAAGGCCAATGACACAGGTTGGGGTGAAAGCCAGCGACAAGAAGTGTGACAGGGGGAACCAGAACCAGAACTGGGTGAAGACCAGAACCCCCACCACGGAAGGCATGTGAGTATGTCCTGTCCTCGACTGCAGCGAAATAGTTACGTTATGGCCCCCTGTAAGGAATCATAAATGAAATAAGTTAGTTAATGCATTCCTGGGTACTCCACAAAGACACCTGAGCAATGCATCTCTAAAACAGCTAGGGGCTACACAGCACAAGCCAGGCAATGCTGTCAGCTTTCTCCTCTGGAACACACCTCCCTGCTTTACTGTGATCTCAGCTTACACAGTAAAACAGACATAACAACCAAACTGCTCTATCTGCTAGATATTACCCAAACACAATCAAGGAATACAGCCCTTCCATGCTCATTTTGCCAGGATATAGGTTAAACAAAAGTACAATGCAGAAGGCAAGGAGAGGGGGAGAAAAAGGCAAACCTTTGCCATAAGGAGTTTTAAAAGATAGCGTGTAGATGATCCACAAGACAAGACTCACAAGGAAAACAGCGCATATAAAGCAGTGCATACAGAAACTTTTCTTTCTGTGGCTGCCTCCCTGACTGTCAGTTATTCAGAAGAAATATGCCTAGGTTTTTATCCTACACCATCTCAGTAGAAAAAAATGTAAACAGCAGCAACTTCAGAAGTTGCTTCTAGAGGTTATCAATCTAAGCAGCAAAGAGACAAGCTCCTGCAGTCTTTGCAGCAAAATTACATCTCTGCCAGACAACCAAGTCTTAGCTTTGTACTTGCAAAGCAGAGACCAAAACAACTCCATATGTTGATGTAGTGCAGAAACATCCAGCTAGAAACCAAACTGAAAGACTGGGCTTGCAGACAGTGAGAAAGTGTTAATCTGATCTTCAGTCTTCTGATGAACACAGTGAATTGAGTTGAATAGGGCACCAGGCAAGTTCATTACCGCTGAGAAGACCAGGTGCAGGGAGGTTAACTTTGTTAAAATACAAACACCCACTCGTTGCAAGCCCACAGTGCTTTGTAGCTGAAAATCCTGAACTGGAGTAGCATTCCCTCTCCTCGCACAAACAGCCACCTCAACAGGGCCAGGCAGCAATGGAGCTGTCTGAGTTTTAAAGACAAGGAAAATCAATTTTTGCTGCCAAAACTAATGAAAGCCCTGAATGAAGCAGTAATCTCATCTTACATATCTGTCAGTGTTAGTCCCAGCAGAAGCAGTAGAAGATGGAGGATTTTGATGCCCTCCTGTAAGATACTCTGCATACGTACTATCTACTTGCTTTTCCTTTTGTGGTAGCAATAGATCTCCTGCTGTTTTACTAGAGAACTCCTTCCAGCCGCCTCTTTGAAGACAGACAATGATACGGTCTCATCTTTTACTACTGCTAGGTCTGCTCTGCTTCTCATTATTTTCTCCAATACCAATCTCTCGCCCTTATACCTGAATTTGCCACAGCATTAAGGAGGGACTGCCTGAGGTCTTGTGCTAGCCTTAAACATATCAAACACTGCACACTCAAATTTCTGGTCTTCTCCTGCATCTTTACTTTGAACTTTTCTTCACTGCATCACTGTATAAGGGCCAGGTCAGCGATCTGCAGATATTCTGGATCAAGCAGCCCAGTGAATGTTGCATGAGCAGCTTAACTAGACTTTATCAAACTTCTGGACTTTTCAGAATTTTCAGAATTTATTTTAACCTTTAGTATTATATTATCCAATCTCTGGAATTTCCTGGATGAGTAACAGATTTCATATTCAAAAGATGCTGTCATGCTACTTCTTTCTGCTGTTTTACACCCACACACAGCCCACCCTCACTCCCAGGGTTTTGCAGGGAGCAGGAAAGGTGGGGAGACATGATATTGCACAACTGTGATTTATCTTCATGATTAAGTAGCAGCCCTGACAGCCTGCAAGGGAACACATTCCAGACCTTTGTCTGGATGGATGAAAGCTGTGACAGAACGCCTGGAAAAAGAAAAAAATTTCAAAAAACACACAAGAAAAGTTTTCAGGGCTCCTTGGGTAGTACTATAAGGTCCATCTCCCAGAATTCACACTGCCCCTGTGCAAGGTTCACTGGAATTAAAGTGGCTGTTCTGAAGGCTATGAGGATTTGCTGCCTCAAGTTTAATGTCAGTTAACAAGAGGGGGAGTGCAGCAAGCAGACACCAATGATTTATATATTTTGATGAACTCACTCTTTACATAGTCACGGTAGCACTTGGTAATACTCCAGCAGTGTAGCGCAGGACAACACACCAGCACAACAGTCATTAGATAAAGATGCTTTGTGGACCTTGGAAATTAGTTTCCAACCCCAGCCTAGGCAGCATCCCATTTTCAAACAGTATCATACTGTTTCCTTCTCTATCAGCAAAGATTTATAATCCACTTCATCAACGTAGTGAACGAAGATGACCTGAACTGTTAGCAGCAGCACAGAAAAGTAAAAATCTCACAGGACGAGCCATCAAAACTCAGGCAGAGTTGATTTCAGCATGTGCCAGTGACCTGATTCAAATAGGCAATGAAACACACGGTAGCTCTAATCTAATGGACAAAACCATTAGCACAGGATAATGGCTTTTTTCCTAACTACCAGAGAGTTAGACCCAACTTTACATGAAGAGCTCATGGAACAGGGACAGACAGGAGAAAGGTGGGAAACAGTAGCACTGAATTCAACACATGGGAGAGCAGACCTTATGCATCAAAGTTTATTTTTTGTACTGAAGTCTTTAACATCCAAAATATAGCACATTGTGTGAGATGCATATTTGGAGAGACAGCAATGAGGAGACAGGCAACTCCTTTCTCTGTAATTTAGATGACACTGTCTTTGTCATCACTCATTACAAATGCCTCCAAATTGTGTAGAATCCAGTACATCCACCATCAGGCTGTCAACCGCTTCTTTGGCTTCAGTCTGCACTGCCCAATGCTACAATCTGTCCCCAACCCATTGCACTGCTGACCCCACCCAAACCTCTCCTAAATACCGAGAAAAGGATTTTCCAGATATACTACACAGATATTTGTGTAGTGACTGCTGCTCCTCCTTTTTTCTCACTGACTGAGAAATGTGGCATTAAGAACCAAAGAAGATACCTAGAGTCCATAGGGCAAAATAGTTTTCAAGCAGGTAAAATGCTGACATCTAATTAGATCAGTATATCCCTTTTGTAGCTCACATTTACAAATACATACTCCAGAAAATAAAGCATATTGATTTTGCAAAGAACAGAATGGGAGTAATCAGCCTGGAACAAGAGAGCGTGTTTGTACATGAAGGGGAGCGTTATAAAAGTTCAGAGGTTTGGGGGGAAAAAAAGAATCCCTAAGTTTAAATTTAGAGTGTCTACGTTTTTCTTGTTTTATTAAAGAAGTAAAAATGTAGCTGCTGAGCCTAACAATTAGACAATGACTAAATTCTTCATTTCAACTTCAGTGCTCCCAAGGTATCCCGCTCCTTCCATGAAACCACCAGTCTAATGACTGCCTCATTGTCAGAGAAAAAAAAACCCACCTCCCATGCATCATTTCCCAGTTGTGCACTGGAAATCTTGCCCTTTAATCAAAGCCTGTCATTGGAAGAGAATTATACTTTTCTCCTCCCCGCCCCCCCCCCCCAAAAAACCCCCACCCAACAAAAAAACCCCAAACTCAGTTGCCCCAGCTGTGGCAGATGACACAAAGAACCTTTTCCTCCTGGTAGTGATAATTAAATTCTATAGCTCATTGTTTCAGATAAGCACTTGCAGTTGTATGGGAGAGCTAAAAAGAATTTATTCTTTTAAGAGGCTCTAATGAAAGTGGAAATAGGTTAAGAAAGGGTAGTTCACAGCCTTCCCCCAGCCACTCAGCAAGAAATAGAGAGGTTAAAGTTGGCACACATTGACATGTGGTTTATTAAAATTGGATGTTTCTGGTTTCCAAGTCATTATACAATACATGAGTGACACAGGAAGCAAATAAGGTTTTAGCTGCATTTTTATGATTTAATCTTAAAGGTCGGAATTCGAAGCAGGTCTGTACCGCTGAGAGAAAAATCTGGGAGCCAGCTGGGCTCTGGCTTCCCAGCAACACAGTAGGAGTATGGGAATGACCAAAATTATTCTAACAGTCTTGTGCCAAGAACATTGCTCAGTCTGAGCTCCAGGAGGGGTATCTGGGAGGCAAGAAAGATGAAGAAGGTGGTTCCTGTTGCTTTCTCCTCTGAGTAGCCCTACTCATAAAGCACAGAGCAGCCTGACTGCCACATGCCCCCCAGGAAGAGAGCTTTTCAAGCATGCTTCCACGCAGATAGGTGCGGGCAGCCCTAAGTTTTTCTTCACCCACCACATGACTTGGAGATGTAGTAATTTCATACGGTCACTCTGTAATGACAGTGCATGGTGCTGTGCTTAAGCCATGCCACAGAGACAAATATATGAGACTCCTTTGCCTATGTGACTTCAGGACTAACGTTGACCTCGGAGTACAGGGAAATCCAGCTTGTTTCTACCTACCACAGGGAATAACGAAGTACATGGCAAGAAGAGGTGACAGCACGAGAGACCAGGTGGGATAAACGGGTTTTGGAAACTTGGAAAGGGGATGCTATTGACACACACAGCACAAGTCAACTCCAGTAGAAGGAAAAATTCAAAACAAAACATTGTCTGTCCTCTTCGCTTACAGAAGCCTTCCTTAATAGGCCCTGCAATTCAGCCCTTGTGAAATGCTAATGCCTTTAGAGAATCCTATCCCTGGCTCAACATTTAGTCATTAACACTCATGAAATGACATTTCCTCTGCTAGAAAAAGGTAGTAGTCTGTGAAACTAACTAGGTCTTCTGAAGTAACACTGATGCTGTTAACTATGCTTCCCTCTTTGTGCAACACCTCTCTCAATAATCAGGAAAGAGGCAAAGCCTAGTTATTAAAAATATATCTAACACACATATATATATTTTAAACTGGTTATGTCAAGTTTTAACAGAAAAAGCAAAATATGAGGACTGGATACCACAAGGTATCCAAATTTCTGGAGCAGCTGCTTACTTAGAAAAATAAAGCAGCAACCTATCATGCTATAAATCAACATTCAGGGTGACAAAACAGACTTAGAGCAAAAAGATCGTATTTGTCCAGACTTCTGGACATGAATTCTGCCCCAATGACTGGTTGAGTCTCTCCTAACAGAAGCACGGTGATACAAGGTGAAACTACAAATCAAGGTTTATTTCTTTAGTTAGCTAAAATGACTTGAAATTTGAGATTTCTTGCCACTATTACACGACAGGCATAAAGCCAGCACCTCATCTCCCAAGTGAAATTTGCTATTACAGCTATTATAGCCAGAAAAGTTTAAGAAATTTTGACTGCTTTAAATGTTTGGGGAATTACCTGCATCCAAAATGCCTTGTGCCAGGATTGCTCCAAACTTTGCCATAACATCATCATGCTTATCATTGATCACTTTGGAATAGAGCTGTCTGAACTGGCTGACCTGGATAAAAAAAATAAGAAAAAAAGAGAGAGAGATTATAAAACTGACTACATGAGTCAAATATTCTGTCTTTAATGGAAGCATGCTAGATTTCTGCATCCTAGGATGACATCAGTCTTTTCAATGGCTTTAGTCAGTGGTGTTACAAGTCATCCCACTAATAATTACAGAGGTTTTCCCCACTCAAAGATACCCATATAGTGATTTTAAAATAGTCAGGATAGACATGCATTCCCAAACCACATTTTGCAGGCCTTATAGGAATAGCTTGAGAATCTCTGGAGTATCACTGGAATAAAAGACCAACTGATGAGTTTGTAGCAAGAACTACTATATGTTCTTAGGTGCGTGACACTGCACTTTATTAAGTTTCCTCCAATTCCTACTGCTGAAAACCTCAAACCTATTCTGTTTTTCCTGTACAATATTTCTGCTGTATTGATAATGCCCCTATGGTGCATCATCAGCAAATTTTGCTACTGCACTCCCACCTTTTAAGTGAAAAACATTAATGAAAATATTTAATAAAGTAACAGTTTATGCCATGGTACGTTCACCACAATATCTTAAGTGCACATTAGTAAGGGAAATTGCTAAACCTTTGCTTTTATCATCGTCATTGCTTCGAACAGCTTCACTGGTTCATTAAGTGTTGAAGAGAGAACAGTATCACATCCAGCAATACCTAAGGCTTTATCACAAATTAATAACTTAAGTCTTTTAATATATACAGTGGAGCAACAATACAGCTCAAGTAATTTTTATAGCTGAAAAAGCAGACCAGGAAATCCCAATCTGCAACCCAGTCAAAACCTGGGAAGCTGCATCCCATCTACAGCATGCCTGGAAGAATCTTTTATACCTCTTCCCTAAATTAATTTTAATCCAGATATCCATGTGACATTTTGTTTTAATTTTTCTTGTTTTTTGTACTAAGCCTTCACTTGACATGCTCAAAAGCAAAGGAGGTCTTTTCAAAAAGGCTCCTTCCGAGGTGTCTTGAACAAGCTTTTGCCCACTACTGGTCCACTTTGTTGCTGGTATTCCAAGTCCTCTTCCTACACCTGCAGCCACAGATGAGAGGACAAACTTCTAACTCAAGGCAGTAGGGCCAGACACAGCCTCCAGAGACACAGAGCAGTCCTAGTATTGCAAACAGTTAAAGTTTCCAAGTATAAAACCCTAATACCTGACAATCCCCTAGCCACTTTTCACATGAAAAAAGCACGTGCCTCCCCAGGGACACCAGTGATATTCGCTCAGTGACAAGTGTCTGAAGAAAGGTCCTACCTTTCAGCTGTGAAACACACTTAGTGTCTGCTGTAGGCAGAGGCCAAACTTTAACACCACCAATAGGAATGTACTCTTGCACAGCCTCTGATGCTGCCAGCACCTAATTGTACCAGTGAAGGAGACTTAAACACTGACTACGACACTCAGGAGGCTCTCCTGGCTGATAACAGCACCCAGCGAACAGCTGGTACCCCATCCATGCAGGACACCACAAGCTCCAGAGCTGTGCTAAGGCAGCACAGAGCACCAGGAGCAGCCTTCAGGCATCACTCCTAGCACATGTGGCCTGTCTTGGGGTGCACTAGGGAATCTCAAAGCGCTTACAGAAAGTTTTCACACCCGCAAAAAAAATAACCATTCATACAACTGAGTCAGTGACATGAGAACTATGCTGGGAATAACATTTAGTTAAACTGGGATTCATCAAGGTACCCAAAGAAAAAAAAGATCAAAACAGAACGAAGAGCTGACTGAGGGGATAAATCAAACTGCAGGGGTTTCTCAGCAAAGCACAAGATCAGATTCCCCAGTAAAAGCACTTCAGAGCCATGAGGTAATCCTGCAGCTGAGGTAATGCTAGCAATAAATTTCACCACATCTCATGTGTGAATTTTTGACCAGAGGCAGTAAGAAGTTGAGGCTCTACCTTTGAGAGATTATGTCCAATGTCTGGGATGGAAAGAAGATAGAGGTTGCTTCTCCAACTCATGAGCATTATACCCAAGAGCCACAATGCTGCTTGGCAGCCCTACTCACTTAGCGAACACTTCAGATTAAGACCACGTGTTTTCTGCAAAATAGTTCTCAATGCACATTAACTCATCACACCATTTAAAACACAGGTGCACTAAAGGAACAGACACTCTCTGGTTGATACACTCCCTGCCTTTGCTCTTTCAGCCACTAACGCAGCTGTACTACTTGTCACCTCGACTCCTTCAGCACTGATGGCATCTAACCTGATGAGATTTAAACCAGTCTGTGACAGCGAAAGACACGAACATTCATACGAAGAAATCACGACCTGCTAAACACAACTGTATTAAAATTACTTTATTTGTTTCACACAAATGGACAGTCTCACAACTGTGAAGCACCTGAGCAGCCAGCCACTTTTAAACAGGACCAGCGAAGCTGAACAAAATAACACTTCTCCAGTAGAGCAGGAGGCATTTATTAAAACTGACAGGGGAAAAACAGCAGCTATTTCCATTTTTCAGTCTAAGTCAGTCCAACAATTTGTGTGCTAATATTAGTCCTCTATTCACCAATTCCCCTTTGCATTAAAAAGTTTTTAGTTACTAGTCCCTCTCCCCAAAAGGAGGTGACTTAAATTTCCTTGCATTTATTAAACCTAAGAAAAAGAAGCAATGTACATTTTCAGGGCAGCCACACAGACAGATGCGTGGCAGGCAGATACTGCACACACAATAAGGGATTTATTCTGGATATACTGACCAAACTCTGCTCTTGCTTCACTCCATTTATGCTTTTTCACGCTCTCCTGATTTTTATTTATAAAAGCTTACACTGAGGTTTACACATTTAATATAAATAGTTTGTTTCTTACGCCTGACCTCCTGCACACTGGAAAAATACCTTAGTTTGCATTTGCAACCTGGAACGGGGCCTCATGCAGTATCAAGGGCAACTACACGCAGACTAGGTGAACCAAAGCCTTCAGATATTATTCGGATCAGACACACAGAGACACAGAAGCAACATGTAAAACTATTCCTCTGGTTGAGCTGAGCAGTAGCATTCCAGTGCCTCTGTTCAGAGCACATAATTCCCATGACTCTGGGCTCAGCTTCTGGGTTTGGAATATTTATAAAAACAGATGGATGTTACAAAGCTCATTTGGTGGATTGTAATCTGGAATTTACACCATAATCAAATCTTCAGAGAACGAAACCCTGGGTGAAGCGAGAAGACATTCAGCAGAACTGCTAATGTTCATGCTGGCATCTGAAGTCTGATGGAGCAGCACCTCAGAACAGAGGGCAGAAACACCTCACTTGGGAAAGGCGAGGCAGGGCTAGCAGGGGAAGTCGTCCACTTCCCCTGGTTGTGGCACGCTGCCCCTGTGAGCACCCTTTCCCTAACATGCCTTCCACAGCTCCTACTCACATGTACATTAGTCCAGAGCAGATGAATGAAACACCCAGGCAACAAGCCCACCAGGAACCCATCAGCTGTGGCATCAGGACACCATGCAGGGAAGTGAGCTAACTGGGACATCGACAACTGCAAGGGACCAAGGGACAGAAACCTGGCTGCTAAACCTGAGCGGATCAATTGCCACCTCTCCAGGCAACACGGACAGGTTACACCAGGGAATCAGCTGAGAGCAGGCATTCAATGAACAAGCACTGAACAGCTACAATAAGAAATAGTCCTTATAACCCTCTACTTATAAAAATACAGAATATGTAGTGCCCTATCAAGAGCGTTCTGCTTTCAGATAAATTCTGCATACCTGTGCATTGTGAGCCGTGGACCACCGACAACCCTGGAAAATGTATTGAGCAAGCGTGCCCTTTCTGAAATTTTACTTTAACATCGGTGGAAGCAAAATAGTTCTATGAAAGGGTGGGAGACCACCCTTCCTAGCCTTAGGGACCAGGCAAACCCAGATCAAAGGACTGCCTCAACATTCGAATGCACGGTAGGCCTGCATGCTTATTCAGGCTGTTCCTATAAAGCAAATGCTTCACAGGAATGGGATTTTTGACTGGATCAGGTCTCAGCTGAAAACCTTCCTTGCTGCTGGGGAAAGCCTGCTTCGGCAGCTCTAGCTGTAGCGGTTCAGGAAGATATCATCCCCACATAGAGCCATTGCTCCATCTCTCTGGAGAAAGCAAGAGCAGTACAGACAAAAGCTCAGTTCTGCCTTTGCTGTTGGGGCACTCACCTCCTACAGAATGGAGCAAGATGTCAACAGACAGTAATTTCTTAAGCTGGTGAAGCAAAATCTGCCAGAGTTTGTCTAGTAGAGCCCTTTAATCTGCTACTATTTTTCCTTCAAACCACAGCAACAAGCATATCCCAAACTACTGAACAGGTTTATTGAACGTGCTATAAAACCCACAAGCTCTGTTTCTCCCTTGAAATCTTCAAGCACTTTAAAAATTTTATAGCATTTGGAAATACTATCAAGAAATTTATTTGGGTGACTTCCAGGAAGAACACTTAAACGTAGGTAGTGACTCATTTCATCTTTACTAACAATACATACACACCATTATGATAATTAGTGCTGGCCAAAACAACATGCCACTGATTTCAAATGAAGCCAAACGCACAACCTTGGAAACACTGAGGAAACAACACAGGCTTTAAGACATGAGAATGATACAGCACCATTTCCTACCACAAACCCAAGGGGCTGTCATTTATCAGGTTGTTTACCACTTCTCCCTCCACCAGTCAACATTCATGCACATGAAGCCCATGAGACTGTTAAGAATATGACTTAATAAACAGTTAACTAAGGGAAACAGTGGCAGGTGATGTGCACAATGCTTTTTTTTGCAAATGCAGGGTCTTAAGAACAAGAGTATTTAGGAATCTGTTTTTTAATAAAACAGATTTTAAACTGTTTCCACATTCTATCTATCTTCTTCAAAAGCTGAAGTTATTCTACATATGCTTGCTCTCTTGAAAGAGCATACAGTATGCAGAAGCATCTAACAGTAACATGCTTACATGAAGGAATGTTAAGGTGCTACTAGAATATAGCAAAAATCATTTTTGCATCCTAGCAAGACCTAGCATTTCCTCTAAAGGGGGGGACAATCTGGTCCTGGTTTCTTCACAACATCTTAAAGATAATAGGCCAAGATGATCAAAGGAGGGTGGAGAAAAAGCCTTGACCTTGTTTACTATCTTCTCATTTTGCCAAGATGACTATCCTAACACAAAAACAGGAAAAAGTAAAATCAATTCAAGATGTAGTTTGTCTCCAAAATTGCTGTCTTAATTGCTCTGCAGGTCACAAATACATAATGAAGTTGTCATTGATTTCTGTTACAATGGTCTCATCACATCTATAATTTAGGATTCCATTTCACAAAATGAACTTGTTATTGTTCTATATCCTGCAGTAATATGGTTCTTAAATGTATCAACAGAGGTCAGGAAAAATCATGCTGGCTGCACATGGAGGAACTGTGTTTCAACTCCAAAGAGGCCAAATCAGCTTTACACAAGATTTGCTACCCCTTTTGGCACTTAAGCAACTTGCAAGTTCAAGTGACCCCCATCTAATGACAATTCTTTATTTAAACTCTTTATTTAAATTTAAACTCTTTAAATTATTTGTTTAAATAAAGAGTCAGCACAGCAAAGAGGAAGACAAATACAAAGGAAAGAGAACAGCAAAAGTGATTCAAAGGCATACATCCACATTCTCTCACAACAAAAATGGTTTCTTTTAAACCAAAATACTTTTATTCTTAAATCTCTGTTTATTGCTGGCATTTCAGCATTGCAACGCTCAGCTCTCAAAACTCTGAAGTTATTTTATTCCTGAAAAATCTAGATCTGTTCAAGCAAGATTGTTTGCTACTATCTTCATCCCAAATTATCACCAGAGAATTTAAAGTCCTTCTAACCCAAAGCTCACAAACAAGAAGTTACCAAAAAAAAAAAAAAAAGAAAAAAGAAATTCCCAGAACAGACAAAACTGAAAAGTAATGACAGGAAGCTTGTCAGACTATACATCACAATCTTTAATAAAGTCACCATCTCTCACATGCAAAGCATCGTGAAGTATTTAGCAGCAGTGAGATGATGATACATAAAATTTAGCTTCTCTGTAACCCCATTAAGACCACACGTACAGCTTGTGGGATATGAAATCCATCATGCTCCTCTTACTAGCTGCTTATCCAGCAATGCAAATACTCACATACATCAGGTTAGGCACTTTGGCACACAGTGTACCAGCATGCCACTTAGGAATCTAATCAGATCAAAATATGTCACTGTAATCCAAAAATGGCTAGCTTTCTGAACTCCACCCTTTCACATCAGAGTAAAATAATTTTTCTTCAGGCTGGCGGAAAGCTCCAAAAAAAGTTTCCCATGGATAATAAATAACTTAATTGGCAGCATATTCCTCAAAATATTCCTTTTACTTTTGAGCAAGAAACTACGATGGTTATAACTAACTTTTGGGGTGTTCAAAACAAATAAAATTTATATATTCTGTGTTAGTTCCTGAATTAGAAGAATATTTCAGGGATTATTTATTAGTTTATAATATGTAGGGTTTTTTTTTTTTTGGGGGGGGGGGGTGTGTGTTTGTTTTTTAATATCTGCAGTGCTTCTATGACTGGGTACGAATTGCCTTCTGTATCTATATTATGTAACACCACACAAATTTTGGCTCAAACAAGGCCTAAAGCTGGCATAAAGCTTTTTCCAGTTCCTCTCCCCATTTTTAAACAAGCCATTGAACCCCAGACTATACATCTCATCCTGTATTTGCTAGCCAACTATTTTAATCACCCATTTAACAAGCCTAGATATCACAACCTCTGAAGTCAAGGTTACCAGGCCTCTTCGGGGAAAGAGATCTGACTTATTACACACCTCAAATAATCTGTATTTTTGCTAGCTGTTTTCCTGTCTGCACTTTTCTTTAGGACACACAGACTCTTTCACCCATCATCTCAAAACAAGTGAAACTCCAATAAACAGATTCAGCAACTAAACCACAAGTCTTGGATGTCCGACTGATTCAGAGCAGTCTGCAATTCCCATCCCAAGAGGATTAGGGTGCTTTGCAAGCTAAAATGGATTTATTCTCATAATGTCCTTTCATAGAAGAAAGTATCATTGTTATTTCTTTCAGGTGGGAAACTGAGGCACAGGAGAGCTATACAATTTGCCCAACATTAGAGGAGCGCAGAATGATTAAACCTGATCTCCCATATTGAGGGCTGGCATTCCAAGCACCTGACCAAGGAAGAAACAATAAAAACAACAAGCAGTTTCTTTCCATAGAAAGATAATTCAACTTCACATTAGAGGCTTTGTATCTTGGAAAACAAGGGGATCCAACAGAACTCTAGTGTTCTCCACTGGCTTATTCAGTTGAACTACAATTCTGATAATATAAACAACGCTCCTGGATTCTGCTCAGTGAAAACTAACTAGGTTTGGGGGTTTTTTTACTTTTTTTTTTTTTATTTTAAATAATTCAAAGGAACAAAGTGTCTGCCAGCAAATTTTCATGTTCCATGACTTGGAAATACCCAAACACCTGTATTTGTAGATTTCCTTCGCTGACTTTCCCAAGTAAAATTTTCCACTGGACAAAGAGGTTTTTTTTCTTTCTCCCCATCCAAATGCAGTAAAAAAGGGGCTGTTTTTATCACAGTTCAATTTCTAAAATGACATCAATAAAAGCAACCCATATATGACAGATGAGTACCAGCTACTACTCTGCCTCAGCACTCACCAGAGCAGATGAAATGTGGAACCTCAGAGCTTCTATTAATGTGGACTTTTAGTCTGTACAAATGTTTGCATATCATCATCTGTCATATATTCACAGGGCAATCTATTTTTAAAAGCTAAACACAGCATATGCAATCCTTTTTGCGTTCTGAGCAGAAAGAAAAACTCCATTAAAAAAAAAAAAGTCTTTGCTATAAAGCCACTAAGCCCGTTCTGACAAAAGAAACTGTTTCACCTGAAAAGTTTAAGACTAGCTAGAAAAGAAACATAGTTATAACAGGACTTCCCTGCAGGATGGCCGCATCCAAAACTACTTTACTATCATCAAAAACAACTTCTTTACTAAATAACAGTGTTCACATAAATCATGAGCATACAGGCCTCAGTGCATGTTAGTGGAAGACAGTCACTTCCATATCATTACAAGATGCTTTTAGAGCTTTTAAGAAAGAGCATTTATTCTTGTAACGCCTAGAGTTAAAATGCTGTCATCTATCAGGCATGTTTCGATCAGCATGCATCACTCCCCCATTCAAAAGTGCATGCTCTGATCCATGCAGGAGCTTCCTGCTGTGCATTCAGCTCTGGCTCTTTACAAGGCACATACACCCTCTTGCCAATGCTTACGTGCAGTGCCAAGCGCTAAAGATTTGGCATCCGAGACCATTTTTCCACCTAACAAGCCGGTATGTAAAGTATGCCACATTACCTTTGGGCAGGTAATCTCAGTCTGCTGGATCATGATAAGGGCAGATGCAATCAGAGCTCCTTGACGTACATAGTTCACAGGATCATTTGTCATTGGCTCAAGCAAATTAATTGCTTCCTAAAAAAACCCAAGAAATAAGCAGTCACAAAGTTAATACTATTACTTTTAGTATCCCAGGATTCAGTACCCTAATGGAAGGTTACCAGATTGATGCTGTCAGATATACTTTTTAATATATTTTGCCTGTTCTTGGTAAATGAAGCAGAAATCTGTATTTCTGTGGATTTTCATCAATCAGGAAGAAAAAAACCCACAAAAAACAAGTGATGGATGGAACAAGATCTACCTGCAGAAATAGGGCAACAGATAAACAACAGTTGTTGTAAGCAACAGATGCATTCAGCACATTAGAAGTACTGACATGTCTTAAAATAGTACACATAAATTAGTCGTACACGTTCTTTGCCATTCTTACCAACAACATACATCAGCATTACCTTCATTTTCTGCGTAAGGAACAAATGAACCAGAGATATCAAACAACATGTTGGAGGTTATAAAATGAGATGGTAAAACAAACCAGGTCCCAAATTCTTGGCCTGACACTTTATTGTTAGAACTTGTAACATTTAGCAGCACATGAAAGCACTCATTTCAAACCTACATCAAGTAGGTGCCTCTGAGCACCCATGTAGTAAGTCTAGACTTTTAAAACATTTCAAAATACTCTATTGCTTCTTCAAATTCAGTAACTTCCCAGCTAAGAGCAACAGGAACATGATCCGTGATTGTCTATCAATAAGCATTCCTTTCAATGCAGTCATTGATTATGAAAAGCTGTAAGAGAGCCTATTGTAATAAATGCTGCTTAGATGTACCCAAGACCAGCACGTGCAATTTGCAGGCATCTCAGACTAAATCATATCTTTACGCACATTTTATCATCTCCATTTACAGTTCTGCCACTTTGCAAGCCATGACTTAAACATACATAGAATTATTACAGACACAAATTCATTTCTAACCATGCAAGGTCCTCAGTGCACATTACACAGGACAACTGAGCTCATCTAAACTCACTGCTGCCAAAACAAGATCCCTCTCTTTCCTCAATTTCCCTTCAGCTATCCAGTCTCTCCCTTTTCCCTGTGCTAGCTGTAGCCCTTGTCTCACCTCTCAGTGAGCTTTTCCAGCTCAATAATTCAACAGAGAACTGTTCCCTTTTTTGCTGTTGTTATGTGGGTCAGTTTTCTGTGAGTTTGTGTCTGAATCAGCTCACTAGGGAGCTGGACATGAGACAGAGCAAAGCAAAATTTGGCAGGAGGGAACAAGACTACCCATTTTAACAGCAGCAAGTTGTTAGTGGGCTCAGCCAGCCTTCACCCACCACACTCTTCAGATCTAAGCGGAATAAACCTTAGATAGCAGTTTGTACAGCCATGGGCTGCACAGATAAATTTGGTCTGTCGCAACACGTGGGCTGTCTAAAAGCACTCTGAAATGGCACGTGAAGCAAGCTGTTAGATACTCTTTGGAACAGGAGAGATAACAGACATCCACCCTAAGAAGCTTAAAGAGCTTTTTAAATCTGTTATATGATCTTCTGATTACAGAAGTCAGACAGAATCACTTGGCGATCTCTTGTACGGAGCTCTCTCCTGTCCATACTGAGGACATGAGCAAATAACTGAATGAGCTTCCCAGCACAGACCCCTCTCGGTGTTATTTCTGTCAGGGTGAGGCTTTTAAAAACAAGCTGATTTTATACAAAACACTATTTCTAAGAACCACTTCTAGAATAATATCATGCCTTCGTTTAGACTGCTTTTGCCAATTGAGCTGTCTTGAAGGCTGTGCTGCTTCTCCACCTGAAGGTGACTCATTCATTCTTTGGCACACATTCAATACCATGTATGGAACATCCCCTGTGACAAAAAGCTGAACTTTCCAATCCCCAAAGTTGAATATATTTGGGCCTTCAAAACCTACTAATATAAGCTCTGGAAAACATGTCTGTATATAATCAGATGGTTTAGGTCTTTATCACACAATGTATCTGGAAATAAAACAGACTTTGTGCAACCTAAAGCATTTCCACTTAAATCAACTTGTCAGGTGCAGCAGCTTAAAAATAATTAGCTCCTTGATTCCACTTTCCACTTGAGAATAAAGTAACCTGGATAAAAATAGGACTTTCAGTTTGCTTTCAAGTCTGCATGCTTTAGATACTGGAGATGGCAGGCAGTGCATGTCAGCATTCTGTGCATTTCACAACACAAGGGACAGGCTGGGGAGTGCTCACTTGCAAGAGCCACAGACCAAGTGTTTAATACTAGCTGAGGAAGAATGATACACATAAACGTGAGCTTTATCAAAGACTCAGAAGCACGACATATTACTTCCACATGGACAGTCTGTGCACCTGTTTTGAAACTGTGATTCAGTACTAGTACAGATTATATACACATGTGGGTGAAGTAAAGGAAGCTTATCCCCAAGATTACTTGCTGCTTGTCCCAATGAGCACTCACTTCCCACAGCAGAAGTAGGAATCCTTCTACTTTAAAAGGTCCCTGCTATCTGTGAGAGTTACCCTTCACTGACACTTATAAAGTGAGAATAAAATTTACTGGCTGTGAATTATACACCTGACACTACAGTAAATTTCATTGCACTTGGCTTTACTACATGGATCTTCCATGAATTGTGTATCACAGAAAAGAAGAAAGGAGCTAGAAGTTATGCAAAACACCTGCTGTTTTCCTGTCACTGGCACCCCCCTATTCTCCCTAAAGCAGTCTGTAAAAGATCAACTCCAAGGGCAAAGGAGTATTGATTTTGGAGTACTGAACATACATTTAAAGTTCAGTGGCAACTTGACAGTAAGAAACTCTAAGAAAAGTTTTGAAGACAAAATTCCAAGAATGTGGCAATAATGTACAAAAACATTCTTGTAGTTTATCTATCCTGTACAAGCAGGAAAAGAATCTCTATGCCCAGGACAGTTAAAGAATTTAAAGAAGTACTGCTCTAGTCCAGCTGGCTAGCAGTGTACACGTGCAAGAAATCTCATCTCTGTGTGTGACGTTTCCGTGCAAATGTCTCTGTGGAAGGAAAGAGCAGAAAGAATCTTGGCAGCAGATGGCTTCTGGTCCTCACCTTGTTTCCAGTGCCCGCACAGCAGATACCCAAAGCCATGGCAGCCCCATAACGCACATGGGGATTGTAGCTCTCTGACAGCAAAGAAACCACACTTGGACACTGCTCAGGAGTCCTAAAGAAAGGCAAAAAAAGAATGTTGTTTATTATTATTGTTCTTCAAAATATGGAGACTTCACTCCGTTCATACTGGAAAATTTAAAATTGTCCTTCCACACTCTATGTTTTGCATTTCTCAAAATGTAACCAGAGGGGTAGAACAAATGGACTAAGAGGAGAACAGGAAAGTGCACAAATTAATAAACTTCCCTATCACTGCAGATACCATGCACAGTTCCCACTACTAAAGTCTTCCTTTTCAGTGCATATTTTCTTCCTTTAAAAGATTACCCAGCAGAATGACATATCTATTGAGATTGAGGTCTTTATCTCTAGAAATCATGCTGCTGTGACAGACTTTCCACTCGCAGAGGTTTACTCTCCATGACAGACACAGTACTAAATCCCCCATGAGCAGACACAAAACCCAATTTTAGTATTCAATCAGCCTTCAAGGTTGGTGGGTCCCAAACTCCCTTTTGCAATCACTGCTTCTGCTGACTCCTCCTCACCCCCACCTACTGCTGTAAATCAAAGCATGTGAGGAAATGCTGATACAACACACACTTCCAACCAGTGTATCAGCAACGTCTACAGTTGCCTCCTTACGACATCAGGCTGTGATGTTGCTGCCTTTTAAGAGATCTGAAAAGGTAGTGTATGCTCCATGCCTTGCCCCTGGGAACCAGTGTCCTGTTGGTCATCACAGCAACAGAACTTCTAGTCCAGTGCTGGGGGAGATGAAAGGAACCCTTAATTTCCTACAGCAAGAAGCACATGTTGCTAATGCAAACAGTCTTGTGATGCTGCTAATGCAAACAGTCTTGTGAACATTGAGTATTTCTGAAGTAGGGCAGAACTCACTTGCAGGTGTGGATATATTCATTTCCCTCCTGTCTTTGTAGTCATATTCATCACTCTTAATTTTGATGCCACACAAACCACTTCATAACCTCACACACTGCCAATTTCAGCATTTCTAATGCAGCAAAGGCAAAATTGTTTGTAAAATAGGCATCTCTGTGTCAGACAAATCTCCATTCTGAACTCATCGCAAGCACATTCATCACAGCTAATCTGTTAATTTTACCCAATCTCATGACATCACAAACACAAGAGCAATGCAGGAATATGGTTGGCAAGTACATGCTCATGAAAAAGAAAGATGGGAAACTATAAATTGCAAGTGATTTAATTATGTCTGTTTTCAAAGTGCACATCATCTGGTTATCCACTCCATCCCACTGTGTCTTGCAGCCCAGGATAGCTTTTTAATTGTCACATTCACAACCCTAAAAGCAGTCTTGCAAGCCATTTACTTTGACTATAAACTGATTTCAGTCTGAAACATACAAAGGAAGAGCCAAGAAGACCTAGTTTTAGCTTCCATTCTTACATTTGCTATACTGAAAGATGGAGATTGGAGGGTGGCGGCAGTACCTGTTGTACACAGGAAATATAGCATCATGTTGGATCATCATCTATCAAAGCACTCAACAACTCAAGAGGTGGAAAAATCATTATAGAGTATGCTCCAGCACTGGTTTTACTTAAATGAATACCTGAATCATAGAAAACAGAAGTAAAAAAGACCTTAAGCAATAATCTGGTTCATTCTCTTCTTTCACTGTGACTGGGGACCAAAGACATGCTCATATAACCACACACTCATACTTCAGTTAAACTCTACACACAAAATCAGTTAATTTCTACTCTAACTATTATCTCTTCCCATTTCAACACTTTCCCATAGTCTCCTCTGATAACTAGTCCTACACTCCTCTCTCCTGCTCCAGCTGATCACAGACAGGCAGCACCACCACACAGGCTCCAGTCCTCCTCCAGAATTGCTGAAGGACCCAAAGGCACCCAGGTTTCAGAGGCTACTCAACCCCCCAGCAGTAATGGCAGCAAGTACCCAGATCTCCTACCTCACCCCTGCTTCCAACAGTCTGCTGCTTTATGAGTTTTCCTAAAATATCTGCATGGGGAAAGAATCCCAGCTGCCACCACCACCTTAACAAAAAAACCAAACAGCAGCAAAAAAAAAAATACACACAAGAAGGGAGGAACGAACACAAAGTTGCTGGAAACTGCTGCCTCCAAGATGCAGCCGTGATGACAAATGGTAAGAAACTGGGAAGAGCTGGGAAATGGAACAATTCTGTCCTGCAAGCAAGCAGTAGAAGTGAAGACTATAAACTAAAACACACATTTAAAACTACCTGTCAGTCTCTTGCTCAAGTAACAGCTTGGATGCTGACAATGTTGTTTTAAAAATGAGCTGATGTGGAGACCAGGAATCACAAATCCTATAATAAATGAGACCAAGCATTCAGCTCACAGAAGACTTCAGCTCTTGCACAAAGACTCTTAACACCTTTGTGTTTGCTTTACTTCAGCAAATGTTGAACAGGCAGATTGTGAGCCAAAGAAGAGAAAAACATCTTCTGGCAAAGATGTGATTATGCACTTTGAAGCATTAATCATTAAATTCCTGTTCAGAAAGCTGGATTTTATAGACTCATTAACTTGGACACATCTTTGTGTCTGAAGGCTCAGAAGTTCCAACACAGTTCTTATTATAAAATCAGGATTAATGTACACTAATTGATTCTGGAATTCTTAGCCAGATTTACATTATTTGTGGCCATTATTTTAAATGCTTTTAGCTCAAATCTATCCATAAAACGATCCAAACATTTTGACAGGGGGCCTTCTGTAAATCCACTTTGGGAGTTAAAGCTACTTAAGGGGTCCCACCACTTTCCCCAGTAACGCAGTCTTCTCGAACCCACAATCTTCAAAAAGTGTCTTCCCACATAACAGAGAACTAGAAGGCAGAACCACAAGTGGGTTGAGGAAGCTAAAGAGCCTTGTAAAAATGTTTATCAGAATAACAGGACTTCAGTACACAAGAGCACTGTTGGCATCAATGCTTAAGCAATAACATTTGCTTGCTTGCTTTATGGCTGAGACGCTTTACAAAGTCCTACATGCTGTTGCCAAAAGTTAGCCCATATAAACCCAAAATCACACTTAATAAAATTCATAAATTGCAAAACAATTCTGCCAAGTGATCAAAAGAAAAAAGCTCTCATAAGCAATTACAGGCTGCAATCGTGCTCCCGTGGCATTACTTCCAACTGGCAATCCAGTTGGGGAATATGTTTAAAATATGACCACGTTCTCCTCCCCCTGGCCTGAGGCTTTCACCCTTCATTTAGAGCACAGCCACAGGAACTGCTGACTTGACATTCAGCACAATGGAGGGGCAGTCCTGCTGCTGATGGAGGAAGTTTCCACTTCACTGGTACCAAGCCCTGCGCAGGTTCCCAAACAAAGTCCACCCCTCTGGCTCCCTGCTGGAGACCTCCACCACTCTGTTGTGCTGATGGCTGAATCAATGTGGTTATTGAGTAGAATCCTCTGGTGGGAGAGGGAGAGAAGTAACAAAGTGTGAGAAAACTTAAAAGCAGTATTAAAAAAAGATAAATAGTTTATCACAAGTCACACTCAACAACAGGCTACTCTTAGTCAGTCCTAATACGGACATCTGTCATTACTGCAAGTTAAACATAGAAGATAACATCACACGAAATACCAGGATAATATCTGGAGATTTAGTGGGCAAAAGTTTCGTCTCCAGACACAATTTCCCTCCCCTTCTTAAAAGTCATAGTAAAAATTCTAAATCTGGAGTATATTTAATGTATTTTGAGGACAGAAGCAACATACCATAGTCCTCTAGTCTGACCTTCCCATAACAGAGTCCAGTAACTTCATCTAAAAATTCCTACATTAAAGCCTAAGATGTGTCTCTAAACAGGGCTGTATATCTTAGAAAGATGGGCAATGTCTATTTTTAAACTAAATTATCTTTAATGCACTGGTTCCTTCCTTTTTTCCTAACACTGGTTTTGCTCAAGCAGTTTGCTTTTGCAATTACATTTTACTACAACAGCGAAACAACGACAAAAGAACGGCCTGATTATTTCCTTCATTTTCATCTGAAAATTGCTCAACTACTCCTACATAAGGCATCAAAACACAGATGTCAGTGAACCCAGACCCATATACAAAAAACAAACATCACAACTAGCTTCAACTTTGTTCTCTCTGTTACCAGGAAACTAAATGAATCAAGAAGCCCAAAAAGCCTAAAAGTTTCTTCTATAGAACTTCAACAGAGTAGTCAGCTACAGCTTTGTTTCCACCCTACACCAGGATCAATTCTACTGTTGTGATATACAGGCTGCAGATGAAGGACTTCCTCCAAGATCCAGTTTGGTTTGTCTCAGAAGTCATTAACAAAACCATAAAGAAACATAAAGATGCACCAAGACAGTAATGAGAGATTCTCAGCAAAACATAATAGCTAGCATTTTATTTGTTTTACTCACCAGCTGGTTGCACTCAAAACTTCCACAGAAACAAACACCCTATGTGGCTAAGGATTTTGAATCTTCACCGAAACCAGAACCAGAGAAAACACAATGGAGCTACCTAACTCCTGCCCAATGACCTTAGCCTCAACTTTGATCTCATCCTTGGGGATGTTCATCTCCTGGATATAATTAAATTTAAGTGACATTTATATACATATAAATATTATATAACATATAAAAAGCTGATACTTAGCTTGTAAGCGCCCTAGAATTTCTGAGAAACCAAAGAAAGTTTTGGATTCTTCATTACTTCCGAAGAGAGAGGAAAGAAAGTTTTTCTTAAGCCTCCAGTGCAAAAATTCACAAAATAAAAACCAGGGTGTCAATTGTTACTAACACAGACTAATCTGACAAAACCACCAGAACAGATCAGCTGGACATGGAAGGTGGTCAGTTTTCCTTTCAATCCATGATGTTGACTGTGGAAGGTTCTCCACAGTTTGCAGAGAACCCTGAAATTGTATTTCCTTTTCACCATGGAACATTTCTTACAGCAGCATTATTAGGAACCTGTAAGGAACCTACACTGTTTTTTTTTCTGAAGGTAATTACAACTGCAACATCTGCAGATACCGTAATTCTTAGTAGGCTTTGCCTACAAGAGCCTTATTGGGCTCCTGAAAGTTGAGGAACACTGTTAGGTACATCAACTCTGTTTAACAATCCACTTTAACCTTTTTTTCCAAGATGCATGCAACAACAACACAAGACAAATTAAAAACTCGGATTGCCATATCCTGAAGCATATTCCACTTAGTTTCTTAGATCACAGCCCAGTTAGAATCGCATCCAAATACCTTTGCGCAGTTTATCTCCAATTCTGTAAATTGCACATCTTGAAGGTTAAAGGACTACCACCATTTCTCTTTATATTTCAGCAATATTTAAACATGAAACCTGTATATGCATATAAGGTAGTATCAATAAGTAAATAAACAGAATACTGAAAATAAACCATCACACTGGTCTTGTGATTGAGACTAAAAATGGAAGCGTCTGAAGCATCACTAACATACACTTATTTTTTAGTCTAAATATTTAAGGACTTTACAACTCATTGAAAAATGAAATGTCAGAGAATTAAAGAACAATGTCAAATATATCTTTTAAATTCCTCATTAACTCTCCCCAGTAATATTTCAAAAGATTCTAAATATTTATGACTTTCTAAATGATTGGACATGAATTAATCATTTGATACAGAACTATTTCCACAAGTTGCTTTGGTAGTGCAGTGGCAGATAAAAAAAAAAAAGAAAAGCTTAACGGAAGTTTCATTTCATCCATGAATGAGTTAATAAAGGAGGAATGCAGATATCTAATTGCACAATTTGCAGTCATTTCTGAAGGGCATGTGTGTAGGCGAGGGGGGGAAAACAGAAGACGGAAAACCTGCAGAGAAAAATGCAACAAACTGACATTTCAGTGTAGACTAAGCATGGGTGTAAACCCCATCTCTTTCTCTCTTGACAAAAAGGATCCGAGCTATTCCCATGACAGGAATTTCCTGCAACTACCTCATGTGCACCACAGCCTCCTTCTCCACAATGTTCTTCTCTGAAATGCCTCCTGGTTGCCTAAGCAAGACTTGCTAAAGAATGAGAACTTCTAGGAGGCCTCCCACTGTCAGGAGGGTGAGGCTGAGTGCTACCAACAGGCGCAGCAGGTGAACTTGAGGGATATGCACTGACTGAACAACACTGTCATCAGTGTCAGCTCACGTCTAATGTAGACGTGGCTCCATTCAAATAAAATAGTATCGGCAGTTTGAAAACAGACATAACAGCAAGGGGTGGGGGAAAAAAAATAACATCTATGCATGGTTCAAATATTCTGGTTAGGGTGGACCAGGAGTGGGGTCTAGCAAGATTTAAGGTTTATCATCATTAACACAGGAGAAGAGCTGGACGTGGGGGCAGGACAGAGGCCTGCACAAAAAGCCTGGCCAGAAGCATGCAGTGAAGAACCTGCTGCAGATCTGTAATAGATATACAGGAGGACATGTTTCTCAGAAATGACTCAAACCTGGGAAAGTTAAAAAAACATCACAAAAGGCAGATAAGTTTTCTAACCATCTGAAATGAAACAATGCACCAAGATGCTATGCAAGCCTACATGCAACCGAACTCGTATCATCTTCCTCTGCAAGTTCCTAAGAAAACTCTGTTTTCATCTGTATTTAAAAAAATAATTTTCTTTTCAATTAGATATGAACATGTTCATACAGCTTTCATTAGAGCAATCTGCAGGCAACAGTACAGCCTTCAGCTGGTTCTTCATCAAGGTGCCTCCCCGCTCCCAATTTATTTAATTTAACCATTCTAGTGGCTGAAGAGAAGATTTTGTCATATAAATGACATTACAACATCCACTGAGGCATTCCAGAGAAGTGGGAACACTTGATTTTCACTTTGACCAAAACAACTCTTTACTGCAGTAGCCAACAGTGATGCTTCTCAGATGGTAAGATGTGTGAAGAAAATTTATAAAGAGATAATACAGAACTCAAGTTGACAAAATTACACTTCTATAACTCTGATACTTCCCCCACACTGAAGTGATTGAGGGATAGCATCTACTGCGCTGTGAAAGAAAAAATGTGAAAAGTAAAAAAAAAATAAACCTCTTCCAAGATAATGCTTCAGCTCCAACACAGGCTTGCACCAGTAACTGATGTTGATGATTAGCAGATGGTTCTGACAGATGCATTGTCTATTTTTTTTTCCCCAGAAGTTTTAATTCTGATATTTAAATTTAGAGATGTGACATGAAGATCTGCACATGGCACGCACCCACAAGTAGACCACTGAAGTTAAAGGCTTCATCTATCTTTTACTATGCTTTGGTGGTTTTACTCCAGAACATTTTTTTTTCCATTTATGATGCAGACATACTGCCAATAGCTCCATCTCCAGAAAGCAGTAATAATTCCAGCTGCCTTTCAACAAGGAAAAAAATAGCTCAAGTGTCAATGATGAAGGAAAACAAGTTTCATCTGTACAATCAGAAAGAGTGAACACTGTCTGTGTTTAATCCAATGGAAATTTTGGTAAACACTTCAAGTACAGTTAGATTAACGCCAGGAGAGCCTTCAAGATTTATAAAATAAAACAGAAGTTGATTAGACATAGTTGAGCTTAAGTAAAAGTGAATCCAAATGCTCATTAGCCCACCACAGTATTGTCCCGTCTTGATTTCTGCTTTTTATATGTTTTCATGTGCTCTACTCTCTCAGTACTGTCAAGGGTGACAATGGGGAGGTGGTCAGATAAGGAAACAGAATTACCATAGCTGGATTAATCTTTATTTCCTAATATATACTGCTCTGAAGAATAAAGATACCAGAAGTCAATTGCAAATGAATATAGCATGGAATCTTACTGAAGGTTTCCTTTAAACAGGAAAAATAAGGAACAAGTGAAAACCACTTTGCTGGAAATTCTGTTGTATGATCTGAACACACTTTAAGTCAAGTATTTCTATTAATTTCTGGCAGCAACTTTCTCTCTTTGGCCCCAAAGTAGCTGTATCCTAAAAATATGAATGCCTTTTTTTTAAAAAAAAAATATATAAATTGATTCCCAGCTCAAGCCTGGTGAGCACTAGCAATTCATGGAATGTAACGGCTGGTGACATACAGGGGGTCAGACCATGTCTGGCCTTAAATGCAAGGACTCTATTACACACTTGTCCAGCTAATGTCCTTGGAAGTGAACTCTATTTCCATTTTAATGCAGAACTATAAGATGACATTAGAGACCATACACATATCTGACAAAGCTGGAAGGTAACAAGAGAACACTCATGATAATAAAAAGCAATTGCATGAAGAAAGATTTAAAGTAATAGTGCACACACTTAAAATAGTGTGCTAGACAATACTTTTATAAAATTAGTGTAAAAAAAATTGGAGTGTTTACAGGGCAGCAGAACTTTTTAGGGTTAACTGTGCCTCCGTCCAGAGAGCAAGCGAGTGCGCAGGCATACACATGCTACCGTGCATATACCTACAATATTGTAGCGTGAAGGGTCGTTTACAGGATCTGCACATCCTGATACAGCTACAAGGAGCATACATCATAGTACTGGAGCACTGAATCAATTAACCCTCTCTGGCTCTTTTCCAGCCAAACCCCCACTCATTTACTTCCCTGCCTTTCAAGCACTGGAGCTGGATACACTGGAACGAGTCAATCAACAAACCAGGGCTGCAGCAGACTGTGAGCTTTGCTAATGAACAAAGAGAAAACTGCACATAGACTCTGCTAATCACTTAAGTAAAATCATCAAAAGAATAGAAGAGAAAGGACAGCAAAAAAAAAAGAACACAACCTTATTTCTATCTTTTTTTAAACGTGGCAAGAATGATTCTTCTCCTCCATTCAAGAGTTGGAGAAAACACCTGGATAAGAAATATAGTTTTCCCAAAATAGAAATTCTTAATCTTGGTGTTAGAAGAAACATAAGTGCTAAACAAAAGCACACAAAGAGACAAGCTTTAGAAAAATTATAAAAATCAAAACCAATGAACAACTTGTTTTCCAGAAAGCAGTGAAAAAATCTTATCTTAAAATCCACCATGTGATGAAAAAGAAAATTACAAAGGATCTTCCTGGATGCAAAGCAAACTCTACTAAAATGCAAGAGAAAGAGGTAAGGCTTTCTTCACCTGAAAATTGCAACACATCAAATCTTCTCAGTAACTGAGCATTTGTTCAGCTTAACACCGTGACAGCTGTTTCACTCTCTGCTTGAAGGGGGAAATGTAAGCGTTAAGTCTTCAGCAGAGTTGAGAGAGAGACAGACAGAGAGGGAGGGAGAGAAAAGGCTGTGCTTAATAAAAGCCCTGCTCAGATTACAAAAACAAGTGGTTTACTCACTCCCCCCCGCCTTTCAAGTAATGGGTAAATTTAGATGTCTCAGTTCCATAAATCTTTACGGTCCCCTTGAGACTGTCACCAGTGTTTTATTGTCTACAGCTTCCTGACCCTCACCTGATAAATTAGGAACTGTAGACATTAAAACGGAAACCTCATACATCACTTCTGAAGATATTTTTGGGGTCACCCTCTGTGGAGAAATAGGATTCTTAATAAGGGGAAATATGGGAACTGCCGTCTGCCTACGCACACGCTGCTGGAGACTAGACACTTGGGAGAGGAGGAGTTGCATATACACAACGCAAGCATCTGCCTTTGCATCAGTTTGTACTTACAAAGAGCAAATCTACGTACGCTGTATCTAAAGAGAACCATTTGGCATCCAAATTCATCTATCACTTTTTACTGCTGTAGAAAGAAAAAAAAAAAAAAAGGAAGCTAATGCACTGCTTACTTTTCACAGCTATTGAATTGTCTCCTATAATCTTCTGAAATCTGAACCTCGCTATAAAGGGGAGACCAGACCACTGAACCCTACCAACCAGAGATGGACACAAGACAGGACTTTCATTTTTAAGACTTAATTGCGTCCAGCAAGGCACAGGATAAAAAAATTGGATACCAGCTCGGACATGGTTACAGTATCTCAAAATAGCAGATGACCAGTTTACCATACTGACCATGCTGGCCTTTCTTCAGGACCATCCTGGACCAGAGAGGAACAGTGAACTCTTATGCCATACACAATTCCTGTGCAAAATACAGCTCCTGAATACATTCTGCTGGACACAAAAATGTCCTATCCTTTACATTTCTTGAACGGGTCTGGAGTTGGCAATGGATCTTTGTCACCTCTCTCAGTAACAGGAGAACCCAAGCAGGACTACCCAAGCGATGAACAAGGAAACAAAGTGCGTTGGGCAGCTTTACTGATCCTCCTGGTGATAATCCCCACCATTGGGGGGAACATACTTGTCATACTGGCGGTGTCTCTGGAGAAAAAGTTGCAATATGCTACCAACTACTTTTTGACATCCTTGGCAGTGGCAGATTTGCTTGTGGGTCTGTTTGTGATGCCGATTGCCCTTCTCATAGTATTATTTGGTAAGTACAGCACGTTTGTTTTGTCAGGCTAGTATATGGGGTACAATTTGGGGAGGTCTAATTTAAACAGAAAAACTGTTTGCTTTCCTCCATTACAATTTTAAAAATCACTTGGATGAGGGCTGCTAAATCTTCTCTCCCTCTCGTCTTAATATAGCTTACTGTCTTTATGGGAAGTATACCCACTGTGGATATTCCTTCCTTTGAAACAAACCATTCAAAAACCACCTGAGACTTAGAACTGATACTAAATTGGAGCTGGACACGGGAAATTATATTTTGTACAGTGTAATATTATTTTTAACAACATCAGCACAATGTTGGTGTCTGTTCTATTGGATATTACACTAATCGCAGGCAGTCTTCTCTTAAGAAACATGAAATGAAGACTTGGTATCTGTTCAGTACACTGAACAGGTTTTGAACTTTCTAGGAGTCAGGCACCTGATTTTACCTTAGTATTGACTCCAAGCTCCACGAGCAGTCAGAGATGGTCCCTGGCACCATCAGTGACAAAAACTTTACCAGTACTGGTTTCAGAGAAATTGATTTGCTCCCACCCTGGGGAAAGTGGCAGGTTCGTAAAGCATCCCAAAGAATTAACTGATCTGTCAAGCCAAGGAAGCCTCAATCTGTGTACCTAATGTTTGAGACTCAGATTTATCATTTAGTCTGGTTCATATGGAACAAAATAGGTGGTTTTTTACATGAACATATATTGGGTATAACATTTTCTTTCTGGTTAGTCATTACAGAACAAGCTTGACTTTTTCATATTCTCTCATGTCCAGCTTAATTCAGATATTGCTTTTGACAATCAGAAGCAGATCCATGAGAAAGTCTCTTTTACTCCTGAAGTTTCTTTAAGAATACATTTTAAATAGTCTATTTTCATATCATACAAATGGGAAAAAAAAAAATCAATGAGACAGGTTTTTCAATAAACTTAGGGATTTACACAATTATCTTTAAGGTATATATACCACTGGGCCCTAGATAATGAAAGGCTGCAGGAGTTCATTTTTCCTATGCTAGATCTCTTTTCCTATGCTAGATCTCTAAGAGTTAACTGAGCAACAAGCAAACACAATCGTAAACTTTATTTCAGAAAGGCCATCAGTAGCTTTTGTTTGCTGCAGAAGACTGGTATCCCTTTATTAACAAATGTGTTTATTCACTAAATGCTGTGAGACTGAATTTCTGTATGGTACAGACTGCTTCTCCCTAAACAGAAGTATGAACTGGAGGTCAGAATT
The DNA here is from genome assembly GCF_035582795.1 of Mycteria americana. Lineage (NCBI taxonomy): Eukaryota > Metazoa > Chordata > Aves > Ciconiiformes > Ciconiidae > Mycteria > Mycteria americana. The sequence continues at coordinate 12,442,453 of NC_134371.1, forward strand.
CAGTGTTGGGATCATAAAATAGTCTTTTTTCAAGCAACAGTTTCTAAAAAGAAAAATGAACATACATGACCAGGACCGTGATTTCTAACTTGAAAAAAACACAGCCACTTAGGAAAAACCTTGGTATGTCATGTATGTTCACATGTGTGTGTAGAGGCAAGAAATAGGTATGTACATACATACAGATACCATAACTGCTTTGTTCCTGCCAAAGGCCTCATTAATAATAAAACTAAAACTATTAACCATAAAAAGTACTAGTATTGGACTAGCAATCAATACAAAGGGAAGGCAAGCTCTGGATTTTGTGGAGTTGTTTTATGGTGGTGATGGAGTTTTTTTGTTTTGGAGGGGTTTTTTTTTAATTATTTTCATTTTGCCAAACTAATAAATCTTTTCTTTTTAACTTTATAAAGAGACTATTGCTCCTTAATCTCTCAATTAATCCAGTGCTAAGCCTTGGTTACAACAGTTTAAAGCACGCTAGGAATCTTAATTTAAAAGTCAAACAAAAGCATCTTTCATGTTGCAGGAAGCTTACAAGAAAGTAGCAAAATTAGTTATAATTAACTAAGTAAGACTGTGACCAGCCTTTCACATAGCAGTGGTTAAAACTGAAATTTCTTGCATACAAGTCTCTCTTTGGCAGCCAACCAGAAAAACTGCTTTGCCTCTTCACCGACTGGGAGAAGATGCTGAGGTGTTTATAGAAGTTCAAAGCATGAGCAAAACATGAGGAGTTACTGGAACAAAGCTAGAACAGACATTTAAATACATAACAAGTCTAAATCTTGAAGCTACATTAGCCAGATAACTACTTGAACATAGAATAATCATTGATAGCCGGAGAGCCAATTAAATCCAGGCTCCTGGCACTTCCACACAGGAATGTTTCCATAATAATGAAATAGCTGGGTGCAGCTTCTAGATACAGAATACAAATATTATGCTTCCGATTTGGGACTGATATCTAATTATGAGGTGACTATTTGAAGGAAAAGGTGTGAACTAAAGTGCAGTCACACTAAATGATCCTGACTGTAAAAACTAATGTGTCACAAAGTGTTCAAATTTAAAACCTACTACAGATATTGGCTCCATGCCCTGACAGTACGCTTACAGAAAAATCTTCAGAAATAGACTGTCTCAGTAATAAAGAGCTGCCCCTTTTATAAAATAAATAAATCTGTAACTCGCTCACAGGTATAATACCATGAGCAGCAGAGTGACCAAGATGTACTCTGGTACAAATACACATTGCAATTTTAATTTAGGAGTGCGAGTATCAGAATATACAAACAGTTTATTGCTTACTAAATTCTTCTAATTTCTTCAAAAAAAAAGGAGGGTGTGTTAGGAAATAACTGCATTCTCTGAAATCTAGCTTTCAAAAGAGTTATCCAAATTTCTAACACTGAGAACTTTTGAAGGAAAGCAAAAATGTTGCTATTCATCGGATAGCGAAATTAGCAAATAAACTTGAGAGATCCTCTCATTTGCAAAGCCTGCATCAGGAAGAAGTTTGTTATCCACGGCTTGGTGGGCAATGGGTTACTTGGAGACAGTGCATGTACCATCTTTTAAAACATATTCTCTATTCCTGATACTCATCCACTTAAAAATCAGAAGGTAATGCTGATCGTCCTAGGCTGCAAACCATTATTTTTAAAATCTATCACAAGCAATCGCCATCTTAATCTTCCCCCATTACTGATGACGAACCCCAGCAAACCTTCCCTTCTTGCTTGCGCAAACTACCAGAGAAAACTGCTTTAACTTCCAAAATCTCAAATCTAAAAATAAGTAAGACAACAAAGGTTTATTCCTCACAAAGCAACTCTAATGAAAAAAAAAAAAAAATTACTTTGGCTAAATTCAAAAAACTACGTGACAGTGAAGAACAACTGTTGTAGCAGAGAAATAAAGGCAGGCAGCCACGGGGGTGAAACAGCAAGACAGCAGCCTGGAAACGCCAGGCCTATGCAGTCCATGAAGCTGAATACTGACACAAGGGTGAACACCACACACGCAGGCTACAGACACACACACCCCAATTTGAAGACTGAAGCCTAGGCTTAAGTCAGCTAGTGATTAAAAATATCCAATTTCCATCTCAGTAAAAGCATAATTATTTAACAGCAACAAAATCCGTTACAGGCAACACATTTCAGCAGCCTGTAACAAAATCCTGTAACAAAATCCTTTACAGGCAACACATTTCAGCAGCCCTTATAGCAGAAGAATAAACTGTTTCCAGGTCTATTTAAAGATCTCTCTTAATCATGCTTATATATGTACACAAGCAGTGCTTTCTCCCAAGCTTTCAAAAAACCTTTTGGCTTATGGCAAAAGTAGCTCTTCTATACTGTACTTTGTTTTAAGGATTACACATTTCCAAGGTATTTCCTATAAATAAAGCTTTTCTTAAATAAAGATTAATCAAGGGTAGACAGTTGTGGTAAAAGCTCATCTTACTTCTCTTAAGGTGCAAGACAAATCTTAAGAGACGTATTTTATCTTGTATTGACTCAAAATAAGGAAAGTAACCTGCAACAGCAGCACCGCTTGCTGCAGTGCTGGGAAGATCCGAGGCAGGGCTTGTAGGAAGGAGGAATATCTTTTTATCTTATACCACCTGACAGTTGGAGAAACTGGACAAGTTTTCAGGCAGGCAAGTTTGTCAGGTAACCTAGGCATTTAAAAAAATTTTTTTTAAATCCAATCCATTAGCTTGTTTGAATCAGCATTTAAACTCCAAAAGAAAAAGGAGGTGGAGAATCTCAGTCAGCCCAGTAAATGCTCTGGTTTGCTCCAACAGCGTGGATCTATACTAGGAGAATCAGAACTTGTAACAATCCAAACTAAGCATGACCTGCTAATGGCTTCGTATCACCGCTTGGCAGGACATACTCATTTTACCTTCAGTCTGAACTATAAAGCAGGACAAACAACAAGCAGGTCACTGTCATGTTCAAGGGTCCGAGATGCCTTCTGAGTCCTGAGGGGAAATTAATATTCCAGCTTTTCCCTACTCCTAAACTAACAGAATAGGCTAACATTGATACACACCACCACCTCCAGGAAAGCACAAAATCTCAGCCCAGAGCAGTCCCTCAAACACTAGGCACAGAGCTTCTAACACAGGTGTAACCAACAAATAAGTAAAAGCAAAATATAGCACAGTATGAATCCTAGACAACTACATGACTCTTCTGAACTTTAAAGTATCAGTTTCACAATATTTGTTTTGTGTAAATAATAAGCACATTCTTTAATTCTTATCAGCCTCTGCATTTAAAGTCTACTCTGATTTTGTTTGGATAAAAACATCATCTCATACACACAAATATGATAGTACATAATGCTATAATCATGAATGTGACAACTTACTGCCTTCTGCACCCAGTTCAAAACAAGACGAAAATAAAGAGAAGACAAAGCTTTCTCTGTTCAGTTGCACTTATCAACTAACAAAAGCTCTTACAACTCATAAAAACATGCAAGGTTGCTTTGCATCAGACAGCTGTTTAAATACATCCATATTTAAAAGAAGGAAAAGAGCTTTTTGTTGCAAAATATTTAAGGGTTTTCTTCTGCAAAGAGTAAATTAACTACAAAAGGAAAGAATTTATCACACTGCAATTCTGCAGAAAGCAAAGCAGTTATAATCCACAGAGCAGCATGTAAGTACTCTCCAACAGAAGTATTAGCTGCTTGCTCACTTGAAATCGAGCTGTATTATCTGCCGTCCTTCAAGATGTAGAATACATTTTCCATTGTTCACGTTTTATCTGAACTAATCCTTCATCACAGAGTCAAAAGTGGTTGTCTTATTTTTCTGGAGCAAGCAAAAACATTTAAAGCCCATCAAATCAATTATTTCTTTTAACCTTGGTTGTTTTTTGTTTGTTTTTTTTTTTTTTTTTTTTTTTTTACAGCTGGTTACATGAGCCACAAGACATCTTCGTTTTCCTTTTTTTTTTTTCCTTCAGAAAGGCACCATACCTTACTGCCAGCTGAAAGTGTAGATAGAAAAACTAAATATGAGTAAGCGTTTCATAATATACTAATTACAACTTTCTCATACCTGCCTGACAGAATAATTTTTTGAAGCGTAATTTCAACCATAATATCTATTTTAGGAAATATGCAGCTAGATACTAAAATTTACTGGTTAATGATTTGAAAATAGACCACCTCTTTCCCTTCTGCCTCACTGCCTACATCATCCTCACCTGGAGTCCACTGCTTTGGGGATGGGTGAGGTTGGGTTCAGGGCTCCATCTAGCCGCTTTCCTTGTTCAACAGGCAAGGTTTCGCACCATAGGTAAGAGTGCAGACAAGTACATGCTACGTCTGACTTTATAAAATTTTCCATCCTCTGGAGTTTATAATTCAAGTCAAGGCAGCACCATTATCATTTCCATCTACCAGTCACATTATGAAAAAATGTTTTAATCTCAAACTACTGCAACATTACCACATTGATAAGACTGGGCATTACAATAGTCCAGCTCATTTGACATTCTCAGCACGCAGATCTATTTATTCAGAGCAAGGAGATTAAAACCAATGTGATTTGTTAGAAATGTCTTTTTTTTTTCCTTAATTGTCATTCAACAAAGAACTGATTTCTCTGGCAATACTATTAATGTGCCTACTGATTGAGTACAGCTGAGTTTTGTAAGGAAGGAGAATATATTTAGTAGATCAACTTCTGCCATCAGAAATAGAAAAAACTTCTGTGTTCACACATTTTTCCCTAGGACTACAGAACATTCTTACAGACACACAACACTAAGGTGCACCTCAAATTGAACACTGCTAGCACTGGTGCAATACAAACTACTTGTGAGTGAAAATAAAGCAGTTAAGAAAAAAATAATCAGAGTTTCATTAAAGTTCATTCGCTTTGGTATTGTAAACATTGATGGGGAGACCCAGCTCTCAAAAAATATGAGCCTTTTGGAAAGTTGAACAATACAAAACCTTTATCTTGGACACAATGCAGTTGACAGACCCTATGTTTGCTATAAAGATTAATATTAAAGACAGATAACTACTGGAAGAAGTTACAGGATGCCAGACTTAAAATCCAAGCCATCGCTCGGGGGGGGCGGCGGCACCGGAAGGGGAAAGACACACATGAAATCCCTTCAATTTTTATCAAATCATTACTGAGACAGAAGAGCTTTGCTTTGCCACATTAGTACTCAACTGTATCTGGTCAAGTGACACAGTAAACTAATTTTAAAACTGTGTGAACTAGATTCTTCAAGATCACCACTAAGATTCAACCACGGTTCTGCAATGATTGATTAATACATTGGGTATGACCTGTTATCCCCTCCATTTAATACAACCTTGAATCATAGGACTATCAAGTAGACATAGCTGAAAATAATCATTTAACAGCAGGGTGCAAGGGCCAAGCACAGTCATGGCACATTTTTTAAAAACTTCTTTATCCAGAGTCCTTGCCACAAAGAGCTTATGATCTAAAAAGAACAAAAAGACAGGAAAAGGCACAAACAGCCTGATCAATATGATGGAAGCAACCATGCCAGTTAGGAGTTAACTAAAGTGTAAGACAGAATCTGGCTGAGGCAGTGGCAAAGCTCGGTTCCTGTAGTATTATGAACTTCTCAAAAGGTACTGATGCCAAGGGAAAACCACATATTGAAAATTCTCAAAAAGCTTAGATTCTAATGAGTTTTCTGTTCTCTTTCAGACAATGCCTGGCCTTTTCCAGCTGCCTTGTGTCCTATCTGGCTGTTCCTTGACGTCCTCTTTTCCACAGCTTCCATCATGCACCTCTGTGCCATCTCACTAGACCGCTATATTGCGATTAAAAAGCCAATCCAGGCTAGTCAGTACAATTCATGGGCTACAACAATCATCAAAATCATCGTGGTTTGGCTCATTTCAATAGGTACGTGAGAATCAGAGACTAGAAAAGGAATGCAGAAACTTTTCACGTCCAAAACAATAGATGAAAGCTGGACAAAATGGAAAATTTGGCCAAGTACTATTGATTAGCAGACCCTAACACCCAGGCTGGCCTAAATCCACCTCTTGGATCATAAATAGCTACATCATAAAAATCTGCCTGAACCGCTCCTTATCAGGCTTACCAGAAAGGGCAAGGATTGAGTAGGGATTATCATCATTCTTCTTCATGTTCCTAAAAGTCCAAAAAACAGAAGACAATATCTGCATGCATAGCATGTCTTCTGGGAAAGCAAGATTTCATGTTCCTGTGTAGTATATTCTGTCCCAAGCACAATTTTAAGCCTTGAGTAGATGCTGCTAAAATCTGTGCCTTACAATTGTCCCATGAAGCAAGTAACAAAAGGTTAATTACTTACATCAAAGATTGAAAGATAAATGAGTGGCTGGTAACATTCACACTGAAGACTGAGATGCACTGGCAATATAGCCTATAGAAAGGCTAACTTCTAAGAAAAAAACCAAAGAAAAACAAAAACAAACCAACAAAAACCCCCAAAAAACCCAAACCCTGAACAGTTTATATAAAGTATGTCAATGCCAATATATAAACTTTTATGATGTTAGCACCTCTGTGATGTGCATGTGGCACCTCACCTTAAAAAAATAAATCTGTTAAATGAGCTAAGGCGGTGAAAACATTTAATTCGAGTAACTTAATGCGTGCTGCAGGCAGCCATAGGCATAATGCTGTATGCTCTGCGTGCAAGAGAAAGAACAAAATTATTCTGGATTATTAAGGCCAATGATGCATAGGAGAATGGGTACATCCACCTTCTTGGCCGAGGCATACATACCTAAACCCGAAAATCCCAACTTGAAAATAAAAAAAACTGGAAGAGCTGTGATGATAGGAGAAAAGATGCTATCTCTATTTTATCACAAAAAAAGGAAACTGTTAGCATGACAAGACATTTACAAGTTGACCTTTTAATGCCTGATTTATTGTTATTAATCAGTGCTGTACTTTTTCATTTATTTTTTACTTAACAAAAAAGTACTCTGCAGCTGAGCCAGGGTTCTCCAAATCAAAGGTTAATTTGGTTCAATCCTCATTTTAAATGTCTGCTGTATCTGAAGGTATGCCTCTTATTAAGAAAGGGATCAAGTGGCTGAAGGGTAAAGCATTTTGCTTTTGCTGCCTTCAACCAACTTCAGTAAGCAGAGTAGCAGAGGAATACAGTAAATCCCTAGATCTCATTAAGTGGTATCAGGAAACACAGCACAAATAACCTTCACCAGACAGCAAGGAACCTATTGTTTTTGTTGTAATGTCAGACTGCTGGCAAATGCAGTGCTGACTATAATTTAGTGGTTATAAAAAATTCATTTAAAAGACAAGACTGCTAACATTTTTTTTAAACGAGTGGTGAATTACAGACCTAGCTAGCCTCATTTAAACACTCTTAAATATGCAAGAGACTTTAAACAACAAATCCATCTCAAACACACACTGCATAATTCTGGCATCTATTTAACTACTTGTATATATGAAAGAGTCAAGCAGGGTGAAAAAAATCAGCTGTCTGTGTCCAGTCACTTGATGTGGTTAAGATAAGAGAGAAAGAAAAGTTTTATGTATTTACAGAACTGCCCTTCAAAAAGTGCAAAGGTTACCCCGGGGTGGGGGGGGGAAGCAGATGGCATTAGGGAAACATATTTCACTGGAGGAAAAGCCATACTAATTCTAACAACCAGAGTCAAAGCAATTCATGTGTTTTACACTTGAGAAGTTGGCAACTTTTATACTGCTTCCTCAATCACTAAGGGTTAGGTCCAATCTCCTTAGAAAGGGCACTCTGCTCAAGCTGAGCTTGCCAAGTCTCACGAAGTATTATTTGCCCAATTACCTACATGATGCTCTCAACAATTCATGTTCTCTCTGTCATCCTGTGCCTGCTCCAGAGCTCAGGAATTACCTTTCTTTAGAGACCCTGAGGCTTCAGGCCCAAAAAAAAGAGATTGCCAGCGATTACCATATGCTAAGTACTTGGTTTTTCTCCTGTAGGCATTGCTATTCCAATCCCTATCAGAGGCATTGAAGATGGAAATGGCAACTCTACAAACATCACATGTGTCCTGATGCCTGATCGTTTTCATGACTTCATTCTGTATGGATCAGTGGCTGCGTTCTTCATTCCCCTCACTATTATGATAGTCACTTATTTTCTGACAATCCAAGTACTACGCAAGAAGGCCTACTTGATCAACAAGCCACCTCAGCGTTTCACTTGGTCAACAGTGTCCACAGTATTTCAGCGTGACACAACACCTGCCTCCTCACCAGAAAAGGTGGCCATGCTAAATGGCTCCAGAAAGGACAAGACTTTATCCAATGACATGCCTATCTGCAGAACATCTACGATTGGGAGGAAGTCCATGCAAACCATAACCAATGAACAAAGGGCGTCAAAAGTTCTGGGGATTGTATTTTTTCTTTTCTTGTTGATGTGGTGCCCATTCTTCATAACAAACATAAGTTCAGTTCTGTGCAACTCCTGCAACAAGGAGCTTTTTCAAAAGCTTATGGAGATATTTGTTTGGATAGGATATGTATCCTCAGGAGTGAACCCTCTTGTCTACACACTCTTCAACAAAACATTTAGGGAAGCTTTCAGCAGATACATCACTTGCAACTATCGGACCACAAAGCCTATCAAGGCCCTTCGGAAGCGCTCCAGCAGGATCTCTTTCAAAAGCTCTGTGGCAGAAAATTCCAAGCTCTTTGTCATGCATGGGATGAGAAATGGGATTAACCCCATTATGTACCAGAGCCCAATGAGGCTGAAGAGCTCACCCATCCAAGCATCATCGGCCATTCTGCTGGATACATTGCTGCTCACAGAGAATGAAGTTGATAAAACAGAAGAACAAGTCAGCTATGTATAGTGGAATGGCAGCCATGTCCATATCATAGTATTACTGTATGTATTATTCTAGGTAACTGTGCTATAAGAGGGTATAAATACTATTGTTTTCTGTTATTTATGCAAGCAATATCTTATAAATTTATATTAATTCCTCTCTTTCAAAGTCTCCTCCACTTTAACCCCAACCCCATGGTGGCAATGACAACTTCATTCCATGATAAATGACTAATGCAGAACTGTAGCCTACAGGAAGAGGGAAATAAATAAAAGGTAGATCAGCTTGAGTATCTGACCTCAGTTCTCATCATCTTCAGTCCCTTCAAAGTACATTTTTTATAAGATAAGCATCTGTACAAACACTACTTTAACATTCACTCTGGCAAGAAGACAGAACACTCTGTAGGTTGATGCTCTATGATGAAATTAGCAGGGGGATACAAGCTTGCTGGTTTTAATTTAAATCCACCCTTACTCTGCGTAAACAAAACAGCACACAAGCTCACTGCATTGCCTCCTACAGACACATTCCTCTACTGAGACTGTGTATCCAAGTACGAGCTTTTCTTGTTCTCTGAGGGTATGTATATCACAAGCAGAATCACTTGCTCCAGAGACCAGAAGGTGTACGCGCCCATTCCACAGGAGTAAAACTGGTTCTTAGCAAGGTGAGAAAAAAATTCCATGTGCTGAAATTATCCCTTTGTGGTTTTATTGTAGGGTGGGCAGAATCTCTTACCCACCTGAATTTCATCTCCATTACTCTCAGATACACATAAGCCTAGTATTGTCAGATTTGTCACAGAAAACTGCCCTTTGTTCTTTTCATACTAAGAAAATAAGAGCATTTAACCAAAATAGGACAATACCACATCAATGATCATGAGTAAAACAGGACAGGCAGTGCCTGGAACATCCTTTTAATTTTTATGAACAAAATTCCTTTTTTATGACCACTAGAACTTCAGTGAAAGCCTTGTGTCATCCAATATAGTTCCCACAAAGCAGAAAAATCACAGATAAAATAGCTATTTCACTTGAAAATAAGAGCAACTGTATAAGAGACAGCAGAGACAACAGTACTATCTAGACCTGCACACATTTGCAGTTTAACTTAGCTGAAAACAATTTCATTGGACTAATGGCATAAGATTACAGATCACAATCTGCACTCTCTCAAACATGCTCAAGCCTTCCATCAGAGCACAAAATTCATAGAAAGAATCGCTCCTGACAATCCGTAAAAGCTACCAGAGTCTATCATCTGGGAAATCAGGAGCTTCTGACAGTTCCAGACCATCTCTCTTTGGGAAGGGAAATTGGATTTCCCCAAAGTACTGGAGTTCTTACAGTAAGCAGCCAGCTCACCATTTTTTTCAATAGTTTCCATTTACAGTAAAATTTTCAGCTTGGGCTTTGTTTTAATTTTTAACGTTTTCAGAACTCTTTAGTTACACGCTAGAATGATGTACAGCAGAAGGCTTAGGTTTTTTCATCCGCAGAACAGAAAGTACTAAAGATAACATGTCCTTCCAATATTCATTTTTATATGTATAATTTAAAATGTATGCAAGTTCAAAACAGAGCCTAACATAACTGCCAGAGAGTTCCAGGTGAAAGTATTAAAAATACTTCTGTGGTACTTACAGTAATTTGTCTCCTTCCTCCCCTTTTTGGTGATAGTCACTAGACACTTAAGTTAGAATAAGCTTTAACTGTTGTTACTCCTCTTCCGCTAATCAAAATTTAAGATGATCCTGTAGTTAAAAGCCAGAATTGATGGATTGCTATAGCTGTGAAAGATGCCTACATCTAAAAATATTTGAGAAATCAAAAGCCTTTAATAAGACCTAGATTACTTTGAAGCTCAAGGGAGGAGGGAGTAGGAATAAAACAAACCCGAAAAAACCCCAGAACTTCCAGGTACATAGCTGAAAACATCACAGACTAGTGTCTCATTTAACCTAAAGCAGTCACTCTGGAACCAGGTAAAAGTGCAATCACATCCATGCGCAGAGTGATCACAGCAAAAAAATTAAAAGCATCATTTGCAATGCAGGAACCAGCCTTCATGAGGGATAACACCAAGAGGCAAACAGGCACAGCACCGTTCTTGAGGGGTTATTTCCCAGCAGCCAGAGAGCAAGAAGCAGTCATCTTTGAAAAGGTATCTTGCTACTTAAATAAATCCATGCCGATTAAACAGAAACCACTCATACAGCAGGCAGCAATCATCTACTTTCAGCAACAACTTAAATTTTCCCTTTCCAGCAGGAACATCACAGCTGGCTCACAGCATCTGGAAAGAACAAGAGGTAACTGAGTTCTCTTCAGTCTGACCCTGTTCTTGTACAACTGTCAGTCTGCAATGAGCAATGACACGAGGAGTAATTTGCCCTAAGTGTCCCACAGAGAACAATTCCAAGGCCTCTTCGTAATCAGTGGTTAGACTCCACCAACAGGAAACAATCCTTGAAAAAGTCTCACCCAGCAAAGATGTATTTTGTCAAGCCAGCATATAGATTTCTCAATTTTAGTAACCATAAATAGAAGCTCAACATGTTCCAGTTACTGAATTTAGTCAGCAACAATAAGCCTCAATCAAAAGGACTAGTGACTAATTAAAAATCCAGTCCTCCTACAGAGAAAGGAAATTTCTCCATAGACAGAAACACATCATCAAGAAAACATGCACATTCCATTTAACACACTGACTGTAAAAAGAAATTGCTTGTCCACTGACAAAGCGAACAAGCTAAGAATTCAGGTAACAGTCTTGGAAAGCGTAAGGACAGATGGAGAAGAAAGATGAAGAGAAGATGCAGAACTATGAAATAAAAGGACAACATAACGGACAGCAGAGATCTTGTTTTAGCAACTGTATCTACAAGAACAGATTTGAACAAAGACATTACCTTCATTAGCAAGACATGATTGAAAATAAGAGAGTCACTGCAAGCTACTGTAAGAAAGCAGAAGTTTGTTGTATGGTAACTAGCTGCTCATGTGGTACTGACAAGCGAGACAGGAGGCTCAGGACTACATCCACAAGCATCATCTTTAAGTAACACAAATACATAAAATATATTTTTACATGCTGGCTGTGAAGTGAGTATTTTTATAGCTTCCAGCTTCCTTCATAAAGATAGCAGCCTAAATAATAAGTGGTCACAGGTTTGCAGTCACTTGCTAGTAGAACACAAGACCTTTTTACAGGACAAAGGGGTCACGCACTTCCCATTTAACCAAAAAACCCCCACCCCATTCCTTTCTCTGAAGTGAAATGCTCTCAGTTCTTTCAGAATCTGGCCATGCCAAACCAACCACCTGGCCAGCTCTATGGCCTCTACATAATACATAAAATGATAACTTACACAGTTAGGTAGTTCAACTTTCCTCATTATCACAGAAACTTCTATCTGGCATATTTAATTTCTTTTTAAACTACTAGAGAAGCAAGACAGACAAAAGTCAAAGCTGATCTGCAACATACAAGCACTATGGGAAGAAATACATTTTAGAAGAACAATGGACAAGTATGGGGTTTTTTTGTTGTTTAATTATTTAAAATACATTAGGAGATATTTAGTTGATGTTCTGGCTGCCTGTCTAATTAAAAATTACAGCAGAGACATGGACATAAGGACTACCTATAAATATATCCACCTCAGCAGTCTTGCAGAGGGCAAAATAATGGAGTTTGAAGCCTAACAGAATGAGTGAATGCAAATAAAGGGAATATCTTAAAAAAAAAACCCCAACCAAACAAAGCAACAAAAGACCAAGACAAAATGAAGCAAAAAACACACAAACAAAGTCTTTCTTAGGATGACCTTTAAGCCACCCTAAGAAATAGAGAAGGAAGAAATTCAGCTAATCTCAGCTGTGGTGATATAAAACACATTTTGCAAAGCCAGCCCCAAACCATCTGGGGTTCTATAAACTGCAAGCCTTTAGTTCAGATTCTACCAGAAAACTTTTAGGCAGCCAGAAATATTTACTTATCACTTATCTTGTATTCTCCAAGTGTAAAACTCTTCCTAACCACATCACACCTGGCCGTACTAGTATCAATTTTCAAATGCATCAAAATACAGTTAAAAAATCCAGTATTAAGCAGAAGTCAAGGCACTGAGAAGAGACACCGGATGCTATAAAGCTGTTCACCAGCATACAAGAGGCACACTGATTTTTTATGGTGCTTCACAGAAAATGTAATTTTCCTACACCATTTTCTTATTGTGGAAAAATCTACAGCCCTGCAAGTTGGTATGAGAAAGCAAAAGCATTACTCCCCTAAATCTTATTCTAGGCTGTCATATGTAACATCAGCCTTAAAAGGTAAAGTAATACAAGCACAGTAAACCTGGTAAAGGCATACTGAACAACCTGGGACACTGGAGCCCAAAGAGGCAGGACACTCGCCAGAGCTCTTCTGGCTCTTTGCCTTGCAAGCTGGAGCCAGGAGTCCCAGAGTTCTGGCCAGTGCTCAGGACTGATTTAATATTACCATGAAGCATTAGATTTCTTTCATCAAATTGATAAAGATGCCTATGTACAACTGCTAAGAAGCACTCCTTTGTTTCACTTCCCCTTTGGCTCTCTAGGTAGCCATCAACATGGCAAAAACAACAGTCAGGAGAGAAGTAACTTCTGTATTTTTGCTTTGGCATTGACACCACAGTGTTTACCGTCAGTGTCCATTCCCATGAGACGCGCTGTTTTCTCCAGTTGCGAAGAAAGGCTTTTGCCCTGCAGAACAGGAGAGGAAGCTTTTTCATTTTTAAATGTGAGGCTAGTTACAAAAATAGGAAAGATGGCTTGCTGTCCATTTTTACTCTTATTTTTAATAATTCATGTCAAACCCTACTTGTCTAGCCACATCTAAGATTCCTTGCATCCAGGTATTGAGGTCCTTTCCAACCGCTGAAAAACAACATCATGCTCTTAAAAATAAGGAGCTTCTTGCTCTCTGAACTATCCTCTTTACAAATGTTCTAGACAGGTGATAGCAACTCATTTCCAAATTCATTAAACCCTGCACAACAAATGAGCCTTTTATTCTGCAAGATGCACATCAATACTCCCTAATAAAATCCAATAGGAAGTTTTTGCCATAAAAAAATAATTAATCAACTTCATTTAATGGCTCAAAGAATCTCAGCATTTTTGATGACTTAATTTGAAACTTCAGTCACTGAACAGTTGTTTTAAACCAAATTCAAGGATTTGGTCAGACAACCAATTTAGTTATAAATTGCACTGCTTAAAATGTTTAGTTACTCAGTTAAAAAGCCTTAGTGTGTATAATCTGAGAAACTGAAAATATTTTTCTGGAATTAGAGGTGTGGGGGGCAACATACTAGCCTGGTTTCTCTCCCTCCTCTCATGCATACTGTGATTTAGTGACCTGAAAATCTTTATATATAAGCTTACAGGCGTATTATGGGCACTATAGGCAGTATTTTTAGGCCCTAAGGCACAAATGACCTCCCGAAGGAATACTTTTGAGTTTTCAGCAGGGTACAAGCTAGGCTGAAGAAACTATCTCAGATTTAAACTAATCATATTAATTTACTCATCTGTGTAGACATTCCAGTTTACAGTAGAAAGTTAAAACACTTACTGAAATTTTCAAAAGCTTTCAAGTGATATAAGGCTCTGAGCCCTATTTTCCAAAGTAAGTAAAATCTCATGCATACAAATAGTCTAGAACAAAGATAAAACAATAGCAGGGAAAGAATTAATGCAAGATGTCATAGTGCAGTGTTTGAAACAATGAATGTATTTGTGCAATCTGATTGTACAGCTACAATTTTCATTAGAGGTTAGATTAGTTTTGCCAGAGATGCCAAGGGACTTCTCCAATGCACTCCAGTTCGGTTAGTGAAGACACACAGCTCTGTTTCCAGTTTCAGACCTGCAGATAAAGGCATTTTCAAATCCACAAAGACTTCAGTGAAAGTCTAGGGCTTCTTCTGATTATAGTAAGATTTCTGTTACTATTAACCTTTCACTGAAAGGGACCCTCATACTCCTCCCCCAGGAAGACTGAATAAGACAAAGATAAAATGGGTTGGAAAGTAAACAAAACCCTTTTAAATCTTTCCTACGCAAGAGTTAACAAGCAGGTATGTTTCACTAAATTCTTCTACTTCACAATTAATACACTGAAAAAGTCACTGGTACATATCACGTTAGAGTGACTGTTAGCCTCATAATTACACAGGAAATCTGCCATCTGCCTACTGGATAAAGGTAGGTTGCAGGAGTTAAAGAAAACAAACTGTCCAAGTCTTCCTGGAACAAAATCCAAGTATCTGATCTGTGTTTGCTTTAAAACAAATATATAGTGTTAAAATATCAAAGGCTATGTAAACACGAAGAATACAAAAGCAGGAAACATTTGTATTTCACTTGCATCATCCTAAAATGAAGCACTGAACATAAGCCACGCAGAGTTCTCCTTGTTTGGGTAGCCTACACTTATCAGCCAAGACTACATCTTCCTTTTGGGACTCTCAAGAGGCTGCATTGTTCCTTCTCCTGCCCTTAGCCTTTTCCCAACAATATTGCACCAAGGCAGAAGCAGCACCACAACTTAAGTCCTACTTCCCCATGGCTCTTATTCCCCTGGACTTAACTGCTATGAGAGCATTAAACCTTTTTAGTTGATGCTTTCAAGCACTGCTGCATCCCACATTGAAGCCTTCTCCCTAACCAGTTTTGTTATATCTACGACATCTACCTCCCCATTTCTTATATAAAGTGTTCCAGTACACTGCAGCATTGCTCTAACATATAGCAATATAAAACCAAAGCTGACTACATAAACCAATCACATCTCATTCTGCAATATAAACAAAGATCAATTCACGATCTAAAGTAGAAAAAATTAAGATAAAAATAATTCTTTCCATTTTAAAAAGTAAAACATTTTAAATTTATTGTGTTTTCCATCTCACCATAATAGTGTTAAAAAAAGAAAAGGGCTGACCAGAAATCACAAGTGCCTTAAATGCTGTTTTCCAACAGCCGTGATAAATATTTTATAGACCACTTTATCTGTTAGTCCCTCTTTCTACTAAACATCAACAATAAGGTAAGTTTGCTATCTATGATCACTGGCAAAAGTATCAGGACTAGGAGAACAGAGACACATTACAGTAGCCAAGTCCATATATCACTTCTCTTCTTGCTATTTCACAATACAGCTTCTTGTACAGCCCTGCATCCACACTGCAATCTCCAAACATCTCAAGCTTTATTCATGCCTCTGTACCATTTTACAATAACATTGTACTTAAAAAGTGTCTCCTGTAAGAGGTGGCCATTTTTAAATAGAGAGAAGATGTAAAAAGTCTCAGGTTTTTATGCCGTACTATTTTGACTGTCTTGTGAGTTGTGAAAAGGAAGAAAGGAGGAGATAGTTTTGAAATGATTCTCTTGCACCAGAGCATTTTCTGATAATTTAATATGGTGGCATGAAAATGATCAGTTGCAAAACACATAACTAGTGCCTAATTTTTGTAAGGCACTAAGCTGAGAGGGAAAAAAAGCTATACCAAGTCCTATAGCCAGCAAGCTGTGCTTTCAATCCCCAGTCTGCAGACCTGTGGTCTGCTTCTAAACAGTCAGCAAAAACAGAATTAACAGCAGCAACACTGCTGGTCAACAAGCTTCAATTCTACATACATGGCCCCCTGGAAAGCTTTAGGGAGTCCAAGACTAGAACAAGGAAGTTAGTTTTGTGCCATATGAACAGGACCCCACAATGTATTCTGCAGCTCAAGCAGTATGATTGCTACTGCTTTGCTCCCTGGAGCGACTTGCCTGCAGACATTCACACAGCCAGGCAAGCATGCATCCAACATCCAAGTGTGTAACTGCTATAGCAATATTAACCCCTACTCCCCTAATCCCTTCAAAACTCTTGCACCATAGCTGATGTTTTGAGCAATGCAGAGTCCATCAAGCGTTCCTTACATGGCTTACCCTCAAAGTACCACAGGACTTGCTGAGCAAACACAGCTAGTGATCCTGTTACAGAAGCAAGAATTTCACCAACTTTTCACCTTTGTTCCAGGCATCAAAGACAACTTTGGAAAAGAATGTAGGAAGAAAACTCCTGAACACTGCTGAAAGTGCATTTTAACATTTTTTTAAGTTATCTGAGAAGATAAAAGGTATTGCAGTTACAAAAAATCCCAACTGATACTAATTTAAAGAGAGCCATAACCACAGAGTGTTTTCACTTGGTATGTTAAGGAATAGAAATTCTCTTAAGGAATTACATGCTAAGGAAAGTACCAAATGGCATAACTGGGTAATTTGATATCTTTCATAACACACTCGAAAACACATAACACAAAAAAAACCATTTTCATAACACAAAAAAAACCCCTAAAAAATTCCTGTGCTTAAAAGAAAATTAAAAAGTTAATCTTCAAGTTAAAGCAAAACCTTGTTGCTTTAAAAATGGTCATGTTTTATTACATTACGTTCCATCACATTTTACTCTGTTTCTATGCTGCTTTCATTAACTCTAGTCATAAAAGCCAAGCTGTGCCCTTGAATGTACACGGTTGCATGTATGTGTACATGCAAGGAAGGAAGAGGTAAACAAGGTAAACCTTCCTAGCAAGGAAGACTCAGAGGTAAACAAGGACAGAAAAGCCTTACAGAATGTTCTGCTATGCAAACGTATTACCTAAAAATAGCTGGCTTTGTGATGTTTATGACACTTTTAGTTCAAATCCAAGAGGAAGAACATTTATTCACAGACAGCTGTAACTAAAGGAGAAAACAAACTAGGTATTTATGACACAAAGTAAATTTGTGGGCTCTAGCTCTGTCATGTTCACCAATGGCGCTTTTAAGGAAATTACTACCCTCTGACTATGTAACCGCCACTCTTATATGGATTATTCCTATAGGAGGAACAGACAGAAGCACAAGTCTGTGCATACTGCTGCTGCTGTAGTGTACAACCCAGCAGATGAAGTTATACTTCCAGCATGTTCAACCCTACAGTAATGGCATGAATTCCCCAAGAAAAATGTAGACCATATTAAACAAATTTATTCTCTTATTTCAATCCTGACTTCACAGTTCCCTTTCTGGAAGCATATACAAAGAATTCAACAAGACCTCTTCTCACAGGAGCTTCAGTCGTGTTCCTTCACATGAGACACGATTAACTTCTGGGGCTTAGCCCACCGTGTTACAGACCTGCTCACCTCCCATCACAAAACACTTCATTTGAAAGCTCTGCATACCTACCAGCTGACAGATCACTGCCTCTCGCCAGTATTCAATGCTGTATTAGTGGCCTTTAAGACAAGTAAATCCAGTTAGACTTCAACAAACAACAGTCCTAAGAAAGAGATGTTATTTTAGCCATGAAATCTGACAAACTCACAGCTCGCTTGCTCTATATGTCTCTGCACGCCTGCAGTGTTGAGACAGGCCAGAGCACACAATTAGCGCTAACTAGCAGTTTCAGCAAACAGGAAAGGTAAATGTAAAACCAGCTTCTAGATTCCCTACACCGATGGACAATATTCTTTCCAGGAATTGAAACACAGCTTTTGGTTTATAATTAGAGTAATGCAGGGGGTAATCCGTGGGGCCCTCTAAGCAGAAAATCCCTTCCATCGCTGCACGTGAATGCAGGGGTCTGGGCTAGACAAATCAAGGGCTCCCTCCAGAACTGTGTCTTAAAGCAAAACAACTGATCATGGAATTTGTGAAAGTTATCAAGTGAAAAGTGTTAGCAACTACAACAGCCTAACACAAGCCTTTTGCCTTCAGAAGCCAGTGATAATCAGCTAAAAAGTTTTAGTCCTTTGCTACCAAGTAAGGTGGACACTGGAATTTACAAGGAAATGTTCCTCCCTATTGTGCAAGCAGGTTTTGGACTGTACCTCTCCAGAAAGGGAAGGGAAAGAGGCAGGATAAGATCTGAACCACTGCAGAGCAGGTGAAAGAGTCAAAGATTATGTCACTCATTTCCTCATTGCTGGATATGGACAGGCCCAGAACTATCTTGCTCCAACAAGATGCCAGCACATGGTAAATGGTTTAGCTCAGAGCCTTGAAAGCTTCTCATTTTGGTAGGAGCTATCAATGTCCAATTATGTTTTGCATTTGTTGAAAAGAAAAATTACACTGAAATCAGAGATCAAAAGTGCTGTGTCACAACCTGTTTGGAAAAAAGATGCCTGAAACTATGGAAGGCCTGCATGGAATTTTCCTTCTGTACACAGATGCAGAAGCCAGTTAAACAGACCCTTTGGCTTCAGGAGAGACACAGATCGCTATGCAGCAAGGAATGATCTGTGCTCATTGAAAGCAACAGAGCAGAAGCTCTTGAGAGACACCTGCTGCCCACAGAGAGAATTCGTTCTGTTTGTAAACTACATTTAATTGCAGCCAGAATATGCTTCAGACAAAACGGAATGGAGCAGAGTAATTTCTACATGACGAACAACTTGGTTAATGACAAATTGACTGGTCATATCAGTAACACAGTTTTTAAATTCCAGCTTTATGCACCTCTTATCCTGCTTTTTAGGATGAATTTACATACTGCCACTAACCCAAAGAAGATACGAACAAAGATTTTTAAATTGGAGTCCTGGACTCACGTATCCACTACCTCCTCTCAGACACACTCAAAGGCTGCAGCTTGGCTCAGTACTCAGATCACACAGATTACTGTATTAACAGATGAAGGTGTAGTCCTTGGGGAGCCTTCTAATTCCTCAATCTAATAATAAAAACAAAACAAAAAAAAAAAAAAAAAAAAAACCAACCACCCCAAACACCTCTTACCTAGGGAACTACAGAGCACTACAAAATACCAGTTCAGAGACAGATTTCACTTTAGAGAACCAAAGCAAACATCATGACTATTTTGTGATGTGCTTACATTACCACAGCGTAAGCCCAGTAACTTGTCAGGATTTAACAGTGGATACTTAAAAAACAAAGACTATTTTGACATCCTTCTTCAGATTATTTTTACTGAAGTCACAACCTCCAGGAACTTTTTAGATAGCAATTAGGCAGACATATTTGTTTGAGTACTGCTGCCTTTAAGAGGCCTGGCACAAGCATTGTATATTTAATTTTTAATTAACTCTCAATCCTGCAAATATTAATTTTTCATTCTATTCGTCAACTTCATCTAACTGTATTCAATTATGCCGTAAGTCCGGAAACCTATAGAAAGGCTCATTAAGCATCTGCTGAACATTAAGGAAGGCTTCTAATTCTGAACCAAGTTTTAGTTTCGCTCGATTTTTTGACTTTTCAACCTCCGTTCAGTTAGCAATTGAGTCATTTTGTGAAAGCAATAGCATACACATTTCCTGAAAATGTAACAGACATCAATTGAAGGCTGTAGAAACGACCAAGGAAGATACTGTACCTGAACAGAATGAAACCAAGTGACTCGACAGCTGCCCGCCTCACATCATCATTCACATCACTGACCTACAAAAGGGAAAACAGGACATTCAGAAGATAGTTAAAACACTTGAGGACTCTGCAACATTTCAGGCCAGGTGTTAGGGACACAAGTTAATCAAGAAGGCAGGATTACAGAGAAAGAAAGTTAACAATCATGTTCAGCCTTAGCTGAAACAGCCTCACCCTTGTTCATACACTATGACTGCAAGCCTATCAAAGAGCAGACAGACCTCATCTTTTACAGCTTAAGTTGTTTTTTCCCCAGCCCATCATTACACAGACTATTCACTGCAAACCCATTACCAACTACTTTAGGATCATGTTTTATTTTTTAATATGTTCCTTTTTTGTGATGCCAGGTTGAATATTCTCTTGCTGAAAGTCTACTTATCCTAATGTCAGAAGAGCCTGTTATTTCTACTCATAGTATTAAGGAAAGCTTTCATCACTTCACAATCTCTGATTTGGACCAGAACATTAACACTGTAGAAACAAAGCCTGTCAAAGTGATGTGCTTATTCTCTCACCACAAATTTCTTGCTATGTGCTCCTAAGCCCACAGTACTTACAGCCACATGCAGTAGGCGTCTGATAGCCTTGTTGTTCCCTGAGCCACAGTATGCCATAGCAACAGTGTACATGCCAGAACGACGGAGAATTGGATCCTGGAACAGAAAGCATCAATATTTAACATCCATCCAAACAGAGACTCAGTAATTCTGACTTTAAATCTGTTCCACTCTTGGGCCTGGGATCTGCAAACAGGTAGCCTCACTGCTTAATTGTTCATTAGGGATGAGTAACAGGACAATCACCAAAGCAGGGTTGTCATTACCAGTTTCAGGGGGACAGAAAGTTACTATGCCACAGAATGCCAAAGAGAGTATCTGGCAGATGTGTCATTCTGCTTCTTATTCACTAGCTGCTATTGACCACTACTAGATCCTTCAGGATGACTCACCTACAGCAAGTCTCATCTGTTTTTAACCATCACACCCTGTTCTGCTCCTTGTTGCTGCTCACAGGACTATGGAGACTGAGTATGAGACTAAAGAAATACACAGCTAAGCACTGTTGTTCTTGTATTTTTGATCAGAGTGAAGCAACCTGTGAAACGGCCCCACTTCAGACCTATGTAAGAACTTCCCTGGTTTGAAACAGCCAACCCACCATAGCTGGAGATTTCACAAAGGACAGGAAGGTCACCCGTGCAACAAAAGGGACAGGGATTAAGTCACAGCTAAACTTACCTTATCTCTGCAGAGACTCTCAATGAGAGCATCTGCCTCCTCCATCCTCCCATACATGACCAGAGCAATTCCAACCGCAAGGCCTCGCAAAATCTTTTCATGCTGGGTTTCTTGTGCATAGCCAACCATGTCCTCAATAGCCTGAGCATTTTTAGATCCCAACATAACCAATCCCAGTGCCAGGCCAGCTGCCTCACCTGCACAGCACAGAAAAGCAAAAAAATCAAGCGAACTCTGTTCCCAGAAGCAGTAAATATTACATCTAGAGAATCACACAAGATGTAGGCCAACAGATCACTTCTGGACACCACCATGCCCAGCAACTCCACTATTCATGGCCAAATGTGCTTGTAATGATAACCTACCAGCTACAACTTAGTGCTCTTCCCTACCAAGTTCAATTTTCTCTTCCTTGGGCCAAGAGCTGTTGAGATAATTTTCCTGTGAACCCCTGCCAATGCAGCGGTAGCCCCCACAAGCTTCTCCAAGCCTATCTCTCAGCCGAAAAGGGCACATGGCTCTGGAGATCAACCACACTAAATAAAAAGCGTATGACAAAGGAAAGAATAGAGCAAAATAAGGGATTGTTTAAAGACCTAGCATGTCATATCAATATTTGGCATAGTGCCACAGACCAGTCCTGACAGGACCTCTGAACATTACCGCCACATAACTAAAGAACCATGATGATCAGGAAAAGGTCAGTAAATAAAACGCAGCTAAGGCAACCTAGAAGCAATCTATGCTGCTAACAGAAAACCTGAAAAAAAACCCCACCAAAAAAACCCAGATGCCTGATAAGGCCTCAGATGGTTATTTGCTTTGAAAGCAGAACATTTACCTGTCACTGCATCATCCTGGTATAGATTTGTTTTCAGCAAATCGTACACATCTTGACGTGCTGTCCCCATGGCAGCCAGACCCAAACCCAGGCTGCCACCATGTCGGACAATCTAGAGAAGCATACGCAAGTTCAGTCATTATAAAACAGGGAACAATATGGCTTCAGCTGAAGCAGACATCTTTCCATCAATATAAAGCTGCAAACTTTTAGCCCCAAACCACCCAAAATGATCCCCTGACCTGTTAGAAATACCACTTTCACCGTCTCAGGCAGTAACTCTGATGAAAGAGGCAAAAAATAGAATAGAAACGGCAGTTCAAAAGCCCGTAAACAATGAGTATCAGAAGCTTTACACATAACACAAGATCTGAAGTATCTTTAAGGTCTTTTTCCCCACTGAGTGATTTATGTAAAACCATAAATCTGTGCCATGTGTAAAAATTGCTGCCTAGTAATAGCTTTTGAATAGAACGGTAAATCAGTACCCTCTTAAACAGTCTACATCCTCTTTTGTTCTAACAACGGACACAGGAAATGCAGTACATTTGCGGTAAGACAAGTGGGATCCGTTCACAGAATTTTTAAAGTAGCAGTCTGAAATTCCCCAAAGAGACGAAGGGAACATATACTGGGAAAATACTCATCTATTCCTAACTTAAAAAGAGACTTTTCATAGAGGTCTACAAATAGTAAGTGGTGAAGTAAAACACTTCTTTTTGTATAAGATGCACTAAACCTACAGGGCAGCAGAAGCGTTTTGCGGCTTATTCCTTTGACAGCTAAGCCATAAGCAATAACAGTACCTGAATACTGCAGGTCCACTAGCAAAACAAAGTAGATATACAAGTAGTAAGAAAGATGAAGCTAGATTCACTGTCAAATATGTAAGAATTTCCTAAAAATCTTACCTAAACCTTGAGCAATAGGTTGTTAAAACCAAACTTTATATTTAAGACCCACAGGAGGCGTATCACACTACTGCCATGGTCTTAGTTACCTCTAACCCCCACTTCTAAACCAGCTAGCACCCTTCTGGATATTCCCAACAAAACAAATGTTCATTACTGAACCCAGTACATACATCATTACTGGCATTCTTCAGCTGGTTCAGCAAGTAGTCAATGATGTCCCCGCCATGGTTAGCATGAATGAGACCCAAGGCATAGAGACCTCCGCCTTCCTGGTAGGCTGACCCTGGAGAGGTGTCCTTGGGTAGGTATGTTGCCATTAGCTGTAACGCTTCCTTCTCATGACCCTGTATGTCCAGTGTCCAGCAGGAAGGGACGACAGCGGGAAGTGAAAGGTGAAAAACAGTGGATGCAAACACTTCACGATAATATATAAACAAGTCGGGAGAAAACATGTTATAGCCATTACTTTCTCCGCAAAAAAATCAGCCTTTCAGTGCTGTACAATCAGCAAAGAATCCTTCTGCACTAAGGTTTTATTAACCACAGTACACGAGTATTCATCAATCACTTGGTCACTGATCTAAACCAGGACAAATTTGGCCTGAAGCTACACTAATTCATTCGCTAGAGCACTTTAATGAGGGTTGAGGCACACAAAACAATTACAAAGACTTCCTGCTATTTCAAAACAGCTTTAAATATACCCTCCCTGTGAATGAATTTGAAGAAAATGACCACTACTTAGGTCACCATTCAAACTTACTGAAACTTGCTACAGTAAGGACTTTGGTACTGTCCCAAAACCACTTAAGAAATATACACCTGCAATTTTAATAGCTAGAAACTACTGACTCTGTTCAACTCACAAAGGAAGAGGAGAGCTAGGAAGAAGACTCTCTCCTTGAGCCATGTTATCCTACCACCTTTTTGATGCTCATATCTTGTCTGTTATCCGATGCCGTAAGCCACATCAGATATCAGACGAGATGGACTTGATAAAGCACAGCTTTTCTTCAACGCAAAGATACAAACTGTGTTACAGCTGTGCCTTGCAATAGACTAGGTAAACTGGAGTGCAGGCATTATTCAGAATCCCCATTTCAATGCTTTCAGTGTTCACAAGTCAAGCATTTATACTGAACAGAGGTAAATGAATGCAACGTTACCTTGTGTATAACACCCAAGCTGGCAGTAGCAGTAAACTTAGCCCAGTTAGTGGCCCTGGCCAGCCACTCCAAATTGTCTCTGGAAGACAAAAAGAGAAAGGTTATACAAAGTTTTTCATACAGCCCATTCCTCATCCTGCAAGCAGGGTTTCACAGCACTAAAGACTACTTTCAAACCAGAAAGCAGCTCCAGAAGGCAAGAAGGCCAACCACATTTCCACTTTATACCTCTCTCCCCTTCATCAGCCCTGATTTTTGGCTGGTCGTCATCAAGCTTCTAGATACTGGTGACCTCAGTGAAAGAAGGAGAACAACTGCTCAATATGCAGCCCATCAACTCTCTGAGAGAAACTCTAGCAGAGTTTCTGGAGCTTTCCTCAAGTCCCTGGTAAGGTCAGCCCTGATATTTCCCTTCCAAGAGTCATTCAGCACTGTCAATCTCTACCAAAAGATATACATCATCTCAGAAATTCTCCAACTAGTAAACAAAGAGAACAGAAATTCCAGATCTCCACCCTCCAAACTGCTCATATGGTTAGCAGTCAAATAAAGCCAGTTTGTGAGAACAGAGAAAGGAAACAATTCCAGCTTCTTCCCTCTGCCACCACATCAGTTTTCAGACCTTTTGTTTATTCTTCTCTAAGCCCATCAAGTTCTGCAGCCACCCTTTTGGAAGTATCAAGCTACGTAGGAAGTATCAAACACCTCTAAATGGAGCTTCCTTGCCATAGATTTACCTAAGGAACTGGTCACTGGTTGTACCACAATGCATAAAGGAGTTTGCTATAACCGTTGCTGTATGACACACGGAATTCCGCACTGCATCCTGAAAGAACAAAAACAATCAGTATCACCAGTCAGCAAAAGATATGCCCTCGGTCACTTAACATGCTTGCCAGTACACTAGAAAAATGGATTGTAATTATGCTCAATTTAACTGGCAATTTCCCTTTAATCAAAGTTAATAGATTGTTAATACATTCTAATATATCCTCAACCCATCTTTCCAGTGCAAACCAATCCTTTCTATGAGTTTCTGCCAGAAATGTGATTACTTCAATTGCAGCTTAACTGGAGAACTCCCCATCTGGTTCTCAGAGTTGAGCACTGCATAGCGTGTGCTGCTGACGTTTTCAAGCCATCCCTGGAACACTATGCAGGATTACTCCCAAGCACTTAACCAGCAGATGGAAAAGATTTTCCAATACATCTGAAGTGCCTCCTGAAACAGATGAACCCACTGACAAGCATCCCGTACCATTTTTGCTGATAATGTGCATCTCATTTCACATATAAAAAACTTCTCCTATGATTTCTAATAATAATTTAGCTTAAGATAGTCTAATTTACCTGTAAGTTTTCATTTACCCACCCTTGAGTAACACTTTCCAAAACAAAACCAGTTAGTCAATTCACTAGCACTGCCTACATTACAGTATCTGATCAGTTTTGTCTTCAATGTGGAAATATTAGTCTCTGAGCACATATCAGGATTTCTTTAGCCAAGCTGAAAATGTGGTTTCACATAACACCTCAACCAAGATACCAACATACTGTAACCTACAGTCTTGGCTGACTCCCTCCCTCCCCAACCAGCAGCATTTACAATGGATCAGTCATGGAGCTGGAGGGTGAGTTCGTCCATCTTACTGACCAGATGGAAAACAAACCCACAAAAAAAAGGGTGGAAAAAAGGATTAGTTTCTACAACCAATCAGCAAGAAAAAAGACCCCAAACAACACGCTAATGGCAACCTGTCATTAGGTCATACTAGCTGTAAGTTGAAACAATCTGATTATATGGCCTTCTTTGGGTGCAATCAGCTCTTCTTCAGCTTCACATGTTCAAGTTTTAAATGTTAATTTATCATGACTAAACCACAGATGTGTATCCTCAAAACCCAGGAAGGCCATGCTAAAACATAAGATGATGTTGTAAAATAATAGCAACATGGTCAAAACAAATGCAGTATGAATCCGATGAATCCAAGACAACCATATCTAACAAAGCCCTTACCTTTGTGTTTTTGAGGATCATGAGGTCTGTATTGTTGTTTCGTATTAAAAACTGCAGATGTAACTCAATGGCCATTTCCCCACTTAAAATTTTAATCATTTTCGAGATCTGGTCCTTAGGCTCTGGGTTCTTCACATACAAGCAAAAAGAAGAAAAAACATGAGAACCCAACTATGGCTCTGTTAAAATACAGTTCACGAGAAGCAACTCTGTATGTTCCCATCACCATATTCCAAAATCTATCAGGTTGTAGGACTAAAAGGACACTGCTGCATGAGCCCAAACCTCCCAGATAATCAAGTCCCTTTGTGCACAACAGTGCAGGTGGGAGAAAAGACTCTTTGAAAATAAATGTATTCTTTCATTGAAAGCAAAAGGATATGAGTGACATCTGATATTCTGCAAACTGCTGTTTGGCCTTACAGGTACAATGACTCTCCTCCAAGAGGCAACTACTTTTATAAATGTGAACCTGTACTTCCATGGAAGTTTTAATGGAGAGGACCACAAAGCCACAACACTTCGCATGACCCTGCTGAGCTGCAGCATCATTCTTGTGAGCTACAGGCTTTATTTAGAACAATGGCTAGTAGAACTAGGAATCTAATACCTTCATCTTCCAGAGCTCTTTGAGAAAGCCTCCTTCTTCCTCACGATGGAACAGTTTCCACAGATAAAGTTCCAACTGAAGCCCCTTCTGAGCAGGGTGAAAAGCACACTGCAGCTTTTTGTACTGACATTGTTAGTCAGAGACCAGCCAAGCATGAGTAGTTCAGCCCTTAAACTAATCCTCTCAATTATTTCTTTGTAGTCAGCATTCTGAATTGTGGAAGATTAAAAGCTCAAGAACATTTCTGGCCGTATATATCGTTTTTATATACTTGTCCCTTGGCACAGTCAGCAATGCCAATGCAGCAGAAGCTGATTCAAGGCACCTTTCCTGCACAAAAGCATTGTTTACAGGTTCCTTGATGGGGCAAGAAACTCGACCCCTTTTGTTTTCCTTGTGGAATATAATTTCAAGAAAAAACTTCTTTTTGCCCTTGATTAATTTCTAAGTGATCTGCAAGACTCTCTCAAAGGTTCCCAAGTCTAGTTTGCAAACATGCACCATGGGGAAAAAGAAAAAACAAACTTGTCTTGGGTTTTACTTTCCTCTCGAATAGCATTTCCTTTCCTCAGCATTAGAAGTGTCAGAATTGCATTAGCTATTCTACATGCAGAAATGCAACTATATGTGCATGTTAGAAGTGGAACCCACTTTCTCTAATACTTGGGAAAAGAAACTAAACAAAAAGATTCTAAACAGCTGGCTCAGCAACACAGCCACCATGCTAGCCAGAGGCAACACCTTCCTCCTTCATGGAAAAGAAACTACGGTGTGTCAGCATCCCCTCCTACCATTCCTGCAGAACCGTATCAGTTCTATCCAGCCAGAACTACAGCCAGATTTCAGAAGGAAAAGAAAAAAAAAAAAAAAAATGCATCAAGCTAATTCATCAGCTAAGGTTCTCAGCAGCAGTCAAATTTCAGGCCCTTTCTTCTCAAATAAGTTAATTATTTCAGTATTAAAAAAAAGCAAACACGTGAGCCAGATCCTTCTGTCCCCTTTTTGGGGGCTCAGTAATTCCTGCCAAAATCTACCCACTTCCCACTCTCCCTCAACTTCAGTATCTGAACTGCTAGACTTTCAGACTGTCAGATATTTGGTCCTCAGAGATAATCTGTCACCTTGTCTCCAAGCAAGACAGAAGTAGAATTCCATTCTTAATTAGCCAAACCAATTTAGCAATCCCAGAGATTCAAAGAGAACACAACAAACTAAGCAAGGCATACTTTGGAAACGGCACTCACAATTTCTGCAGACTTCCCTGCACAAGTGCTTCCTGGTTTCTCTTCTGCTTCCATAGCATCACTGGAACAAAATAAAAACAAAAAATGCAACCCAGTTCATCACTTGTAACTAGTCAAGCACTGTAATTATGGCTGAACACTGCCCTGAAAGAGTAGCCTGGGATTTGGAGATGATGACTGGAAACAGGACTTCGACAGGACAAGGACTGACTATCTGGAGGTCACTGCTGAGAAGCAAACTCCTCCCCAATTCAATTTTCAGGGAACTTGAAGACAAAGGCCCAGAAACCCCCACCCTCTTATTCCATCTATAGAGACAACAAAAATAGAGATGCTTGTAGGGAATGAACAGGCAGAGACAGGGCAGAGACAGGTGAGAAAAGAAGGTCAACAAAAAAGGCACCAAGGATAATTATATCCTCACCCGAAAGCCTCAAGCTCATCACTATTAGGATGGATGCTAGAGTGTTGAAATGGAAATGAAACATATTAAGCTGTTAGCACCTTGTCCTAATGCTTCACAGCTGACTTATAAATTATTCTGTGCCTTTCCTTTTATGTCACTGGAAAAGAAGAGAGGAGAATGCTTGCTATGCCCACATCACTGATTCAAAAGCATTTAGACCTAGTTCCTCACAGCTGCATAAGCCCTTATATTTAACCAGCCTTGATCTAGGCAGCATTCTCCATCACACACTATCAAAGACAGTGCAGGGATCAGGTTGTGTACAGAGATGATAGCTCTGGTGATTAAAGGGTAGATGGAGCACAAACTTCCTCCGCTGCCCGCAAGCTGGGCAGCAGCCTTAGCATAGATTGGCCAATGCTCTAAAAACAGAGGTTTAAAACAAAACGATCTCAGTTACCTGTGAGCCATCAAAAGAAGAAATAAAGAATACGGAATGGTTAGTGCCAACTTTGGTTTTCTTAACAGCGGCTTCCTGCAGCTAAGATCCAGTGAAATTGACCACTGAACAAGTTTTAAATGTCAGGACTTGTAACAAAACTCAGACTAGATTTGAACTAGCTTTTTTTAACTGCAAGTACAAAAGGGTCTGTAACAGTACAGCATCATCTGAGCTCACTCTTCCCACAAGCAGGTAGCAGACCACAAGCTGTGATGTGAAACCAAACTTGCGCATAGCTGCGATGAGCTTTTTGCTTGCACTCTCCCCTTCCTTAGCTTTACAAGTTGCTGCAAAAACCACATGACATCAGAGTATTCCTGAGCAATTCACACTATGGCTTAATGAACTACTGCTCATTAGCTGAGCCACAGTAACTGCATCATGCTTACCTCAACTGCAAAGGAAAATGCCTTCTGTCAAACAACAGTGGATTCTGGTAATATACAATTTTGCCCTGACCACATAGCATGTCTTGTCTATTACCCTGACTTAAATGAAGGGGAGTAACTCCATTGCTTGTAATGGGCATCCATAAACAGAACAGGAGGCTCCATCAGAGCAGGACTGTAACCGAACAATTACGCCTCTTCTCAAGCCAATCTCCCCACCTGTCTTTCTCTGATCCAGGGACGGTGCCAGTGTTGGTGGATCCAGGCACGGACGCAATAGGAGTGCCAACCGTGCGGAGATTCTGGATCACAGAAGACAAGAATTGCTGGCTCGCACTTTCATACAGATCAAAGCAAATTTGGTAGGCCATGAGAAGGTTATCTTCCTTCACCAGTTTTTCCAAGATGTCACTCACAGCCTGCGGGTCATCCAGGAATATCAGGCACTGAGCGGGAGGAAGGGAAGAACAGGGGGGAGGCCAGAATAAATAAATCAGGAGAAGACATTACATACTTCAGAATGAAAAAGCAACACTACCCGAGGCCACCCACCATTTTCCCCATTCCCTCATCTGCCACTTCCACTGAACAGCCCTCCAAAGAAAGAAAAATTCTCTCTCTCTCTCTCATAGGAGATAACATAAATCTTTGAAGAGTTTTCATAGGTCAGTTTAAAAACAAGACCAAGTATTACAAATTCAAGACACACCATTCAAGCCTGTCTATTTCTGCAGCTTTATCTTTGGAAATTGACAGTGTTGTCTTACTAAAAGCAGAAATTTCAAAAGCACGTTAAAGCAGCATCATTTTGTAGGGATGCTTCAGCTAAAATGGAACAGGCATAACACTCCTGAGTCACATGTACATGGCATACCAAGATTGGCAAAGGCCTGAGAACATCTGAGTAACTTCATAACTGGTTGTCTAAACACTTTCAGACAATGGCTTACCAAAAACCAAAGCATTATAAATGTTCTTTGGAGGAATAAATAAAATTCCAAGCTGTGAACCTACCATCTGATACTCCCTACACAGGCTCGAAATATTCTGCCAGAGTTGTCTATGTCCCCAAACAACCTTTGAACGTGTTTCTTTCTCTATAAATTGACCAAATGTGCAATATTCGCATCTCTTTTTCAAGTCAATCTCACTTTGATATATATTTGAAGCATGCAACCAGGAAAAGATATTTCATTTAACTGAATAAAAAACAAAGATCAGGTAGATGTCAAATCAAATACATCTAAAGAAGAGTAACTTTTGATTGATCTTTAAGCACCACTGCAAGAAGTTTACCTGGCACACGTTGATAAAGTCTGGTTTCTCCAGATTCATGTAGATTTTAACTAGAACTCTCAAGACTTTATTACGGAACTGTTTATTCTGCATCAAAGACATACAGAGCTTCAAGCTGTAGGCTAGCATCCCAGGAACGTCATTCTGAAATAAAATTCAGGGATATCAAGTCTGGGTTTGGACTGACAAGCAGGATTTAGAAATTAAAATAAAGCTACCTCCTTTCTATTTTAAAAAGCAGAGCAAAAGACATGCACACATAAACCTTCACAGTTTCCTTTCCCATTTTCAGAAAAGCTTACTTGCAGGTGTACTGCAGTTTATAGAAAAAATACTATAAAAAATGTACAGGACCAATATTTAATTCAGTAGTTAAAACATGCAAAAGATTAATTTAAAAGTTCAATACCTATTTCCCCTTCTTCACCTTTCTTGTTTGAATAATCATTCTTGAATGCAGTGAAATTCACTGCACTAACATAAAATGTCAGCAAAACAAACCATGCACCAAGAAAAGATCCCAAACACACCTATTTCTTGCTAGAGACTGAGAAACAGATTTGGTTACTAGACCTCAGAAAGGTAATTTGAAATGAGGGATTTATAATGGGCAACTAAATTAGTAAATGCATAGGACAGCAAACAGAACAGAGAAAGCAAGATGGATGCCTTATGACTATCATTCCTGTATACAGAAATGGGAGACATCCAAAAATACAGGAAAGCTGTAAACTGAAAAGTGGTAAAATTTAAAGGATTTAAACCACGTGTCTGGCATACGATTGAGATACTGCAGTGTAACAAGATTACACACAACCACTGAGCTGCTGCAAATGACTACAGGCATGCTTCTCTTACTGCCATTTCTAGGTAACATGACTTACCTTAAACCCCCAGTGAAACATGTTAAAGCCAGACTATATTGCCTTGCAGTCAGGGCAGGCTAAGACTACACACAGCCACTTACTGAAAATTAGAGCAGCCCACCCAACTACTGGATTTTTTTGTTTTGTCTGCCATAAATAAGTCACTTACCCAGCCCTAAGGATCCCTTCCCACAGTGAATTACAGCAGATGACAGGCACAAGGTAAAAGAGCTGTTCTTACATTACGCTGACCTAAGGCCTGCCTAGTCCAGTATCGTATCTCTGCTAGTAGCTGACAGGGAATACCTCAAGAAGAGGGCGCATAGCCAAGTTTCCTGGGAATATTCTCCCAGCAACTTGCAGCTCAGAGATTTCTTAAAGGTAGGGGTCTCTCTATACTTGATAGCCCTGAGTGGCTCTGCCTTCCATAAACATGTTGAACCGAACACCCCTGAGTTTCATCTTTTATTCTGTTCATACAAAAGAGGGCAAGTTCCAAAGCAACATGGATCTTGCATTTCACTTCTGGATCCATACCTGGAAGAGATTAGCTACATGCACCTCCTGTCCCTTGCACGTACCGATTCAAGGATGGTCTTCTCAAAGATGTCCAGCCTGCGTGTCTCTAGAGCAATGCCAATGGCCTGCTTGTACTTGTGGTCATCCAAGCACCGCTGAAACATTTTGTTCACTATCCCTTCTAGCCTTTCATCGACAGGTTTCTTCTCCCCTTCTGGCAGCTCCGCATTCTCCACACACTGCTTGGTATAGTGGTCGATACATTTTGCTGAAAAGATATTGAACAAATACGGGGGGGGGGGGGGGGGGGGGGGGAAGTCAACTTCCTAGATGTTTGCAGGTTTTTTTACAAATGAAGAGACCAGTATGTGCATACACACATTCTACCAGCAAATACAGCATATGGAAGACTACACAAAGGTGAGGCACAAGAACTATTTGTGTAGTCATATACAGATAGTAGTGGAAGATACTTATATTCTCTCCTAACAAACTCCGATTTTAGTGCCAAAACCAAGTAGATATTTTTAAAATGGAACCAAGGACATGATCTTTGTTCAAGTGGCAGGATATTTTAAATAAATGAGGAAAGAGCAGTAGGAGACTTCCTAGCTCCACTGTAACCACTAGCTGGGGAGACTGAAAGCCGGCCCTGGTCCATCATATCCTGTACAAGGTATGTGATACCAGCAGACAAGACTTTTAAAAAGACATTCATATTATGCATGCATTCAACATCTGACTTGATATCTTGTTAAGGGTGGATAAAAAAAAATTGTACCCCTCAGTTAGGTGCACAGCTACACTTATTAGCTGATTATTTCCAAAGTTATGCTGAAATTGGTAATAACATTAGCACACAAATGAGAGAAAGGACAATAAACAACCAAAGCAATTTTCCTATTAAGAACTTGCAATAGAATAAGGGTTAAGAATAGGAAAAAAATGCCAGAACTCCTAAGTCAGTTCCATTACAGAATCCCAAAGCAGGAGAAAGAAAGCATAAATAAACTGGGTAAAATTAGCTGCAGCATCAGTTTAAATGAATACAAGGAGAGGAAGAGGAATACGGAGAAAAGAAGCTAAATCAAGTAAAATCTCAAAGTTACAGTAGTTTTGGCAACACAAGAGCTTTTCTTTTGCAACAAGAGTTGTTTACCAATGATCGTCTCCACATATTCCGAGTTGTCGTTGACATTGAAGAGGTCACCTGCTCCCAGGGCATAATTCAGTGATTCCTCAAAAGCTCCCAGGTGGTAAAAAACTTTTGAAGCAACTAGAGCAGCAAACTGCCGGCTCCGAAAGCCCTCATCTTCATAGAGAACTTCACTGCAAAGAAGAGGAAGAAGATCTTCAGCTCTGTGTGCTCAGTTCTCTTTAAGGCCACATGATCGAACTTGCATCTTTGGGACTACAGCTCCAACCCCACATCCACTTATATTACTGCTTTCTGGAAAATATGGAGCTAGATGCTGTACTAGCCAGTATCAAGCAACCAGAACTACATCCACTTCATATCTCATGTTCTTTTTAAGCAGCACACCCTGAAGTAATAAGTGTCTTCTCTTACATTTTGTCCACTGACTCAGAGATTTCTGCCCAGAAGTCATTGACAACAGCATTCAACTTGTGAAGAGCAAACTCCTACAAAAAATAATAAAAATATGTATTACATAAAAAATGCATTTATTACCTTTTCCCAGTAAAAATGAAGTACCACCTAAGACTGATATCAGAAACACTGACCCATTTCTACTTTAAAAGATCTTTGCAAGCATTCATTAATCTTTGCAAGTCCTTTGCAAATAAAGGGCTGTTCATTTAACAGATAAGACAACCCTGATGTTCCTTCCCATGGCCTCTCTGTGATGAATGACTGGCTAAAATGACTGACAGGTGAAATTCCTTAAAAGTTTTCAAATCTTTAGTTTTCAAATCTCAGTAATCAGTTAGGAGCAAAAGCAAGGCTCATTTGGATCTGTTAATACCTATGTCTGTTTCCAAGCAAAACATTTAGGGGACTACCCATATTACAAGATGCACCTCCCCCTCCTAAAAGGGGCTATGTTAACCGCTGAAGTAACTAGCAAGCATCATCAATACACCACCACTTCGAGCGTCTGGTGTTGTCCTATGGATTCATATACTCTGTGGACTGTAAAGTTTCTGTTGCTGTTTTCTTCTCCTACTACTATTGTGATTTTTTTTTTCCAAGTGAAAACTGTAACTGTGATTTTGTTTTACATTGCTTAAATTATGCTAAAAACTCAAGATGTTCTTCAGCTTTGAATTTTACGTACTCAAAATGCAGTGTCTGGAACACTTTTAAGTAACAAAGCCCCATTACCATCAGAGAGCTGGGAGCTTTGGTGAATAGAGATCTCTGCATGTGAAACTCCAGTTTGATTCATGTTCAAAACAAGGAAGTTTGGCATCTGTTATCATGTTATTTAAGCCCTTCCTTTCAGCTTTCAGGCTAGATATGATCTGGGGCCCACCTGTTGCTGTCCAACCATTGAGATCCACTCATTTCTGATTTTAAGCTCTCAACATAATGCATTTGCTGTTATTTGCTCCCAGATGTAAAAGCTTACTACCTTGAGCTGTGGCTCTTCTTCGTCCAGAAGAGAGATAATTCCAGCTGCAAAACAAGATCATAGTCAGTTTTGGACACTCTCTGTTTCAAAAGTGCACATGTTATTTAGTTCAAAACCAACAGAACAGGAAAGAAGGCTGTCTCTGGAATGCTGGTTTAAAATCTTCAGTATTAAAATTCAAAGATCAGATCCAAGTTTGTATTGAACATGATATAAAATAGTTCAGAATTTATAACTGAAAGGTACACTGTTTATAAAAGATGATCTTTCTTAGAGGAAAACATATTAGACAAGAACTCAGAGAATCTGGGATTTACTTCTGGCTCCATCACTAGTTTGCTGACTGCTTTCTAGCAAATCACTTCCCACTTCCCCAAGGGGCATAAAGAAGATCATGTTAAAACATCCTAACTTTTTTCATGCCAAGGAAACAGGCCTCATGGCTAAGAGAAGATGTTGTACCTCGCAGCTTTAGCAAGACTCCTGATGCTGTCCCAGAACATTTGTACAAACAGCTACAGGAATACTGTTTAACTGACATAACTGAAAGAGAGGTTCACAGTTATTTGGGGAGCTCAATCTGAAGAATGGTTATAGAGGGTTTCATTGTCAGATTGCAAGGACGCAACTGAAAGGGTTGGAATAGGATCTGATCAAAGTCCAACACAATTCACCACTTTTAATCTTTCATCTGTTGTATAGATTGATAATATTTTTAAATCTAAATAAGACATCAAAGTGGAAAGGCCAGCAAGCCTACTGGGGGGCTGAACTGGGCTTTCAAAGGACCTCGACAAATTTCAAAGGAGAGTGTGCAGGTCAAAACTAAATTGTACATAGAAAGGAATCTGAATAGTGCAGTGGATTAAGATGAAACATGATCAATAATATCATATGGCTGCAGTGGGAGGCAGAGAACCCAAACTTCACACTGAGATGTGTAAGTGAGAGCATTTCTTGGCAGATATTATGAAGCAATCCTTCCCTCTGCTTGGCACCGGCACACCTGAGCCAGACCGCTGTGTCCAGTGCTGGGCACCATGTTTTAAGAGTTATGAGCAAACCAGGGTGTTCAGAACTGAGCAATAAGAACAAAGAGGTCTAGCAATCGGGACTTACAAAGGTTGACTGGAGGTCTGTAACTGGTTAGGCCACAGAAACCTGGGAAGGGTACAGAGTTCATACACGTACAGGGCAGCTGCCAGCAGAAAGAGAATGATCTGATCTTTGTGTCAGATATGAACAGGAATAGTAAGACTAAGCTTTATTTGAAGCTTCAAAGATTGAGGTTTGATGATAAGAAAAGTATTCTGACAGCAAGGCAGTTATTCACTTTGCCTAAGAGGTTGTATAACCTCCATTATAAGAGATTTTTTAAAACCAGGTTAGACACATGTCTGTCAGTAACAACTGAAGGAGCACTGATGTGGCCCTTAGGCAAGGAAGGCAGGTTCAGTAGCCCACCCCACAGCGCTCCTTCCAGCTGTTTTCTGCAACTGTACTCCAAATGTATGATTATACTTTTTTTAAAAAAAAGCTCCTGCATTTACCTGACCTAATCTATCAGGAGGAAGCAATCTCACTCCTATTCAACCTACCATTTCTACCTTTTAAAAACCGCTTTGAAATGAATTCCTACTTCTCCTCAAGTAAAATAAAACTTAAACATGAAGCAAAGGGTTCAGAAAGAGAAACCTACTTACAGACTAATATCCTCTGCACTGTTTCTCTCACAAAGCCACAACCAGTCACGTATTACTTTTGGAAATACTTCTCATGTTTTTTTACACTATGAAGTTCTCGGTAGATCCAGAAACAGTGTTTAACATCTAATTGCTCACACACTTCATTAGCCTGGACTCTTTAGGCTGGCTTTTCCTCTGCAAGGTATTTGACCCTCTCCAAAGTTCAAGTCTGCCTCTTCCCCTTTTCTCATTCCTTGCTGTACCTCCTACAGACCCCTACCGCCCACAGGTTTTACACCTCCCATGCGTTAGTTATTCCCTTTAAGCAGGCAAAGACCTTCAGTTCACGACTGCGGCGCAGGAGCACCCCAGTGTCTGCCAGGGGGATCGCAAAGCCACCAGAGTGCCCTTTTTCAGTACCGGCAGGAGGTGGACGCGGCGCCGGGACGGGCAGGCAGCCGCCTCTGCCTCCCGCGCGTCCCCACCGAGCCCGCCGGAGAGCCGGCCCCGCTCAGGCCGCCGCAGCACCCGGGGGAGGGCGGGAAGCCGCCCCGGGGGGACACGGGCGAGCATCAGACATGGGGCAGCCCCCCCGCCTCCCGCGGCTCAGGCTTAAAGTGCCGGTTGCGGCGAGCCGCCGGGCACCGGGGAGGCCTCCCGCTCCCGCCGGGGCGCACGGCGGCAACCGGCCAGGGGTGTCTGGGGCGGGGGGAGGCCCCCATGATGGGCGGCCCCACGGAGCGCTGCGGCCGGCGCCCCCGCGGCCTGCGGCGGTGCCCAGTCACGGCCCTGACTCAGCGAAACCCCGGCGGGTAACGCTACCCCGCGCCGCTCCCTCACCGGCCGAGGTGATCATGGTGTCGCCCGCCCGGCCCGCGGAGGGAGGTGGGGTCCGGTCCGGCCCGCTCCGGCCCAGGTGCGGTGGTGGTGCCGCCGCCCGGGGTCCGCGCCGCGCCGCTGCCGCTCCGCCGCCGCCCGGCCCGGAAGTGCCGCGAAGGGCCCCTTCCGGCAGGACCCCGCTGCTCCCGGGAAAGGTGCCCGTGGCGATCGCCTGCGCGGGGCAGCGGAGAAACCGCCAGGCGCGAGCGGGGCAGCTCTGCCTCACGGGGCCTCGCACCTTCGTCTGCCGCCACGCCGCGGGCCCCGCCAGCCCCACGCACCTCGCCACCCCCACACGGGGCCCCACGGACTCCGCAGACCCCACACCGGGCCCGCAGGGCGGCCGCCTCATGCTTGGCCGGGGAGGGTAGGGAGCCGGCAAGGGGGGCTGCGGGGCCAAGGGCTGTGGGATCCCCACGGGTGACCCTGTGAATGCCCACGTTTGCGCTGTGCCCCGACGAACGGCTGCCCCCTTCTGCCAGGCTGCACCGCGCAGGCGGCGGCTCCCCCCGGCCAGGACAGGCTGCCCGCAATGGGGTGGCATTTTGGGGGGCAGAGGCGTGTCCCGCGGGATCGGGGATTTTACCCCGTGGATTCACCACCTCTTGCGGGCAGCCTGTGGGGACCCGGCCCCTCACACATACCTCGTAGCCGTGGGGAAGGGCCTCACTCAAACCCATTTCTCCCTTAAAAAGGGAAGCACGTGTACAGGTGCATCTGGCAGCCCCTCGCCAAATCCTTCCCCCATCCGTCACTTTGCGGCACAGGGCACGTCCAGATCTCCCACGCACACGTGTGCCTGAAGGTGTCCCAGCTGTGGAGGAGCGTGGAGTCATTTTGGCTCCTGCTTCGGTTCCAGTACACACAGATGGGAAATTCGGGCTGGTGGATTCGCCCCAAGGAAAATCCAGCTCAACGGCAAATGGTGCTGCACAACAAGAGATCAAAGCACCCAGACTGCAGCGACACTCGCTTCTACCTGTTTCTACTAAATAGGAAAAAATACTTTCTGAAGGACTGGAGTTCCTTGAGGAAACCTAATGGCCTCAGTTAGCGAATGTTATTAATGAACGTTATCAGAGCCCTACCCACCGTGCCAGGAGGGTCAGCCCCGCTCTTCTCAGACAGCCGAGAAGGTCTCCAGCCTTCCCCGCTGCCCACGGGTGAGCAGCCTGCGTGAGCTGCACGCAGACCAATTCTGCTGATCTTCTGGATACCATATACTGGGGTCACTTCCATTCCCTCCCAATATACCTTTTATTTAAATCAAGAGAAATATCAGTTAAACCATGCACAATGCTACTTTAAGGATAACACCATGACAAACAAAAAACAAACCGAAGCATGTTCCAATTCAGAAATTAAACGTCTTTACAAGCAAGCATGTAAGGTAACAGTGCCCTTAAATTATTAAATCAATTAAACATGTAAAACTATCTGCTGCACCTCTGCATGTCCAGCTGGTGAAAAAAAAAAAAGAAAAAAACAATTCAAGTCACTTTTATTCCTCAGTCAAAGGAAAACAATACTTGGTCAAATGTATTCCCACTCACACCTCCTAAACCCCAGGCAGTTCATCCACTTCCACTAAAGTCTCACTGCAAGGGTAAACTTGCTTGATTTACTTAAAGATTACCAGTAAATAAATCCATTGGATTTGTAGCACTAAGATAGGTTTATAACTGCAAATCTGTACTGTTGGGCCACCTCTTCATGGGTAAATTCTAGGCGGCAAAGGCCAAATACTGCAAGAATATAAAGATTCACCTGATCATGCTGTCAAGTCCTACTGGACTCCCCTAACCAAGGGCTTTATCGGGAAAGTACGTAACTGCCCAGCGACCTGGGCTCTGCTGTGAAGACGAGCAGAGGGACTCCAGTGCATGGCAGACCTACGTGCTCATGCCAGGGACAGAGCAGGAGGATACCTTCATCTCACTAAGAAGCACTTGCTACTCAGTGCTGAAGCCCAGGGTCACAAATACAGCCACCCACACCAAGTGACTTAATAAAGTCATTTGGTTACATCTGTCTTTTCGACCTGGTCATAAGCAAAGAAAACCTACAGAAATCCTGCAGGCTGGAAGGAGAGCGGGTTCGGTGCCCTCTCTGCAGAGCAACACGCTCTGACAACGTCAGCTGTCTCCTAGATTCACTCTCTCCAGCCCACACCCAGACAGGAAAGTGTTTCTGCTGTGAAGAGGTGCCACATGCACTTCCCCAAATGCTCCTCACAGGGACTTGGCATCCACCTACCCCCTCGCTCCCGCCTTCTTATGGAGCAGCTACAGCACCTTACGGCTGCATTTCAGGCAAAGCTTTCCTATGTAGACCAAGCCTCACTATCCCAACACATTCACGAGCAGCATGATAACACAGAGACTTGCTAAGCACACCTGGAAACGCTCCCCATCTCTCCCACTCAACCCCACCAGCATGCCCCGGACACCCTCAACTGCTCTCTCCCAGCCAAAAGGGCAAAGCACCATCACAAAAGGGACCGACTCTAAACCCAAGAGCTGCTAAGCTCCACTCCAGCATTAACATCATTACTCCAGCGAGGTAGGTAGGTGTTGCTGTCCCCATCCTACTGTTGGGGAAACTGAGGCACAGAAAAATGGTTTGTTGAAAAATGTTGATGATCGTGATCATGAGCAGAGCTGGGTAAAAAAACCCATTCCCTACTCCAGGTAAGAGTTAGAGGGATGCCGAAGGCACACTGCTGGGAGAGACTACTGGCCGGAGCTGGCAGGACTGCAGACTCTTCAGCTGCCACTGGGAAAAAAAGGAGCAAGAGGAAGGACAGATGTGCACAGAGGACGTACTGCCATAATTCAGCAGCTAACCCAGAGAAGAGGTAGGCAGGACATGATGGACTGAAGTTTCTGGCCTGAAACTTCAAAAGGACAGCCACTGCCAAAAAAACCCCAGCTTGTGCTAAAAATAAAACAGGACCTGGTTTATGTTGCATTAAAGTAAAAATAAAAGAGGTATTCCTACCATTGTAATAATATTCCTCATAAACCAAGGATTTATAATTAATTGTGTTGCCCCACAGGCTACAGGCAGCCCTTTGGAACTACTTAAATAGATTATATTTTTATATTTATTTATGAAGCAGCCACATCTTGTTGAGAGGACTGCTGCAGGCCACCTCCAAGACCTGCCACCACATTGCTGTGGAGATGTCCCAGGTAAGATGGGCCTCTCCCATAACCCCATCTAGCATCAGCCACACCGTAGCGTCCGTCTGCCACCCCCTCCAACCCAGGCAGTCCATCAGTCAGTCTGTGAGCACCAGGACAAGCCAGAGGGATGGATCCTGCTCCCAAACCACACCCTGCTCCAGCTGCCATTACTATCAGTATCTTTTGTGTTACTCTTGCTACCCACAGTGGGCTGTTACTGCGTTTCTTCACATTACACAGTTACATTCAAGCCTTTTCAGTAGCTGGTAGATCCGAGACCTCATATTTAATCCCATTGCAGTCTCCATGCCACCCTGTTATTTGTCTCTTTTTTTCCTGATCAGAGAGAGGGCGGGAACTTCAAAGCAGCAATAAAGCAGGAAAACAAGGCAGCAGAATCTGTTTGCCAGGGAGGCCAGCCCCAGCAATCTCAGCAGGGAACTTTGCTCAGAATTAGAAAGCATTCCTCTTTCTTCAAGCAGGTGGCTGCATTTCACACACAAGGTCCCCACGTCATCTTGCCCAGAACGTGAGATACATCCCAAAAGGGCTTCTCAGAAGCCCAGCGTCCATCGGCAGCTCCAGGCACCCCCGGGCAGCAGGGTGCAGCAGGGGACGGCTCTCTGGCCCAGACCTCAGAGGCTGTTGGCAGCTACAGAAGACCCCGGCGAGCTAAGCCGAGCAGCTTCTCCCCAGAGCAGTGGGTCCTCAGAGGAGAGGGTGAGTGGGCATGCACCAGCTCCTCCTCCCAGTGCTCCAAATCCACCGGGTAGATCTGGGACACAGACTGTGCTGGGCGCCCAGCAGATCTAGGTGCCCGTGTCTCCAGCAGCTTCTTCATAGTTTCCATTGGGAGAGAGGATAGTCAGAGCCACTTCTTCCTCGGGGTCCTGCAGGTCATCTGCAAAGAGCAGAGAGACCTCAAGGGAGATCTGAATGAGAAACCCTTCTTCATGCAAAATGCAACTTAAAACAACAGGAAAAGAAAGTATGGGACAAAGCAATTGATATATACTTACGACCTAAACACAGCTGATTTTTTTCATAACTGATTTTCATTTTGCTTTACAAACTCAACATTGGCTCAACAAACAGGGGTGATCTATGACCAAAGGAGCACGGGGCCCAGCTCCCTGGCCTCCTGCAGTCTCAGCAATCTCAGAGCAAGCTGCATGGCCATGACGCATCACCTGCCTGGCACTGACTGCAAGATCAGACACTTACATTTTCTGACCCTAGGGGACATGTCTCAAAGCTGCACAAACATTTCAGTTGTTTTCTCACACCCTTATGCTTTTTACAGTGGGGGAGCTTCCCCTCCTCTACGTGCTCTGAAGGGCGGTCTGGATCTCCACACCATGCACCTTGCAGCCTCCTGCATGGGGGGGCTCTCTGCAAAAAGACAATCACTGCTGGGAAAGGCGAGCAGAAGTGCCAATGGTACAGCAAAGACTGAACACGAGACTATTTGGTACCTGAACCCTTTGAATCAGGGAGCCCAAGGCTGACCGCCCTCTTCCTCCTCCCCCCTCACCCCAAATGCAAGTGGTTTGGGGACACTCCTTCCAGCTGTGTTTGCAGAAAATATCATGTAAGTTCAGGGTGATGCTTCCAATTCATTGTTTGGATGGACAGTAGTTCTGCTGCCAGGAACTCCTGCAAAGTGCAGCTGAGTCCAGCGCTGCTCCCAGGGGTGTAGCTGGGCACCAGAGCCAGTGTGTTTTTATTTAGCCAAGCGAAAGGTCAGAAAACAAGGGGACAGCAACACAGCAGCCAGGCGTGTGCTGTTTGTCTTCAGGTTCTGGCCAAGCCACGGCTAGGGAAGAGATGTCAGTTACGGAGCTGGAAATAGCTTAAGGAGGTCACCAGCAAGGGGTCTGGCACCAGGACCACCAGGGAGTCAGTGAGGAACCTCTGACAGACACAGCAGGAGTATAAGGGAGAGAGCTGGGCATACCTTCATGAACATTGTTTGCAGCTTTTCCTTCATGACCATTTCTCCGGCTCCTCTGGCTCCAAGAAATACACCGCAGAAAGGATGGGAGCCTCCACCTCTCCCTGTCTTTCCCCTCTTCTGGATAAACCAGAGAAGACAAGATCAGACTGCCAGCAGGTCAGCCCTGCTGCTCCCCCACCTCCCCACTGCTGACTCACAACATCTCCCCTCCACGAGCCCAACTCCTCGCAGCAAAACCGGGTCCACTCCACAGAGCCCACCCCTGGAAAGCACAGAGCAGTTCCTGGCAATCCTTATTTCAGGCTGAAAACTCTCTGCTGCCCTGGAAATTTGTCCCCAGTCTCGGTTTCCACTTTGCCACCTCACTGCCAAAACCATCCTGGATGTGGCAGCCCAGAGTGAGCAAGAAACCTGGCAGGAG
This sequence comes from Mycteria americana, assembly GCF_035582795.1. Taxonomy (NCBI): domain Eukaryota; kingdom Metazoa; phylum Chordata; class Aves; order Ciconiiformes; family Ciconiidae; genus Mycteria; species Mycteria americana. The sequence goes on from NC_134371.1 coordinate 12,485,551, forward strand.
CTCAGCCAGCACACATGGCAAGGCTGGGGACTGACACGGTTAGGGCATTCCTGCAGAAGAAGTTTTTCTTTTGTATTATCACATAGCTTCTGCCACATCAACCTATTTACTGCTCCCCGCTTTATTAAGCAACTCCTCCCTCCCAGGGAGACCTGCTGGACACGCAGACTTGCAGCACACTGAAACTACCGCTGTAACTGCTTGCAAAATGCAGAGAGCACGTGGCCTCCATCAATGTATAGTATTTATTCTGAAGGACAACAAAGGTCACAGCAAGTTACTACAGGCTTTCAAGCCATTATAGTAAAACACTACAGCAGCTTGTAAAACACTACACCAGCATATTTTATATGGTCTCCAACAGCAGCTGTTCAGCATCTCCATTGAAATATTGTCTAGCCTTTCACCTCCTAATCAGATAACAAATGATAAACCACTTCAGTGCTTCAGTGTCCTTCAGCTTATCAAATCATTGCGACACTAAAGGGTTCACATTGGCAGTGTTTTCTGCCAGTCAACAAACCAAAACCTCCAGCCATAAACACACCCCCTCCTCGCAGTGTGTGGGGACTCTGGGCACCACTGAGGCATGCCAGGATAGCAGTCCAGCACATTTCTGCTTAGACCCAAGAGATGCAGGAACCCCATTGCGATTCCTGTCCCAGCTCCACCACACGAGTAACAGTGTCCAGGACATTCCTGGCATGGGAGGGCTGCAGTTCCAGAGCAACTGTCATGGGCAGAGCTGAGCAGCCATGTGTGTGGAACAGGAAGAGGCTTTGAGGCAGGGCTGAAATAAAAAGGGCACCAGCACACGTACACAGAGCCTTACACTCGGTACACCTCCCAGCACCCTTATCCAGATGCAAGAGCATCTTTTGTCAGCTTAGCAGAAGCCACTTTCAAAGTCAAGAGGGGAAACAAGACAAGCTCAGCCCCGACCAAGGACATCTTTACGGTGGCATCCCTAGAACCTGCTTTGCAGGGTGCTCTGCAACCCCATGCCCATCTTTCCCACAGTCCTCCTTCACATTACATTAAAGATATTATTCCCCTTGTGCTTTGCTTGTGGGAAAGCCATGGGGCAAAGGAGAGCAGGCTGCAAGGAAGCTGGTGCCTGGCACTGCCAGGTCCCCAGCTCTCCAGGGGCACGGCTGTGCCCTCCAGAGGCACGGATTCTGGACTGAGCTGATGGAAAGAAGCACCTGAGCTGCAGCAGCTCTGGCCACATGGAGATTTTGGAAGGCAGTGCTCACAGGGACATGGAAAGAAGCTGCTCCTGCCTAAGGTTAAACCCTGCAGCTGATGAGCATCCTCATTACACATGCAGGTCCTGGGACACTTAAATGACTAAGAGCACCAGCCAGCACATCAGAGGTGAATTAAAGCAACACGCCGAGTCCTCCTACCCACCGTGCTTACAAAGCACACACAAACAGGCTGCAACACCTGCTCTGGCTCCTTCTGCTCCTCTTTCTCCCCTGCTGGCTGCTATGCTGCTTCCATGTCTGCACAAAAGACAAAGCCACAGCTAGCCACAAAAATACACGTACTGAGCCAAGCGCCAGCAATGTGCAGAGGTAGGAAAAAGTCACGTATGCTGGGATGTTTTACTGCCTCTGCAGCTGCTGTCCCACCAGGCTGCTGCAAACAGAACCAGAGGGCTCACTGGTGTCTGCAAGCACACCAGAAATTCTTGCAGGAGGAACAATGTGAGGAACACAAAAGCCCATAAAAGAAGAGAAGCTGGAAAGGGGATCATGCGTGCCTCAGTACAAAGGGTTGGCAGAAGACAGTCCTGCACCCTCACAGTGGGTCCTGGCCATCTTAAAGCTCCTCAACGTTCAGATCCAGGATTCTGGACTGAACTGATGGAAGGAAGCACCTGAGCTGCAGCAGCTCTGGGATCCCAGAGGACACTGTCAATGTGCTGCAAGCAAGTGCCAGGATCCCTCGGGGTAAAGGCAGCAAGAGAGCAGAACACCAGAGCCCCTGGAAATGATGAGGAGCAAGGGAAAAGTGGGAAAAATGAAAGAAGGGAGAAGGAAAGGGAAACAGCCCATGACAAGCAGTGCCAAAGATTAAAGTGAGCCAGGGCTGTTTTGTGTGGCTCCTGTGAGGGCAGAGCCTGCCCAGCTGCCCAGCGCCCCGCGTTCGCACACAAACATGACTCGCCTTTCGCTCCAGGGCAAGTGCTGTTCCTCAAGGCTTGTTTCACACCCAGCTTTCATCCTGCCATCCTCGTGTTGCTTAAAATGGCCACCAACAGACGCGTGGTTTTAAACCCAAACACCCACTTGCTGCTGTTCTTATTCATTATGCAAAGCCAGCACAAGCACCTTCCTCCCGCAGAAAGGTCAGGTCCTGCCTGCACCCTACAGCAAGGGCTGCACCCCAATCCTGCGTCCTCAAGAACACACATCCATAAGCATGGATGGCCACCGTGTCACAGCTGTCAGCTGCCACATCCCTGCTATCCAAGAGTTGCTCTAGTGCTTCCCAGCCTGCTAGGACGTTTGTCCTTCCCAGCTGCCAGGACTGGGAACCCCACCAGAAAGAGGCAGAACCCATTGGGAAGGGTCTGATCCCACCAGCATGAAAGAGATCCCACTGGGGAAAGGCAGATCTGATTGGGTGGGGGGAAGATCCCATCAGGAATGGTCAGATCCCAATGGGAAAAGCCAGATCCCACTGGGGCAGGGGGGAGATCCCATAAGGATTGGTCAGATCCCAATGGGAAAAGCCAGATCCCATTGGGTGGGGGGAGATCCCATCAGGAGCGGTCAGATCCCATTGGGGTGGGGTAGAGCCCACCGAGGAGAAGATCCCACGGGAAAACGGGGCAAATCCCATTGTAAAAGCCCACGGCCCCCGGGTGAGGGAGGGAGCGGCCCGGCCACCCGCTGCCCCCCGGCCGGTGTCCCCCCCCGGTACCTGCGGGGTGCTGCAGGGCGGCCCGCAGGGCGCGGCAGGCGGCGGCGCGGCAGTCGCGCAGGGCGGCGGGGCTGCCGGGGCTGTACCGGGCCGCCTGCACCGTGCCGGGCGCCGGGAAGTGCCGCCGCAGCGTGGCGTCCAGCACCGCCGCGTCCTCCCCGTCCGCGCCGGGCAGGAGGACGCCGACGACGGCGGGCGGCGGCGCCGGGGGCAGGCGGCCGCGCACGTCCCGCACCACCTCCCGCAGGCGGGCCCGGGCCCCGCGGCCCCGCGCCGCCCCGCCGCGGCACAGCACCAGCAGCAGCCGCGCTCCCAGCGCCCGCCGCCCGCCGCTAGCCCGCCGCCGGGACCGGCACCCCGGCCCCGGCCCCGGCCCCGGCCCCGGCCCCGGCGGCACCTCGTCGCCCAGGAGGTCGCGGGCGAAGGCGGCCAGCGTGGCCGCCGCGGGGGCCCCCTCCGCCACCTCGGCCACCAGCAGCACGGCCCGCCGCCCGCCCGCCCGCTCCACCAGCGCCCGCAGCTCCTGCAGCTCCGCCGCCGCCATCCCCCTCCGCCGCCGCGCACCCTGCCCGGCACCGCGCACCGCCCCCGGCACCGCACCGCCCACTGGCCCCGCCACCGGTCCCTCGCACCCTGCATCATCCCCGGCCCCGGCCCCGGTCACCAGCTCCAGCACCGCCCGCCCTGCGCCAAGCACCGCCCCGTGCGCCGGCCCCGGTGCAGCGGGGGAGGTGAAGGGTACCCCCCCGCCCCGTGCGAGGCGGCCCGCAGCACCTCCAGCCCCGTCCCGGCACCCGCCCAGCTCCCTCCGGTGCACAGCCCTTGCCTGCTGCCGGGTGGGCACAGCGGCGAGGGTGCTAGAGGGCATCTGGGGCCCCCGGATCTGCCACGCAACCAGCCCCGGAGCCCTTGCACAGGCCTCCTGCGAGGCTGGTCCTGTTACCGGTGGGGAGGTGGTAAAATTCAGGCAAAACCCACGCGCTGTGGAGGGGCGAGGAAGCTGAGAGAGGGATGACTGAAGGCTGTGGTGACCGCAAAGTGGGACGCACACAAGACCATGATAGGGGAGCAGCTGATCACACACTCCCAAGGGTATAACGTGCCCCCCGGGGTGTAACACACTGTACCCCTGGGCAGCGATGGAGTGGCCTCTGTGGGCATCATGCGCTGGAGGAGGCACTACGCTGCTGCGCAGCCTGGCCAGGCTACAGCCACATTTGGGAAACAATTCCACTTTGGGAAAAAATTACCCCCTCAAAGGCCATACCCACCCCATTGGTCACAAGTTCCCCAATTCGTGCACAAGTGCAAAGCCGAGCTGCAGCCCCCACCCCACACGCTGCACCTCCCAGTCCCTACCCAAGCTGGTCCCCTTTGGCTTCTTCTCCACAAACACCACATCCATCCCTTTCCACGCAAAACGCAGCCCATAGTCACAGCCCCACCAGCATCGGCAGCGCTCCGCAGTGACATACACGTCCTGTCAAAGCACTAAATGTTTGCAGGGATAAGTACGGAGCTATAATCAGAGCTGCAGTGCTGGCACACGTTACGCAGCCCCAGCGTGGGAAAAGGCCCGTATCCCACGAGCCAGCTCTGCCAGCCCATGGTGAATGAAAGCCACGTGACGGCAGCCGCTGCGCCCGGCCCTGGCAGTTGCTTGGTGTCAGTGTGCCTGGCAGATGAACCAGGAAGCTCCGATTCACGGCACATGGTAAACACTTCTCCTGTTCCAGATCAGAACAGGCTACTCCAAACAGGTAACGTCTTATCGCAAGAACCCGGGAGGGGATAAAAGCTCAAAGGAGGAAATGGCCGGAGTCACCTTGGCCAGTCACTCTCTGAGGCCGTTGGGAGCCAAACCACCTCTGTGGGACGGATGGAGGAGGCTCCAAGAGCACTCGAAGTGAAAGCAGAGCAGAAATCCACGTGCCTGCCCTGGATCAGTCATTCCCAACGTGTGCGTTGGGGCACACTCATGTGCCACAAAGGCAGCTGAGCCAGCGTGCCTGCTCCAGATCAGTCATTCCCAACGTGTGCGTTGGGGCATGCTCATGTGCCACAAAGGCAGCTGAGCCAGCGTGCCTGCTCCCTGCCACCCGTCCCCAGAGCCTGGCAGGTCAGCAGCCACCGCAGGGAAGGGACGTGCCATGGGCTGGTTCCCAGGCACAGCAGAGGTGTGGCAGCTCAGGAAGGTTGCTGTGCCACCAATTTTAAGCCAGGAAAACATTTACATAATCACAGAATCGTATAGGCTGGAAAAGACCTTTAAGATCATTGAGTCCAATCGTAAACCTAACACTACCAAGACCACCACTATACCATTTACCATTTACCCCAGCTATGACAGGCTTAGCAAACACTGCCCTATGCCAGCACTGCGGGGGCCGGACAGCCTGGGCAAGGATTTCAGAGAGACTTTCAGAGAGACTTTCCTAGCAAAAATAACTTACACGTTGACAAGTGCTGATAAGCAAGTCGGGGGGAAATAAAACAGGAGGATTAGGCTCCTCTTCCAAAGATCAGGGTCTATTGTCACAAGAGGCCATGCTTCCATGCCAGTGGGGTAGCCCTGAGAGCAACTGTCAACATGGTAGAGCTACAAAGTCAGACGTAATTCAACAGCCAGGTCTCGCCTTTGTGTTGCCCAGATTTTGTATTTACAAGGATTTTTTTCTCATCTGGTCAGAATCCTGCTCACGGTCCTGTGGAGAAAAGCCCTGGGTGTAATCAGCACCATGAGCTGTGCCAGCAGCAGCAGGAAGGGACAGGAGCGGGTGCTGGTCCCCAGAAGCCCTCACCTTGGGGTTTCTCTGCTCATACTTTCCCTCACTACAGAATTTTGGATACAGCCCTCACACGGATTTGTTCATAAGCCAGTCACAAACGGAAGGTCTCTGGGAAGAGGGACCAGCAGCTTTGGCTGCTCCCTGCAAGGAACAAGCCAGAGACAGACACTTGCTTTGGCCAGTTTGACCGGGGAAGCCCAGGTCTCTTGAAGTTGGCTCTAAGGAGGCAGGATGCTCCCTGTAAACTGCCACAACAAGACCCACGGCATGTTTAAGCTCCACACGAGCTGCCAGCACAGGCTGTGGCGTGATGGTGCCAGTTATAACCTGTCTGATGAGCAAAGACCATTACAGCACGTGTCTCGCAGGGCTCTTTTTGAGCAGTGCTGTGCCAGTGATTCACACAGAGACCCCAAAGTGCCTCAGGAAATGGGCTTTCAAGCAGGCGATTCCCCAAATTTATGAAGATGATTCCTGCAAAGAAGGCATAGAAAAAATTGAAATGGTCTTCCTAACTCAGCTCAGAAGCAGCACCACTGGCTATTTCTCTGCAGTGCCTCCGATGTTTAAACTGCCAGCACAGCCTCTAAAAACCAATATTTGGGACCAGATAGAGCTGTTCTTTGTGGCCACTGCAATTCTCTAGTTAATTTTGAGTACACATGTACCATTGCCAGCAGAGGCTGGTTGGAAAGGTGAATGTCATCTACAATACCCAAACAACTTCGTTTACATTTCTTTATTCATTAACAGAGGTAAGATCTAATAGCAAATACAAATTTATCTTCCTTTGCGTTACTTAAAGAGGTACAGCTCAAACAGTTCAGAGACAGTCATGAGCTCAGCAGTATTTGTAGTCCCCGACAAAGTGAATTCAGAGCTCTGGCAGGCATCAGAGCAAAAACACAGATGTATTTACAAGGCCTGACACTCCTTCAAACATCCATCTGACAGTCACATTTGTAGAAAATCTCTACAGATAGCCCTAAATGAGGGTAATCACCTCTCTTACACATGCTCATGGCTGTTCAGAGCAAACACATCTGCTGAGTTTGGACTTCAAAGGAGGAAGAGAAGATGCTTTGTTCAGAGAAATAAATTTATCATATGTATTAGGAGTGCCTTGAACTCTAAACAAAATCAAAGGTCCATTGGATTAGGCCCCTTAAGAGATGCATTTGCTAAGACTAACCTCTCTTCTGAAAATAGTAGAAAAAGGACAGGTAAAAAGGATTCTCGTGCCAATTTTGATGACAGGAGTGGAGAGAGGCTAAACGAGCAAGAGGGAATCTGTGGGAGCAGCTCTGAGCCCCTGTGTCCAAGACCCAGCCCAGCTCCTTAAGCTCTTCCTCTCAGCAGCATCGGTGCTCACAGGGACGCTTGGAAAAGCCTCTGTGCCAGCTAAGAGAGGGAACTGGCTGCTGACAAGCCAAGCCTTAGCAAACCTTTGCACAAGTGCTCTTTCGCAGGACCTGTTCTCCAAACCTGCTTCCACTTACTGCTTTGGAAAAACACATCATCATTACGAGATGCTGGAAAGCATCTGCTTTACTTGTGCAGTGCTACCAGCTGCCACCAGGAGCATTGCTGCAGGGCACCAGCACTCGCTGAGCTCTTCATTCATGGAGATCTTCTTGGGTGTCCCAAAGAAGTATCAGAGGAGGTAACTGCGAGTGAAGAAAATACCCCAAACCCCACCTATCCCCTCGACCTGAACATCCCAGTCCCACTGATCCCCTTCTAGCCCCTGTCTCCTGTTCACTCCTCCATGGCTCTTCCCATCTCCTCCACTGACCTTCCCCAAAACTCCCCTCAACCTTTCTAGCCCCTGAACCCAGACCCCTCCCCACTTTTCACCCACTGAAGCTTGAAATGTGTCAAACCAGACATGGATCCTTCCTGTGACAAGTTCAGTCACAACTGAATCCAAACTGGGCGGCCACTTTGTTCTGTCCCAGCTCCCCACACCCCAGACCCAGCCACCTCCAGGGACCACTGAGGCAGCCCACGTTTTGCTCCCCTGGCAGCCTGTGCCGACTCAGCCCTGGCCTGGATCCATCCAAGTCATCACACCCCTGTGAGCTCCGCTCAGCAGAGGATACACCCCATCAGCAAATAAAGCTGGGAAGTCCCTGATGCGGAAACGCCAAACCTTTCCCTGCGTCTCTTCTCCAAAATCCCATTCCCTTTGAAAGCCATGCCTCATCCTGCCCATGTCTGCAGTTGACCTAAGTTTCCTTATGTTTCCTTGAGTCACCGTGCCATTCTGGATGGCAGAGGGGCATAGGAAGGTATTTCTGAAGAGGAGGATGGGGACCTGGCACAGGGCCCTGTGCAGAGAGCCTGTGGTGTTGGGGCAGCCCTGATCACGCGGTAGGAGGGATGTCTCTGCCTTTCCCCTTGGAAAGCGACGGAGGCTGCCTCTCAGCCTGCTCCGCTCTTTGCTCCTCCACTGGAAAAATGTTCAAAAACTGGATGGCGATAGACATGAAATCAGACCCAAGGACCAAGCTGCCTCTTCTGGCCTTTTTCTGGCTGTCCTGCCAGAGGCTCAGCTGGACCCTTGCCTTTGGTTTGATGACAGGACCCAGGACTAGCTGTTCACAGCCACCAGCCTCCATTTTTTCCCAATACACACGTGCCTCCAACACCAGCAGTCTAGCTTTTTGTGCACTTACGTGCCTCCAACACCAGCAGTCCAGCTTTTTGTGCGCTTACCCTTTGCAGAACCTCTTAAAAGTTACCCCAGACCCCACTGAGCTGGAGACGTGTGGTGGGGGACCACTGCACGCAAACACAGTCCCTCCTGCCTCCCTCACACTCCCTCTCGCATCCTCCTGCCTCCTTCCCACAAAACCCCTTCTCAACCCCAGCCAAGCTCCCAGGTTCTCAGAACTGCTCCCTTTATAAAGACAAAGGGCAGATCCATCAGCTTCCCAGGCTGGAGTTGCTCCGATGGGCAGAGCAGGTGGATTTGGATCTGCCTGGTTTGACACTGTTGAGCCCTGAAAGAAGAGGCCACAGATAACCAGCTGGCGAGATGCCCTTCTGGTACACTACAGGGCACCAAAGGGCAGTTGGACTTTGCCCTGGCATGTAGGCACCATGTGCCAGATCAGTGAGGAGCAGGGCTAGGCAAGGGTTTTTTGGAAATGGGCAAAGCTTGGTCCGGATGGCAAAGCTTGGCTCAGGTGCTGTCTTGATCAAGATCTTCCTCCAGAGGTAGTACTCAGATGCTCATATGCCAGGAGCCCACAGGACAGCTGCTCCCTGTCGCTCTCACAGCACGTGATGCCAGCTGAGCAGAGCAGGTTGTTCTCCTCTGTCCTGGGAAGAGACCTGTTGCCCTTGGCAGACTTCTGGGCCATGCAGCAGTGCTCCTAATGCTTGCTGGTACGCCTCCTCTTTGGGCTTTAGCTGAGCTGCCTGGAGAGGTTTCAGGCCACAGCTGCTTGTTCCTGCTTTGCTGGATCGCAGTGTTCCTGCTAGCCTGGCAGCAGAGCTATTGCATGAAAAGTCGCCAACCCTGCATTAGTCAAAATGAGAAGGGCGTTCAACAGTTAAAGAGCAGATCTCCCATGACTTGCCTTTGTTGGACTGCACCAGGTTGGGGAAGCAGTCACAGCAGCAGAGCAGGGAGTTCCAAGACTCCTGTATATCCACCAAGGATTAGCTGGAGAACGAAGCATGGATGCAGCTTGAGAGCACCCATGGCATTCTGCCTCCTCTCCTCCTCGGCTGTCCGGGTGACCACACTCCTCCCCATCCCAGCCACACATCCCTGTGGCTACATCACTTGCCCCTGCAGGGCATCCCTATGCCCCCAGGTCCTGGCCAGGATTTCACCTTCCGCCAGCAGCGCTTGGCAGTGCCGCACAGCACCCTGTGCCGAAGTCTCTGGACACAGCACGAACACGCTGCCAGAGGAGAAACTCGAGAGAGCTCAATGGACTGTGCCTGGATTTGGAAGGTTAACCACATGTTTCAGGAAATAATAGAAACACAGGACCTCATCATAGCTACTTGCTTTAAGGATGTCCTAATGTGCTGATCAGGAGTCTCTTAAAGCCAAACTTTCCACACTCACAAGCAGCCTGAACTGTACACATCTTGCATTGGCTCAAGGGAACTATTTCTGCATTAGCTTGATCCCCCAAAAAAGTGTCCTCTCTAACAAAAGGGGGAATTTATCTTAAGATGCCCAATTGCTCATGGAAAGTCTCTTCCACAACAGAGCAATTGGGTCAAGTGTGTTATAACTGGACAAGGTAATTTTCGCCCCATCCTTTAAAGCAAGTTTTTTCACAGAACCAGCACCTCATCCAAGAGGCTGCCAAGCACCAGCACCACCCAAACACCTACAGCAAGGTTGTTTAGCTTCATAAAGCTACACTGTCTTTAAGGATGTGGAAAGAACCCATATTTGAAAAATAACCTGGAGGATTCTTTCCCTGAGAAATGTTGGTTCAGAGGCTCTGCACCACCCTCAAATCCCCCCTCTTCTGTACTATATTGCACAAACCTGCAGCTTCAGCAGGAGTTTCACAGTCTTTGATGTTACACACAGACACACAGGGAAATTAAATAAATACCAAGTTTTTAATACTTCTTTTGGTGATAGTTAAGATCTTAGGTGGATACAAGATCTGTAAAACAAACAGAGAAGAAATACATATAAACTCCCAATGCAAAAACATGCAGCTAACCATAGTGCCTTGCCATGCCCAGAGAGGATGTGAAATGAGTTCAGCTATTATATGGGCCATTGGCCTTAGAAACAAAAATAATCTACTGCTCCCACAGTTCCTCCCACCCAAAATAACCCATCCCAGTAATTCAACCTGCTGGATGTCTACTGGTACCCACTTGTATAGAAGGCCAGTTCCCTGCAATAGCCCCTTTAATGGGCAGTGGGCTAAATGTTGGGTTTTCATCTGCATAGATTTTTTTCTTTTTTTGCCCAGGAATGAGGAGGAACGAACACAAATGTACTGTTTTACTTGGAGTGCCTCTAGTTTGAAGAGGATGCTGATTGATTTCTGTTACAGAAGGGCTCAGCAGTGTCAGTCTGCATTCGGGCACAGATCAGGACCGTCCTCCAGCTGATTCTCAGTCCTATACATGCTGCAGGTTCAGCCCACACCACTCTCAGTCCTCCCCCAAGAGCTGTGCTGACACCTCCGTAAGCCAGCACTCAGACCCTGATCTACAGATCTCAGTGGAGTTTGGGTCAAGATACAGCAAGCTTCTTTCACCCATCGTATTGAAGGGACACAACATTCATGGGCTGCTCAGGCAGTAAGCTTGAAAACATAGCATGAATGACAGCAAGGTGTTGCATGCCCAAACACACCACGCTGAGCTACCTGGCAAGCCTGGAACAGCTGCATGTGAAATAGCGAGTTGCAGAGCATGCTCTGCACATAACCATCCCCAGGTCCTTCCATCAGGGTAGGTGGGAAGGATCCCATGGATCAGTGTAACAAATTTAGACAGCTCATCCCAGACCCTTCAACTATTCTGGTGTGAGGACAGTAGCTTGAGAAAGGCCTAATGGCAAACAGCACTGCAACAGGAGATGGGCCTTCATCTTGTTTGCAGCATCTTGTCCAACAAGCGAGAGGGGGCGGCAAACTTTGCTCTCCCACCATCCTGTGACTACAAAGAACCCTGGGGTATTTCAGGAACTTTGTGCTGATGAGAACTACCAAAGACCCCTGCATTCAGGCTCTCCTGGGAAAAAGCGGTCTTAGGTCTTACATCTGGGTTTCTTTCACTATCTCAGTTTTGGGACAGTCTAAAATCCAGAGGCAGCTGGCCTGCTCTCACTCCCTCTCTGTTGACAGCTGGTTTCTTGGGGACAGCCCAGAACATTTCTTGGGGACATTTTGATATTTGAGCAAGGCATTTCATGCAAAGCAGAAACTCGGTGATTTTTGATAGCAGTTTCCTGGGGTAGATTGTTCAGCCAATGCAGCAAAGAAATCTGAGCTTTGTAGCAAGGACAGCGTGACGCTGAAGGAGCAGTGTCCCCTTCTGGCAGCAGCCACATAACTGAACCATGTCTGTGCAAAAGGACTTGGCAGACAAGCAAGGCACCAAGAGGGAAGTATTTCTACAAAGGGACATCCAGGTGAACAGCACTAAAACCAACCTGCCAGATTCTGCTGCCCAAGGGAGTTCATTCTCCAGCTGTCTTTGATACCTCGTGTCGCATATGTTCAGGCAGAGCACAGCAGTAACTGAACTCTGGGAGCGAAAAAATAAATGGACCCCGGGAGTCACCTTCTAGGGGAGGAAATGCGTGTGATAGAAGAACAGCAGGCATCATCCTGGTGAAAGCTTTGGCCTATGGCTCACCCAAAAAAGTTGGCACATCCCTCCAATGAAGAACGCAGGGTCAGTGAGACTGTGAAGCTGTTAACAATCACGGAAAGCCCCAGCAGTGGAGTCAGGACTGCAGTTCTTACACTGAGCAGCATCTCCATAGCCATGTGTATTTTGGGGCAAGGAGCAAGAGCCACCACTGTCCAACTTGGAAGAGGACACACAGTTGGCTCACACTACATTGTCCATCCCCATCCCAGCACTTAAACCCTCATTTTCATTTCCAGCTCACATTGCCTGCAAGGTCCAGCTTATCTTCCCTCCTGTATCTGAACCTGGCCACCAAGCATCAATTTGGTCTACAATGTCCCTCAGACCCTTCCATGCCCCACCCTGAGCATGTTTTTGTTTCCAAAACGCCTGTCTCTCTGTCCCTCACCCCTGAGTTTAGCTATGTTCCAGGATACCTTCATGGCAGTTTAAGACTTCTCTCAGTGCTCTACACGCAGCTCTCTTTGCCTCCAGGATACCACCAGGCTGGCCTGGTCTGTAGACTGCTGCCTCCACCACCAGTTGCCAGGCCCCATCCAGCAGACACTGCATTCTCCTAAGCGCTTCCACTGCCTGGTCCAGCTGCTCCTGGGCGTCTGGATGGATCATCACAAGCACCAGCACGTCCGGCACGCAGGGGAGGAAGTTCCTCACATTCCAGAGGGCCTCATCCAGGTGATCCCACCGCATGAGCTGCTTCAACACAGTGGCATGCCAGAGCATAAAAACCAGATGTGGCCGAACCTCCTCTTCCATCCTGTCCACCTCCTGTAGTTTAGCCCTGATGTTGGCTGTGCCACACAGGTCCTGGGCAAAATCCACCAGCACCGAGGGAGCTCTCACATCATCACTGTCCACCTCCACCACCAGCACCCGTCCATTCCGCCTCCCCACTATGTCCAGCAGGTTGAGGAGCTCCCAGGTGGTTCGGTCCACAAAGAAGCAGACAGCAGGCTCCTCTGATGCCATAGCTTCCTCCCACACAAGTCGTTTTGCTGCACTGCCGGGGAAAGGAGTGGAAGGGGTTTGCTGTAGCAAAGGCACTCGCATCGCACAGGCCTTGAAACAGGCTACGCCTGCCGCTCTCAGCAGCCACCACGTACTATCAAACACACTGGTTCTGGTGGGACCAAATGAACGTGAAAGGAAATAGCAGTTCTGACACAAAGATTCAAAAATTGTAGCCATATGCTATTTGACTTTGGACCTCCCAGGAACAGGCTTTGTACCTCAGTAGTCTGGTACAGTAGAAAAAGATGAAAGAGACAAAAGGGATCATTACATATTTTTGGGCATCTTACCTCAAACTCAAGAGTACTTATTACTTTCTCATCAGCAAAATCCAACCACATGATAGGGACCACAGTCCTACCAACCTGCTGCTACAGCCCCATTTGCCCACTACGTTTCCTCCTCCTTCCTTTGGTAATGCCTAAAACTGGAAATTCAATTTGTATTCCACCCCATCCTTCTTTGAATCCTATGTGTACAACCTGTCGGTATTTGCGGAAGACTAAAGCCCTGCTTGACCTGACCCAGCATCCCATAAGCTGCAGTTTCTCTCCACACATTAAAAAAAAAAAAAAAACGCAGCTTTCCACTGCAAGCGCTCTCCTGCTGCTGAAGACAGCAGTAGCAGGTTTAATTCTTGAAGCCAGTCCAGCGAAGTAATTTCTATACCAGAGCCAAGAAGCCAGGTCCAGTTTTTGTTTGAATTGCCATTCAAAAGAAAGTCTTAATTTACCCAATAACATACTCTGAATACATGACTACTCCACCTCCTTCAGAAGGAAGAGGATTAGTTATGAACTACCAGCCCACTGCAGGAAAGAAGCAAAGCTCGCAGCTCAGAGGGCTCCCTGCCGCGCGCAGGCAGCGGGGCCAGGCAGGGAGGGGGAAGCTCTCATAGGGAAAGAGGGACCTGCACTTGAGTGGGACGGAGGGAAGGTTAGGGCAATGACTTACCTGCCTCACCAGCTAGGGGTGCTTTCCAAATGACTGAAAAACTACATGGAATCAGTGGCATCACCCACCCAGGGTACCGACGGGTCATTTAGGGACTGTGACATCAGCAGTAGCCACGCCAACCTGCAGCTGCCCGAAACGTCCCTTAAAACTACCCCGTATTCTTAGGGGATGTACTAAAACTTAAGAATCTTTAAATTAATTTTTCACCACTTTCTTGTTCAACAAACCTTAAAAGAACTCATGAAAGTGATACACCAGTCTGACATAAGGATCCTCCCCACCCTGCATTACAAATTGCAATAAGGCTGGCCAGGAAACCAGCAAGTATTAACACTTAGGCACTACAGAGTTGTGTGATGAAAACGTGCCTAAACAAATTTCACAGAGCAGATGCTACAGGCATGCATGCTGCCCAGGTACATGTGGTCTCATTCTTTGTGACTCTGCTAGAATCACTATTTTTAGACGTGAGCTAGGACTTACACCTGCTAGGATTTAGTGTCCCATTACAGTTTTGTCTCAAGAGCAGTCATCTCCAAGCACAAGAGAAACAGGAGTAAGAAGTTTCCCTCTAGTAGGTAGGCAAGGAAGTATTTCTCATGTTCTATATAAAGCTTGTGTGCACAGTCTATGAGGTTGTAAACATTTATTGTTTAGCCCTGCAAACCATTCGGATTCCGCGATGGGAGGCACAGAGAGGTCGCAGTAAAGGCTGCCAGTTATTTGTCTTTAGAATGTAGTCTGCTCTACAAATGCCTTGCCAAGCACGGGTCGAATCTCCATTTCACCGTCTAGCTTAGAGTCACTACTCCATCCCTGTGCCGTGAATTCTGATATGCTACTGAAAAAGAACAAAGTCCCTCAAAATAGGTGGGGGGATAAAAATAGAAATGTACAAAAATTAAACAGATTCTCCATTTTATTTCCAGTAAAAATTTAGATCCTAGATGGATACAGCATCTGTAAAAGACAAGAATAGAATCGTGTTAGAAATCCTGTTACCGGACTGTACTATTTTAAAGACAAGTTTTGCAGTTACAATCTAGATCATTGATCTCTTCAACTACTATAAAAGCAACCCCCTCAATTTACACAGATGAGGTGCAAGAATGAAAAAGTGTAGCAACATCACTAGGAAGATACTGCATCAAAACTCTGGGTGCATCAAAACTCTGGGTGCATCAAAACTCTGGGTGCATCAAAACTCTGGGTGCATCAAAACTCTGGGTGCATCAAAACTCTGGGTGCATCAAAACTCTGGGTAAAAGGCACCCCAAAAACTGCCAATATGTTGTTGCTAAAATAAATCCACTTACCACCCGGATTCTGTGTCCAATGGCCTTGGCAGGAAGGTTGGAGCGGAACTTGGCACGAACCATGCCACTGTTCCCATGGGCGCGGGTTACCTTCCCCCAGATCACTCGTGTCCTGTTGGGCTTGCCACCGGGGGTTACAGTGTTGCTGAGGAAAGAGAGGGAAAGAACGGCTGAGCACACTCCGTCACAGCTCTGTACAGGACTGACAATGCAGCCTCTTTAAGGCACTTCCACAACTGTATTCCACAGCCATCTTTAGTTCACCACATTCCACTTACCTGTGAAATTTGCTAGGCCTGGGATTTTCACTATACCTTCCAAATAAGGTAAGTATTACAGCTTGTAATTTATCAGAAGCTCCACTGGAGAACTATTAACAAGTCACAAAACTAAAAATTTGGAAAACACTAATGCTAAGATGATCAAACCAAAACCTCATCTATTGGTATAAGATTGCAAAAAACTGCTTTAGAAGGAAAGCCATGTGCCGTCTTGGAAATGATAGTGGTCAAGTTAACAGTCTGATCACTTTTATTCAAGGCAATTCTGAACTCTAACAACCACACTCAAAGAAAAAGTACGTGGAAGGTAGTAAGTAATTGTTCCTAAGACCTCCACCAATGCCAGCACAGCAGAAGTGACAACGCTCTGACATAGGCATGCAAAAGCCAGGATACAAATTCCTCCAAGCTTCACAAAATAATTCTGCTGTTCAAGTAATTCAATAGCTCATCATACTCGACACAAATTCACCTCACTTCAATTTATTCTACCAAGCTGCCTTCGGTTTTTGCCAGTCTCAGGCAAAATTTGTTTCTCATCCTATTTACTAACGTAACACGTTGTAACATAACAAGTGAATGATTATTTCACATAATTTCATGATCTGAATTAAAAACACATAGGCCAATTAAAGCAAAAATAACCAAGGACTTTAAAAACAAAACCAACTCAGGAAAACTGGTCTACAGAGTACTCCATAGATATTCTATTGATAAACTGAGCCCAATTTATTTTTGTTCTAACAAAAGCTCTATAAGCAGACTGCTCACATCCTGGCATTTGCAAAAATGGATATAGGAGTTGGCTAATTTAGCATAACAATGAAGAGTTACTTACTTTTTAGCTTTGTATACATAGGCACACCTCTTGCCCAAGTAGAAGTCTGTCTCCTGACGGGCATAAACACCTTCAATTTTCAGAAGGGCAGTGTGCTCCCGCTGGTTTCGGAGGCCACGTTTGTAGCCAGCAAAAATGGCCTTGCACCACAGCCTAAAGGCATTGAAAACATTTACAAATTATAATTCACTCCAAAGTACCAAATGTAAAAACAAATAACGTGCTGTTTCAGCAGAAACTATTTCCACACTAGTAGAAATTTAGCTGAGGAAAAACCCCACTGCTTTTGCTTTTTACTGCAAATCCTTACATTCAACCAACAGAGGAAAGCTAAGTAACTGGGACATGAAGTATTTATGAGAACGTTGTATCTTTCTTCTTGTTATAAACTTCTGACACTACAGGCTTCATATGAAAACCAAAATGCTTCAACATTAGTAGGTGTTTTGCTTTCAAATGTCTACAAACACTCTATGATGAGTAAATATCACTTTTTTCTATACACCACATAAACTGAGTCTCCTATGTTGCAGTAACCACGATAGGAGAAGATATTAATTGCTGTTAATTTGTAGTCTCAAAGGAATTAACTGCAGTCTATGGGGACAGCCAGAGAGACAGCCCCTCATGCACCAGACAAGTAACAAACTCCTCAACAATTACTCACAACAAAGACCTGTCTGTGCTACGCATGTAAAGCAATTATAAGGCTCACTCCACACATCAGGTATACATCACGACTGTCTCAACTGCATCCAGCAACTGTCCCATAATACAGCAGTATTAAACGAAGCTATGCAGTTCTATCTTCCACACATGCGCGACAGAAGATAAACTCCACAGATAAATATTTAAGACAAAACGCTGTGATTCAGATTCAATCCCTCCACCATTTACCACCTCAATCCCTATATCCATAAGAAAACTCGATGACATAGTAGCTCTCTTACTCAAGGAAAACAGTATGTCAAAGCCTCTACTGTACACTGAAGGTTCGCAAACACTGTGCTAATAAAAACACCATTAATATCCCGCATCTACTGACAGGCCCAGGAAAGCGTGGCACACCATATGAACAGCTACAACCAGTTTAAGGCAGAGGCTTCAGAACAGAGACACACGACTGTGGGCGTTTAACAGAGGGCCCAGCAGGATACCGGGCACAGGAGCTGTCCTGGTAAATGAGAGCAGCCACAGGAAAACGGATCACTGCCCGCAGCTTTAACAAAACGCTCTCAGAAATGCACAGTTTACAAGACGACCTGTCAAAAGTACACCGTAACAGCGAGCCGAGAGCTCACTCGGGGCAGGTCACTCACCTCCCGGTCATGGTGTCCTCCTGAAGCCCTGGTCCCAGCAGGCCTAGAAACGACACACAACGCATGAGCCTCCCAGGCCGGCAGCTCTGTCCAGCCGAGCGAGCGGGAGCTGCCGCAAGCCCGGTCCGGGGGCCAGAACATCCTGCCGGCCAGGGGCCACCCACAGCACGGCGACGAGGGCACGAGGGTCGCCAGCCTCCCCACGACGTGCTCCGCCTCACGGAGAAGGGAAGGGGACCCCTCCGCTTCCCCAGAGAACAGGACGCTCCAGGCGCCTCAGCCCCCCTTCAGCTGCGGGCCTCAACCTGCGGGCGGGACCATCCGCCGCACATCGGCGCCATCCCGCCTTCTACCCGCTCCGCACGGCACCAGCCGCAACGCCCCGGGAGCCCCGCGCCCGCCGACGGTCCCATGGCGGGGGAAGCTCCCTCCTGCCCTTCACCCCGCGCCGCCGCTCCCCAGCTCACCCCCACGGCGGCGAACCAAGATGGCGGCGAAAGAGAGAGCCGCCGCACTGCCTTCCGGGATATGGGCCGGGAAGGACCCTCTGCGGGGGGCCGCTAGCACCGCCTGAGCGGGAGAAACCGAGGCGGCCCCGGCGGGGTGAGCACACCGTCCCCCAGCGCGTCCCTCGCCCCGTCCCCCGCGTCTCCTTTCTCCTCCGGGTGACGATCCGGGGAGGGCCGGCCCCAGCCCCGCCGTGCAGGCACCCGCCGGGCAGCCCTGCGAGGCCCCCGGAGCGTGGTGGTCGCCATGGAGACGGGCGCCACGGCCACTGCGTCCCGGTGAGCGCCGCAGCGGGCCGGGACCGGGACCGGGACCGGGACCGGGACCGGGACCGGGACCGGGACCGGGACCGGGACCGGGACCGGGACCGGGACCGGCAGCGGGCAGGTGGGCAGGTGGGCAGGGGGTGCCCGGCCCGGTACCGCCGGCCCAGCCGCTGTGGGCAGGGCCCTGCGGCCGGCCGGGGTGGGAGCGGCGGGGGAGGTAAATCGCGGCGCGGCGATGGAGGGGAGGCCTGGCAGGGCGAGCGGGGCCGCAGCCCCCCAGCGAGAACCGGCTGCGGCGGTGGAACAAGCCGAGGAGCCCTATGAGGGGGCAGCGAGGAGGTGAAGGGCAGCGCTTGGTGCTTCTGGGTTGGCCAGGGCTCTGGGGCCCTCTTCTGATGGCAGCTCTCCGGGCCCTGCCTGTCTTCCTCCGTTCTCACCTTGAATTAGTGAATCATCTCAACATTTATTTTACTCCTGATATCGCCTCGGTGACAGAAAACATGTATTTCTACGCTCAAATCCCTGTAATGAAGTCACACATTCCTGTGTTTTCCTAAATAAGAATAGGTGGAAGCATGCACTTACCCATTTTCCCAAGTCAGGGTCATTCACTCCTGATTTCTGTCACTTCCCTCACACAGCCAGAAATTCAGGTGCATTTTCAGAGCACTTTAAGTGATTTAGGAACTTACTCCGACGTGAAATGTGCCTTGGCCATCCAGACTTTCACTGTAACTTTGTTCCTAAGAGTCTTAAGCTGCATTTGAACGTGTGCTCAGAGTGCTTTTATGAAAAATTGGATCTCAGGAACAAAATCTACTGTCATCTTGTCACCAGCTGGGCTTGGAGAGCTTGAACCTGAGACTGAGGAATTAGATCCCAATCCAGGAGGAGAATTAAGTCTATCTGTACTTTGCTGGGCCAGGGTAGAAGCATTCAATGCCTTGTAAGCATGTATAAGCAGAGGTTTTTCTTAGAAGAAATTGTTAGGAAGTAGGAGCAGAGAAAGGATGGAATATTATGAATTCTTAAAACTATTCTGTTGGCTTCTACTTCAAGGAAGAGGTAGAAAGCACAGCAACTCTCAGTAATCTACCCAGTTAACAGTGTCAAATGCGTGGTAGGAACCTCTGCTCAGAGAAAGGACACAATCCCTGCTTTGAGGAGAATAAACTATCTATCAAAATACTGTTTTCCAGCAGTAGAGAAGCCACAGCCAATAAATGCTCCCTAAATCTTATCTTTTCCTGTCCCATACAGATTTAGTCCCATAAGGGACATACAGCTAAAAGTAGCACCACATCTTTCATTCCTGCACTCGGTTCTCCTGGGTTCTCACCAGTACAGCCTCAGAGAGCAGGAGCCGAAAGTCTTTCTCTACAGTCAGGATGAAACCTAAATTGTGTCTTTAAGCCAAAACCAAGATTACTTCAGATTTTCAAGGTTTCTTTTCTTTTATATATATATAATTTTTTTTCAAATGAGCAACTTATGTTCTCATATGTGTAGTGGTAGGCAGAGTTTTGTAGGGACACAACTATTTCGCTTGCCTAAGAGACCTTTTTTTGGTAAAAACTAAGGTGTTTCTGATTTATGGCCCAGCTGCTGCCACTGTGGATATTTAGAATCTCTCCTTGCCAATCATTTGCAAAACAGAGCTAAAAGAGGTGTGACATTCTCAGCTTTGAATTTTCTCACTGGAATTCATTGGTATCTCCTTAATTGACTAAAAGGAATGCTGCAAAAAAATGTTGCCTTTGAAGCCATTTTAGTTTATCAGGCAGCAGGATGGGAGAAATGTGCATCCAGGACTCTCACACAGCAGAGGGAGTTGCAATCCCCAAAGGAACAGGAGGCCAGACCTTTTATACAGTTGTTTTAAAAATTATTTCTTGATATGTTTTTCTTTCCCTTTAGATCAGCAGGGAAAGAATGTCAACCTAAACTCTTGGGGGAAGCTGAATCCTTCACATACCTCTTTTTTTTTATTATAGAGTTTAATGAAGGAGTTGAGCAAAGTGCAGTGGTTAAGGTTGATGCCAATGGCTGAATCAGGATGGTCTGTGGGCACTGTGTTAATGCTAAAATCCAGGGAGAGCAGCTTGCTATTCATAGTGTTTCTTCATGCCCCAGACAGTGGTTTCCTTCTCGCTTCCAAGTCAACGTAAGCGCAGAGGGTACTGGCTTGGCACGTGCATCTGCTGAGTGAGTATATGGTTATAAGAGGAGATCTATAGGAGGAGCAAACTAGCAGGCTTTAGAGAAACATTCCAGCTGTGAGCTTTCTTAAAACGCATTAATATCTTGAGTTAATGCTCTCTTGGACAGAAGCTGCTGATGGGATGGAGGAAAAGCTATTGCAACCTCCTTTGTTTCCAAATAAGTCACTTTTTCCTATGAGAGCTGCAAGTGTTATTTCTTCTTTCAAGAATGCTGTTGTAATCATCTGTCACAGCTCTCCCACAACAAATCTTTTTTCACCATATTTTTAGCATTAGGACTCCACATGTAATAGATTATTCTCATGTTGTTTAGACTCAAAATATGGATCATAGATTTTTTAAAAAGATAAAAATGAGTAAAACATTTTAAAAGTATTTTATTAGTGCCTGTTGACTGGAAAGAGATATTGTCTGACTTTCTCTATGTAAAAATACTTAATTTGTGCATCTCCACTTCTATCACTGATTCCAAGTTTGAAAAGAAAGCAAAAGTGATGCTTTTAGTTTATTATACAGATTATTAGTTATTTATTTGTTAATGATATTATCAGATTCCTATCTCAAGCTGTAGCAATGTTTTTTTATAATTAAAAGACAGGAGAGAAAAAGTCTCAGAAGTAAAGGGAGGAAATCAGTTCCTTCTTAGTCATAGGTGACCATCAAAAGCCCTGAACAGTGGGATTAATTAGGTAAGTCAGTATAAATAGTAGAAGAAGGATAGTAAACGTATTGATAATTTTCAGAATTACTCCTTTGCTGGTATCTTTTCCTGCCATGATTTAAGCAAGCTTCTTCGTGAAATGATTTAGGGTGCCTCTACCATTATCTTGTCTGGAAGGCTGTTCCATATCTTCATCCATCCAGAAGTTAGAAACCTTGTCATAATTGCCTGGCTTAGGAGAAATTACACTCCTTTGATCCTGGACCAGTATTATCCTTTGACTTAAATAGCTCTGTCTCTCCCTGGTATCTACTCTTCACATGTATTTGCAGGCAGTAGTCACAGTCCTCAATTCTTTTAACCTCTTGTAAAACAGAATTTCTATTCCCATGATCACCCCACTAGCCGTCTTCTGTACCTGTGCATGTTTTTTAACACAAATGACTAGAAACATGCACCATGCCTTATCTGAGGTTTACTGATGCCTTATGTGGCAGCACTAATACTTCTTTATATCTGCTGAAAATACCGGTCCTGCTACATCATAGCACTTCGCATTATTCATGGTTCATAACATTGGAGTCATGCCACCCCCCGAACCCTCTCTTCCACCCTGTGCTCCCGACCTCATAGCAGAAATTCTTGTGAAAATCCTTAATGCAAGACTGTGCACCTGGTAGTCTTGCATTCTGAGATATTATTCAGTTAATCGAAGAAAAGGGTCTAGGCTGAAAGGAGCAATATTCCAGTCTTGTTGACTATACACATAGCTGTCATGAAAAAGACTGCCACTCACACACCAGGCTTTCTAGTTGTAGTCTTATGCACAAGGAGAGGAGGAAAGCTGTGTCCTGTTACGAAGGACGGTACATTTCATTACATGTTGCATTAAACAACTTACTGCAAGAGACAGGGACATCAAGAAACAAATATATAAAATCTAAGTTATTTTTGTTCCATTTACCTATTATGATACTAATAAACACCTACTAAACCTGCACTGAAAAGTGACCCATATTTTCTGCCCAAGTGAAATTAATGTCATGTTCCAATTGTAAATTACTATATTTTCTTCAACAAAAGCAACAAAAAAGGACAATGACAAATGGTAACAGTTTCAGAGAAGTCACAGTAAGTATACATTTTTTTAAACACTTGTAAAGTTGTTTATGAACAATCACTGATTTCCAGTGATCTAGAGCATAACTGCATCTAAACCTCTTTAATCTCCACAGAACGTGGCCATGTCTTACCCAGTTAATCATGCTAACAGGCATTGTCTGATGTATTTCCTTGGCATGCTTACAGATTGGACTGTAATATTCTGCAGACCTAGAATATGTTTATTCAAGGGTTTTACAAATGGCACAAATCCAGTTGTAGGTATAGCGCCAAATGAAGTTTTTGTTAGTGGATGTTAATGCTGCCATTGCAATGGCATTCAGGATCTCAGTCGTCTCAGACTCCAGTTGTGCTAGGTGTTATACAAGAATACCTCTTTTGTGAGTATAGGGTTTGGAGGGATTGTCTAATGGCTTACCAAAACATTAAAAACCTCAGAGAATTTCTCCATTGTTATGCAAGTGTTTTCTTATACATTTTTCTAAATGGACCAATTTCACTTTGATTAATAGTGAATTTCCACCATTCCCTAGATGCACTTTCACAATATTCCATCTGTAAGCAAGGCAAAGGGTTGCTTAATTGTGTATCAGAGCAGTTTCACATTTGAAATGCAATTTAGAATAAAACAACAGAGACTGTTAAAGATAGTTTACGTAGTCTAGATATTGTTTCTTGTTTGACTTTCAACATCTTAAGGTGGCAAGAGTTCCTGCTGAGGGGATTGGGATCACAAAAATGTTAAGGCTACACAGTAATAACGAGGAGTGATTAGAGCACAAAGGTTCACTGTCTGAGATTTTATAAGACATGTGGATTTATTTTTTTTTCCTTTTAAAAAGGCACCTTCATTCCTTTGTTTCCCAAAGAACAAAGTCCGTCATGGAACATGGCTCCCCCTTGAACTGAATGGTGAGGCCACATCACCCAGCTTGTGCCTTCCATATCCATTCCCCCTTCTCAGCCTATCTACCCAGATCTACTGTAGGAGGGACCAGGACCTACTTTGTTTTGTGAAAGCTAAACATTCCTGCTGTCCCTGCATGCAGCCATTAGCGGAACATGGCTGCTCTTATAAACAGTGTATGAAAGGCTATAAACAAAGCTAGGGAAGTATACAAAAGGCTGCATATAAGGCTATTTCAGGTCTACCTTTAGTTTAAACTACTGTTACTAACGTTACTAACACCATAGCGTCTTTCTCATTGGTATCTTTGGTCTTTGTTCCTCTTAGCAAGAATACAGAGACTAAAGAAATGGAAAAATTAACTCATCTGGAAGCTCTGCTGTTCACTGCTGTGCTGGAGAATTGTGTCGATCAACTCTCAATTCTTGGATATATCATGCCGGTTTCACATGAGGGCAAGCCAGACCTCAGCCATGTACGTGCCTCTATCCTCCCTGCTTTAAAAAAAAAATCTCTTTTTTTCTTGTCTTGGTTTTATGTCTTCTATCAGCATTTTTTAAAAATCAACTCAGATATTTTTTCTGCTAAGTGCTCCATTACCCTTGGGTGAAGAAACACAATAAAAGTGCATGGATGACCAATTTTAATATTTATACTGCAGCATCATTGAGAAGCCTTTGTCAAGACTTTGTGCAAAGGACCCTACTGACCCAAGATGAGGTTCCTGGGCTTATAATTTTAAAATCTCGGTGGTTAGATGACAAGCAAAGGATTAGGGAAAAGGAAGCAAAACATATCTAGGTTCTTATGTAGATACACAGCTATTTTAAAAATACAAATGAATAGGATATTTGAAAGTACTCAAAACCAGGGTAATTCTGTTCCTCTCTAAGTCCATGCTAAAGTTCCTTTAGTCCCCACAGACAATGAATTAAGAAAGATTCCACTTCAAAATATATTAGTAACTACCCATTCCCAACGACCATTATTAATTAGTTGATTTCTAATAGCATCATACCTAAGAGGGCCTGGGCAGAGATATAAAGAACAGAGAAGAAGCCCTAATGCAGCCCAAAGCTCGGGCAGAGGTTTGTTGCTGTGGAGGAAGGTGGTGTGATATTTCTGGTAGCTGATAGACATAGGAAACAGGATGGGACCATCCTGAGGGGTAAATGGTTCTAAGTTCTATTGTCATACATTTTAAGTGACATAGCAGGCTGCTTCCAGTTTAAGCAGGTTTGAAACTCTTTTTTAAGAGGAACTCAAAAAAGAAAAAAGTGTGTGACCAGGATGGAAATAAAAACTGGGATCCGAGTTTTCAGATCTAGTGCTGTTCACTCTGTCTAATGTACCACTTAAGAATGCAAGAGAAAGGTAAATCAATATGTTGCTTTCTACGTGTTTCCTTTCCAGACTACCTTCTTTTCAAAAAAATCCATTGCAAAGCAGCCGAAGCTGTTACAGTGAATTTCAGGGCGTGAACGATGCTTAGACTGTGCAATAGAGGGCACTCCTCCCCTGGAAAGAGTCCTGTGAGCCAGCCTCACCTGTTTCCAGAGGCTCCTTCTCCCTCGCAGGGCTGGGTGGGAAACCTCTTATGTGCCAGCAGCAAAAGCACAGGGAAAGAGAGTCTCTCTAGGACAGTAAGAGTTGTTCTTCAGACACCCAGACTCAGGTTGATAGACCTACTAAAGGGACACTTAAATTATAGAGAAAACACCTTAGCTTTTCTCTTCAATCACAGATGCTCATTTTTACCAAGTCACTTCTTAAAACACAATTTTCTCACAGACTATAAACCCTACTTGTGTTCTTAAAGATGCCAAAACAAATAGAGAAGGAAACAATTTAGAAACAAGAAAATAGCTTAGGGAAGCTACTTGCTAACTTTTGTGCTCTGTAATTTGCTACTCCTCCCCGTTTCTCAGTTTACATTTGGCTGTTATCATGGTATTTGTAGAAGACCTGTATTTGCAAAGCACCCTGGAGCTCTGTCAGTCAAACAAATCAATGTCATTTTCAAAGACTGACATCTAAATTTCAGTTGATGACATTTTTGAGAGGATTAATCACAGTGTTGGCCAGCACCTCACCGATTTTCCAAATCGAGAACTCTTGTACATTCCATCCCACAGAGGAAGGCAGCCTTTCTATTTGCTGAATTTTGGGCAAAAGACTAGCAAAAGGTAAACAGCTAGGAGACTACACAGATGGTAACACATGCAGTTTACAAACTCCTTACTCTTACATAGTTATTTGGTAATTATTAGTGTGTAAGTCCCTACTGTTTACAGACAATCCAGTTATAGCCCATCTTGAACTTTCCCAGACATTAAAAAACATCAGAACATTCATAAAATCTAAATTATATTAAAGCAGTTTGTCTGCCAAAATTAGTCCTTTCTGAAGTACAGCCATCACCAGCAAACTATTTAAACCCTTTTTTTCTAATTAACTATGTAATGTTCATTTGTCTGTGTATACTTTGCATGTGATTCATTTAATGTAAATTTAACTGTCCAAAAATTAAGCATGTAGTCACCTAGACTCCTTCTGTAGTCACTGGTGAGTTAGGCACTGCCAGAGGCTGATTCATCCGATCTGGAGATGTCCAAGATACTCAGAACGAAGCAGCCCCTGTGCACTGCCCTCACGGACTACGGCAGCATTGCAGACCACTAACGGAGCCTCGCTTGACAAGTAACTTCTTGGAAGTACTACTGGCAGACACAGTTGCCACCCTGACCGCTTGTTTTTACTCTGCCCTCTATGCTGTGTTGGCACAAACGTGTGTGTGGTTGTGGAGGGATCTGGACTGAGAGCTGGTGCTGCTAAAAATAAATTATTTTTTTTCCCTTTTTGCTGGAAAATGTTTAAGCTCAATGAGTTCTCTAATCCATTTCCCCAAGCAGCCAGGGTGGGGAGTAAGCAGCTATGGACTAGAATGGGGCTGGCAGTGACTGCGTTAGCTGGCTTCAGTGGTACTGCTATTAAGTGTTCAGTCACAGAGATGCCAGTAGGCAGGCAAGAAAATTTTCTCTTTTAATGTCTCAGTGTATACACCTGCATTCTCATCCATAGCACATAAAGCAGAGAAATTCCTCGAAGCAAGGCCTCAGCTGATTTTATAGTGTGCTTTTGCTTTTCTGTTTTTTTTTTTTCATATGGCCACAAGATACCTTTCCATGTAGAAGAGGGCTGCCAATATTTTGAATTTCTTCTTTGAATTTATGTTATACTTCCTCTGCTGTCACTCTCTCAAAAAACTGAGCTAAGCAGATAGCTGATGTCTATCGCTTTTATTTCCACATGTCTCAGCTCTTGTTATAACAATAATGTTGTACGGAAAGGTCGTGGTGACAGGCAGTGGGAAATGGCTAAGATGGAGAGAAGGCAGAGGGGAAGCAGGCCAACAGTTTTCTGGTGCATAAAAGGTGCTGCAAAGGAGGATGGAATGATTTGTTCTCTGAGCCTACGGACACTAGGACAAGAAGCCAGGGGCTCAACTGCAGCTGAGGAGAAAAAAACTTTCTTATGGTAAAGATTGTTGTGATGTACACCTCTGATGTGCACCCTCCTGTACTGGCAGGAGGGTGCGTAGTCTCCATTGCTGGAGGTCATTAAGTACGTGTCAGGAATGACACAGTCTGAACCATCATCTCCTGGGGCAGATGAATTCACCTTTTGAGGCCTTTTCTAGTCCTGTCACTTTAGGACTTTTGATCCCATAAACTTTAATAAGCTTATATTGTGTGCTCAAAGCTAACCAAGATAAATGTTTCTGCTCTTCTACTCTTTGCAGAATGTAACATACACTACCACCTGCTCTTAGTATAGCTTCATTCTAGTTAACTATTAATTTTTCTTCTTCTCACATAATGTTGCAGAGGGTTTACTTCTACTGCCCAATGTGCAAGCAGGTCTCTCTTACTCCCTTTTAGACTGGCACCCAGGAAATGAAAGAAATCATAGAGACCCAGAAGGAGCTGGACATTAACTACCAAGAGCTTATGTCAGCAAGGCAATGGAGTGGGGAAACAGTTACCTCCATGTCTCTCAAAAGCATCGAACACGAGCAGCAGCTGAAGAAAACTGAAGGTCTAAAAAGTACCCATCATCTTTCGAAAAGGGCCACGAAACACACTGCTCTGTCTGTAGAGAATCTCAGAAAAATTCAGGCTGACAGGTGAGTGAAGCACAAATATGATGACTGTGGGGGATGCTCAGAGCTGTAAAGTTCTCAGTCTGTCCCTTGAAAGCAAAAATACAAGCTTCTCACTCTCCCACTGCTGGTGTACCTCAGTCTTGGACTGGAAGGAGTAGCTCTAAAGAGAGCAGTGGGGTCTAGCTTTATAGGCCATTTAGTTCTGGCCTTTGCTTGCCTCTGGATGCCAAGTAATGACAATCAGTTTATTTTGAATGGAGTTGCAAAATATTACCCAGTTGATAATGGTTGCTTGGGTGGAATTTGTGCCAGGGACTAGCCAGTGCTGATGTTCTGGTGTCTGGAGTCAGGTTCCCCTAGCATATATGTACAGGCAAAGTGGGATCTGGGCATTGTCTCGTGAACTCAGTTCTACTGCAGGGCACACAGAGCCTCTATGGCAGCTACAGCCATTCTCCTTTATAGAACTGATAACGTATATGAAGACCAAAGAGTTTCTTTCTTTTTTAAAATAGATTTTATTCCTGCACCTAATCCAGTGCCTTGATTTGCAGAAATACCAGCAGCCTTTGGTTTAAAAGACAGATTGGGGAGCTGAGCATTCAGTACCCATTTTTCTGCATCCTGGCTTCTGTCCTTTGATGTTATTTCAACAAAGGGCTTAAAGAAGATCCTAACACAAATGAAGAAAATGCAGCTAAAATATAAATACCACATACACCATGAAATTCAATAAACTGGACAAGCCCATGTATTTGTTAAGATCAGCTTAGGGCTGTACTGGGATATTTTGGCACCCACATATCCCTTTATAGACATATTTGTCTGCATCCTCAGGTCTCATTTTCCAAGATCCACGTATCTGTCATCACTACTGCAGGCCAGAAGCCTTCTTCCTAATGGCAGCACAGTCTGGCACAGCATGGATATGTTTGTGCCTCTTTGCTCTTTCCTAGAGTAGCATTCAGGGCAGCATTTTTAAATTATAAATTTCAACCAGCTCCTAATACAGAGTTCTCCAGGCATACAAGAAGCAGATATAATGGGAGAAGCACTCCCGGGTTTGATAGGACATAAGAACAGAAATGGGATCTTATATTTCCTTACCATTTTAGCTGTAAACAATAATGGATAAAGGTGCCAGACACTGTAGTACCAGCACCTATAAATTATTGTTGTGTTTCCTTTCTTCCTGGCAGGCAGTATGCAAGTGATGTAATTACAGTCACTATGAAAAAGATACAGGAATCAGGAACATTTAATAGCCTAACAGAAGCTAATGAGAGAGAGAAGGCAAAAAAAAGCAAGTTTCATGACATCCTCATCAGGTCAGTGTTGTGTTCAGTACTTCCCTGCATAACTGCTGAAAGCCAAAGCCCATTCCCTCTCAGTACATGCTAAAAAGGAAAAAAAAACCCCAAAATACAGAAAGGATTCTGCTTTTTCAACTTGAATTATTCTGTCTTCTTTATACACTGCACTTCTTTCCCCTTCAGAAAGAAATAACTGATGGTTCTGATACTGATCTGAGCTATGAATTGCCTGAGCTTTGACCACAGTGGACACCAGTGTCTGCATTAATGCAAATGCTGCCCCATATCAATTAAAAGATAATGTGATGTAGGAGCTCCTTGATCTTTAACTCTTGTCCCCAGTGAAAGGCAGAGCAACAGAGAATCTGCTCAAACCAGGGCCAGCAACATATGGTCTTTAGGCTATGTGATGCCCAGGAGAATCTGCTCTGAATCATGCTAATGTGCTCCCTTTTCCCAGTAGCGGTGAGGGGCTAGCACAGATGGTGACAGAGCCAGTTGTCTTATTTAAGGCTAATCCACCAGCCACTGTGTTACAGATCCTCTTCTGTCCCAAATCTTATAGGGTACGGATTTGTTACTGTCTTAACTCAAACTGGTGATTCCTTAGCTCAAAATTCTGTGCACTAGAGGTTTGGAGTTTTTTTAGCATGGGAAGCTCTGGTTCAGTCCCAGGCCTGTCAGAGAGAATAGCAGTCATCAGAGAAGTATTTGACCATTTTAAAGCTACTTTGTTCTGTGTAGCAGCTCAGGCCCATCATTTAGGGTAGACAGCAAAGCTGCTGTAAGTCATGATTTGTCATGAGTCCAACCTACTGGAACAGCTTGGTGGTGGCTCAGGCATCTGCCTCTGGGACAAGTCCCCAGCTTCCAGTGAAATGTGTGATTTCAAGCATGAAACCCAACTCTTCCACTGTCTAAAACCAAGGGATTTATTGTTTATCCATGGAAGGGACAGAAAGCAAAACTGAAAGCAGCAACTGCTTGTGGAATAACTATCCAATACTGAAAGGTGGAAAGGAGCAGACAAATTATAATCGGAAAGGGCATAATCCTTTTTATTCCATTCTGTCAATCATATCTAGCCACTATGTTGTCTGTTCTACTATACATTCTTTTCATGGAAAGAACCTGATCTGTCTTTTGATATAATATATACTTGTCTGGTTTTGTGTCAATATACTAGTCTGAAAGCAGTCTGCAGTAAGACTGGAACTCCTTATCAGGAGCTTTTGTTCATCACAGCCACCCCGCTAAGGACTGTGAGAATGAAATGCATGTTTGATTGTAAGGTTGGGATAGCGTACGAAGTCTCAGGTACCAACTGTAGTATTTACTGGCTTTAAATGAAATCATAAGCATAAAAACTTAGAAAAGCACTCTGAGTGAAATAAGATACTAAGACCTAGGATATTATTGCATCTGTTTTGTTTTAGACAGGTAAACACTTCTCTAGCTTTTGGCCTTCACTCATACCCCTTCATGGATCTCGGAACCTGAGGCAGTGTTTTTTGAAAGATTTTAAGTCTGATATGAAAAAAACATTCTCCATACATATAATGAAACATACACACTTTGGCACTGTCTGCTGATTAGGCATGCTTCTGCACAGAATCAGGGAGATTTTTGCCTGAAATGCAGAGACTGTGGCTCAATGATAGACATCTTTCCACTCTGCTGTAGGAATCGCATCATCCTCAAGTCCACTCCAGGCTTTCAACAAGAGCATCCCCTGGTTTTTGGCTCATTCTCCCTTTCATTCCCATCCTCCTTGCTCAGTCTGTGCACCTCTTCTTTCAGGATTTACTTACCAAGTCACTACCTTTGGTGAGAAGTCTCTGTTTCTGACTTGCAGATGTGCTGCCTCCCCAAGGCTCAGAGTGAAGACATGAATGCCTTTTTTGCTACTTGGCCACAGGAAGCAGCTTGTCTTCTGCTGGTGTGAAGAAGCAGGACAAGCTTTTGTGTGCACTTCTTTTAGTTCAGCTGTTAGAAACTCATTGAGTAAGCAGGATAAGTGGGGCAGTGTTCAGCTAGGTGCCGCAATGTATCAGGAGACGGGAAGTTCCCCTTCTAGGTAAACAGCTCTTGTCTTTTTTGATATATTCAAGTGATTGTATTTTCCCATTTTTCTTCAGGGAGGAGGAAGGAAAGAAGGAGATAAAGTCACTTGAGAAACAGCTGCAAAATGTCAAGAAACAAACTGAAATAGAACTTCAGGTGAGATCACTTAGCACTGGGCATCACGCCAGGGGGGAAGCTTGTTAGCAAGCTTGCCTCTGCTGCCCAGGAACTATCAGTCAGATGAGAGGACGTGTGGCATATATAATGATCCATCATTTAGAAATATAGAAGCAGAATAATTGCAATAAAGATTTGTATTCTGAATAAGCCTGCTAATGACTTTAAGAGCAGTGTCCAACCATTTCCAAATGGGAGCTCAAAATGCTCATAATCATAAGAGACCATGATCAAGTTAGAATACCCTAAAAGCACTGCTGGGAGTGGCAAAGCACAGACATCTGCAATCTGTAAGAAAGAGATTATCTGCAGATAGAAGTATCTAAGGTTCTGTCATACTCACTCATGCAGACGTGACACCTGGCACAGAAGAAAGTGTGACAATGAGGGCGTGAGAAAGACAGACACCTGGCATAGGGGCATGCCATTTTTCTACCTACAGTTTTGTCTGGGGAAAATTTCATTATTTTAATCTATTTTTCTAGGCTTCCAGATATTAGAAAATCCCAAACATGGGAGTCCTACACAAGGGCAGATCAATGTTATTGCACATACGCTGTCAACTTGATCTTTCTGGAAAGCTTCAGCCCTTCTGTCTGCAGCATGCAAATAGTATGTGCATGCACGGTAAATCTGGGCCATTCTGGACATGTCAGACTTGTTACACAAGTGCAGATCAATTGAATGGCGTATCACTGGTCACTTTGATGCTCACCAGACAGCTCAGACTTGATGCTCATGTGTGCTTTAGAGCAAAAGCACACGCAGTTCTGTGCAGAAACATGAAAACGCAGCCTAGCCCTGCTGAGGCAGGAAAGAGTGTGTGATAGAAAACAACCAAAAGGCAGGCAGGTTCAGAGCTATACAAGGACTGGAAGAAGGAACAAGAATCTGACGCTTGGTTCAGTACTGAGCAAGAAGACAGCAAGGGCATCTGAGGAAAGGATCGGTATCACTGAATTTTGTCTTTGGACAAAAGTGTGACAGTAATCAAACCAGGATATAGTTGGCTACAGGGAGGAATTTTAAGCCATTACATGCTGGTGAAATACAGTTTATAGAATATGAAGGTTTTGTGTTGGCAGCGTGGATGCATGTGCAGTGGAAAGTTTAATTGTAAATACAGGACTGTTCTAAGAACATGAAGGACATATTGGCACTGGTAGCGTATGCAGCTATCTATAACTGACAAAACACCAGAAGTCCAGGGGAGATATTAGAAGAGCAGAGAAGAAAGCAGGAATGTACAAGATGGGAAAATTCATTTAGGTCAGTACTCATCTACTAGCGGAGATCCTGGAAATGCATAACGTACACTGTAGCAAGATGTAGCAAGATGAAAAGAACACTGGAAAAAAACTGGACATAACAGGGAGGAGAAAGAAGAGGAGTCACTGAAGGAAATAGAAAGTTAGCAAGTTAGGAGACAAACCAAGGAAGAACAGCTGTGGCGACTAAAAGAGAAATGCAGGATGAACTTTTTTTCCCTACAAATTTGAACAGAACATCTAAAGGATGTAGAGGTAAGAGCCAGGACTGAAAAGGGGAACTGTATACCTCAATACATACTTACTTACTGCCACTGGAAATGGTATGGGAGCCTATTTCCAGGCCCTATGGGACAACCCAGAAGTCCCTTGACATCTGTGTGGCAGTCAAACGAAATAAGCTGGATAGTTTGTCAGGCTCAGAGACTGTATGTTGTCTCTTTGCTTCTCCACGTTGTCCCTTCTCAGTCAGATTCTGATGGCTCCGGGGAAGCTCCTGTTCTCCCGCTCCCCAAGCTAGTGAATATGATGAGGTAGTTCTCCTTCTGTGTAGTGCTCCTCAAACCTCACAGTGTCTGTGCACACAATATACGTATCCGGTTCTGGTTTAATGCCTTCCCGGGGACTGGTGTATAGGGGGCTGTAATCATCCCATCTCACATCAGCAGCAATGTCCTGGCACTGTGCAGTCAGGCTGGGCACTTCTCTGTGTCCTGCCCTGCACCTCTCCTACCTCTTGCAGTCATAAGAAGGTGTGTAGCTCCTGTGCTGAGAGGGTGCTCTTCTCTGTGTTCTTTCAGTACCTTCTGCTAATTCAGTTCTTGCTTTTTGCCTCATGAAGTGGGATCTGCACTCATCTGGGATTTTGTTTTTATATTTCCAGCTTGAAAGTCCTTTTCTGGGCTTACTTATAGTTTCAGCTTTGATAACAAATCAAAGACAAGACTACTTTCAAGTACTGCTTTCCTCCTGTGCCAAAAATAATGGTGTCTCACTCTGTCTCCCAAGGGAGAATAGTTTCTATTCGCTTCATATGGGATTTTCCCATAGGCACTTTTACAGACACTTGCATGATTTGTCAACCTTGCCAACTAATTAAAAACAAAAATACAGCTTGCTGAATTTGGAGTACTTTGAACAATAATAATGCACAGACCTGTAGACAAAAGCCTACATGGTTGTCTCCAGTCTAGTGGATGAGAAAACAAAAGTGAGCAAATCTAATCATGGAACCAGAAAAACACGGTCTTTGCTTCACGCATGTTGCCTGTATGTTTGTATTTTCAGCCTTGCTACCTCTTAATGAGATGCTAATTAATGCTGTATTAGCCTGCTCAGCTCATTTTTTTTTCTAATGGAACACAAATCAAATGCTAAATGTTCTTATTTATTTTGTTTTCTTTCCTCTTGGAAAGCACTGATGTCTCTAATGGAGCTGAAATGATCAGGCTGGTTTTGCTCTTACCCCTCTGTGCAGGAGCATCACCGACAGCTCTAGTTTAGCTGCAGGAGTTCTGTTTGCTGCCGCAGTGTTAATTTTCTAGCTTGTACAAAAATACTCACTTTCTCCCATTTCCTGGACAAGTGGTGGCAGTCTGTACAGATTTTGAAACAAGTTAGTATCATATAGGATTATATAGTTTAACATAAAAATTTAGGAAATGTAAACTTCAGAATTCCTGCATTGCTATTCACCCAAAGACTTTTTATATCCTGTAGGTTTTGTGGTATACTTATGCCACACATGTGTGCAAGTCATGGTATAATTTTATAACAAGCAGTAATATTGCAGGCTACCTACCAGACAGAAAACCAAGATGTTGCACCACGGTACCAGTGAAAACAGGTCCGTAACTTTTATTCGGTGTGGGCTCTCATAACGCACCCAGCTCCGCTGTTATCTGTGTGCCACTTGGTAGTGCTTTTAGTAGCGCGACTAAAATCCGTCGTGCTTCCTCCCTTATCCTCTCCCAGGAGGACAAATGCATCAATGAAGTGTTCTGGGGGAATGTTTTAAACATATATACACACCCACTGGGGCATGTTTCTACTGGAGAAATGCACCAGGCGATTACAGTAGAAGGCACAAGGTTTGTGATGGTCCTGAGCTCCTGGGTGACTTCATTCCACTGCTGGCAGAGCCCCAGGGCAGCTCAGCAGGACCCGGAGCTGGTGCACTGGATCCAAACCTGGCTCCAGAGGGACAGGACTTTCAAAAAGATTGCTGCTGCCAACAGGTCTGCTCCCTCCACCAGCAAACTGCCGCTTACACAGCTCGCTCCCACAGTTGTTGGGATTGGAGGGGAGCTAGCGGAGGGCTGCAGAAGCTGTTATGTCAAAGCTGTGTGACCTTCCAGGCCTGCTGACCTTTTGGCTGAGGCATTTCTTGGGGGTGTGCAGCATGGGGATGTTCTGGCAGCTGGGACAGAGATGCGGGCTACGGCCTTATTGAAGTGTATGTAGGGCTGCATGTTGTGCTTTCAGGCTGCAGCAGCTGATATCTAAGCATATCTTCAGGCTTTGCAAGCTGAGATATTGCAGCTGCCAGTGGAGAGGCTTGAGCTCATACGCACTCGGTGTGGAAGCAAGGAGGCAGGCAGCAGGGCTCTCTGCCGGCACGCTCGCTGCCTGCACGTAGCACAGCACCCGTTCCCCTGCCCCCTCCGAGTGCCTGCCAAATGGCGGGCGCTGGGTGTGCTGCTGGCGGCAGGAGGTTTATCCGACTGCTGGAGGAATTCCTCAGACTGTTTACTCCTGTTCGCTATTTTTGTAACCAGCTGTATTTTAAGTGACTGTAAATACTAATTGCTGTGGAAGAGCTGAGAGATCTAGGTGGCACTTGCAAGAGAGATAAATCAAAGTAAATGAAAACACAGGAGCGCGCATACCCTCTCCAGCTAAGCGCAGTTGCTTTTGCAGCCAAACAGCATGTGTGGGGCAGACTCCTATGGCACCGGGTAACAGCAGCAGACAGGCCTCTGAGCTGATGTCTGCGAGCTGAGAGATCAGAGAAAATCAGCTTGTTTACCTGCTTCTGAAGCAGACTGGCTCTCGACAACTACTTCCTGGGTTTTGATCCTGGTCTCTGCCAGTTTTGCGATAGTTTTGGACACATGAGGTATGATTTTGCATCTTTGGTTTGGCAGATTCAGCACTGAAGTCATCCCAAATAAGCAGCCCAGAGGTGTACTGCATTAACTACGAAAGCGCTCTGTGTCCTGGCTGGGACCTTTGCTATGATAAACCAGAATGAATAAATATTAACTCATTTTCCCCGTGCCTGCCCCTGAAGTTCAGGGAACAGCATACTCCACAGATGGTGCCCACAGGTTGTGGGCATCTACTGCTGCATTTACTACCTGCAGCCTAATACCAAACGTGCCCCGGTTCTGCAGCGCCAGGTCCATCAACTGGGCTGCAGTAGCTGCCCACATGCCCGCAACCGCCTTGCCCTCTCCAAGAGAATGCGTTGCTGTAAACCACCCATGGGGTTTTGCGTTTCACTTTCCGTCTGCTTTGGCTCATGTAGCCAAGCCCCCAGACTCCCCACCTCTAACGAAGATGTTTTACAACACCGCAGACCAAATCCGAACCACAAACATGCCTTACAACAAAGAAAACAAACAGAGCAGATGGGCCTCCGTCCCGGCTGGGGCCTGGGGTGCTGGAATCAAAAGCACTTTTCCCTCTGCTTTATTAAAATATGAAATGAAAAAGAAAATAACCTAGTGAAGTGTTCATGCTCTGCCCCGCCTCTCTGAGTACTTTGTAGCCTAGGCTGAACCCTTCTTTTCTGACCTGTTTGCAGATCCTTAGCAGATAGCAGTAACACATCAACATCAGCAGGGCTTGGCTTTGCTGAGCCTCAGCACCACAAAAAATCGGTGTTTTTCATTAGCATGTCCCCAGTCTCTCTGCCAGCCCCTCAATTTAGACATGGTTTCATCATGACACAGGAAGACAATCTCAAAGTCATACGGTCACCTCCCATGTCTACTGACCAGGAACACAACCCCTCCCAATGCCCACCAAAATTTCATAGCAGGGAAAATAAAGGCCATTACCAGAAACCTTAATAGGGCACAAACAGGTCATGTCTGTAGCTGTCTGCAGTCGTATGATGATATGGCCGTAAAATAGTATCTGATGTTGGAAACCTGCAAAAAAATGTGAATGCGTGACTTTTTAACCCACAAAACAGCATCAGCCAAGGCCCCTAATTGTCCTGAGCCTTGTAAATATACTTTACTCTTCCTAACTATGTCCTACAACGGGTGCAGAGGGAAGGATTTTCCTTTTAACTGTTCCAAACTCTTCTTATAAGGAAACCTTTTCCAAATGAGTCATGCTGCAGAGGCTTTCAAACACAGAGCTATTGAGCTGGCTTCTTCCTGTGGCATTTTTCCATGTTTACACAGCTAAGGAATGCGAGGGTGCTTCAGAGACAAGATACGGCTTCAAAACATTTAAATGCCAGCACTTTGGTATTTCATCTTCAGCTGCAAGGTTAGGCTGATGAACATCAGACCTGTCATAGCATGGCAGGAAAGCAAAGAGAAAGGCTGTAATGGAGCAATCGGGTGCCAAACCAGAGGCATTAAGATTGATCTTCCATAATTGCACAGGAGACTTTGATGACCTTTTTAACTCTTAATACAAAAGTCTAGAGTTTTTTATTTTACAAACTGTTCTTCCAAGTTCCAACCCCAGATTAATGAACTTTTATCTGTTGCTCAAAGAAATTCCTGAAAAAGGAGTAAAGAAAACAACAATCCCAAATCAAGCAAATGCACTTTGCTTCCTGAGCACACTCCAAAAGCCGGAAAAAATGGGGCACGTTGGCTCAGGATTCTTGCCCATGGGGGAGCTCCTGGGGACAGAATTCCCCCAGGAAAGCTCAGCTCCATTGTAAAACAAGGCGTGGGGATGGGGAGAGGCTGGGAGCTCATAGCCAGCTTTTCCTTGGCACTTCTTCCTCACCCTGGGCGTAAGCTTTTATAACAAAGCGGGCACCATCTACCTGGTAAGATTTCAAGAAAGAACTGTTTAAACATATGAGTGAGTCAAGATTAGATTTTCACCTGTTCCTAAGGTTGTGTTTATACAGTTGCTGCATAACTAGAAAAAAATGAGTCCAAGGAATAGAGTATACTTTAGGAAATCAAACTTTGGCATACATGGGGCTGAGGCATTATCATCCTCTTACAGATGCTCACTCACTGAGATGGCCTAATCCAAGGGGTTAGTAAAGCCTAACTTTAAGCAGGTGAAATTACTGGGCTTCTTTCATGCTTATAATAAGCATGCCTGAATCCATTCCTGGACCAGAGACCAGAAGGCCTGGCTTCTTGTCCCACTCTGTTCATCACTCCACCCTCTCCAGAGGTAATCACACCTCGCTGATGAGTTTATTGCCGTCTGTATGGGTTACAAATGAAACTTCCCTTTGAAGTAGAGGCTGAAATGGGGCAACATTCAGGGAAAGTGTGATGCCTATAGCCTTGTCTCTTCTGAATTTATCAGGGAGTGGAGAGATTAAGAAACAGTGAGCTCACCTTAGTCTCCAGGCTTGCTTTTGTGCTGCTTCTGTCTCCTCCACTAGAACCGAGATAATATGATTGTCTACCTCAAAGATGAGCTCCAAGAGGTGAAGGCCAAAACGAACATGGAGAGCTGCTACATGAAGAAAAGCACAGACCTCCAGGTCCACCAAACCCAGAAGAAGTGCAGCAATGCAGAGAATGTCCTGGACAAGGAAATTCAGGTAAGCCCTTCCCCACGGCCCCTACTGGAAAGCATCTCCAGCTGGTAAGGAAAGAGTCCTCCCTCTTTCCCCAGATGCCCTTTCTGTTCTCCATCACAGTCACCAACACCTCTGTTTGAACTGGATCGGGAAACTCATCCAGGTTAGAAATCTTTCTCTCTTCCATTGCTTCTCTGTATGGTCCTGCAAACAGCAACAGCACGGATGGCATGGCTGCAGGAGACAGTGGCTGGAGGGAGGGACTGCTTAAACTAATACCATCGTCAGAGAAACAGACCCATAACTATGTCCAAAGGGTGTAGTTATCAAGGCTATTTAGCAACACAAGCAGCCCGAAGTTAACAAGGCTGTTTAGCAACATAAGGAGCCTGAGCTCCCAGCATCGCCCATAGCACATAATGCTGATAGAGCTGTTCGTGTGGCCATAAGGTGAACTGGACTAGAAAACTGTTCTGCTTTTGCAAGCTTTTTTTTTTTTTGGCTGATCAAGGTCTGATCTAGTTGTCCCTTTTTCATGGATGGCTCAGGGGCAAGGACTGCCTCGGTTAATTTTCTCACTGAGAAAAATGTCTGTGGACTACACAGAGAGCTCCTGCACTCTTGCTCACCAGCTCGTCTTTCAGCAGCACGTGTAACACACGTATGCACTAACATTGTCTCTCATGTTTTCTGTCTGCGCTGATCACAGAAGTTGAGGAGCAAAACTGATGAGGAGATTCGAGTCCACATGGAGATTGAAAATTTCCTCAGGCAACACCATAAGGTATGTGTGACTGTCTGCTAATGCTTAAAATAGCAACTGATAAACATTATATCACCAATTAGTGCCTAAAGAAAATCAGTTATTGCTCCATCAAATTTACCAGGTTCATGATTGCTGCTGTTTGAATGACTACTTATCCTCAAGTCTTAATTAACCCAGCTCTCCCAGACTCGGGATTTGCTACATTTGGATACATTTCCTTAAAATTACAGTTCATGTAATGATTGGCATTGTTTATTCAGGTGTCATGAATTTTTCCTCCCTCAGATAGTTGTATTCAGCTAATTGGAACTTTATTTAGACCTTCCTTGGCAGTAGCTGGGGCTCCCAGCAGCTCCGTGAAGAGTGCTACTGCACAAAGCCAGGGCAACAGTTTCACAGACCCAAGCACAGAGGGGGCACTAAGAGGGAAATGACACAAACTGCCAGCCCAGTTTTGCCTTGTGTCCTGGTTTCAGCTGGGATAGAGTTAATTTTCTTCCTAGTAGCTGGGACAGTGCTGTGTTTTGGATTTTCGTATGAGAATAATATTGATAACACGCTGATGTTTTGGCTGTTGCTAAGCGGTGCTTACACTGGTCAAGGACTTTTCAGCTTCCCCTGCTCTGCCAGGTGCACAAGAAACTGGGAGGGGGCACAGCCAGGATAGTTGATCCAAACTGGCCAAAGGGCTATTCCATACCATGCGACGTCATGCCCAGTATATAAACTGAGAGGAGCTGGCCGGGGGGCAGCGGTCACTGCTCGGGGACGGGCTGGGCGTCGGTCGGCGGGTGGTGAGCGGTTGTATCACTGGGTTTTTTCCCTTGCGTTTTGTTCCTCTCTTGCTCTCTTGTTGTTTTCCTTCTCATTATAATTTATTATTGTTATTATTATTATTAGTTCCAATTATTAAACTGTTCTTATCTCAACCCACGAGTTTTCTTACTTTTGCTCTTCCGATTCTCTCCCCCATCCCACCGGGGCGGGGGGGAGGGTGAGTGAGCGGCTGTGTGGTACTTAATTGCCAACTGGGGCTAAACCACAACAGTCATTTTTGGTACCAAACGTGGGGCAAGAAGGGTTTGAGATAATAACAGATTAACCAGAGCGTATTAAGGAATTTAGATCTGTTAGTAGTTGCGGGCCACGATATTGATTCATCTGTTCTCGATACTGGTTTACCTGATCTGCACCATGCTCATTTCTTTGCCGTACATGTTAAAGATCGGTGTTGGTTTTTGCAGTTTGCTGTGCTCTGCTTTAATTGGTGATGTTTTGCCTGTGAGATTTGTTATTAAAACAGTGACCTTGGGTTTATTTTGGTATCTAAGTGCTGTCCTGAAACCATTACTGTATGTCGGGTACCACCTTATGGAGACAATTAGCAATTATACTTCTTCCTCTGAGAGGTTTTTTATGGAGGAAATGCAGAATGGCACCTTCGCTACTTTCTTTTACAATGCTTCCTCCTTTGTTACAATAACTTTTCAGTATCTTAAACATCCTTGGGTAGTTAAGATATATCTATTGGTATTGCTTGGGAATACTATTTCGATTTTGTCCAAGATTAGTAAGCAATTTAAGAATATAATCCAGAGATCTGCCGCAAGGCCGGATAGTTATGAGTGGCAGGGTGTGTGGGATAGCATGGGCAAATGCCTAAGTCGTTGGGCACCTCCAGTGTTTTGGAACTTCACCCCTGAACAAGTGCAGAATCCGGAAAAATTAGTAGAATATTTGGAAAAAGTATGTTGTCACCCTGGCAATTCTAGGGAGATACAAATCACTGCAATGTGCTGGGGCCTGGCCCATGCCTACCGAGCCCTGTTCAACACTATTCACAACCCTCAAGGATCTGGTGACAAAATGACAGGCACTGCGGCTACTCCGGCCCCCCCTGCAACAGGCGCTGTGGCTACTCCGGCCCCCGCTGCGACAGGCACTGCGGCTACTCCGGCCCCCGCTGCGACAGGCACTGCGGCTACTCCAGCCCCCGCTGCGACAGGCACTGCGGCTACTCCGGCCCCCACTGCGGCTACTCCGGCCCCCGCTGCGACAGGCACTGCGGCTACTCCGGCCCCCGCTGTGACAGGCACTGTGGCTACTCCGGCCCCCACTGCGGCTACTCTGGCCCCCGCTGCGACAGGCACTGCGGCTACTCTGGCCCCCGCTGCGACAGGCACTGCGGTCACTCCAGCCCCTCCCTGCGACAGGCACTGCGGTCACTCCAGCTCCCCTGCGACAGATAATGCAGTTCAACCAGGGAACCAACCGGTGTCAGTATCAGTCGCCCCTAGACACAAGAACAAATCCTGGAAGCGAAGGTCAGCTCGTTTAGAAAGGGAAGATGAAAGACCAGGGCCATCACAAGGAGAGGAAGAGGAAGAACTTGTGGATGAGATGGAAACCACCCGATCCCTATCCCTGAGTGAGCTGCGAGATATGCAAAAAGATTTCAGCCGTCGTCCAGGCGAGCACGTTGTCACCTGGCTGCTCCGATGCTGGGATAACGGGGCCAGTAGCCTGGAATTAGAGGGTAAGGAAGCCAAACAGCTGGGATCCCTTTCTAGGGAAGGGGGCATTGACAAAGCGATTGGAAAAGGGGCACCAGCCCGCAGCCTCTGGAGGCGACTCCTATCAGCTATGAAGGAAAAATATCCCTTCAAGGAAGATATTGTATATCGCCCCGGGAAATGGACCACCATGGAGAGAGGTATCCAGTACCTGAGGGAATTAGCCGTGTTGGAGGTGGTTTATGGTGACCTGGACGATAAGCAGTTACCCAAAGATCCAGATGAAGTCCAGTGTACACGACCTATGTGGCGGAAGTTGGTATGGAACGCACCGTCGTCATGTGCCAACTCATTGGCAATACTGACCTGGAAAGACGGAGAGGGTCCAACAGTGAATGAAGCGGCTAGTCAGCTCTGGGAATACAAAGAAAGTCTCTCTTCCTCCCTTGTCTCGGCTGTGGAGAAACTGTCCTGGGAGGTCCAGCGATTCAAAGAAGATATGTCCTACTTTCTACCTGTACAGACCAGTACCTCAGCTATTAGGAGACAGCGTTCCTCTGCTCAAGAGAGAGGATACAGAGGGTACACACCACGGGGCACCCTATGGTTTTACCTGTGTGACCACGGAGAGGACATGAGGAAGTGGGATGGAAAACCTACCTCGACCCTAGAGGCGCGGGTACGTGAGTTGCAAGGAAAAACAATCACCAAAGCGGGTTCTTCCAGGAAAATTGCTGCTCCGGTTTCCAGTGGGCAGTTCCCCAGACAGAGTAAAAGGGCTGATCTTACTCCTGATTTTAATGAAGGAGCTCCTCACTTGTATATACAAGAAATGGGTAATGAATACTATGACCAGGACTAGGGGGGCCCTGCCTCCAGCCAGGTGGAGGAAAGGGACAACCGAGTTTACTGGACTGTGTGGATTCAATGGCCTGGCACATCAGACCCACAGGAGTATAAGGCTTTTGTAGACACCAGTGCACAGTGTACCCTAACACCATCAAGCTGTACAGGGGCAGAACCCATCTGTATTTCTGGAGTGACAGGGGGATCCCAACAGCTGACTGTATTGGAGGCCAAAGTGAGCCTAACTGGGAATGAGCGGCAAAACCACCCCATTGTGACTGGCCCAGAGGCTCTGTGCATCCTTGGCATAGACTGCCTCAGGAGAGGGTATTTCAAGGACCCAAAAGGGTACTGGTGGGCTTTTGGTATAGCTGCCTTGGTGACGGAGGAAATTAAACAGCTGTCCACCTTGCCTGGTCTCTCGGAGAACCCTTCTGTTGTGGGGTTGCTGAGGGCTGAAGAACAACAGGTGCCAATCGCTACCACAACGGTGCACCGGAGGCAATATCGCACCAACCGAGACTCCCTGATTCCCATCCATGAGCTGATTCATCGACTGGAGAGCCAAGGAGTGATCAGTAAGACTCGCTCACCTTTTAACAGTCTCATATGGCCAGTGCAAAAGTCTAATGGAGAGTGGAGACGAACAGTAGGCTATCGTGGCCTGAATGCTAACCCTAACCCCTGCCTCAGGCAAAGGCAAGCCCATTCGTGGGATTGCCTTTGCTCAAGGACCCGGGTGCACTTGGTGGGTAATGCGAAAGGATGGGGAAGTCCGCTGTGTACCTCAAGGGAATTTGATTTTGGGTGAGAATAGCCAATGAACGAAATGGTATGATGTTAATTGCTATATAATACTGTATGTCATCACTTTTATGATTACTATACACCCTATCAACGGTATTTCAGTAAGAATCACCCAGATTAATGAAGAATGAACTTTGATGAAACCAAGCAAAGTGCAGCAGTGATGGAACCAGAACTGACTTCAGCATGCAACAGTCCACCACCACACACCATCTCTCCTGCCCTGAAGGACTGTTATGACAGATGGAGTCCAAAGTCATGGACTAAATGAACTCAACGGACATTTTAGAGGGATGGCCCATAGACGTAGGGAATGGTATCTGTGTGTATATATCAAAAGACAGGAAAAGTGGTGGTGATTAACTGGGAGGTATTGGAAAGGGCAGAACCTGGGCATGACGTAGATGGTATAGAATAAGGGGTGGATGGTGTCCTGGTTTCATCTGGGATAGAGTTAATTTTCTTCCTAGTAGCTGGGACAGTGCTGTGTTTTGGATTTTCGTATGAGAATAATATTGAATAACATGCTGATGTTTTGGCTGTTGCTAAGCGGTGCTTACACTGGTCAAGGACTTTTCAGCTTCCCCTGCTCTGCCAGGTGCACAAGAAACTGGGAGGGGGCACAGCCGGGATAGTTGATCCAAACTGGCCAAAGGGCTATTCCATACCATACGACGTCATGCCCAGTATATAAACTGAGAGGAGCTGGCTGGGGGGCAGCGGTCACTGCTCGGGGGCTGGCTGGGCGTCGGTCGGCGGGTGGTGAGCGGTTGTATAATTCTTCTTTTTTAAAATTTTTTTTTCTTTTTCCCTCCCTTGGATTTTGTTCCTCTCTCTCTCTTGTTGTTTTCCTTCTCATTACAATTCATTATTATTATTACTATTATTTTGTTCCAATTATTAAACTGTTCTTATCTCAACCCATGAGTTTTCTTACTTTTGCTCTTCTGATTCTCTCCCCCATCCCACCGGGGTGGGGGGGGTGTGTGTGTGTGAGCGAGTGGCTGTGTGGTACTTAATTGCCAACTGGGGCTAAACCACAACACCTTGTCTTAATCTGAGGAAGAATCAGGGTTGGATAGTTGCTAACTCACAATTATTGTACCCATTTTCAGCAGCAAACAACCATGAATGTCCTTGTGCTGTTGATCCAGAGGTTCAGAGCTCTGGAGAGCCCTCAGATAGCTCTGCTACCATCAACAGCAGTGCCCATTACAGTGCATAACACTAGAAAGCATCTCACAAACCGTATGACCTGTAGTACTGCAGGGTACCCAACATCACCGCCAGTACGAAATCTAATAGGAGATAATAAATTTTAAAAAATGTAATTTGAGTGCAAGAAAGTGCTGTATCTTGAAAGCAATTAAATAGTGTCCTCCATGCCCCAGAACCTTAGTCCGATCAACACTTCATAGTGAGGGGACTTTCCATGTACAAGCTGCAGCCTATTTGACCTCTACCAGGAGGCAAAGCGCAAACCTCTCTGTACTCAGACAGCAGCTGGTGGCTTTATAGGGGCCCACAGAGAAGAGGATGACCGTGCCCCCCATCTCCCTTGTGTGTCCAGCTGTGACGCTGTAATGAGATTGATGCTTTTCCTCAGATTATTTTTCCTTGCAAGCAATCATGGTTGTTGCTATGGAGAAGTTATTCGTGAATGGGAGGAAGTCATCTGGATGACTGTTTCAGCAACACCTGCCCTCCTATTCACGAGCGAGACAAAGCCAAGTTCACAACCTGAAATAGCGTGAAGTGCTGTCCCCTGGGACCTTATTCCTGAGTTTAATCCAGAAAGTGGGCAGGGAGTCAGGCAAAGAATAAA
The DNA here is from genome assembly GCF_035582795.1 of Mycteria americana. Classification (NCBI taxonomy): domain Eukaryota; kingdom Metazoa; phylum Chordata; class Aves; order Ciconiiformes; family Ciconiidae; genus Mycteria; species Mycteria americana. The sequence continues at coordinate 12,530,546 of NC_134371.1, forward strand.
AGCTTTCTCACTGTCAAATTCTGGTTCTGAAACCCCCCTCCCTCTGTATACGCACAAAGAATGGCTTCTGGTTGTCACTTACTTCACCAGGATTGACTGTCCACAAAAATACCCCCCCAGTGCTTCTCCATTTGTCATGCACCTCTGAAAGCGCAACCCAGTCTCTCTTCATCCCCAGTCCAGTGCTGCGGCTTCCATGGTGAACCCCCAGCGAGGGGCCTGCAAGCCACCAGTTATTTATCACTAGTCCTAGGTGTTTGATCCTTTCAAGGCTTAGATGAGAAGGAAACAATGACCGTGCAAAATTTATGGGACTCTTACCACCATCCTGAAAGCCAGGTAACAGTAGCACACCTTTCCCCTGTATGCTCTTTGTACCATGCTAAGCACCCCTCTATCCTCATGCAGATGGTGGAAGAGAAGCTGGAATACTGGGCGGACAAGTATGAAAATGACACAGATGCTAAAGATGAAGAACTGGATGCCCTAAAAGCATCAAAGGCAAACAACTTGGAAACGCTGCAGAGACTTGCCAAGGAGGTAGGACATCAGCAGCATCTCAGTGCTCAGCCATGCAAAACTGCATCCTGCCTTTTTCCTACTCTCGTTCAGATAAGGAACCAAGACCACGGAAAAAAAAAATCAGTAATCTTGACATGGAGGGTGCGATTATAAGCACTGGTCCTGGGAAGGCAGGGACCGAGTAGTCATCTTCTATTTGCCATCTGTGGCATCAAGGGGGGATGATGATTTTTCCCCTACAGCTATTTTCAAATATCAGCAAGTAGTCAGAGAGCTACTGACAGCTTTCGTGAAGGGCAAAGACACCGTTCCATCCCATCAATATGCCTCACCTTATTTGTTGCCTTAGTCTGAACAAATCTGCTCCTTCTAGCAACATCTGGGTATGCCAGGCTGGGACTGGAAAAGGCAGCTCCATCCCTTCCTGCAGATGCACATTCACAGCTGCACAGCGCTGTTATAAGGGAACTGATTCCAGTTAAAACCATTCCTGCTCCACATTGGTTCCTTGGTTACCTGCCGTGCTCTGATCACAGCTATGCAGGAACAGAGGAGCAGAAAACACAGGGCAGAGAGAAGTGTCTAGAAAAAGGGGTGTTTTAAAGCCAGAAGGAATTAACTTGTAATCATTCCTTACTGTCACTGGGTCTGAGACGATGGGACCGAGTTGGATGTTTCCCTCCTTGCGGGCTCATTTTTCACTCCGTACACTGTCATCTCAGCGTCCCAAGTGTGTTTGTACCTCATCTGCTGCCTCGCCTGGGGGAGCACGGGTCCTTCCCACCACCATCTGTTGCCTGAGACGCCATCAGACAGCCATTTTACAGCACAGGATCAGAGGGTTAATTACACCCAGGCTGTGAGAGGTTTCACTTTGGCAGCAGCTCTCAGGGCCTTAGGACCGACGGTGGTAATGAGCAACATTTGCCATCTGGATTCAGGAAAGATCAAATAAAGGAGGTGGGGGAGGAAAGTCTACACTTACACATTACCCTTGGGCTGCCAGGGAGCTCCTTGGTGCACAGGGTGGGGAGCTGCACTGTGACCCACGGGCCAGAGCAGCCCCGGCTGGGCTCTGAAAAGCGTGTAGCAAGGATGAGACCCGCAGGCAGCCAGAGGAGAAGACTCCTTGCACCAGGGTCCAGGTGAGCCCTGCCCTGCCCTGGCAAGCTGCTGGGCAGAGTGAGCCTGGAAGGCTGGCCCTACGGTTTAGGGGGTGCGTTCTTCATGTGGCTGTTGCCACCCCTGTGGTATCTTGCAGTGCCAGGTGTTCGAGGAAACCATCATCAGTGACCGGGTGGAAAAGGAGGCTAAAAGAAGACAACTAGAGCAGGATGCCCTGGAGCTGAAGAGCATCCTGAAGGTAAAGGGGAGCAAAGCTGAGGCAGTGCTGTTCCATCAGCAGTTGGGAGTTAATCATTTGCACCACAGGCTTTGTTCAGGCAGAAAATGGCCTGAGAAAGCTGGCTGGTGTGGGGCGGCACAAGCAAAGGGCAGATAAAGCCTGTCCCTTTCTTCTGGGGCAGACAGAAAGCCAGCAGTTAGCTGCAGGTTTGAGAAGGGGGCGAAAGGGGAGAAGCCAGTCTCCTCAAATTATGTGGGGCCGTGCTCATCACACCAGCCCCACTGCGCGGGTGGTACGGGGAGGGTCGTGGGGCAGTTCCCCTGCTCATCCCCTTGCCACCAGCAACAGATGCCCTCGGCGCAGACGTGGATAGCTTCAGCGTAACCAGCACAGGCCCAGCTGCTGCTGCGTGGGCCAGGGGTTCCCTCCTGCAGCTGGGGAGCGCAGCGGAGACGCTCTGGCCATTGAGCTGTGCCAGGTACCCCAGCAAGTGATTCCCCCTAACACCTCTCTCTCTCTCTCTCTCCCCTGCTTCCAGCTGCAGGCCTGGTGGAGAGGTACAATGGTCCGCAGAAACCTTGGCCCCTACCAGGCTCTCAGGAAGATTCGGGAGAAACAGCTATCGAAGCAGAAAGAAAAAGGGAAAAAGGAAAAATCTGGAGCAAAGAAAAAGACACGATAAGTAAAGAAACCTGGCCACAGACAGGCTCCAGCGCTGTTGCTGGGCAGGGCACTGCAGTGTGTCTGTCTGACAGGACAAAATAAACCATGTCACAGAGCTCAGACTATTCTGGAGAACACAGTTCATGACAGACACAGTTAAGGTGAAGCTGCAGTAACTCTTAAGATCTTGAAGCTGCCCTTGTAGAGCAGAGACACTGTTTCTTCAGTAGAAAGGGGAACTGCATCAAAGCAGTGAGAAATGCTATATTCCCCAAAGTGCTTTATGGGAAGCAGGACAGCTAGCGGGAGGTAATCCTGTTAACAGCCCGGTAACTCACCTGCATGGGACGCTCTGCACCGAGAACCCTCTCTGCAGACCCCAAAGCACTGGCCGTGGCTGGAGCGCTGGTGTTTGCTGTGGCTCTGAGTACGGCAGGGAGGCCAAGTCACCCGCATGCGGGCCCAAGCAGCACTCTCCCTGCCGTCAGTGCCAGCATTAGGTTGGCAGGGAGAAAACCACTGACAGTTTGCAGTGTAAACACAAGGGCAGTCAAAGCATGCAGGTTTCCATTCCCACAGACCTACAAAACGTCAGCACGTACACAGAATAGCTCCAAATACCTCCCAACTGAGGGAAGGAACAACGGAAAAAAACAGCCGGCCGCGCTGCCTACAGGAGCTGATCCATCACAGCCGTACCCGCCACCCCGGCCACTGTCTCTGTGCAGTGAGATGAGGCAGCGGGCAGGGAGCGAAGCTGCTGGGGAGCAGTGTGCTGCTTTTTTAACCGAGGGCAGCCCTCTCTCCTGACAGGACTGTTGATCACACGCAGGTCTGTGCACAAAGCAAAATTAGCCCTGCGGTTGAGCTGGCTGGTTTCTGACACGCCCACGTGGGAGAATGAGCTCAAACCATACCAAGTCTGCTGTGCTCTTTGTGACCAGCCCGTGCCGGCCCCATCCAAACGTCCTCGTGTCCAAGCTGACCTGTGCCAAAAGCTCTAAAGTTCAAGTGAGATGACTGAAATCGTGAGCAGAGAGCCTTTGGCTCAGAACTCTCTCCGAACAGGAGAGAAGGGGCTGGTGCCCAGCTATCAGGCAGAGTCAATTGTCAAGGGAGCACTTAAATTTAGACACTCTAGACAAACTTGCGTTAGAAGTATCGGTATTATTGCTGGAGCGCTGCTGCTTACTTTAAACCGAAACACATTCCCATTCCAGCACTGGTACCAGCGCCGTGAACACATTCACTCGCTTTCCGCGGTCCCCACGCGGTGGTAAGACGGGGATCGCTCCAGTCCCATGCTGGCAGGAGCCGAGCCAGGACTGTGCTTACACCCCAGATCTGCACCACGGCTCCTTATTGCAGGAGGCACCGCAGAGCAACCATGGGAGTTATGTTCCTAATTTTAACTCTTCTTTTTCACGTGCTGCTGACTTGGCACATTTCATTTAGCACTAGTATTTTCCATACGTGGTGGGTGTTAACAGGTGACATGTTTGGGTGGAAGGAATGAAGTTTGATCGTGAACTCTTCAGAGGTTTTGAGGTGAGGAAAAAGTGGGGTAGCACAGAGCAGTAGATCTCCACTGTTTATATCAGACTCTAGGCACACATTAGTAATACAACCAAACAACTGAAATCTGAAGCATGGCATCAGCTGGGCTTTGCTTGCTTTTCAGCAGAGAACAATATAGGACATAATTCTGAAAAATGCTCTGCGTCCAGCGATTCTGCCACGGCTGGGCTCCCCGTCAAGCCCCAGTTCCTGATGCCAGCGTAACAGCACTTGTTTTTAGGATACGTCAAGTCCCTGGAGCTGCAGCGAACAAGCCAGTAGGAAGTTAACACACTGCGCTGGATCATGAAATAATTCAAACCTTCCATTTCAGTGACCAGTATCTCAAAGAGAAAAAATAAAAACAACCCCTAAACCATAAATTGCATGGGCACAGCAAAGTCTGCTTCCAAAATCAGGAAGCTTCGTGCCTGTGTGTATAGGGGAAGGGCTACTTCTTATGTCAAAAATGAAATAAAAAAAAAAAAAAGGCAACAGAAGTAGTGTGTTTAGCTAGCCCAGTAAGGTGGGGAGTGCCAAAATCTCTTATAGTCCCAACACAAGCATCCTGGCTGCTGGGTGACTGTGACGGGGGTAAGGGTTTTTAACCCGACCGAACCCCCGTGAGCTTACACCTCCCAGGTAAGAACCGCAGGCTCTTGCCTGGGGCCCATGGTCACGCTGCCATCCATCCGTCCAGCTCCTCCCGGCCTCCTCCGCTGCACCAGCCCGTCCCAGCGGTGCGGCTCTCCTGACGAGCCTTACCCTGCCCGCTCGGGAACCGCAGTGGATTTCTGTTTCTTGGCTGTACAGCTGCCAAGTAAACAGGCTGAGCGCATCCAGTGATGGGAGCAGAGAGCAGTGTCCCAAAACCCAGTAGTTCTGAGGAACTTTGCCAGGGTTGGCACCGCTCGTTTTTTCCAGCTATAGAGAGATGGGATCGAAGTGCACATCCATGCTATTTTCCGCAGGGAAAACCAGAAATCACAAGCCCTTTGGAGAAACTGGTTTCCAGGGAGGTAAATGGAGAAGAAAGGCTGGAGACTGAGAAGCTGGTTAGGAGGAATCTTTAGACAGAGGGGTGGAAATGAACACCCAGAGAGAGCTGGGCAGCCCTGACGAAGGCAGGAGTGGAGCTGTCCCAAGTGACCGACGGTGTCACCAGGACATCAAAAAAGAACGCTGACGCAGCTTGGCGGGCAGGGAAAGCGCGACGGGGGTATGCAGCGTGTATGAAGTACGGACGGTCTGTGGATCTCTGGCAATTTCTAGGCCTTACATTTTTTTATTGTTTTTTAAATAATAAAAACGAGCCACGAGGAGGGAAGAAAAGAGGAGCGAACGTTTTGGCTAATAAGAACAAACCTGTTAAATGCTGCAGGGGCATGAAGCAGGGGTGCAAGTTTTACAGATCCCAAGACAGGATAAAACCAACCAAAAGACGAGAACGGCAAGGAGCACCAGCACTGGCAGCAGCAAACTCCCCAAACCTAGAATGTGCATTTTACATTGAGAAGGGAAAAACCAAAGGGTGTGGGGAGGGAGGAGCAAAGGATTCTGTACAAAATCGCTGCTTCTCAGTGTCTGGGGAAGGTTAAAAAAATCCTGAAGAAAAAGCTTCTGCTGTGGCTGCAGAATGTGTGTAAAAGTGCTGGAATTTTTCTATCTTGGTTAACTATGAAAACTAGAGAAACAAACCGGGTCCATTAACTGCCAACTGTGACGATGGGAAAGTGGAATAAACACCCGACACAGAGGATGTGACATTCATTGATGCAACAGAAAAACAGCAAGAAGAATACTGTAATTCATGTAAGTTTGAAAACTTTATTTCAAATTACCCATGGTTTCCTTTTATATTATCAATGTGCTAGAATTTCACACTACTGGCAGATACAGGCAATTTAAAATAAAGTATACAATACTGAGACACATTTATACGTAACAGACTTAGAAATTATGGAATGTATTTACAGACATACAGCATGGGATGGAGCTTTAAAATCCTTTATTAATTACACGTTTACACTGTTTTCAGAAATAACAAAATTAGATCGCTTTGTAAAACATCACAATATCTATACAAAAGAATTTTTTAATGTCCAAACTCACCTTAAAAGTCCTCTGTTTCTAAAACGTTTTTTCAAAGAACCATTTATAGTCATAAAAGGGTAAAAATACCATTTGCCATTGTGTCACTACCAAGAACAACAGAGGTGTTCTCGGCACTGCAAAAAGTCCTCTCTGATTTACTTTAAGCAGGCCACCGAGGTCGGGGCCTTTACGAGAGGCTCCCCCTTCACAAGGGGGAAGACCCAAACCCCGGCTGTTTTGCCCCAACCACCGCAGTGCCATCGGGGCTCCCGAGTGCCCGTGCCGCTCCATCTCGAGTGTGTAACCTTGCTGAGCCCCGAACGCCGCTCAGTGCTCGCCATGGTGTGAGGAAGGATGGTGACACAAGGGAGTCAGTGTATAAACACCAGCAAGCACGAAACACTCACATGGATTCCTCCCCCATCCTCCAACACAAATGCCCCAGAGAGGGAAGACAATTGCCTCTTTGCTTTAACACACAAAATAGATTTTTATACATGTTTTCTTTAAAATATTCTTTTCACGAGATACAACAAAAATTGCACATAAATACACCGAAAAATCCCAACCCATTTTGCAAAACAGAACTGAAGTTGGTTTTGGTATGATACATTAAATAAGCCCTATGATGAAACTTCAGGTTTGGATTTTTGTCCTAAACATCCGGTCAGGATTTAGTGTTTGCCAGCATGAAAACACAGCATTACAAACATCAAACTAACATGACCACATACACCGAAACTGCCAGAGTGAACCGTTGCTTAGAAGAAAGTAAGCGATACTGGGGACATAACGCCTGCCCAGCCATGCAACCATTGCTCTTTACGTGAACTCAGCTGCTGTGCGTACGCACCGCTCGCACAGAGGAGTAGCTGTGTTAACCAGACACGATAGGAAATGGCCATTTCTTGCAGTTCAGGCTCAACTCCCCACCCCATTAATTCCTAAAAACTAGTATTAATGAAATGTCAAACTTCCACCAACCTGAATACTGTTAAGTTTCACTTTCCCTAAGTGCTGGAAGCTGGACTGGAACAAAAAACACACCCTCACAATTCCATGAAGGGAATGGTTTTCTTAAAATGGGAATATTTAAATAGTCCACAAAGGGTGTGCTATTAAAAAGTCAGCATGCCCCTGTAACAATACAAATGACCTAATGTTGAAAACCAAGATGAAGTCAGTGCCCCCCTCTTTCAAATTATGTGCAGACAAACATACAAGAAACACCTGTGGTCTGTGCTCTTGGCTGCCAGTAGCAGAATCTTCCACTCAACAAACTACAGCAGAGACTTCAGACACTTTTATGTAATCCTTTAAGAATTACCAACACTCCTTGCAAGCGAAATTAAGTGAAACACAAGACCTACTTAAGGAGGAAAGTACGTCTGTATGGAGGTGCTCTCTTCCTATGTGTATTGCAAGTTATTGGCATTTTCATTTCTTGCAGGGCTCAGGGCAACACGCTTACCCAGTATGAAAAGCTTTCTCTTTGCAGCTGTGCAGTTTTAAATACCCTTCAGGTGTTCTTCTCCACTTGCAACGTGATCAGCCAATGCCAATAAGAAGCAACTGGAATAACTATGTGAAATAAGGGATTTGACAGTCACTGCAATGGATCTTGAAAGAAATACATGAAGCAAAACAGAGTGGAAACAAAACTGCAAATCAAAAGGGGAAAAAATCCAGCTAAGACCAGTCCTTGCCAGTGTTCCCATGGCTGGATTACTTCAGCAAAAATGACTTTTAGCTAGCCTGTTCCCATTTCTTCCGCTTCCTTTATCCCCATGAAATCCTCTTGGTGTATTCTGCTTCAAATATATCCCCAGATGCAATACCTCCGATGCCTGAAGTTGGTCTCGGACGCTGTGCAGCATGTATTAGTAGCGTAACATTCTGGGATGCTTTAAATTGGCCAAAACCTAACAAAGGAACTGCACGGGTGGAGAACTGGATTTTGCAAGGTCTTTTTTGTGGGGAAAAAAATAATTATTGTAAGTGATCTGGTAGTGAGCTTGGCCTCATCACTAGGACCAGAGCACACAGAGCTAGTCTTTGGGGTCAACTTTCCAGCAAAATGCAAAACTTGTCAGCTGCCTCTCCCCTTCCTGTATATTGAATTTCCATTTTTATGTTAAGGAAAGAGGAAGGAAGTAATGGTAGTTCTGTAAAAGCAGTGCATCTTCACGTAATTCCAATGATAAAAGGCTTTATTTATTAAAGCCTTGTTAAACCTACAAGTAGAAGCTACCTTTTGCAATAGATTGCTGCTTTGGCAACATGCAGCCCACCTGTGGAAATTCAGTAATTGTGTTCTTAAAATGATAAATTCTCAGTGGCTGGGACACTCACCAGAGTTGGCATGTCTGCATGACATGATGCTTCAGCCCCTAATAAACATCTTACTTGATAATGGGTTTCTAATGATTAGCATAGCAGGCTGTAATTCTTCACACTGCAGAGAAAATACACACATGGTTCTTGATGACATCTGGTCATCATTTGACAAAACTACTGACTAACCAAACGCATCCCTACGTGATGGGGATCATGTAGAAGGGGAGGTGAGAGGAGGTAGGAGATCTCCCTCCACTGATGTCGGAAAAATTTTCAGATAAAGACACGTTAAAACCCAAACAGAAAGTGAACCCAGCAAGAATGTGAATGTGATTAATACAATTTCAACAGTTCTGGTTTAGTATCTTTACTAAAATGTTTCTTGTGGAGGAAACATGAAGTATTTTTTCCCTTGGGGGAAAAAAAAAAAACAAATCCATTTTTTTCCCTTCAAATTTTAAGTAATGAGGACATGCCGACACAAGTTACAGCTGCATGAGGTTCAACCCTGTTATCAAACACTGCAGGTTAAGATTGTGTTGCAATTTTATATATATATAATAGAAATAGCTGTTGTTCTTTGGAGGCAAAGAAATTCCCTTTGTTTGAACTCTGCAGGGAAGGAAAGAAATTTCATTCCCCATGTGCCTGCTGCAGCAACATCCTTTTTTTACAAACGAATTCCCCTAGGAATCGCTTTCCAAACTCTACACCCATGTCTTCAGTCTACAAGGTCAGTTTCTACAGCTGTCTCCAACAGCCAGTCACTGGAATTCCCTGCCCTCCTCCCAATGAACTGTGTTTTTTTTAAAATAAGGGGCAAAAATATTAATAATAAAAATGTTATTGGAAACTGTTGTGATCTCCAAAAAAATGGAGAAACGAAGTAAAACATTCCTGTCAGGAATCACGGAAACTCATTTCCTTAGAACAGAGCTCTGTGTGTTTGGATGCACTGCATGGGCAGTAAAGTCTTCACGTCCTTCTGCTTAGCCAAGGTAACCCAAAAGGTCCCGGAGATCTTTACACAGCAGACAAGTGGTGAAGTTGCTGCTGCTTTGGGGGTGCCAGCTCCAGGAGCGCCTGGACAGTCACAGCTACCTGTGTCAAACCCTTCTCTTCTAAAATATGTAGAGGCAAACATAATTGCTCCTGAATGGGGAACAAAACAAAGACAAAAACAAAATGGATGAAAAACACTCAACTGAAAAGAAAAAAAAAATTAAGCAAAAGGTGACTGAAATATGAAATGTTATGGACAGCTAGCACACACACAGGTATGAAATGGAATTTCTGCTTGTGGCTAAAGAACCGTGAACATGACTACTCAAAGGAGGAGGCCTTGGGGTAATCCTTGCATTTATTTATTAGAAAATTGTACAAATAAGAATTTGAAAAAGGATTGTGGGAGAAGCGGGGAATAGCAAATTGTCCTCTATCTCTGCCCACACTGAAATGGCAGCAGTTTATGAAACCAAAAGTAGATGAACTTAAGGAAGGGGAAAGCTTTGCTTCAACATGATGACCTTGCTACAACACAGAGCAGGAAAGGAACCATGGCTTCCTTTCCAAAACACAACTGCCTTTTTGAGGGAGTCCTCATGTAGCAAGCCTGTTTAGCTCTCAAACGTAAGGAAAGACCTGCTTTAAAGCAGAGAATGAAATACTAGTGTGTGCTATGGAAACACTGTGCAACAGGTCTAAGAGGAAATGTCATACTTAAAAGCAATTCTCATCTCATGAGACACACTGCCCATCTGAAGTCCTTCTGTCTGTCTGTATGTGCTGACCTCTCTCATTACAAAAATTCCTTGGAAGGCACAAAAAAGCAGAAAGCACAAGTTGTTTTATGGAAGAAAAAAAAAAGACTTGCTTCTATGTATGACTGAAATAACCTTGATCATAAATGTGGAAAATGCCATTTCTCCTGTCCAAGGCAACGAGAAATCGATAGTATATTTATAGGCAAATATCCATCCTATGTTATGTGCGAGTCACTACCAATTATTTACCTTCCAGAAGTACACCTGCTTAGCAGGTTACCTCCAAAATCATTCTAAGGAATAAGAGTAATACGCAAAATGCAAAAAGAGGTTTCAAAGTGTTTATTAATAATTGTGCTATTCTCAGTCTAAGATGGATTTAAAGCCTCATCCTACGTAAGTCCTTGGCACATCCTGGCCATCCTCACTCCACAACAGTCAGGATACATGTCCAACAGTTCTCTGTATCTGTAGAAAATAACCAAAGTGTGTCCCTCCTATAGAGCTACAGAGATTATTTTTCACGTGTTATTTCCACAGCAACCTGCATTTCTCCACTCTTTGAATCTTTACTGATTTTTGATGTTAAAGAAATCCTTCAGCATAAACAGTGGCAGCCAACACTCCTCCCACAAAGCTCAGAGCAGAGAGAAAACAAATGAACCCAGACTGAAATTCTCACAGTAAGCCGTATGATCCGGCTGAAATACATTTTTCTTCCAGCAAATTTATGTTATTTTGAAAAAAGTGTGCTTTTGAGAAAATACTTGTAAACTTGAGCAAATATGCCTTATCTTTTTTCTTATGTATGCAAATACATAAGGGGAAAAGCTTTGGAATGACTCCATACCACAGACAGTCATGACAAACAAAATTTAAAAACCGGAAGGCACTGTTAGTGTAAAACCCCTTGCAGCTTTTATCACAGTGTTCATTAGAAGAAGTTAAGAAACATAGGAACTGAGTTCATTTTAGTTCATACCAGTAAGCAGTGCAAAAATAGCTTATTTAAAAATAAAGCAATCTCCCCCTGTCAAAGGTCCCCTCTTTCCTCAGAAATGTTTTGCTTGGACAGAACACTGTGTGATTTGGAAAGAGGGCATCAACTCCTCTACTTGCTCCTTTGTTAAATACTCACTTCATATTACAAGAGCTTGTGAGATCTATGTACACATAACACATTTTTACTGGTAGTGACCACATCTGCAACTAAACTCCTGTGTATCTTAAACTGTGCTTCAGAGTTGTTGCCAGCTTAACGTCGGAATGCTAACACCACTTAAACTGGGCTTACAAGCCATTTACTATATTTTCAGATATAACAAAAATTTATTGAAAACACATTTGGAACAGCCATTTTACTTAACACTTACCTGTCACTGGTCTCTGAGCAGTTCCCTGAATCAATCTACACTCTGAGGAGACACGGTCTTTTACACATCACATAGGGAGTGCCCTGAAGTTCTGAGGTGTCCCTGAGACATTAAAGCATTAAAGCACCAGGATGCTTTTCCTGGGGAAGGAAAAGCTTTGAAGCTTTACGGAAGACTACCTGAGTTTTGTAAAACAGTGAAGAGTGATCATGCAGCCGGGACTTATATTTCTACAATTGTATGATACAAAGGTTTCTGAAAATTACAGGATAAGAGGAAGAAGGGAATAAGCATGAAACAAGCACGGGCTGGGGCGCCCACAATCAAGTGGCAACTCAAGAAGTTTAAGTTTTATCCAGAGCACAGTAAAATGCTATGACATTCTGTGGCATCTGATAGAACCTTAAGGATTTTTCCTTCTGTGCCACAAAACGTTTCTCCCAAAGCTGTTGAAGAGCTCAATTTTCTGAAAATTTCCTGCTTGATCTGTTACGAAGATCAAGCAGCTCAGGATTCACTGACAGTTATTTTAAAAATCCTGACTCAAAGTAATACACCAGAGTCTACAAATATGAGAAATCAAATGTTCTCAGGAGCAGGATAAGGGATGGGGGATAAGAAAAAAAATATCAGTAACAAAGTCCTGTGGACAAAACTTACCAGACCATGTCTCCTAAGACTGTGAGATCCAATCAAGAACACTGATGTTGAAAAAATACTTCGCATTCTTTAACATTTTTCATCAGGTAACCCTGAAGCAATTTACCAAAGTGGGTGCAATTCCCATTATACAGATGGGGAAACTGAGGCACAAACTGACAACGCAGTTTTCCCAGTACTACACCACTCGTTAGCAGACTATAGCATGCATACTAACCTCAGTCCCTTGTTCTAGCCCACAGGCAGAACTTCCTCCCTTGTAAAAGCATTATATCTGCTAAATACGACACAGCAAATACAAATGTGAATTATGTCACAGATGGTCGTGTGGGTGCACCAATGTGTTTACACATCGTACTTGTCACCTCTGTCCCATCAGTGGGAAAGAAAGCACTTCATACACACAGTCTTGACAAAAACCAAAATCCTTTCCCAAGCACCAGAGTGATGGAGGGAGGAAGCAGCAACACTATCCTTCAGCTAGAGAAAAAAGGCCCAGCGATAGAACATACAGAGCGTTAGCATTAGAGTACAGTAAAACACCACAAAGCCCCAGAGCTGAATGGAAAGGGAGACAAGACTGGGTTCTTCTGAATCTGTCCCCAGGGAAAGAAGAGTCTCAACTGTTCTTTTAACGCTGAGGTTTAGCTGAAGAATGTCAGAAGGGGAACAAAGATTGTCCTGTCCAGAGTGTGTGAGCAGGAAGGGAAAACAGACAGAAAAAAAAAAAGGTCAGTCAGTTAGCCATAGCAACATCCATGAAGCAGTCAGTCATCAGACATCTCAGATATAACCTACATGTTTGAGAAGCGTATCACAGCTGGTTAATTCTCATCAAGGAATCTGCAAGACTCCCATTGCAAAGAACTCACTTAATGCAAACATTTAGTGTTCAGTGAGATGCCCGTCACCTGTACAGCTTAAACATGTAAGTACTCTTTGTTGTTAAAAACGTAGCAGTTGACACATGCCTTAGTGAAAACCATTTTTCTCCAGGGGAAATGAAGAGGCTACAGGTTTCCAAGATGCTGTTGGCATTGAGTACTCACCAAAGCTAAGCCTCCACATGTATCTTAGTTAATGAGAACAGCAGGACAAGGGATTATTTATGTGTAACTGATGCTTCAATGCAGTATCCTGCAGAAACAGCTATTGCTAATTAGAGTTTAAGTGTTCTGTAACTATTCCCACTGTGTATCTTTTCCCTCTCTTTCACACAGGTAACTGCTGTAAATCAGTGAAATCTAGATGCATGGATCAATCTGTTCAACTGTCAGTTTCTTGTGACGCAAGAGCTTTAACTAGCAAAGTCCTATAGAAATAGCTGCTCCACTGTGGTGCCTGTAATTAGCATTTTCTAAAAGTAGCCTTCCTCTTAGAAGGTAAGTATTTCTACATAGATCCATACTTTCAGAAAGCCTTTTATTTTTGTAATTAGAATTTAAATGAAAGGAAATACCTGCAGGCATCTTTTCCAGAAAAATATACTAGGCTGCCACACCATTCTTGCATACAGATATCTCACGTTCACATCTCAGTAGACATGTAATGTAGACATGCGAGAGCAACTTTAGAGTTCAAGTGGGGGTATTTCAGTAAGTTTCCCCAGAGACACTCTCCTTGAACTCTTTCATATTAAAGCAAGAAATATGAGAAAAACAGGAGGGTCCTAGACAGTAGGTGTAGCAGATGTAGCAGACTGGGTCTATAGGGGACTTTTTCTTGAGTGGCTTGTTTGTTTGTTTGTTTTTAAATGTGGGTCATTTCAGTGTAATGCAATCCCATAAAAATTACATCTTCATTTTTGAGGGAGCTATAAATAGGGAAGCTGAGATGGAATTGAACAATTTTGCCCCAGACGAATTTATATTGTACAGTTCTGCTGGGAGTAAGAGTCTGAAGTTTCTTAGGGGACCAAAACAGTGCAGGATTTCAAAGTACTAATGGTTACTTACAACTCCCTACCATGTTCCAACGCGATTCACCACTGAGTCATGTGAAATTGCCAGGCAGCTCAATAAATGTTATCCTAAAATCCCAATGGCTCAAATGCCTGCAAGTGAAGCTATCTGAAAACACCAGAAAATACTGCATGACTGACTTGAGAACATTGCTTTTAGAAATAGCTGGGAAATGAGTCACTGGGTCTACCTTTCCCTTTCACAATACAAAAGAAAGAAAACAGCACCTACCACAGAAACACTAATGCTTAGCAGGATAAGAAACCAAATCAATTAATACACTAGAAGAAAAATTAAGAAAAACATGACTTATCAAAACTATTTGTACTGAGACAGCTGCTGAATAAGACACAGTGGAAAAAGGACAGGACAGCATAAAACAGGGTAACTGGACTCAGATGAACTATTTTCTATGTTCCCACCTCCCAGCTCTTCCAAGTTTCAGAAGAGGACAAGGAATACCAGAGGATAGACTTCTACCAGTGGTACATAACAAAAGAATTAGGATCTATGCAAAGATAGCTACCATCAGAGAAAGGCCAATAATACCGTGACTTGTTGGTAAGACAGTAAAGATGTTCATGTAAGAGAATTATTCTGTAGGAACACAAAAAGCTTTGGGATAAAAATAACACATGCAAAACATCATCCAAGTTTTATCCCACTTTTAAACTGTCAAATATCTAATATTGAGGAAATGTAATTGTTTTTATAGAAATACCTTGCAATTCTAAAGGCAGACTCAAACTGCATCAGCTACTATGAATTTGAGTCACAGCAGTAAGTGAATCAGACTTCTGATAAACTATATCTGACTTCATTTTGCTCTGGAAGACAACGCAAGGTAAGTCTGATCTATACCGCAAGACACAGCTTATACGTGAACCTTCTAAACTTTTAATAATTTAGTTTTTATCAAATCTTTCAAAGAAGGTTTTATTTTCTGAAGCATCATACAAAACTGCACCTGAAACATTGTATCAGGGTAGTAGAAATACATACCTGAGGCACTCCAATCCTTCTGCAAGCTTCCAAGAAATTCTCCACATTTCGTCTGCATTTTGCCATTGTAAGTTTAGGCTGCAAAGAAGTAAAGGAAGCAGGCATACAGTGTTCTTAATTGGCAGGATTTTAAAAGATCTTTATTTTTTATTTAAATAAAACTCTTAGTAAATCTCTTTGCCAGAAACATACCGCACTGACATAAGCTTCTCTAATTCAAAGCAGGCTCTGCTGTAGTTTGCTTTTCTTTAGAAAAGCAAGCCCAAGTTTCAAAGCTATTTTATGAAAAGCTAATTTATGAGTGCTGGATGTTTTTTAAAAAAGACAATTCTAAGCTGTGCAATATTTATATACAAGGTGTTATACTAACACTTTTAGTGACTACAGTATGATAATTTTTAAAATATATTTTGAATGAAACACACATGCATGGCTTCCATGCTGTGAGCTCAGAGAAATTTCATGATATAAACCAATCTGGAGTCTGTTCTGGATTACTACAATACAAAAATATATAAATATCAAACCATACTTCATTTAACAAAGAGATAAAGAAATGAAGGCTAGATGAAACCAAAAAATAATGGAAGAAAACTGGAAATGAAGCTTGCTGCTTGTAAGCCTCTTGCAGATGTGTTTGAATTGCACTCACTGGCATTTTTTCAAATAAGCTTTTTTTCTACAGTTAGCTTTCACACCTCTACACAGACATACCACAGCACAGGCTCTGTCTTGTTTCTATCCTGGAAACTTATTCTTTTCTGGTTAAAGAGACACAAGTTTCCTGCTCCTTTGAACAAGCTACCCACAGTCTACATAGCAGCAGGCAGCGGCCTCTGTGGGTTCAATACTTTTCCGTAAGTGGTGGGGTTTCTGCTCTGTCTCCTCAATGTGCCGTATTTCCCCACCAAGAAAGCACGTTAAAGGCTAGTGCTGACTTCTTTCTCCCAAAGGACGAAGGGAATACAAAGATCACATTGACTGAGGAATGACATGATGCCTCTTCTGCTCCTGGAGCAGTGCCACTAAAGGCTGCCTCTTCCTTGGGATTTATATGACAAAGCCATGATTTAATTCCTAACACAGAATATTCAACGGCACATAAAACCAGGCCATTGAAAAGATATTCTCAATGACGCAAGTCTTCTGAATAGCGGCTGTATGCCTTCTCTCTTAATGATTCCACAATCTGCCTAAAATGTTGGCGTGTCCAGTTCAATCGTTCTCAAAATAATGAGGACATCTGCCTGTTCACATTAAGTCCAAGGGAGAGGAACCACAATGATACAGTAAGCAGCCCTGTAAGTGCCAGTTCAAGTTCCAACCAACACAAAGACTGACTCCAAAATAAGGAAAAGCAAACACAACATGCATGTTTCAACAACTTGCCCCAGGAACAGTCTTCAGGTTTTTTTCCTTATTCACACAATTTAAAGGTGCATAACAAGCAATCTGCCTCTCCATACTACTTTTAAGTAGCTGACCCTAAATATTTTCACTGAACTTTCTAACTTCCACAAATACATATTAGGTAAATAATCTGTTGTTATATCACAGTTCTTGACCTTTCTCTAATTCTGTGCTTTCCCTACACGATAGACAGTAATGCACCCAGAAGTATATCATCTTCATTGCTTTCCAGAAACACTGCAGTTAGGCAGGGTAAGAAAAACAATTTCAGAAATTTTCAAACTTCTCTGTGCGCTTCCTTCCTTGCTCTCAACAGTCCCCGGATACACCACCTTTTTTCCTGTTATCACAAAGGTATGACTGGATTTGTTTTGTTCCAGGAGATGCTGTTCTCCAAGTAGTTTTAGTGTATTCTGCTAAAATTCCTAAGCAGAGGAATTTGTAGTGCTGTGGACACAAGAATCAGCTTGGCTTCTGTGCCTGTTTTCTGTCTTGTGTAGTGGGATCCTAAACGTTGTAGAGAATGTTGTATTTTCCTACTATCTGTTTTCCTGAACTTCTTGGACCTTTTGATCTTTTGAAATATCCTATTTCAGTTTTCATGCTGAACTGTCTCTTACTTACTAGTTTTCAAGTTAACATTAACATTTTCTTACAATCTGTGTTAAAAGTAACTTCATTTAAATGAAACAAACCCAAATATAATTTCTTTTAATGAACCTGTAGACCTTTAGACAGAACAGATGGGTTTTTTTGTCACGTATGTTCACAGAGGAGAATACTGAATTTAGCATGTGTCTGGATTACAGAACTTTATTGGATGTTATTTTGGACACCTATAAAATACTATCTATTACATACTTACAACAGCAGGTGAGGGGACATGAATGCTGGGAACAGATCGGGGACGCACGTGATTAGCTAAATGGCACAGAACAACACCATCAGTGAGAGCTGCTCCAAGATCACTGGGCAATGACACTTTCAACCGTGATTCTATATTCTGTAGAAAAATGGAACATAGACACACAAAAAGTAAGAGCTGGTTTCCTCCAACTGTTTCATTCTGCGGAACATTTTGTAAGAGGCAGAAGCACTTCCATTACAACTCTCTGTCCATCCTCATGATGCTTCTAAACAGTTTTCTGAGTAACACCAAGGAAGGCTCTGCACACTGCTGTGGCCCAGAGCTGACCACAATCTGGGAGCAGTTAAGCTCAATAATGAACAGTTTTCATTGTACAGCACAGAGGACTAATACAACCATTATTAAAACATAATGGAAATCGAGGTCGAAGAACAGTATTCCTAATTCTTCATATTCTCAGAGAATGGTTCTGCCAAGGGAGGTAAAAATAGTTGTGTCTGTGGGTTGGAGGACAATATAGTTACCAAAAGTAATGATAACATTTTTTGCTGTAAAGAAAAACCCAAATTACTTGGCATAAATAGTTTTAAAGAAATGAGGTAGTTAGCATTTGTGTAAGGGAATGAATATGTTATGCTGTATCTAAATTTTTTTAAGTATAAAAAAAAGATTTAAGCTTACTTGGGAAGCAGAACAAGAGACAGACTACATACAAAGCATTCTGAGATAACAGGAGAAAGGCTCTGCAAACAGCACCAAGTTTTGTTTTGTGTTGTTTTATTTAAGATAACTTTCTCCTTTTAGGGAAAAAAGATTGTGTTTACTTTAAAATTCACAAAGAGAAGGAACTCTCTCTGTCCATCTGGGATGCTTATGGCTTTTAAAATAAGCTTTAACAAGTAGGATTTCTTATTTCTTGAGAAAGCTCAAACAATTAATTAGAGCGCCTCAAGGAATCCCTTCATGCTCTCCAGAAACAAGTCTGGGGCAAAGCAGAGCAGTACCTTAATACCATGTGACATTTTCAATATTCACATGTATTGTCATTGTACCTGGGCACAAACGAGGAACGTGGTGGCCCTGAACAGGCAAATAGCACAACCATAAGGAATACTTGTACCTCAGATGTTCTGCACTTAACTAAGGATAAGGCAAGAATCAATAGATGGATCCAGAGCACACAAGGAAACCATGCTGTCACCATGACTGGCAGTACTCTCCGCATTACATCTGCTTTTCTGTGGGCTTTACAGCAAAGAGGAGTTTTTAAAAAAAGATTAAAAAGAAGACAGTAAGGCAACTCTCCAGGGAGTTCCTTACAAGTGTGAAGGCTGATAAGGAAGAAAGAAAGCATATGTTTATTTTAAAAGTAGACATCACCCGACAGTCAGAAGCAGGAGTCAGCACAATATATTTGACAGAACTTGAAGCTGACTTTATCCACCACAAAAACCAAAGTGAACACCACTGCATCCATCTGAAAGAAACACTCGGACTGTACAATGCCATCTAATTTTGGCCAACTGTTCACCATATTGGTTCAGTGAAATTGATCTAAAACAAAAGGACAGATTTAGCAGGATGCACACAATACATTTACTAAGATGTCCACATACTGGCTCCTGGCAGCACTTACCTTACGTAGCTGCTCTATTAGCTCCAGCTCCTCCTCTCGCTGTTTGGAGTTTTGTCTTACTCTAGGGTCTGCAGAATCATTAGCAGGAGACAAGGCACGGGTAGAAGATGAAGTAACAGCTAAAAAAGTAGTACGAAGGAAAGAAAATTACTACGCACGGTTTGGCTGACTGTGCTTCACTGCTGTACTACACACGCACACACAAGGTTCCAGAATGGGTACGGTGCATTCCTTTTCACAAATCTGTTTCTTTCATTTGATTATTAATCAAGCTAATGAGGTGTTCTAGAACACATTTTCCTCTCTGTTTAGATTCTGTTCTTTCTGTTGGCTAATAATAATTCACCAAAGGAGGACAAAGTTTTGCCGGATGTAGTATGTTGAAACAGTTCAGTCTTTCTACAGAAATTGCAATTTTGTTATGTGCTACTGTGCAATGCAAAATTTATCAAGCTGCCTTCATCAGTGGTTGAAGGCTTTTGTGGCATTTCCTCAGTATCTTTTTAGGTGTAAGCACAGACCAGGAAGAACAAAATCCCACACTTCCACAAATATGACAAAAGAATATTTGACAACTCTAAATAAAAAACTGCTTATTCATTAAGTATTCGATGCCGTATGTCTACAAATGGAACTCTAAAAGTAGTTTGATGATAATGACCTGAAGTAACAAAAGAGTGCAAAACCTAGGTAATGCAGATGTTAATATAACGTAGCAAAACTAGCTAACTTCTAAGCTATACAACCTACCTTTGTTTGCTTCATCCCTGACAGCTGCTCGGAAAAGGAAACTCTCAGGTCGCTGGGAAGGGTTTCTATAGGAAGGCGGGGCTGCATGGCCAGGATATGGAGGGGAAAGGTGGACTAAACAAATGTGGAAAGGCACAGGAAAGGAAAGGAGGAAGAAGGAAATGGTTAGAGTTTAAATAGGAAATGGGTTCAGCAACATGGTAATTGAAAAGAACAAACCAAAAATTTTAATGTAATAATGACAAAATAAATTACAGCCATGCATGATAAAAGCGCAGAGCAGGAAAAGGCACTTCCAAGGATGCTTGCATGCAAAGCACATTCCACATACCAATTCCAACAACTGTTCTGACTGTTGCTCAATGCATCTGTGTGCCAAAGCCTATATGAAGGCCTAAACCAGCCAAACCCTATGCTCTGCCTGAGGACATGCTTCACCCCTGTTGTCTCTTCCCTCATGTGTTTTTAAGTGGACCCAAATAACTGGGTAAATTCTCAAACACAGCAGTGCCCCATACGGAGATGGGAACATATGCTCCCTTCTCTTCATAGTACAAATAAGCAAGCAGGCATTTTTATCTTATTTTTCAGAAATTTTTCTTCCTTTCCCTGTTACCTGTCTGAGTGGTAGGTGAGCCGGGGGAGATGGTAGATCTGTCATCACTCTGTGGACAAAAAAACAGAAGAGTATAAATGGTCCTAATCTGGAAAAGCTTTGACTACATTTTAATTTGCTGCGTTTTAAAAAGGCTCCATCCATCTAAATGTGTTTCAGAAAAAAACCACAGTATGTTGTTCCCCAAGTCTCATCTCTGCAGAAAGTGACAAAGTTTTTTCTTTTGCAGAAATGACACAATTGCTTTTTTCTGAGGAAAGAGAATGACGAAACAGCACTGACCGTGCAATGACAAATCTTTGTTTACTCTTCCTTCCAACCAAAACTTTCAAAGTATTCTTTACAAAGGGGACACAGAAAAACAGATAACTAGATAACATACAGAACTTGCATTACAGCAGCACCAATAAGGATACACCTCTGACACCTTTGCTAATGCAAAACTGCTATTTACTGAACATCACTCTCCCCAGCAAAACACACTGTGGTTTCATTACAGGGCTTACACAGACTAATGATTTCTTGTGATGAATGCATTCAGTATAGCAGTTTCCACAGAAGAGAAAGAAATATAGGATATCTGTATTCAAAGGTAAGCTGGTGAAGAATACAAGAGTACTTTTGATGAACTCAACTTGGTCAAGAGTAAATAATCTTGTACAGAAAAAGCAACATCAAAGACAACCAAGAACCCCTCAGAGGAGAGACTGGTTACCATGTTTTTATAGCTTAGGCCTCCTGTAGACACAGCCTAAAGCTACGATGAGGTAATATCTACTACAGTTTAATCAGGTAAATTGGATTCTTACCCTACCTGAACTTTTGATTAGAAGCTGACAGACTAACACCTGTTAACACAGATGTGTGGATCCAAGAGTTTTTTGTTGGCTTTACTGGTGAATGATAGTAGCAAGAGATACCTTGATAGGACTGAAGGTAGAGGCATTAGGCAGGGTAGTAGCACAGCTTTCTTGATTCAACCCTGAGAGCGACTGAATGCATAAAGAAAGAGAAGGCAGTAGCAGTGTTAGCAAATGGCTGGCTGATAGGTCATGCACAAAGGTGGAATGCAGTAGGCAAGTTAAAAAGGAAGAGGTGATCATAATCACATTCTCAGAAACACTCAACAGGCAACAGATACATACTTGCTGAACTACACTTAAAGCCTTCCTACCCTCCTGAACTTTCTGGCTAATAAGCTTGGGAGATGCAATGTTTCTTTTACACACAACATAGCGACATCAAAAGCAGAACTAAGAACAGTAAGTGAGGTAAAAGCTTCTTTAGTAACACCTAATGTAACACCTATGCCATCAGACAAAAGGAAATTTTACCCTACAACAGTTCATTCCGAGCCACTATTCAAAATAAATAGCTTTCTTTTTAATGTTTCAAGTATGTTACACATTTTTAGTAAGTTATTTTCCTATCAACTTTGTAAAATCAGAGAAACCCACATCTAACGGGCTTTGTGTCTGCTTTGTGTCCACTTTGTGTCTGCCACAAACACCTAATGCTGATCCTTGTGAATTACACACAAAGTAAGTAAGATTCCGTCAGTGGAATCTAGCTCTCGGGGAAGATGTCAGTGTGAAGATTTACAGTGTTGTCACAAAAAAAGTGCAGCCGAATTTCAATTATAGCCAGTATCAAAACCAACCAACCAAACAACTTTTCATGTTTACAGAACAGGAGCTCCAGCATGCCAATCTGTCACTGACAGGTGGATCTAGAAGGCCAAATTCTGTGTCTTATTGAAAGCACAATCAAAACGCTAACGTTTGAGGACTGAATGGCTCAAGAATGAAACTATACTTTCTGAAACAGCATTCAACAGCAGAGTGGCAGTTCAGCACAGCAGAACACCACCAAATGACACCTAGAAACTCCACAAATGTGAATGACACACTTGGGAGTGTTAGTATTTAAAACTATTTGCAACTATTCTGCCACTTCAGAACAGTACAGCCAGGGAGGACTAGAAGGAGAGGTTATACTCAGGGCAAGCCTTAAATATAAACATCTGTAGGCCCTATGCAGACTTAACAGCTGATCCTTAAGACAGTCTCCTTCTCCACAGCAGTGCAGAGAAAAAATCATGGGTTTCTTTTTTTTGTTTTAAAGAGTTTCAAAATATCACTCGACTTAAGCAAAACATTAGCTAGTATATGAGAACAGTAAAATAAAAACAGAACTAGGTGGTCTGTAACATTAACATTAACTGTGTATTTCTGTATGAAAAGAGCAAGACAACCTTGATGCAGACTAACAAGAAGTCATCACAACCCACATACCCCGCAGCGGGTGAAGGGAAGGGGAACATGGCACACCACAGGGTAGGACAATCACAACGGCAACACACTGCATGCTCTTCACCTGTTTGCGGGTCCCTGGCCTTCTTTTAATGGTATTGGTGTTATTGTCAATCTCAAACACAAAGACAGGCTCAAAGCCATTCTGTCAGGGACAGCAAGGAAAGAAAGAGACGGAAGAAAGGAAGAAGTGAGGCAAAGAACAACTGTAAGAAAAGGTAGCCACAATACAAAAGGAATGAGGATGCTGCAACTCAGACTTACAACACCCTACTGCACATGCCGCACTTGGCCTCTAGGCCTAGCACTGAAGTCAGTGAAATCTCCCTGTGCCAGAAACAACTGTAGATACAGGGACTGCCAAAGCAGAGCCCAACCAGAACTCTGTACGAACCAAATAAGGATATTTTAAGGGAATGTGATTATTAAACGTTTGAATACACAAATGGATACCAACGGTCTGAGAGAAAACTCCAGGGTACAAGTTAGCATAATTCAAGTCCTGCTTACTTTACCCATACCATTATTATTTGTAACACACTGGTGCCTAAAAGCCTTAACTTAAAATGTTTCAGAGATCCCATGTGCTAACAGTAACACCATGGCCTCAGGCCATGTTTGAGACCACAACAAGAAAACACAAGCAATGAAGGGAGCACAAGGCAGCAATGACACAAAGGTTATGAAAGGAAGAGGTCACACCAGCTGCCTGATGCTTATCAAGTATTGCATGGGCTTCACAACAGAGTAATTGAGCAGCAGTTTGAGAGGATGTTTTGGTTTTTTTTCCTTCCATAGTACTCACCTTGTAAGGGACAGTATGAGAGAAAACAAGAAGATATTTGGGGAAAAATGAGATTCATAAGCAATCAAGGCTGAAATCAGTAGCCAAGTCTGAAGCCTTGATACTATCTCAACAAGTAATCTCAATTGCAACAAATGGGACTATCCTTGTGAGAAAAGCAAGCACGATATGACTAATATAAAATTTTGAGGTATACAGCACATTTGCTCAGAAAGGCCAGTGATTACATTTCTTCAGCAACATTTTGGTTAGTCTGGCTATTACAAGTCAACACAAAGAAATCCACCACGGTGTGCAATAAAGTACTACAGCCAAGCTCCACTTCAAATCAGAGGTATGTAGAAGAAACATATAACTAAACTGAACTATTAACTTTCACAGAAAGTATGGGTAGTTCTTTTGTGGGTTCAAACAGACTGTCCTGAAATTGTTTACAAACAGCAGGAAATGGTCAGAGTAACCTGTACAATGTGAATACATTTAAATTTCAATTAGTGAGAAAAGACAAGGAGAAGACCAAAAGAAACATGATGTAAGATTTAAAAAAGGAGATTCACAACTTAAATTTTGGTTTTAAGAAAATTTTTGTTAAAGCAGTAACAATACCAGAAGAGGGAAGTAATAAAATAAAAGAATGCTCACTTGCTTTCTAACTACATATTAGACATCACTTTTTTAATCTTTCCCTTACACCTGAGCTGAAAACATTGTTTGGAGCAAAAGAAAAGCAACTGCACAGTTTAGAGAGCTCTGATGTAATGAGGGAAATGCTCAACAAAAGATCTTTTACTATACCTCTATGTAATATTCTCCTCTTTTGCCACAAAGTGTTCTTCCCACACCATAAAGCTAGAACAATCAGTGGAAAATCTAGCAGAACTTTTTTTTTTTTAATTTTTTTAAGCTAACCTATCTGCAAGTTTCAGTGTCCAAAAGTTTTGTAAGGTAAAGTTTCCACTACTGCATGCAGTCTTTATGCACAGAGAGAAAAAGACAGAGAAGAAACTATGTAAATGGAAAATGTGTATTGAAAACTGCCATTAGCAAATAGAATTTTGATATGAAATGCCTCTATACTTTGGTGGAGGAAAAAACCATCCTCAGAAATTAGACCTAGCTAAATTTCAAATGCATAAGGACAGGGAAAATGTCAAATGAAATTCCAACTTCTGAACATTTC
This sequence comes from Mycteria americana, assembly GCF_035582795.1. Taxonomy (NCBI): domain Eukaryota; kingdom Metazoa; phylum Chordata; class Aves; order Ciconiiformes; family Ciconiidae; genus Mycteria; species Mycteria americana. The sequence continues at coordinate 12,555,400 of NC_134371.1, forward strand.
CTTGTTGTTGAACAAGTTTTTACCATACAAAATACATTTCTGGAAACAAAAATGCTACAAATTCATGAGCTACCGTGGACTTAACGTTCCAGTTACAATAATTGCCAGAAAGAGCTGCCCTAGCATATGTCACCATTAGACGCAGCGTGTATTTCCACTACAAAATAGAGCTGCAGATCATACTTCAGCAGTTCAGAAAACCCAGTATTTCATATACTATTATAGTTCACTGCTGCTGAAAAGAGCAAAGAATCAGAAGAAAAATGAATAGAGAAATGACTGCTTTCAAATCTAGTTCAATCTTTCCCTATCAGCCTGTCCACTTTTTTGTGAAGTGCAAGGATGTAACTTGGTTAAAGACACAAAGGAAACAAACAGTAATGGAAGCCATTTTCAAAATAACTTCTGAAAATTCCAAATCATATAATGTAAAATTCTATATATTAATTTATAACAAAAGTCATGGGATCACACAATCAAATAGAAATGGGTCCTTAAAGGTATCTTTAAAATACATTCCAAAGATGAATTCACTGACAACAGAATATCATCACTTAACCCAAATGACTGCTATTCTCCTGTTTCTTATTATCTAAATATGAAAGCACATTTTTATATGCTAATTGATTGTGATTTCTCTAAACAGGCACATGCATGATCACAACTAAATCTCTCTCTAATATTATGAGCTTTCTTTTCCTCCCACACAGCGCTAGTCATGTGAAAGCAGGAAAACCAAAAAGTCTGAATAAAGGGACAGTAAGTATCTTGACCAACATGTTCTGGAGAGAGATATTCTGACTGAGAGCACTGCCTAAAGAAAATTTAGGCAGATAATGGAAGCACATGAATTAAGAAAATAAATCCCAGGCATGCAGTCATGCAACAGCAGGCAAATCAGGTGTATTTTTCTTTTATAGACATGGATTATGGCATTAATTATATTCTTTAATTATGCTACATTGCTAAGATGCCATAAAGGAAGAAATAGCATAAAACATGAAGTACATAAATGTTTTTATTTTTGCTAACTGTTCAAAATAGATTATTTTTAAGACATCTTCATTGATAAACAATAAAAAGGTATGAGGAATATTTCATGATTTGTAGCATTCAAACGCAGAGCGGGTTTTCCCTGTGCTATGATATGGTTACCAAGATACTAAGTATTTCTAACCACAATGTGCAGGATGCAAACAAGTTAAAGTAGAAGGCAAGCTAAATGGAGAAGGAATCAAACCAGAACAACTAGAGGTGAATTTGGAATTTTACAAGCTGTTCTTTACTATCAGTAATTTTCTTCCGCTCTCAGAAAAAGATAAGCTTTAATTATTTTGTGGAAAAACATCACTATGTTACTGACAAATGGCTGACAGTACAAGTACCAACATACTCATTCTATTAAAGTTCACAGCTAAGCCACTTTTCAAAGATGCTCATGTTTTATGCTATTTAGATTAGCTCTAAAATAGTTGGTCTAATCTGAGACAATCATAACATGTTGTTATTTCTATGCTTTAGAATCTGCCACATAAAAAGGCCATTACGTGCAGGATCTTACCACTAACAAGGCACTATCATCAGTATGCTGAGACCTTCTGGATGGAAAGGGACACTGGGAGGCGGGAGAGATGGAGTAATGTCAGAAACACACAGAATGTCAGAAACACACGGTATGTGAACAGACAGAAATTTTGGAACATGTACTGCTTGTTTATAGCATTGTGAGGCTTTTGTTAAAAATCCATAAAGTTATGTAACTCTGTAGGAATATATAGCCACATGACCCATGAATTATAGTGTATTCGTATTAGTTAAGGAATCAATTATTCTGCTTTCTGTGTTGTCTCAAGCAAATACAGACAACTACGTATTCACAGTTCTTACTGTGGTAGAACAAAGGACCCTTAAAAAGAATAAATTAAGAACAGAAGAACATTAAGAAGGAAAAGGAGCAAAAACTATTTCAATTACCCCACGTTTCAGTAATTTTCTAACAAAAAAGAGTTAGTTGGAAAATGCTGCTAAAGAACTATTTATATTCATTATATTATTAAAAGTTTTGATCTGATTAACAGTGCCAAGTGATTTATCTTCCCCTGGAGGAAAGTGGGGATGGCAAGCAGTGGAAGAGCTATTACTATGCAGAAATCTGATGCAGAGAGTGAACAGATGTCATTGGCTCAGCTGTGTATATTCTAGAAGACTGAGCCCTGTATGATTTGTGTTCCCTACTGACTTATTGTTTTTGATTATAAAACTACACTAGAATAAACTTTTTAAAAATTTATTTATTTCTTTTTCTGATAGGCCTCAAAATTCTAATGCTTAATCTTTCTGGGATAACTGGTGATCTAATGATAGGAAACCAGGAGAAAATTGATCAATGAAGGATGAGTGCAACACAATAACTTGTCTGAATACTCCTGTTAGAAAGTAAACTGTAATGCTCACAAGGAGCATCTCAAAATGGAATATGAAATGTATTTTCTGTATTAAACATAGAAAACATACAAGAAACAATAAAACAACACACTTGGACAGGCAATCTACATGAACAGAGGAAATATTAGACTGGTCCCATAAGCAAAAAAATCCCAACCCAAGGCTTAATAATAAGTGTGAAAAAACTATGCTATAACCCAGTCCTGCAGTTCTCCATAATCAGGAAAATATCTCTGATGGAGAGAGCTAAGAATTCATGTGCTGACATCCCTAGTAATACTCTTATTGGACTCTTACCTCACTATTCAGAGGACTTTGCTTCTGAGGGCTTAAGGATGCTTTTTGCTATAGAGAAAAAGGAAAAATGAAAGACCAGTTTAAAATAATGTGACAGAGAAACAAAAGCTCAGAACAAACCAGCATAATTTAGAAGTGTTTTAAAACACAAGAAGTCTTAGTTTTTAAATAAAACATGCATTGGGGAAATTTCAGCTTTCCACTGAGCTGAAACTTCATTGATATTACTAGTAAAAAACCAGCCTTTATTCCACATGAAAACAAAAAACCCGAATTGGTTTTTGCATATTAAAGATGCATAATAAACCCAAAATATAACCCAAGGGAAGAATTTAATTGCTGAGAATAAAGTGCTCATGAATAACAAAGGCAACAGAAGAAAAACAAAACCAAAACCCCTAAAAGGCTCATCAATGAATAAAATGCATCCTAAGTATCTAAAGTCTTTATCTGAAAGACTGAGATGAATCTTTAATAAAAGCAGCTTTTCTACAAAACATTGCCAAGGGCCTGAGATTAGTTGGTGCTAATGAAAAGCCCAGTTTGAGGCAGCTAAAAGGCTTTTTCTAAACTAACTTTATACATTACATAAATGCAATATAACATTCTTTTCCTCTCTGCAGACCACCCTAAGCCCAAAATATTAACTGTAACATTTCTTAAATTTGTGATGGCAAGATTTGGGTAGGTCACCAGAGCAGTAAACAGTAAAATAAATTAAAGACAACTAGCATATAAACAAGTTTGTGTGTTAAGCAGCAGACTACTTCATATTGACTGCAGTGAAAGAGAAAGTGAAGACGCAATGTCCACAGAGTATCTGATGTACCATACATTTGCACCCATGCTTTACCTGGAGGTAACTTATTTACGCATCATAAAATATCAAAATAGATCACGCAACATTATCTTCCTGTGTGTACGACAGATTTCTTCTCTGCCAAATCTGTCTTCAAAATTAAATTGTCTCTATGCCTCCTCAAATAAAGAACCCTTCTTTCTTATACCAATCCTGTCACATCTATGCAAATGAAGAATTGAGAGAATGAGGCAGACTACGTAAAAACACAATTCTTTACAACAACCATATTTTGGGTAAATCTCTTCCATCTTCCTCCCCAGTTCTAGTTTTTCTAGTTTTCTCTATGTTAAGCTACAGCACCAACATTGAATGGAATTAAATGCTATTTCTCCATTTTCTTTATAAGGTACCATGCATGCCCAAGAGTGCAACGTACAAGTATTAATGATCTTGGCAATTAATTTTCATTAAGGGATTCAGAAAAGATAAAGTATCAAGTAGGTACTAAAAGGGGGTACCTTAACAAAGTCAAGGACAGCTTCTCTCTGGATCTGTTTTGTTCTCATCCTCTCCTCCTCATACTGAAGCGCTGCTAGCTGGGCCTCCCGACGGGTACGCTCTATGTGCCTGCGGTGCAGCTCGGGATCTGTATTAGGCACCTGGAACAAAACAGTGCACCAGGCTGTAAAGACAGAACTACACAGGGTAAAACAGATAGGTTATGGAGAAACAGCCCATGTCTTATGGCTAACGTAAGTTTGGTTTTGCATCAAACGCGTCCAAAAGAATGAAACAGTAAGAGCTCAATGTGTTACCTGACTGTGGTGACTTGATAGAGAGAGAAAGTACGGTGAATCAGCTGGGGGTCTGACAAACAGAAAAACAGAGAGTAAGTATACTTTTTATCTTAAATATAAACAAGTTTTCATACATGAGTTGTCAGTGACACACAAGTATCTCGTCAAATCAGAAGAGTAACTGCTTGGTAAGCAAAGCTGTTAAACGAACTGCTGCGATAATGATTTAACTCATTGTGCATGACAGATTTTGTGCAGTCATTTCTATCTCTTCTCCTGAATTGTGATAAAATTTTTCTACAGCTCAGGATGTACCAATGGGATTGTACATTTGGCCTATTACATTGAGATACCCAGTACTTTATACCCATTCTCTAAGAGCTGGTTAAGTAACCAATCCAGGAATGTTTCAGATGATCCTCATTTAGGGGAGCAACTGGCTACTACAGTTATTTAGGGAGGGGGGAAAACAAAATTAATCAGTAGAAACTATATGTTTCTTTTCCCTACCTCTCTGTCCTGTCCACATAACTCCTTAGTACTTGGTGATGCTCTCTGTCCTGCATCAAATTTAGAGTTTCAGGTCTTCGTAATTCATCAGTGTCCCTGCGGGTAAACACCAGGTGGAAGGGGGATTGGCCACTGATGCACATAAACTACTGTCAGATGAATTCTTCTCTAGATTACAGCTGTTTTTGTAAGAGTAATTGCCTAGACAATTAGCTTCAGATAAGCACAAAGGTGAAATTCAGGATGACCAAAGGAATCACATTGTGATACCAAGTCAGATCACAACTACTGCAGTTCATAATTAAATAAATGTATTTTAATTAACAATGATTTCAAAATACACAAAGATGGAATCTCTCTCTTAAGACTATGTTCTGGTTACTGTGGCCCTTATTCTGCTCTGGAAAGAACAGAATTAAACATTAGCATCCTCTGATATTTTCAGAACAAATCTGCTCACTTCACCAATCAAGTGATGACTTTCTAACTGTCAGTGATACAAGCCATCAAAGTCACAAATAACAGATCTGTCTCTTATCCATCATATCAACAGTAAAAGAGAAATTTTGCAGCCAGTTCTTTGCTAGAAGGCAGCTGCTAGCACTGAAACAATTCCCAGCTTCCACAGTCTACAGTACGTTCCCTGCCATGTTGCTTCCTAGAAAAAAAGGTTCATGGAAACTGAGTAGCTTACTCTTTACAGCCTAGACTCTGCAACCTTCACTCCTGGGGCAACTATGGAATAGAGAGATACTTTCCAATGCATTTCCAAAAAATGTCAGTCATGCTGCCTGTGTGTGTACACTTATCACCTATTCTGCCCAGAGAAGCTTAAGAGATGTGGAAGACCCATATGCTACAGGTCTCCTCTGTTACTTAAATTAGCACTGATGCACGTGACAAATCCATTTTGAACGGACAGGACTGGGTTCAACTGAGTGCCAAGAAGTGTATTCAGACCAGAGTACACACAGCTTTGTTGCATCAGGAATGCACCACAGTCTGTCCAGAGGCACAAACTGTACTTGCTGAATTGAATCAACTAATCTAAGTACTCTTGAGATGAAGTCTGCATTACATCCAATTCTAAGAGTTTTAATGGCTCCAGCATGCTGAAGAAAAAAAAGAGGCTGCCTGCCAAGGCATTTGCACAGAATTATTGTGGAAGCAGTTTACAGCTTGTGATTGCCACAAATTAAATATTTGACTAATACAAGCTTAAAATATAAAAAATTACTCATTGTCATATGGCTGTTTTTTCACATTTTTGAAGGCAACAACAATATGACCTGTTTTTAGTGCCTCATTAAGAATTTCACTCTGCTGCGGCATAATATGAATAAGCTACAATTCATTTAGATCGTTGATTAACTACTTCCGCATGAAGATCCACTGCCATTCTTAAGTTAAATTTTGAAAACACTGGATACCCTCGTGAACTACAATTTCCTTTATCATTAAAATCTGTCTATGTAAATGGCAGCTCTCTCCTAGCTAACTAGCCTTGTCTTATTTCCTTCAGATATGTCATGCAATCCAGTGTTCGTAAAGTCTAACTATTTCCATGTTGATCACAAATGTTCAAATAGAAAAATAAACAAACAAACAAATAAAAAATCCCCAGTCTTTCAAACCAAGAGCACTCACTTTATGTGGGGAGAACATGTCAGACTGCTGTATTATTTTATGCCTTACCTGTAGAGCCTAATGGATTGTGCTGGTTTTGGCTGGGGTAGAGTTAATTTTCTTCATAGTAACTACTATGGGGCTATGTTTTGGATTTGTGCTGAAAACAGTGTTGGTAATACAGACATGTTTTCGTTGTTGCAAGTAGTGCTTATACTAAATCAAGGACTTTTTAGCTTCCCATGCTCTGCCAGGTGCATAAGAAGTTGGGAGGGGACAGCTGACCCCAACTGACCAAAGGGTTATTCCATACCATATGACGTCATGCTCAGTATATAAAGCTGGGGAAGAAGAAGGAAGGGAGGGGACATTCGAAGTGATGGCGTTTGTCTTCCCAAGTAACCGTTACGTGTGATGGAGCCCTGCTTTCCTGGAGACGGCTGAATACCTGCCTGCCCACGGGAAGGAGTGAATGAATTCCTTGCTTTGCTTTGCTTGCATGTGCAGCTTTTGCTTTACCTATTAAACTGTCTTTATCTCAACCCACGAGTTTTATCACTTTTACTCTTCCAATTCTCTCCCCCATCCCACCAGGGGGGAGTGAGCGAGTGGCTGTGTGGTGCTTAGTTGCCGGCTGGGTTAAACCACGACAAGAATAAAGAATGCTGATATATGCTGAAGAGGTTACCCTCCTTTATATCAGTACAGCTACTGTATCTGCACATTTACTGCACATTTCAAAATGCCTATTAAAATGTTGCCATAACTCTGGAAAAATTTATACACTATTCTTGATTTCAATTTCTCTTTCAATAACATTTTAGAATGCCATTAAAAATTAATTTCTACTGACAGTGTAAGTAACGACATACTTATGGCTAGCAGGTTTTTTTTTTTTTTAATTTTTGTTTTTTAACATTCCTAGTACAATTGAGCTGGTTTTCTGCTGAGTCCTTGCACATTCACTTTCACTTCACATAATACTGAAATGCTTCAATGGCATATTAAAGGTTCTATCAATTTTTATTTTAGTTCCATTAGCAAGAAGCTACACATTTGCTTATCTTCCGGTCTTTTAAATAGACATCCAAAAGCCTCTTCTCAAACCTAACCACCTCATTTATATTCTGTCCAACTCTGATGCATATTTTATGGGTAAACATTCCCTCCGATAAGCCAAGCAAGCATTAAAGAGTATGGACATAATTCAAAAAGTCGTCTTCGTTCAACTAAGTGACCTGTTTTCAGCATTGACTCCCATTCTGTCCCTTCTTCCCCTGACGTAAGCTCATGATTATGGCACAGAAAAGCACATTTTAAATTAAACTAAACCTGCACAGTATTACAGATACCAAGAGTCCACCAAGAATGTGACCTCGTAGCACATCAGATACTCCATAGTAACTCTCTTTATGCTTCCTCTAAACCTGCAGGATGTTTATCCCTTCTGTCCTTTATGTAATATAGCTTAAGTCAACTATTTAATCAAAGCACATATTAAATCATGAAAAGCAGATATTAAATCAGTTTAAAAGTATACATTTTAATTTGGCAGGTTTCTTTAACCAACTGATTTACAGCCAAGCCTTTTGGTCACTGCCATTATTAGAATGCAAATTCCTAATCTGGAGCAATAACTTATAAATAAAGTGCCATGCACATTTCTGGTGAAGCAACAGAAAACAATGTCATTTTCTAAACACATTCAGTAAATATGTGCTCTGCTTTCATCATGAAACTTTGGATAAAATTGCTGGTACCACATATTCTTACCTGTTTTGATGTAAATATCGTCTTGTATCCTCTGTTCTCTGAAATTCTCTGATGGATACAGGCTTTACTGGTGAGCCCTAAGCAAAATAACACAGAAGACTGTTAGCAACTTGTTCAGAATACTGTACATTCATGTCAAAGAATCTCTTTGTAGAGCAACATTTGTAACTACTGGTATCAAAATACCTGACAAAGAACCACAAAACAATGCAGGGAGATGTTAATTTCCAACTAGGCAAGCTCACTTTTATTTTTTCCTGCGATGTAAAGAAACTTTAATTTCAAGATTAAACACGCCTAGTGATAAGTTTAAGAGTTTAAAAACCTCGACTATTAACAATCATGCAGAGAAGTAAATGTAGGTAAAAAATAATTAATGTCACGTAGAAGAAATGTAGAGCTAGCTCCAAAGAATGTATATACAAGTTTAAGGCAATGCAGTCTGGACTCTCAGAAATACAGGATACAATAGCTGATGCCCTCTTATGATGCCCTAAAGACAGGCCACAGAGGGACTAAGGAAGCAAAACATGGGATGAATGAGAACACCTTAAGCTTAATTTGAGCTATGAAATAATTTATCCCATTGGGAACAGAGACATATTGCCCTTCGTGTTACTTTAAAACTTTTACTGATATCCATTAATGTAGGAAGATGGAAACTTTGCAAGATTAACTTGCCAGTTTTCACTCATGCCTGTATGTATGTTGCTATATTGCATACAGTTAGCCTTCCCAAGTAGTAGAGTATTTTGGATTGTCTTTTTAGAGAAACTGCTGCTTCAGTTAAAAGCAAACAGTTTAATTTTTATGAATAGATAGGCCCCTATGAATAGCTTTTTTGATGTTGGTCAATGCCTTTTCACTATTTACAGCAAAGAGTCCTTGGGTTGTATTGCCAATAGTGGTCTTTTCTGAGTTTTGCTCTTGTGTCTATGCTTCAAATGGCACCAGCTTCTGTGATTTGATATTGAATTTATGAGATTTGCAAACTGAATGCACCTCTTGGATATCTGCATCACTGATTTTAAACACAATAAACAGTCATATAAAGCGGAATAAATAGGGACCAGGCTCCTACATGAATACTAAAGATCCACTTTTTTTTTTCCTTTCTTCAAAGAGCAAATATATTTCTGCTTCAAAACACACAAAACTTTGAAAGGACACATTTGAATCGCAGCACAATAGGTACCGTTTAAGCATATCAACCATAAAGATTTTCTCAGACAGGTTATTCATGTAGTATGTTCAGTGAGCCACTGAACTGTGCAGCTGTGTACATAGCTATTAATTAAGACTGATAGAACACAGAAGTAAACACTACATGGCTGAAAATCTGTTTCTACAGGTTTGATTTCTGAGGACACTTCCAAAAGTGTACCATCCGAATGACTTAACAGGGAACAGTTTTCTCCATGTGTTCGCAGCAGTGGCTGCTACAACTGGAACAAAGGCATCTTCCAGTTTTGGCAATTCGTACAATTTCAAAGCAACTCCAGTTGCACACTAATCCTTGTGCAGCTAGAAAGCAATGAAATGACATGAGATAAAGAAAAGTGACAGTAACTTCCCTGGAATCATTACCCTTGTCTGAACCAGGACATCATTTGGCTACAGTAAGCAATCAATTAAAGCAGCTATTATTAGCATAGTACGTTGTGAATGCTGTCAAAAAATACATGAAAACAAACTTCAGGCATATGTTGCAGGGAAATAGGTCCACACATCCTGACTCTCAGGAATTACATTGCGGTTACTGTTACTGAGATTTCTAAAATGCAGCATTCCAGTGCAAGTATTACATACCAGCTCAAACAGAAAGATACTCGAGAACAAAATGAAAGAGATACTGATATGACTTGTTGGGGGAAAAAAACCCAGAGAGGCTACTTTGCCCACCCCTCCCTTTTTTCCCCCTCCTTTTTTCTGTGAGAGGAGAAAACAGGGCAATGTCCAGAGCTACTGAGGTCTGTTTCTAGACATTTGTAAAAAGCTGTCTAGCAATAATTTTACTTATTGTTCATTTAACTGTATACTTTTACTGACTGAGAACAGTTTCACGTCAGGTTTATCTGAAACTACAGATGATGTTTTCTGTTCAGAAAGGTGACTATATACATATCCAAGTCTGTACCCATGGGTTCAAGCCTTGCTCAACAGTAAGAGAGAAAAATCGTTTGCTGCAAATAGTAGGCTTTCTGAAAAGTATGAATATTTAAGTTAGTCTAAACTTAAAATGGATGCTCAAGACAGTGAGTTTCTTGGCAAATAACTTATAATCAACATGAACAGCCAAATGAATGGAGTTGCAAAATTCCTGTACTAAATCTTTATGCTGATAACAATCGACTTCCCTTCAGAAAGCTGGTATATATTCAGTACTACCAAGTAAAGGTTAACAATTTTCTAGATATCACCAATTCCCAGTTGGAAGCATCAACTTCAGTGTTTTCTGAAGAGAGCACTCCTTTGGAAAAACCATTTACTTCACATATGTCTGAAGCACAAGCTTGCAAGAACCCACATGACAGGAAAACAGTATGGCTGCCTTAGACTTATTCCACATATCCCAAAAGGCAGTTGGGAGCAGCTTAACACTCCAGCTCTGACACTCCACAAAGCACAACACTGTGCTCTTCCCCCAGATCAGACTTAATTTTTTTTTTTTTAAAATAAAGAAAACCTCTGAGGACAAGAAGCATTAATACCATCACAAAGGCTTTCCTGAGGCATATGAATTTATCTAATTTAAGTAAAAGCACCACCTCATTAGAGATTCGCCGCTGATCAATATATGCCATGAATTGTGAGCTGAGGCTGTCTGAGTCCATGCACTTGGGTTGCCTCACCTCTTCCTCCTCCTCTTCTGTGGCACAGCTATCGATATAGTCGATCTGATCAAGATCATGTTCCACTTGACATACAGAGACAAAGAAAACACCCATAATTAGATAACCAACAGGAGAGGAAAAAACCAACACAAAAGCAATGTCAGGAACTAAGGCCCTACTGTTTTTTTGGCGTCTGGGAAAGCTCAGCCTGAAAGCTCTTGAATTTTGCCTGGCCCACTAACATTTGTTAAACATTGGATTTTGAAATAATGATAAAAGTAATGGTTTCTGAAAAGCAATGAGAAACATATATCAAGCACGTAGTTTTAAATTGCTGGCCACAGATACTTTTGCAGTGACTGAAAAAGTAAATAATGTGACTTTTTTTTCAATACTGAAAACTATCTATCAAAATCTATCAACTAACACCAAGACTATACAATGATTTGTGTACATTTCGAATAATTTCTCTTGGTTCTAATTCATCTCTGTCAGAAAAATTAGAATGGATATGACAGATACTTCTACTACTTTTACTACTACAACAACAAAACAGAGGGCAGCATGTCCAAGTTATCTGGATGCAAATGCAATAAATATAAAAAGTGTATGTGGAAATAATGAAGGACAGTACAGAAAGCAACAAAACCCCTCTAAAGCAATATAAAAGCATCTTCAGTTTTATTTTAAAAAGAGGAATGAAAAAAGAAATTAGGAACCACTGAAACGAGAGCAAGAAACAGCACAGTTTAGCTAGTATTGATTTTCCCTTGTGTGGGCGATATTATGTAGGGCAATTTTTTCACTTGTCACTGCTTTTACACATTCTGCCCAGGATTCCGAGGGTCATGACATTGAGCAAACTACCCTGGTGAAAAATACTGTGCTGGGGATGCAGGGGAAAGCATAAGCTCCCTTTCTGAGCACTAGAGCTTTCTTTTTCTTAAAACTCTTCCCAAACTTACTTCAGACTCTCTTGCAGACATTCTTTTTCTACACCCCCGCCCCTTTCCTGCTTGTCTAAAACAGACTTCTCTTTGCTTCACCACACAATCTAGCAACTGTTACTGCCAAAGCCACCTCCTCTGCTACTACAACCATCCAAAACAGCATTCCTATATACTTTGGCTTCATTAAATCTCCATCTCAGTTTCAAATCTTAAAAAAAAAAACAAAACAACAAACCAAACCCCCCTTCTTTCCAGTCTTGCTTATTAAACTTAAGTAGTAGTAATAATAATAATAATAATAATAATAATAATAATAATAATAATAATAATACAGTACAGGGTGAAAGACATTAGTATCTGTGTTAGGAACACAAAATTGGAAAGGATCTCCTGGATCACTGACAGCCACGTGCTTGTGCCCCTCTCAGATACTCATGAACTGACTGTGCTCCATCTTAAAGACTAGTGAAGTATTTTGAAATCCCTGCTGCACGAAACCCAAAGAACAAAATAAAGTTAGTGTTAGAGGCGGAGCTGGCAGCACTACCTGTTACTAAGGCTGCCCACAGCCTCCCACCATGTCTTCGATTCTTCTAACTTTGCCAGAATTTAACTGTTTGAACTGAATTTTTTGTCCATTAATGTGTAAAAGAGTATGAGTCAACCAAAAAGTTTCAAGTATTTCTAGAAGGTGGCAAAACCCCCAAAATATTGTGGCAGAGAAGAGTAATACCAAGAAAAGAAGATGGCAAAAGATAAAGAGGGGGATGAGGAGGGAATAAGGAAGAAAAAGTGGGAGTTGGGCACGGAAGATGAAAACTAGCTGGTAAGAGTGAGACTCAGGTAGGGAATATGAACTGGAGCCATTAGGGGAAATTGAAACAAGGAAAAGCTGAGAAAGAAGAAAAATTAATCAAAGTATATGGGGATGAGATCTAATAATCAGTAGTGAAAAAAATGGAGAAGAGGGAATGACTGAAAAAAACAAACCTGGAAGAATGCCAGAATTGGGACATGTAAAGAAGACGACGACTGAACTGTGAGCCAGTGGCAGCAGCAGATTATTGGAAGTTAAAATTGGGAAGGACTACGGAGATCAAGAAACATGGGAAGCGCTATCACCTCTTAAACAAATATGAGGGTGCTACTGTAAGACTGCAGGACAACAAATTGAGAAGTTGCAAAAAACCAGTGTCACTCACAAATACCTGTCCCTTCTAGATGGCCTAGTTTCAATTAAAACCCAAGACTGCCAAACAAGGCACTTTTGCTACTTGGAATATGAAATTCCCTGACAAAATTGCTCATCCCGTTCCGACAGCAATTGATAAGAGCACTGACAATTTACTACTGCTGTAAATTTTCCCCAGTAGCTCTAGCAGCAAAACTCCATGCACCGAAATTCAAGATTCCAAAATACTGTTTGAAGGATTTGGAGACTTTAACATAGCACATACGCAAAAGCTGACAATGTTTCGCAGATAATCATAATTCTGATGCTATTTGATTTTACCTTGTAATATCCTTAATACAGCAGTGTTTTTACGCTGTTTACACAACTGTGTTTTTGTGTAATTCCACCTAGACCTTTCTCTTTTTCCTCCTTAGACAACCTACTATTTATAGCAAATATTCTGGAACTTTAATAATAATGACAAGAAATATTGTTAGCCAAAGATCAATATTTACCTCCACCATTAGTTACGACTGTGCTCCCTCGGTTTTCTTGGTACTGACTTTCTCTTCGCAGTCTCTGTTCTTTAGTGATCTCTGCCACGCGTAAAGGGAGATCTGAGAACTCATCTGTTGGCTTTAGAAAACAAACAGTGAAGTCAAGAAACGTTTTTCTTTGGAAACATCATCTTGTAAAGCTACTAACTCTTGATTTGTATTTTTACTTCAACTGTCCTGTTTTGCACCTACAAAACACTAACTTAAAGCAAAATACAGCAATAGAGTATTTTTTTACAAAAACATATATTTAAGCTCTCTTAAAAAACCAGCTTGCCTACAGTTTTGTTTGCATATCTGAAAGTGCTTGAAAACATCCCAGGATGGAAACTCCTTGAACCCTCTCAAAAACCAAGCTAGGAGTGCAAGCAGGTGTACGGAGTGCAGCTCACTGAAACACTTTAGGTCTTGGCTACTGCTTTTTCTAGTTGCCCCAAGAGGAAAAGGGAGCTGCTTCCTTGGAATAATAATTGACAGTCTCCTTGCTAAGAGATCCCATTTTCCTGCTTCTAAATGGCAAACAGATTTTAACATTTGAAACAAGCTGCAAAGAAAGAAGATGAAATTTCCATCTCATTTTTGAAGCTTAATTTTCATGTTCAGATTTATTTTATTGAAACAACTACTCATGAGTAATTGTAGTTGACTCAACATTGTAATATGATAGTTATAAGCTTTTTTTACAATGAAGAACCCCCCTTTTCTCATCTTTTATGCTCCAGTAAATTCATCTGTCATGCGCTGTTTTATACATTTCTCTTATTATTTCCAACTTTGTGTCCACCCCATATAAAATTATGCTTGTTTTTCTCCAATAAAACAACAAATAATTTTGGCGCAAGGCAACCTGCACACTAACATGGACATGTTACCTATTGAATGTGCTTCCAGATGTATACGTATTACTTCTCTTTCCTGTACAATATTGCACTCAACAAAAATAAAGCTGCAACACTTACTTCATTCCCTGACCATCTTTTGTCTCCACTGTCCACACTATTGAAGCCAGAATCAAGTGCTCCATACGGCCGGCTGGAATAGAGTTCCTCATGGCTGTCAAACACACAGTTTTGGTTACTGTAATATAAACACCACCAAAAGCTTCTCAGCTATTACAGAACAAAAGCAGAACAAGCTACCAAGCACAGTTGCAGTGTGTTCACAAGCTCGGCATATTAGAAAGCATCATACTGCACTTGCCACACAGGACAAGAGGCACATGCTTACAGCTACAAACATACTCGTCAGTCACCTGTCCACTTAAATTAGCATTTTAAGAGCTAATCTGATCCAAAGTATATATCCATACTTCAAACATTTCCCATGCAGAAATTATGACAAAAGAAAACTGCAAAGTGGTCTTATTTCACTGTTTAACAAGACAAACTTTCATTTTCTGCTACTCATATGTTTTGGTTGAAATACAGTCCCACAAACTTTTTCATAAGTAAGCATAAACCCATGCAAAATTACTAAAAATACAGGTATATCAGAATATAATTCTACACAAAAGTACACAGAATATATTACATAACTATCTTCTGTATCATAATTACCTACCTAAGAAACTGTGCAGTAAGCTGGACAGTATTTCAAATACTTCAAGATATAACAAATACAGAAGTACAGTTTTCATCTACAAAGCCTAACTTTGTCAATGACATGTCTAGACAAAGGCATTAGACATGTGCCTAGTGTTACACTACACATAACCAAACAGCCATACAGTTCTTCTCTAAATTTCTGGGCTCAGAAACTACGTAATTCAGCAGTACAGCCATCACAGATGTCAAGTCTGGCAACTGCTGCAGATAGCTACAGTAAAAGAGACAATGGGACTTGTCTGATCCACTGCAGATGGCATTTCACAATGGCTCAACTGTCCTACTGGCACTCGATGCCCCAGGGAGAACTGCAGCAGTAATTACTACATAATACACAAGGAAGAATGAATTTCAGGAAGCTAATTGCTTCACCCCATCGTAACTAAGTTGCAGGTCATTTTCTCAACTGGTATTACTCTCAAGTTGTTGCTCCCCCTAAAATCCCCCTTTCAGGAAATACTTATTTTCAAATTACTATTATTATTATTTATTATTTATACAGCACCGTTTGCATGCATGGGACCTTGTAGAACAGTGACAGACTATTACCCCGGGCTATTTTAATTTGCAGATAGACATAAAATAGCAAAAAACTAAGAGGAGGGACAGAGGGCTACAGATGAGAAACGTTAGGCTATACATCTGCTTCTAAGCAGATCTAGATTCTGCAAATGTACACCAAAAGACAAGCTCTTGTACCTGCATGGACTTTTGATTAACTCAAAAGAGTGCCACCTTTATGGTCCCTGTATTTAAACAGAAAGATCATCCGCATAATAAACCCCTAGCAAGAAATAAGGGGAAAGGAAAAACAACTCCCTTCTTTTGGGTGGGGAAGAAAAAAAGGAAGACTGTGAAATCACCCAGTGCAGTTAAAGAACCATTAACTTGAATCACTGACAATAGAACCATACTTATGCTAACAGTTCACAGTACTTAAATACTGGATTTAAAACACAGGCCAGAGAAAAGAAAAATCCAGCTGCAGTATAATTCCATTTTAAATGCACCAATATTTTCAGAATCTCCCGAGAACCCTGTTCTAAGTCGAACAATTATTCCAAATTGAAGAGCATCAAAATTACTATTTGGCTACATCTCTAAAACAGAGAAGTATTTTGATACAAATTTTCTTCTTTTAGCCTTCCTTTTCAGTTATAGCTTTTGAAAAGCTATACATCTAACACTAAGGTTATCTGGAAGCTCAAAAATTCATAATCACTGTTCCCAGGACTCTCTTCTTTTTAACATGAAAGCTGCTCTCTGTCTCCCCAACTCTCACATCTAAAACAACTATTCAATGCTGCATGCTTTACACAATTACAATCGTACAGCAGCCATCCTGAAATCAGTTGACACTTAAGATTTTTATTCCTCCCTGACCAACAAGGTTCAAGGAACAACAATTAAGCATTGAGATAGATCAAAGCATCTTGGGGCAACTACAACTTACCCAGGAAGCTACATACAGCTCGAAATCAAAGGAAGAGAAGCTAAACGCCTGGTAAGACCAACAGCCGAAGGAAAGACTTGCCAACATTTTGAAGACTAAAACACAGCTCCAAAGCCACAATGAAACACATATTTTTAACTCCTGTAAGAAAGAGCAGTTGCCCAAGTCCCAAAATATCCACTACACTGGTTTATGTACGAGTACTTCGTATTTTAAACCTTCTAAGTTCAGACTATACCAGTCTGCCTCAGTGCCAAAGGAATTGCTACACAGCTTTGACAGTTCTGCCTCCTCTCAATCACATTCACTCCAGCACCAACCTGAGCTGCTCTGAACTTCAGTGTTGCAAATGAGAGGCTGGCTGCAGCAGAACAAAACTTACTGCAAGATGAATTTCACGTAGCTTATGCTTAGAAAAGGACTGTAACATACAAGATTTCACTTTGGTAAGCCAGTCTGATATAACGTGATAAGGCTAAACCAAATAACTAGCTGTGCTCAAACCTCCAAACCACACTTTCTGCCATAATGTTTTAGTATTAACAACTTTGTTATTAAAATATGTTTGACCAAGAGTGAACTGACAGCACGACTCAAACTTTTTTAAACTTTAAGAATCTCTACCACTTAGTTTCAGATTCTTAACCTCCATGGTATTTCACTTAGCTTATCAGATAAAACAGCAACAAAGTCTAGGTGTACTGACTGATACCTTATTTCTATCAGTCACCTTTGAAGATAACAAACATAAAGCTCTTGTCACTTGCCTGCAAATACTAACTATATTGTAGTTGAATGCTTTTATTTCTCTCATTCCAAGTTCCAGAAGAATATAATAATTTGGGATCCTCTCTTCCACTGGATCATTCTACCATCTCCTCCTAACATGTACTCTGATCCATGCACAGTTCTTCCATAGGTACATGAAGACAGGAGGAATCACCTGCAACACTAAATGCCCCAAACAGCATGGTAACAACAAGTAATTCTATCACCAATTCTTATCTCCTCTTGGGGATGGAAATACAGCTAAAGGAAAGCCAGCTGAAGCTCATTTCAGACGGCTGAATCTGGAAGCAATTCTAGAGAAAGCATCCTCAACCAATTCTGCACTTGTTTTTACATTCATAATTCAAAGCTATGATTAAAATACATTAATTCTTCTCATTTCACAAAAGCAATTAATGAAAACTTCCATAGTAATATACAACTACAGACACCAATAAATCAGTAAACACATAGCCCACTGATTGTGTTGGAATTTCTCTTAAAAAATAAACAAACTATGCTAGAGATAAATAGATCATGACAGTTTATCATTTAGAGCCTTTTCTTTTCAGTAACAGGACGGTATCCCCAGTATTATGCAGAAACCTTCTGCAACAGCTTATACTCTAGGAAACTGAGTAACACTCATAAAATGCTCATATGTTGACCTCATCTAGAAAAATAATTTAAGACATGCAGTGCTGATGAGGAATCACTCTGTCAGTCCCTCATGCAAATTCTTCACAAATCTGACTCATGATGATTTATTGTGAGGCCCTCTGATTTGTGTTTTATTGCTGCTAACACAGCGGTACATCCTTTAGCAACTTATTCCTCCACACCTTATTACCACCTTCCAAGATGACTGAGGTAATTTTTATATATATTTAGTTTCATACTTCACTGACTCCCTTTCTTCTATATTATGTAACAGAAATAAATCTTAACTCCCGCTTTTCTCTAGACGTCTTAATTTAGCAGCTGATATGGCTGACTGTTCCAATATTTGTGTTACAATGCTAAGCAATAGTGCCAAGTGAAAGCTTGCCAAAAACAACAGTTTACTAATGGGGTGGAGATCGGCATTTACACCTGTGGTTTGAGCACAGCAGTTATAAAAATCTGTACAAAAGGTTAAAAATCACAGCAGGGATATACTTCAGTAAGTATGTGGAAAATATTAAGATCTTATTAACTGAACATATATGTTAACAACGTGAGAGAATGCCCCCTGTACTGTGAAGATACCAACACACTCTTCTTACTGTATATCAACTCTAACACTGCCTTTCATATGATATTGCCCAGGTATTCTTCTGAGCTGCTCCTCACTTCTTATATAGTTGTACCTTGTTAGAACGCACCATAAGGTAACTCAAATGATATTCTTCAAAGCCACCTCCATCAATGCACTTACCACAGAACAATCCTTGGATCTATCTTTTTTTTTTTTAAAAAACTCAGGTGATTGACAAAATTTTCCTGAGTATCATCAAAACTAGGAACTTTGATTGTGCCAAACTTACCAAGATCCAAATCCAATGGGTCTCCTATCATAATCAGGCAAGTCTGGAGCTATCTTGCATGCTTCTATGTTCAGGTATTTAAATATGTGAATTTTTCCTTTTATACATATCTAAAAAAAAAAAAGTAATTATAATTTGACAATACATTTTCAAAGTACTCTACAGACATTTAACCTGTAGTTGAGAGTAATAAATGAGCACATTTATGTCAACCAATGCATATTTTCTTCTAATCTCACTGCATTTTAGAGAAACAGCTATAGTGGAGCATCAGGGGGATGCCTGTGATAGACAAATGGAAGCTGTCCTCCAAGTACATCTGGTCTGCATGCAACTTTGTCAGCTGGATGCTGAAATTTCATCATGCAAACAAGACGTAAGCATTTACAAGTACTAGAATTTATACCCTTGGCATCAGAACAGATGCATCCCACCCATGCCCAGCTTTGAATGGCAGTGGCAGACCGCCAAAGCAAGCTCAAATTTAAAGTGAATGAAGCCAATAACAGCTGTCCTTGCTTTCAAACAGGAGGCAAAACCCTACTGAAACTACAGGTCTTAGCAAGTGCCACTCTTGATTCAGAAGCAGCAGCTCACAGTAGAACCTGTAATACTCAAGGACTTATATACCCACATTAAAAATCAAATTAGTCACTAACCATATTGCAGTTTCTAGCTCAAAGGCCAATTTGAGCACTCTACTGCAAAGTGAACCAGCACACAGCAGCACTGAGGCCTCAGTTAAAACTCTGACATTTGAGTGGCACAAAATCAGTCCCACCTAACAGAGCTTCCTCTCTCCTACACTGAAAGCAGAAATCTTCAGCTAACATTAGTACAATGCTAACAGTGGAATTCTTAGTAATATCCCATAGGTGAGACTACTAATACAGTAAAGTAAGAGAATAAAAAGGGATTTTTCAAGCTGTGCTGTATCTTTAACACTTTTAGACAATACCATTTACTTTAAGTCCTCTTGTTCTTAAATAAAGTTTGTAATATAATCCTTCAGCTTTTAACTTCATTCTGCCCTTTTTAGTTGAACTAGTCATCTGAATTCCTAGCTACAGTTTACCTGTGCAGGGGGTGACTGGAGAGGGTTGTTCTCTAACATGATGGTCTGCAGATGTCTGAGGTTCCTATAACAAACTGGTATTGTTGTTATTTTATTGCAGGAGAAATCTAATCGAATCAAAGGCAACTCAGCAAGCTCTGGAGATGGAAAATAAACACAATTCAGCAGATTTAAAATCAAGAGTATAAAAATATGTGTTTTACAAAATAAGTAAGTATGCTGCTTCTAGCACTCAGGGGAAGAAAAAGGCACTGAAAGTGCCTTTTCTTAAGTAAAGTAGTGCTTGAAGTTTCTGCTGTTGTAACTGACAGCCTTTATCTCACCTTCAGGTAAACGCACCAAATTATTTCTTCTGACATTTAGGTCCCGCAAAGATTCCAAATTGCCAATCTGTGGAGGTATTGTCTGTATTTCATTACAGCTCACATCCTACCAAGCAAGAGTAAAGAATGAGTTAGTGGTTTTGACATTACCACCACTTACTGGTAAGCCTCTGTTCACTAAAATATGTAGTGCTTTATTTAGGGACTGAAAGAAAAAGACAACTATTTACATAACACCTCAGATCCTTATATTCATTAAATCTCATTGCTGATCTGAAGCATTATTATCATTTTAAATACATGGGAAAATAAAAGCTTTAAAAGATTAAGCATTCAGATGTAGAAGTTTATTTCAAGTTATTTCATTCAAGTTACTCCATATTATTTGGGACAGCACAACTTGCTATATAAAAGCTTTTTGCCAGAAACAAATGCACCAACAGCTCTAATTCCATCCAGCCTTCCTTTCAAAAATAGAGAATACTCTTCGTTAAATTGACATGGATCATTTGCTCTCCAGTGCAAGGCATCTTTTCCTCACATAAAAATTTTGTAAAATCTCAAGAGTATTTCCAACTCTTTTCTAACACCTCCATACAAAGTCAAAACATAGTTGGAGATACTACGGCAGATAGAAATCTTCCTTAGACTAAGTGCAGATTTAAGTAACTTGCTATTGCATACAAGTAACTGGTTTACAATCACAATCATACAATCTATCATTTACATTTACTTTGTACAATTACAAAGTCCACAGCAGAATGAGAAACAGGATGTTGGTCTTGCACATGCCCAGATAGCATCCTAATTACTGCATTATTTTGATCAGTTTAAAAAATTGTTATTTCTTCTGAAGCATCTCCGAACCTATTAAACAGGTCAATTAAAAATTAAAGACTGAACGGTATTAGTTAAAATATAACTGTATACTCACAAGCTCTGTCAGCTGTCTGAGCTGTCCAATTTCTTCAGGTATTGAAACCAACTTATTATTACTTGCTATCAAAACCTTTAGTGGTAGACTACAGAGGTGTACTGGCAACGTTGAAAGCTGGTTTCGACTTTTTGGACAGAAAGAAAACAAAATCATCAGAACTCTAATGAGAAATCACCTCACATCTTAATGCAATGAAAGACACATACAAAAAGCACATTCCATTTAGATTATCAACTCAGTTTTTATATAATTACTGTAAAAGTAGTTCCATTAAGTCTTTCTTCATTACTTTATCTAGTTATGTGTGGACAAACTCTGAATATCAAGTACCAAGCCTGATCAGATGCTTTCAAACTCAGTGCTGGGGAATATGATATTTTCATGCCCTCTCAGGTGCTTCTGATAACTGGCCACCCTCTGTCACAAATTAGTATGTTTGAACAGAGTGCAAAAGCCTTTCTGATAGGTAGCATTGCAGGTCAGCACACACAAAATGCCACAGAGAAAGTCATTACTTACTGAATATTTAAAGTATAGTTCTAATTGAGTAAGTCATGTGGATCAAGAATCTTGCTATGATGGATTTCACTATTCCAAAATCCAGTCTTGGGCATTTCATAATAAACTACTGTTAAAACAAATATGAGGTCATATGACTGGACCATAACCTCAGATGAGAATCAGGCAGGATAAGAATGGATTGTAAAAGAGAAAGATTCCCTTTAAAAATAAAACATAGCAAGGAGCAGTGACTGGATGATTAGAAGGAAAGTTATTAAGATCTTAACTCAGGCTTTGATCAGATGTTGACATTTACCAAAATATGCTGCTGTATTTTCCATGCTTGAAACCCAGATTTCCCTACTACTAAAGCGAACCCCCCCCACACATTCTGAGCAGTAGGTGAACCAACAGCAGCTTTTAAAAGGATAATAATTGGACTGCACCTACTAGAGATCACGGCAATAGGAAACCCATACCTGATTCATATCCTATTCCTACAATTCTCACCATCAATAAAAAAGAAAATAAACATAAGCATACTAAATTGGCAAAAGTATAACACCAGAAGGAAATAGCCTGAAGTTTTTCTTGATTGATATCACTGCCAATTTGTGATGAGGAACTTTCCACACCTCTTAAAAGACCTTCTACAAATGGAGGATGCTGTACACAGTTGAATTTCACCAACCAGCTAAGTTGCAGCAATTAGCTTTTAATGCTGGCAGAGAAGCTTTAATGCTTGAGAAAGATCTTTAAAAGCCACCTGTACAGTGAAGGTAAAGGGAAATTGCATAAGCCTCATTCAGCTGCTGAGAGCTGAATTGTAAAGACTATCCAAAAGCTCTACCCTCTCTTTTCAGTCTGCATGCCTGTATTTCACACGAAAACTACTGGAATTTTTTTTGTGAGTCCTTTAAGTTGGAATTAGCTTTCTTCTTCATACTCTACTTCTACAAACTGCTGCTTAATCCTCACATTCCCTGATCCACCCAAGTGGGTAAGACTGGTTCAGGTCCCTTTGATTCAGTGACATACAATGTAACAATGTGATTACACACCATGTTAGCATTACTTATGGATGCATCAAAATTTATAAACCTAGACTAAAGTAAAATTTAAAGATGAAGATCAGAAGATCTAAATGCTGAAGCAAAATTTCTAAGACAATTGTTACCTGATATTTAGAAATGTTAAAGACTGTAAGTTCAAAACAGCCTCTGGGATGTATCGAATGCAGTTCTGGTACAAATTAAGACTCTCGAGGGAGACAAAGTGACATGCTTCTGCTGGAAGCTCTGACAGTCTGTTCCGTGACAAATCTGAAGAGAGAGAAAAAAATAAAAAATTAAACATTCAGTAAAGCTATCTTAAAACTTCACGAGGACAAGTATTGTCTGTATATTCACCCTCACACAGTGGGAACAGTTGGACAGGAATCAGTTTTGCTGTCCTGCCTGCAAAATTTTCAAGATTATGAAGTGACCCTTACTTCACACATGAAATAAGTCAACATATTTTAAAATCTTACAGCTGCAATGAGGAAAAAGAGAGCCAGATGCAACATTCCTTTCATAGTCATGCTTTATCCCGAGTTGCCTTACGCTTAGAGGAAGCTAGTTTAAGATGCTGAAAGCCCAGCTTCAAATCTCTGTTCCAGGACCACCTTTAGATTATGGAGTTGGTATTGGGTGGGCAGTGCTGTAATGAAAAGAATCAGAAAGTACTTTTCTCCCAGCCCCCTACTAAGGTACTCTCTGCTACATGGAAATATCAGCTTCAAATTTCTGGTTTTAAATACATACTTTAGATACACACATATTTCTAGATAACAGTTCCAACAGGGGAAACGTGAAGCACACACCTCAGACAAGCCTTCTATACAGCTTTTAGCCAAAGCATTCCCTCCTTCAGAGAGATACCAGTTCAAGCCTGTAATCTCAACCAGGCAATGGAAGGATTTTCAATAATGGGTCTTCCCAGCTGCTGAAAAATGCCCTGCTTGCTGCTAGCAGTAAGGTTTACTGTTTTTTTGTGACCATACATTCCTTGCCTGGCAAGAGACAAAAGTTTAACCAAAACTACTACCAAATGTATGTATTTGAAGAATCAATGTTTTTCCTTAGCCAGTTCCAATTACGAGTTTATATCTATAAAATATCCACCAGTATTACTCTCCTTCAAGAGTAAAAGCTGCATTGTGATAAATAATGCAGTTGTCAAGGAAAGCTCTTGCTTATAAATGCCAAAGGACAGTTCTCACACACACTGACAGCTTCTTAACACTCCCAGCTCTTAATTATAACAGGAGTTATGCTCACATCAAGAGCACCTTGCATGAGCAGGGAGTTCCTACAGAGATACTGCCTGTTTAATAAACTGACGCTTCACCTTCACATTTTTAAGGGAGGGCAGACATTCATTGCAAAAACCCATCTAACCTGAATTGACGTTGTGAATGATGAAAAAAAAAAATCAAAATTTAATTGCTATTTTCTTTATTTGTTTTGAATTTCAATTTCTCCTCATCAGCACATGAGGATAAAAGCTCCCACCCCAAAGCATATACAATAAACTGACATAGTAATTTCTGTATCTTTATTCCATGAAGGAACCATCCAATACAGATTACTTTTTAAAGACTGCCAATGCAGATAGGTGTTGTGTCTCTTGACATTTTTTATTTCTTTTAAAAAAGGGAAGCTTTACCACGGTAAAAAAACGTTCTCATCAGAGATATCCTGTCTACCACTGTTCCAATGTATTCTACTCTAGGTTGCCCAAAAGGAAAAGAGGTCACTCCAAGTGCAGCTGGAACTGACTCTAGGTCTACCTCAATGCTTAGAACAAGCCATGAACTACTACTGATAAATAATCAGTAGTTAAAAATCTTAGTAGAAAGAAGCACTATGAAAAACTTTGTAGAGAAAAACCTCCAGATGTATTTTAATGTACAAGTGGGAAGGAACTGCACTATCCAATCTACAGGTATGACTGAAGCTAACTACAGCAGAGGCTATGACAGATATAAAGTTCAGCAGATGTTGCAGGGTGCACACAAACAACAAAACATGAAAATCATGGAAACTTCTAATCCACCGATTCAAAAAGGTAAGGGGGAACATAACAAAACTGTTATGTTTTGTCTGTTCAGCAACAAGTATTTTAAAAAAATTAATAAATAAATAATAACAACTAAAAAAAAAAAAATCACACTAAGTGTTTCTTTTCAGCTTGTATCAGCCTCAAACATGACCTCAGCTTAAACTTGTTCAAACTTGATTTTGAAAACCCAACATTTTAAAATGAACATTTCTGACCAGCTCTAATAGTGGGAGCTAAAACGACAAAATAATAGAAGTCATCAGCATTAAGCCTGCACTGCATATCCAGAATTGTTTAATTGCCTTATGACAGAAAACAGTTCCAGATCTTTGCCCCTCCTTTTCTATTTTTTGTGAAAGAGGACAACCTCCCCTCCCCTTTTTTTCTTCTAAGAGCAAGGAAAATCCTGCACTTACAGATTGCTAAAGACAGCTTCCATAAACATCCTAATCTTACCATATGCTAATCCAGATAAAACATCAGATAAAAGTGTCAAATACAAAGAAAGACCACTGTGATGGACCCTGCTTCAGGCTACTGCTGAACCCAGAGTTTTCTTACCTCTGTTGCTCGTCCCAGCCCTTTTGTACTGTCAGAGTTTCCCACAAACTCTGATCAGAATAAAATATAACAGTTTTTCTGATCATGTCACCACACAGCCCCACAAACCCTATGCCAGCACCATGGAAAAATGATGGTGCAGGCAGCAGAGTCCTTTGTTCTGGTGGCAGGGATTACTTTTGCTGATTTAAAGCACTCACCGAACTCCACCCTAAGTGGAGAGAGCAAATAAATTGGACTGATCAGAACCTGCTTAAGAATCTGTAGATAGTAAAGGAGGCAATAAAATATCTGTGTATATCCTTCAGGGACACAGCATACACTTTCAAGGGAATTTATGCAATGGACGCTTATTTTGCACAAGCCGCCTCCCATAATACACTAGCCTGTCCTAGCATTTCTTCTGCTTTACTTCCATAATTTAATTCTCATTAATGTTTTAGTAAAAATGACAGCAAACTCCAACCCTTCCCTCCTCCAAGTTGTATAGCTGCAGTAGCTTTAAAGTAGAGTAATAGTGCTAAAACTATGCAACAATGCAATGTCCAAAACTACAACATTACCAATGGGATCTCTTCCGTGCCAACATTGCTGTAAAATGTTATCAGGAAAAGAGAGATTTCCAAACAAACATACTGTCCCAACACAAATAAAAATTATGTATCCTGACCAATCATAGTATTTGTAATCACTGAAATTATCTGTGATACATACAACTTGCCATAAGGTTTCACAGTACAGTTGTACATTACCATATAAGAAAGGGAGAAGAATGCAAATTATTTCAGAGATGACAAGAAACAAGCAAGAGTAATTTGGAAAAAATACTTAGCTTCCACATTGACTAGATGTTTAAGCACCTATTTATTTTAAAGAATTATTACATTGGTTCACTCATAAGGTGTAAGTGTTTTTCTTAGGGACTCTGGAAGATGGAACTGAATTCCACCACCTATCTCACAATATACTAACATCCTTCAGCACACAGCTGTGCTAGCGAAGGCTGTTTTAATACTACCCATTTTAACAAAGAAATAGGCTTCCCAAGTAATGAACCATATTTTCTGGCAGAAGAGTCACAAAGAAAAAGTTTCTTTCAACTCTGTTTTAGAAAGGGTTTAACCACAAACATGAGACTTCTCAATTGCTTTTTGTTTCATTTTATCTTACCAAAGAACATTTAAAACCTAGTGTTTACCTACTGTTCAGACCATAAGGCATGGAGTTCTAGTCAAGAACTTCATATATTCTGAGCTATGATTTAGTATTTCTAAAAAAATAACCGGCAAAATAACATTAGGTATGAAGAAATGAAAATACATTTTAAACAACAAATCAGCTCACAGCATCATAGAAGAGAAACACCAAAGCTGGTTAGCAGAAAAAACTTAGTTTTTCAAGAATTCCTTCAATCTACAGTGATTTTTAAAACTTGGCATTTCTGTTTAGCAGTAGAAATTCAGTGGAAAGCAGATTAAATCAGAGCTGAATTTTGATGCTGCAGTATAGTCTCTTAAATCATTCAAAATGGTCTAACCAATTACAAGTTTGGTTAATAAGGTTGCAGCATTTTTACTCACATGATGGCCATGAGAATGCTATCTTATACAGAGCATCCATGACTTCATGTGCCCAAATGGGGAGCTAAGAAGGAGGGTCTGCCAGGACCATAAAAAAAGGCAAGTGCTAGAAAAAAAAAAAAGACTAAGCTATACTGTAAAATAAGAATACCTCGAGAATTAGATAGAAGCAATATATGATAAAATACAGTTTGAATTCTGAACGTGCAAAGGAAGAACTGCTTTTGGTTACTTGCAATCCTCATCTTGCCCCCCTACAAACCTCCAACAAGTATTTAAATTTCCCAAAGTCCAGAACGCAGCATCCCTAAGACTCAGTGACATTTCTGATTTTGGCCAATTTCTCTGGAACCCTCTCCCACTCCAGAAAGCAGACCTTATATGGGACCAGAAACGGGGCAGAGTACAGCAGTCATTGTACAAAACAGTTCAAGAGCTCCATCCTCTTCCCCACCTTCCTCCTAAAAATATCTGAATGAAAGGAACAGCTCTAACAAAACCAGGAGAGAAGAAAAAAAGCACTCCAGTGACTGGTTATATATTTACACATATGCTACCCTGCAGTACAGCAGTAGCTGGTGCTTTTTCAAAAGAGCGGGGGTGAGGTAAAGGAACAAAAACTAAGGTATTTTATTGAAAATATCTTGCCAATTAAGACTTGTTTTAGTGACAGTTTTCTGCTACTGCATCCATAAAATAACTGTTCAACAATAACCAGAAAATAGAAAGGTGTTATAGTACAAATTATTGTGCAAACTAAAATTTGTGCAAAAATTTCTCTCCATTTCTCAGAAAAATGACAGAATGTTACTGTGAGATAATTATGTAATTTTTTTTTTTTACACAGGTATTGTATAATGAATTAAGAAGCAATTGGTAACTGTCAAATCAATCAAGGAGTAATCAGCGTGATGCAGATTATTTGCTTTAATACGTATGTGCGCACCCTTGCTGCTTGACATACCATAAAATGCAAAGAGCAAACGACTAATTCCCCCCGAAAAGCACAAACATTGAATTTCACTATGAATAAGCATATAAGTGAAATACGGCTACTATAATTCGAACTAGGATTGACTTGTTTGTATTCACATTTCATGGGTTAAAACTTCTGTTACCAGGAATCTGCTTTAAAAACGGTTCTTCTAGCCTGCTAAAAATGGGTGCATTTCCTTCACGGCAAGATCATGTGGAATTTTGGCAAAGGGGAAGCGTTCTTTGGAACTAAGCTCTTTGTGAAAGATAAAAAAGCCAACAGTACAAATACAAAATGAAATCTGAGAGCGGAGTCAGATCACTGACCTTTTCCATCATAATTGGGATTCCGTTCAGAAAGCCAGCAAATCCAACGTTAAATGCGACTAGAGAATACACTATGTTTAAAAAATTGCATCATTTGGCATTAAGTGTAAACTCTTCCTGCTCAAAGAAGAATGTTCCTCTAACATCAAACATTAGCGGGGCTGTGTTCACACATCTTTAACTTAAGCTGTAACACAAATTTTGTCTCCAAAGGAAAAGCACCGATGCATAAAGATGCACTGTTTAAGGTACGGGGTACTTTAACCCACTGCAGACACTAGAAAGAGAGGGAGCTGCAGCTCAACTGTTGCTGGCACTCAAACTAGCTGGGCGGTGGTGAATTCCAATTCATCACGAGATGCTAATGTGATCAGTCCACTAATCCTGTTGCGACGGGAATACAGCTTCGGCTCTCATTCTAATTAACTACGACAATGAGGGCCAGTTCTAGGCCTGGCCTGTGCTACGAAATTTTGTTGATAAAAATCTGCCTTTTGTCACCAGAGATCTGCATGTGTTCCCCACACGTTTAAATTTTTTTTTTTTTTTTAAATGTAAACCAGCCAAGCCTCAATTTTTGGCCGTCTGTTCAAAACCAAAAGTCAGCAACCACAACACCCGCTGGCAAAACACTAATGTAACAGAGATTGTGACATCACGTCAGCAGCTGTAAACTGTGGGCTCCCACCCATGATGTATCATGCCTTCTCTAACCACCCAGTTGCAGCTGTGTGACATCAGCCATGAATGCGCTGCAGTGATGCAACAATACTGGTATCTGTGAATTAATCTGAATCCTTCTGGTGACACTGGCTGCTATATGCTGCCCTTGACTAGGATGACTTCATCTGAAGGGCAAGAAAGTGTTCTGTTTCCCTAACACTATGAAGCATGCATTGTAACTTAAAAGCACACTCACTGTTTTCCTTTTATACCAGACAAATCTAAGATATATTAGCTGCAGCTTACAGACAAAAATATATTTTCATATAAATAATTAGATAAGCCAGGGGGCTGACAACCAGTATAGTGACAAAAGGAAAAAGGCAGAATGAACTGCTGTAAGAGGACAAAGTACAGCTGTTCAAGAAGAAATACGTTTAAAATCTGGAACTGTGTAAACAGACTTTTTTTTTTCCACATACATAACTTAAAGACCAGAAGCAAACTCCACTGTTTTGCAATGATAACAACAAAACCGCATTCACCTGCTTCTCATAAAACACTGAAGAATATCCTTGAAGTAGTTGATGTAATCTCGCAGATATGGAAAGTGGCTCACCTGAACAATTTATTTACAACTACCATTCCGAAAGAGTCAGGCTGCTCCCTGGAAATTAACTGCTTAGGTTACAGGCATCTTTCAGATAATGTCACTAAACAGATCTTTTGAGGAACTTGACACCATTTGATTGCTCAATTATGACATTTAGAATCAACTCTATTAGAACGATTACTCATATTTCCAAATGCATTTGAAGCACATTGTTATATAAACCTTAACTCCACTTCTTGTTTGTCATTCATTCTATTAGCCAAATACATTCATGCATATTGATCCCAGTTTTATGAATTGATTTGTTTCACCTCCCAAAAATTTCAGAACTTGAAATTAAAATCTGAGAAGAGCAATGCTTGTGATCCTACTGATTTTTAGGAAACATTCCCATAAAGCTACTAAAAGAAAACTAATTAAATGAAAGCATAGCCCTAAGCAGATGAGCTACTGGTATTATTGTACTGACTCTTCTTGCACAAGAAAACTAGAAATCATCATAAAAGAATACCTCTGTGATGTAATTCTGATGCTGTTGGTCTCTGCACTCAGTACCTGGGAATGTTTTCCTTTCTAAGCACTGAAAACATTGGCATCCCTAGAGCTTCATTGCACACCTGGAGGATTTCCTGACACAGGAGGGGTGATTTTACCTCTTCCTGCCTGTTGTGATATAATGCTACCACTTTTGTCATACCCTAATTTAAAACAAACCTCAGAAATGTCGTCTCCTGACTCACCTGCCAGTCCTGTCAAACCTGAACTTTTCCCAACTATTTTCCCATGTATCTAAGATACACTTCCTGTAATCCTATTAAGTTAAGGTGAAAGAAGGTGGCATTTACTGAACCAAAATGAGGCTGTGTTCCTTTTTTATTTTGCCTAGGTAACGCACACTGCTGACGTGATAGCACCGCTGCCCAAGCTGGAATACCTGAGTAACAGGCATAATGAAGACTGTTTTCACCTACATGATTTTTGTAGCCCTGTAATGAAACGCATCCCCCAATTTCTAGCTTCAATTTCCAGTATTTCATGAAGGAAAATTAGATTCAGACATGCAATCTGTCCTTGATATGCTTACCACATTTCAATTCTCAGCAGATCCATTTTTGATATGTACGATCACACTCCTACTTAGCAGCAGTACTAGCAGCATTAAACTGTGTTTTAACCATTTCCATGGACTAACATTTTGTAACCAAGAATCTCCAACCTGCTGTTTTTTGCAACACAAACAGGTTACGATTTCTGCAGTTACAGAAAACGAAGCAAAGGTTAGTGGTTTCTTCCAATGTCAACTTGGTGGTGCTACGCCTGGAATGCAGAGGTGCTTACCACTAAAGCCTACTTCACCAACCTGAGAATATACTGCATAACATGCAAAACAAATTGAAAGATTACACTTCACACTGAAATCAGTCCTCTAGATTTCCTGCCTTGTGTGCTAAAGACGAGGTTTGTAGCATGCTTTTAACCAAAGCTGCTTAACACTGTCCTTTATAAAACCTGTTTCAAACCATTGTCAAGTTTCAGATGTGTGGATCAAAGTTTCACATATGCCATTTCCTCTGGCTACACTTTTATTTTGGAACATTCAATACAAATAACAAAGCTTCTTGCCAAAGGTTTTAAAAAACAAGAAAACCCCTCACTTCTCTGAAGAACTCTCACAAATCCCTTGCTTGAAGCAATTTTCATGAGTGAGAACTATGGCCAAAGCATTTACCTTTTCCTTCAACACCTAGATTACCAACTGAAACCCGGCTGGGTTTTTTTGTTTTTTAACTCAGGAGCATCAACAGTCACACAAGGGAGTTTTGCAGAATCTGGCTTCCAAATTACTTGAACTACACTACTTTTTTTTAGCAGCAAGTTGCCCCTTCAACTCTTTTCCATTAAAACACATCACATAAAAAACAAGAAATGAATCAAGTACAATTCTCTTACTGAGCTTAGTCTCTGCAACATTCACCATTCTCTGTTAAGACTAGAAAAATCTACGTACAAAGATCTGTAAGAACTTTAATTATACTAAATAAGAAAACTCAGTCACACCTGGGATCAAAGAGGAAAACAGAAGATTCTAAGCACCAACTCCCATTCTCCCTCCCTTTTTTCTCTCCACATGATTTTAATGCATATTTGCTGGAGCTTAGCTTTCTCTTTTACACATGAATGAAAACCTCACAGGTGTCACCATAAAAAACACTGACTAAACACAAACATGTATTTTACAGTCCTGTACTTAATGTCAGCTGCTGTACATCCTCTGACAAGAACGCACATTCCCAACGAAAGCATGATTTTCTCACAGGAGCAGACCCCATGAGTACTGCAAGAAGAGGATAAATACTGTAATCAGAGTAACAACTTGGAATACAATGCCACTTCCTCTGAGAAATAATTTCATTTTCCTTTTCCAAGGAATGATATTGCTTGTTTATTAAAAATTAAAAAAAAAAAAACCCAAACCAGTGGAAACTATAGATCATCATTATACAGTTGTTCTTGTGTGGTTACTGGAGAGCAGGCAAGAGTGACGAGCTCCAGTCCCTGCAAGGAACTGAGAACTCCTAATATTCCATCGACTCCAGTTGTTTTTCCTCTAGTTGGCTCTAGAGCAGGAAAATCAGTAGCCTAAATGAATCAAACTGTTATGTCAAGTATTATTTATTCATTTTTCAGTGTAGACCCTGGCTTCACAGTCAGCCACTCCAAGCCAGTGAAGGGAACGATTCCTTACTGGCCACGTGTTATCATCCCCTCCCTTGCGCCAGCACTCCTTGCAGCCACACAGCCAGTTGGGTCTCATTACTGAGAACAAATCCTGCAAAAAAACAAAGCCACAAATAGTTTTCAGCCCTTCTGAGGCATGATCCGATTCATGCTGTAGTTGTGTAATCTCTACCATCAATATAAGGGAGAGGACGACAATGTGTGGCTGTATGTGTAGGGAAGAAAGGGACCATGACTTTTGGCAGTAGCTGGGATTTGGACTAGCTGGTTAATAATAACCATGAAACTGCACTTTTTTTGGTTCCTTAACACACACTTCTAATAAAACACAGAGTTCTTTTCTAAGTAGCAAATACAGGGTTGTTATCAGGGATTTATTCCCAAATTTTGCTCATTACAGATATGTACCTGTGTATACAACATGATATTTAAAGGATGGCACGTGGTGGAGCAAAGCAAACACTTCAGGAATGAGATGCAACCACTTTTCAGATGAGCAGGGAGTGGAATTCAGTGGCTTTAAAAGGGAGGCAGATGAAGGAAGTCAGATGACCTACCAGCTGGGCCTTATGACTGGTCAGTAAACAACAGGACAGACTACAGACAGAATACAAACTGCAACTGAATGCACTGCTATGGCAGAGATGATGCAAAGTGGAACTGTTTATCCGTGTTTGAAAATAAGGATTAATTCTAACCCGTTCCTATGGGGTTTGGGGTTAAAGAAGTTTTTACACATGCTCTAATTCCAACTTCTGGTAGATACCACCCCCTTCCCCCATCTTCCCTCTTCCAGCAATTTCATTCCCTTTCCTCACTAAACTTGGGCATCCAGCCAACAGCATAATCATGCTTCTCCTTCAACCAACCCTAAAATGTAAAGCCAAACAAACTAAAATAAGTGAAAGTTGGAGAAGCAGTGTTGCAAGAGATCTAACACTGAGGAAATGACCCAGAGTCTCCAGCTCACTAAGTCTGGTTAAATTGGGGAAGTTCAGTTCCTCACTGGCCAGCTGCATTGCAGGTCCCTCTCTTTTTTTGTGCAAAACATACATACAGTATTTATCTCCAGGGAAAGCAGCCTTTGGACTATACCTACAAAGCTAGTAAGGAAGCATACACTCCTTCATTGATAAACCTGGTTTAAAGGAGCCTATTTTAGCTTGACCCAATCCTGCTCCTTGTTGACTTTAAACTAAAAAAGAATTAAAAAAAAAAAAAGAAAAAAAGAAAAAAGTCAAATCATAGCATGAAACCTGTATGTCTAGCCTTTTCTACTAGTTTAACCAAGACAGTTTAAAATGATATCTGAAAGCCTTGGAGATACACCCTCTGGGATCCAACTATACTGGTGTAAAATTATCACTTCTATTGGATACTCCTTACTAGCCCTTTTCTATAAGCTACTGATTGTGCAACACTTGTGTGGGCATTTCCCAATTCACATCAGGCAGAAAAACAGTCAAGTTAGCTCACATGATTTTTTAAGTTGTTTAAACTACTCTTGCAAATTTTGCCTGAAGCTAACTTGGGGAAGACTTACATGAACTGTATCTCTAGCGGATACATAAGGGCAGTGACTTCCTTTGGCAGCACAGTCTCCTTAAAGTAGCTGTTATCTGCACATCGACAAACAAGTTGAAGCATTGCCTTTACAAAAAGGTTTAGAAAAAGACGGGGGGGGGAGGGGGGGGGGAGAAAACAAGTTTTGAAAGAAAATCTTTAATTAGGATTTTCTAAGCAGACATTACTTGGAACTGAATCAGATCAAAGCCCTCATTTACTTAAGCATTCTATTTTCTTCTAGCATTAAGCAACCATCTCGGCTGAAACAAAGGAGACTAAGCTCATTTTGTAAATGTTTTGCTGCAACACCATTACTTAGAATCATTACACGGTTCAGATTTGCTGCTTTGATTCAAGCCCTCAATCCCAGCATATACAACATGAAATTTACCTCTCCTCCTGCATTTCTTCCTCATCTGTTTTTATTTTTAAGACATCTGCTTTTCTCATTTCTCACACTCAGGATCATGGGGAATGAATACCAGTAAATGGACATACTCCCACCAAAAGTATCAGCGCTTCCCACTATTTTTGCTTCCCATAGGCCTGAGCTGGTCTTGCCCCATATTATTTAGGAAAGACATACCTCCCCTTCTGTGGACTCTCTCCCCCAATCAGGAAACAGTTTCTCATTTTCTTTTACATCTCTTCACTCTCCCATGAATACTTCAAGACAACTGGCAACTCAAGACTTGAGTATAAAACTTCTCACTTTCACAGGGGCAGAACTAACCTGGTTGTCACTTCATAACTTACAGCAACTTGTTCTTAGTGATCTGGTTTACAGTGCAGAGGAGAGACGAACTGCTGCACAGACATAGGAATGAATGTGGCAAAGGGCTGCAACTTCTTCAACCTGCTGTGGCAGTGTCTCCTGAAACCATACTCAAACTTCATTAAACTTCAGTTGAAGACATTCTTTTGCAGGCTCGAGTTGGAATGCTGAATCTAAAAGTCAAGTCACTTAATAATACATTTTTTTTTAATCTTGTTTTTAATTAAAAAGCTTGCTATGGTCATTATAAAACTTGTCCTGACATCATGGTAAGTTGTATTCAAAAATATACTTCAGTACAGGACACAATGCAAGGTGCCACCTCCAGAACAGAGGGCTGAGCTACTGTTGTAACGGGCAGACATTTGTTCCTTAACAGAGGGGAGAAGGCTGTGTGTTCTATGTGGCAACTTTTCATTTCCTTACTTCTACAAGTTTAAAGAAACACATTCTTCTCGTGGTCCAGAGACTGGCCAGTAAGCACTCAGAGGGCTTCATGGTCTTCACATGCATTTCATCTCCTTCAATTCTGTTTCTCTCACCTTTCCATTTTTACATGGAAAACCTGTAGCATGCAGTATGTACATAAGGTACCACACATAGAAGAAGCTATGTAAAATAGAAAAGGCTCTTGCCAAGAAACTGTACTGCACATACAACTTCTCCTCACAAAAAAAGACAGGAAAACAAAAATATTATAAATATTAGTTCCTCCATTTCATGATTAGGCTCTAAGATACTATGCTAGATACCATAGTCTATAGTTTAAAATCCATATCAGCTTTCAGTTATTCAGAAAAGGAGGGGGAAGGGAAGGTCAGATAACGTGGATAAAACAATACCACAGGGTATTGCTTTTATAAAACATTATAAAACCGTCTGCATTATAAAACATAATGCAGACGGTATACAATGCTAAGTAATGACACTGCTGACAGAGGAGTATCGAGACTTCCTAGGTAGCACTGAGTGAGGCTAGGAAACCCCTATAAGGCAGCACAGTGCCTTTGAATAAATTTATACTGTCCAAGCTGGCATTCCCACAACCAGCTTAGGCACTCCAAGTACACCTACTATGTTGTTAAACCATCCTCAACAATCTGTTCATAGATATGGAGAGTTCTACCTGAAGAGACTATCAGTGAGGAAGATTGTATGTTACTGTCAATTCCTTAATGCTCTGCTCTGGCTTTCATCTGTATCAGTGAAATATCTCATATATTCAGCAATTCCAATGGCTCTACAACTAAACCGTAACTTGGGGAAGGAGACCTGGCATGGAATAAGGCAAGAATAGGTCAGTCAGGAGGGCTGGCAATGTAAAATGCAACCAGCAAAGACTCTATATTTCCACCATTCATCTATTTATTTTACTAAAAGCTAGTAATGACTTCAATTCATCTTAATATTGTACATAAAATTCTCCATCTACAAGTATTTTCACATATAAATGTCAGCTAATATAACAGCTGCAATTTACCTAGTATCACGTTAGTTTTGCATATTCCCCCTATACATGCCACCAATCAGTTCAAAATATATTACCTTACTCCCTTTTTTCCCACGGACAGTTTAAGTAGAATGATATATTAAAGTTAGCAATAGATGGACAGACCATAAAGAAAAACATTTTAGCTGTGAATACACTTCAAAATGTCTTCGGTGCAGAGTTAGTAACAAACCAGCTCAAACCAGAACTGAAAATTCAAAGGTCCTAAAAAGCAAAGTGAGTAATTTCACATAAAAAGGCCAATTACTTTCAGAGAAAGGCAAGCATTTCTATAAAATTTTATGCCTGTTATTACTGCATTTCTCTGAAGCTCTTAATAGAGTGCCTCCGTATTTATGGCACTTAGATACAGCTTCATCAGACTACACAGTAAGGTCACCAAGTATGTCTCATACCATTGCAGACACTAATCTGTCTTCAGCAGAACGGTATTTTATTGAGGAGAAAAGTCAATAAAGCCCAACAGTCAAAAGTCCTATGTTCTTTTAATGACTCCTTGAGGCCATCTTTCATGCTGACATCATCCCTAACAAAAAAAGTCTGTTACACTTTACACAAGCAGTGTTGCAATTTTCAATAGGACAATTATTGCCAGAATTCTAGAAAAAGAGCTGGAGTCTTACCAAGTCATCTGTGCAGTACAAGCCATTTTAGTGTCAAGAAATAAAACAACAGTATAGGATATGTATGGAAAATATCCCGTATCAAACAGAGAGAACAGCCAAATGAGGAGATAAATGACAGCAATTGCCAAAACATATGTTCATAATATGAAATAAATTTTGAATCTGGAAACCATAAAAGTAACCTTCAGTGAAAAACACACCATGCAGACATTAGCAGGGATCAAGGACTACAGAACTGGCGGTCACAGTTTCATACATCTTCACTTTTTTAAAAGCTAAGCTTGCTAAAAGCTAGTAGCAAGGCTATCAAAATGATTGTTACATTCTCAAATTAATATTTGAGGTGAATTGTATAAATCTTTTCACAAAAAATAAACATCATGAATCCCTGGCAGCAAACACACAAAACAAAATCCAAACTGAGCTGACTACAACTTAAATTTTTTTCCAAAAATTTTTTTTTCTGAAGATTTTTTTTTTCAAACTGAGGAGATTTTTCCAAAACCAAACTAAACCCATCCCTGTTCAGGAAAATGCTTCAGTCAAGGTTTAACAGTAAACATTGCTCTTAAGAGGCCATGACAGAAATTAATCTCAAACTGCAGTAGTCACTTTGAAAGATTTTGGCTGGTTGGCTCTATCCCTCCAGCCCCTTCTGAAAGTGTTTATGCACATGACAACTCTATCTATACCAACTCAGTACAAACTGCATGGAGCAGGAGAAAAAGGAAAACGAAAGCTTTTTGCCTTGCTAGAAGAATTCTTGACAAACACTGAGCCACAGAAGAAAAGCTGAGTGGTGACCACCCACACTGCACAACAACAATGATGAGAATTCCACTTCCAGAGATCTCCATTATTCCATTTCATAATGACTATTTAACTGCTAGTATTTTTAGAGCTCTACATATATATATAAAACCTTATTAAAAAAAGCGTTCATTCGCAATGTGTAAAAAATCCAAATGGAAACATCTCCGTTACAGAGAAACTGCTTCATACATGCTAACATATGGACACAAGCATGACACTCGCAATGTATGAAGGCATCCTAGTGCTCCTCAGCAATGTGACACCCTGCCTTCTGCCCACTGCTTATGAAATACTTGACTGTGTTCCAGCAGACCAGGGTTTCATTTTACAAGAGTGCTTCACAAAGTTAGCAGTGAGGGGAAGCGTGTGGTAAATGAACTCATCTCCCCAACCCCCCAGATAAAGTTTCTTCAGGTACAAAAGGAATTACTCAACTAAACAAATCGATTAAAAAAAAAAAAAAAAATTTAAAGCAAAAGACATAAAAAAAGCTTTGAAAATGGAGCTAGAACTATTGCCAGATTGTAAATCCATGTGCAAACCTCTGGATCCATCTATTATTTTTTCCTATTAAAAATTATGGACATCGTTAAAAACATACATTTAATATTTATTCAATCCATTTATCTTTCCCAAAACCTCACTAGGATAACAGTGGATAAAAAGAGGGACAGTCTTCAACTTAGGTGAAAAAGCAGGTAAACTAGTAGTTCCAGCACCACAAAAAATCCCAAACAAATCCAACCCCAAACCATAGAAAATAGTCCCACTGCAACAATCACTCCCTGGATTTTCATCAAGAGACTTAATGGAAATAATTCAACTTTAATAACTTTCAGAAGTCTGCACAGAGGAGTGGGGAGATAGGAGAGAAGGGCTTTGATGCAGCAAGGGTACTGTAGAGCTTAAGAGTCCTGAAATTACAAATTTGATCTTCACTGAATAGCAAGGAAGAAGCCAATGAATCACACACAGCAAAATGGAAGGGTTATACATTGAAAATAATTGGCCCTGATATGCAATTTTTAAAAGACATTATAAAAACAGCACAGCATTAAAAGATTAATTTAGCTTCAGTATAAATATGGAAGTGATCAGCAAAAAGAAAGCAGTAAGGGTAGGAAAATGTGACTTGAGCAGGATATTTGAAGTTTATACAAAAAGAAAAATAATGATAAAGCACTAACGATAGTGGCGGTACTGAATATTTCTCTTGCCCTGAAAGTAATATTGATCTTGTTACTCTAAGTACAAGATGATGAAGAAAATCTATCCCGAGATCACTAAAAGCACAGAAATTCATCTATACTTCTAACAGAAGTAAAATAAAACTCTTCAGGCTACTATAAAGCAAGAATGAGAAACTTGTGAAAAGTCTCACCATAAAATATATTTGAAAATAAAACCATTTTATTTATATTTCACCTGATAATATTTAACATTCTCTACAAACAAGAATTTCCCCATCTCTATTAAACTGCAACTACAGCCAAAGAAGAAACAGCTGTTATAACTGTGACAAGAAATACTACATAAAAGAAATACAGAGCACTGCATTTCATTGATGCAGAGTAAGATAGCAGGAGTGGCAGCGATCATATGACAAGCTGCCATAAACTGATTAAAAATTTGGTCAATGGAAGTTTGCCACTGAAGTTTGACATCCCCTGAAAAATTTAACACCAACAATACAGCAGGAATG
This sequence comes from Mycteria americana, assembly GCF_035582795.1. NCBI lineage: Eukaryota > Metazoa > Chordata > Aves > Ciconiiformes > Ciconiidae > Mycteria > Mycteria americana. The sequence continues at coordinate 12,594,907 of NC_134371.1, forward strand.
ACTCTTCTGTCACAAGAGCTACATGGAAAAGTTGTCATGTGGAAAGTAACTTGAAGAAAGCTCTTGAACAGCTGCAGTGAAATAAAGTTTATACAGTGAAGTTATACTGATGCTACAGGTGTGAAGCAAAATTAAAATTAGATTTACAATTTAATATGCACACACACATGTATTAAACTTGTTCTTTAATCTTCTTTCTCATCACAGAAGATGCTACCTGTCAGAGGTAGGCTGACTCTGTTTTATGAATCAAGATCTCCAGAACACCACAAACTATTTTTGCTTATCAAAAAGGATGTCTCCAGCTTTACAACTGGAGACATTCCCAGCTCCTCCTAAGTACGGTCATCCCTGCACAACATATAATTTTATGAGATTACATAATGTAGTAATATAGTTTCAAATCAACTGGCATGGAAATAAAATACAAAGGCATATAAAAAAACCCCTCTTTCAACAAATTTGGTCTATGTGCAATATAAAACTTGAAATGAAATAAAACTCAAGTCCCCCAGATAAGATGGATGGCTTATGATTTCTTTTTTCCTCCTCTCTTCATGGGGCACAAACTGTGTTTTCTAGCTTTAAAATTACATAAAAGTAATTTTAAAAAGTAAAACAATACACCGAAGAAGTTCTTCTATAAATGCCTCTGACATAAGCATGCATCACCGTGCAAACAGTGAGGAAGCAGGATGTACCACACAAATTAGAGAAAGCAAGATACAAAGAGATGGGAAATGCAGCAGTAGAAGGACTTTTTTAAGGTCAAAAACAGAGAATGGAAATAGAATAGGCAAATCTGAGAAGCATCAGTTATTTTAAGTATAAACACATTTTCTTCTAATATGATTAAAAAATAGACACCAGTGTTCAGCAGACTGAAATATCCACAGTTGAGAAAACTTCTCCAAGAGGGAAGTGGTAGCCATGCCAGCCTACATACAGATCCTCTCTGCCTCCTGCACTGCATCACATCGGTGTGGTCCAGGAGCAAGAGAAATTCTCATGATTCTACTCAGGTCTTTTTGTTCGTTTGCTTTTGTAATCCCCAACAATTGTCAGGTATCAGATACATTTCTTGCTACTATACTGAGAAAGCCCCAGAGACATGTGTTGTAGTCATTCATTAGAAGAGGAAACCCCTTCCCCAAAACAGAGGGGACAACACCTTATTCAAGTTATCCCAGAATCTGCTCATGCAGCTTGCAATGCATGCCTCTAAAAAACCCTTGTATTTCTATTTATTACATGTTCAACATGGTCAAGAGTTGAAAAGAACTGCATCATATGGGAAGAATACAGTCAGGTTTAAAAAATAAAAAATAAAATCACATTTCTGTCTGAAAATCTAATTAGAAATAATAACAGTGATTATCAAACCTGTAAAACTATTTTTTCCATTTAAATACTGCAACTCTGGCAGCACTGTGCCAACAATTGCATCATTGATGAAAATATGTATTTTTGCCTTTTGTTTTACATATCCAAAGAGGAAATACGTGTTTTAAGAAAAAGGAATATGAACTGAATAATATTTAAATTTTATTTAAATGTGAAAACCTATTTAAATGGTCTAGTCTCAAATTGAAAACACGTTATTAAAATGGAACTTCCACAGACTTCTTCCTTAACCACTTCATGAAGCAGCACTACAGGGACTGTGAATAGAAATTATACTGCAGTAACGTTGACACAAAGAACTTAACAGATTGACAGATGCACTTCTCATTTTTGCGTATATTTGTGAAAGCAGAGATGGCAGATGTTTAAAAGATTACATCTGTATTAGTCAGCTACATAATTCACACTCAAATCACGTGCACTAGAAATATGTGGGGGAAAAAAGTACCACTTCCGTTGTGCCCTACCTCCTCAAAGTGCTGTATACTCCTTAACTAATAGTAGTAAACACAATTCTCTTACCTGTTCCCTAATAGCAATTTGAATAGAATGTTATGGCGCAGAAAAAGTTAAACTCAAGAAAAACATATGAAGTATGTTAATTTCATAAAGAATAGAGATTTCTGGCAAGGAAAGCCATGTTCAAAGATTTATTTTATTAGTACGTTAATACTTTGGTCTAGATGAAATTCTATGAACTGGAAGAGATTCTTGCATTAAGTAACAAAAATGGTCTTTTGAAAAAAGCAGGAAGAACAATCAAGCTTTGCAACCTGTAATATAGTACTGCCAAAGTATTTTCAATATCTGAGAGAAAAAATGTTTAGAAAACATGGTATGTAGACATGTTTGTAGCCACAGAAGTATCCTCAAAAACAAAATATAAGTTTCAGATCTAGGATACAAGTAGTTTGTACCACGGTCTTTATTCATACTTATCATTTTTCGTATTTATTCAACATGATCATAACCATCGGCATGCTTGAACTTGTGATGAATGTAATGATATGGAAAAAGCATAGAAAGTTAAATCTGTAAAAAATAGGGCATATCACAATCCATAAAGTTTTCAAAATAATTACAATACAGCTGTGTTTTTGTAACCCCTCATATTCTTGATATCTTAAAGTATAGCCCTGGGAAAAAGTTAATTCTTCAAATTATGACAAGCCAAGTTGGAGAGAAACTAT